>NC_044994.1:30616266-32007140 GCF_008728515.1 Papio anubis
CCCTTCCTTAGTTCCAGTGTTCGAGGTTGCCTTTCTCTTCTGCAAGTTGTCTTAAATCACTAGATACTGGGTTGCCTTCTTAGTTAAATATCAAGTCCACTTCTCTTCCTCACCAATACATTACCTTTTACCTCACCAATCCCACAAGATAACCATTTGTGGGTATAACACACACACACACACACACACAGGCTTGGATGCACAAACATGGAATTTTAAGTATAGGCTTCAACTTTGTCATCCTCTATATATGCAAATGGAATAAAGAAATTCAGGAGCTTCTGTTTACACAACATGGTTTTTTTCTTTTAAAAAGTAGCTTAGACACAATATTATATAGCATTTTGCCTTAATAGCACTGTCTGAGTGGATGTTGTTTTGCAATTTTATAGAAATAAATACGAGTAGAGGCTCTGAAGTGTGGCAGAAATGAACTTTACTTGATATCTTAGTCTTCCGTCTGTAATATGGGGTTGTGGTTTGTTTTGTTCTTTCTTTCTTTCTCTGGTTTTCTTTTGGAAAAAAAAGGAGAAAAGAAAAAGAAAAAGGACAAAAAGAAAAGACATTTAAACCAGATTACCTCTAAGGTCTTTTCCAGCCCTAATATTCTTTGATCCAAAGAGGAAACACTTTTGGTTCTCCAGGGAATGGGAGACATATTCTTTGAGATGCTCTAAATGGGTCTGAAAGCAGTCTTCTCTAAAATAGTGTCAGTGTATTTGAAGTCCTGCCCTAGGGCAGAATAGGTCTTTTATGTCTGGAAAAGGTGATTTTGGTCTAAGCAGTTCCTGAGGCTGGTGGAGCCACCTTATGGAACATTCTGTGCAGCTGGAAACTCACTTTGTTTCAAGAGAGAGTGATTCCTGAAGTGTTCTCTTTATACTGAAATTCTTTTTATAAATTCCCTGATTTTTCCAACCTTGCCCTTTAAAGGAAGCAAAAATAAAACAATAGAACCATAACAGCTGTTTGCCAGAGTTGCACACTTTGGACAGCAAGGCCCTTTTCAAATGCTCTCCATCTCTCTGCTGATTTCCCGGTAGACTTGATCTTAATCACAAGCCTGATTTGGCACAGTAGGTCCTGGAAAAAGAGCAAATCTAATGCAATGTATGAAAAGAAGAAGCACCCTGTACGTCTGAGCCACTCCAACTTCTTCACCCCTGGACCCATTTCAACACATTTAATCCTTTTCTTTCATAGTTCTGCACTTTTAATTAAGTTAAATTTAAAAGGTTGAAAGAGCAACTTATTAATTATTAGGTATCAAGGCCCTGGGGATACAAGATGAGTGAGTAAGGCCCCTGCCTTCAAGAAGTGCGTATTCTATTTGGAGAAAATAGCTTTATTACAATAACTAGACTGTAGAATTCTATCTGTAGTGGTAGATATACAACACAGAACACTACGGGGATCACAAGAGAAGTATTCAAATCATTGAAGGCTGCAGAATAGAAACAATATTTAATTTCAAGCCATTGATTTGGATTTGATGAATAAATCAATTAGGTAAAAGGTATTGAATAACTGTTGCACACTCAGCCTAGTTTCTGAAATAGAGCTTAACACATTTCCTCAACTTACACATCATAGAGACAATTCACAATTAAAGAATAGTCAAATACTAAGCAGCATGACAACAATTATGGCAGTGATTTAAGCAGACAGTATTCTAGGCTGAGGAAGTTACAGAAGACTTACCTATAGAGCTGAAGAGAGGAAGAGGCAAAAACAGATATTTACTATCTGTTACCATTCTCTCTACGACCTCACACTTGTGCACGTGTGGGTATGTGTGCATGTGTATGTACACATACAGTGGGAAAGCCTAAAGAACAGATGTTAGGGTGACTATGTTCAGAATATGGTGATAAGATTTATATATCTGAGACAGAGGAATACAGTGGGGGAGGTAAAGTACAGAAGTTTGGATAGGGCAAGGTAAAATACAGAAGTTTGAAATTGGATCTCTTTGACAGAAGGTGTGCATTTAAGGTTCTTGACTAGGCGTGGTGGCTCATGACTGTCATACCAGCACTTCAGGATGGTGAGGCAGGAGGAATGCTTGAGCCCAAAATTCAAGACCAGCTTGGGAAACAGGGTGAGACCTCATCTCTACCAAAAAAAAAAAAAAAAAATGAAAACATTACCTGGGCATGGTGGCATGTACCTCTGGTACCAGATACTCAGGAGGCTGAGGCAGGAGGATTGCCTCAGCCCAGGAAATTGGGGTTGCTATGAGCTGTGTTCACACCACTGCACTTGAGCTTAGGCAACAGAATAAGACCCTGTCTCTAAAAAGAAAAAAAAAATAGAAGAAAAGAAAAAATGATTTTTCAACTAACAGTGGTAATGTTTTATACAAAGGCTCTTCTGGCTGGTAGCAGTGTATAGGAAGGACTTAAGGTAACAGACTCCGTGGGTGTGTAGGATATGTGGCAATAATTCAGAAATGGAGGATCAGGATCTGACTGGGCTGTTGGGCATAAATGAGGCAGGAATAGAAGGGAGGTATTTTTGCTTGTTTCCTATTTGCCTCAAATGAAATGTAGGTGACTTTTGGCTAGAAATGTGAATACTAAAATATTTTTATCCTCACCACCTGCTTCGCTTTGCGAGTTTATAGCAATGAAAGATGGCATACAAAAGACAACTCTGAAAGAGATGAACAGCTCAATTTTTACCAAGGTCTTTTCTTAGGCTTTAACATGGTGAAAGAGAGAGTTGTAAAAGTTGAAGTTATCACAAAGAAAAAAGAGCAGTAACTTAAAACAATATGCTTAAAATTAACAATGTAAGTTAAAATGTTGACCTTCAAGAACAAATTGCTACATACACCCCAAACCTGAATATATCCTTCAGTGAAAGCATGCCTGTCTCAGTCACTTGCAGAGGGACCTTCTGACAAGCTAAGTGACCTTCAGCAAGCTCTTCTGTTAATACAGGAAGGTAATACTGGTACCTAGTTTGTAGAATTATTGCAAGGGTTAATATACGAATAGAGCTGGGGAACAGTGCCAGGTATATGTAGGTCTATTAAATGATAGCTGCTGTAATGTTTTTATTTACTGGAGGTATTATCAAATATTGTCCTAATTCACCATAAGCCTTTTCCTGCCTACATATGCTTCCCAATCCTCTACTCTTTGTAGGATCACATATTGTTAAAAATCAAGTAATATTATTGAGCCTTTAGTATGTGCCAGGAAATTCTGTATGTCATTTGCTTTGCTTAATTACAATAGTTGAAGTTTCTTTGCCACCATAAGTGAACCAGGTCTTCGGGATTTTAAATAACTTTCTCAGTCACACCACTATTAAGAGTTGGAGTGTGGATTTAAGCCACTTCACTCCAAAACATCCCATCCCACTACTTTCTTAGAAGGAAATCTGCTCTAAGAGAAGGCAAACGGCAGCTCACTTCATTGTTAGACGAGTGGGAAGACTGTACCAACCTCTGCTGGAGTAATCTGTTTAATTTTTATGGGAAGGACTGAAGGGTAAGAGCTATTAAGAGACAGTGTGCATATGTTCCTTAGAAGTTACATAACTGGAAGTACAATATATTCAAGTCATTGGACATGGAACTAAATGCACAAATGTACTTCCAGGCAAACCAAACCTGGAACATCAAATTCTAATATCACTCATTTCTTTCATTTATAGAAAGTATATCTCTTTCCTGAGAGAGGTGATGAAATCAGCTTCTAATGCCTTTGTAAATCACGTGATTAAGTGAAAACCTCGGTATTTTCAAGAGGAGAAAAATTATGTGATTTTTGCTATTAATAATATATACCCATTAACTGATAAGTAGATAAATAAAATGTGGCATATCCATACAATAAAATGTTATCTGGCCAGAAAAAGGAAGGACATACTGTTTCATGCTATAACACAGATGAACTTTGAAAACATTATGCTAATTTATTTATTTATTTATTTATTTTTATTTTTTTTTTTTTTGAGACGGAGTCTCGCTCTGTCGCCCAGGCTGGAGTGCAGTGGCCGGATCTCAGCTCACTGCAAGCTCCGCCTCCCGGGTTCACGCCATTCTCCTGCCTCAGCCTCCAGAGTAGCTGGGACTATAGGCGCCCGCCACCTCGCCCGGCTAGTTTTTTGTATTTTTTAGTAGAGACGGGGTTTCACCGTGTTAGCCAGGATGGTCTCGATCTCCTGACCTTGTGATCCGCCCGTCTCGGCCTCCCAAAGTGCTGGGATTACAGGCTTGAGCCACCGCGCCCGGCACATTATGCTAATTTAAAGCAGCCAGTTACAAAAGACCACATGTTATATGATTCTACATTTATGAAATGGACAGAATAGGCAACTCTACAGACACAGAAAATAGATTACTGTTTGTGATGGTTAATACTGAGTGTCAACTTGATTGGATTGAAGGATACGAAGTATTCATCCTGGGTGTGTCTGTGAGGGTGTTGCCAAAAAGATATTAAATTTGAGTCAGTGGACTGGGAAAGGCAGATCCACCCTTAATCTCCTGGACACAATCTAATCAGCCGCCAGTGGATATAAAGCAGTCAGAAAAACATGGAAAGGAGAGACTAGCCTAGCCTCCCAGCGTACATCATTCTCCCTTGCTGGATACTTCCTGCCTTCGAACATCGGACCCCAAGTTCTTCAGTTTTGAGACTCGAACTGGCTCTCCTTGCTCCTCAGTTTGCAGACAGCGTATTGTGAGAACTTGTGATCATGTGAGTTAATACTTAATAAACTACATATATGTATATCCTATTAGTTCTGTCCCTCTAGAGAACCTAATACACCATTTTTCTATGGCTGAAGAATGAAAGGATTGAGATTGTTAATTCGTTGTGCAACGGAAGCTGTGAAGCCTTCAAATATGGAGAAAAAGCAATTCACCCATATTTATAAGCTACCTCCTGAATCCTTATCAAATTATTAATTGCATGTTTATAATTTTTGTGTAATCTTTTTCATTTTTAAATGGACTTTGGCAAGGTCTATGTTTTATACTTAGACTTACTTTTTTGTGAGGATTGAGGGATGATGGCTAATTGGTATGAGATTTCTCTTTAAAGTAATTAGAATATTATAAAATTAATAATGGCAATGAATGCACAATGCTAGGACATACTAAAAGTTGTGGATTTGTACAGTTTAAATGAGTGAATTGTGTGATACATTATATGTAAATTATGTTTTAACAAAGTTGTTAACAAATTTATAGTTTACTGCATATTGAGCACTCACGATATATCAATCACTTCACTGTGGAAAGGAGTCAGTCCTGGAAGGAGAAGACACAAGGAAAGGGCTGATCTTTGGTCCAATAGTCCTTATGATATGGCTGCAGAATGCCAGATAGTTGGAAGTGGGTAGCAGGCATTTTCTTAGTAATCATGACCCCACAGGGGAAGAAAGGGGGAAGACATACTTTGTTTCTTATGCTTGATGTCCCAGGCCCACCTGGCTTGCTTTCATGTTCTTTTTGTCTCCTTTTTAACTATGAGTATTCTACATGTGATGCTGTAAAATGCTCGCATTTTAAATCAGCATGCTCATAAAACATTTTGATGACAACTGGAGTCTGGCTTTTGTGCTTATTTCCTGCTCCTCTTTTTCCCAAGCCTCAGTATTTCCTCTGGCTCCCATGCCACTGATTCCTCGTATGGACTTGTCGACACTTTAAATTATCTCCAGTTCCACCGCCTCCCATATATTGCTTAGCCAATGTATACACACTTAGTTCTCTTAATCTCCCTCATAAGTAAATTCCTCAGCCCCTTAATCACCCCCGCCACTCTTCTCTGAATCTTTTCCAATGTGTTGACATCTTTCTGGCTCAATGGTGCCCACAGCCATATGCCTTTGGCACTTGTTCCCCTTGGCCTCCCACCAGAAATGGAACTTGGCCGACGTCAGAACAGAGAGTAAGACATATTTATTTGATTTAGCTTCTGATTATGTTCGCGTCTTGGGATGATGGTTGATTACTAGTGATGGGGTTGGCCAAGCATTGGGATTCAGGGCACACTGGTTGTGGAGATGGTTCATGTGAGAAGAGCAATACCATGTAACTTGTGTTTCTCCCAGGAGTGGTCTCTTTCTAAAATAGATGAAATCGGGAATTTTGGAAAATGCTTATACCTTAGTTTAGCTTCCCAAAGATTGTTTGCTTTTATTTCTATAGCCTGAATTTAAAGTTACAGTACAACTTTTCATAGTCTAGAATTTTGGGGTTAGACAACCTTAAGATTTCAATAGGCAGGGGAAGTCTGTCACTGCAGAATCATCTGGGATATCAGCTTTGAATGTTACCCATCATTCCTAGGTTACAGATGCTTTATTTCATTTAATAGAAACTGTGAGAAATTAAAAGCTGGAAAAAATCAATTTATTGTATTTAAAAACCATCTTCTGGATCCCCACCTCAATACTGATTGTATGAACTTTAACTTTAGGAGAATCTTTCTATTTTTTAGATGTTGATGCCTAATAGTTTGTGGAGTCAGACTTACATTTTGGAATCTAGAAATATGATTTCTCTAATAATCAAGTAATACTCTAAAATTCTTCGAGAAAGAAAAAAATTTTGTAAATAAGATTTGTGGTAGAGTAACTGTAGCTTGTTTAATATATAAGAAGTCTCTTACAAGGTTAATTTATGCATTCAACCAATACCCCTTGAGAGCCTATAGTTTCCCTTGCACTGTGTTAGACACTGGGACCATGATATCTGTGAGATACATTGAGTATGAAATCACATATTATAAAAATATCCACAGATAACTACAAGAGAAATAAGGATGGAAAATTTTTCTTTGTCTTACAAAGACAATTATGCATATATTTTTCTTACATGCAGGATAAAGACACCCACTGTCACTCCCAGTGTGTCATTGACAGTGGTCAGTGGCATGAGCTTTGATATGAAGGATTGCATGATATCTAGATCAGTATGGAATGCATGTCTTCTTGGTATAATATTACACGATTATCACCACTGGCAAGTTAAATCCTATCTCTAAAAGTGACACCAAGAGAGCATATTGCATTTGCTCAAGTGGGATATATTAATCTTGCCAGTGAATAAGGCAGATGTTCAGTCTAGGGTTGGGGAAAGTAAGGAAAAAGAACTTGTTATTAGTGACAAACTTGTGTCAAATCTTGCTAGAAATGATGGAATGTAGGCAGATGGGCATTTCCATGAGTAGGAGATATGGAAAGATCTTTCAGCAGTCATCATAAAAACTGAAGTTGTGCATTAAAGCTATGGAAGGAAATCAATAAAGTAGTCAGCTACAGGGGATGCTACTGTCCCTTTCTCCTTTAAGAACAGATAATAGATGCTGAGAAGTCAGCAGCATGCCAACAGCAAACTGTGATCAGAGAGTAACTTCTTGAGCTGTTTGAATATAACTTCAGTATTCTGAGCACTATCAAAAGGAACCCTTAATTAACCTGGAAATTGAGTTTCATTTCCTCTTCCTATGAGCCATCTCCTGTACTCATAAGTGTTGGATTTTTCTGTGGATGTGGAAGACCTCCTGGAGTCCTCTTGAGCTCTCAGCACCACTTTCTTTCCTGGAAATGTAGCTAGGCTTGCTCAGTACCCCTTTGCCTGTGTTTTCTCCTTGGCTTCCATCTGTCCTGCCTGTCAGACATCAAGGCACATCTTTACTGAAGATTCAGAGTGCTCTCAGAAGAGAATTACAGCATGGGAAGGACAAAGGTGCAAACAAAGGTAGTTAACTTGATCTTTTTCTTAGTCCTCCTCAGAGAAGTTACTTCAAAGTTTACTCTTGGAAAGTAGGTGAGTGCTGTGTGTCCTCTTCACTCTTGATCTGGTTTCCTTCCTCTAATTTATAGACCAGCTCATATGAAGAACCCAACCAGCTGGTCTCTCCACCAGAAGAAACTCGCCTCCCACTTTCCACCATCAGAAAAACTACACACACTTCGTAAAAGCACACAGTCATCAAGTTTCCTCCGTAAATCCCAGAACAAAACAGTAGAATGTGGTGCTGTAAAGCAGGGCTTGTAATAAAACTGTGTTCAAGTCCCACTCTGCCACTTACTATCTGGAATCCTCGATTTTCTCATCAATAAAATGGAAATTATACTACTTACTGCATATCGTTTAACTGAAACTTAAATAAGCTCATAAATGGAAAACAGTTAGCACAGAGCCTGGCACACAATTAGCCTTCAATAAAGCATAGTTATTCTATTATTCCAAACAGTTCTCTGACATTCATTTCTGTCTAACAAGATTCTAGGAGAAAAAGGACGCTGAAAATAAAAATGGCTCCTCAGATTTTAGTTCATAAACAGATATATGGACCCAATGTTTTTCTTATATGATATTCAGTTAAGCAATTATGCCATCAAAACATTACTTTTGCTCTTAGTTATACTCTCCTTGCAGTGTTGTGCTAGAGAAATGAGTTTTCCCATTAGCAGCTCCTGGTCTAGGTCTACAGGAGCAATGAATAGGGTGACTTTGTGTTCTTTTGCTCTATCTGGGGCCTGAATCAATAGCACCAACAAACAAAATATTCCAGCATACTATCAGAATACCACTTCAGCATTTACTGGTTTTTCTCATTTTTCAAGGAATGGCTCTGATTCTCACTATTTTTATTCAGAATCTCTTCATGATAAAAGGAAATGTAAGGAGGTGACATTCACCATGTGACTGGTTTGCATTTCTTCCTCTACCAGTTCTTGGCTACTGACTCTTTATCCCAACCCCTACTCTTGGAGTCTTCATGGCTTCTACCTCCTATATCACTCATGGATGATTCTGCCAAACTGATACCTGGGTTTAACTTTCAGATTATGGCTCTATAACCTCCCACACTAGCCAAATTTTTTAGAGGAGCCGTTAGGCTTCTGGATTCCTCCTCAAAAGGATGTTTAGGTTTGGGGCATTGGGTTAGCCTTGCCCAATTTCTGGCAAAGAAAATAGTTCTGAGCTCCTGTTAGACCTCAAGAGAGAACCCCAGAGGTTTTCCTCAACCACGGGGCCAACACAGATTTCTTAAATCTGCACAAGATATGGCTCCAGTCTCATCCTAGACTGGCTCTTCAGCTGAGCCTCTTTCCGCCCTTACAGTGATCCACTGTAGGGGTTGATAAAACAGAACTGAATAGGGAGCATAAGGGTGGCTGATTTGGCAGATGGGGCACAGGATAACCCTAATGAATTTTAAGAACTTGTTTGTTACTATGTCTACCAGCCAAGATTCTCCTTATTTAAGAACCTAACAAACACACATACTGACAAGAATTGGTAAAATATTCTGGGATACTATAATTTATTACAAAGGCCATCACTCTGAGGTGTGAAATTATGTACGCCTGTATTTTTCAGGGTCAGGTCTGAGTCATTGGATGGATACAGTCACCTTAGAATTCCACTGTTCTTTCATCCCTAATATCATCACAAGACTCCCAGTAATATTAATTGGAAGTGACAAATATCTATAAATTTATAAATTCTTCATATGTACAGAGTATTTTACAGTTTACAAATTGCTTCTATGCACAATACCTTATTTGAGCCACACATAGAAAATCCCTGTGTGGGGGTGTTAATGTCCCCATTTTTCAGGCAAAGACAGTTTTAAATTGATTTTTGTGATTTACCCAAGATCATTCAGAAATGGAAAATTCACCCCTTGTCTCTGATTATATATCTGCTGCTTACAGTAGGCTTTTAGCTAGGCATATTAAAAATACAGTTTTTTAATTAAGAAGTGGAATCAATTAAAAGAATATCAATTAGTGAGATCAGTTTTTACATTCTTACATGTCAGTACCACAGTTTTTGGGTTTTTTTATTACTTGATTTCTTCATTATTTCATACCTATGAGGCTGTTCAGTACTCTTATTAGTATCTTATCCAAGTCCAATGATTTGTGAATATTGAACTTAAAAGAAATATCCCCTTACCTGACTTTAAATCAATAGCAGCGCTGTCTCACTTTTCTTATTATTTCCCAAGTGTCCATATTCTATCTCTTTATTTTTCTAGTTAAAAACCAATTTAGAAAGCATTCAGTAACTCTGCTGTTATAGAACTCTTGTTGTAATAAAATTAATAATTTAAATTTGTTGGCATCTAATGCTGGAAGTCCTCAGGGCACCTTAATGAAAATAGAAAATGATACCAATGCTGCATCATGCCCTGATGCCTACCCCAGAGCAAGATTGGACAAATGATTGCAAAAAGCATAATTCCAAATTAAAATTAAAAACAACAAGCACATAAGAAAGGCATTAGCTTTACTCTGAAGAGTAATGGATTTCAGGTCTCTAGCTACAGATGACGGATGTAAGGGAAGGGAAAATATCATCTGGTACTCTAAGGCTATATGCTGTTAAAATGTTAAGCCTTTACTGGGCCTTAGAAAATATCTAGTTTGGCCTCTTCAAATTTATCACCAAGAAACTGAGACACTTTTAGGTGAAATGATATTATTAAAGTTCCACAGCTAATTAGAGAAGACTTGACTGGTACCCAAGCCACCTTATATCAAGCCAGGCAGTTTCCCACTATTCTGTGCTACTCCTAGTCTGCTTCCAGCATACTGTTGATCTACTAATTTCAGAAAGCTAGAAATAACTGTCCTGAGCAACCAATATATAAAGTAGAAAGAGAGCGGGGTGTGACTAGGGTGATACAAACAAAGGAAGTGAGGCACTCGTCTCAAGTGCAACCTGTAAAGGGTGGGGGGGGTGGGTAAAAAGCTCAGTAATGAGGACAAATAATATTCTAATGCAACATTTTTTAAATCAGGCAAAATTAATGCAAAACAATCATTTTGCATTTTTTACCCCCTTAACTTGCATCCAAGGCAAGTGCCTCTTTACATTTCCAGTTTCACTTGCTTCATTCCAGCATCAGTTTTGGAAATGATTTTCCTTTTTTATGCCCCCCACATGCTAATGCCTTGTTGTTGAAACCAGTGCTTTATTACTGAAACTCTACGGAGTAAGCTGCCCCTCCTTTTTTTTTTAAACAGGGGCCAGAAATTTACTGAGGTTTGAAGGCACTCATTGTGTGCTGATATTAAATATGTCTACGCATTCTTCTCTTCAAAAAGTGCAACCTAATGTCTCTCTCCTACAGTGTAGGCTGTACTTACTGACTACCTTCTGGTTAATAGAATGTGGCAGAAGTGACAATGCATGATTTTTGGGACAAAGCCATAAAAGGCATTGAGGCTTCTTCCTTGCTCTCTCTTAGATCACTTGCTCAGGAGAAAGCCAACTGCCTTGTCATGAAGACACCCAAGGAGCACCATGGAGAAGTTCACATGGTGAAAAACTGAGGCCCCCCCACCAACAGCCACGTGAATGAGCCATTATAGAAGAAAATTCTTTAGCCCCAGTCAAGTTTTCAGTTTATGGCAATGCTTGCAAACACCTTGGCTGCAGCATCATGAGAGACCTGAGTCAGTCCATCCAACTGGAACGTTTCTGAATTATTCATCCACAGAATCTCCAAGAGAATAAATGTTTGTTGCTTTATGTAACAGAACTTAGGGATCATTTCTTATGGTACAATAGATAACTAATACAGTGTGTTCCACATTATGATCATGACTTTCGTCTGGGGAAAATGTAGACCGGTAAGATACTGAAATTGAAGTGCCTGAGCAATACTTGGCATAATCTTGTCTAGTGATTCCCAAACACTGTACTAAAATTATGATTTTGAAATAGATGTAAATTTTATTACAATCCTAGTTTAATCCAGGAAGTAAACACCATCATTGAGCAATAGTTAATCCAACTTTTCACTTAAAACTCATAGGCTGTATGCTACTACCAATAGGAGCTTGTGGTCCACAAGAACTCACAAATGGTGCTGTTATGAGTTGACAAAACTTTATTCTAAAACTAGGAGACATGCATAAAATCGGAAAGAAACCACTCCAACAACTCAAACTTCAAACAGTAATTGCACACGTTGAACTTACCTTAAATACCTCTATCAGTATATATCTGAGTCCATAGTCATACACTTCTTTAAATCTACCTAAAGAGAATGATTTCATTCAGTGAGTCTTTGTTTCAAGTAGAACAGTGTTATGTTGCTTCGCTTAATTTTATCTTCCTAAATTATTTTAATTCCCAAGTACCATTTACCCTACAGGATGATTAAGGAAACTTGGTAAGTACTGATCTGAAGCTTGGAAAATTGATGTCTATCTAAGTCACTAACAAGTACAAACATCTTGTTATACATTATCTGTGATCTCTCCTCTCTTCCCATGACCCATGAGACTACATACTGAAATCTAACCACATACTAAGTTATTAGAATCTATTAACATTTTAGGTCAAATTAACTCATCATGAAAACAGTTAACGAACATTGGACTAACTCTTGACAAAGAGGGAAAAGAGGCAAAAAACTGACCCTCCTACTGTCACTGGGGAATGCAGCCTGAGGAGTGACTTCTGATGCATGCATGCAGGCAGGGCTGAAGTAGTCTTGGATGAAAGGAAAGTGCTTAGTTTGGGAGGTCGGGTGAGAACCGCTTCATTTTCTTTCTAATAAAGAGGATACCTAAAGAAAACATTCTAAAGTACTTAAATCCAACTGTATTTAATTCTGTATGTAATTCTGTATCTTTCTATCTGAACAACTTTCCTCTTAATATTCTTATTCACCTAAAACCTATGTTACAGTATTATCTTTGATTATTCTAAAAGATAATTGATATACCTGGCTTTTATTCCTATTATTTGGTTTTAGCTTACTTAAATTATTTTAGATTTTGGTTTTAATTTTATAAACAATATTAAATCACCCTGATGACTTTTTTCTTTCCTTTTCAGAGTTTTTTCCTAAAGATCCCATAATATTTTATATGATGAGTAAGTCACTTTTACAAAAAACTTGGGTGTAGTTTATATACAGTGAAAACCAGGGATTTTCGGTGTAGAGTTAGATGAAATTTGACAGATCTCATAGGTTAAATAAGCTGCTATGACCAATACCCTTGATATGGTTTGGCTCTATGTCACCACCCAAATCTCATCTTGAATTGTAATCTCCATGTGTTGGAGGAGGGGCCTGGTGGGAGGTGATTGGATCCTGGGGGAAGATTTTCCCTTGCTGTTCTCGTGATAGTGAGTGAATTCTCATGAGATCTGATGGTTAAAAAGTGTAGCACTTGGCCTTGTGTTCTCTTTCCCTTTTTCCTGCTGCCATGTAATACAAATCTTGCTTCCTCTTCCTCCTCTTCCATGATTGTAAGTTTCCTGAGGCCTCCCCAATTGCAGTGGAACTGTGAATCAATTAAACCTTTTCTCTTTATAAATTACCCAGTCTCAGGTAGTTCTTATAAAAGTGTGAAAATGGACCAATACAAACCTTATGAAGATAGAAAACATTTTCATTACCCTAGAATATTTGCTACTGCTTCCTTCTCAGTCAGTTCTTACATCACAATCCCATACTGAGACAACTCTTATTCTGGTTTCTAACAACATCAATTAGCTGCACCTATTCTATAACTTCATATAAAGCAAACGTATAGTATGTCATTATTTGTGTCTTATTTTCTTCCTCATGCTTTTGAGATTCAACTATGTAATTGTAACAGTAGTTCAGTCTTTGTATAGCTAGGTTAACGTTCCATTGAATGAATATACCACGCTTTATATATACACTCTGTTGCTATTCTGAATAAAGCTGCTATGAATATTTGACACGATTTTTTGCATGGACACATATTTTTACTTACCTTTTATACTTATAACATAACTAGAAGTAGTATTGATGGTTCATGGAATAGATAGAAATTTACCTTTATAAGAAACTGTCAAATACACTATTCCTAACTAGTTGTGCTGTTTTCCACTCTCACTACCAACATGTAAGTGTTATAGTTGCTTTGCAAAACAGAAAGCTGTTATTTTTTAAATGTTTAAATTAGTATTTTAAAAAGTGTCATAGCAGTTTGAGAAAACTCATAGAAAGAGAAAATACTGTTACAGCTTTTGATAGACTAGTCACTTTATTAGGAAAATTATTATTTTGTAATTTGAAACAACTGGAGAGGGGAAATAGTACAGGATAGAATAATTGGCAAATTGTGTTCTGTAAAGAAGATTAGAGAGAAAACATTTGACCTAAGTGGTTGAAAATCTCTAAGTCAATGCGTCTTATTTTCTCTTGAAAAATTGTGGAGAATGGCCGGCCATAAGTACAATTTGCTATTGACTCAATTAGTCACATAGTTTTAGATATATTTCAGTTATGAAAAATGTGAAAAGTTAAAGAAAAAGATGGTAAAGATTTGAAGAAAATAGTACTGTAACCCTTAATACTCACTCTGAAAATATGCAGAAAGTCAATTAATCATTCAGATACTCTAGCTATTTGTAGTGTGTATTCTATTTATATATTCAGGAAATTAAGTAAAATATATTTGTTTCCCTACTCTGTACTTTATGAAATATGCAAGGTTTTCACAAGACAAGGAGATACCCTGGCTTTTGTTTCCATTGAGTCAACAGACATTTGATTACCTGTTACCACTTCTGGGTTTTGAGTTACAAAAGTCTTGCCTACTTTCTTGTTCAGATAATTGTGATGATGTGATTTTAAACAATGTGATGCTTGGAAAATGCTTCATTATTGAAGAAAGATCACATCCTTAAAAATGGGATTCGTTGCAGTTCTTATTAAGAGAATACTCCAAGAGTACTTAGCTGCTCTCTAGCTAAGAAAATGCAAGTTTCTGTATATAGCTTTCTCTCTTTTTTTAATAATAATAAAAAACATAGAATTGAAAAAAAGGGTTTATAGGGAAACAGCCTTATATGAACACTTTCATTATTGAACATTGAAAGGTAAAGGTTAAAGTATTACATCTATTTTTCATTTGCCCTTGCAATATTAGACACTGACTAATGTGTTAAAACAGGACAAAAGGAAAACTAAAGATAAATATAGAAAGTGACAGAGGCTTTGCAGCTGCAGGAGTCTGCAAGATATGGTCATTCATGAGCTGTGTTGATCAAGTAGAAGAAACGAGTAAAACCAGGAAGAAATGAGAATGATGGATATTAAAGAAGATTAAACTAATTGGGCCACTCATTGGGTTTAGCGAAAAGTGTCAAGAAAAAGGATTGAAGAGCAATTATATTCATCCCGTAAGTATGTAAATCAGAAATGTGTGAGATTAAGGTGGCCTGCTAATAAAGTGGGGGCAAGCATCAGGCAGACCTGGGAAGACACCATTCAGTCACTGCGCTCCTTCAACACTAATTTCTAGAAGCCATGGGAGCACACAAAAGGCAGGCATATCACAGCTCCCAAAGTAGTGGTTGCCTGAAACTGGAAAACTAAAACTAAATGGATGGTAAGGAGGGGAGAATGCAAGACTGATTACTAGTACATAAGCATTTTATCATAGGCACAAGGGAAGACAGACCAGATAGACCTTTGCAGTGACAGAGATAAAGAGGCGGAAGTTTGAAACATAGAAGTTTAACCATTGAGCTTATTTATGGCCTTGTACGTTCAAAGACACCACAATTTTGAGAAAGCAGCATTATATTTTATGGGTGTCATTTCTGAAGTGTCTACACATGGTGAAAGCAAAATAAACTGAAGTGCATATTGAGAGAAAAAAATTTAAATAGTAATAGCATGGGGTAGAGTTAATTTCAAGTGTGTATTTCCTCAAAGGAAAGTTCATGGCCTGGTATCAGAAAAACAAGTAAAAGTTGTGGTGTGAGTGAGCCTATACAGAAGCATGTGTTATCCTTGGACCTTTCTCCATCCCACATCAAGAAAGTCTCCATTCTATGAAGCTAAATATTACTATATCTAATCAATAAAATTAGTCTGACCCCTACTGAGATAAAAATATGTATTTATAGCATGGATTCTCTGAGTGTGCAATGAGGATTGATTAGGACACTGAGGAACCATGACATTTTCAAGTCCAGAACTCATTGGGAGAGCTCAAGACTGACCATGAGCAGTCAATATTGGGACAGGTAGGCTTTCTGCTTTGGACCATGCCCCTGGTCTTGCTCATAGGTAAAATTATACTGGGCAATGTTCTCCATTAATCTACATTCAGAACACGATCTACAGAATTGTTTATATTGGAGAAAAAACAGTTAAATATTTGTCAGTGTAGAGAACACCCAGAAACTCAAAATCCAAATCTTTTAAATTCTTCTTTGCGCATGGTTAGATGAGGAAGAGAAAGAAATTTTCGGTGGAAACAAGTCTAGCTAGGTAGCTGAGTCAGGCTGTGTCGTGTGGGTGCTAGATAGGGAGAGGATGAGTCGAAGGTCATGTGTGACTTGTGAGGACAGCTGGAAATGTCACTAAGTCACAGGGAGCTCTGTCTGAGTCCCCAGCTGAGAATCAGAACCTTTCATCTGCGGGTTGTTTGGCCCATTTAGACTTCTATTTGCACGGCAGTTACACATAATGAATTTTTCTTGTTGACTGACTGAGGGGAATGAAGTGCAATTGAGAGCATGGGATAATATTTTGCCATTGCCCAGCCTCTGGGCTTGGAGACAGTGACCTGATATGGAGAGATACGATGGTAGATGGTTCTGAAACTCTTCGAGAGTTTCTCAGCTTTGAGATACACTCAGAGAGTTCACAGCTGGGAGCAGAAGGTGTAACATGCCAGCACAATATCTATTAACCAGGACTAACCTTGGGAACCTCCACCCTAGAGACAGACGGCCAATTTAGGGGCATACTTACAGTTCCCTTGAGTTCTTGAGAAATATTTGGGAAGAGGAAAAGAAAGACATATTTGTTTCTATAGTTATGAAGATTGGGGTATACCAGAGCAGAAACATTTGTCAATTAATGGCAAATTATTTCCAGCAATGAGCTACCTATGGTAATGGCCTATTTCCAAAAAAAAATTGTTGATGGTTTTGGTGTGGTTTGTAATATCCATAGAATGGATGTGAGAGTCAGTGGTCTGGGTTTTAGACTAAGTCTTGGTGCAACTCTGAGCAAGGCATTTCAGTTCTCTGGGCACTATATTTCTTATCTACCTCTCATCCAGTTAGAACAGAGAAACTCTAAAGTCCACTTCATTTTTACATTCATTCAGCTTTCAATGTCTCCAGATTTAGCATATACTGTATATGGAAGCCAACTCAGCTAATGGGATATTTTCCTAGAGAATGGTCCCTTCTATAAATAACTCTTTACTCATGTCATATGTCACATTGACCCACGTTCAGCCACACACGTATCTTTAAAAATAGATTGAAGTAAGCTACATACTGCAGGCCACATTCGCTTTAAGGTCTCAGGCTACAGAATCACTTTAGATCCCATTTGACACTGTTGCTAAGAGAAGAGACAGCAGGCATTACACTCCCACGCCTCCCCTACCACTTCGTTTTTTAAATTTTTATTATGTTACTATTTTTATGTATTTCATAAAGAAAATACATACTCTATAATACAATATGATATATTTATATTATAAAATAATATAAAAATATTATGATTCATTTTTATTTTATTATTTGGAGACTAGGCAGGGTTCTCCTTCTCCTTGCTCGTACTCTAGTGTCACCTAGACCCATGGAAAATCCCACACCAACTGATAATCGCTTCCAAAATTTCAAAAGATTGACTGAATTATCATGGACGAGATATCCACACAATAAAAAGTAAGATTTCATTTGACATAGATATTTACATTAAATATATTCAGAATAATTGTTTTCGCTGGAGCATTGATAGATCAGCCAAAGGCAATTTAATGAGAATATTGTCTGTCCTTGTAAGGGATATTCTCTCTCAGCAGCAAAGGTGGGACTGGAGCACACTGTATCACTCAGTCTTGTCAGAGGAGATGTTCTGTCACTGATTAAAGAGCTGCATGTCCTCTTTAGTCACAAAAACATTTTATGGTGAAACCTTGTTTCTGTCTTAATGGATTCAGGCAGTGTAATGAGAGCTACCAAAGTGGACATGAAGAAACCCTTGGAGAGACAGAACATGTCACTTCTCACTTACTCACTAATGGCAGTCCCTCCCTGGCTGAGCAAGCCCTTCTGGGCAGAGCGGAAGAGTCATTTAAAATGCACCCGTGTTTCTTCCTTCCTTCAAATACAGCAAAAGGTGCCCCCCAAAAGACATTTTTCCTTTGTTAGAAACACTAAATATGGCATATGTATCTTAGTTTCATCAGCTGTATCTGATGATGTAAGACAAGACAGAAAAATAATACTCCCTTAAATGTGCAGTGTACACTCTACCTTTTCAAAGCCTATTTCTACTTCTGAGTTGCTCAAGCCTCACAACACACTTGGAAGTTGATTGGCCAAAAATAAGTCTCTCGCTTGTTTGTGTTACAGATTAGGCCTCCAAGGCTTAAGGGACTTACTTGACATCTCTAAGACACAGGATGAAAGAATGAATAAAGTAGAGTCAGAGCTGGAGATTCTCCAAAACTTCATTTACTTCTCTCTCTCTCTCTCTCTCTCTCTCTCTGTGTGTGTGTGTGTATGTGTGTGTACACAGACATACACACATATACACATATGCCAGTGACAAATTCGTACCTGCCATGACCAAGCTGCGATGCGTGCAGGGAAAATAATTGTACTGTTCATGGAGAGTCAGGAAAAGGAGGACTGAGTTACTGAGAGTGCAGTCTTATTCTATGTCTTTTGCCAATTTGAAGAAGCAACTAATTCATAAACTATACGGTAAGCACATTTAACTGTTCTAGGATTTTTCTCATGCTTCATGAAAACAGATCATAACTGGGAAACCAACTGTAAAATTAAAAGAACTAGATGTTGCCAATAAAGACCATCATTTCAGGAAAATAAATTTGTTTCTTGGAAGCTGTTCTTGAATGTGTGCTTGAGGTGCCCACAAGAAAACTAATTCAACCGAGAAACAAATTGATCTTGCTTCACTGGTTTATATGAACAGAGTAAAATACACACCAACAGGTTATATCACTTAATAACTCCTTGTTCCCTATAATGAATCAATGACAAGATCACCTTGAATTATTATATTTTGAAATCATATGTACAAAGTCGCCTAGGACCACAGTTCATACACCAAATTATGGGTTTCATTGAGGACGTCTTCAGAGCTAGCAGAATCAAAGTGATCAATGTTTATGTAGTACTTGATCCGTTATATTTGGGAATTTTGTTTCTTGAAGGTTTTTTGTTAAGATATTTGTAACCGTGTGGAGATGGAATAAAATTGTACAATTCTATACTGCAGTTGGTGTCTGGAAATGTGTCAGTTTACTCAGTGAAGGCATTTTATTTGATCTTACAGTGGAAAAGGGACATGCATATGCAAAATCAATTCTCTTAAGCTTTGCATATTTTCTGATGTGCTTTCAAAAGTTACATGCAACTTTTGTAATTAAATAACAGGAGTAGAAATTTGCAGGTTATATTTTCCATTCTTCTAACTTGTAAAAGCTACCATTTAGTGCAGTTTCATTATGTAATTTGGGGCCATGATAGGAGGCAGTGGCATAAAGCCTGAAAATCTTCCTGCCAATGGTTTCTCTAAAGTTCTTCCCCTTTTATGCTCCAGGGTCTGTAACAGATGTCCTTTGACTGTGCCAAGTGGTCAAACAGAACCCTATCCAGAAAAGAGAATGATCTTTCAATTCTGAGTGCAGTGGAGGGGGGGGTCACAGATTATCCCTATGCATTTTTAAAGCAAAAAGTTTAATGAGTACACTAACTAGAAAAATTCAGTCCAAGAGTGATGTTTAAATATTGGGGGGGTGACAATTAATAAGCTCTTTAAAGCAACCATTTTATAATGCAAAAAAGCTAAAAACAAAAAACAACAAAAATAAAAAATAATTTAAAAAGCCCTTAAACACTATGATGGTTAATACTGAGTGTCAACTTGATTGCATTGAAAGATGCAAAGGGGGCCGGGTGCGGTGGCTCACTCCTGTAATTCCAGCACTTTGGGAGGCCAAGGCGGGCAGATCAAAGAGTCAGGAGATCAAGACCATCCTGGCTAACAAAGTGAAACCCCATCTCTACTAAAAATACAAAAATTAGCCGAGCGCGGTGGTGGGTGCCTGTAGTCCCAGCTACTTGGGAGGCTGAGGCAGGGAATGGCATGAACCCAGGAGGTGGAGCTTGCAGTGAGCCAAGATTGCTTCACTGCACTCCAGCCTGGGCAACAGAGGGAGACTCCATCTTAAAAAAAAAAAAAAAAAAAAGAAAAGAAAAGAAAGAAATACAAAGTACTGATTCTGGGTATATCAGTGAGGGTGTTGCCAAAGGAAATTAATATATGAGTCAGTGGGCTGGGAAAGGCAGACCCACCTTTTATCTGAGAAGGCACCACATAATCAGCTGCCAGTGAGTCTAGAATATAAAGCAGGCAGAAAAATGTGAAAAGAATAGACTGGCCTAGCCTCCCAGCCTACATCTTTCTCCTGTGCTGGATACTTCCTGCCCTGGAACATCAGGCTCTAAGTTGTTCACTTTTGGTACTCACACGGGCTTTCCTTGTTCCTCAACTTGCAGATGACCTATTGTGGGACCTTGTGACTGTGTGAGTTAATACTTAGTAAACTCCTCTTTATATGTATATATATATATATATATCCTATTACTTCTGTCCCTCTAGAGAACACTGACTAACACGAATACTCATTAAAATAAATCTCTGAATGAAAGTTGGCCAAAAAATTTTATGTGTTTATATACCCAGTAATGGGATTCTTGGTTCAAATGGTATTTCTGGTTCTAGATCCTTGAGCAATCGCCATACTGTCTTCCCCAATGGTTGAACTAATTTATATTCCCACCAAGAGTGCAGAAGCATTCGATTTCTCCACATCCTCCCCAGCATGGACACAGAGAGGGGAACAACACACACCAAGTCCTGTTGTGGGGTTGGGGGTGAGGGGAGGGAACTTAGAGGATGGGTCAGTAGGTGCAGGAAACCACCATGGCACACGTATACCTATGTAACAAACATGCCTGTTCTGCACATGTATCCTGTTTCGTTTTTTAGAAGAAATAAAGAAAAAATATATATCATGTTATTTTATAAAAAACATTTTATAATTTATTTTATTATAATATTTAATAATTTATACTACGGTCTTTTCCTTTGAAAAATATTTTTTAATTCATATTTGTTAGAAATTCAATTTTACAAATTCAAATTGAAATGTATATATTTGGTTTGACAATATTTCTTTGGTTATAACTGGTATTTTCTAGTTACATTAAACAAATTCCACTAAAAATGATTCTCTTTATGTCATTTTTTGAAAACAAAATTTTAACCACAAGTCTGCTATAAGCATAAAATCATAGAATCAGAAGGGACCCAAAAATTCATTTGTCAAGTGGTTTTTCACTATTTTACTATAAAATAATGAGTATATTCTTTAACCCCTGGAAATGGATTACTTTGAAACAGTTTGCCTGTTCCACATGTATTATGAAGAATTATATTTTTAACTAATATTCAAAGACTCATATCATAATGTACAGTTAATATTATTACATTAAGAAAAATTATGGTATGTAATATTTTTGTTAACCTGTGTAGTCTTATTGCAGTATTTTTGTCCATTAACCCACATGGAATACTGAAAATAATGAATTTCCAACAATTTTTTATAGAGTACAAATGTAAGATGATTGATCGTTTCCAAATTTACTCATGAATTCCACAATGCTGGATTAAAATATTTGGGAAAGTTCCTAATTTAAGTAATATGTAACTGAATTTGTGAAGGACATCTCTAACACAGCATTGTCATTAATGTGGGTTGAAGATCCTTATACTTCTCTAGGGCTTCCTGAGACCTTTCCCTAAACACCATGCCCTAAGCAAAGAGACAGGGGATGATTGTGGATGACTCCAGCTCAAGTTTAATTTTGAAATATGTTTTAGTTGAATGAGACTTTAGTTACATAAAAGGGGTGAGTACAAGTTATTGATTCTATGGTAGTTAGTCTTCTTTTGAGATGTATTTCCTTCTTTTATTGCTTTCCCACATGAGGTCAGTGCAGAAACGTATATCTGGGACTGTGTCTTGGTTTGGAGGTGATTTTGAATAGATGAGCTCTAGACTACTGAGGCCCTACTCTCTTTGCCACTGAAAGACTGAATATACAAAGAGACGATCAACAGATCATATAATAAAAAGAGATCTCAGACCCACAACTTGCAGCAGTTAGCATAGGAAACCAACCCAGGAAGCCAACAATTAACTCTGTAACAATTGGTCCAATGTGACCAGGACTTGATTAATAACTGACAACTTCCATAATTTGTGTCCCCACTTCCAATTTAGAACCAGCAAAGGAAAATCAAATATGCACCCTTAACCAGTCACATAGGATCTCTTGCTGCTAGTTTGCTTGCCAACAGCTTTCTCCATGCAAACAGCTTTCAGTCAGAGCATATCTGAACCCTTCCCTTTGTCCACTAGAAGGTTTTCCCATTTTTCTGCCTACACTTACGTTTCTGTCAAAATGCTAGTGATGTGGTGGGGTGGAAGATTCCTTTGCTGTCGCAAGCTCTGAATAATAGCCTTTTCTTGTTCTCATATGGTTGTTCATTTACCTCCACACCTTTGACTTAAAATGCAGTAGTTTGATTCCAATTAGGATTAGGTTTTGAATCTGTTTTTATTTAGTTCCTTGAATTAGAGACAAAAGAAATGTTCCCAGGATTGAAAATGTTTCAGTTAAGTTCACCAGAATTATAACAATCTGTATTTTACACACACACACACACAAACACACACATATGAACACACACACACACATTCTAAGAGGGTGGGAAATAAATCCAACTAAATAAATGGGAAATAAATCCAACTAAAATTCAGGGAACTTCTACCTCAGTAAAATTTCTAGGAGTCCAGTGGTGAGGGGCCTGTTGAGATATTCCTCCTAAGTGAAGGATAAGTTGCTGCATTTGACCCCTCTTACCACAAGAAAGAGGCATGATGCCAAGTAGGACTATTCAGATTTTGGAGGTAACACATTCCTTATTTGGGTGTGTTACCTGACCTATTTATTGAGTGACCTGAAAGGCTTCCAGTTTTGAGTGGGTTCCATAACAGGAGAAGGCTCTGCAACAGATCCAGGCTGCTATGCAAGTTGCCCTGCCACTTGGGCCATATGATGCCACAGATCCAATGGTGCTTGAGGCTTCAGTGGCACATAGGATTGCTGTTTGGAGCCTTTGGCAGGCCCCCATAGGCGAATCAAAGCAGAGGACTCTAGGATTTTGAAGCAAAGCCCTGCCATCTTCTGAAGATAACTACTCTCCTTTTGAGAGACATTTCTTGGCCTGCTACTGGGTTTTGGTGGAAACTGAACGTTTGACTATAGGTCATCATGTCACCATGCAACCTGAACTGCCTATCGTGAACTGGGTGCTTTTGGACCTATCTAGTCATAAAGTGGGTTGTGCACAGCAGTATTCCATCATCAAATGGAAGTGGTATATATGTGATTGGGCTCGAGCAGTTCTTGAAGGCAAAAGTAAGTTACATGAGGAAGTGGCTCAAATGCCGATGGTCTCCACTCCTGCCACCCTGCCTTCTCTCCTCCAGCATGCACCAATGGCCTCATGGGGAGTTCCCTATGTTCAATTGACAGAAGAAGAGAAGACTAGGGCCTGCTTCACAGAGGGTTCTGCACGATATGCAGGCACCACTGAAAGTGAACAGCTGCAGCACTACAGCCTCTTTCTAAGACATCCCTGAAGGACAGCAGTGAAGGGAAATCTTCCCAGTGGGCAGAACTTTAAGCAGTGCACCTGGTTTTGCACTTTCCATGGAAGGAGAAATGGCCAGATGTGCATTTATATACTAATTCATGGGCTGTAGTCAATGGTTTGGTTGGATGGTCAAGGACTTGGAACAAGCATGCTTGGATAATTGGTGACAAAGAAATCTGGGGAAGAGGTATGTGGATAGACCTCTCTGAGTGGTCAAAAACTGTGAGTATATTTGTATCCCACATGAGTGCTCACCAACAGGTGACCTCAGCAGAGAAGGATTCTAATAATCCAGTGGATAGGATGACCCGTTCTGTGGACACCACTCAACCTCTTTCCCCAGCCACTTCTGTCATTGCCCAGTGGGCCCATGAACAAAGTGGCCATGGTGGCAGAGATGGTGGTTCAGCGACATGGACTTACACTCACCCAGGCTGACCTGGCTATGGCCACTGCTGAGCACCCAGTTTGCCAGCAGCAGAGACCAACACTGAGCCCCTTTGTATGGCACCATTCCTCGGGATGATCAGCCAGTTACCTGGTGGCAAGTTGATTATATTGGACTTCTTCCATCATGGAAAAGGCAGAGGTTTGTCTGCACTGGAAAAGACGTTTACTCTGGATATGGGTTTTCCTATCCTGCACGCAATGCTTCTGCCAAGACTACCACCCATGGACTCGTGGAATGCCTTGTCCACTGTCATAGTATTCCAGACAGCATTGCTTCTGACCAAGGCACTCACTTATGGCTAAAGAAGTACAGCAGTGGGTTCATGTTCATGAAATTCACTGGTCTTACCATGTTCCCCATCATCCTAAAGCAGCTGGATTGACAGAATGTTCAAATGACGTTTTGAATTCACAATTACGCCAACTAGGTGACAATAGTTTGCAGGGTTGGGGCAAAGTTCTCCAGAAGGTGGTGTATGCTCTGCATCAGGGTCGTGACCCAGAATCTTCAGGAATGAAGATTTGTCATGAGTAGTATTTCCTCCTTCTTCTGTTAAAAACATGATTGTGCATATGTATACTTGTACTAAGAAATATCTTCATTTTATTTCCTTTCTCCTTTATGATGTGACATAAGATTTATTAACTTAACATGAACATTTAGGTATTGCTAACTTTATGTAACAGTATTTGGGTTGGGGATTGGTGCGTTTCCGGTTGTATGAAGGATAGTTGTATTATGTTAAGTGTAATTATGACCTTATTATTGTCTTTATTTGAAGATCACGTATGATCTCAGGAGATGTATATGGATTCAAGTGAGACTTGTGATGGGTAGTTGCCAAAGGAGATTAACATTTGAGTCAGTGGGTTGGGAAAGGCAGACCCACCCTTAATCTGGGTGGGCACCATCAAATCAGCTGCCAGCATGACTAGAATATAAGCAGGAAGAAAAATGTGAAAAGAAAGACTGGCCTAGACTCCCAGACTATATCTATCTCCCATGCTGGATGCTTCCTGCCCTTGAACATCAGACTCCACGTTCTTCAGTTTTGGAACTTGGACTGGCTCTCCTTGCTCCTCAGCCTGATACACACACACACACACACACACACACACATACACACACATATACACACACACACATATATACACACACACACACATAGATATATATATAGATATATAGATATATATGGTATATTGGTTATACGGTATATTGGGGGTGTGTGTGTGTGTGTGTATATATATATGGTATATGGGTGTGTATATATATGTGCTTTCCCTCTAGATAACCCTTCCTAATACACTTTGTATGATCTACTTTGAGGTGGTTCTATGTTGAATTATTACTTTTAGGAAGGGTCTCGGGTGATGAATATCCCTATTGAAACTAGTTTTTCAATTGCCCGTGGGTTCTGTTAAAATGAAGACTATTTTAAGCTTTTATTTTCTTTGTCCCACTGCATTGTCCATCTGTCAAAGTTTATCAAAGCCAAGAACTCATACTGCTGCAATGAATTTGTAAAGGCAAGTCCAAGAAAAATGATCTGGAGAGAATGATAAACATTCAAAACTGTCATTTTAAAAGTAAATATTCAGCATACAGTCATAGATACACATAAACCTTTAAGTGACTTTTTTTTGGTGGTGAACAGCAGGAATTTTCAATTAGTTAAAGTAAAAGCACAATCTTGGGAACTTTTGGGTTCATCTCACGGACATAAAAAGCTGTAAAATAGCACCATTCTCACCTTTGTAACAAGAACAAAGCTGGACAAACAGTACATTAATGACTTTTATTAGGATCATTAGTGAACTGAGGTTACAGGGTAAATAGCAAACATGACAGAGAGAGATAGGCCCTTGAGAGGAGGATGAAAATCTGGGCATTTTTTTTTTACTTGGGTCAGATTCCATCTAACAACATACAAGCTTGTAACTGAATTTAAGTAGACATTTGGAAAGGATTGCTAAAAGTAAACCTTGGCCCACTGTGGGAGTATGGAACCTCTCATAGATATATGGGAGTTCACACACTGCAGAGTTGTACTCCAGAAACACCATCAAGTACCAATGGGAAAGATTTGAGAGAATTCTGAGAAAACCCTCTCACTTCCAAAGCCCATCACCTACATCTTTAAAGAATAAAAGCATTAATCTGGACAGAAAACAGCATCAACACTTGTAGCCTAATGGCACTGGTGAACTCCATAGTAGATACAATTGAGCTGAGGAATGGAGCCAACCACTGAAAATTCCCATGCCTATCTCCTCTATTGTCATGAAGGAAAAATTGCCTAATCCTTCTGGGGGATGGGAAATGCAGCACAATTGTAGTCTGGGGGTACTGTAGGTAATACATTGCAGCTGGGGCAAGGATATAGGGAAACAGAGAAATAAAAAAATCTTTTTCCTTGTAAGTGGAGCAGAACAAATGTTATATTCAACATTACATGTGGAAGAGAGGCAGCAATATTTTGAAGACCACACCCCCAAGAGCAGGTTCACAGTGCCTGCCTAAGATGAAGATTCAAACAGAGTATCAGATAACATGCTCACTCCTATACTTCCACTATCATGCTAATAAGTATAAAGTAAAAATCACAGTGTAGTACACCTGGGAGAAATGGAAGAAACATACTTCCTTTGAAGAGCAGTTAAAAGGGAAGATTCCAAACCTGGTGGTCAAAAAAAAAAAGAAAAGAAAAGAAAAGTATCAGTACAGAAATTTGAAGACTCTGGTATTCCGAATGTATCCAGGGCAACAATAAATGTCAAATAAAGCCCCACTCTTAACTATATTACCAAACACACCCACACTAAAGATCTAACAGAAGGAAAAATATGCTGAATTCCAAGTATTATGAGATATACACAAAGGCAAGAAAAACACACATTCTAAAGAGATAAAACAAACATTAGAACAAGACTCAGATATGGCAAGATATTGGAACTATCAAGCAGGGCATTTAAAATAACTAAGATTAGTAAGAGAATAATAAGTTGTAAAAGAAAAGGCATCAACATGCAAGATCAGATAAACAGTCTCAGCAGAGAGATAGAACCAATAAGAAAACATCAAATATAAATGTTAGAATTCAAAATTTACAGTAAGTGAAAAAATTTCTTCAATGTTATGAGTATATTTGACACATCCAAGAAAAGGATCTGAGACCACAAAGATAGGTCAAAAGACATTGCTAATTCAAACAGAAAGCTATAAAAAAGAAGAATGAAAAAAGAACAGGACCTCTAAAAAGTGTGGGATAAGGGGTTGAGTTCTTGATTTGAGTCTCAGCTTGGTCGCTGTTGGTGTATAGCACAGCTGCTGATTTGTGTACATTAATTTTGTATCTTGACATTTGCTGGATTCATTTATCAGTTCTAGAACCTTTTTGGATGAGTCTTTAGGGTTTTCTAGGTATATGATCATATCATCAGCAAATAGTGACAGTTTTACTTCCTCTTTATGGATTCTGATGCCCTTTATTTCTTTCTCTTGTCTGATTGCTCTTGCTAGGATTCCAGTACTATGTTGAACAGAAGTGGTGAAAGTGGGCAACCTTGTTCCAGTTCTTAGAGGGAATGCTTTCAAGTTTTCCCCGTTTAGTATAATATTGGCTGTGGGTTTATTGCAGATGGCTTTTATTGACTTAAGTTATGTCTCTTCTTTGTTGATTTTGCTGAAGGTTTGAATCATAAAGTGATGCTGGAGTTTGTCAAATGATTTTTCTGCATCTATTGAGATGATCATGTGATTTTTATTTTTAATTCTGTTTATGTGGTGTATCCCATTTATTGACTTACATATGTTAAACCCATCCTGCATCCCTGGTATGAAGCCCACTTGAATATAATGGATTATCTTTTTGCTATGCTGTTGAATTCGGTTCACTAGTATTTTGTTGATGATTTTTGCATCTATGTTTATCAGGGATATTGGTCTGTAGTGTTTATTTATTTATTTGTTTTTGTTGTTGTTGTGTGCTTTCCTGGTTTTGGTATCAGAATGATACTGGCTTCATAGAATGTTTTAGGGAGAATTCCTCCTTTCCCTATTTTTTGGAATAGTGTCAATAGAGTTGGTACCAATTCTTTGAATGTCTGATAGAATTCCTGGACTTTTCTTTGGCAATTTTTTTTATTAGCATTTCAATCTCACTGCTTGCTATTGGTCTGTTCGGAGATTCTATATCTTCCTGGTTTAATCTAGGAGAGTAGCATATGTCCAGGAATGTATTCATCTCCTCTAGGCTTTCTAGTTTATGCTTGTAAAGGTGTTCATAGTAGCCTTGTATTTCTGTGGTATCAATTGTAAAATCTCCTGTTTCATTTCTAATTTAGCTTATTTGGATCTTCTCTCTTCTTTCCTTGGTTAATCTCACTAATGATCTGTCAATTTTATTTATCTTTTCAAATAATGAGCTTTTTATTTCATTTATCTTTTGTATTGTTTTCTTTGTTTCAATTTCATTAATTCTGCCCTGACCTTTGTTATTTCTTTTTTTTCTGCTGGGTTTGGGTTTAAATTGTTCTTCTTTCTCTAGTTCTCTGAGAAGTGACCTTAGATTGTCTGTTTGTGCTCTTTCAGACTTTTTTATGTAGGCATTTAATGCTATAAACTTTCCTCTTAACACCACTTTTGCTGTATTCCAGAAGTTTTGATAGGTTGTGTCATTACGATAACTCTGTTCAAATAATTTTTAAATTTCCATCTTGATTTTTATTGTTGAACCAACAGTCATTCAGAAGCAGGTTATTTAATTTTCATTTATTTGCATAGTTTTGAGTTTTCCTTTCAGAGTTGATTTCCCATTTTATTCCACTGTGGTCAGAGAGAGTACTTCACATAATTTCAATTTTTTAAAATTTGCTGAGACTTGTTTTGTGGCCCATGATATGATCTATCTTGGAGAATGTTCCATGTGCTGATGAATAGAATATATGGTCTGTAATTGTTGGACATAATGTTCTGTAAATATCTGTTAAGTCTATTTGTTGTAGGGTATAGTTTAAGTCTATTGTTTCTTTGTTTGCTTCCTGTCTTAATGACCTCTCTAGTGCTGTCAGTGGAGTATTCAAGTCCCCCACTATTATTGTCTTGACATCTATCTCATTTCTTAGGTCTGGTACTAATTTGTGAGCTCCAGTGGTAAGTGCATATATATTTAGAATTGTGATATTTTCCTTTTGGACTAGTCCTTTTATCAATATATAATGTCCTTCTTCGTCTATTTTAACTGTTGTTGCTTTAAAGTTTGTTTTGTCTGATATAAGAATAACTACTTTGGCTCACTTTTGGTGTCCATTTGCATAAAATGTCTTTTCTACCCCTTTACCTTAAGTTTATTGAGACCTTATGTATTAGGTGAGTCTCCTGAAGATAGCAGAAACTTGGTTGGTAAATTCTTATCCATTCTGCTATTTTGTATCCTTAAGTGGAGCATTTAGGCCATTTACATTCAATGTTAGTATTGAGATGTGAGGTACTATTCTATTCATTATGCAATTCATTACCAGAATACCTTGGGTTTTTTTTTTCTTTCCTTTTTTTTTCGTTGTATTTTTGCTGTATAGGTCGTATGAGATTTATGCTTTAAGGAGATTCTATTTTGGTATACTTTGAAGATTTGTTTAAACATTTAGAGCTTCTTTTACCAGTTCTTGTAGTGCTGGCTTGGTGGTTAATTCTCTCAGCATTTGTTTATTTGGAAAAGATTGTATCTTCCTTCATTTATGAAGCTTAATTTCACTGGATACAAAATTCTTGGCTGATAATTGTTTTCTTTAAAGAGGCTGATGATAGGGCCCCAATCTCTTCTAGCTTGTAAAGTTTCTGCCAAGAGATCTGCTGTTAATCTGATAGATTTTCCTTTGTAGGTTACCAGATGATTTTGCCTCAAGCTCTTAAGATTCTTTTCTTCATCTTGACTTTAGATAACCTGGTGACTAGGTGCCTAGGTGATGATTTTATGTAATGATTTTCCCAGGTGCTCTTTGAGCTTTTTGCATATGGATGACTAGATCTCTAGCAAGGCCAGGTAAGTTTTCCGTGATTATTTCCTCAAATATGTTTTCCATACTTTTAGCTTTCTCTTCCTTCTTTGGAACACCACTTATTCTTAGGTTTGAATGTTTAACATAGTCCCAAACTTCTTGGGGGCTTTGTTCATTTTTTAAAAATTCTTTTCTCTGTCTTTGATGAATTGTGTTAATTTGAAAGCCTTGTCTTTGAGCTCTGAGGTTCTTTCATATACTTCTTCAATTCTATTGCTGAGACTTTCCAGTGCACTTTGCATTTCTCTAAGTGTGTCCTTGATTTCCAGAAGTTGTAATTATTTTTTGATTTCTGCTATCTATTTCACTGAATAATTTTCCTTTCATATTCTGTATCGTGTTTTTGATTTCTATAAGTTGACTTTATCTTTCTCTGGTGCCTCTTTGATTAGCTTTATGATCGACCCTCTGAATTCTTGTTCTGGCAATTCATAGATTTCGTCTTGGTTTGGATTCACTGCTGGTGAGCTGGTATGATCTTGTGGGGGTGTTAAAGAATGTTGTTTTATCATTTTACCAGAATTGTTTTTCTGGTTCTTTCTTATTTGGGTAGACATTGTCAGAGGGAAGATCTGGGATTCAAGGGCTGCTGTTCAGATTATTTTGTCTGACAAGGTCTTCCCTTGTTGTGGTGTTCTCCCCCTTCCCCTAGGAATGGGGCTTCCTGAGAGCTGAACTGTAACGATTGTTTTTACTCTTCTGGGTCTAGCCATACAGCAGAGCTACTGGGTTCTGGGCTGGCACTGGGGAGCACCTGCAAAGAGTCCTGTAATGTGAGCCATCTTCAGGTCTTGCAGCTGCAGGTATAAGCATTTGCTCTGGTGAGGTAGCAGGGGAGTGAAGATGACTCCGTGAGGGTCGTTGGTTGTGTTTTTGTTTTAGTGCAGTGGGTTTTTGTTGGCTGACCTGCAGCCAGAAGGTGGCGCTTTCAAAAGTGCGTCAGCTATGGTCCTATAGGGAGGATGAAAACTTGCCCTAGGGACACCTGGTTAAGTGTTCAGGTGGTGGGAAGGGCCATAGAGCTTGAAAGAGATTATGACATTTGTCTTTGGCTACCAGGGCAGGTAGAGAAAGACCACAGGTGGGGGTAGATATACACATGTCTGAGTTCAGCCTCTTCTTGGGCAGGGCTTGCTGTGGCTTTCGTGGGGGATGGGGTGTGGTTCCCAGTCCAATGAAGTTATATTTCCAGGAGTGTTATGGATACCTCTGCTAAGTCATAAAGGTCACCAAGCAAGTGAAGGAAAGCCAGCAGTTGCAGACCTCACCTTGCTGCCATGAAGACATCAGTCCCATGCAGCCCTCAGTCCTCAAGCCAATCTTACTCCCACTCTGGCCCTGCAACAGCACTGAGGCTATTTCCAGGCAGCCGGTGACCATGGCTGAGAACTTGCCCCGACCATGACCCTCCCCATGGAGAAAACAAGCAGATTCACAGGTTTTCGACATCTTAAGGAGCTTGTAGTGGTGATCCAGTTCCTTCAAAGGGTCTATGGATTATCTTGGCTTCCCTGGTATGTTCCTACAGTAGTTCTTGGAACAAAAGTTCACAGTATGAGCCTCCACATGCTTCTCTGTCCATCCAAGTGGCAGTTGCAAGCTAGTCCTGCCTCCTGTCCACCATCTTAATCAGTAACCCCTGCATTGAACTTGAGCCTAGACATCCAGACATCTCCTTACATCCCCTGAAATCTAGGTGGAGAATCCCAAACCTCAGTTCTTGACTGCTGTGTACCCACAGTCTCAACACCACATGGAAGCTACCAAGGCTTGGGGATTGCACCCTCTGAAGCAATCGTCCAGCAGTACCATGGTCCCTTTTAGCAATGGCTGGAGCCGAAGCAGCTGGGACACAGGGTGCTATGTCCCGAGGCTGCATAGAGCAGGGGGACCCTGGGCCAGGCACAGGAAGCCATTTTCCCTTGCAGGTATCTGGGCCTGAGATGGGAGGACTGCCATGAAGGTCTCTGACATGCCCTGGAGACATTTTCCCCATTGTCTTGGGAATTAACATTTGGCTCTTCGCTACTTACGCAAATCCCTTCAGCTGGCTTGAATTTCTCCTCAGAAAATGGGTTTTTATTTTCTATTGCATCATCTGGCTGCAAATTTCCCAAACTTTTTTGCTCTTCTTCCTCTTGAATGTGTTGGTACTTAGAGATTTCTTCTGCCAGATACCTTAAATCATCTCTCTCAAGTTCAAAGTTCCACAGATCTCTAGGGCAGGGGGTGCAAAATGCTACCAGTCTCTTTGCTAAAACACAGCAAGAGAGACCTTTACTCCAGTTTCCAAAAAGTTCCTTATCTCCATATGAGACCACCTCAGCCTGGACTTTATTGTCCACATCACTATCAGCATTTTGGTCACAGCCATTCAACAAGTCTCTAGGAAGTTCCAAACTTTCCCACTTCTTCCTGTCTTCTGAGTCCCCCAAACTGTTCCAACCTCTGCCTATTACCCAGTTCCAAAGTTGCTTCCACATACTCGGTTATCTTATAGCAATACCCCATGACCTCAGTACCAATTTACTTTATTGGTCTGTTTTCACCTTGCTATAAGGAAATGCCCAAGACTGGAATATTTACAAAGGAAAGAGGTTTAATTGAATCACAGTTAAGCATGGCTGGGGAGGCCTCAGGAAACTCAGAATCATGGTGGAAGGTGAAGGGGAAGCAAGGCACCTTCTTCTCAATGTGGCAGGAAGGAGAAGTACAAACAGGGGAAATGTCAGACACTTACGAAACCTTCAGATTGGCCGCGTGCAGAGGCTCACGCCTATAATCCCAGCACTTTGGGAGGCCGAGGCAGGTGGATCGCCTGAGGTTGGGAGTTCGAGACCAGCCTGACCAACATGGAAAAACCCCGTCTTTACTAAAGATACAAAATTAGCTGGGTGTGGTGGTGCATGCCTGTAATCTCAGCTACTCGGGAGGCTGAGGCAGGAGGATTGCTCCAACCTGGAAGGCAGAGGTTGAGATGGCACCATTGCATTCTAGCCTGGGTAACAAGAGCGAAACTCCATCAAAAAAACAAAACAAAACAAAACCCTTTAGATCTTGGGAGAACTCACTCACTATCATGAAAGCAACATGGGGGAAACTGTCCCCATTAGCCAGTCACTTCCCACTGGGTCCCACCCACAACACATGGGATTATGGGAACTCTAATTCAAGATGAGATTTGGGTGGGGACACAGCCAAACCATATCAAACTCCAATGTCATTTACATAAAAACTATAGAAAGAGAAGTATTTAGATATAAATTTAACAGAATACTTGCAGCATCTTTGTACTAAAATCTATACACACTAATGAAAGATATACTGTGTTCATAGATTTGAAAATTCAATATTAAGATGTTCCCAGTTTGATCTATAGATTCACCACTACTGTGATCAAAAATCCCAAAAAGCTTTTATATAGATATTGACAAGCTGATTCTAAAATTTGTATGGAATGCCAAAGTCAGTAAAGTAGCCAAAACTATTGTAAAAAAGAAGAACAAAATTTGGAGAATTCATACTACATTATTTTAGTTCTTACTGTAAAGTTGCAAAAATCAATAGTATAGAAAGGATAGATATAGATTAATGGAACAGGATAGAAAGTCCAGCAATAGATTTACACAGGGAGAGTAAACTGATTTTTGACAAAGATTCAAAAGAAATTCAGTGGAGACAGAATAGTCTTTACAAGAAATGGTGTTAGAGAAATAAGACCTTCTTATGTAAAAGAATGAACCTTGATATTTACCTCAGACCTTACCCAAAAATTATCTCAAAATGCAACTACTGACCAAAATATTAAATCAAAACTATGAAAATAGATGAAACATAGGTAAAATATGTTTCATCTTGAGTTTGGCAATGAGTTTTTAGACATGTCACCAAAAGTGCTGTTTATAAAGCTAAAAAAAAAAAAATAAAAAGCACACAATGGATACCCTGGAATTCATCTAAATTTCTGAATAATAATTCAAGAAAAGCACTATAACAATAAAATCACAAGCTAGAGTCTTGTAAGAATATTTATATATTGCATATCGAATAAAGAACTTGTATCCAAAATATAGAAAGGAGTTCTAAAACTTGTCTATAAGAAAACAATCTAATAAAAAATGGAAAACTATCTGAATAGACACTTCACTGAAGCAGAAATATGGATGGCCAATAAGCATGTATAACATTGTAGACTATAATCTGTCATTAGAGAAATCCAAACTAAAAGTAGAATAATATACAATTTCCTAAAAGTTTTAAAAATGGTCATACCAGCTGTTAAGGCTAACAGTTTATCTCCCAAGTACTGAGAACTGTCCTTTGTCTATGATGAGAAGAAGAAATGTTATAATCACTTTGGAAGAGAGTTCAGAATGATTTTTTTAAAAAGTTCACCATACACTTACCATAAGATTCAGCAATCTCACCCCTTAGGCATTTACCTAAATGAAACAAAAACATGTTCATACAAAAACTTATACGCAAATATTAAGAGTAATTTTATTAATAATTACCAAAAACCTGAAACAACCAAGATTTTCTTTAAGAGCTGAATAGATAATAAACTGTGATGTATACATAAATGGAAATAATACTCAGCAATAAAAAGGAATGAACTATTGATTTATGCAACAACATGGATGAAACTTAAATGGATTTTGCAAAGTGAAAAAAGCTTACAATATCGTACATATTACATGACTAAATTTATGTGACATTATGAAAAGAACATAGTTGTAGGTTTAGAAAATAGATATGTATTTGTGAGGAGTTTTGAAACTTGAAAGTGATCAAATACAAAGGGGCTATAAAGGTTAGCTCTTAGTGTAGTATAACCATTATCTTTAGTCCTAGACTGGTAGATACATAGCTCTATGCGTTTATCAAAGCCCATAAAAATGTAAATCTGAAGAAAAAGAAACTTTATCATATACCAAACTTTACCATAAAAATAAGTCAACCAGAATCTTGGAGGAATCCCAAGATAGATCTAACTATATAACAAATGTGTGCCTTAATGTCACAAAAGGTGGTATAGAATAACAGAGCTGACCTAAATAACGTGAGAAACATTCTTTTCGATGTAAGGCTTAGGTCAAAGAAACTGTGGATAAACACCATACTCTAGTATCTAATTTATTTCTTACGGGGGTAAAATTAGCAGTCCTGAGACTCCATTACATACATATATATACACACACACACATATGTAATAAGTCTATAATATATATGGTTGTGTATATATGTATATATGTGTACATATATGGTTACATATGTTTTATATATATATATGGTTGAATAAAGAAGTAAATAAATTGTAGATAATAGGATCCAGGTTTCTTTGTGACAGGGAAAGAAGTAACAAATAAGAGAGTGGGAAGGCTAGAATGAATTTTGTGATGCTGAAGTACAGATGTCAGTATGAACTAGTTTCTATTTTAAGAGATATACAGATATATTCAACAAATATTGATATGTGTATGTAATGAATACATACACATACACATTACACGTACATGTATACATGCATGTAAATACAAATGTGTATATATTTTTATATAGGCATACATATGAACATACATATATAAGCATATATAAACACATTTATCTGCAGACATACAAATATATAAACAGAGTTAAATTACGGTAAATTTTATATAATTTATTGATATGTGTGGTAATTTATATATGTAATTTATAAATTTATAATTTTGTGTATCTTATTTTTATAATTTATAAATATGTGTGAATGATATATTTCTATAGTTATTATATATAGTATATATGTAAACTGTACTATGTCTCTTAAATGAGTGAGTCTGAAAAAACTGAAACCCAAATAGTCTTGATTTCAAAATACCAGCCTCCAGTAAAAAGAACATCAGGGCTCCTTAGAGAAATGTCTTATTTTAGAGTGTGCTGATGTGCAGAGAAAATGCAGGATGAGTCCAAAGTATCTTATGGTATTTGAAAGTAAGGAACTACTAAAAAAAACAAATAAATTAGTGAATGGATATTGTCAAAAGGGCACATGAGCCAACAATGGCCAAAGTTGGAATGATTTGAGCAACAAAATGTGTATGACACTGTTAAGTTATAACCCAAAGTATGAAATAAATATTCTGGAGTTCAAATTCAAATTTGCAAATGATATCATAAAACAGGAAATGAGGAAGAAGGCACAAAACATCCTTATGGAATAATTGCAAATAACATATGTAGCTATTCTCCCCTGGGGTGGGGAGATGGCTTAATTCCCCTCTTCTGAAATGTGGACTTCACTTAGAGACTTGTCACAATGAATAGGTATGAAAAGGGAAAAGCAATAGCTTCATGGGGAAGAAACCTGGCAGATACTACCTTAAACTGGTATTTCTGTTGTATTTCAAAAAAACTGTTATCTTAGCCTAATCATAAGAAAGCATCAAACTCAAATTGAAAGGTCATTTGCAAAATACTTGGCCAATATTAAAACTGTCAAAGTCATAAAAATAAGAAAAGGTTGAGAAAATATCAGATAGGTGAAGACTAAGGAAACTAGACTACTAAATGAAATTTGGGACCCTGGAGCAGAAAATAGACATGATTGAAAAAAGTGATGAATTCCGAATAAAGTCTTTAGTTAATGCATTTGCACCAAGGTTAATTACGTAGTTTGACAATTTTGCTATGGTTATGTAAGATGGTAACATTAGCTGAAAATGAAGGCAGAGTATACAGAAACTCTATTATGTTTGTAACTTTACAGCTAATTTAAAAGTATTTCAAAAAAGTTTTTCAAAATCCATAATCATGTACTACTTTAAAAAGATCTGTAAATACTATTTTAGTATGAGAATATCTATAAATGGCATCCAGCTATTAGATTTTCAAAAGTTTTACATGAAATCTAAAAAGAAAACTAGAGACATTTGCATTAACTTAAACCAAATAAAGAAATTTTAAGAGCAATCAAAGAATAAATGAAAGGAAACAGAGATACTATGATACCATTCACAATAGCAAAAATAAGAAAAAAGAAGTCCTGAAATAAAAATTTAGCAAGAATAATTTGTAATCTACACATTAAAAGCTGTAAAATCCCTGGAAAAGGAAAAGAGAGAGAAGAGAAAAACTGAGAGACATGTTTTTTTTTCTTTTCTTTTTTTTTGAGACGGAGTCTCACTCTGTTGCCCAGGCTGGAGTGCAGTGGCGTGATCTTGGCTCACTGCAGCCTCCACCTCCCGGGTTCAAGCAATTCTCCTGCCTCAGCCTCCCGAGTAGCTGGGACTACAGGTGCTCACCACCATGCCCAGCTAATTTTTTGTACTTTTAATATAGATGGGGTTTTACTGTGTTGCCCAGGCTGGTCACTAACTCCTGAGCTCAGGCAATCCGCCCACCTTGGCCTCCCAAAATGCTGGGATTATAGGGGTGAGCCACCGTGCATGGCCAACATATTTTTTATATGGAAACGTTTAATAGTATAATCATGATAATTCACCAAAAACCAATTTATAAATTTATTAAAAACAAACTAAAAACCCTATTTTAAGTGTTAAAGCTTGGAAAATCAACTTTAAAATTTATAATAATAAAGAAACAATTGAAAATATTTAGGTATATTTAGAAAAAAAGAGGATATGAGTGGTGAATGGAACCACTGAATATCAAAACATAAAGGTTCCATACTTAAAGAGTATAATATTTGTCAGAAAGGGACAATAAGGAAAAAGAATTGACAAAGATTTGAGTTCAGAAATGAAGTCAATAATATGATATATGATAATCATTTTGAAGAAAGATGAAATGCAGCAATGGTGCAAGGACAATGACATCCCTGTTAGTATATACAGTTCTATGTGCATTAATTTTTTTATGTTTCTATGGATATACTTCAATAAGACCAATTTTTAAGACCAATTTTCACTTATAAAAATGTCAAATTTAAAAAACTTGATTTTATCTCATACTTACAAAATGGTGCAGTGGGAATTATAATGTAATACTGCAAATTGACAGCATTTTTAGAGCATATTTGCAATATTCATTTAAGAAAGATCCTGATAGAAGTCACACCCAAATAATGTTTGGAGGGATAATAGATTTAAATTTTTAAATGTAGATAAAATTAAATGTTACATACACACATTTATTATTTACAGATACAAATTTTAATGTTAAATAAGTATATACACATATACAAACTTTTTTCTCACATACGTGCAAGTGAACTAAAATGAAAAATCAATATACCAAAAAAAGTTTGTGATATTGAGATAACAAACCCACTGCACATTATATTTACATGCTTGCATTAACTTAAACCATGCTTGCAGTTTAGTTGGTTATTTTTTGTAAATACATGCAGTAAAATATCAAAATAAATATTAATAAAATAATGAACAAAAAACATGAAGTGTAATTGGTAATATGTAACAGAGGTTTAATGTCTTAAAAACAGTTTTTTATTAATAAAATCTCTAACTGAAAATGGAGAAAAGTATACATTAATAATTCATAAAACAATTGTAACCAAAAAGAAAAAATGCATATAATACACTAGTAACTAAAATACATACTAAATTAGCAGTTAGTACTAAAGCTAAGCATATTTCACCCTGACATATGTAACATAAAATATACATGTTTTAGCTAAAAGACATGGTAGAATATTCATAATATCACTATTGTAGCCAAAAATTGTAATCAACACAAATGTCAATCAACAGGAAAATAGATTAACACACGAAGTATATTCATTTAATAAAATGAGAAGAAAGTGCATATTGTTATATGCAACAGCATAGGCGAGACTCACAGACATCATTTTGAGCATAAGAAGCTACATTCTAAAGAGTACATATTGTATCATTCACTTTTTATAAATCTCAGAAACAGAAATCAAGGTAATTACCCTGATAAGATACTGACTGAAAGGTACAAAAGAGAGACTTATAGGGTACTGGTGGTATTCTGTTTATTTTTTGTAGCAGATGACTACATGAGTCTATTCACTTGGTTAAAACTAATCAACCAGGACACTCATGAATACTTCATATAAAACCAATTACAGAAAAAAATAGCATAGATGTTCTATTTTTATGGAGAGAAAATTTGTCAGTACTGTGAGTAAAGCCCCATAAAGACTAAGCTCTAAACTAAGGCCCATGAAAGATATTCTTAAAGATGATGGTGAGATTTAGTGGGAAACAAAAGTGTTTGTGGGACAAGAAGAAATTGGAAGACCAAGTTTGTAATGGGTGGAGTGAGGAGAAGCTGAATACTCACCTAGGAGGGCAATTCCCTACATCTACATTCAGTTTTTAGCTACACAGGACTTCCTTGTCTCAGGTGATTTTCCTACTGCTTCATAATAAGCTTAAGGTTATGGTTCTCATTTTTTCAGTGTACATAAGTACCATCTTGGACTCTTGTTACTAATGCAGATTACTTGGCCTCATCCAGGGTACATCCAGGCATCTCCAGTGGTTAGGGGCTGTGAATCTCCATTTATAACAAAATCCCTAAGCCATTCTTATGCTCACAGTCCACTAACAGCACTTTGAGAAACACTGGCTGAGGTTGGGGTACATCAATAGCCACGAGCATGGGTATTACAATCAAGTTGGCACCAAAAGTGTGAAGTTAGAAAAGACAACCACATAATTTATTGAAGCACTTTGCAACATATCTGTAATTCAATAAATAGTAACATCTGTTATTATTAACAGCCATAATTTAATTTTAAAGTTGTAGTTATCTAAATTGAAACTTTAACTTGATCAAAAAAATGTAATGTTGGGGTTGGAAATAGCTGTTCTTTTGAGAGAAAAAAAGTACCTGTGGATAGTGGTTACATGTGTTCAAAGCTAGATTATGTCATGGGCTCAAGGAAATGAAGAGAGTTCTTCTAGTATCCAACTGAAGAACATTGCACAAGAACCATGAGTAACAACATTGCACTCTACTTTTTAGCACACCGTGTTAGACTTTGCTTTGTGGTCTGATTATACTTTTGATTGCCCCAGGGCTAAGTATTTCTCAAGTGCTAAGTATAGGGACATTTGGATCTCAAACCTATCCTCTGTAATAGCATTTCTCAGGAATCCTCTAAAGAGAAAGTGACATTGCCAGGATAATTTTGAAGAACATTTTATTTAGCTACAATTCTGCTGTCATTTTCTATATGTTTGGTATTTCTCTCCCCTTTTGATTAATAGAGACATTCTCATAAATAAAAGATCTCGGTCTCTTCAAATTATCTGTCTTGCTCTCTTATTTCCCCTGTGAAGTCATAATCCCCCATTTGTGACATCACAGTCTTTCCACTGCAATCAACAGTGATGTTTCAAGCTGGGGATTAAATGCTTCAGAAGAGGAAGACTTTACAAGAGCAGAGGGACTCTCAAGGAATAAAGATCCAATTAGCATGTAAATGCCTGTTTTAATTAAAAAAAGAAGAAGAAGAAAAGCAAGGAATGAGTAGACAGTCCCACTGATTGGAGTAGTTTTCTTTGAAATAATGAATGGTTTTCCTTTTCACTGCCCTCTTCTACTCTCAGTTCCCTGCCTCCACCCTCACCCCCTTTCAGTGAATGAATATTTAAATGTTAACACACACACACACACACACACACACCACTAAAGGTAAAGAAATGTTGTAAACTATAAATGAGTGTTGTTTCTGTATGCATAGTTTCTAGGTCTAGGAACTTAACCAAGATTAAGACAAAATTGCTGATACAAGGAAGAGTGATCTCACGTCTACATAATTTGGTCTTGTCCTCCCTCTCCCAATAATACCTTGCATCAACCTCCATCTCTATCACTAACTTTGACTAGGTTTGGCTAGCCAACCTTCAGATTTAAGAAATCTCAATGCTCTTTTCAAGTTCAGAAATTCACTAAATGCTTTTCCTACAACCAGGAACACCATTCCTCCACACTCTGCAAACCTTGCCCTACTCATCATTCAAGTTGAAGCATCAATGCTACTTTCCCTGAGAGGCCTTAATTGACCCTTTGCCACTTTCATTTATGTTAGACCTTGATATTTGATTTTATGGCACCTTGACACTTTTCCATTAAGTATTACGATTCCATCAGATGTTTATGTAAAGGTAAACTGAGGCTGGAGCCGAATCGGGAACAAAGACACAAGGCAAATGGCAGTGAGAATAGCCTTTATTAGGACTCATGGGCAAGGTTCCTCGGTCCAAAGCTGCAGGCCGAGGAAGTTGCGCTGAGGGAGGAGGGTAGGGGCTTTTTATAGCCCGAGAGGTAGGGAAGCTGATTGTGCAAACAGGGCCTTTGAAACAGGGAGGTCTTGAAACTACTAGGGCAGGAGTTGAGTAAGGGTCATGAGGAAGGGGTCTTTGGAAACTCTTAACTGAAACTGCTGTTTACGAACTTGTGGAATGCAGGTGAGCTGCAGGTCATGGGGGAATGCGGTTGCCCAGCTGGAACCTCTGTTGTATGTAAGTCTGTGGGTGTGTACAAGGGTGAAGGGAGTCTTTAACAAAAGGCCTGCTACGCCGGGTAACGCTGCCATATTGGGTCTAGATTCCTGCCTAACAGTTTATGTGTTTGATTTTTCTGGGAAACGTTTGCCTCCTCCACTAAGTTATACACTGTATACATTCAAGCAACACAACTGCTCTAGTCACTGTCATGCACGTCCATGTGAAGAGATCACCAAAGAAGCTTTGTGTGAGCAATAAAGCTTTTTAATCACCTGGGTGCAGGCGGGCTGACTCTGAAAAGAGAGTCAGTGAAGGGAGATAAGGGTGGGGCCATTTTATAGGATTTGGGTAGGTAAAGGAAAATTACAGTCAAAGGGGGGTTCTCTGGCGAGCAGGAGTGGGGGTTACAAGGTGCTCAGTGGGGGAGCTTTTGAGCCAGGATGAGCCAGGAAAAGGAATTTCACAAGATAATGTCATCACTTAAGGCAAGGACCAGCCATTTTCACTTCTTTTGTGGTGGCATGTCATCAGTTAAGGCAGGACAGGGCCTTTTTCACTTCTTTTGGATTCTTCAGTTACTTCAGGCCATCTGGGCATATATGTGCAAGTCACAGGGGATGTGGTGGCTTGGCTTGGGCTCAGAGTCCTGACAATCACCACTGCATTTCAGCACTTAGGACAATGCCTGCCAGGCACATGTAATTGTATTAAATTCATAAACAAGGTATATATATATATATAGAGAGAGAGAGAGAGAGAGCGAGAGAGAGAGAGAGCCATCTTTGTGGGATTATGTAGCAGAATCCCTGCTTTGAATTAAAAAAAAAAATGGCTTCCAAATTCACATCAAACTTGAAATTTTTATAATTCCTAAAGTAATTCCTGACCACTCTCATCAGATACTACTGCTCTCTGGAGCTGTATGATTACCTTATAAAGTAGAAGATGAGTATTGACACATAATTCAGTCAAGAGAGGGGTTATTACACTGGGGACTCATCATTTACAACTATTTATTAGGAATATATATGTATAAGCAGGTTGAACAAATAATTTATCATCCAATGGGGGCTCTTTTATGAATGAAAGGTTTTGCTGTTTATAATCATGCTAGGACCATGGGCATAAATCAGAACCATCTTAGGCAAATCAAGACATAAGGTCATCTTTTGTGTCAGATACTGTGGTAGATATTAGAGAATATACAGATAAAATAATAAACATTACATATCCCGAAAGTTCATATAGTATAGTATGTTGGGGAGGTAGTATACAGAAACCCATAACTATAAAGTACTAAGATTTTTTTTAAGAGAGTTATAGATTAAGTGTTCCTGGTTGTAGGAAAAGCATTTAGTGAATATCTGAACTCGAAAAGAGCACTGAGATTTTTAAAATCTGAAGGTTGGCTAGCCGAACCTAGTCAAAGTTAGTGATAGAGATGGAAGTTGATGCAAAGTAATATTGGCTATAGATGTTCAGAGTAAATATCTATAGAGATCAATGATTATTTGCAAGGAATGCAAAAATGTTAACCACGTACTAATATACCAGTTCTTCAAATGACCTCACTATAACATGATACAAAAACGTCACACTATTTTATACCAATGCCCTAACTTGACATAACTTATGGTTGTAAGATCTACTTACAATGTGAAGAAAGAGAAGGGAGATAGGTACTATCTATATTTTCCCATATGTGAATTCTTTCCTGTCCAATGAAATACACTCTGAGGAACCCTGTGTCCTTCTTTCCCTGTTGCTCTTATGCACAATCAATAATTTGTAGGCTTCCTGTATGTTGTCAGCTACATTGTGTTGAACGAATTGTCTAACTGGGGCTAGGCACACGAGATTGCTTAGTCATGCTCTATAGATATAGAGTGGGGCCACTAAGATTCTATATATTTTCTCCTTATTTTTTGTAAAATTTTATATTGTGGAATTTTAATTGTGAGCCTGGGGTTAATGCTACAGAAATACTGGTCCATTAATAGAAACACTTGTGGGATTAAGCAATGTAAAGTTGGCCCAAATTCGGTGGGAAATTTATATGCTAACCTTTATCCAAAAACCATTGTTTTGTTAGAATTTTAAACTTAAATTCTTAAGTCAAGTTGGACTTAGGAATATTGAAGATGAAAAAATTGCAACTCAGAATAAATGATTTGTCTGCCACACACTCAGAAGCAAAGTTATAAAAATATGTTGATATCCTGAATTTCATTTGAGAATACTTTTTATGCCATCTTTCATTGGTGGGGACCCCCAATAATGACAAGGTACATGATTTGTGGCTGCCAATTTAGTGTTTAAAGTTTAGAGAAATTCTAGGGACAGGAAAGATATCTCTGGTACCAATGTCTTCTCAGATAGAAAAAGAAGCCTATATACCCACTCTATCATTAAAAGTTTTAAAAAGATCCAGAAATGTCATCGATCATCAACTCTTATTATCTATGAACCAATGTTATAAGAAATCAGAACCATAAGGTGAAGCAATTAAGGCTTAGTTGTTCTAGAAATTTACATTATATTGTATTTTTAGTTTGGTGCCAAGAAACTCAGGCAATCTTAAGCTTTCATGGAACTAAGGAACATAATTTTCTTTAAACAAGGATGAAGGAGCCCTTACCTTAATTAGTGCTTTACTTTCTGGTAAGTCCCATCAGGTATAGTGTTTGGGGATTGGTTAGCACTCATCTAGAAGACAAATTTTCATCACCCTGAGGTATTATCACCATCATCATTATAATCATCATCAACAATCACAAATAATATAGTTATCAAGGTAATATAGAAGGTACCATGGGTCAAGCGCTGCTGTATGTTGAAATAGATTACATAAAATGTAATCTCTACAAAAGTCCTACGAAATAAGCACTATTATTTTTCCACTTTCACATATAAGGAAATTGTGACTTAAGACACAATTTCAGTTGCTGAGGACATAAATCAGCATCAGTCAGGTTCCTCTCATGACTAAGGTATATGTATTATTCATTGGATGTGTAGATTGATGACTTAAGCATCAGTAAATTATGGATCTATTAGGTGCTATGAGGTTCAGGGGGAGAAGCACCTGTGTTTGCCACTGTGGTCAAGGAAGGCTGCGGTGATGAGGATATCCTTCCTGTGCTCATGAAGCACAGTAGATATTATTGACACATGTGAGGGCATTCCAAGATGGTGGCCATTTTTGGGAAAATAGAAGGGCTAGGGTATCAGTGGTTGAGGTAGGGTTGAGTGGACTAGATTTATAGAAATGGAAGATTTATGTGAAGCAAAAATGAAAATAATAGTGGGTACAGCACACCTTAGTAATTAGGACAGCTGGATGATCATTATGAACATGCTGCCAACCATGTGTGAATTGGTAACTTTCTGATCTGTAAAATAATAACTACATGAACTCTAAGATTCTTTAAGTTTTAACTAATTATTTGACTTTATGTTACAAGAAAAACAGATATTTTAGTCCTCACTTTGTGTATCAAGAAATTGAAGTCCTGGAGAAAGTGAATGACTTGCCAGCATAACACAAGCAGTAAACAGCAGAACTAGGTCTAGTATTCAGGTCTTCTGACATTTAGCTTTCCAAGAGAGAATAGAGAAGAAGGGATAATATGGGGACATTATTTATCACGGCACTATTCTAAAGGTAATATGGCTAAACATTAAAAGAATTTTAATAAAAAGTTTTAATTATGTTTAATAAATAATTTTTTTATAAAAGCATTCATTTAAAAGTTTTTTTTAGTAAGTGTATTATATCAACAACTATTTATAGAATGTTTCTCTGCCCCATCCTCAGCGTTTTGTTTTTTGTTTTTTTTCTCTGTCTCTCAGACAGAATTTGGGACTGGCTAGACCACTGGGATAACCCAGGCTCAGAATTTGTTACTATTTATCTTAAATGGTATCTCTCTTTCCTGCTATTTCTTCCATACTATGTGAAAAAAAATCATATTTCTCAAAGATGATGTGGCATGGTCTGTGTTTGAAAAAAAAAAAAAGAAAATGAAAGAAAGGGAAAAAACAGCACTGATCCTGCAGTTGTTCACAGTGAGGTCCACCTATCAGAGCTGAAAATAACCTATATTTTATTTCCCTTATTTTCAGAAAACTGCCCTGGACACGGGGGTGGCCGAGTGGCCAGCTGTGCCCTGAAATGCCTGAAGCCATTGCAATCAGTGCTCCACTGTCTGAGGCTCCCAAAATGAAACACTTTGAACACTCATTCAAAGGTGTGAAAGCATGAAATTGGCACAATGGCCAGCCACTGCAGCACTTCCCATTTTTTTGCATTGCCTTCTGCTTCCCTTGTCTGCCCTTTCTGCTCTTTGTCCCTTGATTCTGACAGTTCTTCAAATGTCTGCTTAAAGAGCTGTGGCAGCCTGGGAGAGAGAACTGGAATGTGTTCTGAGGGAAGTCTCTATCTTGAAGTAAAGAAAGCTGAGGAAAAACAACTGCATTCAAAAAACCCTGAAAAAGCTGACTTAGATATGGGCCATGATACAAGAGATGGTATTTCTCAGGTATGGACCCTGAGAAGGAGGGTGCATACATTTAGATATGTTAGTGGTCTGGTCAGCTGCTGATTAAAATCTAAAAACTTCAGTCTTAAAATAAAACTGCCTTTTTAGAGAACAACTATGTCCTTCTGATCTTACCTTTCATCTCTGTCTTCTCAACTGGATTCAATTAGAGCATTCTGCTTAGGACTTTGGGATGGTCTCACATGACCCTTGCTTATGTACTAGAATCTATCACAGTTTCTGCCAAGTTGACTTCCCAGTATTTTTATCTGATGTATTGTTGAATGAAACGAAGGCACAGCAAGTTCATATTTCACTCAGCAACTGTTATGGAGAAAGTTGCCTAAAATGAGCCTGTATATTACTGACACATCCCAGATTGTCACAGAAAATTCACTCCTCCCCTTCTGTGACTTTACTCATTTTTCTTTAGAATTCCTTCTGTCTCTAGTTTTTTTTTTTCATTTGTAGAGAGATGGTATTTGTATCAACCTATGTGTTTTTGTTATTCCATGAAATTTCTTTTATGTTCGTAATCCTTACCCAGCCCTCTTCCTTTTCTTGTAGTAGCCAGGGCAGTCTAGATTTTCTGCCTCAGGGACGGGAGGTCACAGCGGAGTCATAAATAACAACAAAAAAGTCAAAGTCAATTCTCAATTTTTAGTTTTAAAATAGATTTTAAAAAATCAAAGTAGAAAGAGAAGGCTTTTGAATCTCAAAACTCAGTCTATGCCAAAAACAATAGATGTAAGAAGAATGTCTGGTGGTGAAAGCTGGTATTTCTATTCTGGAATTGGTAAATATTAAATGGACTTCAAGAAAAATGAGCATCAGAGAGGAAACAAGAAATAGATGTTGGTGACCATCCTAAGAGGGGGCAACATTTTTATTAGACTAGAGGTACTAATTATAATGCCAAGTAAATGGAATATAAATGGATATTGTTTGTGACACAAATGGTGCCTTCTTGGTCAGAGATCATAAGCCACCCCTTGCAATGTTCCCTTTCTCAATCTTATACCTCTCCTAAGGTATAGACTACACACAGACTTGCATGACAGTTGTGTATACACTTATGCTCTTTGCTTGATTATAAGTCATTTGAGAGAAAAGACTGCCTTTTTCATCTTCATACAACCCATGATTATTTACCGTATAAGACTCTTAGCCAATCCCAGACAAATAAAATAAAACAGATTTTTCTTAGTAGATTTACCATTTAGTAGGGCCAGATATTAAGCTGGCATGCTGTTCTGTATGTCAGCCTTTTTCCTTTGCATGTGTGCATTTATACACACGTCTACAGATGTCTGTATGATAAAAGGGGTGGGGCCTGGAGAAAACTATAATATTTATTTAATAATGAATCATTTAGGATGCTTTAAGATTCAGAATGCTGAAAAAATGCCTTAAATTAGCTTACCCAATAAAGAAAATGAAGTATCTCAATAATAGTTATGCACTGAGGTCCATTGCTAGGCTAATTCAGTGGCTTCATGATGACATTTGAATCTGGGTTGCTTCTGTCTTTTTTTTGAGACGGAGTCTCGCTCTGTCGCCCGGACTGGAGTGGCTTCTGTCTTTTAGTATCTTTCTCTACATGTTGTCTTTGCCTTTGCCTAATGTCCTTCTTTGTTACCCATGGCAATATCAGTTTAGGTGCCCTATACATTAACACAACATCCAAAAGAGCAAGTATTTCTTCCTCGTGTTCTTTTGCGGAGTGAGGGAACCTTTCAAAGAAGCTCCCAGGAGACTAGCCCTCACTTCTTCATTGGTCAGAGACAGTCCATTGGCAAACTCTAAATTAGTCTCTGGCAAAAACACTGGGACTCCAAGCTGCTTATATTATAGAGAATTATCTAAGTCACATTGGAGAGGATTGGGCACTTCAGAGAAATATAGTTTTGCCTGCAAGGAAGAAAAAAGCAATGGTAATAATGTCTGATAAAATAATACTAATAATAATGGTAACCAACATTTGTTGAGAGGTTACCCTATTTGAGGCACTGTGCTAAATAGGTAAGTATAAAACTGCACTTGATAAACATGGCAACCCTGCAACAGATACGCATTCTGAAACTAACACAATTGAATAGACATGTCCAAGGTTACATAGATAATAAATGACAAAGAGGAGAGTAGAGATTTAAAGTGATGACTGTCTGTCTTCAGAGTCATTACTGGTTCTGGTGTTCTACAGTGGAGTCTATGAATGAGCATATGCTTTTGAAGCCTGTGAGTTTGGATAGAGATGTGTTTTGTTAGTTCAGTGAACCCTTTGCTGGAACCACCATGGCCACTTCCCTTAACATGTAATAGGGTTATTTAAACATAGTACTTGCTGACTGTAAACTTTCTTGTAATAGGAATATAAAAGCTGCTTTCAAATCTCTCTCTCAGCCTTCCCATTAATGATCTGTTTTAGAGTCACTCAAAATCTGAATTTCTTTTCAATTAAACTGACTTAGAGGAGGCTAGAAGCTGGGCATAGTGGATGATTCAATCAGTCTAAGGCATGGACTTGTGAAATTTGACCATGACTCATTTCTTCTCCTTAAAGACAAATATTATTAAGAAATAGCAAAGCTGTATCCTCAGACAGTTCTTTGCAAGTTGCCAAAGGCAGCTTCCACTGAATTACCCATCACTGGAGCTTCAAACTAGCACTCAGATCTCATTTTAAGAGGAGACAATCATTATATGTGAATGTTATTTTTGTAATCACCAAACTCATATGGCTTCATAAAGCATTTGGGAGAGTTTCAAGCTGAACTTCCCTCTACATTCCTCCCTTCAAATCCGAATGCAAAGGTTACTCCACTGTTACTGCCCAGCCACAGTTGAGAACAAACTTTCCCTAAATGTTAACCTCATTGCTTCTATGTTTAAGTCCTCTGGCAATTCAAGGTTTTATGTAAAGATTCAAAGCAGTTCTTGACTCCACACTGACACATTGTTGTACAGGTGTTTAATGTGTGGGGTGGTGGGAGGTGGAATTAGTGATTATCTAAACACCAACAGCACTGAGGGGAGAAACCAGGATTCCTGCTGAGGATGAGGATTCTCTTCCAGTTATTGTCAACTACAGTGTCCGGCAAATGGCCGGCCCGTAATAGGTGTTCTGAATAAATCTTTTCTAATTTGTCTTAATTTACGTTTTACTTAGTTTAGCTGTCTCCACCTCAGTCTAAGAATATATTCTGAGGTAGAAACATACAGCAGTATGAACAGGGAGGGTGTCATGAGTAGATTACATACATTCAACCCTACTAGAGAAGAAATGGCCTGGAAATGTTTATTTACCAGTCATCTTCTATGTGACAAAATTTTACTCATTATTTTTACTTGCCTAATTCTTTTCTCCTTTATTTGTTGTTCATATCTAATTTATGTTTGGCTCAGTGACAGACATTGCCCCCTATTCAGAAGGGGAACTACTAAATATTCTTAAAATGCAAGCATCCCTGCTAAATATCTACTCTGCTTTACTCAACTGAAATGCTGAAAGACACAAGACTACATCCATCAGCTTCTTAGATGTACTGACAAGATAAAAAATTCAACATATTCACCTGCCTCCATCTACTCTTTTTTGTGATTCTGTGGCCTCAAGCTGCTTACTGCAAATTAGATTTTGCCTTAATATGCTAACGTTGAATAAGGGAATTGGGCTCTAAATAATTAAGTTGTGAGAACTAAAAAACTAAAGCAATCTATTAATACAATATGAACATCCCTTGATTATATTTGCAGAGTGAGTTTACCTGATTTAAATGGTGAATTAAAAGTGAAAAGTAAATTGAAATTTGGAAGAAAATGTGATAATAAACCACCATTCTTTTTTATTTTTATTATTTTTCCATTTTGCTTTTTCAGATATTAGACCTCCACTTGGTCATACTACTCAGATAAAGGCATATCTTGATCATAAGACCACAAGAGGTATCTCTTAATTGATAGACTGGCTTTTACAACAATTACCCATACTCAGTCTTCTTCGTTAATTCCATTGCATTTCATCATAGGTATTACTTTGTAATTGTTCTTGTAAATTTGAGGACTGGTGTTTTATTGCATGACATTTGAAATCATGTAAAAGGTATTTTGGCTTGCTTTCTTCACTTGCTGATCTTCTTGGTAAAACCAGGGGTCTCAGGGTAAATATCTCTTCTCTTTGCAGCTCTTTAATGAAAATTTTCATGTGTGTGCAGTGTCTTGTTCATTGTGCCAGTAAGGAGTTTTATGAGACATTTTCCAGTCCCCAAGAAAACAGTTTGGAAAAAAACAAAGAACCAAATCCTTTCCTCACATAATAGACATGGACTAAAGCAAAAGGTCAGTCTACGAATGAAGACCATAAAGAGCCTCAGGCCTTGGTGGTTAAGGTCAGGAGCTCCATTCCTAGATCCAGGATATTGTAAGATAAGGTTTAGCTGGGACTTGAGGAATCCTGTGAAAATAAAGAGGTTAGATTTTTGTTCAGTAGGCTGACCTTGCTGTAATGATGATATTATCTTGAAGACCACCATCAGGGGAGGGGGAGTTCCTGAGGCTCATGTCTCCTGCCCTGGGTGTGGCTGAAACTGCAGCCGAGAGACTAATAAGCTTAGATTTGAGGTGGGGAGTGGAACTGAGGAAATCAGGGGCCTGAAACAAAGAGAACTAAGGACAGACAGGGAAGCACCCAGTACAGGGGACATCAAAGACCTGCTAGAACAAAGGCCTGCCCTTGGGAGGGCAAGTCAGGCCTCCTTTGGTGAGCATATGAATATACATACACTGAAAATCCCTGACTGTGAGAAGGTTAAGGGAGGAGACAGCAAAGTGAAAAACAACCAAATAAATAAAAGACAACCAAATAAAGAGTCATAAATATTTTCTGAATTTCTCATAAAGTCCATGCTATCTATTCTGTTTCCTTGAAAAATTGAATTATGATTCTTGAAAATCACAGCCTTATTGTATTTTTCCATGGTCTCGCCTTAATAGATGATGAATCGTTAAGTAGCACCTGCCACAGACAAGAACCTTTTGCAGTCACAGTGCATTTTCACCCTGTGAACTGCAATTAAGCCCATATTTTTGCTTCCCAATCTATCTCATTAGCACAGATTTGAAAAATAACTAACTACAAAAGTTTCACATTCGCATGTAGAGACTTAATAAATTTCCCTTTCCTGACTTGTAGCCTGGAAATTGTGAGTGGAAAAAATAAAATATATGGAGTCAGAAGGCCTGGGTTTGTGTACTTTTTCTGTCACTTTGTTTTGCTTCATTTATTTGACTTGAACAAATGGATCCCAGTATCCAAATTTATAAAATGAGGTTAATATTAACCACTTGACAGAGTTGGAAGGATAAAATAAAATACATGAAAGTTACAGTGTCAGATTTACAAACACATACACACATATACACACACTCAATGCTTACATATACCATTCATTCACCACGTGAACTTTAATGTTCTGGAAAGTTTTCTAATGATGGACACTCAGAATGCTTCCTGCATCTCCTTGAAGTGCTTGCCCTTAGATCTCAATATATATTAATTTCATTATTCCAGACAACTATTCCCATGATCCAAGGGACACCATATAGCCCTACACTAATAAGATGGAAACCGTTCATAGCAGGTAATCTACCAGCGGGCTCCCTTTATTTCCTGTGTTTCCTCTCCTACTCAAACAATGACTCCACGTTAATTTCACTAAATCACTACTCACATAGTAAGACTACTTAAAAACTTACCTGAGTACCTCATTTTCTACAAAATAAGGTCCAAATAAAGATCTCACTTCTTCCAGGAATCCATCTTCGAATATCCTATGTGCATGATATTTTATTCTTCTCTGAATTCACATTTGTTTAACTTCTATGATCCTATCATATTTTCTTTTCTAGCTACTAGTTGCTGTGTGTTTTTCTTGGAGGACTGGGATAAAAGAAATTGTATCCTTTTCTTGTGCATCTCTCACAGTATCTGCTCCATTACCCTGCAAATAAGTCTCTCTTTCATTTTTGTTGATATAAATATTAATGATAATTCCATGCAACATCAAAACCACACATAGTTTGGTGCACCTATCTCAAAGGCAAATTACCCGTAGAGTAAATATAGATTATCACATTCCCATACATAGATACATAAGTTCTTTACATTTATTATAGAACGAGAGACAGAGAGATAGGGACAGACAGACACACACACACACACATGAGAGAGAGAGAGAGAGAGAGAGAGGAGAGGAAAGGAGAGGAGAAGAGAGAAGAGAGCAATTGCACTTTAACAAAGGTTCCTGCTATGTTGGCCTTATCTGTGAGATGAAGGCATGCCATTTTCTCTAATAAAGGTTTCTCTTTTCTAATGTAATGTCATCATTACCAGCTTAGATTCTTTAAGACTTCCTTATTCACAGGGAAATGAAGGAAACAGGTATCCAACGATTTCAAACCCACATACATTGATGCCTAAAATCTTCAAACCCCCAAATAAGTGAAATGGTCTGAATATGCAACCTGAAAAGGTCAAATTGGCCAAGAATATAATTGGACCCAACATCACATTATAATTAAAGCTACAGAAGGTTCGAACATGCCACCTTTCTGTCTCTCAAATACAGAGGGAAACATGGGTTTCACAGACCACAGGAAAATGCACTGATTAATTACACGGTGATGTGATATTATTCCTGCCAGGATAGTCCCTCTGAAATGTCAGAAGGATTAGAAGTGCCACATCTTCCTCCCAGACTCTAATCTTAAAGGGCCCTAGGATGAAAACACAGCAATTACTTTCATAGACTGTGTCAATTTTACAATAGAAAAAAGAGCGTTCCCAACAGCAAATAATTATAGCACTGCTTAATGATTGATTTAACATAGAAAACCCATCTAATTCCTTTTGTCATTACAATCTACTGTACTAACAATCTAACAATGCAGCCTTCGTGGATAGACATTACATTAGCATTAAGAATAATGCTAATAAAACATGCTGTTTAACTTGTTATATTTTGAGTTGGCAATGCTCCCCCATACACAGTTATTAGTGAAGCACACCTTCTGAGTGAGACCAACCAGCTGAGAATTTGCTTTTCAGCATCTGTGCAAATGCAAAAGAGCATTGTAACCCAAAGTAGTCTCCTGCATATTTCATACAGCAGGAGAGAATGTGTTTTCTGTTTTCCTAGGATATAATTCCAAAGACTGAAAAAACATAAGCTCTAGCAAATCTATTCATGATGATTCTAAATGGATCCCTATGTGGATGACATGCTAATACAAGTCTTGCAAAAGATTACCTATGGAAATCCAGCTAGTCTACAAGTCAATAAGCTTACTACATTCTAAAGAAAAACAAAACAAAACAAAACAATCGTGAAGTCTGTGTGGCTTTCTTGGGCTAAGTGATACGGTGACAATAAGATCATTGCAAAACACTTAGGATGAAATTAGGAAAAGTGAAAGGAAAAAAAAATGTGGAAAGTTGTCTTCCTCTACAATATTTCACAGAAAATTATATGAGTGATTAAGGAGTTTCCAGACCCTGGTCCTGTGAGCACCTCAGAGATTAGCTTTAGGCCAAGTCCAGCTGCCTAAATATCTGATCCAATCAGTGGTTTTACTGATTTATCCATTTAATAAACTAAAAATATTAACTGCAGGCATATCCATGCTAGATGATGCGTGAAGACAAACATAAGAACAACACTTCCTGTTCTATGGTATAGCTATGGTGGATGGGTCCAGGTTCAGTGGACATTAATACCCATATCATTGTGTTGGCTCTGCTAGAACCAGCTGGAGAATTTGTCAAGATGTGGAGTTCCAGATCTCATCTTTCTCGGATGCCTCACTGGAAGCTCTGGGTCTCAATTAGCAGAAAGATCATTGTGCATCTAGGATGCTTAGGTTGCCAGAGGATCTACAGTAAATGTAGCATCACCCACTTACTACCTATATCACATTTGTCAAGTGGACTAATCTCTCCACACCTCATTTACTCATGTGTAAAATGGAAGTAACAACTGGGCCCCCCACCTCCACCCCACTTAAGTGAATAAATTCGTGGAATGATCTTAGACCAGTACCTAGCACACACAGTATTTGTTAGCTATGATTCCTATCCTCTTTGGAGGATCTAATTGTGCAGTGCTTCAGTGTATATACTGACTCTCTTTAGTAAGAATCTTCTGATGTTCAGTGGATAAATTATATATATTTTCTCTGAGAATAAAATGAATAAATGTATCATTCTAAGCATTAATTCCATCAGACTCATCATTTATTGAAATTATATGATTCAGAATTCTGTTTTTCATTTTGGTCTCCAGTGAAAATAGTTGGCAATAGTCTATTCCTGATAGTCTGCTATTTGTTGGATGTATCAAAATTTTAAATCTATTGAATATGAAACACAAATATGATCCTACAATATAATTACCGACAAACCATGACTCAGTTTGCAACTAGATCTCTCATTGCTGCTCACAGATTACAACTTCACATTTAATGTTGTTAATAAAAGTAGTATACAGTATCTTCGGATGTGTGACTAGAAGTAGAAAGGTACTCCTCTTTTATCTTCTAGGAAACTCTTTAGCAGCTTGGGGCAGGACTGATGGTGGACTTAGAGAATCAAGTCTTTCTCAGGCTTCCTACTGATGAGTTTTCTTTTCTCTCTCTCCCTCTTCCCTTTCCACTTTTCATCCTTCCCTCTTTCCTTTTCTCTCCCTCCCTTTTTCTTTTGCACACAGGCCTTTCTTTCAAGTCCACACCCTTTCCCCCAGAGAAAATTCTACTTCTTCCCATAAAAGAGGAAAACACTTGTCCCTAGATATTTTTCTGGGATTTTATAAACTTGGGATTTTATTGTTGGACAAACTTCATAAAATTGTCTCAAACAATAATGGAGAGATTTGCAAGGTGGTGAAATTAGGTTCTACAGCCTTGAGATTTCTACTCATAAAAGTAGGGGAGGTGTTATAACTTAAAATCAGTTTCTATATTAGAAAAATCAATGGTTGATTTTCATTTACTCAAGATACAAACACTGGGTTTTCTCAGAATACATAATATTTGATTAAAATATATTCCCCTATTAGCATGATTTTGATATTGACCCTCCCAATAAAGCAAGAAAAGAAAGATTAAAAAAAAAAAACCTTCATCGTATAGAGAATTTGGCTCTTAGCATCTTTAACCAGCTTTCTTTTCCCTGTAGGAGTAGTGATGCCACTTTTGATTATATTATTTGGAAATCAGAATCCTCCCATTTCCTTGGAGAGAGCTAGGAGTATGGGTTTCCAGTTCATCCTATCATTCTTTCTTCATTGAAAATTATTTATAATTTCACATACACATTTCAATAAATCCCTACTTCAATCCAGTAGCAGAGTTGAGACAGGGCTAGTTATTTGTCATTAAATGGACTCTTCCCCCAATCCCCATCTCTCACTATATTAGTTGGATTGTTTTAAAAAGTGATCGATTAGGTTCTAGGCCATATCGAACTCAGATAATGATCAAGGGATTTTTCTAGTTGGTAACCTTCTCTCCCAGTACTCTCACACATATTGTGTCAACCCACGGAGACATGCTAACCAAGTAATGAAGGGAGATTATGGGATTAAAGTATAGGTTTTCAGAATAAACAGTGCACTATGCCTGCTTCTGGGGTAAAATAAGGCTGCTGCTCGGATAGACTCTGACTTTCCAGAGTACAGCAGTTACTTATACAGTAGAAATGATTAAAAATATATAAAATGAAGACTTTTAGTTTAAACTTTGAAATTTTGTTTTTTTTAATCATTGATACTTACAATATATGTGTTTTTAACACACTTACAATTTTTGTTTTTTGCTCCAAGAGTCTTAGGCTAGGAGTCTGGCTATCTGTGCACAGTCCCATGTCTAAGTCACCAAAGGTGAACTTCTTTTTGTTTTCTGTTTGTCTTTTTCCCCCTAATTCAAAGAAAGTAATAACAGTGCTATCCATTTTCCCCAGGCTTATTTAGATGACAAGATGAGATAAAGAAATGAAAAAGGTACTATATGTATCGATATCAATAGTCATTATCAACAGTATCACCATTATTTTTGCCTTAGATTACTGAGGTAAAGGCAAAGGAGTAAGACATAGACTTCAAACAAGTTCTGATAAAGTAAACAGTGGCTTTCAATGGGAAAAATATCAAATTTAAGGAGATCTTCTGTAATATGGCTGTGACTGTCGATAAACATACCTCTTACCCATCTTAATAATAAATTCTTCAGCCAGGCTCTTCTCCAAGTCCAACTCATTCATTCCCACATGTGTGACCTGCTTCCATAATTCTGGAGTGTCCTCCCCATCCCCTTTCCACTTAACCACGTGATACCCATATTTCAAGATGAGTATATAACTTCCTTTATTCCTAAAGACGGAAACTGTTGGTTTTTTTGTACTGTCACCACAAAGCAAAAAACCCACTGCCTGGAGCATGGGAATTCAACATATGCTTCTTAAATAAATGATGAAATACCTAGTGTACAACAAGACTAAGTATTTCTTCCATGGGACAATCTTATCCCCCTCCGGGGGACAATATTGGAACAATAGCACTTATTTTTTGTACTATTAACTCAACAATTAAACTCATAAATTTAGTAATTTTATTATGTTCAAGTCTTCTTTCCCTAACTAATTTATGAACATTTTGAAGATAAAACAGAGAGAGAACCATTTCTCCCATGTTCATAGCAGGCAGTATGTGCACTCTCTTCTGGGTATTCAAATTTATTGTAAATATCATGTTACTCAACACATACTTTGTATGCATGGAAATATGAAAATGCAGATGTTGATATGAGACATCCAAAGCATTTGCACTGAAAAACTGCCTAAAAGTGTTCAAGGATGGAATTGTATACATTATTAAATTTTCATTCCCTGCCTAAATTTTCAGTTGGCATAAATTAAGGATTAAATATTTCCAGAGTTATTGAGGAATAGTTCTGTGTGTGTATTTATGTGTATGACTTAAAGACAAGTCTCTTAGACATAATCTATAAACTTCAACTGCTCATTTATTCAATTTATTTTTGTGACAGTCAATGTCTATGGAATATTTGATTCTCTCCATGTTACAGTGGATCATTCTATTAGACATAGAAAATGGCTACAACTTTCAAGAGAGGTAAGGCTGTAGGTATAGCTATTTGCAGATTTTATCATCTCAATAACTTCTAATTGTAACATATTTTAGCCATATTTCTCAAATATAAAACTCTAGCACAGACAGGCTCAGTGGAGAAATATGAAATCATGCTGAATCATTTCTCAGCATGGTTACAAGGTTTGGCTTTGTTTTCTTCCAGAAGTTGCTACTCCTTCCTGTGGAACACATAGAACAAGCATGTCCAACCCATGGTCCACGGGCTGCATGTGGCTTAGAATGACTTTGAATGTGGCCCAATACAAATTTATAAACTTTCTTAAAAACATTATGAGACCTTTTTGCAATTTTTTGCTTTAGCTCATCAGCTATCATTAGTGTATTTTATGTGTGGCCTAAGATAATTCTTCTTCTTCCAATGTATCCTGGGGAAGCGAAAACATTGGACACCTCTGACATAGACCTGAATATTTGGCACTTGACAGCACTATGGGATGTTTAATATATTTTTTGCTTCAGGAAGTACAGAAAGTAATAAGTTTTCTCCTGGGCTCTACTATTATGGGTATTTCAATTTATTGTAAATATCAGAAACACTTTGGAATCCCATGTAAATACTTAAAATCAATCCTACCTTTCTCTTTCTGTCAGTGTGTGGGCAGCCATTTTGAAAATGACTTATGCTTAAAAGTTGCTAATATCAACAAAGAATTTTAGTGGTGAGAAACATGAAGTCATTTAAACAAGAAAGAAAATACTGTAGGAAGGGAAGTAGAGAAAGGTTTCAGTTAGGATTATGCACAATTGTGGAGAAACAATTATTTTCTAAGAAGCCTAATTTTCAAGGTGGACCTCCTGGCAGGTCTCAGGCTGAACCAGCCCACAGATATGCTTCAGCAACAATGTGCTTTTTGTTTTATTTTTTAAATTGGATGTACATACTTTAATGAGAAGCTTATCCTCTTCAGTTTATCACAGGCCACACCGTTTTTGCTGTTTATTTTTTGAGAGACACATTTATATCACCTAGCTGACCCCTGTGGGGCAATGTCTCTTGCCCACTAATCTATTCAGGAACGGAAGTGTACTGTGAAATCTGAAGGGAGTTCAGGGCAATGCAAAAAATCCAAGTCTAGGACAAAGATTCTCCAAGTTCCTCTCCCCGGTTGTCACTAATAGAGCCAATTAGGGTTAAAATCCTTGAGCTCTAGTTTCTTCTCCTGATACACAGTACATACTTGATACAGATTGAGGATTGGGTTACTATTTCATCTGGCAAAATGAAGGTCTGGGGCCTGCCTGGGTTATATGACTCACTCTTCATTTGCGAAAACACATGTGCTTCCTAAGTAGGTCCAGTGATATTACCACTTAGATGACAAGAATTTTTCATAAATCAGTAGGACAAACTATTAAGAGTTCTGCTTGAGGCCACTGCTATAGGGCTAACTTAAACTGTACCTGTATACTTCAATTAGACACAGTCATTTAATTTGGGGTAACCAAGTTTCTTTTTAAATTGAATTGCTCTAACTAGGGGAAATAGATTAAATGTACCCATTACTTTAATCGAAGTCCAGGTAAGAGGAATTTTTTTCTTAGTTTGAATATCTCAGTGCATTTTAAATAAAGGAAATGTTGCATTAGTTAACATGAAAGTTGCAACTGGAAAAGGTGCTATGAAGCCATCCAGTATATTCATCTTCACAGCGATCTATTTCAAAAGTGCTTATCTCTGCTGCTATTATTACGAACATGACAGCACACTGCAGATCAGAGATAAAATCCAAGGCTTCAGAGGCAGCTGGAAATAACACAGCTTATAGTGTCGTGGTCTCTATCCACCTTCCCCTCACCTCAGACAGCCAGCTCTAGAAACCATTGTGAGCGGAGAAAATGATGTGTGCTTTGGGTTTCTGTTACTACTCTTTCTGTACTTCCTCTCAGTGCTCCCTTTCAGCACTGGTTCCCTTCTTCCCAGTGATCCAAGACACGCATATATCCTCTTCATCAGAATCCGTATACCTCCAGTTCCTTAATATCAGCATTATAAGTATCAAAGGTTTTGTTTTGAATGCTACAGGCTTTAGTCATTGTTCATGCTGGATATTTTCCATTTGGCTTTCTTACCTACACTCTAACTTTCACCTTTGCTCTGTGTCCAGGGCTTCTCTGCCTACTGGTTTCCATTTGGCTTTGACCTATGGGAGGCACCAGCATAAGATCAGAGGATAGGAGAAAGACGAGGTTGAGGTTTTACTACCACTATTTTCCTGCAAGGCTACCACTTGGCAGTAGTTATGGCTATGGTCTGAATGTTCTCCCAAATTCAGGTATTGAAACTTAATCCCCATTGTGGCGGTATAAGAGGTGGGCTTTGGGGAAGTGATTAGGTCATGAGAAATCTGCTATTATGAATGGAAGAATGCCTTACGAAAGGGATGGAGGAAATTAGGCCCTTTTTTTGCTCTTCTACCTTCTGCTATGTAGGGATACCATATTTGCACCTTCTGCCACGTGAGGACACCTAGACAGCATCATCTATGAGGAACAGAAACCAGAAACCAAATGCTGATGCCTTAACCTTGGACTCCCCGTCATCCAGAACTGTGACAAACACATTTCTTTTATTTATTAATTGCCCAGTCTGTGGCATTTTGTTATAGCACAGACTAGGACAGTTACATTCTTGTTCTGAAGGCCACAACTTCTATTCTGCAGTCTATCTGTCTCTCGCTCTCTTTCTCTATCCATTTCTAATTCTCTCTCTTGATCAGACTGATAACTGCTCTCCCTACCCAGATCTCCAGGTCTAAGGGTGATGTGGCTTCCCCTGTTGTTAGTCCTGTGATGGTCAACACTTTGCTGGTTATCCTTAACCCATTATACCTTTGCTAATTATCTCTTCATTAAACCACTTTGACTTTGACTACCCTTTAAAGGGTGGCATATCCTTCCTGCTGGAATGCTGACTGGTACATTTCCCATCTCTTAATTTCCATTTCTTAATTCATATCTCTGAACTTGAATCTGAAGAAGAGTCTTGCTTGCAGGACTCATTTAATACCACAAGTTTTTGTCCCTATTTTATTCAGATCTCTGCTCCAATGTCACCCAACTGGAAGAGGCTTCCCTGACCACCGTATATATAGTAACATCCCTCATCAATACTTGTCTGCCCACCCTGCAGCGATTTCTTTATAGCACTTACCACCAAAGTTCAGCAACCATTTTTCCCAATAGAGTCTATGCCATATGAAGGTAAGTTTCCTGTCTGCTGAGTGTTCATGGTAGTTCATCCTTAATGTCTAGGACTGTATCCAGAATATAGTAGATTTAATTAAGAAATTCTGTGTTTTCTCTTTACCAAAATATTTATCCCTTTGTAAATTGAACTTTTGAAGAGCAGCTCCACTTGGGCAATGCTTGTTCTGAGAATCATAAACCAGCCAAGCCTGCACTGTGCTCAGAGCTCCTGGCTATGCTGGGTAAAGGCCAGGGTTCCAAAACCCTGAGCTCCATGACTTTCACATGCATAAGACAAGACCTGGTGCTGCCATTTCTTATAAACGTTAAAACTTTAGACTCCACAGTCCTGTACCAAATTTGGGTTTTCTATTATTTTACTTTAAAATTGATTCTCTTCAAGATGAAAATGAGTGTAAAGTAGGAAAGAAAAAAAATGTATTTCAAATACACTTTAGAGCATAGAGTGGGAAGTGGAGGTGTTTCACACATTTCACATTTACTATGATTGACTTACTCTCCTCCTCTCCCCAGATGCACTTACATTTTCTTTGATTGTATGGCCAGAGCTGCCCATGGCTTCATACTCTCCTCCACTGAACCTGACTCCTCTCCGACCTCATCCCCCCTGGCCCCATCTCTCATCCCCTGCTCTTCTATTCTTCCTGTGCCTGTCATGAACTACTAATGGTTGGTCTCTTTTCATTTCCTTCTGCCTTTTTCTTTTATTTTCTACACGGTCAGAGAAAGGACAGTAAAGTCTGTAATCTGAGAACAACATCCTCAAGGTAAGGCAGGGATGCGTCTGGATAATAGCCCTGTGAGTGACCAGAGGCAGTGTCTGTGTATTTATAAGAGCCCCGTGTATTTTTAACCAGCAGGCATCAAGGTCTATAACCACATTTTTCTAGGGGCTGTAGTCAGCCCCGTGCTGGCCACACTAAAAAGCTCATAAATAACTTGGATCACAGGAAATTGGAAAATGATGACTACACAAATACAAGGAGAATTTTTATGTTTTCCAAACATCCGACAGCATTGACAGTTAGTTTCTCCTTGGCCATAAGTCACCATTCCTCAGACAGCTATTAGAACTTGGTGATGGGGTAAGAGAAGTCAGATTTGGGGAAGGGCAAGACTCATAGTCTGGGCCAAAGTTGTGCAATTTCCTTTTGCCTCTCCTATACCTCATTTCTAATATTTCTTATATGCCAGTAGTGTACTAATTTTCTCCTTGTATTTGTTTAGCCGGTGATCAGGTGAATTCACAGCATGATATACCTGACTAATGCACTGAGTAAGCACACAAAGGATTCGTACTCCAAACCTCACCATCACACAATATACTCACGTAACAAACCTGCACACATTTCCCCTGGATCTTAAATATAACTTGAAATTATAAAAAATAAATAAAAGTGACCTTAGTAAAACAGACACATCTCTAATTCATATTTAGGGCAAGTAGAAGAAGCACAGTATATACTTTTATGAAAAGGGAAGTTCTCTTGTGAGAGAGAGCATTTGACAACATGAAGGGAGGTACCTATTTTCTTTCATATGAAACTTGATTTGTGCTGCTGGGTGAAACAATACTCTGATGATTGTGAAAGAAATCATGAATGGTCCTAACAGATGAAAGTTTTGATTGGTGATTAATGAAAGGAGCAATGTTTTTATTTTAAGAAAATCAGTCATTTTGAAAACAGATCAATAGCTACATGCTCTTGAGCATCTGAACTGGACCATGATTTCTTCCCCCTACCTCATGTTCCATCTCCCATGCTTATTCTGTCATTACAGAGTACAGGGTGCAAACACTTTGAACAATGGCTAGAAATAACAAAACAATGTTATCACCTTGGTACAAATGTTTTAAAAATAACATTAAGGTAGATCTTTAAATAGAGATTCTTTTTCTTATAGGTTTATAGGAATTGTATGTGTGTTAAAAATATTAAAGTGTTTCTCATCTGTATCTTTCCTAATCTGTTGTTTGAGTTTTGCTCTCATATATGGTATATTTTCATACAAAAAATACTTAGTTTTTTAATACTCTATTATGGTTTTCTTCCTCCTTGTAGTTCCAGGGATCCCTTTCTACATCAACAATGGCTTTAATCAATCTCGATATTACTTTTATACTGATTCTCTTTCATTAACATTTTCGATTATTCCCAGTTTTAAGTATCTCTATGAGGCTTTTCTTTGCTGTTTTGTAGTGTTCACCTCTTTTGGTAGCCCTTACCGTACCAAATGTGTGCTGAGAATGAATGAATTATTAAACAAATTAATGTATAAACAAATGACACCATGGTAGACATCAATATAGATGTTTGATGTGTAAACTAAAAATAGGACACTGGATTTTATTTATGACCATTTTAAAGATATTTAGTTCAAAGATTGATAGTTGCCTTTATTAAGAACACTATACTTTCTTTGTTTCAAAAGAAAATCTAAAAGCCAGGATTAACCTCAGTCAAAATGATTTTTTTTTTTAATTTTTAAACAAAATGGGTTCAGTGATGTGTGACTAAGTCTGAGTGATATTTTCAGGGTTAAAAATATTCATTAATAATGGGAAATGGACTTTCTTGCATAAAAATGAATTAATGCCCCTTCCTGAGATGCAGAGCCTGCCTTCGTAACATGCCTCAGTGCATTCATTTATAGGCCAATGCTGCTCAAAGCTATGCCTTCCAAGTCCCCACGTTCTCAAATCATGTTGAAAACTGGAAACTCTTTAGTTTAGAGATGAAATTAAAAAAATAAATTAACCTCAGACATGGATCCATCAGTAAACTTAAACATGGACAGACAGATTATAATTTGATGATCTCACACACACACACACAAAGCCCTGAATTTGTAGCCTCATAGGATTTTAAAGGTGTTTGGAATTCCATCACTGAAACCCAATACTTTTGGGTTCAAGAATTGAAATCCTTTAAAACTCCCTTGGGAAGTGTTACATATTAAACCATAATCGTTTAATAAAAATAATGATGGCAGCTAACATTTATTGAGGGCTTAAGATGTGTGAGAAACTCTTTTAAGCATTCATGTTATCTCCTTTAATCCTTACAATAACCCAATGAGGTAGGTATTACTATCATCCTATTTCACAGATAAGGTAATAGGGATTTCATCCTTGCTGCTAAGTGACTTCCCAATGTCACAGATGGTGTGGGATGGAGAGAGAACTCCACCCTGACATTTTACTTACTTAAATATCTATGTTGGTATAACCAATAGGTCACAGAAAATATAGTAGGCAAATATAGTGGCACTTTTACTCTGTTCTTGCCAATTAATATGGGTCAACTGTAGATGCGAGGACTGAAGAGAGGGCATGCCAGTAGAGCCTGGCTAAAAGACTCTGGGCATTTCCAGGGCCAGAAACGGGACAAGGAGGGTGGGGGAGGATCCCAAACATTTTACAGTCTGCACAATTTTATTTCCACACAGCTTTACTGGTTCCATCAGAATTTTTGGATTGTGCAACTTATCTCCAGCAGTCTCCTGCACACATTATTCCGCCACTCCTTAAACACAGGATTTCTTCTGGAGCACTCTGCACTTTCCTTCCCTCTGTGTTTCCTCTGTTATTTGGGTTGTGGAGCCCCACATCAGATTCTTGATTGCCTAGAGAGTGGGTTAGGGCTACTCTGCGGGCAACTCACAGCACAGTCAAAGAGATGGCATTTATTGTCTATTAAAATATAAGCAATATTAGACCTCAGTATCCACTATAAGGCTGGAATGCAGCTAAGTGAATATAGCTCTTTCGGCCTCAGAAGATACAGAAAAATAGCTTAAAAAGACATCTGGAGGCTAAAAAAATGATGAAGGTAATTTTCATAGCATTTTCTCCTTGTGTCTCTCTTCCTTGTCCTCTTTATGGATAAAGGGGATCATGAGGTTTCTTTTCATCTATATTGTCATGTTGGAAGGATGGAGGATACGAATCTACCAGGCTGAGGCTGATTTCTCTTCCCCATCTCTGTTGGACCTGTGCTGATATGCAAGACCCACAGATTTGTCCCAGATCCCAGCTGGTATTCTTTAACAGTATACAGTTCATGGTCAGGCAAGCCAGGACTTGACACCAAGATTCGCATTTTAAATGTCATTTTTTTTTTTTTCTCATATGTATGTGGTGGGGGCTGGTGTGGAGCAGAAATGCTTAGATTTTCCATGGGCTTGACCAGTTGATAGTAGGAGATGTGGACAGGACTATGTGGACATCCCAAGAAACTTCCTGAAGGAGCAAAAGGAATAGTTCATAACAGATTGCCAGAGGGAGAGACAAAGGAGGAGGTGGTATTGTATCAGAGGAAGTCAGTGACCTCAGTGGAGTATAGAAGCTGAGTATGAGGGACCATTGGGTATTCGAACTCTCTCATCAAGGGACCAATCCAACACAGAAATATGACTGAGACTGGGTCATGTAACCAAGGCTCCTGTCTCACTCTCTATTACTTAGTAGAGTTTATGGAAGAGGTGCCCCAATTTTTTTTCCAGGTATGGAGTAATTTAGAAAGATGAGTCAAAGAGTAGGCTCATGACCCAACCTGTGTGGTCTCTGAAACTAAAACACAACCACATTAGCTGGCAGTTAAGAAAGTAGCCTATAGGCAATTGCATTCTATTATTTTCACAAAGAAACAGAAGCCGGAGATGGCTCATTAAAATAGCTCAGAGCTTTAGGGGCCCTAAACACATCCCATAAAAGGACAATTGGATGGTTTAAGGGTAAATGAATCTGCAATATATAGATGATATCACCCTTAATGAAGATGTGAGTTTACAGAAGTTCACTGGGCAGTGATGTTTTGGGTCCTCTCCAAGGCCTGGACACTGAAAGATTAATCACAATATTTAGAAATAAAAACCTATCTGGGTGTCTGTGTCAGCCATGCAAAGTACTTCTTTTGTTTAGTAGGTTTTGGATGGGAAGTCTAGAGTCTATTTATTATATTTTGCTATTTGTCAACTATCCAATGACCCAAATGCTCCATTTCATGTAGTTTAATCTCGGACCAAATGCAGTTAACTATCTGAGAATGACTTCTTCTGATTTTTCCACAGTTTCCAATTGAAGCTGTAATAGCTCCTTATTCCAACTCCCTGAGCAGGTACTGTGAGAAATCACCGTGCTTCACTGTGGGAGAGGCAACCGAGGGACGGGCCGAAGCAGTGATTTTGGAAGCTTCTATCAGTGAAAAGAGATGATAAAAATAAGCAGTTATGGGAAGCAGCATAAAGTGCATTTAAAAGAAACAGTGGTCATTGCAATTCAGTAGCCAAACCTACAGAAAAAAAGGAGAATAACAAAAAGCTTATCCTGGGTGTTCAGAGAGTTTGTTTATGGGTTTATGGTTTTGTAGATGGCAGCTCCCTTAGAGCACTCCAATTCATAGCAAAGCCAGAATTCAGGAATATGTGTGTGCTGGGGGTTACAGTAAAGGGACTGGCTTTCATTTTAGGAAAATGAAATTACCTGTCCTAATATAAAGGAAGGTTTTTATGATTCCTATTTTGAGTGGCTCTAATACCACATCAGGACATACATGAAATGCAACTAACTAAATACATAAAAACAGAGGGTCAGCAGATTTTTTTTAGAGGACTTTATGGTCTTAAAAGCAATTGCAAGACCACAGGACTCAAGAAATATAAACTTAGGACTAAGTTGCAGTATGAGCAAAGTAATAGATCATAGCAACAGTTTGAGATGGTTCCTTATAGAAAATTCAAGATAGGTGTAACTGTTGGTTACTGCCTCTCCCACGAGGGATTATTCATTATTAGTGTCCACCCACAGAGGGATAGACAGGATGGGGTGGGGAACTGGACCTCCTGGCATAATACTTGATCTAAGCAATCACCTGATACCCAGCGTCAGCCGTGGAAGCTATTTTTCCCAAGGCTTCCAAAACTCCCCTTTTTTTCATTTGTGTCACAAAGGCAGTGAGGTCCTACATTAAAATATCTATTTGCCTCTCCTCTTGTTTCCTCTCATGTGTCAGCCATGTGGCCCTCAGTGGTCAGCTTGAACTCTTACAGATTAGGATTTCACCCCTAGAAGGACTCTATTGTTCATTTACAGATGCGAGTGTCTTCCCACTCCGACTCTTGGTGACTTTAGAATGCAGAAGGTGTAGACAGCTTCATGGATTCTTTCTCTTGTGCATACTGGCAGGGCTGTGTATGGTTATTGCAGGAGTAGACGAGTCTTAAGCCCTGATTTCAGCTGTATACATAGTTTATTTTTCTTTTTACCTCAAACTATTTTATTACCATGGAGCCTCGCAGTAGTTCTGAAGCTCCTAAAATGTTTGTGGAGAGAAAAAGGTGTTTGTGGATACATTTTAAAAATAATAGGTCTCTTTGGTAATTCTATGCATTTTGGCTCAGGTGCTTTAAAGCATTATTTGGAGAAAAGGTCACAGACTGCCGGAGAAGTGGACATTCAGATTCCAGCGAGGCCTTCCTGGTCTGGGACCTCCTGTCCAAGCTCTTCCGTGGAAGCTGCTGCGTGACGCCATGCATTCAGGTGGAGGGGACCCTTGTTTTGAACCCCAGTGAAGTTGGTGAATTATTTTTAGCCTCAGTGCAGGAAGTACTACAGTGGGGCTGTGGGCCTTGTTCTTCAGAACATCCAGGAATCAGCTGTAATTCTGTGAAGCAGCAACTTCCTAGAGGTAAAATGGGGTTTGTCATTGTTTAATATCTCTGACTGCAGGAGACGAGGCTCTCTAATGCCTTCCGGTGGTAGATCCTTCCATGATTGTGGGCCCTGGTCTCCCTGTGGAACTAACTGCATTTGTGGAGAGAAGCTGGATGTGTGTCAAGTTCATCTGTTTTACAGGAGTGAGAAAAGCAGATCCAAGTTAGGAGTGAAGGTTTTCAAATAAGCATCAAAAACTCTGCCAAGGCTTTGCCAACTGTCCCTCAGCCTACATTGTTCATTACGCCACATGAAGTATGACTGCTGCCTATCCAAGTCCCCACAAACTGGGCGACAGAGACAAAGGCCTCAGGAAACTTAGATCTGGGATGTATCCAAATCCCTTTCTACTCTCTCTGGACACCAGGGCTCAGACATTCTATATCACCTCCTCAGGCCATTTTCTTTTCCAGTGCTTTGGCTTGTCTGAGTTGTTGTGAGGTCTGTACAGCTCGACTGTGTTATGGCCCCTAGGCCTGTCTGTATTGCTGTGCTTTCCCCTCAGCCCCAAGCCATACATTGGAACCCAACAAGCGGATAACAACCAGAGAGGAAAAGTTCCACTTGGTGGTTCTTACTATGATACGAACTCCCAAATGCAAACCTCTGAGATGCAGGAGCTCCCTCTCACCTTTAATTGGGTTGAGGGTTGTTCAAAATCCCTCATATAATTTCCTGTTTACAAATATTTTTACAAATCTCAGAGGCAATAGAAATATGTGTTAGATTTTTAGTTGATCCTCAAGTCTCTGTTTTTACTTGTATTATTACATAACTCAAACGTGTTTGGAAAGGCTAGGTCGCTTAATAGGAATGGTCCCTGCAGTGATGACATTCCATAATACTGCATTTCTGAATCCAGGTAAGTGGAGGTGGATGAGTTATCTGGTTCATACTTAGAGCTTATTCGAACTGTACTTGTTGCCCTGATTCTGTCATTTTCTGATGTTTGTGGTAGATTTGTGAGACATTGAGAAGGTCAGGTGACAAGCTGAAAGTAGGGAAAAGAGAGAGATGAGGATGACACTTAGGTATCTGACTGGGGAGCTGTATGGAAGACAACATCACTAATTAAAATGTAGAAAATTGGTGGAGAAGCCAGCTCCAAGGTATGCTCATAAAGGATTTGGCTTGTCCATCTAAAGAATGTCCAGGTATATCTGCCTGCTGGGCAGTCTGTTTACTTCTTCGTGTTTGAGCTGATATACTTTGTGGGAACAAGTTTCCAGCCAATTGGAAACCACTGAAATGTTCATGTCCAGATTCAGCATGTGCACTTCTGGTTGCATTTCTGCACCTAACTGCTACTATTCAACTCCAAGCAATACCGGCTCTCCGGGACAATGACTTTTCTGAAACACATTTCAAATGATGATTCAATCTGCAAATGATAAAGTGATGAAAATGATGAACAGGTCAAGGCCATGGGCAGAGCTTAGTGTCAGGCCACGGCAGACCTCTCTTCAGGTTAATGCTGGTGTGTTGATCCCATCCTTCAGCCAGCTACAAGCTAGTACATATGTATACAAAATAATCTAAGAAGTGTGGCCAAATGCTGAGTTGAAATATAGGCACTGTGTGTTTAAGGCATCCCCCTTTTGACAAGCACATCAAGTATCTGTATAAGCAGCCCTATCATAGTACAATATTGGGGGCTGGAAGAGGAATCTCACAGTGAGGGCAATGAAGAGGTGTGGATGGGTCTGATGCTGAAATTGAGTGTGATGTTCATTTACCTGCTGCATTGAAGGCAGGAGAAGCAAGGAGTTCCACGAAATGCCCTTGGAGAAGCCAAACACAAGTATGTTGGGACAGTGAACTGACTGGTAGGGAACAGGGAAGTTCATGCCGAGTGCACCAGAAGGTCATGGGAAAGTGGAAGTCTGAGCTCCCCAGACTCCTAATCAGTGTCAGTCAAACCATGCTGGGATTGAACTTCACTACATGACAAACACCGTGTGTACTGCTGTAGGGAGAAGCTTGTTTTCAGTGCAGACTCAGCCCAGAGGAGGAGAGGGTGGGGCAGTTTTAACTAACTCATGCGCGAGTGTCCAGTAAAGTATTATCACAGCCTCTCTAGCAGGGAAGGAGTTAACAGAAAGATTCCCCCAAAGGAGGAGACACTTTCAACAAGAGAGTGGTGCTCAGTTAAGATTCACTTAAGAGGGGGTATCTGGTCTGGAGAAATAGCAGAGGAAACATTGTGTTTTCTTAAGCTTATTAACTAATTAAATCCTAATAAACTTCTAAGTTCTTTCCCCACTGACAAATATTTCAAAGATGATTACAGAAGTAGAGTTTACACAAAGTAAATGAATGGTAGCCAGAGCCCCATGTTTCTGATCTCACATCTCCTGGATGGGATCTTGAGTAAGTTACCAAACTTCTTTGTATTCTGGCTTTCTGAGTTGCCAATAGATACATTCGATCCCACTATGCCTATGTAAAAGGGATGTTAGCAGGATCCAGGAGGCCATTTCATTGGCAGTGTCACACAAAGCGGAAAGTACACATGGTTACAAAATACTAGATCAGACCTCTTAGCTGCTTGGAATTTCCGAATTACCAATGAATGTACAGCCCAGTTTTAGATTCATAGGCACTGAATGTGACTCTTTTCTCACCAATTATCCAGCAAAAAATTCTGTCTCCCAATGGATCTCTAAAAGCATTTTAGTAAGTCCCCTCTTGAGGTTGCTTACTGTCTGCACAAGGCCGTCCATGTAGTAGATATTCATAAAACATTCACTGATGTTACCATAGCCTTGTGGTATCCTGAACTGATAGAAATCCCTGGATTCTGTGGCAATTTTAAACTACTCTGCCACTCATCAGAGAATTGGAGAGTAGTATGTTTGTGTATGTGTGTGTATGCAAGCATGCGTGCATGTGTGTATGTGTGTGTGAGAGAGAGATTAATCATTCAGTATAGTAGCAGACCCTTTGTTCTCTGCTTTTCTTCTAATTCTGTGTCTGCCATTGTTGGAAATCCTTTGTCAAAAATGGGATGATAAAGATTGTAAAAGGGACAGCTACAGAATTATATGCACTAAGGAAAAAATAACCAAAACTTATATTATACTGACAAAATCTCAGAATTGGCCCAATATGTAAAACAAACAGGTCAAATAAAACAAACTTTAAAAAACAGCAAATAAACGAACAAATCAGACTCTAGCATTTCTCGCATTAGAAGCTGTTATTTGAAGCAACACTGGGCTTTATGAGACTCCATGAGGCTGCTAAGGACATAGAGTGAGGTAGGTCTGAACGGAAATGTACTGTGCAAATGTGAAAAGCACACTGTATTTTGAAGACTTCAAGTGGAAAACATAATGTCATATATTTTATTGATATTTTTATATAAATTACATGTTGGAATTAAAATAGTATATATATAGAGAGAGTTAAGTAATTTTACCAGTTTATTTTTACTTTTAAAATGTCGTTTCTTGAAAATTTTAAATTATATGTGTCTCACATCATAGTTTCATTGAACGGAGCTGGTCTGAAATATCCCAAATGTGACCTTCAATGCTTCAATAGTACAAATGCACTTAATAACCAAGTCTTCTTAAGAGTAAGGTACAGAATTCAGGGATGTTACACCAAATCACCAGCTGCTTTAAAACCCATGTAAGCCACGTGCGGTGACTCACGCCTGTAATCCCAGCACTTTGGGAGGCTGGGGTTGGCGGGGGCGGGGGGGTGGGTCACGAGGTCAAGAGATCGAAACCATCCTGGCCAACATGGTAAAACCCCGTCTCTACTAAAAATACAAAATTAGCCAGGCGTGCTGGCGTGGGCCTGTAGTCCCAGCTACTTGGGAGGCTGAGACAGGAGAATCCCTTGAACCTGGGAGGCGGAGGTTGCAGTGAGCCACGATTGCGCCACTGCACTCCGGCCTAGTGACAGACCGAGACTCCATCTCCAAACAAAACAAAACATTGTAGATGGTTTTGGGGATTCGTAAATAAGGGTAGTTTAGCAGTAAACAAAAACTCTGTGTAAAAACTAAAGTAGAGGGTCCTCTTGAAAGACTTGCCTCCCTGTCTAATTAGGAATAAATAGTAACTTCTTTTAGGACCAAAATTTACTCAAAGACCTGTGCTCACATTCTTAAATATCTGCTGGCCATAATAAAGAAATCAATGTACTTTATGTTCTCAGCCCCCACAATTTAGCCTAAATATTTGCCCTGTTATGCTTATACTAGTCCAAGCAAGCATTAACTCATAGCCTGTTCGTCTTCCTTATTTGAAAGTGTTTTTACCTTTCTCACCATTCCACAAGTTACTTCCTCCTTCGTTTGTTCTCCTCTGCCTTTGCCTCCTTTAAAAAGTTCTAAGTTGCTAGCCCGTCAAGACAAATACAGAATGTGAGGTCCCGTTCCAGCCAACAGAAACCGGACACAGCAGTAGAAATTAAATTTATGTTCAAGTGCTATTTCTTTACAACACCAAAGAACAAGCATTTCTATCATCTATAAAACCATCAAAAAGGTTATTTGTTTTTTAAAAAACCTACTTTGTTATGAGACACGTTATGATGTAGAACATTTTTATATACTGAGCAAAATTTTAAATTTTATAAAAATTAGTGTGCCTGCCTTGTAGAATTGAACTACATTTTTAAACTAAAACTTAAAATTACATTCTAAATTGCATCATCTTTTTTTTTTTTTTTTTTTTTTTGAGATGGAGTCTCGCTCTGTCACCCCAGGCTGGAGTGCAGTGGCCGGATCTCAGCTCACTGCAAGCTCTGCCTCCCGAGTTTACCCTATTCTCCTGCCTCAGCCTCCTGAGTAGCTGGGACTACAGGCGTCTGCCACCTCGCCTGGCTAGTTTTTTTTTTTTTTTCTATTTTTTAGTAGAGACGGAGTTTCACCGTGTTAGCCAGGATGGTCTCGATCTCCTGACCTCGTCATCTGCCCATCTCGGCCTTCCAGTCATTTTTTAAAAATAAAATAGAACTGGTAAGATGAACAGCTATTTTAATTACATTCTTCTCCAGTGAAATCCAGGACTTTGTATATATATATTTTAGTTTTCTTACTGCAAAAGTGGGTATTATATGAAAAATATGACCTACTTCATGGAATTATTGTGAACAATAAATGAATAAATACAAATGAAACCCTCAGCATAGAGCCTGGGACTTACATTGTCTTCAATATATGGTAATTGTCATTATCATCTTTTTTTTTTTTTTTGCCTGAGATATTCAAGGTAGTCATAAAATTGAAGAGTCATTCTTTTAATAACTAAAGAGCTTCTCAAGCAAGAGGTATCTCAGGTTTCACATTTTCACACTAGCTATGCATATATATATATAGTTACAGCTCTAGCATTTTTATTGGTCTGACTTGTGAAAAATAATGTTTTTGCTTTTTGCAGTAATATCTTTACCAAAATAATAATGATCAATCCCTGATGAAATAAAAATGGCTCCAGGCCATCACTGGGGAACGGCAAGAATCTCATTTTTATCATTATGTTTAAGCACAATATAAGATATTGTGTTTGTTGGCTTTTCATAAAAATAACTCTAGTAAGTCCAGTGAAAAATTGAGGCAGATTTATCAAATGTGTATTTCAGACTGAAGGTCGGGTCCTATGGCTCCTGTTTTCCGTGCAGCCGTAAGCAAACTTTCCTGTCTCCTAATTCAACAAATATTTATTACACACCTCTCTGCCTGCCTTGTACTAGACAGGAAAGATACCAAAAAGGATACAAAAATGAACTTTAATTTTCAGTAACAATGAAATTCCTTTTCTAGACAACTTTGAGAAACAATAAAGAACACATTTAATTTTACTGCTTTACTTTACATGTGAAAGAACAGAGACCCAGAGTGTAAAATGACTTGTTCAGAGTCACTGAAGTTGATGTGAGAAAACCACCAGAAACTGGGTGTTTTGATTCCCAGTCTAACTTATTTCTATTACAACATATCACTTTATTTTAGGCAACCACTTCTAGAAAGACCAGACTCCCTTTTCATATTCCTTCCTTTTCTGAGGCATATCACTTACTTTTTTTCAAAGAAATGTCTCTTCGTAGTGAAGTCAATAATTGTATTTGGAGGACTTCTCTAAACAGAACAAACTCAAGAAGAGAGCAGCCCTGGGCCCTCTCCATAGATCACAGCTTATGGCAGCTTCCCTGGGGAGCACAGAAGCGCTTGGACCAGCTTTAAGTTTAAGTGCATGTCACCATGATACATGGTGTCTTTGGTGTCCGTATATTATGAAGTGGAAGGGGTGTCGCCCATGGATGGAGAGCATCCATTCTTCCCTCCTGACACTGTGCTTTTTCCCCAAACAAGACATATCTGTGCGATTACAATCTTATCCAGGCTGGCTGACTCCCTCCAGAGCTCATTTGCAGAGAGGGGCAAAATCATTCAGCATTTTTTGAAGTTTTGGGGGAGCATGCTTTGTGAAACAATGAAAAAGAAGTAGAAGTGAGAATATATAAGGTCCTCCTATAGGTATTGTTTTCAGCCTCTTGTTAGCATCATGAAGAGCCTCATTCCTCCGCAATTAAGAGCAAGTTCTCAAAGGTCATCGTTTTCTGGGTTCAAAACTCTGATCAAATGCTTCCTAGCTACATGACTCAGGCACCTGACTGAACATTTTTTTTTTTAGTTTTCTTACTGAAAAAGTGGGTATTATATGAAAAATATGACCTACTTCATGGAATTATTGTGAACAATAAATGAATAAATACAAATGAAACCATCAGCATAGAGCCTGGGACTTACATTGTCTTCAATAAATGGTAATTGTCATTATTGTCTGTTTTTTTTTTTTTTTTTTTTTTTGCCTAAGATATTCAAGGTAGTCATAAAATTGAAGAGTCGTTCTTTTAATAACTAAAGAGCTTCTCAAGCAAGAGAAATCTCAGGTTTCACATTTTCACAGTAGCTAGAGAAGAGAAAGCAAAGCTCAGAAAAAGACAATCCAGGAAGACATTAATCCGTTTGTCCTATTTCTCCATCCATCCATTCATCTGCCCATCTATCCATCAGTCTATCCATGTATCCATTCATCCATCCATCTATCCATCCATTCATCTGCCCATCTATCCATCAGTCTATCCATGTATCCATTCATCCATCCATCTATCCACTGTCTTAGTGCCTTGGAGTTTGGTGGTTTAATTAAATGTGCTTGAGGACTTCCTGTTCCCTTAACCTAATGATACATCTACTTTTTCCTAATAGTCAAAGCTTGAGGGAAAATGTGGGTCTAGATAATCTACAGAGGCAGAGTTTGTTGATGGGTAGCCTGGGTAGACATCTGGCTGACCTAAATTTGTGTTTCATCTGACTTATATTAACATGTATTATATAAAGAAATATATTCATATACTATTATATCCTATAGCATGTATGGGCCTTGATTTCAGCCTGGAAGGACATAGCCATGAATGAGGTTATCAATTGGATGGGGGTTGGTAGTTAAGGCAATAGGACATCTCTCCTCCAGCCCTGCCATAGTTCAGAAAGAGTACCTTGAGCACTACCCTAAGTTCAGGTTGCTGCACAGATCCCAAGGAGTTTGACCCTGTCTCCTCTTTACTATTTCCTTCCCATATAAAGCCTTTGAGAATATGGTTGTTGCCTAGAAACAACCATGGAAGACTACTTAGAGAAGGGGAGTGTTTCCAAACTGAGCAAAGCCCTTGAGCCCCTGCTCTCGTTAAACACAATGAGGGACTTCTAAAAAAATGAGCTATCCTCCTGTCTCAGCAGTGGAACAGATGCCTCTTAGCTGAGGCTGATTCTCCCTTCCTTACATGGCGTTCTTAACCACCTTATTTAGGATTTTTGTATCATGTGGAGTTGAGCAATACTTTTCATATATGTTGATCTTTTCTGCCGAGCAAGACTTAAATTCCAAATTTGGAATACCATTATTGCCAACTCTATTTAATCCAGTGACTAGCACAGGCTGAGCATACAATAGAGAATCTCAATAGTAGGTGAACAGCTTGTCATAATTAGAAGTTCTGGGCTGGGAACGGTGGCTCACGCCTGTAATCCCAGCACTTTGGGAGGCCAAGGTGGGCGGATTACGAGGTCAGGAGTTCAAGACCATCCTGGCCAACATGGTGAAAACCCATCTCTACTAAAAATACAAAAATTAGCTGGGCATGGTGGTGGGCACCTGTAAGCCCAGCTACTTGGGAGGCTGAGGCAGGAGAATCGCTTGAACCTTTAAGGCGGAGGTTGCGATGAGCAGAGATCGTGCCATTGCACTCCAGTCTAGGCAACAAAAGAAAAACTCCATCCCCCCCACCCCCTAAAAGCTAAGTTCTGAAAAATAGATTTATTTTAGGTTCAATTTATATAGTTTAGTTATCATCCCGATTACTACAATAATCACCAGAATAGCCACTGCTCCTACCAGGCGGAAATGGTATTTCCTGGGCTAATCTGGCATCTTTCTTTGCTATATTACTTCCTGGTGAATTCACCCACCTGTAAATAATATGAATAACAAACACAGCACATAAACCTAAGCTGCCACATATAGTAAAACATCAACTGTTTCCCTGAGATAGACTCAAGGGAGTAAACCAACAATTACCGATGCTGTAAAGTCACCCAAACAATCCTTCAACTACTTTATTTCTTTTGTAAAGGGGAGAATAAAAAAGATGGCTCTTCTCAACATGCTGATGCTGAAAAGAGCACTGACGTTTGTTTCTGAATGATGTTTGACTGTGAGTGCTCAATAATTAGAAATATTTAATGCAGGCAAACATCAGCAAGTTAAAATTGTTTTCTGTTTGAATCTTGTCATTTTCCAGAAAGGAAATGATATGTTAGACATGTTGCACTCTTTCTCAGTATGATAGCAACTAAAGTGGCTTAAAATTGGATTCATTTATAAAGCTGGACACTATTAATATCATTCCCTGCATGATGGTAATTCATTTTACTCTGCTTTGTCTCAGAAGCAGTAGGGGCTCCATTCCTTATATTCAGTTTGCAGTCCTAATTAAGTATTCATTATAGAATACATATTTTTTCATTTAAGACTGGATTTCAAATATTTATGTGCTGTATTACACTTGTTTACTATTAGGTCAATGTAGTGAGGTACTCACAACTAGTAGTTATAAGTCTTCAATCTATAAAATTAAGGATCTGAAGGAACTCAGCTACTGCAAAGACCAGTTTGCCTCAGGGTTCTTAGCTCACTAGCATTGCATGGAATAAGCTGAAAACTAAATGTGACTACACTGGTTCCCCACCATTGTGAATAAAAGAAAGATGCTCCATGGATTCCGTGTAACGTTGACATGACACATGTAGAAGCTTCACATAAGGTTCTATAGGACCATGATCCTGAAAACTTTTACTGTTGGCAGATAAAGGACTGGACACCAAAGAAGAAAAAGAAGACGGAAAGGTTTAATTGAATAAAATCAAATGAAACAAAAACAAAAAGGTTCTAGAACATCTGGAGAAACTGTCAGATGATTAAATCTGTTAAATTGTGGATGTGTGTTATGAGAAAACTATTCTAGTAAGAATCACGTTTGCAACTCTAATAGGTGAATCATTTGGATTTTACTTGATAAGCAATGGAATACATATATAAGAGTACAAATTTTGCATTACATTATGCTTTTTACTTGGGAGCTCAAAGGACCCTAGAGAATGTGCTTTATTCAAAATTACATTGTGATCAACACTAGGCAGGAAATGACCACTTTCAAAAGTTGGATTTAAAAGGAAGGATCACATAAACAAAAAACACAACAGCCAAAAAATGATGAAATTGGAATCACTCAAAGGCTCTGTCATTCTCCTAAATATTCACATGTAAATGATCAAAATGAAGACCAGAGTGGGAACTGGAGTTCATAAGACTTCTTAATTAATAGATATTATTTGAGTATTGATTATGTACAAAGTCCTTTGTAGTTGTAAATGAACAAAGAGGAAAGAGAGGTGGGAAAAAAAGAAGCTATTCTTAATTGTGAGTTACTCACCAGCATTTTGGAGTAACAAACTATGAACGTAAACTTAATAACTTGTTAACAATAGAAGATATCTGTACATGATGTCACAAGGCAAGTTATGTTCTATTGTAAAAACAATGGCTCATATCGTTTTACAGGACCAAGAGATTGTGGTTACATCACAGTAAACTGAGAGTACTGCTTAGAGAAAGGAACTCTTCATCTGGGCCTTGAAGGATTGTTTAAAATGGGAACGAATATGTACAGGCAGGTGAAGTAGGTATGAAGCAAGGAAGGGAAGTCAGGTAACGCAGGGCTTGTTGGAGCACCAAATCCAGATTTACGTAGCAATTGCAAAGGTAGTAAAAGGGAAGATGGATTTGATTGTAGAAAGTGTTAATAGCATGCTAAGAATTTATGCATAAGAGTTTATCCTCTAGGAAATAAAAAGAAACTGAGAGCTTTGCAACTAGAATTGAAGTGTTGTATTTAAAAGAATTTGCCTGCTGCAGAATTAATTAATTAATTAAGACAGAGACTGGAGGAGTTTTGGTAGGTTAAGCCACCAAAAGTTCCAAATTAGTGCTCAAAGGAAAAGAATGAGGCAATGTTTATTTATTTACTTTTTCATTAATTACTGATAGGTTGACATAATATTTCCTATTAAAATATGTCCTAGTGCCAATAAACGATGCCAAAATATGGATATTTCCATTGAATCTCATACTTTTCCTATTTATAAACTACTAAGCTTACTGATTGAAAAAAAATCTGTATATATATGTGCATATATATATATATATATGTATTTCACAGTATAAAAAGTTTCCCTATTTGCCCATTGTCTAATATTTAGAAGACATCTACGCCAAAAGAAAAACAATAACATCAGAGATAGGTTTAGGTAGAATTTTCTTTTTCTAATTTTACAAAATAATTTATGTAACAGAGCAAGGTTTCTAGGGCTGAAGTAGTTTTCTATAGATGGGACATCTTGTTGTAAGACTGTGAGTAATCCTTTTCTCCCTTTCGAATTGAGGATTAATATCTTCAAAGGTTTGCAATCTCTTGCTTTGGGTCTTTTAATTATTTTTGTTTGTTAAGTTTCAAGGTTTTATATCTCCTTCTTGCTTTAAAACATTTTAAAATTTGATATGAGTAGATATGGGCCTTTATAAAGGTATCTCATCTAAACAACTGCTTCTTGATCTTCACGTATGATGTCCGGTAATTCTTTCAGAAAACAGCCCTCTCTCTCGGTCATATGAGAACTGCTGCTGTTTAATTCATGGACGATTTCCCAACACTGCCAAGAAAGTCCCTCTGGCATTATCCTGCCCCATTTTTCACCTTCAGAGGTCTTTACACACATCAGCTAAATTCATTCTCTAGGGCCTCTGTGAAGATGGTGACTTTACAAATTCCTCCATTGACAAATTCCTACCTGGGGAAACATTATGGATGTTGATGGGAAAAATGCATCTTGCCAAGATTATAGCCCACTCTGAATGTGAAGCCTAAGAGTTTGGAAACTGAGCAGTGCCTTTTAGGGCTAGAGATTCACTTAAGATTCAACTGCAAGTTGGTAGCTAATGTTTGCAGAAGGGATGCACAATTAATAAATGGAAAAATTGTGCTTCACTTTTATTTCCAAAGTGAATAGGATGTTTGTCAAAGCAAGAAACTTTGCTTTGATTATAAGCTACAGATAATGAAAATGTGTTTATGTTTCATGAATACATTTGATTCTACTGGATTGTATTTCCCACCAGGGAACCAGGTTCAGCAAATATTTTCACAGGCTAACTCCTCAAATCAGGCAGAAGGTTTTCATTGACTAGAAATACAATAAACTTGGAGAATAGAGGGTTGACTAGAAACTGATAGACTTTATAATTGTTCTTCTCTAGAATTTATAATGACCAGCACTGGTTTGCTGTCAAGTATACATATCACCTACTTTTAGGTATTAGAACTCACAAATACAGTATCTGCTTTCTTAAACCTCATTGACAAATCATAGACAATTCCCTAAACTCATCTCTTTAGGTTGAAAATGAGGGGCCCATATTAAAACGGATTTGATAAAAAAGTAATTTCAAATAAGAAATACAAATCTAGAATAAGGAGAGTTTAGAAATAGAAGACTGCATAGATATGGTTTACAGATCAGAGGTACTAAACTGGGATTCTGCTTAGGAATCTCGGCCCACAGAAGTTAAAGGCTTGTTACTCAGCCCCTTAAAGCATATCTTTCTACAGAGTCAAGAAGAAATTGCCTACCAGGATGAGTAGGATGTATGTTGATCAAGGGATTGAGATGAATTTTCCAGAGTTAGATTCCAGAATTAGCTAAAATATCCTACTCATACAAACTAAAGAGAGAGAAGGTCTGCCTGGAACAAAACTGAATAAAAAAGAGGGTTGTCTCTTCCAGCAATGGCAAGATGTGTTGCAGACAAATTTGAGCACAATGGTCACCATCTCACTATACAACCTGATAGTGAATATCTTCCACAATGTGAGCACTATAATTAAAACAAAGAGAACAGAAGTATTTTTTTTCAGATATTTCAATTGCTGAATATTTCCTTAAAGCCTTCCTGAAAATGATTCATTACATAGGAAGCTAAAATCTAGAGATCAAAACTCCAACTAGTACTCAATCTCAACCAAGAAAGAGTGGAAGCGATGATAATGAATAGTAAACAGTATGATCATTATGCATTGAGCTTGGCTTTGAGGAATCTTCCTCCTCTGGTGCCATCGCTGTTGCTTATTTTTCCTCTTGGGTCTGTTAAACAGAAGTGCTGCAGATTGCACCCCTTCTTCTGATACATCAGTTCACCTTTGCACTTTGATCAGGGAGACTTATCTGGTACTTGATTTAAGCATGCTGAAAAAAAAAATGGCTTAACTGAAGAGACACAAAGTAACAAGCTGTCCATTTGTTTCTCAGCAACAATGCTTAGTCAGGGCCTGGAAATCAGACCTCATAACAAACACATACACACCTCATTTCCTTCACGATTGCAGTCAGTGATTTTGAGTGAGTGGTGTCTCTAGTGATGTGTTGGAGCAAGAAGGAACAATCTCTGCTAATCCATGATTCTCCCTTGGCACTTCATGGGTTCCAAAGCTGTTTGCTTACAAGCCCTCAGTATTATTATGCAGTATTCTCATAAACTATGGCATGGAAGATTGAAAAACTGGGTTTTCAATCATGTTTACTTCTTACTTCAAGGATATTTCTTCCTAAATCTTTGCGTCTTTCACATTTTACATTTTTCTCCCAACATTGATTTCCTTTCCATTTCTCCATATTTTGTTGACTCTTCTCTTTTCTAGATTCCCATATTTTATGGTTGAATGCAATCAAGCCTTGGATTTCAATCCTAAGACTGTTTTAAGATCCTTTTCACATTCCCTAAGAGTATTATGACTTTGATCCAGAAGGAAATGTAGGGCATGGTTCATGGCAGGTACCCAATGAATACTTATTGCCAAAGTTAATCATCCTAGAGCTCATCTTGGCTCTAAAGAAGGAGACAACGATATCTTTCAGGGGACTACTGAGAGCATTAGTCTAGAGGCTTCTCCAAAATTTGCCGTTGATGATCTAATTCCTGCTCCATTCTTCAGGTCAGGAAGGGGGTCCAAAATATTTGTCAAAAAAAAAAAAAAATGTAAAAGGACAATTTAGTAGGATCTGAGTATATCTGTTGTCTATTCTTGCTAGGCATAGGCACATACCACACCCTCACAATCTGTGGTTATTGTTGCTTTGATATGCTTGCTTGGAATCTGCCTCTGTCTTTACATCCTCTGTTGCTCATCCTTTATTTCACTCTCGTATCATCTTTTACCATACTGTTCCCTCACCGCAGTCACAGCCATGCTTCCATGTTCCTGCTCATATATTTCTCTGAATTGTTTATTCAGATTTTTTGATGAATGGACTCTTACCTTCATTACAGCATATTCTCTCTATGCACCACTAGAATGTAAACTTCTTCTGGAAAGTTAATCCTCCCTGCTGTATCTTTAGAATCTCCCATAGGGCGAAACAGACTGTAGAATCCAGTATAAGGTGTGGATAATGTTATTGATGTCAGGTGGAGGAGTAATGAATTTCATTCTGTTGCAGGGACTGACTGGATACTCGGCAATCCTTTTCCTTCTTCCTGGAAAAAATACAAAATTCTATTTCATGGTATCACATGTATTTACTTTAGCACCTTGTGACTAGTTCTAGCAAATGGCAGAAGGAATAGACATCATTCCCCATTGTCCTAAAACATGCTGCTTGATCTTCCCATTCTATCTGGTTTCTCTTTCCTCCATCAGTACTACTGGAAGCATGGGTCTTTGAGATGGTAGAACCTCATGCTGGTTCTCTGAGTCAGTATCTGGGCATAGTGGGACCACTCAGCAAGGCCTGCCAAATTGCATCTACCTGTGAAGCAAATGAGAAGTGAGCTTTTAGTGTGTTAAGTTTGAGTTGGTTTGTTATTGTCCTAAAGCCTAGCCCAGCCACACTAATACAGATCTTAAACTGTATAATTAATTGAGAAAAATCCCTAAACAAGAGACATGTCTACATACACCTCAACAGATAGGTGTGTGGCTGTGTGTATGTGTGTGTCCATTTGTGTAAGTATGTGTGTTTTACACCATTGACCAACTCTCTGTCTCCTTCCTACAGCCTTAGTACCTTCATTTTAAGAAAATGGTGTATATTAGAAGTTCCATTAGCCTGAAATTATCCACAACAGTCTTGCATTTCTTCAGGTCTCAACATTTCTGAAGTCTTTTAAACCCAAGAACAAAGCTCGGGGCTTGGGTAGACTCTGATTTTAAGTTCATCCAAACCATCTCTTTGTTGCCTTTGCCTCCGTTAAGAAAATTCCAGATGAAAGCATAAATCTGACACATGAAGTGATTTGCTGCACAGCAAGATAATTCTTTTAAGTAGTTTCTATTATAGGAAAATTAATTTCAAGGCACTTCATACAGTTCTAGTAAAATCCTTCCGCTCCACGGGGGTCCATGAGCAACATTAACTGTGCAGCATTTGCTGGGTATGCCTCGTTATGACTTGGTGCAGTGAAGGATGTTTTTAAATTTTTTTTTAAGTTGGGCATTTTGAAAATGCATTATTTTTTTTTCTTACCTCTGCATGAATATTTAAAGAAAACTGGAATTTGAGATATTTTTATAATGAACAAAATATTTTTCTCCTGCCTCCTATAAGGGGACAGAACTTGTTTCTCCTGGTAAAACTTTGTAGTTTATTTATTTTTATTTAGATATTTGTGTGTATGTGTGTGTGGCCCACTATTGATTCATTTGAAGACTTTATTGAAAACAAATATAAAATACCCTCTGCCAGTAAGTATAGTTTAACATTTGAATGATTAACAACAAATGAGAGGTCGGGCATGCGGCTCATGCCTGTAATCCTAGCACTTTGGGAGGCCGAGGTAGGTGGACCACCTAAGGTCAGGAGTTCAAGACCAGCCTGACCAACATGGTAAAACCCTGTCTCTACTAAAATTACAAAAATATTAGCCAGGTGTGATGGCAGGCACCTGTATTCCCAGCTACTTATGGGGCTGAGGCAAAAGAGTCGCTTGAACCAGATAGGCGGAGGTTACAGTGAGCCAAGATGGCGCCACTTTACTCCAGTCTGGGCAACGGAGTGAGACTCTGTCAAAAAAAAAAAAAAAAAAGAGAGAATAAAAATAATAATAATAAAAAAAAACCACACACACACAAAGGAGAGACCATCAACCAGCTTTCGCTTATTCAGCTTCCTTCATACTGTCACAGGTATTCTCAAGAGAACTACCTAAATTGTACACGAATTTTCATCTCAGTGCCTGTTTCCAGGAGAACCGAACTTAAGACCTGTGGTAGGCAAAAACTCTTTATGGACTGTCTCCATTTTATCTACTCTCTGCTCCAGCGAAGTTCTTAACTCACTCTCCTCCAATATCATTAGCTCCTCCTCCTCCTCTCTTCCTTGCTCTACTCAAAATATTCCCTCTGCTGAAACACTTTTCTCTGACTCTTCCTGTAGCTCACAGAAACTCTATATCCAGATTTCAAGAATTAATTTATACTCCATATTTTATGTCTCCTCTCCAGATTAACTTCTTATTATCTCAACTTTCTTTTCTCTGATTCATGGTAGAACTGGTATTGGCATTATTTCATTTTATTTTAAGCTGCTTTGTAGTATAGACTTGGGGCAGAGATCATGATTTTTTTCTTATGCTTCTCCTCCACAACAAATTTTATAGTGCCAAGAACATAGTGATCTTTCAGGTGGTTTTGTTGTTCTGTTTTCATAGAGCGTATTTCATAATGCTCACTATCACTTGTGAGTGTTGTGTTGTGTTCTCATTATGTGATCAGAGTCAGATGTAGTTTTCAGAGAGAAGTAATTATAAAGGGTATATGTGAACTAAAGATATGCTTCCATATTGTGCATTATTATTATTATTATTATTATTATTATTATTATTATTATTCTGTGGCAGAGTCTTACTCTGTTGCCCAGGCTGGAGTGCAGTGACATGATCTTGTCTCACTGCAACCTCTGCCTCCCAGGTTCAAGTGATTCTCCTGCCTCAGCCTCCTGAGTAGGTGGAATTACAGGCATCCACCACTATGCCCAGCTAATCTTTGTATGTTTTTCAGTAGAGACAGGATTTTACCATGTTGGCCAGGCTGGTTTCGAACTCCTGACCTCAAGTGATCCACCTGCATTGGAGACTCCCAAAGTGCTGGGATTATAGGTGTGAGTCACCGCACCTGGTCGTATTGTGCATTATTTATATTAACAAGCTATGCATTCATGTTCTACAAACAATTAACATACAATAAATACTGCAGTAATTTGTACACAATTGATAGTGTTAGACACTCGATGACAGTCCTCATTTTTAATTAATCTCCTGGTGGAGTGATGTAATTACAGGTTGTCCTCTGAAGGCCATGGTGGCTAGCAGTTGTGAGATACTGCACCTCCAGATTTCCTTAATGTTAAATCCAGGCCTCTAATGGGTACATTGATTTCACTTCCTTTTAAAACCTGAAATAATTAATATTTGATCAAAAATTTAGCATTTAAAAAGTATGTTCACAACCTTCTTTTTATTTGATTTAGTTTGGCAGAAACCATGAAAGATGTTCTATCTTATGTGTCATTGTACACCAGTCAATGGCAGGCCAAAGTAAAGAAAGGGAGCACCATTGCTATTGGAAGAACTCCTAATGCTTCAAATATACCCCATTTACCATTCCATTTGGAACCTAGAAAGCATTGAATAGTTTGAGCCAATGGCTGCTCTTTTCTCTATGGCCAAGGATGGCCAAGTTTTTGTCACCTAACCCAGAATTTTTTTACTTCCAAAATCTCTCTCCCTTTGTTCAGTGGCAAAGAAGATACTTAGAATCCTTGTTAGATATAGTGAGTAATTGTTCCCTCTGAAATAAATATCTCTAACTCTTAGGTTCTTCTGAGCTGGGAAACATTTTATATATAGCATTGGCTACTGCAGGATCATGATAATCTTTACAAAAGCAACCACTATGTTAATAGAATTGTTTGATTAATATAAGAAGTTGAGAATTTAGCTTTTACCAACCTTCAACGTAGCTGGAGACATTTATAAACAGATTTTGTTTCTGCTCGAAGTGGAACTAGTAATAATAACATGGAGATAAAACTTTATTTGCTCTATAGCAGATCCAGAGCAGCCTCAGGTTGTCTCTTTTAAAGGGCTTGAGTCCAGATCAGTTCACTGAGGCAAACACTATTTCTATGCATCAACTGATTGTGTGCTGTTTATTTAATTGGTAGTTCACTTGACTGGGTTTCTGATTTTTCTGTTAATGAAAGATCTTGGTTTAGACTGCTTCTAAAAATCTTCTTGATTCAAAGTTTCATTTTTCTACATTTGAGAGCTCAAAGAGAAAAATCATGTGACCCATTGTGGGTATTAATGTCTTAATCTCTACTGATATATTATCCCCAGCCCATTCCCACACTTTGTCTCTTCCTTCCCACATAATTGAGTCAGACAAAAAGAAACATCTCCTCCTGTTTGTAGAATTGATTTCTGATTAGGTTTTTCAGTTGGTTCTACCACCTGCAAATGTAGGTCTCCCAGGCCTGTATTATGTGTTCAGTGAAGATAATCTGATATTCTTTGCAGATCTTCAAGGAATAAGTCATGCTTTTAAGACCCTTCTTCCTGCGTCTACTTATCCATACTTCCTAGGAAAAAGAAAATAAAGCTTTTAAAGGCTTAACTTATATAAACAGTAGGCATGCTAGGAAAGCAGGGAGACCTCCAAATCATGCAGCTTGACCCAGAAATAACAGAACACTGAAAAGACAAATGGAAACTTTTTCAATTCCAGTTGATTATTGTGTCCATTTTTCCCTTGCATTTTCTCCGTTGCTGTAGGCTACAGATTAAAAGTCAACTGTACATTTTTTAAAAATTGCAATTTATTATCTGTATCTCATATAACCTCATGGGATATATTTTTGTTTTGCATTGTTTTTTCTTAAGTTTTAAATGATGAAAACTATAATAAAAGTTAGAACCTTCCTAATTTGTATTTTTATCACCCAAGGTTCAATTTCAGGTTATGGATACTACTATGGAAGAAATCATGATTAAAGCAAAGAGCAATGGACTAGGAGTCAAAAAATAAATATCTAGCCCTAGGGGTCATTAACCAAGTATGGTTAGAGCAAAGAATCCCATGTTCCTATTCAACCTTAGTTTCCCTAACTGTACAAAGAAGAATTTTAGACCCAGGGATCATTCCAGTTTCTATGCCACAATTATCATCACACCCCAGCCCTGCACAGACACAGTGAATGACCAGCAGCGTTGCTGAGTTAGTCGTACTTGACTTTGATGCTCTCAGTCTCTGGATTCTAGTTGCTCTCCTTCCTCAGTCATGTACCTTTTCCTGCACCTGGAGCACAGTGCTTTGAACCAACTTCTGGATCTAGAAAAGTATGTGACCGACATTCAGTCTTTCACACATGAGTATGAATCTTGGGCACCATGCTTTTTTCCCTCTAGTTGTTAGCATTTTTACTCTCTCAGTGTTATAAGAAAGAAACAGGTACATTTCTCACAGCAGTTTTAGGTATAAGGAGGCTGGTAGGGTTACTTGTATGAGGGCGTTTTAATGTGATTTGGTGTGGGTCCTTCTCTCTGGGCCTTTGACAAAACTCCATCCTTCATGCCTGCAACGTTTTCCTCTGATATGAGTTTAGTTACACTAACAGCCCTGATGTTACACTTAAATATTGTTCTTAAAATTCTTCAGGTTAGCACTTGTGTGTATCAAAACAACAGGGGAGGCTCTCCAGAAGCGACATTTGGATTGGCTCCTGGAATAGCAGGATTTTGCCAGGTAAACAGGTTGGGAAAAGTCTTCACCAATTATAGACATCTCTCTCCTCTGTCCTATTCTCCATGCTTCCACTGACATTAGACGACTTTTATCCCACGTTAAATTAGATGTGGGATTTGAGGGAGCCGAGGTGATATGAGGCTATGATGCCGCATTCTCTACAACATGGGGTGGCCCTGAACAGCACTGTGCAGGAAGAGTCGTCCTTTCCACTCCATCCTTTCCAATGTTCCACTCTCATTTTTGACATTTATAAACCTGTCACACCCCCACTCTCAATCAGGTTGTTCCTAGTCACTCAGGATCCTTCTCTCTGACAATGCTTCATATTCTGGACTTCTGTCTTCATTTCCTGAACATCTGAAATAGCTCCACAACTCTCTGACATATGTAGAAATATTTATTTGCATGACTTACTTACACCATAATGACAGCAGCTAAATGGATTCTTCTGTGAAAAATTTCCTTTCTCTTTCTCTCTTCATTTTTCTGCTTTCATATTTTTAATTTTTTTCCTTTCCTTGGTTCCTCTTTTCTGTGAACATATATTGGCCATCTACTTTGAGTAAGGTGATATATGGGACTAGTCACTATGGCAGCAAAATGAGAAGATCTTGAGCTTCACCCCTGAGAAATTGGCAATCTCATGAAGAGGGAGAGGTAGCATATGGCATTTGACTGCGTGATGGTCCATGGGATGAGTGCTGCAGTGGAAGCTGGAAAGGGCAGATCTAAAGCTACATGGGAAGTCAGGGGAGGCTCTGCAGAAGTGACATTAGGACTGGCTTCTGGAATAGCAGGATTTTGCTAGGTAAATAGGTTGGGAAAAGAATCCCCCAAAGAGGAAATTTCATATCCAAAGGCAGAGAAGCAAGAGGGAAAATGCTATGATCTAGGAGAAGAGAAAATTCAGAATTGCTGGAATAGAACAATAAAAGGTATGAATAAAGAAACTAGAACTGGAGAAGTATACTTGAAACAAATATTTGTCTTTCAGTGGGAACTTCCATGAGTCTCACAAAGAGACAAGTAGAAAATGCTTGTAGCAGAATATTCATGTCATTACCCCTAGTGTTCTTGTTTTCACCCAGTACCAATTACTGCCCATGATGTCCAAACAAAATGCCAAGTTTGATGCATGAAAGTTCTTGCTCATTATCTTTGAGATAAAGCGTTCTAGTCTCCACTTAATACAAACTGGACCTAGGCTGACCACTATATGCCAATTCATTTCTTTCAGAAGTACAGAATGTCAATGTGTGTGTGTGTGTGTATGAGATATGTCATTCTCACAAAAGAGTTTACATAATGATATGCGTGTTTCAAAAAATAATATAATAGATATCCATGTGACTAGTACTGCTGTGCTTTACCACAATATTATTAGTGTTTATGGAAGGTTATTTTTGAAACCAGTCTTTCTGAAAGAGGTCATCACTGGGAACAGAGATCTAGATGAGAAAACAGTCATTTTGCTGACCCTCTGTGCATCCACAGAGTATCCCATCAGGACCCACAATCAGAGACTCAGCAGCATCATTTATGCATTCAGCCAACATGCATTCATTAAACAGGTGTTAAATGCATGGTAGTACGTCCAGTGTTGGACTCTCCAGGGTGGCTAGGACATTTAGAAGCTGAAACTGGTGGCATTCATGTGTAGAATTGCTGTAGCAATGTGCTCTAGCAGAAACCATTCAAGTATTTTGTTTTCTCCAAGATTTTTTTATTATCCTCCATCAAATAATATTCTTTTAGGGTTGAGCCTACACAAGGAATATAAACATACCTCTTGAAAATAATAAAATTTCACCTTACTCTTCTACTTACCAAAATGCCTGACCAAGTTAAAAAAAAAAATTGTTTTATAGTGTGAATTTGGTCAAGGGGTGAAATCATTGGGTGCATAGAATAGTTCTGCTATGAAAAAATTTAACCTCCTTTGACCTCAATAACAAAATTGAAGCTACAAGCAGAGATCCTACAAAATTGACTTTGCTTTAGTAGCAGCTAGAATATATTCATCACATTATTAAACATTCTCTTCATAAGAACATAGTACTACAGAAACACTAGGGGAAAAAAGTTGAAACAGTATTTAGTAGTGGGATCATTTCATTAGGAGAAAATGTAAATGAAGCTGAAGTTTTAAGACAGATAAGCTTAAGGCTGCCCCATTTGAAGTGGAAAGATGAATTGGGAACTTCAATAGGTCATCCAACATTCCGATCTCCAGTAACCAAGGCAGTATCTCAGAGAAACTTCTATATCTCTACTGATTCTGTGATAAAAGGACTGTCTTAGACCACTCACCATCCAGTGTTCAGCTGAAACTGTAGACAGATCTTGAATCTATTTAACCAGAATTAGCCTCTCTAACTTCTTATTGTTTTTTTTTTTTAAAACCAGAACTATCTTTGGTATGTGATATCTTCTTTCGGGGTTCATTGAACCCTCTTAATGACTTTCTAATGAGAGAAACAGATTTAGGGACTGGACACCAGTTTTTAAGACATAGTATTTGGAAGAGGTGTTGTCTAGTACCATAAAATTAGAGCATATGGGCAACTACCTCTTCTGCCTTCATATAACACTAACTGGAGAGCAGAAAACAAAATGAGAAACAAAAGAGGATTTACAGATAAAGAAAGTTAAGTGTGAGTGGTTTGTGGATAAAAGGAAAATAAAATTGAAGTTTAAGATTGGCAGTCCCATCCTTCAGTTTTTCTCTACCACCTGGACACAGAGAAGGTTTCCTCATTAATTTGTTTCCAGTCTGGTTACTGACCCCAAGGGGGTTGGAGTAAAGCAGCTTCTGATGAGATGGAGGTGAGAGACTCTTTCCCAAATCCAACTCACTGAGACATGAACGAGACATTCAGTTCCCCAGCCACCAGCTTCTGAATCCAATAGCACATGGGGCCTAAAGAAGACAGAACCTTTCCCTTAATTACTCCTTATCCAACTGCAGCCTGGTTTATTGGCATGTCTATCAGGGGTGATTTGGTAATCTGTCTTCCCTCCCAGACCTGTGAGTTGACAACATCAGACCTCACAGTGTGCCTTACAGAAGCCAGATGTGGCAGCAACTATATTAATGAAAAAAGTTCAAGTATGACTTCAAGACAGGCTTGCAGTTAACAGAATGGGAGAATATGCAATATTCTTCCCCAACTGGAGGAGGTGACACTTAGATAACACTGTGTAAAGGGTGTCGTTCACATCTCATTTTAAAATTACCTCATAAAGTCAAAGGAGCACAAGAATGTGGGTAGATAGGTACAGAACCTTCATAACCACATGAAAGAAATATTTTAAGAGTTTATCTTCTGGCTAAATGGTTTCCTCATTTTTAGATATGAAAAGCGTGGTATAATGAGTCTTTCTGTGAACAGGTATGTGTGGGAATCTTGAAATGGTATCCATACCTCACATTTCTTTGCAGACATCCACTGTGCTTCTCATGTTAGCATGTTATAACAGAATTTGCAATGCTGGGGACAGTGATGTAAATAGGGCAAGGCTCAGCATATAACTGTCAATCCTGGGAGAGCCAACAGTATGGAACTCAATGTAAGAACAGAGGTCTGTAACCTGTACAGTCAACTTGTACATGAAATGTTAACCAGTCCTCAGAGTAGGCTGACCACAGAACAGAATTTTGCTAGTATGGTCCTTTTACAATGGCACATATGATGTTTTAGTTCATTTTGTGATGTTACAACAGAATACAACAGATTGGATAAATTATAATAAAAAATGTATTTGGCTTACAGTTCTGAAAGCTGGGAAGTCCAAGGTAAGGGCCTTCCTGGTGTGTCAATCCATGGTTGAAGGTAGAAAGACAAAAGAAGGTAAGAGGAAGAGGGCAAGAAGGGACCAAACTCACACTTTTATAAAGAACCCACTCCCACAATAAAAATGGCATTGTCTATCTATTTAAGGCAGTGTCCCCATGACCCAAGCATCTCCCTTTAGGCTACACCACCCAACACTGCTGCATTGAGAATCAAGTTCCCAGCACAGAACTTCAGAAGACACATTGAAACCTTAGCAAAAGCTTAACACAGATACAGTGATAGAACAATTTGCTTCAGTATCCAGAAACAACAATAAAAAAAGTCTATAAGCCAAAGAAATTTTCCCATAAGAGAATAGCTTGCATAGATTTTTCTAACCCTAAATGCCTAAATCCTCATGACAATGACTGAGGAAGAGGTAATATTAGCTACAAACTTCTTTGTCTTCAATGATCAGCTTCCCTTAGAACTAGATTGCTGTTATTAATGACAATAATTTTCATTTACAGCACAATGTTGGACTATAATTATTTCCTGATATGTATTGCTTACTCACTTCTTCTCCCCAATTAGTGGACCTGTTGTCTTCTACATTTGTTATTGTTGTTGTTGCTTCAATATTCTGGACAAATATCTTGCTTGTGAATAGAACTCTCCAGCAGTTCTGATAGACTTTTTTTCTTTCTCTTATATATTGCTCAATAAAATTTGAGAACATTAAAAGGGCATCAGAGGTCATTAAGTATAATATTTTCTCAAAATATAGTCGATTGCCTCATGGGTGACATTAAGATAAAAGCTCTTGTACGAGTTTAACAAACAGCAAACTTGACCGCTTGCTGTTTTGAAAGACTGACTGACTGTATGCTCGAGGGCTCAGTATGTCACACATGGAATCAGTTGGTGGGAAGAGAGTGAGCGTACACACTCCATAGTCTTCCTAAGACATTATTGACCCATTCCTCAAAGTTAGAAAAAATATGTTTTCATAGTGCTCTTCACTAGCTTCTGTACGCATGCTCCTGGAGAACATGGGTATAGGAAGAAATGCTAAAAAAATAAGCTCACAAATGCCCATGTCTAATCAACCAAGCTACAAAGCAGTAATTAACAAGTCTTCACCAACACACTCCCTGTATGCTTCATTTTTTGCCAGTCACTGTGGAAACTTTTGAAGAAAAACACAAGATTCTGTCCCAAGAAGAGCCAGCACAGTATATGACAGGATGCTATACAATGATGTAAGATTTGCAAGTTAGCACAAGACTAAGTGTTTCAGAATGAAAATGCTAAGCTAATTTGGAAGAAAACAGGGAACAACAAGGAAGGCTTCCTGGAAGACAGGGCCCATGAAGGATGAGTGGAACTTATTTACACAATAAGGAAAGAAAGGGCACCTCAGTCTGATTGGAAAGCGTGAGTGAACCGGTACTACCAACATCTGACTGATGGCATTGCCATAGTTAAATCATATCTCCATTATTTTTTCCTTGTTCTTACTTTGAGTCTTCCTTGTGCGGGGTGAGTGAATAGGCTTCTATTTGATGAATTCATTCTGTATAATAATAAAATAATCTTGATTCTTAATGTGAATTTTAAAAAAAGAAATTGATTTTTAGCTTCAGAAATCTCGATTAATTGAGACCACTTACAACTGCCTGGCAGGCTGAGATTGAAAAAACGCTTAGGCAAAAATGTGCAGGAGCATTGGAAGGTGATGTTGCCTCATTCCTTCATCTCAGGGCATAATCTTTCTCCTTGACGCACCCACTCAGCTTTACCACTTGTCAAAATCAATTAATGCTTCCTTGAATTCTGTACTAACACAGAAGGAGAAAATTAAAACTCAAAGGGCAGGACATGATTCAGGGTACCATTGAAACTCTGAGTCCAAGATCAAATCAACATATTATAACAACAAACAAATAATAAATAAATAAAGAGAAACCATGGAAGAGTCTGTAAAGTTAGGATCCTCCCCTCCTATTGTTGCCTGGGTGTTTGGTCATAGTTACAGGCGGAAATGGAACCCATGTCAGAAAGAGGATGGAGCATGGCTTTGGGTCTGACAGAATATAGTGCATACAAACCCTCACACACTTGGTACTATTAATTTGTGCATATGTGCTGCCATTCATTTAAGAAAGTGTGGTTGAATATTTGTGCATCACATAATGTGCTACACATATGTGGATTATAATAATAAATCTGACAGAGTTGCTGTGTAGTAAGGAGGATAAAAAAGCAATGCATTGTTTGAGTTTCATGGAAGTAGTAGGTATAGGACACAGAGATCATGAAAGAAGAAGTGATGCATTCTGCTATGGCTTACAGGGAGTTAATGAGTCACAGTATAAGTCATAAAAACTTCAGGGTGGTCCAATGAGTAGTATCTCATTAGAAAAGGAAGCAAGTAGGAGAAAAATCCTACAGAATATGTCTAACATAAAGATGTATTATAAGTAGACACAAAGAAGCCTGAAACAGACAAATATATTGGAAAAAATGCAAGTGCTTAGGATGAGTGAACTCTGTGATCAGCTCAAATGTGCAAAATCAAGTAGAGGTAGTTTATTAAAGGCAGCTAATATCATACTAAGAAAGCCAATTCTTTTCAAACCATTTCATATAGTGGATTTTTTTTTGGTCAAGGACAATTATTTGATGAGTTCTACTGAATAAAAAAGATAATAACAAACATAATGAGGCTTAGGATGGAGGAATATTTAAAACAGAAAACCCGGCTGGGCGCGGTGGCTCATGCCTTTAATTCTAGCACTTTGGGAGGCCAAGGCGGGTGGATTATGATGTCAGGAGATCAAGAGCATCCTGGCTAACACGGTGAAACCCGGTCTCTACTAAAAATACAAAAAATTTAGCCAGGTGTGGTGGCGGGCGCCTGTAGTCCCAGCTACTCAGGAGGCTGAGGCAGGAGAATGGTGTGAACCCGGGAGGCGGAGCTTGCAGTGAGCCGAGATAGTGCCACTGTACCCCAGCCTGGGTGACAGAGCGAGACTCCGTCTCAAAAAAAAAAAACAAAACAAAAAAAAACAGAAAACCCTTCTTTACTCATCTCCATTTTTCTTGCCCCCCTGGTTGCTTTAGATGCATTAGCATATTTTGAAAATAATAAATTTATATCTACTTATGTGTCATTTTTATATCTATTCATCTTGTTTGTTACTATCATGTTCTTTAAAAATTCTTTACATTTTTAAGTCGTAATAATTTTCTGAATAATAATACTTGACCTCAGGGACTTCTGCTTCTGTGCAGATGGAGTAACAGGGGCTGGACTTAACCTAATACATGAAATAACCAAACAAATGTAAAAAATGGACTAGGTATGTGCAAAAATTTGTTTTCAAGTCACTGGACGTAAGGCAATGAAATATAATGATCCCTGAGTGATTGAAAATAAAGGAGGTACGACTATACTTACCCAAATTTACTGCCTAGAGAGTGTTTTAGAGGATGACATCAGGGAGAGGGAAATGAAGCAGAAAGCAGATAAATTCCTGAGTTGTACACACAGAGCTGAGAATCTTGAGAGGCCGAGGGAGCTAGAGCTCATTAGACAGAACGCTGAAAAGGACAGAGGTATGCAGACAGAGAACCCTGATTATCTGCAAATAATCACTCTCAAGTACTCAGCATAATATTGATCAGCAAATAAATGGAAAGACAAGGAAAATAACTATCCAAAAAATTAACACAGGCTGGCACTCACCTAGGACAAGGAATAATCTGTTTTCTCCAGCTCTACTGGAAAAACTCATAATCCATAAGACATTGGGAATAATACTAAGGAAAGATTGCCTCAGTAATAAGAATAATTAGCTCTATATGAAGCACTACTCTATACCTACCTAAGAAAAACAGAAGCAAGACCTAAAAGGATGAGTCAGTTTTTCAAGTAACATAACAACATCAAAAAACAAAGTTCTAATATATTTATAGAAATGCAAAAGTGTCCAGTACTTAACAAGGTAAAATTCACAATATCTGCTAGCCAATAAAAAAATTGCTAAGCATTCAAAGGGATGTGCAAATAGGATACATTATGAGAACAATCAATAACCAAAATCAACTCGGGACTAATGCAGATGTAAAAAAACCACTGGAAAAGGGCAATAAGATAATTATCTTCAAAAACTGATGAAAGACACGGAACATATTACAAAATGGTTCAAATCAAATTTCTAGAGATGAAAACTTAGATATCTGAGATGAAAAGTTTATTGGATGGATCTTATGACATCTTATAAAATATAAAGGAAACAGTGAACTGGAAGACACAGTAATGGGAAATGTCTGAAATTAATCATAAAGAGATTAAACATGCAGAAATTCTATTACAGGTATAATTGGCATCCTCAAAGGAGAGGGGAGAGAGAGAGAAGGGACAGAAAAAAATGGATAAAAATTGTCCAGATCTGATAAAAGTTATTAATACAGAAATCTCCAGCAAAAGAAACACGAAGATGTAGATCAGAGAATACCAAGTAGCAGATAATGTAGGAAGAAGTCTAGAGATCTATCATATGAAGACCATAGGTAATCAAATTATCCTATATGTGGGAGTCATGATAAATGAATAGATTTTAGCTGCTCTTGATACAAAAATGGGTAACTATGTGAGATGATGGATATGCTAATGCACTTCATTATAGTTGTTTTTTACTATTTGCATATAGAATCATGTTGTATACCTTAAATATACATATTAACATTTACTTTGTAAAAAGGTACATGAATAAAAAAATAACAAAGCACATCATAATCAAATTGTTGAAAATCAGAAATGAAGATAAATCCTTCAGCCAAAGAAGACATGTAGAGCAACAAAGATAAGGATGATAACAAATAGCAAATATCTCATCTAAAAATAATGCAAAGGAACAGACAGTGGAGTAAAGTTATTAAATAATCAAAACAGGAAACAAACAAAAACACTGCCTAGAATTCTATACCATGTGAAAAATGTCTTTTAAAAATTAAAAGTGAAATAAAGACTTTTTTCAGATATATAAATGTTTAAACAATTCATCATCAGCAGATTCACACTACAAGACATTTTAAAGATAGTGATTTAAGCAGATAGAAAATACTACATGAAAATATAAATCTATACAAAAAAACGAGCACCCAAAATAATACCTGTATTGATAAACATGTAATTTTTTCAATTATTTAAATGTCTTTAAAAACAATTTACTGCTTAAATAAAAAAATTGTAGTTTGGGGCTTATAATATATATAAAAACAAAATGTTTGACAACAATAGCACAAAGGCCAAGAAAAGAGAAATGGAAGTCTAATGCTTAAGATTATTTTACTATCCCTGAAGTGGTATATTATCACTTGAAGTTAGTCTATAATAAGCTAAAGGTACATATTGTAAACTCTTAAGCAACAACTAAGGCAACAATATTGAAAGTTACTAGTAATAAGCTATAAAGGAGGGAAAATGAAATAAGAAAAAAAATCTCAAATAAGCCAAAAGAAGCCAGGGAAAAAGCAAAAGGAGTATCAAAAAAAAACTGAAACAAACAAAAAAAGAACAAATAACAAGATGACAGATTTAAAATAACCATACCAATGGTCACATTAAGTGTAAATAATCTAAATTCACCAATTCAAAAGCATAGATTGTTAAACAGGTTAAAAGGCAAATCTCAATGAATGCTGCCTACAAAAATAATAATGTAAATATCATGATGAGAATAATATAAACATAATATAAATATAATGACAGAACATGTATAGAAAAAGAAATTCCATGCTAATATCAATTAAAAGAAAGCTGGAAAGGATACATTAACATAGGACAAAATAGATATCAAGGCGGAAGTGTAATATCAGAGAAAATGAAAGTCATCTCTGATACAGGGTTCAATAAGAACTTTAAAAAAAGTCACAAGAATTCAAAACTGTAAAATCTTCCGAGATTCATTGGGCAAACAATATGAAAGACATATATCCTTAAATCTAAAAGAAAATGTTGAGATAAAGAATTAGTTAAATAAAGAAATATATCTTTTTCATAGGCCAGAATATTCACTATTATTAAGATGTTAGTTACTGCTAAATGAAAAGCGAATTCTAAAATTCATACAGAAATGTAACACAATAGTTAAAACACCTCTGAAGAAGGGAAACAGATCAATGAACTGACATCACAGGATTTTCAGAATTATTGCAAAACTATAATAATCAAAACAGCATGTGTAGTATTGGCATAAAATAGATAAGTTAATGGAAGAGAATAGAGTTCACAAACAGACTTGTCTATATATGCATAGAATAATTTTTTGACAAAGGTGCAAAGGCATGCCTATGGAAAAAGTATTTTCAACAAGTGTTTTTAGAAAAACTGAATATGCACATACAAAATGAACTTTAATCTACACTTTACATTGTATGGAAAAATCAACTCAAAATAGATCATACAATTAAATAATCAAACAATTAAATATAAAATCTATAGCTATTAGACTTCTAGTGAAAAAACATAGAAACATTTTTTGTGACTAAGGATAGGCAAAAATTTATTAAATAGGACACCAAAGCACTATTTACTAAAAAGAAAAAAAAACTGGCAAATTTGACTTTATCAAAATTAGAACCTACTCTTCAAAAGACACTGTTAAGAAAAAAAAAGGCTATAGAAAAGCAGAAAATATTTACAAATCCTATTTCTGAAAAATCACTTATATCCAGAATTCCAGAATTCAATAATAAGAAAAAAGGCAACTCAGTATAAATGGGCAAAATATTTAAACAGATACTTCACTAAAAAAATGAATGACGAATGAGCACACGAGATGCAGAACATTGTTAGTTCTTAGAGTAGTGCGAATTAAAACTCCAGTGAGGTAACCCCACCACACATCTACACGATGACTAGAATTTAAAAGGCTAATCACGTTTTGTTTCGGCAAGGATTTGAAGGAAGCTGGTGGTAAGGATGTAAAATGGTGCAATCTTTTCAGCAAATAGTTTGGCAGGTTTTTTAAAAAGCTAAACATAATCTCCTTATGTGATCCAGCCATTTTACTTCTAGATATTTACCAAAGAGAAAAGAAATCTTATTCAATTAGTTGTACATAACTATTTGTACATAAGTGTTCATAACCATTTTATTATAATAGCTAAAAACTGCAGACAACCCAAACATTCTTCAATGGTGAATGGATAAACAATTTGTGGAGTATGTAAAATACTACTCAGCAATGAAAATGAATAAAGTAAAAATGAGTAACCCACAACATGGGAAAATCTCAAAATAATTAGGCTGAGTAGAAGAAGCCAAACAAAAAAAGAGAACATGTTACATGATTCCATTTATATAAAACTCTGGAAAATGCTAACTAATCTACAGTGACATGAGGAAGGTTAGTGGTTGCCTGGGGAGGTGCATGGAGGGAAAGACAGGGAAGAGGTGTTACAAAGGAGCGTAACTTTGGACATGATGAATGTGTTCACTACCTTGATTAGAATGATGGTTTCAGGGGCAAATATGTCAAAAATTACAAAATTATACTTTTTAAAAATTTACGGTTTATTTTGTCAGTTGTACATCAAGAAAGCTGTTAAAAATTGTGCATTTTAATTAAGTATCCAAAAGTGCTTTGATATATGCTGTCTCATCTAATCACTTCATGACACTGATAGCATTTAGAATAGTTACTATTATTCTGTCTTTTGTTTTTTTTTTTTTCTTTTATTGAGATGAAGTCTTGCTGTGTCTCCCAGGCAGGCTGGAATGCAGTGGCACAATCTTGGCTCATTGCAACCTCTGCCTCCCATGTTCAAGTGATTCTCCTGCCAGCCTACTAAGTAACTGGGATTACAGGTGCACACCACCATGCTTGGCTATTTTTGTGTTTTCTCTTGTGTGTGTGTGGTTTTTGTTTTGTTTTGTTTTGTTTTGTTTTTTGAGTAGAGACAGGGTTTCACCATGTTGGCCAGGCTGGTCTTGAACTCATGACCTCAGCTGATCCACCTGTCTCAGCCTCCCAAAGTGCTGGGATTACAGGTGTGAGCCACCACACCCAGCTTATTCTGTCCTTACAGAAGGGAAAATAAGATCAGAATGATATTATTTGACCAAGGCCACATAGTCCGCAAGTGACAGACAAAGGAAAATGCTCACATCTTCACTTTCTTTGTGTCTCCATAAGTTCCCAGTCTGATTTGAGGTTCAAGGGCATTCTGAAAAACTTGTCCAGTGAGCTGATGTTACTGGTCATCTCTCCCATCCACTCTCCTGTTCATTTAGGGGAGACTGACTACCTACATGGAGTCAACTCTGAGTAGCTTATGCTATTTAACTTTCACAGAACTTGTTTTATTGTGGGGGCATATTTTTGATGCATTTGTGTGAAACCAGGCATTTAGAATTTGTAAACAGAGATAGCATCTGGTTTGAGTTTCTTCAGAATTTCTTAGGCCTTTAAACTTACAATACTTTCTCACTACTACTCCTTTCACAATTGTCTATTTTCCCCAACATCTCCCATATTGTCACGTGTATGATTATGTAACTACTTTTGTTAATTTCTTAATGCCCTGCATATCAAGTCAGTTTTTATTCCTTGGGCATAGAAAGAGTGAATATGCTGCTATGCTGTCCAGTAAAATGTATTAGTGGACCTCAGTGTAGTGTTTTATTTTTAATATACAGACAGATCATTGTTGTTGACGTGGACCCTTATTTTTCCAGTTTCTGCCCAGGTATTTCATGAACACTTTCTCCCATCCTATTCTTTCTTTTACTTCATTCTCTTCTCATGAATTCTCAAGCTACCACTTACTCTTCACACAGAAATAATTAATATTTTCAGTTGTAGGTTTAATTCCTATCTCACACCCTATTTAGAATTTACAAATGTAAAGAATGTCACAAAAACAAGAGAGAGAAAAATAATTTTCTGGAACAAGATGAAACTGATATCTATTAGAAAGAGATATAAGGGGAGTCAATTTATTCACCAATTCTTTGAACTAGGCCAAGTATAATAGAAATACAGTTTCTACAAGTTAACATAAGAACAAAACCCTGAAAATTTGGGGCCACGCAGTTTTGGAGCTTAGTTCATCCTTGCTGCTATTACGAACTACTTGAGACAGGGTAATAAATAAACAATAGAAATTTGTCTCAAAGTTCCAGCGACCGAAAAATCAAGATTAAGGTACCAACAGACTTGGTGTCTGTCGAGGGCTGCTCTGTTTCCTTGCTGTATCCTCACATGGTGGAAGGGGCGAACAGTTGTCTCCACCTCTTTTATAAGTGTGCTAAAAGCCCCACCTCTGAATACCATCACTTTGGTGATTCAGTTTTAACACGTGAATTTTAGGAGGACACAGTCACACCATAGCAGTCTTCTTACTATTGAACTTTTATTATTATTAGAGATTGGAGAATCTTTAATATTTACTGTGGGGGAATGGAAGTTCTTATTTAGGTTAGATTTTCAAAAGGGGTAGTTGGTAACATAAACAATAGCATATACAAGTCAGAAATGATTGGGTTTACTAATCAAGGTGGTAGCCTGAGGGTCAGGGGCAGGAGAGAAAAGCAAAGCCCCTCCCTTTGGCGCTAAATCCTGGGCCAGTCAAGAAAGAACTCTTGTTAGTCTTACTCTATTTCTTCATTAACCCTTGCACACTTAGAAAGGGCTTCGCTGCTCAAGTCTCTCAGCCCAAGTCCTTTAGAGAAATCTCTACGTAGGAAACACCACAGATTGATCATTTATGAATTATTCATTATTATCATTATTAGCTCTCATAATTCCAGCCATGTTGCTCATGGGGCTCTGTCTTTTTGCTTAAGTCATATAAAACTCAGCTGACAAAACATTAGCAGGCATTCTATGGGGAATTCTTGGGGCCTGATTTGGCTGATTACAGCCACCTTCTACATCCAGCAACAGTGATGTTGTATACATGTGACTGCTCATACTTTCCAAAGTTTCCAAAAAAGTAAAGTGTATCAAAGCTATAGTTTGAAGTCAACGAATATTCCCACTCAAAGAACTTGATATCTGAGCAAAGCCAGCTCCATGAGTAAAATTGAAATCCACTGTTCATCAATAGCCCATGTGTAGCGGGCACAGTGTTGGGCGGCTAAGGGTACAACAGTACGGAAGACCATTCCTTATGACCTCTCAAGCAGTCAGAGATTTATTTTCCACTGATATCTTAAATGTCACTAATACTGACCCATTCTTTACATATAGGTATACACTCATAAAATGCAAATATTCAAGTAAAGGGTTTCATCTCCAGCTCCCTATCTTTTATTATAAATCTGTTCATCAAATTATTCTGTCCGAGGCAATTGGAAAAGGAATGGATTGAAAGCACAGCCTCTCTGCTTGCGGGGAGAGTGGGATTTGCAACCAAGGGATCCAGAAGGCCTGGCAGCAAGTCTTAACATTGGCTGCCCACTGAGCTGTATGCCTGCTTCCTAGATTCCTACTGGGATTCTTATAGATTTTGGAACTTATCTGTCAGGCTACAGGGAGAAACAAGTTTCTACATAATAGTGTGAGCTTCCCCTTATGGTTATTTCTTTCTCCACATGATGCCAAACATGTCCATGGCAAAACTCCAGGCATGTCATAGAGTGAATCATATTCAGGGTGCCAACCATTAATTGGGGGAAAAATGTTCCTTAAGCTGTTTGTTTGTGAAGATAGGGAAATAGGTAGTGCCTATTTATAGAGTCCCATGACTGTTTTATTCCATTCAACTACACTATAACCTTGGAAAGTAAATGTTATTGCACTTTTTTTAACACGTGAATAAAAAAAGAAACTCAGAAAGCTGAATTGTCTTAATGCATTCGTTTATTAATTCTTTCATTCATTCGACAAATATGTATTGTGTCCAAACACTGTTACATGTGCTGGTGATACAGAGATGGAGAATAAAAGACCAAACCTTCTACTTTAAGATGTTGCAGTTTCGTGGGGAAAGCACCAATATAGTCACTAGCAGCCATATGCTTTGAACCCAGTTCTGTCACTCAATTTTCCCTCATCATACATGGTTATCAGTCAGCAAGAGGTAAAGAATCGTCCAAAGTTCATAACTGTAGTGAAGCAAGATAAAGAATAACTGCATCCCTCCTCTTTCTCTGACTCCATGGGACTTCCCTCTCAATCTGGGTTTCCCCTGGAAAGTGGACCTAGATATTCAAGCTAATTTGCAACACCTTTAAATGAATGAGGCTGCAAGATCCAAGAGCACATGTTGAGATGTTCTGGGTCCTACAGCTTCTCAGGATGAAGCAGGGACTCTACTTCGGGAAGATTTGGTTTTCTCACCTTTAGGAATGCCGGGCTTTGGACTTCTTTATGGCCAATTTGTTGCAGGGAGTAGATTTTACTCTATTTCTGAGCAGCAGCACTGAATGCCAGGGAAAGAGAAGGCTGCCTCCTGCCACGTTGTAAGGCCATCTTGAGGGCCTTCCAAAGCCCAGATTTCCTCTGAATTAAGATAAAGCAGTGCTGGGATTGCCAGTAAATAAGAGAGGGGCTGGAGTCTTGGAGTTAAATATCGGTGAGCTGCTGGTGGGACTTACAGACGCCAGCGTGTTCACACACACCCACGCCTACACAAACACTCACACACACAACCCCAGGTGGAGTGGGGAATTAGTCAGCAGAGGCCTGACAAAGTGCTTCCTACACATGCTGTTCTGTCAGGCAGTACAGCTTCTCAGGCTTCAGAGGTAATTACATGGATTTTCTGTCTTGTACTTGCAAAAACACAGCCCAGCACCACGCTGCCGCTGCTGGCTTGTCGCTGACAACGCCTTTGGCTCTGGCAGGCAGCAGGCTGTAGGAGAATGTTTACATGCTCTCTTTTAAGAATTCAAACCCCAAGAAGGCACAGGAGGTACCAGGGGAAGAAAGATAGGTGAGAGTTTACATGAGGGGAAGAAAGTGTAGGGAAGATATCCTTGGATAACCACACAAGGCATTCCAGGGGAGATGGGGATACACAAGATACACAAAAATGGGGAAACTGCTGCGGAGAAGGCTACAATGATACTTGCATTAATGAATTTTGTTTCCTTTCTCGTCGTCCATCAACATAATTACTTGGCCAGTAATACTCATTCTGCTTTCAACCAATCCACCCATCAATCAACAGTTGTTAGATGCTAGATGCCCAAATTTTAGGCTGGGCAATTTGTGTTTTTGTGGGTTGGAGGACAAAGCAGAAAGCACAGTTCCTGCACACAGGAGCTTACAAGGAAGGTGAGAAGACAGTGACTCATTTCAGGAAAACAAAAAGAAGGTGGATGATGACTTATGCCCAATTGGGTATAGTTCAGAGAAGTAAAGTGACTTGTTCAAGGTCACACAGCCAGTTATAGCCAAGTCATGACTTGTGCCCAATTGAGTACAGAGTGCCAATCCTGATGTCAAGACTCTGCCCATTATTTGGGGGATATTCTCCTTTCTAGTCTTTATTTTAATGGAGATTAGAACTAAGAAGTGGAATACAGAAACAGGAATAAGTAGGAGACAAAAATGTGCTGGGGTGCTTTACCTTATTATGAGCAAAAGGGAACAGGACATGGACCAGTGCAAGGAGAAAATCATTCATGAGGTGTACTGTGGGCCTAAGTGATGCCCAGTTTAATGCCATGGGAAGCACGGCCTGAGCGAGAAGTCATGTAACCAGTGTGCAATTATCCATATGCACCTCATGTGCATATCGTACAGGGTGTCTGTTAGATGGGGGCTGTATTCGCTGTGTGAATGGAAAACTCCAGACTAAAGCAGGCTCATTTTCAGGCTGCATTTTCAGACCTGGGTTTTACATCAGGTCCAGGTGACAGTTACTAGCATTGACTATGTGTGGGTTTCCGAATTTACGATTCTTATAAAAATTGATCAAATGTGTGTGCCTCTATGTATTTGCCCTAATACCCAGAATGCTGACTCAAACTCTGTGGGAACCTTAGCACACAGAATCAAAAAGAGGCCTGGACTAAAGGCTGCATTAATGACTTGGCTACTAATTGTCTCTGTGACCTTGAATAAGTCACTTCACTTCTATGAACTTTTATTTTATGATCAAATGTTTTGGATGTTTTGGGGCCAACTCCAGTTGTCCAACTATGGCTGTGGTTTTCTCTGATACCACAAGTCTCCTATATGTCTCTCCACATGCCCCTGTCTGGGTCTTCAATTAAACTATTCTCCTTCTTTAAAGTGTCCCACTCTCCTCAAACCATCAAACCTTGGACATGCTTCCAGTCTTTACTCAAGGCCTCCTCCCATCTGCAGCCTCATATCTTCTAGTCTGCATTTCCCTCGCTTCTCTGAATTCCCAGAGCAATGCACACTTCCAAGTGGTCAAGACCTAGAGATCACAGGATGTGAATCCTTAATAGCTGTATTTGTGATTGTCTCTGTGTTTCTGAGGGGAACATGGCTTGTTAAGGGCACTGGGTAGAGACTGACAAAATTGTTGATACTTTTTATTATATCACTCAGGGTGCCAGATATAATCAGGAAACATAACTAAATTCATATTATAAGATGTTTAGCCTGAACTAGGGGAAAAAAAAAAAACGACAACAGACTTTATGGTCAGAAGGTATCCTAGTTAAACGACTCTTCCTGACCAATCCTGACAAGTTCAGATTTCCTTTTCATTCTGGTTTTCTTCTGATTATCTTGTACTTATTTTTAGAGATTTTTCAGTCAACTCAGTTACTTACTCAAATTTGAAATATTTGAATATAGTATTTACACAGGCTCATCAAAATATAGACATCTTTTCTAACTTTTGATGGTTTATCTATTTATCACTTGCAAATTAATATGTATAAAAAAAGCTGTTGCTGTACCCTTTCAGTTTATCAAATGTGTTATGCTTCGTGACTGCCTAATGAAGTATGTATTACATTATTCCCATTTTAAGGATTACAGAACTGCAGCTTAGAGACATTAGATAACTGGTTTCAGGTCATGTGGCTAGCAGGGAAGGCCAAATTCAAGTTCAAATCTAGGTCTGTCTGATTTTAAGTCACTTTCCAGCACTCAACCTTCATAAATAAATCTAATATATGTGACAAGCAGAGTTAAATAATTCCTAAAGTGCACAAAAATGTGAGTAGAAAAACTGTGAGTAGGAAATGTGAGATTGGAAAGTGAATTGGAGTAGAGAGAATGACGAGTTATTTGAGAAGACTTCTGCCGTTCAATTTAGCCACCTATGCTACCTAAAACAATTCTATCAGTGGCACATATGTGTAATATAATTATATTTTTACTATATTTAAGGTATATGAGAGAGTCTCCCAGGTTAAAACAAGAAAAGAAGTACCAGAAAGTTTCAGCTGGACACAGAACATGCAAAGGGTTACAAAGAGAAAACAATTCTTTTTGGGTATTATGATCACTCTTTTAACACACCAGAGTTGCAGTAGTAGTACTGAAAAAGAAACTTGAAATATACCTACAATATTAATGACTCTGCTACAAAAAATAATTTACAGGTATGCTTGCTGTTTACAAAAGAACTGTTCTAAGAAATTGTGGTATTTCCAGTTTTCTTTCTCTGTATCTCTCCTTCTGTTCATAATAATTTAATTGTATGTTTTGGAACAAAAGCATATACATTTATAGCTCTTCTTTCTTGAAACTCCATTACAATGGCAACTTGGCAAAAAAAATAAGCCCACAAAAACAAAGAAAATTTAACAGGAGGAAACATCAAACTAAAACGACAAGTAAAACTTTTGAGTAAACAGTTATACGAGTAATAACTGATTTAGCAGACTGGAGAGTTAGAGAAGATAATTACTTTTATGGTATAAAACACAGAAATATGATCCACTCTGGAAAAAAGAAAAGTCAGAAATTGAAGTACCAGATACTGTCAAGTTTGGGAGTTTCAGATTGGGTTTGAAAATAGAGTGGACTTTTTTTGGCATTTATCAAATGAACAGTTTGAAACAAAGTTTCCAACGCAAAGTCCATGCTGTCAAGAGACTCCTCTTCCACTCAGAAGAATAACGAAACCTTGCCCTTGAGAGAGGATGCACAGCAATGTACTTGCCTGAGAGACGGGCAAAGGTGAGGGATGGAGATGCCTTGATAAAAATGAAAGATTTGAAAAAACAAACAAAATAAACCACGTATGTATTCCCCACTTCTGTAGCTATTTTCCCTTAACAAACTCCCGGAATTCTAAAAGTGAGGACTATTGGCCCTAGGCAGAAGACTGGAAGTATTATTCTACAAGGAAATTCCTCAGCCCTAGAGAAAAGATGTGCAGATATTGGAAAAGACAAAGAGAATGAGATAGCCGAGTCCCCATCATATAATATTGTGGTAGAGTCTGCCACTCTAGCCCTGCCCATGACATGCATAGTTTCTCATCAACATATTTGGATCTCACTCTTAAGTATGGTTAATATCTAAGGTTCACCATTGATTTGTTTTATTTTGTCTTTAAGTAAAGTATTTTAGATGAAAGACAACAAAGAAAATCACACAAGATAACAAACCAAAAGAAATAGAGACAAAACAGGAATCTGAAGAAATCTTCAATGAAACTATAATTGAATGATTCAGCGAGCATCATTTATTCATTCATTCAACAAATATTCATTAAGCAAGAGCATAAAGCATCTATGACAGCTACTGTTCCAAGCACTCAGGATATGTTGATGAATAGACTTTGCCTTGGGAAGTTATATTTGGCGGATGAGAGACAATATCTCATTTATGAAAATAGAATGGAATGGTATAAACAGGATAACTTAGAATTTTTAAAAATGCAGAAGTTATTATACAATAAAAATGGATAGAGTTAGAATTGAGATTAAGGAAATCTCTTAGAAACTAGAACAAAATTATTGAGACGTTGAAAATAGGCAAATGTAAGATCATCAAAGGGTCAAATCAGAAATTCCTATATTTAATGGAAGACACAGAAAGAGAGAAAATAGAAAATGAGGAATGGTGGAGAGGGGAGTTGTCAAGGTAATAATAAAATGAAATGTCCCAGAACTGAGGGACATAGATTTCCAGATGGAAAAGACACATTAAATTCAAGTCAAGACTCATCTTAATGAATTTTCTGAATAATAGAGATGCGGGGGAGAAGGGATGGAAGGGTGATCCCACAGGAGGAAAGGATTTGTCTCATTCAAAGAATTGCAGAGCAGAAGGCATGAAATTTCAGATCGATAACACCAGAATCTGGAAGGCAAGTAGATATACTTCCAAAATCCAAGGGAAAACTATTTCCAACTGGAATTTACTTCTGGGCAAGTAGTCAATAAATCTGAAGGTTGAATGAAGATTGAGATGCGAAGAGTCTCAAGTATCCTTCATATACACACTTTTCTAAGGGGCAACTGGAGCATATGCCTGTTCAAAGTGAAGAAGTAAAAACAAATGGAGGGATATATGATAACTATTAAAAATAGAGATTATCAGTTTCAAGAACAATTTAAAAATATAGACAAAGGAAGTGTATTTATCCTACAATACATTCTTTGGGTCTGAACATAGTTTTAATACTGTAAATACTTTACGGTGTCATCAAACTGATCTTTCAAAGAAAATCCTGTACTCAAAATACTTTACTGGTAATGCTTGTTTTGGAATAAAATCCAAACACATCAAAATAAATTTTTTAAAGTTTATAATTATAAGAGTTTATGACTCATCTCAATATTCTCATTTCTCTATCCAGAGACTATATATGGGATCATTTGCAGTTCCTGAAAATTATTATGGTTTATCTGCCTCTTTCTTTTGCACTTGCGGATCCCTCTTCCTGGAATGTCTGCTTGCCTTCCTGAATGGCATCTGTGTATCTGTTCAAAATCAAAGCAAGCACCATCTTCTCAGGAAGCTTTTTCTCATCCTCAGCCCCACCTGGCCTGACGTGGGCAGGTGCTCCTCCAGGTGCTCCTTTAACACCTGTGTTGATCTTTATTCATGGATCAAAACTCTCACTGAATGTTAGTTTACTTTTCTTTCCCTTCCAAAAGAATATGCTCTTCTGGAAAGTGGGCATTATGTTTTATTCATTGATATATCCTCAGTTTTTAGCATACTATTTAAGCTCCTAAAAATTTCTTATTTAATCTTGAAAACAGCCTAAAGATTTGAAGATTCATTCAGACATGAAGGAAGAGAATAAGTGACATGCATAAGGTCAAACCTTTTGTAAGTGGTAGAGCCAGATTTAAACTCAGGCCTTTGGTATACTATAGTTTTTCCCTATATTGTGCTAGAACGTACTGGATGCTTGTTTGAGTAACAAGCATTTTCCAAGGCAATCTGGGTTTGGGATACCTCAGACCTAGTTCTGATGTGGTAATGATTAGCTATATGGTCTTCAGCAAATCACTTTGTTTCCTTTTTGTAAGTCTCTTCCCTGAGTCAAAGAGGTGTGTTTCTCAGAAAAAGCACATGTTTCTCAACAGTAGCATGCTTCTTAAGGTCATGGGTATGGAAGCTCTGTGAAATATCCAAAGCTGTGTCACCCAAGCTGGAGTATAGGGGAGTGATTAGAGCTCACTGTAGCCTCAAACTCCTGAGCTCAAGTAATCCTCCCCCCTCAGCCACTCTAATAGCTAGGACTAGTCATGCTCTACCACATCTTGCTAATTAAATTTTTTGTGTGTGTGTGGAGACAGAGTCTCGCTATGCTGCCCACGCTGGTCTTGAATTCCTAGCTTCAAGCAATCCTCCTGCCTCAACCTCTCAAAATGCTGGGATTACAGGTGTAAGACACCATGCCCAGCCCAAAGCTTGTAGTTGTGAAGTGGTGAGTTCAAATTGCAACTTACTATATGTTTGGATGTTTGATCATTAGTTTTCTTAAATATGGGCCTTCATGTTTACATTCTCTCAAGTAACTCATGCTTTACTTCTCTTTATATCTGCCTTGAGACTGCCACACATTAAAATTGCACGATGATAACATTATGTTTGTGCATTGCTTTTTGCCAGTTTTGATGAAAGTAAAGGTCAATATTAATACTTTTAAAGCTATTTAAATTGCAGCTTCATCGTAAATATTGCACAGAATAAGTAGAGACAATCAGTACTGGAAAATGACTAGAAACAAAATTACTCAACCAAGTGTTATATTTAAAAACTTTTAGCAAAGAATCTTTAATAGGTGGGAATTTAAAAAAATAAATCTTTTTTGACAGTATTTAATAGGGAGAAATATGTTGGAGTATACAGAAAATTTATTTTTAAGACAATTTGACACAATATGGTTAAAAAAGATTTATTTTGTTGAAAAATAGAAATCTCTCTCTATTACAGCTCTACATCCTATTACTCCCATTTGATACTGAAAAATGGAAAAAGATAACTCGTATCTAAAGAAACATTGATTCCAATGCATTTTTGATTCAAATAAACAGTCTACTCAACAATGAAATTTATATTAAAAAGAAGTATTTTTTATTTTTCCTCCTTTTATTTATACATCCTCAATCAGACAAGCCATAACACTGTCTAAACATCTGTATGCATTAACAAACAAACATAGATCAATAGCTATAATCTGACACACATGCACTGTTCTCTATGAAAACATCAATAGTCTAAAAGCTGAGTGGGCATAGCTGGAAAAATATGCTTTACAGACACAATGTTGGCAGAAGATTAAATAACCAGATGTCAGGGAGAAGAAAAAATTCCATGAAAGTGAGCGCATATTGGAAATGTACAGGTATTCTGTAGAGCTAAACTGTTCAGGATTAATAATAAGAAAATTATCTTCTACCTGCAGTCATTCAATTACTGTGTTGCAAATATTTTGAATTGGATGTTTTCTATTCAAATATATTATTATCTACATAGGAAGTCCTTTTGGGAATCAAGGCAGAACTAGGATATGAGTTGCACAATGTGGTCCAATCTGAAAACAATATCTTAAGTTGCTATAGAACCTTTCACAAGCGCAATCACAGATGACTTGTGTCATTCAAATCTATAGCACTGTGATGGAGCAATGAAAAAGGAATGTATAACTTAGTAATGGGCTCAGGCAGCTGAGAGAAGCCAAGTTTATGTAGAGCATTTGATTAAAATAGATGAAATTCAAGAGTATGTCAACTCAGCCCATACCTACCCAAACCAAAAAGCAAACAAGCCATTTGCCATTGTATTATAAGGCAATATGGATGTGGATAGGGCAGTACACAAGGGACAGGGGCCATACAACATTTTTTATCATTTTCCAATATTGATTTGAAGAAGGATTTCATGAGATCCTGACTGTAGGCAGGACAACTTTAGTTCTCCAGAGACAAAGTTCAGTAAGTATACAGAGGGGCTGTGAGCACTAGGTATAACCTAATAGTACTTTTGGATGCTTGGGGCTTTAGCAATGTTGAGGAATCTAGGAGAAAAGCAGTCTCCAGGAAAAGGAAGTCCTGTTGGCAGGGGAGGGCTAGTATCAGGGGCAGTGAAAAAATATTGCTCCCATGGATCCTGCAAGAAACGTGCATCACTGGAGGCTGACACGAAAGCATGAAGAACTTTCCAGTTGGATATGCAGGGCAAACTTGGAGATTCAGAGATAACAGGGGAGACTCTTGAAGGTGATGTTAAAAAAATGACCCAAAATATAGTCAAAATCACCAAAGAAATTCTCTCACAGCTACCCCAGAATAAGGGACACAGTCAAATGCCATACAGTTCCTGAGTTGAGCTCAAGAGAAAGAAACATAAGATTCTGGAATAGAATAGGAGTAACAATATTGAGAATTCTCATGATTATTCTCAAATATACAACAACCTGACTATATGCTAACATATTCCTTCTTTTGACTGACATGTTTTAGACACAACTACTGGGCAAAATGGGGGCATGAATGAAAGAAAGAGCCATGTCTCTGGTGGATATGAATGTTCTGACTCCACACATCTGGTGGAACAAATAGCCCATAGAGTCTACAGAAATGGTGAGCACCCAACAACCTGGTAAAATGAATCTGCCACTAGGACAAGGAAAGTCAGTCAGACATGATAACATCTAAAGGGCAGATGAGGAGTTGAATAGAGCCATGGTGCTAGAATTACAGGATCCAGCTTCCTGAAGTGGGCCAGAGTCAAAATAAAACTCTCTAAAGATTTTGGCTAGCTCACTCCTCCTAGCTTGGAGGGGAAAGTATCCAGGTCTCAAATATTATGGGAAGGAATAAAGTAGTCCACATAAATACAACACACACATGATATTATAGTAATATTATATGACTGTATAATACTATTATAGTACATGCCGAGATCTACTCAAGGAGGACAACAACAGGCAGTTTTCAAATATGAAGACACTCAGAAAGTTTAATACTCATAAGCCTTTCTTGAAAACAACAACAAGAAAATATCCCAAATATAAATTCCAGCAAATTAAAGAATGAATCAAATTCAAAATGCAGAGATGAATTTTTAAAAAATGTTTTAAAAAGTAATAAACTAGAAAACCTAGAAAAGATGGATGAATTCCTGGAAAAATACAACTCTCCTAGCTTAAATCAAGAAAAATTAGATACAGTGAATGGACCAATAACAAGCAGTGAGATAGAAATGCTAATTTAAAAATTACTAACAAAAAAAAGTCCAGGGCCAGACGGATTAATAGCAGAATTCTATCAGACATTCAAAGAAGAATTGGTACCAATCTGTTTGACACTATTCCACAAGATAGAAAAAGAGGGACGCACCCAATTCATTCTATGAAGCCCACATCACTCTAATACCAAAACCAGGAAATGACATAACCAAAAAAGAAAACTACAGACAGTTATCCCTGATGAACATTGACATCTAAATTCTTAACAAAATAATTGCTAACTGAATCCAACAACATATCAGAAAGACAATCCACCATGATCCAGTGACTTTCATACCAGTGATGCAGGGTGGGTTTAACATACACAAGTCAATAAATGTGATACGCCACGTAAACAGAATTAAAAACAAAAATTACACGATCATCTCAATAGGTGCAGAAAAAGCATTCGATAAAATCCAGCATCCCTTTATGACTAAAACGTCCAGCAAAATCAGCATACAAGGGACATACCTCAATGTAATAAAACCCATCTATGACAAACCCACAGCCAACATAATACTGAGTGGGGAAAAGTTGAAAGCATTCCCTCTGAGAACCTCAACAAGACAAGGATGACTGCTCTCACCACTCCTCTTCAACATAGTACTGAAAGTCCTAGCCAGAGCAATCAGACAAGAGAAAGAAATAAAGGGCATTCAAATCTGTAAAGAGGAAGTCAAACGGTCGCTGTTTGTTGATGGTATGATCGTTTACCTCCAAAACCCTAAAGACTCCTCCAGAAAGCTCCTAGAACTGATAAAAGAATTTAGCAAAGTTTCTGCATATAAGATTAATGTACACAAATCAGCAGCTCTTCTGTACACCAACAGCGACCAAGCAGAGAATCAAATCAAGAATTCAATTGTTTTTACAATAGCTGCAAACAAAATTAAATACTTAGGAATATACCTAGCTAAGAATATAAAAGAACTCTACAAGGAAAACTTCAAAACACTGCTGAAAGGAATCATAGATGACACAAACAAATGGAAATATATCCCATGCTCCTGGATGGATAGAATCAAAGTCGTGAAAATGACCATACTGCCAAAGGCAATCCACAAATTCAACACAATCACCATCAAAATACCACCATCATCCTTCACAAAATTAGTAAAAACAATTCCATAATTCTTGTGGAATCAAAAAAGAGCTGGCATAGCCAAAGCAAGATTAAGCAAAAAGAACAAATCTGGAGGTATCACATTACCTGACTTCCAACTATACTATTAGGCTATAGTACCCAAGACAGTGTGGTACTTGTATAAAAATGGGCATGTAGACCGAAGGAGCAGAATAGAGAACCCAGAAATAAACCCAAGTACTTACAGCTAACTGATCTACGACAAAGCAAACAAAAATGTAAAGTGGGGAAATGTCACCCTTTTCAACAGATGGTGCTGGGATAATTGGCTAGCCACATACAGGGTAATGAAACTGGATCCTCATCTCTCACCTTATACAAAAATCAACTCAAGTTGGATTAAGAACTTAAATCAAAGACAAGAAACTATAAAAATTCTAGAAGATAACATTGGAAAAACCCTTCTAGACATTGGCTTAGGCAAAGATTTTGTGACCAAGAACCCAAAAGCAAATGCGATAAAAACAAAGATAAATAGTTGGGACTTAATTAAACTAAAGAGCTCTTGCACGGTAAAAGGAACAGTCAGCAGAGTAAACAGACAACCCACAGAGTAGGAGAAGATCTTCACAATCTATACATCTGACAAAGGACTAATATCCAGAATCTACAGTGAACTCAAACAAATCAGAAAAAAAAAAAAAAAATCCCATTAAAAGATGGGTTAAAGACATGAATAGACAATTCTCGAAAGAAGAAATACAAATAACTGACAAACATATGAAAAAATGCTCAACACCACTAGTGACCAGGGAAATGCAAATCAAAACCACAATGTGATACCACCTCACTCCTGCAAGAATGACCATAATCAAAGAATCAAAAAACAGTAGATGTTGGCATGGATGCAGTGATCAGGAAACACTTCCTCACTGCTGGTGGGAATGTAAACTAGTACAGCCACTATGGAAAACAGTGTGGACGTTCCTTAAAGAGCTAAAAGTAGAAGTACCATTTGATCCAGCAATCCCACTACTTGGTTTCTATCCAGAAGGAAAGAAGTCATTACATGAAAAAGATACTTGCCCACTAATGTTTATAGCAGCACAATTCACAATTGCAAAATCACAGAACCAACCCAAATCCCTATCAACCAACTAGTGGATAAAGAAACTGTTGCATATATATGTACGATGGAATACTACTTGTCCATATAAAGGAATGAATTAATGTCATTTGCAGTGACCTGGATGAGACTGGAGATTATTATTCTAAGTGAAGTAACTCAGGAATGGAAAACCAAACATCATATGTTCTTACGGATATGTGGGAGCTAAGCTATGAGGAAACAAATGCGTAAGAATGACACAATGGACTTTGGGGAATTGGGGTGAAGGATGGGAAGGGAGCAAGGGATAAAACACCACAAATAGGGTGCAGCATATACTGCTAGGGTGATGGGTGCACCAAAATCTCACAAATCACCACTAAAGAACATACTCATGTAACCAAATACCACCTGTAACCCAATAACCTGTGGAAAAATTAAAAAGTTTAAAAAAGTGATTACTCTAAATCTCAATGCATTTGAAATAATCAGAATAAAAATATCACCTTCATATGTAAAAGTGGGAGAGGGGAGGTATAATGACAAGTGAGAATGTTAGTGCCCTTTCCTTTCCAGATGTAGAGTAAATTGATGCTGCCATAAATTGAAACACAGAATTAAAAAAATCTGTTTTTCTTAATTGTCACAGAATCTGTTGGAAAAATTATATGTTTTTAAGTTTTTTAACAAATTCAGTTATTCTTGCAATTTTAGTCATACTTGTTTTCATTGGTTATATTCATGTAAACAGAGATTGAATACTTTCCATTTAAAACATTGCATCCATATAAAAGAAACCCAGATTAATAAAACCAGCATTATATCTCATCCATTCTCCCTCACCTTCCTCTTTCTCCTTCCTTTCCTGCATTTCTCCCTCCATACCTTGATATGTAACACAAAATGTCTGCCTAATATTGGGTGATTATTTTTGAGGAATTTGCTGTTTTTTAAACCTTTATTTTTTTATTATGTGAATTTTATAATATATATGTGTGTGCATTTGCATATTTGATACATGCAGATGTATACGTATGTGTGTGTATTGTCCGTCAGTCTTACCTAAATCATATGAAGAAGGGTGACTCTTTGCAGGGGGCTGTTTTCTGGAAGACAAAAGGGTGGTGTTATTTCTTAACCTTTCCTATTTTCCAGGATCTATTACAGGACTCAGGAGAAATACAACATTGTCAGTACATATGTATAATATATATACACGTGTGTATATGAACATGTATGTATATATATACACGTGTGTATATGAACATGTATGTATATATACACACATGTGTATATGAACATGTGTACATATATACACATATATAATATTTTATATGAGTAAAAACTGCACAATAAGAGCTATTTTAAAGTAGTCAATATGAGGATAAATCAAGTAGAAATAATCACAAAGTTAAGAATATCAAAGCAGACCTCTGTTTTTGGGCATATTTTGAGCATTGCAATACCCAATCAGTAAGCTCAGAGGTAGGATTAATTAGGCATTAATATGGATACTGTTTAGCTACTTGAAGCTTCTTTATGGAAGGTGTAACTAAAAGCACTATGATGTGAAGTGCTGCTTCAGGGTCCAGAAACACAGGCTGTAACCAGGGCTGAGGGGTACAGCCACCGTCACTCTTTTCATGTAGTCCCTCATAGAAGTTGGGGACACACAGCAGTTGACCACACTGCTACATGATGAAGAATAAGTTATTTATTCCTTCTCTCAACCTTTGAAGAAATATTTAAGAAATGTTCCTTTCCCTTGTGTCCAGTAGACTATAAAAGTGAATATGATATATCCTGTTTCCTCTGGGGCGTCTTTCACCTCCTCTATGATTTTAAGCTTCTGGTGTATTAGTGATTTAAGTAACAATACAAGAAAACAACATAAATATATCACATGATAATACACTACAAGTTAAGTGTACAGAAAATATGTGTGATTAGGTTGAAGCAATAAAAAGAACAGTGAACATGAGATAAGCTGTCACGGGTTCTACATAGTTGATCTCAATGCATGGCCAGATTCACTTGAGAGAGCTTCACGGGTAACTTCAGAATGGTGGGAGGCAGATTAAAAGTGCTAAGAGAGGAGCAGCAAACGTAATAGGTGAGGGATCAGGCTGCCTCCTCAATGAGAAGGGATCTCAGATGATGGCCCACTTTGGTTCACACCTTTTCTGACTTACTGTGCCATTTCCTATTAGTGACTCACACGTGCATCCATGGTAATCCATGGCTAGAGACAACTGAATTTCCCATTAATCCAAGCTAGCACTTTCCTTTCCCCTATCTCAAAGAGCCCAGAATGGACTCACTATTAGGTGAGATCCGTAGATATTTTACCACAATGTGGCCCTACTCCCTCCATTCTTCCTGACTCCAGAATGAAAGAGCCATCACATTCATTGTGTAACTCTCGGTATTTCAAGGAAGGTTGAACTTGTTATTCTTTACATTGTCATTTGGTTGAGCCTTGACACATTTTACCTTGGCTTTCCAGCTAATCCATTCTTCATCTTCCTGGTGAGATCTCTTTATTTTATTTACGGTTACAACAATGTGTAGGTTTACAAAGCAAATTGGAGTCAAGTGTAAATAGAGACACAATTTCTATAAAGCAGTTTCAAATATGACTCTATAACTTAATCAATATCTAGTTAAACATGCTTTCTAATAATTATTACTCATTTATATGGAATTTTATTAAATCAACTAAACTCTTTATAATCATGTTTTTCCCTTCTTTCTAGCACTATCTCTTGGGTAATTAACCCAAAGCACAGAAAGGTTAGGTGATTAGGCTTATGTCACACAGCAAGAAAATCAGGTATGTTACCCATCCCTGCAGCAAATCTCCTTTTACATGTTTACATTTTTGCTACTTCCATTTTGAACATATTAGGTTTCCTCAATTATAAAATATAATTTTTGTGTACATGATTAATCAACTTAAGTGTGACTTTTTGAGGTTGACAGGAGATAGAAATACATTTACTGATTTAAATGTATACTTTCATTATTCATGTACCTGTGGATTTGGGTAATACTAAATGCCAACAGCCTAAGTTGTATGTTATAATTTAAAAATATCGTGTGTCCTGATTCCCATAACTAGCAATTTTTCAAGGCCAAGTTCAAAGGTCAACATATCCAGGAATCATTTCCTATTTGCCTCATCTGGAATTGGCTATTTTCTCCCTAAAACTCCAATCATGCATGTTAATTTATTTCTCACAAGCCCTTTATTTTCCCTGCTTATTTAGACAGGTTATGTTCTTTTTGCAGAAACTTTAGCATAAAAGATGTTAGAGTAACTCACATTCCCAAGCAACGTTATGTGAGTGCAATAGGTGCTCAATAAATATTCCTTGCCTGACTGCATAGACCCAAAACTGCAGATAAATTTCTGTCAGTTCAGTGAAAAACAAATATTTTTTCTATTCAATGCCATGGGTCTTTCTACTGATTTGACTCTCTTGATGCTGTAAAGATTTGCTCATTTGTTTGCCTTTTTAAAAGTTGGTTAATGTTTGTTATCTTCTCATAATATATGTGGATTCTCACAAGTAGGCAGGAATTAATTGTGTAGAGTCAGCTGTCGTAAAATGTCTCTGCACGGGACAGTAAGGCATATCTTCCTTTCAGACGGCTTCACTCTACTCCAATCCCAAGGGTGTAGTAGGTAGAGGGAAAGCTTTAGAACCTCCACAGCAGCCTCAGAAGGGCAAGGAAAATGGAGAAGGAAGCGCAGTGCAAAGTAACCTTGAAAAAGAGTTCCTAACATTTATTCACAGCAGAATATCTTAAACAACAACAAAAAAGACACCTGGCCCATTATTAATGTGGCTCATCTCCCTTTAGCCCCACAAGTGGTCCAGACCACCTGACTTTCCAAGATTTCATGTCTGGTTCTAACAAATTTGTCTTCTTTTTTTCAATAACTATACTAAGGGCCACTTCTTACAGTTACTATTGTATCTTTTACTAGTATCATCCTTTCATTTCGATCACCTTGGTGGAAATAAGATAATCAAACTATTTTAATGAGCAAAATATGAGTAAATGAGGACTCTAAGAACTCAAGGGGGCCGAGTGTGGTGGCTCACACCTGTAATCCCAGCACTTTGGGAGGCTGAGATGGGCACATCATGAGGTTAAGAGATCGAGACCATCCTGGCCAACATGGTGAAACCCCATCTCTACTAAAAATACAAAAATTAGCTGAGCATGATGGTTCACACCTGTTGTCCCAGCTCCTCAGGAGGCTGAGGCAGGAGAATCACTTGAACTGTGGAGGCGGAGGTTGTGGTGAGCTGTTAGATGAGATCGTGCCACTGCACTCCAGCCTGGGTAACAGAGCAAGACTCTGTCTCAAAAAAAAAAAAAAAAAAAAAAAAGAATTCAAGGTAAGATATATGGACATTTCCCCTAAGGGAAGTGGGTGCATTTAGTTCATGAAGTTTGCATCATACGGCATTTGCCTTGCCTTTTTTTTCCCCAATACCCTCTGTCCCACATCAGCCCAATCCCTTGTGTTATCAATGCTCCTGCTATGCCTGATGTTCTTAACACCACTGCTGAGTTTTTCACTTGGTCTTTTAAATGGGCATTCTCAGAAGTAGAAACTTTTTAAATTCCTTTCTCACTTGTCACTATGCCCCTATCCTATATCTCAGCCCTTCAGTATCCTTGGCCAACCTGATGTGATAATCACATTCCTGTAAATGAGGCTGATATGTTATTGCAATGACAGATGAAATGCATTGTGAAAGTCTTCAATGCATTCACATATGTAAGAATTCAGAGAGAATCGTTTTGGGTAAGGAGTAAATTATTTTTGTCCCTTAGATCCTACCTCATCCACCAGTCCATGAATCTGTCCTGCATGGATAGAATGAAAGAACTACAGCTCAGGCATAATCTAGGTGAGCCAGCAGATAAACTACATTCTCACACAATGCCATGCACATCTTTGTATGTACAGACAAAATAAACTTGTTTGCTTATTATTTTTCTGAACGCCAGAAAGGAGTTATTTATAAAGTTATAAATTTGTTTTGCCCTGTGAATTAGTTATTGTCCTTCCCCTCTTTAGGTAGCACAGGTACCCACCCTGCATTTCTTAGCACAAACTGCTATACATGCATTCCTCAATGACACTTTTAAAAGGAATTATGCGTTCTAAATTTTGCCTATTTAGTGTTTCAGGTGTCTTAGTCCATTTGCATTCATTGAATCATGGAATTTTAAACCTGAAAGGAACCTATTTGGTCATTTAGGTCAACTTTCTGAATTTATAAATTGGGAGAGGAGACACAATAAATTGTTTTTTCCAAAGTCATCTACTAATCAAATAAAGAAATCAGGTTGAAAATTAGTGGATACCTTGCTGGGTCCAATACAATTACTTCATGTCATTATCTTTTGAAGTATGTCTACCCTAAGAATTTGTCTTTACTGATTCCATATATAACATTACCTCAAATATTTAAATAACTTTCTGCATCTCATCCTTGTAAAATTTACAAGTTATTGCAAATATTAATGGAAAAGAATTCCAAACTTGGATATCAACTTGTTCAAAGGCAGAATGATCTACATATTTATGTTGGCTGGCTTCTATAGCCTGGCATGTCTCCAGTACACAGTAAACAGACAGATAGAGAAGACTTTTATTCCAGAAGCTGCATTTTGCAGGATGGCATCTAATACATTAGAGATGTTTTTCCAAGTTTTGCCCTGTTAAAATAATTCATAACAATATCAAGGTCAGTGCAAGCTAAGGCTATTTGTTCTGAAGATACCAGACATGCAAGGTAAACCTCCTAGGAGACTATTACAAGCTATCAACAGAACATCCGCTAAGAATGTAAATTTTTATTCTTTCTGTAAATCTTCCTCTTATATCTCTCATGGCAACTTCTGCCCATTTATACCCAACACTTCCTGACTCAGTCCTTGTACACACTTCAGCAAAGAGCATTTACTACAAAATTTACAGAGCTATTTAGGCTTTAGATCTACCAGGAGTTTCTACAAAGGTAGAAACTAATTAATGTTTCTTCCATCAAACTGCTATGAGATGTTTGTTTGACTCAAGAGTTTTCTTTCTTATTTCTCCTTCCTTCTCTCCTTCCTTCTTTCCTTTCTTTCTTTCTTTCTTTCTTTCTTTCTTTCTTTCTTTCTTTCTTTTTCTTTCTTTCTTTCTTTCTTTTTCTTTCTTTCTTTCCTTATTTCTCTCTTTCTTTCTGTTTCTCTTTCTTTCCTTCTTTCTTTTTTCTTCTTTCTTTCTTTCTTTCTTTCTTTCTTTCTTTCTTTCTTTCTTTCTTTCTTTCTTTCTTTCTTTCTTTCTTTCTTTCTTTTTCTTTCTTTCTTTCCTTATTTCTCTCTTTCTTTCTGTTTCTCTTTCTTTCCTTCTTTCTTTTTCTTCTTTCTTTCTTTCTTTCTTTCTTTCTTTCTTTCTTTCTTTCTTTCTTTCTCTCCCTTGCAAAATCCACAATTACTAACTTTTAATGGCAAAAACTGTAATTGCTTTTGTTCCAACTTAATTCTTCTTTTCTTCTTCAATTGTTGATTAACATTAAAAAATGTGTAATTTGTTATGTAAACTGTGATGTTTTAAAACAGAAACCCATTGTAGAGTGGCTAAATCAAGATAACTAACATATGTATTACCTCATAGACTTATTTATTTGAAATGAGAACACTTAAAATATACTTGAGAATTGCAGCATTATTGGCTTTAGGCACTGTATTAGTCCATTCTCACACTGCTATAAGGACATACCTGAGACTGGGTGATTTATAAAGGAAAAAGGTTTAATTGACTCACAGTTATGCAAGGCTGGGGATGCCTCAGGAAACTTACAATCATGGGATAAGGGGAAGCAAACACATCCTTATTCACAAGGTGGTAGAAGAGAGAATGATAAATGAGTGAAGGGGGAGGCCCCTTATAAAACCATCAGATCTCATGAGAACTTACTCACTATCACAAGAATAGCATGGCAGTAATCACCCCCATGATTCAATTACCTCCCCCTATCCCTCCCATGACACAGAGGGGTGATGGGAACTCTAATTCAAAATGAGATTTGGATGGGGAGACAACCAAGCAATATCATTCCTTCCCTGGCCTCTCCCAAATGTCCTCACATTTCAAAACACAATTATATCCTTCCACCAGTCCCCAAAAGTCTCAACTCATTCCAGCATTCACCCAAAAATCCAAGTCCAAGGTCTCATCTGAGACAAAGCAAGTCCCTTTGCCTATGATCCTGCAAATCAAAAGCCAGTGAGTCACTTCCTAGATAAAATGTGGGTATAGGTATTGGGCAAATACACCCACTCCAAATGGGAGAAATTGGCCAAAGCAAAGGGGCCACCGGCCCCATGTAAGTCCAAAACCCAACAGGGCAGTCATTAAACTTTAAAGTTCCAAAATGATCTCTTTTGACTCCATGTCTCACAACTAGGTCACACTGATATAAGAGGTGGGCTTCCATGGCCTTGAGCAGCTCCACCCTTGTGACTTTGTGGGCTACAGCCCCACTCCCAGCTGCTTTTCACGGGTTGGTGTTGAGTGCTTGCAGCTTTTTCAGGTGCACAGTGCAAGCAGAATGGTGGATCTACCATTCTGTGTGGGGGCTCCAACCCCAACTTTCCCTTTCACACTGCCCTAGCAGAAGTTCTCCATGAGGGCTCCACCATTGCAGCAAACTTCTGTCTGGACATCCAGGTGTTTCCATACATCCTCTGAAATGTAGGTGGAGGTTCCCAAACTTCAATTCTTGTCTTCTGTGCACCCACAAGACCAATACCACATGGAAGCTGCCAAGGCTTAGGGCTTTCACCCTCTGAAGCAATGGCCTGAGCTGTACCTTGGCCCCTTTTAGCCATGGCTGGAGCTAAAGCAACTGAGCTGCAGGGCACCATGTCCCAGAGCTGCACAGAGCAAGGGGGCCCTGGGGGCAGTTCATGAAAGCATTTTTCCCTCCAGGCCTGTGATGAGAAGGGCTGCTGTGAAGTTCTCTGACATGCCCTGGAGGCATTTTTCCTATTATCTTGGTGACTATTATTTATCTATGCAAATTTCTGCAGCTGGCTTGAATTTCTCCCTAGAAAATGGGTTTTTCTTTTCTATGGTGTTGTCAGACTACACATTTTTAAAATTTTTATGCTCTGCTTGCAGGGTCAGGATCATCAATATCACTGTCTTCCACCTCCACATCTTTTTCCACTGGAAGGTCTTCAGGGGCAATAACATACATGGAGCTGTCATCTCCTATGACAATAATGCCTTCTTCTTAATGCCTTCTGAAGGACATGCCTGAGGCTGTTTTAGAGTTAGCTTTCAAAAAATAAACAGGAGTACACTCTAAAATAATGATAAAAATTATAGTATAGTAACTCTATAAACCAGCAGCATAGTAATTTATTATCATTATCAAGTATTATGTGCTGTACATAATCATATGTGCTAGACTTTTATATGACTGGCAGTGCAGTAGGTTTGTTTACACCAGCACCAACACAAACATGTGAGTAATACATTGTGCTTCAATGTTAGAGCAGCTACAAAATCAGTAGATGGTAGGAATTTTTAGTTCCACTATAATCTTATGAAATTGGTATTGTATATACAGTTTATTGTTGACAGAAATGTAGCTATGGAGGTGCCTGACTGTGTATATAGGATTTGGTACTACTTGTGGTTTTAGGCATCTGCAGAGGATCTTGGAACTTATCATTTATGAATCAGAAGTGACTACTGTGATGTTTTCCATAATAGCTGTACTAATTTATATTCCCACCATGAGTCTTCAAGCCTTTGCAATACATGGCATTGGGAAAACATGATCTCCACATGCAGAAGAATGAAATTACACCCTTATCTCACACCATATAAAAAAAGACTCATGATAGATTAAAGACTTAAATATAAGACCTGAAAACTATAAAACTACTAAAGGAAAATTTAGGGGGGAGCTTTTGGGTATGAACCCCAAAGTACAGGCAACAAAAGCAAAAATAGACAAAGAGGATTATAGCAAACTAAAAAGCTGCTGCATAGGAAAGGGAATAATCACCAGAGTGAAGAGACAACCCAAAGATTGGGAGAACATATTTGCAAACCATGCATCTGAAAAGGAGTTAATATCTAAAATATATAAAGAACTTAAACAATTCAGTTGCTATGAAAACAATTAATTGAAAAGTGTAAAAAGGACTGGAATAAAAATTTTCCAAAAGAAGACATGCAATTGCTTAACATCCCTAATCATCAGGGAAATGCAAATTAAAACTACAATGAAATATTTCCTCACACCTGTTAGAATGGCTATTATCAAAAAGACAAAATATAACAAGTGTTTGTGAAACTGTGGGAAAATATGGGAGCCACGGTACACCATTAAAAGGTTTTTTTAATAAGAGGATTCAAAACTAAAGCTGTGCTAACAGTTGGCATATGTGAAATGCTTTTCTTGAAACTTGCCTTTCAATATTTTTGAAGAGATTAATTTTCATGTCCTTATAAATTGGAGAGAATTAAGTCCATCTGATCAATTTCATGGGATGTGCCATTGAGTTGGGGTCTGTTTCTCCAGCACTGCATCTATCATAAAAGTTTCAGAATAAAATGTAATGAATGTAAGTTTAACAAGCACATAGCATTGCATGATTCATTTGTAAATAAAAACATATAACAATCTCCCACTGATGTCAAATATATAATCTATATATAAGTATGTTTTGCATATATGGTGAACTGGTCTATCCAGTTATATTTTTGCATGAAACCATATTCATGGCAGTAATTTATATGTGGGCTTCTGAAAAGAGGGTCAGAAAAGTGTGAACAGTGATGAGAACAGCCTGGTATTCATTCCATGACCAGCCTTATGCAGAGAACAGACCAGCTGTAATTGACAGTACAGAGGTGGTTAACAAATTGTTTTCATGATAGGGCTTGTGAAATCTAAGAAACTCCAGGTGACAAAGTGTAGCACAGAGCTGGGGTTCTAGAAGGCCATTCTTTGCTGTGACATCTTCAGGATGAACAATGAGTGAATTGCAGAGGTGTTCGCTTAGCTTAAACATCTTGCAGTGTTGTGAGCGGAGATGCACCCCAGGCAGGAGCAAGATGGACAGAAACAGCACTGCCCAGGCTCTGCCCCAACTGTTGGCACACAGAACACATCCCTAAAGGGCAAAGGCAGAGATTTCAGAAGGATGCTAGTGAGTGTATTTGAGTCACCTTTGTGGACTACCCAAAATGACAGGACTTTTTGAATACTGTGGTCCATGTGTGCATGACTTCATTCATAATCTACAAGCAGTGCAAGAGACCTGGATAAATCACCCTTAATTATTCCAGTCTTCATTCTTCTTCCTTCCCTTTTCTAGGCCCTAGAATCTATGTCACACTAAACAACATCTGGCACACACTCTGAAGTTGCATTTTAGTTGTTTCCTACCGATAAATGTTTACCTTCAAACCAACTTTTAAGTTGTCATTTTATATTTTATTTTTAAATAGGTAAATGAAGCAAATTGTATCAACTCATACGGTATTAAAGGTTAAATAGTGAAAAGGAGTCTTTCTCTTCCTTCCCTTTATCTCATTAGAGGCATCCAATATTACCAGTCTCTTAAATACCCTTCTAGGAAATTCTATGAATATCCTAGGCTTTACATCCTCTTCTGAGAGCACTGATCATGTGCCATGTTTCTTAGAAAGGGCCTGAGAACGTATATGGTGCTCAACAACAGTACTGATTAATTGAAAAGACAAATTGTTCTGCCGCTTGTCATAGTCTCTGAATCCCAAGTGTGGGTAAAACTGCAGAGGTAACTCTACGTATCCCTAGACTGAAGTCATGTGTATCTACATATAGCTCTGTTGCTACAGAGCTTAAAGAGTTAACACTGCTGGGAAATTTAAGATAAATGATGCTATGGAGAGTATCAGACACTAAAAAAGGAAGCTGAGCTTTGGCATTTTACACCTTGCAAAGACAAATGCTTTGCAATGTGTATTAAAAGCACTCTTTGCGATCAAAAGATTTGGCAAGTCACCCAGAATTCTTAACTTTCCCACAACGGCAGAATTCTCATTATGTATAACCTTTTAAATGGGACCAGAGAAACATTTTCAACTTGATTCTCATTGAGCACAACCTCTATCTGGAAGTGCAGTCCAAATGGAGACAAAATGTGTATTATTTTTGCATTAGACATGTATTGCCAAGTGCACTGTTTCACTGTTCCTTTTTATTTAAGAGCCAAGTCTCTCCTTTCTCTTCCTTTCTCTCTCTCTCTCTCTCTCGCTCTCTCTCCACACACACACACTCTTGCACGCACACATATCCTAGAGGCTCTTTATACACTAGTGGGGCAATCATTCTTACAAGTATAGCCCCAGGATGGGGTCTGCCTGCATTACTTGTTGTAAATTTCAACTTTTGTCTCCTGGGGACCCTATGTATAAATTATATATGGCCAATCTCTAGATATTTGGGGGCAGTGGTTTTTGGGGTGGCCTGTGAATTTATCTTGTGTACTCCCTTAGGTGATTTCTTATGCTCATTATAATACTTATGCTTGTTAGGACTTCTGTCTTAGAGTTGAAACTGGCCTCCCTGACATTGCATTCACTGTAATAGTTCTGAACACTAGTTCCAGATAAATAATCTTCTAAGAGCTCTGTCAAACACATCACTCCTTGTGCAAAATTCTGCAGTCATTTTCCTTCACAATTGGACTCAAACTTGCCTCTGCAGCTTTACTTTCCACCCTTCATGTGACTTCAATTCTGTTCAAATGGAATGTCTTTTCTTCTCACACTCTTTTACCAACATAGGCCTTCTTCGTACCTTTTCTGACCTTGTTCATTCCATATGGAAATCTCACATCACCTTCTCTCTCTCTACCTATTTTTGCTCTGTCCATTAAAAAAAAATCTAAATTATGTTCCATCACTACTATGACCACTTCAGCCAAAGGTAGCTTATGTCTAAATCGTTTTTTCCCAGAATAATTATTTTACAGACCAGCAGAATGTTAAGAGAAGAAGGCAAGGAAAGAAGAGAGGATATGTGCTCACAGAGTCTTGACAACTTTTTATTTTGCCTCTGTGATGTGAACAAAAGGGACATTTTAATACTGAGAAAATAACTTCATGTTACAGGGCTATCTTTAAATCAAATGCATTTAGCTTTACACAGAACATAATTTATGTTATTTCTACCTTTTCTAATTTTGCTATGGACTGGTAAATGTTCTAACAGTGCCTGGCATTGATCTTCAGAACGCAGGTCAGCAGCTTGGGACCACTGTCATAAGTAATTGGCCACACTGTACTGATAAAGCAGAGATGTGTCCCGAACAGGCCAGGAGACATTCAGATATCACACCCAGGCAGGATTAAAAAGTCTTTCAATATAAAAAGTTGAGGTAAAAATTCTCATTTCCAGACATCTGGAAGAGAAAAGGCAAAGTCATGATCTCCAGCGTTATCTGTGTAAGAATGTTGAGCTCCACGTGGAGGCAGAGAGAGGAAGCGTACCCTACCACCCTCCACCACACACAAACGATCATGCTCTGTCAACTGCCTCTAGTCATCAGTCTTTCTCTTCCTTCTCGGTCTTTCCTATCACTTCACAATCTCTAACATAGGGTCTGACATGTTTGTTATTTTTGACAATAATAATGTTCACAGGTATTTGATTCCGATTTCATATCTTTGAAAGAAATAGAGGCAAGCTAATATTTCCATGTTGTACTGAACAAATAGAGTGACTCAGGCATGCTAATACTACCCTTTACAAAAGACTGAGGTTTCTAACTCAGTATTACAAGGTCACCCTTAGTTGGATGGCCAGAAACTTTCTTTGGTATTGGAATATTGTCTCTTTATAGTATCACATGATTCCCCTGTCCTCAAAGAATTATAATATGTCCCACTACCCTGAATGACATGAGATAAATGATCCATGAGACAGAATCTTAAGTTATATCCATCTACAATATAAAGTTGTTCATTCCTGCATTCAGAAATTTAGTAAAATCGGCAAAGTGATGTTTAAATTCTGAATCCGTAGTTTTGTTTCTTTTCCGATATTATTCTGTCCAGGTTTTGTGCTGGGTGCTATATATTTGCTATTCAAGCAATAGTCACAAAAGTCCTATGACAGACATGATTATGATAATTTTACATAAAAACAAGAATCAAAATACATAATGCCACTCAATATGATATAGAGCATGCTAGAGTTTTTCGTTATTTTAACTCCAAGAAGGAAAATCAACTAAAAATCAAATTCTTACTTGTGTACCAAGCACAGTATATATGAGTGTATCTCTTTAAACACAGATACACATGCACAAATATAATTTCATTCATACATGTAATGCCGGTCCTCTTTATACCTTAAACTCTGGTGCTGATTCAATAAAATGTCTATTTTTTTTTATTATTTGTTGTTTTCTTCTGCTTATTTAAGTTCCGTATAGGGACTAGTAGGAACTAGTAGGTAATAGAAAATTAAAGATTTCTCAGATTCATTGATTTTAGAATGATTCAATTAATTCAAACAATCCTTTTTAAGTGTGTACTATTTACTAGACAGTAAAAAGTATGATGTATCAGAGATTCAGTGTTTAAATAAAAGAAGCAGTACCTGCCTTCATAGAGCTTATGGTCTGGAAAGGCTGGACGAGGAGCTGGCAAACATTTTTCAGGAAAGTTAACAAATATTTTTGGCTTTGTGGACCATATCATCTCTGTCACAACTACTTAACTCTGAGGGGCCTTAGACATTGTGAAAAAGAATGAGCATGGCTAGGTTCTAATAAAAACATAGTATGAACATTGAACTTTTTATTTCATATAAGGTTCATATGTCACAAAATATTACTTTGACTGTTTTTCAACCATTTAAAAATGTAGAAAGTGAAGAAACTTTCTCAGTATAACACAGTACATTATGAAAAACCCATAGTTAACATCATTTTCAATGGTGAAAGAGGAAAAGATTTTTCACTGAGGTCGGCAAGATAATGACTCCCATTTCACTACTGCTACTCAAAATTGTACTGAACATTCTCATCAGAGAAATTAGACAACATAAAGAAATAAAATGTTTCCAAATTGGAAAGGAAGAAGTAAAACTTTCTCTATTCCCAGATACCAGGATTCTATATATAGGAAATCACAAAGAACACACACATACACACACACACACATAAACTACTAGACCAACTAAATTCAGCAAAGTTGCAAGATTTAAGATCAATATGCTAAAATCAGTTATATTTCTATACAGCAGCAATGAACTATCTGAAAAGGAATTTAACTAAACAATTATATGTATAATAGCACTCAAAATAATAAAATACTTAAGAATAATTCAACTGAGGAGGTAAATACTTGTACAATAAAAATTACAAAATGAACAGTACAATAACTGCAGGCATTAATTAAAGAAAATATAAATCAATAGAAAGACACTTTGTACTTATATATTCAAATACTTCATATTAAAATGTTAAAACAACCCAAAAAAATCTACAGATTCAATGAAATCCCCATCAAAATTACAATGTTCTTTTTTTTAGAATTGAAAAATACAATCCTCAAATCATATAAGATTTCAAGTAGTACTGAAAAGACAAAACAAAAATTTAAAAACAAAGAGTAAAGTTGGAAGAGTCATACTTCCCAATTTCAAAACTTACTACAAAACTACAGCAATCAAAACAGTGTGGTCCTGGCTTTAGGACAAACGTATGGGCCTAACCAGTGAAATAAAATTAGCAGACCAGAAAGAAACCCAGATATTTATAGCCAAATAATTTTTAACAAGGGCACCAAGATTATACAATCAGGTAAATAATAGTCTCTTCAGCAAATGGTACTGGAACGATTGAATATACATCTGCAAAATAATGAAATTGGACAACGAGCTCAAATCATATAAAAATGGAGCAACAAGCTACACAGAAGAGCTAAAACCATGAAACTCTTAGAAGAAAAATAGAGGTAAATTTTCATTACCTTAAATTTGGCAATAAATTCTTAAATATGATACCAAAATATGAAATAGATAAGTTGGACTTAACCAAAATGTAAAACATTTGTACATCAAAAGACATTATCAAGAAAGTAAAAGGCACCTCACAGAATGGGAGTAAATATTTGTAGTCATATGTCTGATAACGATTTAACATCCAGAACACATAAAGACCTTGTACAACTCAACAGCAAAAAGACATACAACCAAATTAAAAATGGGCAAAGGTATTGAAATTGCAAAGAACTGTTTTTATACAAAGAGATATTTAGATGCTTGTCAACTTATGATGGGATAATGGCCAATAAATACATTGTAAATTGAAAATATCATAAGTCAAAATGCATTTAATATACCAAACATCACAGTTGAGCCTAGCCTACCTTAAATGTACTTAAAACTTTTACATTAACCTATAGTTGCACAAAATCATTTAACACAAAGCCTATTTTATAATAAAGTTTTAAATATCTAAGGTGGTTTATTGAATACTGTACTGAAAGGGAAAATTGAATGGTTGTATGATACTTGAAGCACAGTTTTTACTACATGCATATCACTTTTGTACCAGTGTAAAGTCAAAAAATCAGAAATCAAACCATTGAAAGTTGGGGACTATCTGTACAAAGGACTAACAGGCACATGAAAAGATGCCATCATAATTAGTCATTTGAAAAATGCAAATCAAATCACAATGAGGTAACTTCATCCCTTTTAAGATAACAGTAATGATTTTTTAATGAAAATAACAAAATTTGGAGAGAATGTGAAGAGACTAAAGCTGTCGTACATTGCTTAGAGAAATGTAAGAAGCTTTAGTTTCTGTAGAAAGAAATCTGGATGTTCTCCAAACAGTAAAGATAAAATCACCATAAGACCTTATGGTATGATTTGAATTTGTCCCTCAAATATCATGTGTTAGAAACTAAATTTTCAATTTTGAGATTGCAACAATGTTGAGATGTGAGACCCAATGAGGCAGAAAGATCTCTTGGGTCTAAAAGTTCAAGGTTACAGTGAGCTATGATAATGCCACTGACCTCTAGATTGGGCAACAGAATATGATTGTGTCTCTCTCTGTTTCATTCTTTCTCTACATATACTAAATGCATATATACTAAATATATATATACTAAATGTATGTATTTAAAAGAGGTGATTAGGTGATGAGAGATGAATAGATTAATGTCATTATCATCATTATCATGAGAGTGGGTTTGTTATAAAAGTGAGTTGGACCCTTTTTTGCACTCTTGCCCTCTCTTACCTTCTTGCCTTCCACCATAGGATGGTACAGCAAGAAGGTTCATGCAAGATGTTGGCATCTTTGTATTGAACTCCCCAGCCTCCGGAACTGAGAATTTTTTAAAAAATAAATTACCTTGTCTGGGGTGGGCTCCCAAGGCCCTGGGCAGCTTCACCTCTGTGGCTTTGCAGGGTGCAGCCACTGAAGCTACTGTCACAGGCTGGAGTTGAGTGCCTGCAGCTTTTCCTGAAGCAGGGGGCAAGCTGCTGGGGGATCCATCATTCTCAATTAGATGGTGGGCCTTTTCCCAAAGTGCCACCAGGCAGTGTCCCAGGGGCAATTCTATGTGGCAACTCCAAACCCATATTTTCCCTTCTACACTGCCCTAGTGGAGGTTCTCTGTAAGGGCTCTGCCCCTTCAAGAGGCTTCTGTCTGGACACTCAGGCTTTTCCATACATTCTCTGAAATCTAGACCAAGATTGCTAAAAATTCATCACTCTTGCACTCTGTACATCTGCAGGCTTATATTATTTGGAATCCAGCAAGGTATATGTCTTGCATTCTCCAAAGTGGCAACTCGAGCTGTACCTGGGGTCTTGGAGTCACAGATGGATCTGACATGTCTAGGATATGGGGAGCAGTGTCCTGAGGCTGTTCAGGACAGTGAGGTCCTTGGCCTGGCCCTCAAAACAATTATTTCTTCCTAGGTCTCCAGGCCTGTGATGAGAGGGGATGCCTCTTAGATCTCTTAATTGCTTTTGCAGGCTTTTTCTCATTTTCTTGGCTATCAGCACTTGGCTCCTTTTTAGTTATGCAAATCTCTCTAGCAAGTGATTGCTCCACAGTCTGCTTGAATTCATCTCCTGAAAAAACTTCATTCTTTGCCACATGGCCAAACTGTGAATTTTCCAAACTTTTATGCTCTGCTTCCCTTTCAAATATAAGTTCCAACTTTAAGTCATTCCTTTGATCCCATGAATGAGTATAGGTTATTAGAAGCAGACATGCCACCTTTTGAATGCTTTCCTGCTTAGAAATTTCTTCCACCACATACCCTAAATGATGACTCTTAAGTTTAAAGTTCCACAGATCCCTAGGGCAGAGACATAAGGCAGTCAAGTTCTTTGCTAAGGTGTAACAAAAGGGACCTTTGCTCCAGCTCCTAAAAAATTCTTCATATCCATCTGAGACCTCATCAGCCTGGTCTTCACTGTTCATATTACTACAAGAATTTTGGTCACAAACCATTTAACAAGTCTCTAGGAAGTTGCAAACTTTCCCCTCATCTTCCTTTCTTTTTCTGAGCCCTCCAAAGTCTTCCAACATCTCTATGCTATCCAGTTCTAAAGTTGCTTCCACGTTTTCAGGTTATCTTTATAGCAATGCCCTACTCCTTGGTACCAGTTTTCTGTGTTAGGCTATTCTAGCATTGCTATAAAAAATACCTGAGACTGGGCAATTTAAAAAGAAATTGGCTAATAGTTCTACAGGGTTTACAGGGAGCATGGTGCCAAAATCTGCATGGCTTCTGGAGAGGTCTCAAAAAACTTAATCATGGTGGAAGATAAAGTGGAAACAGACATATCATAGTGAAAGCAGGAGCAAAAGAGAGTGAGACTGGAGAAGGAGGTGCCATACACTTTTAAATGACCAGATCTCATGTTAACTCAGAGTGAGAGCTCACTTATTACCAAGAGAATCACCCAAACGATTCATGAAGGATCTACCCCCATGATCCAAACACCTCCCACAAGGCTCCAGCTCGATCATTGGGAATTACAATTTAACATGACATTTGGAAAAGGACAAATATTCAAGCTATGTCATTTATCATCACCTGTGAATTTGTCAGAAATTCAAATTATCAGGTCTCATCCTGAAAATCCTCATCATTTCAGGTAGCATTCTGATACCCACTGAATTAGAAACTCTGAGGAAGGAGCCAAGCAACTTAGTGTTTTAATAGACCTCCAGATGACTCTAATGCATTATTAAATTTAAGAGCTATCTGTCACTCTATATTCTAGCCAGTCTTGATATTTGAAGAATATAGCATTATTTGGAAACCATTTTAAAATGTGAGCTCAGATTCATTTGTTTTAGAGCAGGACCCAAGATTCTGCATTTAAATAATTGGGTAATAGAGTATTTTTTATAACCCTCCAGGTGTTTCCAATATGTACACAAGGTTTAGAACCATTGGTTCATATTGAGGAACAGACAATAAACAAAGAATAGCACAATTAGTAAGTTAATCACAATTGTCTATAGCATTTTTTATCAACATTTCAATCAGAGTTGAGTGTCTACTTAAATTATGTACTGGTGTTTAAGATTTATGTGGAGAATCATACCTTATATTTGCCCAGAAGATCCTACAATTTTGTTGATGAGTTTGGAATGTGGACACAGAATGATAACTGTTTAGGCACTAAGCAGGAGATTATCTGGTCTTGATGGAGAGTGGGATCAGCACAACTGTCAGGCAGTATTTTGTACTTTTATTTCTTGTTAAGTTTTTAGTATTTGGTGACTACATTATAGATATAAAAATAAATCACCAGATTTTAAAATTGGAAAACATTTTATAGAATATTGAATTTTAAGTACTTTTCTATTGTATTTTTGGGTAGCAATAGAGGGTATTATTGGTGCATCAGTGCTGCTAGAGAAGAAAAAGGGAAACAGAGGGACAAAAAAGGATAGGGAGAAAAAGAGAAAAGGGAGTAAAGCTCTAGATTCTTTACACCATTTTGCCCAGATGAACTTTCCTTTTTCCTAGGTTATGTAGGACATCATTGCTGAGATCTGCTTATCTCAACTTATAGGCGCATCTAAAATTTGTATGGATCAGTGTGATTCAATCTCAGCTACACATTGTACAGCTTGAGCATCCTTAATTTGAAAATCTAAAATCCAAAATACTCTAGAATTAGAAATGAATTGTGTCAAAATGGCACCATAGATGGAAATTTCCCCACCTGACCTCATATGATGAGTATCAATCAAAATGCAGATGCACAACACACAGCTTATTGTGTCCTCAAGGGAAGAAAAACTCTTCCAGCCTCCTTTACCTGCAACATATGTTTTCCATGCATGCCCATTATTTCCCTACAAAGTATATCCAAAAAGGGGGATAAATGCCATGTGTATAGACTGTATGCACCAATGGCAAGTTCCCCACAATGCCCCACATGGGCAATGCCCCACCTACATATATTACTTATTGTATACATTTGCTTGTTCTCTGCTCTGTGGTAAGAAGATATCATTGAAAATGTCAAAAAGGCCTGAAGATACCCCTATGGTTAACAGTGATAAGAAAAAGAGAAAGCATTTATATTTATCTACAGCCTAGAAAGTCAAGCTTTTGGAGAAACCAGAGAGCAGTGTAAATGTGAAATATCTTACAGGAGAATATGGTGTCAGAATGACCACTATATGGGACTTAAATAAGCAGAAGAATAAACTGTTGAAGTTCTATGCTGAAAGTGAAGAACAGAAGTTAATGAAAAATAGAAAAGGCTGGGCACAGTGGCTCATGCCTGTAATCCCAGCACTTTGGGAGGCTGAGGCAGGGATATCACCTGGGTCGGGAGTTTGAGACCAGCCTGACCAACATGGAGAAACCCTGTCTCTACTAAAAATACAAAATTACCCAGGTGTGGTGGCACATGCCTGTAATCCCAGCTGCTTAGGAGGCTGAGGCAGGAGAATTGCTTGAACCCGGGAGGTGGAGGCTATGGTGAGCTGAGATCATGCCATTGCACTCTAGCCTGGGCAAAACAGCAAAACTCCATTTCAAAAATAACAAAAAAAAAAAAAAAAGAAAAAAGAAAAGTAGGAAAACACTGCAAAAAGTGAAAATGAAGATCTTGATTGTGTATTAAAGAGTGGATCCATTGGCATCGCAGTGAACACATGCCACATAATTGTATGCTGATCATGAAACAAGCAAAGATCTATCATCTATCACGAACTGAAAGTTGAAGGGAACCGTGAATATTCAACAGGCTGGTTGTAGATATTCAAGAAAAGACACAGCATTAAATTTATAAAGGTTTGTGGAGACAAAGCATCTGCTGATTATGAAGCAGTGGAAAAGTTCATTGATAGGTTTGCCAAGGTTTACTGATAAAAATTTGACACAACAACAAAGTTGTAATGCTGATGTAGTCTCACTGTTTGGTATTATAGCTCCAGAAAGACATAGAGTACAGCTGATGAGACAGTTCCCCCAGGAACTAAAGATGCTAAAGAGGAACAGTGCTAGGATATGCTAATGCAGCAGGCTTACATAAATGTCAACTTGCTGTGATAAGAATAAGTTTGCATCCATACTGTTTTCAAAGAGTAAATTTCTTACCACTCTATTATTTTGTTAACCACAAGACATAGATCATCAGGGACATCCTTTCTGATTGGTTTCATGCATATTTTGTACCGGGGCTTGTCTCATTGCAGGGAAGCTAGAATAGATGAGTACTACAAGATTTTGTTATTCCTTGACAACTGTTTTGCTCATCCTCCAGCTGAAATTCTCATCAAAATAATGTTTATGACATGTACTTTTCCCCAAATGTAACTTTCTTAATTCATCCATGTGACGAGAGTATCTTTAGATACATGAAGAGTAAATATAAAATCATTCTCTTGAACAGCATGTTAACAGCAGTGAACAGAGGTATGGGTGTGGAATATTTTCAAAAGGAATTTAGCAAGATGCCCTGTATGCTGTTGCTAATACTTAGAACATAGTGACTGGCACATGACTGGCACAACCTCTGGTGTGCAATTATGTTCAGTGATAATAATAAGCAAGATAGTGACTTTGAAGGATTCCATATGTCAACTGAGAAAAAAAATGATGTATGACCTCCTTACATACGCACAAGATATATCTTCAGAGACAGTCAGTCAGAAGGAAGTGGATATTGAAGTTTTCTAGATTGATAATGAGGCTCCAGTTGTTCATTCATTGACTGTTGATGAAATAAACAAAATGGTTCTGAATCAAGGTGATCATGAAAACAGTGATGATAAAGATAACATTGCTAACACTACAGACAATGTACGTATAGACAACGTGGTAAAAATGTATGATGGGCTTATTGAAGTGCTAGAAAGGATGCATTTGCAACAGAACAAGAAATTATGTCAGTTTACAAAATCAAAGGGAGACTTCCAAACAAAAAAATACTGTTAATGAGGCAGATGGTTCTGGAGAAAACATTTAAAAAAGCTATCCAGCAAAATTCTTCCTAATCACTAGAAGACCCACTTCCTGGTCCCTGAATCTGATGTTCCTTTTCACCTGAAAACATAAAAGACCATGTACAGTAAACTTTTAATCAAAGTACAATATTGTAGGTAGAGATTGGAAAGCCTGGCATTGTTTGTTGTTGCTATTGTTTAACAGCTGATACAGGTGTTCTGGTGATGCTACTATGCCGCTTATTTACCCTGAACACATCATCTTTTCCCAGTACTAATGACATGTCATATATTTTACTGTTAAGTACTTATGTATCAATAGGGACAGGAAAATGCTGGCTTACTGGTGGCATATAAATTCAGAGTCAGAAATCATGGTGATGCCATACAATCACAGATTGTACACACGAGTGGCTAAGATAGTGACATCTTTGCTTTCTGATGGTTCAATGTATACAAACTTTGTTTCATGCACAAAATTATTTTAAAATATTGTATAAAATTGCATTCAGGCTATGTGTATAAGGTGTATTAGAAACAAGAATGAATTTTGTGTTTGGACTTGTGCCGCGTCCTTAACATATTTCATTAGGCATATTCAAATATTTCAAAATCAAAAAAAGAAAAAAATTGAAACACTTTCAGGCCCAATAAACTTCAATAAGAGATACTCTGTTTGTATTCACCTGTAACACATTTAAAACTCATTGAAACTGGTTTTCCAAGGCAAGATATTTGGCCTGGGTTGGGCCCAAACATGATTATTCTTTACACATTCTTCATGTGATCTCTTGGCAGTTGTGAGTGGAAACTTCTAATAAAACAGTGGCACTGTCAGGAGTGTGATGTGGTTGAGGAAAGTGTTGCAGAGCTGAGGACAACTGAACTGAGCTTCAAAGTCTAGAAAGATGCAGAAAGGATGGAAGGGAAGGAGAGAGTGTTTTTTTCTGAACAAAGAAACAGATCAGCAACTTGTAAAATTTATTCAAAGGGTGAAACCAGTGGGTCTGATCAAAGGAGAATAGTTCAGGAAAGAAATAGAGACTCTGTAAGTTAGAAAGGAATTATATTTTTTAAATAGCATTTTGAGGTTGTAGCCATGGTTCTACTGTCTTCAAAAGCCTGTGGTATGAAGTGACTGTAAAGTAACTGTTCTGCTGTTGAAACCTCTGATTTCCATTTTCTTAAAATATTTTGACAAAGCCAGGCTCCTACGGATGACGTTCCTCCAGTCCCATTGTGATTTAGGGACTTGGAATAAACACAAGACTTTAGTTTCCTGTCTGGTGGTTTTCATGGGCATGACATTCATTTTGAGATCTAAAAAGAAAAACAAAATAATAGGAGCTATAAATTAAAGTCTCCCAGAAAACCAGCTTGAAATGAGCATACAACTGATAAATATGTCAAGATACAAATATTATTTATCTGCTTCCAAATGAAATGAAGATTACAGAATTTCTTCAGTAATGTCTAAAAGCAGAGTAAATTTAATTTGTCTTTGTTACGGGCTTTAGTAATTTAAAGGAGCTTACACCGAATAAAAATAAAGGGGTCATAGAAAATCTCACACTTCGGGCAGCCAAGAAATATTTTCTGTGTGTGTGTGTGTGTGTGTGTAAGCTATATATATATATATATATATATATATATATATATATATATGTAAAGATTTGACATAAAATACCATCTTTACGTGAAGTAATGCTTTTACAAGTTATGTTCCTAACCTAGAGCCCCTGAATCCTTCAAATTCTTGCAAGGTCATAATGGATAGGGTGAGGATCCTATTCACGAGTTATTTTCAATGTTTCAAGAAGTCTATCAAAAATCATATGTTTACTCATGATGAAGCTGCAAAGAATAAGTACATTTGAGTCAATTTGCTTGAGGCTGAAATTATATCATTTTACTGTCCAAATAATGAATGACCTTTGTGTTTTTAAACTAGATAGAAGCTCTGATTAGTTGCTGATGGTGTCTCCAATATTTAGGCTCATATGGAAATAAAATAAGGAGAGTGTCTTTGGTGGTTAAAAAGTTTGAATAATGGCTGTAAATATTCATATATTTTTTTAAATTTTATACAGAAAAGGCTGAATTATAAAAATTACATACTGAGTCTATTTTTAAATTCAATCCTCTTTGGAAATTTGAAAACGGTGGCGACCATCCAATGACCCTGTTAAATTTGACTATCTATGTACTAAAGTTTCTAAAATTGTGGGCTTCTGAGGAATTGTGTGCTTATCATAGAATAATGTTGCCATAGAAAATTAACCATGGAAGGTACTCACGGGCACCATAGGGGCCACAGGAAATATCTACCACAAAACTCCCTTCTGCAGTACTCTTTCATCCATCCACTCATCGGTTATGAACATATTTCAGCCACTCCTAGATCACTGGCACTCTGCTCTGCCCCCTGCAGGTACAACGATGGCAAGACATATCGGTCTCTGAGTTTGAAGCCCCTCATTCATTTTGTCCACACAACACATCCTTCAAGTCTTATTGACATGAATTATTGGAGCTTAAGGGTAGTAAGATTGGTTAGAGTAAGACAAGGTCTGAATTCTAAAAGAAATGAAAGACTTGGAAAGTAATTGAAATAGGAACTCATACATGGAGTGAAAAGGTGGAATTCATTGAAAAGAATGAACCAAGAACTTTCAGATCAACACAACACATCTGTATCTGACTAGCAGTATTATTATCACCACTTAAATTTTAGCATCCAACCAGTTTCTTCAAAACTAGTTCTTATTGGGGACAGAATTTATCTAAAATGTATAGAGGAACTTAGCCAAAAATTATTGGTTAAAGAAAAAATGTGTCATTGCAAAGTTTACTGTGAAAAACAAAGCACTGAAAGTGTGGAGGAGGGCAGATGTCTGCAGTGTTAGCTTTGCGCTATGTGAGTAACTTTGCCCTGCATCGCCTGAGTTGGAGTTTAGTTTAACTGAATGCTGTCTAGAATTACATATACTTTATCCAGTGAAGATAAAAAAGGTAGAAATTATTGAATCACCATCACTAAACAAAAACTGGTTACATGGTAGATATTCAAACAATATAAATTATTATATAGCTGTGAATATATTTAGAAGAATTTTATCAGATTAATTATGTAAATGGTACAAATAGAATTTTCTATTTCTGGCTCCCCAATCTATCCAAAATGTCTTTAGTTTCTTAAACAGGAAAATAATAGTCTATTTGTCTACTAGATTCTACCAAGTCAGGAAACTGGCCTTGTATATTTTTAAAATATTAGTAATAGCATATTAAAAAATATTATTTGAAGCACAGTTGTATCTGAGGTTTCCTTCCCTGGGCATTTTAATGAATGCAGTGTTAGTTCATATAGATAACTTATGCTTAAACATGCCTTGAAAAAAAGGAATTTTGTAATTGTCAAGGAAAGGCAAAGTAGTTGATAGATATATATATTTACACACTAATTGTGTAAGCAGATCTTCAGTAAAGCATTCAATGCACCCCCTATTTGCCAAAGTATGTGGGGAAGTTATCAATTCTAATACTATCGGATATTTAATAAAACCAGGAACTTTTTTTTAAATCCACAGCGTGAGAATCCCCAAAAGGTTCTGTGAATGCTTGCAGTGGTGGACTGTATATTCAGAGATCACCCCAATGTCTCTCCAGCAACTCAGCTGCAGTCCCTTCCACTTTAGGGCTGCAGAATGAAAGAAAAAAAATTCTCTTGGGATGGGACTTACTGGTACCAAAGCAGACAGACACATGGCCCAGATTTGCTACTTTGCTGTCTGAGCTTTGACAGTTCCCCGTTATGTTTCACTTTGACAATGTGGAGGGCACTTTTGCACTTTGAGCCTTGGGGAAAATTCAGTTGATATAACCTCCCTCTACTACTTTCTAATAGTGATCCACTTGCTAACGCCAGCAGCCAACAAGTTGAACCAGTGGCAAGAAGTGTAAAGAAGTAGGGCTTACCTAAAATCAAATAAAAGAGAAATGTGAACAAACAAACAAATAAAAACCTTTTTCCATGAAACAAGAAATGAGGAGAACAGACGCTATAAAGCCAGGTGAAGGTCACTCTTCAGTTCTTCCTTATGCTTTAAAAGCTGTATTTAATTGTTAGTCATGATGCACTGTGGGCAGAACAATTAGTTGTATCTATATTAGATCTAAGCTGTAATTATTTGTTACATTAATCATGACTAGAGTAAGAATTTAATTAGTCATGAACATTAAGTGAGTTTTTCTGAAGTGGGGAAAAATGTTTTCTGTTGTTTGATGCATCTGATTAAGAGAGGGCATCGCAGCTAGCTGGTACACTGGAAGAAGCTGAACCCTCAAGCTTTGCTATCTATTGACAAGTCTGAATTCAGGTGATCTCACATCTCTGCATTTGTGCTTCCTATCCAAAAGGTAACTCTTTGTGTAGGTTCCTTGGCATGGGTAAATAGGCACCCTGTATATCAACTGTCACCAGTAATTCAGAAGGGCCATCAGATGTCAATTTTACCCAATTCCTATTTGTTCCTTTTATTAGTTCTCTGCCCCTCTTTTCTTAATGGCAAAAATGTTACCAGAGAAATTCCAGAAAATAGGGGAGAAATGTCCAGAGAGAAGTCTACATTGAGTTAGGTTAGTATTTATCTCTGTGATGTGTTTTGAAAGGAACTGAACGTTTGGCATTCATCTAATCACACACAGCTGATATCCAGTGTCTGAAATCTCTGCAATGTGTACTCTTTTTAAATTAGAAATATAAAGACTTCTGGGGGGGTACTTGGGGGAGGAAACAAAGCATAAATGTGGTGGCTGTGATAGTGTGGGACACAACGTTTGATAATGTGACACATTTAATGAGTCATACACGTAGGGCTGTTATCGCCTCGAACAGCTCTACCCTGCTGATGCAAGTGAAAACTTTTAGACAAACTCAGCGTTCTTTTGCTCATTACACTGACCTGTCAAAAATGACAACTTGGCCCAGTCTGGTTATTCCATGCTGACAAGATACCATTCAGGCTTTGCGGCAATAATGTCAGCTTTTAAAGGTGCGATGTACTTAAGAAAGCTCATTTCTATGATTTGGCCAAAAAGAGCCATTTTCCTTGTCAGTAGTGAGGAATGCCTTAGTTTCCTTTAAATTAGGAGCCGTTTTCATGGAGATTGTTCCTGGAAAACCTGCAGATAGCAGAGAAGTGATTTTTTTGAAAGGTTTAAAATAATTTAGCCTACTGAGCAATGGTGTGATTACCCAGTGTGTTGAAGACAACTAGGGATGCTCAACTCTACCCAAATCATATTTCAAAACAACCTATTGCACTATTGCACTATTGTGCAACAAATAAAACTTCAATTTGATCATGAACAGTATGCACCATTGCTTGCAAGCAGGGAGCAGTGAGTTGGAAAGCTCTTTCCATGGGGTTTGGGGCCACAATATATAGAATCTGGGGTAAGAAAAAGGGAACAATATGACAGATGCTATATTCCTGGTCTACAGGCAAATTTCTTAGCTTTGTCCAGAAAGAAGTGACAAAAAGAATGTTAGTGTTGGATTTTACAGTAGCCCCAACACAAATGTTAGGAGAATTGTTAATGAGTTGATAAATTGGGACACAAGACAGGTAAACAGAAATAAACTGAGACTTCCTTCTATAATTTTTCCACTAATATTATGTTGTGGTTCAGTCCACTCATATGCTAAGTTCTTGACAGGACTGCAATTGCATTTGAAATTTCAAATTTGAAGTGTCTTCACTCAATTATTTCAACATATTACTTCCACAATTCAATAGATATGTAGATTAGATAGATAGATAGATAGATAGAGACATAGACATAGACAGATAGAGCTCATTTTATATCAACCATGAAGATACCTGAGATTTTCACCAACACCTGTAGATCCAAATCCAACTGTACTAGCCCTGTGGTTTTTTGCTCCCTATTTCAAATTCTCTGGTTCTAGGACTAATGACAATCTTTTATCAACCCCTGTGGAAGACTCCAATAGAAGGCTATGGGAGCACGGTTCTTTAAAAAAAAAATATATATATATATATATACACTCTCCATTTTAATATGAGAATCCTTTGGGTGCCCTTTAGACTGTATTTACAATATACTCAGACTCTAGGATTCTGAATGCTGCCAGCCAACTCTTTCCATGTGATAAAAAGAGGAAAGATCCAAAACACGGTTTGCCTATGCTTTCTTTCATTTTTTCTTATGTTAAAAAACTAGAATCGTCCCAGAATATTCATCACCAAAATACATGAGTCAAAATCTCTACTTGTACACTTCTTAAGATTAAATTTTCTAGTTAAAGGTAGATTTTATCTGAAGAATAAGGTGTTATAATTGATTACACCTTTTAAAATTTGGACCTAGCAATCAATTAATTAATACAATTTTATTAAATAGTAGTCTTGTGCTGTAATAAAGAGGACATTATCCTCAAGTACCTTCTAATCAAGTAGGGAAGGCTACATTGAAACACGGGGAAGAGAATAATACAGTATTTAATGAATATGTATGTGACTAAACATGCTATAGACATCTGAGAGTTAGAGGAGGTTACAAAACCTGGATGTAGATAGTGGTGTCAGTGACCTCCCTGGAAAGACAAGTAGATTTGTATACATGTACTCGGAAAGGCATTGCAAGCAAGAGCTAATGCCAGATAAAACTAGTGCAAAGTATGAGGGGAGAGTCAACTTTGATTGAAAGAGAATACTCAAGTTGTGAAATGAAAGATTATATTGAGAGGAGAACATGTAACCACAGTGTAAGAGTCATTGAATGACAGGGAAAGGAGTTTAGTAGTACTGTTTCACTGTAGTGTTTACCATAGTGTTTACCTTTGGTTCACTTTCTCTACATTGCTGAGAATATTAAGTTCATGCACAATTATTTTTAATCCATTGCCGCTGCAAAACTATAATTCTTGTGGATCAACACATTGTTTCAATTTTCATTATGTGTATTTCTTCTGATCCGCTTAATTGCACTCATTTCAGTCTAATATTTTAATACTAATATTATATATTAAATTAATATTAAATTTAATATTTGAATACCCAAGGCATGCTTAGTATAGCGGTAGTCTGCAATAGTGATGATAAGGTAAATGATATGATATTTCTGTTTACTGGGAGGTTATAATCTAGGTGCCTTGGAAAATTCTGTCTATATTAGTGTTAGTTTGGAGAACTGTCTTCAGAAATACAAGACAACAGTGATAAGAAACCAATCTGTGATCTCCAAAAGTCATTTCATCTGGTTTGTGGAGGATTATGAGATTAACACTACTTGTTAGTGTTATCATTAATAATTATACCTCTGTATATGTGTGCAGAAATTTATGGATGATGAGACATTCTCAGGCATTTCATTTCTTTTGTACCTTTTTATGTGGCCTTGTAGACAGAGGGTCACTGGAAATCTCGAGGCCTGTTCATCCTGTCTTTTCCTGCCTCACGAGACACCTGTATGTGTCATGTATGTCTTGCAGGTGTGAAAAATAATGTTTTAAGAGTTCACAAGAGAGAGTTTAGAGTTCCAGATGACAACATATCTCTTTTTCGAATCATACCTTCAACTTAGCACACTTCTATATCCTTTTTCTCTTTTGATTCTCATAAGTTTATTTTTGTTATACAGGATATTTACCTATTATTCATATTTACAGCTCTTCTTTCATTGAAGGAAACCAGCAAAACCTCCACAGTCATTGCATATCAATTTTTTTTATAGCACAATACTCTCAAAGTTACTGCTTCTCCTCACCTATGTCACCTATGCTTTTGCACTAATAGTTCACCATTCTGGCTCCTTCCAGATTCTTACTCACGTAGGTGCATCAGTGGTTCACAGATAGTCTGCCCCAAAGATAGTTCATCTTCCTCTTTTCTTGTAATGAGGACTTGACCACTTTCTGTTTTTAAAATAATTTTTCCTACTTGAATTTAGGCATAGTTTTTAAATTAAGCTACCTTTGGAAACCAAATACTTGTCTTCTAATGGATGGCTACAGTCTTTCCAGACTTTGGCTGGATCCAGCAGTGATTATACATTACATGTGGTATCTGTGCTTTGTTCAGTTTCTTCTATATCCCTCAACCCTTTAAAAACCTTTAAGTCTTCCACTACTTTTTCTTATGGGGGATAGTTATACTTTATCAGGGATAAGGAGAATCTTAGTTATTTTTCTCTTTCATATTCAAGGTAAAATCCCAAGTATTAAATATTAAATAAACCTAAATATTATGCTTTATCCTTTTTCTCCTATAGGTGATCCCTAAGATGTTTTCTAAATTTATCCCAATATTTCACAGGACCATATGTAGTAAATTTCCCCTTTATAATCTGACCTAAAACCTAATGGAGGCATAATACACGTTAAAAAAAAGAAAACATACTCCATGCCTACCGCACACAATGATATTATTTAATATCCTAATATAAATTTCATTTTTATATTTTATTCTTTGTTTTATTTCTCAACGTTTCTTTACAACTTTGCTTTAAAAATATTTTCCAGAAGTTCTCATTTATTACATACACCATATTTTCTCTCAAGTCCTTTTTCTCTGAGATTACCATATTCCTTCTTCATTTTCCTTATTTTCTTCTTTCTTCTTATTCCTCTTCTCTGTATTCATCATTCCTTCTTTTCTATTCATTTTGCTGTTACAGTATTTGGGATTTTTCCCCCTCTCCTCTTTACTTTCTTCTTCACTTTATCTTTATTATATGGTAGCCTTTTTCCTCTATCCCAGTGATTCTCATCTGGGAGTAATTTTGCTCCCCAAATGACATTTGAAAATATCTGGAGACATTTTTGTTTGCCACAGCCAGGAAGTGGTGATATCCAATGTGTAAGGAACAGGAATGCTACTACGCACACCATAATACACAGAATGCTCCCTATAACAAAGAATTATCTGTTCCAAAATCTCAATTCTGCTGAGATTGAGGAACAGCTTTACTCCTATCTCTGTTCTAATGCACTGTACATAAACTATATCTCATTCTAGCTTATGCCACATGGCTCCTTCCAAAATATGTTCACTGTACTTTTATCAAATGTATTTTTTTTTTATGAGAGGGTCTACAGATATACAATAAAAGGTCCTATGAAAATTTCAGACCAGCATACACACACAGATTTGGAACATTTCACACCAGCTCCTCTGACACACTTTATATTTATGAAATATTAATGAGAAAATTATCTACCAAATAAAAGCTGGCTGCTTGTAAATAAATGCCTATCCCATTTTCCTCTTGTTGTATGTCACCTGACTTATATTGGGACCAATAATCAGAAATATTCTACCTCTTTTTGATCCAACATTTAGCCTTTTCAGAGTTTCTAGAATTTTTATTAGTATTTGTTGTCCCCAGTCTCTAATCTTTACTGTCATAAAATATAATTGTTAATCTATTTTATTTTAATGTCCTGGGAATTTCACTTTTTTTCCACATACAACTGCAAGAAATCCATTCAAAATCATTCTTTATGTTCCTTCTGAGATTTTTACAATGCCATAAAATTAACAACACTTTTGCTTCATCAACAACATATTTGATTTTTGATGATTTTTTAAATTTCTCAAATAGATTTTCTAGTATGAATCTATAATTTTATATTTTACTACATAGGTTTTTCTTCCAACCATAAATAAATAATTTTATCAATATTTTAACCTAATAAGTTCCTATCTCCAATCCAACATTGCTCTGTTGCACTATGATTGGGTTCTCTAAGCTCTTCATAGATAATGACTTCACCTTTTTTTATCTTTTCTTTTTTTTAACCTTCACCCTATCTACACAAATTTCCCTCATTTTTCCTTGTTTTTTCCCTCACCTTTGTTTGATCTGTACTCTCTGTATATTTCTGTAGCTTGAAATATCCTCTTCACTCAGTACAACCTCTGTTTTTACTCATCACATTTGTAGGTTTCTTTCAAATTCAACATGAACTTATTTAAGAATCTTATCAAATTCTTAAAATTCAATAATAGTTATGATAAAAGACTTTTGCTTTATATTTCAAAATATTGTAGACATTGATGCTTATCAATTTAAAAATCATTTACATCTTCTTTACTTCTTAATGAAAAAGTCCCTCTTCCAAAATGGTGCTGAAAATGCCAAATTTTTGCTGTCCGGACCTCCTTAATAACTAAGAATGATTGATAAGTCATATCTAGGCAAAGAGAAGCATCTGAGCGAGTCATCTGAGAAGTTTCTGGGAGATACAATTTTCTCTAATAACAAGAGAAGGTGGGGAGGAGTATCCCCTGATTTATATTTGGAAAGTAATCAGACACTACCACTCTTATCCTGGTTTTTGGCCATTATCTTTTGAAGAAATGAATTTTAGAACTACTGCTTCCTTGACCACAGGGAGATTCTGCTGAGCTCCAGACTAGCAGGATAAATTGTTATGAAGAACTAAGTCCTTGGTGGCATTATTACACCTCTGATCCAACTATTTATTATGGTACTTATGATGCTAATAAGAATGGCTGATATTTTTGGAGCATTTACTAAGTCAGAAGCATTTTATATTCTTTACACAGGTAATCTAATTGTGAACATAATCTGAAGTGCTTTTTTTTGCAACTATTTTCCACATTTTACATCTGAGGTAAGTAAAGAAGAAAAGGGTTAAAAAGCTTGCCCATGATCACGCAACTAGTCAGGTAGAGCTTGAGTCTTGACAGACGGGCTCCATTATGTACATTTTATCATAAAGTGACACCTGCTCCAGACTTTGTGGGACATAAGATGACGAATGGTGTCTGAGCTGTATGAGATGCTCTCACCTAATATTCTAAGTAAAAGCTACTGAGCACAATTGTTCTCATGTCTGGCGCTGGTATCAATTGTCCTGATTCACTGATGTTTAATTATTTTTAAAATCATATTCCCCAATGTTGATTGTGTAAACTGTATAAATGAGACATCTTACATTCTGTATTCCTACCTCTTCCCATTGTGTAGGAGATTTAAGATTTACCCATTCCTCTACTCTTTTCTTTCTGTTACCCAGTTCCATATACTTTAGTCCAGTTGCTTTCATTTTGTTTATACCTGCTATTGGGAGGAGTTTGCTAGCTTGCCTTAGGTAGACAGAAAGAAAAACGTTCCCAGAGAGCCCCCAACACACGGGTCAGTGCCTCATCCTCACATCTGAGTGAATAAACTTACACAGGGGTTGTGCCTGAAACACACTGGTAGCTAAATAGATAGAAGAACGTCCAGCCCACTCATATAAGGAAACTTACAGAAACCTCCAGCCCACTCAGATAAAGAAACAAGGCCCAACATAGAAATGCCTTTATCCTTTGTGTAACCAGAGGGCTTCCAGGAGATAGTCTCTTCTCCCTTTGTGGGCACATACATAATGGGCTCTGGTGGGTCCCTTCCTTTTCTTTTTTGGGCATACTTTAAACTGTAAGCCAAACCTCTCTGAATCATCACTTCAGCCCCTGATAGGTCCTGGGCCAAGGTCCTGGGCAAAGCTTTCACTTCAGCCCCTGATTAGTCCCAGGTCAAGGGTCTGGCCTAACCTTTCACTTAAGACCCTTAATGGTCATAGACCAAGGTCTTGGCCCAAGCTTTCACTTCAGTCACTGATTGGTCCCCAACCAAAGTCCCAGATCAAACTGAGTAATGCTTTCTTCAAGACAGCCTGCAGACCACTCAGCACATTCCTCCTCTTCCAGTCTATAAAAGACCCCAGACCCAACCTCATAGTGGGCAGCCTTCTTGGACCCCCTCTTCACTGCAGAGAGCTTTCTTCCTTCTCTTATTAAACTTTCACTCCTACCTCACCCTGTGTCCATGCTCTTTAATTTTCTTAGTCCTGAGACAAAGAACTCCATGTACTACCTCAGACAACAAGACTGAAACATTATGGTGCATTGGCAAGACTGCAACACTGTCTATTGATTTCTATAGATGGGTTTTCTTAGTTCCTCATCCTTAGCCTTCAGAGCAACTACCTCTTTGGAAAGAAAGGAGAGTGCTCTCTCCATTGCCAGACTCTTTGGGTTCTTACATTTGTTTGTCTCTCTTTCCCTCTTTCATTTCACAACCTGCACTTCATCCTCATTATCCTCCCTCCTATACTTTAATACCCCAGAAGCTGTTTTTAGTGGTACAGTATTAGTACACTGTGAGGTTCGTAAATGTAAGGATTATCTTATTTATATACTCGTTTGTTATTATTCGGAATGGGGTTTTATCCTTAGAGATTATCACAGAACCCAAAATGAGACAGTCTCAAAGATGCCTATTAAAGGAAGGGACACTTTTGTGAATATGTTAACAACACCCTGAGCATTTTTTCTGTATTAATTTGAGCAGATGCTACAACTCCATGGACATTTTTTTCCCATCAAAGTTGCGGAGTCTGTCTTTTGTCCTTGGTCCCCTTTTTCTTATTTTATTTTCTTGTGTAGTCTGGATAGATGTGTCCTTTTTGTCCCCAGAAGCTATCAGAGTTCCTTATACAATTGGTACTTATTCTCTAGCTCTAAAATATTTTACTTGATTGTACCTTTTACTTAAATGATTTCCTGAGTTTCATCAGTAGCTGATCTTTAGATGTCCTCTGCACAGCTGTAACTCATTTTAGTTCTTAAACAAAAATTGCCCATAGGCACTGTTTCATCCTCATATTAGTGAACAGGGTCTTTAGCCTTGGCCTATTCAGTAGAATCATCACAAAGTTCTCTGAATAGTATTGGTCCTTTTTACTTTTGACACCTTCTCTATAACAAATGCAATTTATCATCTCATCTAATGCTCTTATCAAATTTCTTGCATCCTAGATTTTGAATTACCTCAAATATGTCCCTTGATACATCCAATAGAATTAATAATCAGGGTTCTCACAGTGTGATCTCTCCCTAGGCCTCTGCTCTTATCTCTGGTGTCACTGGTTCCCACAAATATTCCCATGAAATGATACCTCCCACTTCTCAATATGCACATACTGTCTTCTTTTCCTCTTCTGCAGGAATACTCATTCAGCTCTTTTCTTGCTTTTCTATACTGTCATCTCTTAATTCTTCTTACATCCCTTCCACTCTTCTCTCTTATCCTAATTACTTTGAATTTCCATTAATTTCTCCAAATATTTTTACTATGTAACCGTGATAATTATAAATGACAGTTAAGGCTATTTATTAAACAACATTGGTAAGCCAGGTACTCTATTTGGTGTGTATGTATTTGTGTGCTTGTGTGTGTGCATATCTTAGTACTCATAATAGCTAAATGCATTTTTAAAATTAGAAAATGGAGACTTTGTTTTTAAGGGAGTGGCTCCAGATCACATGTGATAAGTAGTATTAGTGATAGACAATTGCATTTTCTTTTTTTTTTTTTTTTTTTTTTTTTTTTTTTTTTGAGACTGAGTCTGGCTCTGTCATGAGCTGGAGTGCAGTGGCCGGATCTCAGCTCACTGCAAGCTCCGCCTCCGGGTTTCGCCATTCTCCTGCCTCAGCCTCCCGGGTAGCTGGGACCACAGAAGCCGCCACCTCGCCCGAGCTAGTTTTTTGTATTTTTTAGTGAGGCGGGGTTTCACCGTGTTAGCAGGATAGTCTCGATCTCCTGACCTTGTGATCCGCCCGTCTCAGCCTCCCAAAGTGCTGGGATTACAGGCTTGAGCCACCGCGCCCGGCGACAATTGCATTTTCTTATCATCTTTAATGAATCAATTGATATGTGTGTGAATGACTATGTGTATCTCAATTCTCCTATGCATTACATAAAATATGTAATTATAGTATATTATAGATTATATTATGTATATATTACATCTAACATGTGATATAGAATATATCTTTTATATATTCTATATAATGCATAGAATGCTTAAGTATTATGTATAAATATGCATTTATAATATCATATAGTATGTGTGTATATGTATGTGTGTGTCTGTGTGTATATGTATACACACACACACAGGAACCCCTTCTGCACATAATGTATCTCCACTTGCCAGCATTTTATTCCTACTGCTGTTGACTTTATAGTTTTATTGGGCACTTTCGTTTTTGGTGTTAGTCTTTTCATTTCCTTTTTTTAAATTTTACTTTAATTGTTTTTCTTTCTCCATTATTTCTTCTTAGCATATGCTTACACAACCTTCTCTTATATAAGTCCTATTCTCTTACATCCTTTACAGCTTTACCTTTGCACTCCTCCTAGTGCCCCAGCATCCTCTCAGCATGCATCACTGACTTCCATGCATGAAGTCCTCTAAATAACAACCTTGCATCTCATTGGCAGGAGAGACAAAGACCCCCACTGTGGCTGACGAGGACTCAAAGACTTTAGTGAGTGTTAATGACTTGCTTAAGGTCACTCTGTGATTTAACAGCATAAGCTGCTCCAGAAGCAGGTCTTATAATCTTGTTCTAAGTCTGACACCTTTTTCTTTTCTACTGCACCCTACTGCCCATGGCTATAAGTCTCTGATTTCATCTCAGCAGCTGGTTCTCCTATGTAATTCGGAGAACTTCTTCAACTATTTACCAAACCTGCTTAAATCTGCCCTTCCTAAAATAACCTGCAATACACTTGTTGCCAAATCATAGAATCATTGTTTAGTTCTTACTTTACTTGGCATTTGCTTCTCCTCTGCTGCCTTCCCTTAGTTCTTCTCCACCCCTGTGGCTGTTCCTCTCATATCTGTGCTGGTCTACCTGACTCTCAAAAGGCATTTTGTTCCATGACAGAGAATAAAATAAGGGGAGTCAAAACTTTCTCTGGTTTTAACCTGTTGCTTATACAATTGCAGTAAATGATTAAAGGACTGACCATTACCTCCGTTTTGGGTTTGTTTCTGAAACCTAAAAACTGAAGAAATCCCACTGAGTTTCCTGAGTGTGCATTGAACTAACAGGGTCTAAGTGGCACTACAATTACCTATAGTTTAGGAAGAAATTCCCAAATGTGTCTTGCCTGCTTCTCATTTGCTGTAGGTGGGGCAGTAGTCATCAAATGGTATTTTGTGAGCATGCTTCATCACAAACTACAACAAAATCCCAAATGGCGAATCATTGGAGGGGCCACAGTACAGTAACATAATTTGATATATTTAATAATCAGTCTGGGAAACGAGGCTGATAGAAGCAAAATGGCAGAATGGAAAACAGGGCTACCAGGAAGCATGAACATTTCTGTGAGGTTTATGTCTTCATTAAAAGAAGACTTGAGTATCTGGGGTTGTAAACTTATTAGGGATCTGTGTGGAGTCTGACCACTACATAGGTATGAACTATCAATCTTTTAGCTCCTCATAATAACTTCTGAAAGGCATTTAGCCGTCAGTGTAAATCATTTGAAATTGTTGATTATTGACATTTATGGGTGCATACTGATGAGATAGGCAAAATCTAGTTACAGATTACATATCTCTAAGTAAAATTTTGAATCTATAATTATATCTGGAATAACATTGAATGTGTTAATAGGTGGGGTGAGGCCTTTTACCTTAACATTTGGTACAACATGGTTTCAATACCTTTTGTGCCATAACTTTTTTTCTACTAGGTTTAGAAATGCCTGGATGCAACAAAGACAGGGGCAGAGCCTAGAACATATGCCCTGGGATCCTAAAGTAAGACCAGTAGTGACTGGATGAGCATCCATAGGGCCCATTCATAGTAGGTACTCTGAAATCTTCCACTAAACTTGTTTCTTCACATGAGCTTGTCAGCAGCTGTATCTCCTAAGTGGTTTGAATGTGCAATATTTTTTTCTAAAGGCATTGTCTTAATAATCAAGATTTATACAATTTTTAAAAGTAGGGTGAAGCCTTAAGATTTTTAGTTCTATTCCTTCATATTAGAGGTAGAAAATTAGACATTTTAAGGGAGATAAATTGCTTGTGAAAAATCACACCAATTGTTGGTAACAGTTTGCTCAACAGAGTTGAACCTCAGCTTTTCCTGTTCCCAGGAGGTAAAACTTACCCTCATCTTTTGAAAGGTTGGATAAATTCATTTTTTTTTTCTTGAAGGGAAATTACTTTTGATTTTTTCAAAGTCTTCTGAATTAGTATTTGCCAGAGAGTGGGGGAAAGGTGAGAATATAAACAGAGTCACGAAGATATGATCACCACAGCCATCTGGGTTCTCTGTGTATTTGAAATTCCTGGTTGTGATATGGAAGGGTAGTGGTGATATTCGGCTTGGATATAGAACAAGACGGTTTCCAAGTTTATAATAATAAGAGAGCTAGTAGAAAACAGTGAAACCTCTTGAATCTATCTATCATCTATCTATCTATCCTCTCCCTATCTTTTCATCCATGTACCCACCTATCTATCTATGTATCTACTTCATTAATGCATTTATGAGCTGAAAACTAAAGGAAGGAGTCTTAGGAGTTATGATTAACAAACCTTGAATTCAAGAATCCAAAGAACCTCAAACACAATATATTACAAGAAATCCCAAGACACCCTCTCCTACATATTGTCTAATAAAACTAGAGAACACAAAGACAAAGAGAAGATCTAAGCATGAGAGGAAGGGTGAGAATGAATCTTCAAAAGATAAGAAAAAATAGTAGGTGACTTCTTATTAGCACCAACAGAATCCAGAAAACAGGAGAATGAAGTGCTGAGAGAACATAACTCTTTCATATCTGATAAGTACCAGGATTTGAACAGAGGAAGTCTAAGTTCAAAGCCCACACTTTCAACCACGGTGCAATTCTGCCTTCCTTTCAGCCAGAGCCAACCAAATATAAAACTTACTGATGACAGAAAGGACAATAACCGTGATCATTACTGGCCCTAAGAAGTCAATGCTGCATGTATCCTCTTTCCTCTCAGTTTGGCACTTCTCCGACATTCTCTATTCATGTCTGTGCCATTTTTCTTCTCCATTTCCCTTAACTTTGGCCTCTGAGTAATCTTTTATTTCCTCCTTTCTTTACCGTCTTCTTTATTTATCCCAATGGCCCATTATAATTTCTTTTACCTAATGTAAACCAGAGGGGACTTCTGCTTTTTGAGTCAATAATTATGGGCCAGAGTCACTTTTATCATTTCACCTCCAGAAAAATAAATTCTGAGTAGCACATTTTACATTTCTTAAAGTCGCCATTACATGTTCTTGTTCTAGAAATTTAATCTCCTCCTTTATTTTACAAAAAATAAAATAATAAATATTAAAACAGTCTTTTTGAGGCTACCAAGTGTTTTTAAGTATATTACCTAACCTGATTCTTCTCATAATGACCCTATTGACTAAATGAACAAAATGTTTCACCCATTTTGTAGGTGAAAACACTGTGACTTAGTGTAATTAAATGATTGTCCTGATTCATATAATCATTTAATAAAAGCCAGAAACCTAAGGGACTTGAATAAAAATTCCAGGAACATTTTAATCTACTATTGAAAATTCTCCTATTATATACGATTTATGTTCATGAAGTTTGTTTTCATACAGCTAGTCACTGTATGAAGCTGGAGAATGATCCCAGGAATTCACTACAAGATTCAGTGGCTTCTCCAGAAATTTAGAAATGGAACTACTAAAGGTATTACTGCTATATGTCTCCCCCTCCTGAGTTACAAATGCAACAAGCTGGTAATTATGATGATACTTTATTCCAATAAGAACTGAAATAAGGCAATGAAGGCATGATGCTTAGCACTTCTATAGCACCATTCGTCTTCTGAGCTCTTTACAAACAGTAATGAATTAAGGGAGGGCAACAGAGTTCAGCTGATAGGGTGATGCACATGTAATAAACCAACTCCTCAGGAATTAAGATCCAGGAAGACAGCACCCACTTGAGATACAAACTGAAATTTATATGACTGTGTATGAGGGCAGGAGGTAGCAGGTACTAAGGGGTGAGAGGATGTTTTTGAAAAAACTCAGACTTTCCCTCCTTCAGAGTTGTCAATACAATCAGCCTTTTCAAGCAGGCTGCTGCCATTTGAATTACAAGGGATTTTTAATGGGGCAGAAAATGTAAGCTAGTCAAGTGAAGGGGAAGATTAGACAAGAAAATTAAACTTATGTTAAATTCCACTGTAAGTAGATAGTCCTTAAGGGAACAAAAATAATGATTTTATTATCAAAGAAGAAAAATGTGCAGCTTATCTGCCTTTGTTACCTGGAGTTTCTTCCAGGAATCTGTTATTCGACAAAATGGGTTCTGGTGACAGGTTAGGGCTACTGCTTATTCTCTTCTTAGGTAGAGATATGGAGGAAAGGGGATAAAGAGAGGGAAAACGAAAACAAAAATATCAATCTCAATATCATAAGATCCACCCTTCCCTTTGATTCAGACTCTATTCCAAGAAACAGCCACAAATTCAAGTTACTGTCCCTGTGTCTTCAGGATCACTGGGTGATACTCATTTCCCAACATGCTGTGAACCACACTGTTATTTCTAAGCAAGTATGCTTTTTCCTCTTCTCAGCTGCTTGACTCCGATCTTACGTGTTTGTCTCCTGTGATTACAGAGGCTTTAGAAAGGTATTCAAGTATAGTTGTAGGGGCAGAGGGAAAGCTTCCCACTTTATCCTTTGAAGGTTTGCTGAAAAGAAACTGACAAAAGGTAGACTAATAGAAGAAAAAGACATAGAACTTTACTATGACATGCATAGCATGGGGAATCGCAGAATAATTGCTCAGTAACCTCATGGGGCACAGATGCGTATATAATCTGGGGATGGGTAGATGAGGGTGGACATAGAAGTAAATAATTTTTTAGGGGGAATGAATAGTCCCAATGTTTAGACAATGATTAGTACATAATTCTCTTTGGGAATTGAATAATTATCATGGGATATGAGAACAAACAATAGTTGGAGACAAAGTCCATCTGGGCTCTAGATGTGATATTTAATTTTTAGTCTGTTCCTCTGTGATATGGGTTTTAATCTTCTCTGGTTAAGGGAATTTCCGGGAAGAGATGAAAGACAATTGTGTTTCTTTTGGGTGGTCCAGTTTCTAAGTAGATAATGGAACTTCGGTGAACAGCCTCATTCTGTGTGGTGGGAGAGAAAAAGTTTTGAAAGACACAAGTGAAGAAAGATCACAGAGACCTTGAGGCTGCCCCTTTAGTTCAGTATGTCAAAGTGCTGTATTTTGGGTATCATTTTCCAAGCCCCAACTCAATCAAATTCCTCATTTCTGCTCTCTCAATTTGCTAGCTATCAGTATAAATTCTAGTAGTTAGAAACAGTGCCCTTACCTCCATGTCAAACTGTTACAGAAAAATGGAATTTTGATCCTGCAGACCTTTGTTTTACTACTCAAAAATGAGCAACTTTACCTCACACCCTCATTCAAATGCTAGCTCTGCAACTGGCTGTGTAATAGTAGGCAATGACCTAATTTCCTGATAATTAATTTCTGCACCCATACGCTAGAAACAGGGATCCATTTATTCATGGTATTTATTTAAGTCCTTACATTAGGTGTAAGAATATAAAGATACAAGAAAATGTGGCACATATACACCATGGAATACTATGTAGTCATAAAAAAGGATGAGTTCTTGTCCTTTGTAGGGACATGGATGCAGCTGGAAACCATCATTCTCAGCAAACTATCGCAAGAACAGAAAACCAAACACCGCATGTTCTCACTCATAGGTGGGAACTGAACAATGAGATCACTTGGACTCTGGAAGGGGAACATTGCACACCGGGGCCTATTATGGGGAGTGGGGAGATGGGAGGGATGGCATTGGGAGTTATACCTGATGTGAATGACGAGTTGATGGGTGCTGACAAGTTGATGGGTGCAGCACACCAACATGGCACAGGTATACATATGTAACAAACCTGCACGTTGTGCACATGTACCCTAGAACTTAAAGTATAATAATAATAATAATATAAAGATAGGAGGCACAATTTCTCTCTTCTAGGGGTTCAAAACCTGGTGGAAGTCACAAATAATTAATTACTCATCAAAGTAGGGTATGGTAACCTTGTATTGGGTAAAACAAACACCCAGAAAAGAAATCCCTGACCTGAAATGGTGGGAATGATCAGTGATATGCTTGTAAATGTTTCCCAAGCAACTATCTGTGTAAAAAAAAGGTATGTATTTATATACAAGCATACATTTACTATAAATCTTATTAATATAAAAGACGTATAACAAAAATTTAACAAGATAATAAAATATACAATATTCTTTAACATAAATTTCTTACAGCCCATTGATGCTCAGACTCCTGCTGTTGATTATTGCTGACTCTTGGATCCTTATCAAACCTATCACTGCAATTGATAAACTAGTGTAGTTAAGATATGGACGTTGTTTGGTATATTCATTTATGATAATGAGTAGAATGAAAGTGGAACAAGAAAGATATACATCTGAACTTTACTCATTCATCAATGATGTGAGAAAATTGAATAACAGAATAATACTGGAAGAATACGTTTTTCGATTTTTTGTTCTACTGAGAGACATGACACACTTTTAAGTTTATTCTGCATTTTAATATTTTCTCCATCAACAAAACAATCAAACTCTGACTTTTAGGATTTGCCAATATCTTTCACCTTGGCTAGTTTCAGTCTTTCACCATGATCTCTCTGCGTAATGAGCTGGGAAGAGACGCACATTAGCCCACACACAGGTGAAGTATTTACAACATGCAAACACAGTAGATGTCAATCCCAAGAGCACAGACAACAGTAAAACATGTTAAAATAGGAAGTAATGAGTTTTTAGTATTTTGATCATGGTTTACAAGAGAGTTTACTTAATTTTAAGTTAATTATGGCTGTGCTTAATGATAACAATAGGGTCACAAAATCCCTAAAAATTTTTCATGGGTTCTCATGAGTGAGAATGGGTTGACTTCATCACACCACTGGGAATGTGGAAGGCCTTCAAGGGCATGGAGGTAAATACTGAGCAGTCCATATAAAGCAGAAAGGGAAGATTGTTCCTCCAATTGAAGACAGAAGATGCAAAGAATGAGAACTGAAAGAGAGTATGGAAACTACAGGCAGCTGCAAACAAGGTAGGGCTTGCTGTGGTAACTCCCAGCACCAAGAAGCTTTGGTGCTATCAGATATAGGACAGCCACTTTCCCACACAAGCACGTGGCATTAAAGGATAATAATGAAAAGCTATACTGGTAATCTATGACAGATATTATCACAAATAATACTATGATATAGGATTTAAACTTATATTGATTTTTGAACAAAAAAAGAACAAAACAACGTCAACTACAAGACTCATGCTAACACAATCTGAAATAGAGATTCTCTTTGTATGCCTGGAGGGGGGAGTGATTTAAGGTGTGCTGATTTTTCTGCTTTTCAGAGAGAGTGAGAGTGAATCACACATTGTATAATTACATAGTACACTAACTGGTACCTAAATCTGACAATGAGGGTCAACAGTGATCCTAAGAGAAAAATTCAAACTGGAATTTCAGGAAAAAAAATCTTCTGAAGATAAATGGTGATTCCAACAGCAGGAGAGACCATAGAGTGGGAAAAGCAAGGGAAGAAATGATGATTCATGCCAGCTCTTCGGCCCCTTGTCATCTCTCATTCAGTGTCGCAAATTTTTGGTAATTGAAATTTAGCAAATGTAAGTGTGGTGTGTGTGTGTGTGTGTGTGTGTGTGTGTGTGTCACCAGCTTTTGAAAATAGCAAATTTGGTAATTCGTATTTCCAAAAGCTGCAAATACAAACACACACTTAAATATTTACAGATTGCTTAGAAGTTCACAGTGTACTAAAATTTATATTAATAAAATTCTATTGATTGAACTACCTAAAGTCTATTCCATACCAATCTCTCTTTTTCCCTCCAACTACAGATGCTGGATGGTTTCCCTATCCCCTCTTGAAGATAGCAGTGCATTTGTGAGCCAGGTCTGGCCCATCAGGCATAAAAAGGGACAGATGGAGCTGGCATGGCCTTTCTTCTTTCACTCGACCCTCTTTTTCCATTGAACATAAACATGATGTTGGACACTGAGGGCAGTCATGTTGCAACAAGCGGTAGTGAATATAAGAGAAATGCCCAGGCAAATCCACCCTGACAATGAGCTGCCAAGACATTCCAGCAGCCATATCCCTCTTGACTTTCTATAATGTGAGATAAACAAATCTTCATAATTTAGCTACTGTAAATAGGGATTTCTGCTCCTTGTAGATAATCCAGGGATCAATAAAGCAATATACTTTCAACTGAAAATTAGTATTTAGGGTTAAATCGCATACTAGATTGCAAATTAAACAAATACTGAAGTTTCATACACACATCAGTGTTAACTTCTTTGCCACCTCTGTCTCAGTGGATATCTTAGCCCAGGCTATTCATTGTAAGTACAAAGAAAATATTCAAATTAGCTCCCACAGAAAGGAGAGTTCCTAAGTCAAGCACTCTCTTATTGAATACAGGGTAAGGAAGTTTGATCTATTCACTAAGGTTTGGAACCAAGGAGCTTCTTTCTCCCTACTCTATGATACCCATTTCTGCTTCTCCTAACACCTGCTTCATTCTTTGCTCTCTGTCTCTTTGCAAACTTTTTGTTTATTTGTCCCTTGATTTGCGTGGCTTAAAATAAAACAAAGAGATGAAAGTGGTTTTCCCTTGGATACCCTCTGTGTCACCTTAATTACCAAAGCCAAAGATTCCCACTTTAGCTTAGAACATTTTTTAAAAAATTTCCAAAGTCTTAGTTTGCTAGGATTACCATAATATAATACTGTAGGCTGAGTGACTTAACAGAAATTTATTTTTTCACAGTTCTGGAGGCTGGAAGTCCAACATCAAGGTGTCAGCAGCACTTGTTTGATATGAGGTTTCTTTCCTTGGCTTGAATTGGCCACCTTCTCCTTGTGTCCACGTGTTGCATGCATCACTGGTGTCCTTTTTTGTGCCAAATTTTCTCTTTTTATAAGGACACTAGTCAGATTGGATTAGGGCCTACTATCCTGGTTAACTTATTGATCTCCTTAAAGGTTTTATGTCCAAATACAGTCACATTCTGGAGTACTGGGTGTTAGGGCTTCAACATTTGAATTGTGAGGGAATACGATTCAACGCATGAACACAATTTACCTGTGCCGCCTAATTTACCTGTGCTGCCTTCCAGGCACATCCTGTGATTAAAGTTGGAAGAAAAGCGGCCTGTAGATAGCAAAGAAAGGAAGACAAAATGGCATTTGGAATACAATCAATGAAAGAATCAGCCAACTATTTCACTTATGCTTACTTCTACATAAAAATTGCTACCCTAGGGAGAGAGATAAATTCAACTTTTAATCAGTAAATTAGAGAGATAAGAGGGATAAATTCAACTGCCACATTCAAAATGTATACATTAAGTGTTAAACATGTGGCATGGACAATAAGTGCTACAGCATTATGGGGGAGAACAATCTGGTTCAGTTGTTTAGAGAAAGACCTTTGGATCCCTTAAGGAGAAAGACCACAAGATGAGGATGACCAGGAGGAATGATTATTCACCCAGCAAGTGGCTGGGAAAAAGAGGGCTTTCTTAAGGTCTGAAACAGCAACAAGAGATAGAAAAAAGGAAAACTTCTGGTAGGAATAGTAGTGTCATTGTAAGGCAGGGAAATTGGTACAGAGAGAGATGATAAGCAAGATTGCAAGACAGCTTGGAATAAGATTGTTGAGGCTTTAAATATCTTTGTAATGTGGGTCTGTTCATGTAGTCTTGCAGGAGTTAAGCTGAACCCTTTTCCATTTTGACGTCTGAATTTTCTGATGTCTCTGAGCTGGCCATCTACACTCTCCTCCTGAATTAATACAGGGTTTGGGGTGACCTGGAAGGTCAACTCTTAAGATAATTAGTACTGAAGAGCTGTACTCTCGCCATGCTGCCATTTCAGCCTTCTCACAATCTAGCAATTTTTCATGATAAATTGAATCTAATAACATATTTTTGCAGCCAAGATACATGGTGGATCATTGTCTTGTCACTTTGATAAAATGTTTGGGCTTTTTTCCTCTGGCCCAGACTTCACGAGAGAGCAGGTGAAAAATCTACAGTTATGTCAAACCAAACACAAATATAATAATTTCCAGAAATATCAACTTGAAAATAATTAATTTTCTGAATAAAATAATCCAGGAATATTGACTATGCTCCATAATTCAACATTTGTTGTGTTTCTGTGTGCTAAAGGTTTTGGGGTTTCTAGAAAAATGGGCAGTGGTAGTTTCAATAAATAAAAATGAGAGGCAACACTTTGGTATTATGTTTTGGCATAGTACCAAAAACTCATTCTATTGAAGTGTGTTGAAGGGAGTATTCTGGTATTCATGAACTAAATCTGTATCCTCTGTAAGTCAAGGCCCTCTCAGACTCAAAAAAGGAGTTTGTATAGTGAAATGAATTATACCATAGGGTTTGGAATCCAACAACCTGGGTAAGTCTTGACTCTGTCAATTAAATCATTGTGTAATTAGGGGTAGGTCATCCTGTCTGCCTGCACCCAGTTCTGCATCAGCATGTGTAAAATGCAGTCTAATAATGCTGAGAATAGGAAAAGAACATGATGCACAAAGAGAATTTATAGCACAGTGCCTGGCCCAAAGCAAGTGCTCACAAATTTACTTGTTAATAAAATGTCCTTTGACTCTACATTCAAGATATTCAGTTTCAAATGAATACTAACTTTTTAAAATGCATATAACCAGAATTTTACTTTGTCTTTTGAGGGTAAGTACCTTGGAATCATTTTTTAAACATTTTTATTTTAAAGTAAAATAAAAAATATTTTTAAAACACTCAAAACATAGCTGAGTAAGTTGTTATAAAGCAAATTGTTCTGGTCAAGAATTATAATCTTTCCAGCCACCTCTGAAATACCTGTCATGTGTCTGTTCCCAATTACGGTGGTCTTTCTCCTTCAAGCATAACTATTGTTCTGATATTTATGGTCTATCTTTTCCTTGCATTTTTATAGATTTACAACTGAAATGTGCTTTGGCAGACAATATACTATATCTTTCTCATATTGCTAATTTTAATAGTTTTTAAAGTTTCCTTTATTCTATGGATTTCCCTTTTATTCCTTTCAACAAGTCCTTTATAGTTACATCAAATTGGCAGCTGGGTCCAGATGAAGGATCAGATTAAGATTAGATTTTGTTGGCAAAACCATAGGTAGTGCTTGGCAAGCCAATGTGAGGCACATAACATCTGATTGTCTCTCTTTTTATGAACTTAGCAACCATTAATGATTAAACCCTGTATCTATTTATTCAATGGGAGTTGCAAAATGGGCATATGCTAATTTTTTCATTTCAGTTTCTATTTATAAGTTTTGATGCTTTTATCAGCAGACAAATTCCCTCATCTATTCATGGGTTATTCAGTGCTACAAGTTATTATAGAAAAGAGAGGATAAATTCTTATTTCCCTTTTCCTACCAGTTTATAAGATAATGAATTAGTTCCCTATCACCCTTTGGAGGTGATCAGTTTACAAAAATGTTATTATGAAATCATGAATTTAAATATATTTGATGGGTTTCATTCCACTGTGAGTATTGTAATTATTGAAGTATGCATATTCCCATGTTTGGCTGATGAGAGCCTTTTTAGGTGGTACCTGGGTCCATTTGACATGATCCCAATAGTTTTTGATATCATCCTTGCTGTTTACTATTACAAAGTGTAAAAGGCTTATCTTGTATATTTCCAACTCCAGGCTGGGAATTAGCTGTTTCTCCAATAATCCCTGCTTTCTTACAGTAAGAAACGGCATTTAAAGGCCATAATCTGGACACTAAGGATGCTCATTACTAATGGATTGATTTAAATATACCATCATATATGTAAATGATATGTATATATAGTATATATATAAAGTATCACATAAACACTCATGTGTTTACATTTCAGACTACAGAATTTTTATTTTAAAATTTTAAACTATATTTATGTCTCTATTATTCCACACAAGAAGAATCCGTCCTTGAAAAACATCCTGATTTTCAAAAACAGAGATGATAGAATTAAACAATGCTGGAATTATTCATTTGATTTATGACATATTAGGAACAGACTCAAAAATAATAATAATAATACCACCAATATTATTACAAAATCCATTAAAACTGGTTTTGTGTATACACTTTTAATTCTCTCTACATTTTTTTCTATATTTTCAGAACATATGGTCTTTAGAATTATAGTCTCCCCCTTAGCCCATAATTACTCTTTGTTCTACAGGTAACTATATATTTTTTGCTCACAACCAAATCTTACGTCAGTATCTCCGTAGGTATTTTCGTTGTCTAAAGCTCATTCTTCTAGAGATTTCCTTAACACATGCCCACTGGAACAATATTCTCCTTGTTTCTTAATGCTGATAACATTTAGTACCTTTTTTACTTGAGAGTTTTATTGGATACAGTATCGTTGACTCACACTTTCTTTTATCATGACTTAATATGCCATTTATTTTTTAATTACATAAAATTGTAAAAAAATACTAATAGTATTCTAATTTTATTTTCCTTATAAATTACATGCTTTCGTTTTCTAGGTATCCAAATGTTTTTTATATTAATTTTTTCTTAAAATTTAGTAATTTTACTAGAATATGTTTTGGTGATTTTTGTACTAAGTTGAGGTTTATTTTCCCAGAAATTTTATTATACCTTGTTGCTTTCTCAATATATAATTTCGAAAATATATATATCAATATATACACATAAGTTTGTGCAACGTTTTCTTAAATTACTGCTTTTAGTTTTTATTTTGTTTCCTTACTTTTTTTTAAATCAGTGATTTCTATTATGTGTCTATTTAATCTTATTTCTCTATGCTCAGTATTAACGACTCCCACATCAATTCTTTTCATTCATCACCTCTTCATTTAAAAATTATTATTCATTAGATACAGTAAAATTTTAGTTCACATTATTATGAGTTGTGGCTCATGTATAGAGTCATATAATGAATATAGATACCGGGTGCCATAATACCTCAAAATTCCTTTGTGTTACCACTTTGTAGGTACACAGTTCCCCCAATCCTAATTCCTGGAAACGCCAATCTGTTGTTTTCTCTTTTCTATAATGTCATGTCAGTGGAAGCACACAGTATGCATTCCTTTGGTTTCTTTAACTTAGCATAATGTTTTGATAGCCTTCCACAATCTAGGTATTCTTGTGTGTACATGTGTGTATATATGTACATGAGTAAATTCTTTAACTTTTTCTACAAAGACATCATGTCATCTGTGAAAAAGGATATATTTATGTCTTCCTTTTCCAAGGTGTATAACTTTTGCCTTTCTTTTTCCTTGTCTTACTGCACTGGATGAAACTTACCATAGGAATTTGAATAACAATGATTAGAATCAACATACTTACCTTGACCCGAATCTTATAGAAAAATATTCAGCCTTTTGTCATTAAGTTTTTGTTATCTATTAATTTTAGTAGATAACCTTTTTCAACTAATCAACTCCCCTTCCATTTTTAATTGGCTGAGAATTTTAAGCATGATTCAATGTTAAATTTTAAGAAATGCTTTAGTTAAGGTGATCGTGTAATTGCTCCTCTTTAGTTCTTTTTTTTTTTTTTTATTTGAGACGGAGTCTCGCGCTGTCGCCCAGGCTGGAGTGCAGTGGCCGGATCTCAGCTCACTGCAAGCTCCGCCTCCCGGGTTCACGCCATTCTCCGGCCTCAGCCTCCCGAGTAGCTGGGACTACAGGCGCTGCCACCTCGCCTGGCTATTTTTTGTATTTCTTAGTAGAGACGGGGTTTCACCGTGTTAGCCAGGATGGTCTCGATCTCCTGACCTCGTGATCCGCCCATCTCGGCCTCCCAAAGTGCTGGGATTACAGGCTTGAGCCACCGCGCCCGGCCCTCTTTAGTTCTTTAATGTGGTGGATTTTATCTACTAATTTTTTTCTTTCATTTTTAAAATAAACTCTGTATTACTTTATATTACTTTTTATTACTTATATTTTGAGAAGAATTTGTATATGTATATTCATGAGACATATTTATCTACAGTTTTCTTTTCTTGCTATGTCTTTGCCTGGTTTTGTTATTAAGGTAATGCTAGCATCATAAATAATTTGGAAAATATTATATAATCTGTTTTCTGGAGGAAATTGTATGGAATTTTTACTACATCTTCTTTTACATTTTTAGTAAAGTTCACCAGAGAAATAATCTGGCCCTAGAGATTTTCTTTTTGGGAAAGCTTTAAAAGTATGAAATTAATTTTGTTTTTTGATTTTTGAAAATATAGGTTATCTATTTTTCCTTAGTTGCTTATAATTTGTGTGTTTTGAGATATTGGGCTACTTTGTCTAAATGATCAAATTTATAGACATCAAGTTTTTCATAGTGTGCCCTATTATTTCTTAAGTATCTCTGATTATATAGTTACATGCTCTATTTTATTGATGATATTGGTAATTTCTCTTCTCTCTTTTTCCAAGCTTTGTAGAATGATATTTTATTGATTTTTTTTAAAGGAGCTTCTGGTGTCATACATTTTCTCTATTATTATTCTGTTTTCAATTACATTTACTTCTGATCTTTGTAATTTTTAAAATTCTGTTTCTATTGATTTTATTTTTCTCTTATTTTTCAAATTAGTAAGGTAGAATATTAGATTTTTTAAACTTTTCTGCTTTTTTCTTTTATAACATGTAAATTTAATATTGTAAAAGTTCTGAAAACTATTTTAGGTAAAAAGTAAAACTAAGATAGGTTATATTTTCTATTCAGTTCAAAACATTTTCCAAATACTTTTCAGATGTTCTCTTTGACTCATGGACTGTTTGGAAATGTATTGATTAATTTTCAAAAATTATTTTTAGATTGTCTAGTTGGTTTTCTGTTATTGATTTCTAGTTTGAATCCATATTGGTCGTAGAATATACTTTGTATAATTTTAATTATTTTAAATGTGTTAAAGTTTTTTATGCCCCAAAATAGGTTTATCTTGGTGAATATTCCATATATACTCAAAATAAAGATGTATTCTGATGTTGATAGTGGAGTGATCAATATCTATTGATCCATTTTTTTCTTGTGATATTCAGCTTATTATTTTTTACCATTTTTTTTCATTTAATATACTTGTTCTATCACTAGTGAGAAAAGACGGTTGAAAACTCCAATTATAATTTTGGATTAGTCTATTTCTCCTTTCAATTCTGTATGTTTTTTCTTAATATATTTTGAATTTCTATTATTAGACACATAAATATTTAGGACTATTATGTCTTCTTGATGAATTCACCCTTTTGCCCTACATAATGTCCCAGTTCACTGTTGGTAGTTTTCCTTATTATATAATTTACGTTGTTTGATATCGACATAACCACTCCTGCTTTCTATCATTGTTATCCTTTAGGGCTTTTGTTGATAAAAATATTAGATCTTAGTATTGTTCCATAAGTTGCTGAACAAATGTGTTTATTTATCATCAATATTTTTTTCTCTTGTTGCAAATGGTTTTTGTACTGATCAATCATTAAGTTTATTGGTGTTTAATCTTCCATCTCCATGAGCCTGTTGAGTCCATTCAATATGTATCCTAACTTTTTGCTATTGTATGTTTTAGTTCTAAATTTTCAGTTTGATTTTTCATTAATTATTTATTTCTTTGCAGAGAATTTCTAATTTTCCATTTATTATAAAAATGTCCATTCTTACTTATTGGAACATATTAGAGTGGTTTACTAAAAGTCCTTGATTACTCCAACATCTGTGTCATGGCTGGCATCTCTTGATTTTCTATTTCCTTGAAAGTTGATATTTCCCTGGTCTTTTGAATGCCAGGTGATTTGTGGATCACACTGTTTTATTCTAAATATTTTGAGATTGTGGGTTTTCTTTACCTGTTAAGGAGAATGTTGAATTTACTTTACTTTCTTAAATCAGGAGATATATCATTAGTTTCAGCCCACAAATCTCAGCTCACAGAAGTGGACTCATCTCTAGCAGATCTGCTTTACAAGAGATAGTAAATAAAATATATTTTACAAGAAGGAAAATGATATAGATCAGAATTCTGGATCTGCATAAAAGAGAACAGCATCAGAGAAGAAGTCAAAGAAGATAAACTAAGACATCTTATTTTTCTTATTCTTTATTGATTCAAAAGATAAATGTGTGTTTAAAGTAATAACAGTAAAGCACATAGGTGGTTTATAGCACATGGATAAGTGAAACGAATGACAGAACTTTCATAAGAAACTGAGAGTGAAGATTTGGGAATACTCTGTTCTGTTACCTACACTCAGTGTAAAGCAGTACAGTGTTATTTTAAGTAGACATAGATTTGTTAAAACTTGCAGGTGTGGTAGCTCATGCCTGTAATCCCAACAAGTTGGGAGGCTGATGCAGGAGGATTGCTTGAGGTCAGGTGTTCCAGACTAGCCTGGACAACATAGTGAGACCCTGTCACTAAAAAAAAAAAAAAAAAAAAAATTGAACATAATGGTGTGCATCTATAGTACCAGCTACACAGGCGCCTGAGGAGGGAGGATTGCTTGGGCCCAGGAGTTCTAGGTTAGAGCGAGTCATGATTGCACCATTACATTCTAGCCTGGGTGACAGAATAAGACTGACTTTCTCTCCCTTTCTCTCTCTGTCTCTCTCTCTCTTTATATACATATATATACACACACACACATATATACATAAACATAGATATATAAAAAATATATATGTGTGTGTGTATGTGTTTGTGAGTATCAAATTCTAGGGTAATAACTAAAATAATTTTTAAAATAGATATAATTGATAAGGTAATAGAGGTAATAAAATGAAACTATACTAAATGTTCAATTAAAACCATAGAAGGAAGAAAAAGGGACAAGAAAAGGAACAAGTACAAGAAAAAAAAAACAGTTACAGTTATCATAAATGCCAATCCAACTATATAAATAATCACTTTCAATGGGAATGGTCTAAACAATAAAAATAGATTCTCAGAAATTAATATAAAATCAGCAGCCAACTTTATGTCATCCCTCACCAAAGTTAAATACAAAGCCATAGTTACATTAAAGTAAATACAGAAATGTATACCTTGCTAAAACTAATCAATATACTTCTATACTAGATATATTAATTTCAGACAAAGCAGCCTTCAAATAAAGAAAATTTATGAGAAATGAACAGGCATTATATGATAAAGGAATGCTCTCTAAGAATATACAACAATCTTTTTCATGAATGCATCTAATAACAGATTGTGAAGATATATAAGCCAAAAACTGAGAGCATGGCAAGAAATTTTTTTAAATGCACCATTAAAGCTGTCAACTTCAGTATCCCTCTTTTAGTATTTGATAGATAAAAAAGACAGACTATCAGGATATATTTGACTTGGACAGCATTTTCAACTGACTTTGTCTAATTGACATTTATCAAATACTCCATCTAGGAACTGTATAAAAATTGTCAAACTCTCATGGAACATTCACCCATAAAACACATCCTAATAAATTTGAAACAATAGAAATGAGAAGAGGTATGCTGTCATATACAACAGAGTTTAAATGGAAATCAATAACAGAAAGATAGCTGAAAAGTTCTCATTAATTTGGAGATTAAATAAGACACTTCTAAACAATACATGGGTAAATAGGTTTCAACAACAAATTTTAAAATATTTTTAACTAAGTAAAAATAAAACTGCAATTTATCAAAAATCTGTGTGATTCAGTAAAAATGGTACTTAGAAAGAAATTTATGACTTTGAATGAACATATTGGAAAATAAGAAGGTTCTAGTCTGCAATATAAGATTCCTCCATTGGAAACTAGGAAACAAAAAGTGATTTAAGCATAAAGCAGGCAGAACAATAATAAAGATGATAAAAAGAAGATAAATCAATGACATTTAAAGATAAAAGCCACAATATCAAAACTGATTCAGTGAAAAAAATCACTAAAAGTGATAAATGTGTATTCTCATTAACTAAGAAAAAAAATGAGTTTTTAAAAATAATTTCAACTTTTATTTTCAATTCAAAGGGTGCTTGTAGAGGTATGTTAGATGGGTACATTGAGTGATGCTGAGATTTGAAGCACAAGTGATATTGTCACTCAACTATTGAGCAGAGTACTCAGTAGTTAGTTTTTCAACCTTTGTCCTCTTCCCTCATTTCACCCTCTCATAGTCCCCAGTGTCTATTGTTGCCATCTTTATGTGTATAGTTACCAAATATTTAGCGCCCACTTATAAGTGAGAACATGCATCTGTTCCCACTTATAAGTGAGAACAGAACTATTCTGTTCCAATAATTTGCTTTGGATAGTGGCCTCCAGCTGCATCTCATGCTACTGTGAAGACAGGATTTTGTTTATTTTTATCACTGCAGATATTTCATGGTGTCTATGCATCACATTTTCTTTATCCAATCTGTAATTTATGGACACCTAGATAGATTACATGTCTTTGCTATTGTGAATAGTGCTATAGTGAACATGCTAATGTGTGTTTCTTTGGGTAGAATGATTTGTTTTCTTCTGGATAATAGTTGAATTGCTAGGTCAAATGGTGATTCTTTTTTAAGTTCTTTGAGAAGTCTACAAACTGATTTTCACAGTGGCTGAACTAATTTACATTTCCACCAACAGTGTATAATTGCTCCCTTTTCTCTGCAGACTTGCTATCATCTGTTGTTTTTTAACTTTGTAATGATAGTTATACTGACTGGTGTGAGATGATATCTTGTGGTTTTGATTTGCATTTCTCTGATGATTAGCGATGTTGAGCTTTTTTCAAGTTTGTTGACCATTTGTATTTCTTGTTTTGAGAAGCATCTGTTCATGTTTTTTTGCCCACATTTTAATGAAATTATTATTATTATGTAATTATTTTATTAAATTATTATATTATTATTACTGTTTAAGTTCTTTACAGATTCTGGATATTTGTATTTCATTGGGTGCAGAGTTTGTGGATATTTTCTCCCATTATTTAGGTTGTCTATTTACTCTGTTTATGGTATCTTTTGCTGTGCAGAAGATGTTTAGTTTAATTAGGTCCAATTTGTCAATTTTTGTTTTTTGTTGCAATTGCTTTTGAGGACATAGTCATAAATTCTTTCCCAAGGCAGATGTCCAGAATAGAGTTTCCTAGATTTCTTTCTGTCATTCTTATATTTTTAGATGTTACTTTAAATCTTTAATACATCTTGAGTTAAATTTTCAATATTGTAAAGGTAGGGATATAGTATTTTTCTGTATATGGCTAGGTAGGTAAATATCACAGCACTATTTATTAAATAGGAAGTTCTTTCTCCATTGCTAATTTTTGTTGACTTTGTCGAAGATCAGATAGCTATAGGTGTGTGACTTTATTTCTGGGTTCTCTATTCTGTTCCATTGATCTATGTGTCTCTTTTCATGCCAGTGTCATGCTGTTTTGGTTACTGTAGCCTTATAGTATAGTTGAAATTCAGGTAATGTGATGCCTCCAGCTTTGTTCTTTTTGTTTATGATTGCTTTAGCTATTCAAGCTCTTTTTGGTTTCATATGAAATTTAGAATAGATTTTTCTATTTCTGTGAGAAATGACATTGGTAGTTTGATGGAAATAGCATTGAATCTCCAGATTGCTTTGGGTAGTATGGCCATTTTAACTATATTGATTATTCTAATCCATAGGAATAGAATTATTTTCCATTTGTTTTTGTCATCTATGATTTCTTTCAGCAGTGTTTTGTAGTCTCCTTGTAAAGATCTTTCCTCTCCTTGACTAGATGTATTCTTGGTTATTTTATTCTGTTTATGACAATTGTAGATGGGACTGCATTCTTGATTTGGCTGTCAGTTTAAGCATTATTGGTGTGTAGAAATGCTACTAAGATATATATATATATATATATTTTTTTTTTTTTTTTTTTTTTTTGAGACGGCGTCTGGCTCTGTCGCCCAGGCTGGAGTGCAGTGGCCTGATCTCAGCTCACTGCAAGCTCCGCCTCCCAGGTTTACGCCATTCTCCTGCCTCAGCCTCCCGTGTAGCTGGGACTACAGGCGCCCGCCACCTCGCCCGGCTATTTTTTTTGTATTTTTTAGTAGAGACGGGGTTTCACCGTGTTAGCCAGGATGGTCTCGATCTGCTGACCTCGTGATCCGCCCGTCTCGGCCTCCCAAAGTGCTGGGATTACAGGCTTGAGCCACCGTGCCCGGCCAGAAATGCTACTAATATTTTTACATTTATTTTGTATCCTGAAACTTTACTGAAGTCATTTATCAGTTCCCGGAACATTTTGGTAGAGTATTTAGCGTTTTCTGGGTATAGAATCACATCATAAATAAAGAGAGATAGTTTGACTTCTTCTTTTCATATTTGGATGCTGTTTATTTCTTTCTCCTGCCTGAGTGTTCTGGTTAGGACTTCCAGTACTATGTTAAATAGGAAGAATGAGTGCGGGTATCCTTGTCTTGTTCCAGTTCACAAGAGGAATGCTTCAGATCTTGCCCTTTCAGCATGATGTTGACTGTGGGTTTGTATAAAATGACTCTTTGTATTTGAGGTATGTTCTTTCAATGCCTAGTCTGTTAAGGGAGAATACTTAATTTAGCAATATCAGAAAGAAAGTGAAGACATTACTATTGATCTCATAGACATTAAAAGAATAATGAAGTAAGGAATACTATGAAAAATGCTATGCCCAAAAATGTGGTAACCTAGATGAAATGGACCAATTCTTGCAAAGAGGAAGACGATCAAAACTCACACAAAGAGAAAGAGATAGTGTGAACAAGCCTATAGTTGTTAAAGAAATTGAGTCAATAACAGTTTTCAAAAAGAGAGCACCAGGGCCAGATGGTTTTGCTGGAGAATTCTACAAATGTTTAAGAGTGGAATGACACCAATTTCTCACAATCTCTTTTAAAAAAAATCAGAGGGAACACTTTCTAGATTATTTTATGAATCCAGTATTAGTCTAATACCTAAATTAGATAAATATTAACAGATAAGAAAACTATAGACTACTATTTACCATGAACATGGATGCTAATATACTCAGCAAAGTAGTATTATAACAAATCACATCGAATAATGTGTAAGAAGAGTTAAACACTACAAATGGGGAATTTTTTCCAGGTACACAAGTCTATTTCAACATTTACAAGTCTACTACTGTAATCTACCACATCAATATGCTAAAGCAGAGAAATAAGAAAATCCTATGGATATACTCAGAGAAAACATCTAACAAAATACAACATCCATTAATGACAAAAAATTCTAGCAAAATAGAAATGGGTGAAAACTTACTCAACTAGATAAACTGCAAAGATACCTAAAACATAATACTTAATGATGAGAAACCATTACTTCCTCCTAAGATGTGTAATAAGGTAAGGATGTCCTCTCTCATCAATGCTATTCAACATTGTACTCAGAGTCCTAACTTGCAATTAAAAAAGTAGTAAAAAGAAAAAAACACAGATTGAGAAGGAAGAAATGCTTTGTTTTATATAAAATTCCAAAGTATCAGTATGTTTAAAAAACAAAAAACATGCAACTAGTGAAGTATTGTGGTGACTATTGCAATATTTTGGATACAAGCCTAATATACAAGGCCAATTGCTTTTCTATATACCAAAAAATACAATTAAAATGTAAAATATTTTCTAAATAATTAAATTAGCAATAACATAAAAATAAATGTTTTGGTAAAATGTCAAAAAATATGTACAGAATTTATATAAGAAAAGTAACACAACTCTGGTGAAAGAAATTAAAGATCTAAAAAGTGGAGAGGTATTTCATGTGCATGGATTAGAAATACAAATATTGCTAATATGACAAGTATTCTCTATGTGATCCACAAATGCAATGCAATCCGAATCAAATTTTGGCAAGCAATTTCTTAGATATTAATAAACTTTTCCTAAAGTTTATATGAAAAGGCAAAATATCTAAAATAAGTAATGCTATGCTGAAGAACAACAAACCTGAATGACTCACCGTACTCAATTTCAAGACTCAAACAAACCTATAGTAATCAAACCAGCATGTTCCTAACAAAAGAATTAACATGTAAATCAATGGGATAGAATATTTAATAGAATAAATTTACACAAATATAGGCAAATAGTCTTTGCAAAAGAAATAAACGTAATTCAGTGCAGAAAGGATAGTTTTCTCAAATAATAGCATTGCTAATATTTGACATCCATATCCCCTCACTCCTGCCTCCCACAAAATAATTGAAACTGGACACATGCTTATATCCTTCATAAAAATTGACTCAAAATGGACCATAGACCTAAACATAAAATGCAGAATGATAATGCTTATATAAGAAATAATAAAAGAAAATCTAGGTGACCTTAGGTTGGGTGATGTGTTTTTGGATACAACACCAATGAAAGAAAAATCTTAAAAACTTCTGCTCTGTGTAACACACTATTAAGAAAATAAAAAATAAGACACAGGAAAAGGGGAGCCAACATGGCTGACTAAACACAGCTAGGAGAAACATCTCCCACCAAGAGACCAAGACATCAGAAAGACTGATACATTCTGAGCAGATCTTTGGAGGGAAGGCAATGAGAGTGGTTGGAGGGAGGACACAGACACTGAGCTGAAGGAGAAAGTTTGGAATTCTTCATGGAGCTACAGAGCCCTGGGACTCATTCCAGGCCTTGGGTGACTAGTGGGGAAGGGGTGAGTTGAACAAGTGAGGAGTGCCCCTTTTCACCACAGACCTCTAGAATCCTGGCAACAGGAGCCTCCATACTCCCTATGGACACTTGAACTGTCAGGGAGGGATCCTCAGAGAGGCAGTAGGGGCAGGACTCCAGCCTATGTGGCTCCAGGAGAGTTTGGTGTAAGAACATTTACAGTTAATCATGGTCGGCAATGTCCATCACCCAAAGCTCACTATGCTCCTCTAAACTTTAGCCTCAGGGTGACAGTCAGACTTGGACAGATCAGGCCAGTTTTGCCTACTAGATGAGGCTAGTTTGATCTGATTGCCTCCCTGTTTAATGACTTCTTCCTGTGCCCTAGCCTGGCCATGCCTGTTTACAGGACAGCCTCAGATACCTAACCAGGGTGCTTCCTGGGTACCCTCATCAATGTGTCTTTAGTGGAAGATTATTCCCAACCATAGGAGAGCTCCAGCAGGCAGGTCTTCACCAACACACACCAGCTTAACCTTACCCTTACGCAGTTACGGTGTTCCCCTGCTGCTTTCCTGGTATGCAGTCACTCATGGCCAATCCTCACTGCTTTGCCAGTGCACTCATGTGGGTGGACCTCAACTCTCTCTTTGTTTTTTTGAGATGGAATCTTGCTCTGTTGTCCAGACTGGAGTGCAGTGGCACGATCTCGGCTCACTGCAAGCTCCACCTCCCAGGTTCATGCCATTCATTCTCCTGCCTCAACCTCCCAAGTAGCTGGGACTACAGGTGCCCACCACCACGTCCAGCTAATTTTTTTGTATTTTTGGTAGAGACAGGGTTTCACTGTGTAAGCCAGGATGGTCTCAATCTCCTGACCTCATGATCTGCCTGTCTCAGCCTCCCAAAGTGCTGGGATTACAGGCATGAGCCACCACGCCTGGCCAGACCTCAACTCTCTTATCCTACATGAGCATGTGTGCATGAACCTTACCATGCCACTGCCAGTGTGAGCACACCCTGCTGTGCCCAAACCACTGACACACAGGCACTTGGTTATGTTGCCATAGCCAGCATGAACTTTTGCATAGACACTGGCAACCTGGCGTCCTCAGGCCATGGCTGTCACTGGTGCAAATGCACACATGGATCCTAGCACCTCCCCCACCAATAAATACCTCACTCCTACTGTGACCAGAAATGAGTTCACAAAGGAATGCCACAGTCCCTTTCCTGCTGGTACACCACCCCAGCTGACATGTGTGCACCCTGCTTGGCTGCCATGGCTTCTGGCATGTGCAAGCGAGCATAGATGCACTGCCACCACCTTGCTGAGTGTTGTGGTCAGTGGACCAGGAATACCTTGTCATCTCCAGTGTAGCAGATTTTCTAAACTTGAGAGGCCAGAGAAAAAATCAGCTCCCCAGGGTTAGAGCATAAAGAACAGGATTGCTGAGCTGAGCTTTGAGCCTCTGAAATCTTCCAGAAACAAAGCCAATCAACTTGACCCACCATATACAATAATCAAACCTTCAAGGACATCAAAGAAGATAAAAGCAAACACCTTATCCACAGGACCACTTCAAAGGCTAAAGGAATATAGCCCACACAGTTGAGATAGAACCAGTGCAAGAACTCTGACAACTCAAAAAGCTAGAGTGTCTCCTTACCTCCAAATGACCACACTAGTTCCTCAGCAATGGTTGAAATGGCTGAAATGACAGATATAGAATTCAGAATATTAATAGGAACAAAGATTATCAAGATTCAGGAGAAAGTCGAAACCCATCTAAGGAATATAAAGAATACAATAAAACAATACAGGAGCTGAAAGACAAAATGGTCATTTTAGAAAGAACCAAACTGATCTGATATACCTGAAAAACTAACTTCAAAAATTTCATAATATAATTGGAAATATTATCAGAAGAATTGGCCAAGATGAGGAAAGAATCTCAGAGCTAGAAGACCAGTTCTCCAAAATAATTCAATCAGGCAAAAATAATTTTAAAAAGTATAAGTAAGAATGACCAAATTTTCTAAGTATGGGATTATGTTAAGAGACATTAACTTATAACTTAATGTATAACTATTTGTTATCCCTAAAACAGAGGAAAAGAAAGCAAGCAACTTGGAAAACATATTTCACAATATTATCTGGGAAAATGTACTCAACCTCACTAGAAAGGCCAATATTCAAATTCAAGAAGGCAAAGAACGCTTCCAAGACACTATAGAGGACAACCATCCCCAAGACCATCTGATCTTCAGATTCTCCAAGGTTGAATTGAAAGACAACATGTTTAAGGCAGCTAGAGGGAAGGGGCTGGTAACCTACGAAGGGCACCCCATCTGGTTAACAGTGGAAATGAGGGCCTATATTTAGAATCCTTTTTTTTTTTTTTTTTTTGAGATGGAGTCTCATTCTGTCTCCAGGCTGGAGTACAGTGGTGTGATATCGGCTTACTGCAACCTCCACCTCCCAGGTTCAAGTGATTATTCTGCCTCAGCCTCCTAAGTAGCTGGGATTACAGGCACACACCACCATGCCTGGCTAACTGTTGTGTTTTTAGTAGGGATGGAGTTCTACCGTGTTGGTCAGGCTGGTCTTGAACTCCTGAACTCGTGATCAGCCTGCCTCAGCCTCCCAAAGTGCTGAGATTACAGGCATAAGCCACTGTACCCCACCATATTCAGCCTTCTTAATGAAGAGAAAGTCCAACCAAGAATTGAATATCCAACCAAACTAAGCTTCATAAGAGAAAGAAGAAATAAGACCTATTCAGAGAAGCAAATGCTAAGGGAATTCATTACCACCAGACTGACCTTATAAGAGATCCTTAAAGGATTGCTAAATATGGAAAGTCTGTTAATGGCCACCACAAAAACTTATGGACATAAACCATTGACACTATAAAACATGTACACAATCAAGTCTGAATAATAATCGGCCAACAACACAATGACAGGATCATATTTGCATATATCAATATTAACCTTGAATGTAAATCTGCTAAATTCCCCAATTAACAGGCACAGGGTGGCAAACTGAATAAGGATGCAAGACTATATGATGTTTTTAAGAGACCCATCTCACATGCAGTGACACCCATAGATTCCAAGTAAAGAGATGGAGAAAAATCTACCAAGCAAATGGAAAACAGAAAAAAAACAAGGGTTGTTATTCTAACTTCAGATAAAATAGACCTTAAACCAACAATAATAAAAAAAAAGACAAAACAGGGCATTACGTAATGGTAAAGGGTTCATTTCCACAGGAAGACCTAATTATTCTAAATATATAATACACACCCAACACAGGAGCACCCACATTCTTAAAATAAGCTCTTAAAGACCTATGAAAAGACATAGATAACCACACAATAATAGTTCAAGACCTCCACACCCACTAACAGTATCAGACAGATCATCGAGGCAGAAAACTATCAAAAATATTTGGGACCCAAACTTGACGCTTGACACAGTGGATCTGACAAACATCTACAGATCTCTCCACCAAAAAACAGCAGTATATACATTATTCTGATCTGTACATGGAACATACTCTAAGATAGACCACACTATTGGCCATAAAACAATTCTCAGCAAATTGAACAAACACAAAATCATCCCAAACACACTCTTGTACCACAGCACAATAAACATATAAATCAATACTAATACTAAAAAAGTCACTCAAAATCATACAATTACATGGAAGTTAAAGAACCGCTTCTGACTGACTTTTGGGTAAAAACTGAAATTACGGCAGAAATCAAGCAATTCTTCAAAACTAATAAAAACAAAAATACAACACAGCAGAATCACTGGGATACAGCTAAAGCCGTGTTAAGAGGAAAGTTTATATCACTAAACACCTACAGCAAAAAGCTAGAAAGATCTCAAATTCACAACCTAACATCATACCTAAGGAACCAGAAAAAAAGACCAAACCAACCCCAAAATTAGCAGAACACAAGACACCAAAATCAGAGCTGAACTGAAGAAAAATGAGAACCATAAAAAAATCAATGAATCCAGGCGTTTGTTTTTTGAATAAATAGATAAGACTGATAGCCTGCTAGCTAGACTAATAAAAAAGAAAGGTAATCCAAATAAATACAATCAGAAACGACAAAAGGGACATCACTATCAACCACACAGGGAAAACAAAAAAAAAAAATATCAGAGACTACCACAAATACCTCTATGCACACAAACTAGAAAATCTGGAAGAAATAGATAATCCTGAAAACACACAACCTGCCAAGACTGAACTAGGAAGACAATGAATCTCTGAACAGATCAATAATAAATTCCAAAACTGAATCTATAATAAAACACCTAACAAGCAGAAAAAGCCCACAACCAGATATAGTTACAGCCACATTTTATTAGATGTATAAAGAAAAGCTGATATTGTTCTTACTGAAACTATTCCAAAACATTGAGGGACTCCTGCCTAACTTATTCTATGAAGCCAGGATCATTTTGATACCAAAACCCAGTACAGACACAACAGAAAAAGAAAACTTTAGGCCAATATCCGATATGGTTTGACTGTTTCCCACCCAAATCTCACCTTGTAGTTCCCATAATCCTCACATGTAGTGAGAGGGACCCAGTAGGAGGTAATTGAATCACAGGTGCTGATCTTTCCCGTGCTGTTCTTGTGATAGTGAATAAGTCCAATGAGATCTGATGGTTTCATAAAGAGCAGTTCCCCTGCACATGCTCTCTTGCATGCCACCATGTAAGAAGTGACTTTGCTCCTCCTTCACCTTCTGCCATGATTGTGAGGCTTCTTCAGTCATGTGCAACTGGGAGTCCATTAAGCTTCTTTTTCTCTTTTTTTTTTTTTGAGACAGTCTCGCTCTGTTGCCCAGGCTGGAGTGCAGTGGCCGGATCTCAGCTCACTGCAAGCTCCGCCTCCCGGGTTTACGCCATTCTCCTACCTCAGCCTCCCCAGTAGCTGGCACTACAGGCGCCCTCCACCTCGCCCCGCTAGTTTTTTGTATTTTTTAGTAGAGACGGGGTTTCACCGTGTTAGCCCGGATGGTCTCAATCTCCTGACCTCGTGATCTGCCCGTCTCGGCCTCCCAAAGTGCTTGGATTACAGGCTTGAGCCACTGCACCCGGCCGCTTCTTTTTCTTTATAAATTGCCCAGTTTTGGGTATTTCTTTATAGCAGTATGAAAACGGACTACTATGATATCCTTGATGAATGCTACATAAGTCAGCAGCATTTCTATACACCAACAATGTCCAAACTGAGAACCACAAGAAAGCAATCCCTTTCACAATAGCCAGAAAAAGCATAAAATATCTAGGAATACGGCTAACCAGAGAGGTGAAAGATCTCTGCAGTGAGAATTACAAAACACTGCTGAAATAAATCAGAGATGACACAAATAAATGGAAAAACATTCGATGGATTAGAAGAACAAATATCATTAAAATAATCATGCTGCCCAAAGTAATTTACAAAGTCAAAGCTATTCCTATCAATCTAGCAATGTCATTCTTCACAGAATCAGAAAAAAATTGTTATAAAATTCATATGGAACCAAAAAAGAGCACAAATAGCCCAAAGCAATCCTAGTGAAAAAGAACAAAGCTGTAGGCATCATACTATTTGATTTCAACCTATACTATAAGTTACAGTAGCCAAAACAGTACGGTACTGGTACAAAAACAAACACATAGCCTGTGTTAGCCCCTTTTCCCACTGCTGATAAAGACATACCCGAGACTGGACAATTTACAAAAGAAAGAAATTTAAGGAACTTCCAGTTCCATATGCCTGGGAAGGTCTCACAATCATGGCAGAAGGCAAGGAGGAGTATGTCACGTATTACATGGATGACAGCAGGCAAAGAGAGAGAGATTGTGCAGGGAAACTTCTATTTTTAAAACCATCAGATCTTGTAAGTCTCATTCACTATCATGAGAACAGTGCAAGAAAGACCCACCCCCATAATTCAATTGCCTCCCACACGGGGTTCCTCCCACAACACGTGGGAGTTGTGGGAATTACAATTCAAGATGACATATGAGTGGGGACACAGCCAAACCATACCATAGACCAGTTAAACACGAGAAAGAGCCCAGAAATAAAGCTACACATCTATGATCATATGATCTTTGACAAAGTTGACAAAAACAACTAAAGAGGAAAGAACTCCCTATTCAATAAATGGTGCCAGGATAACTGGCTGGGGATATGCAGAAGACTGAAACTGGACCCCTTCCTTACACCATATAAAATTATCTCAAGATGGATGAAAGGCTTAAATGCAAAACCAAAAACTATAAAATCCCTGGCAGATAAACTAGGATATACCATTCTTGACAAAGACCCTGGAAAAGATTTCATGACAAAGATGCCAAAAGCAATTGCTACAAAAACAAAAATTGAAAAATTCAACCTAATTAAACTAAAGAGCTTTTACATATAAACTATCAACAGAGTACACAGAGAACCTACAAAACGGGAAAAAATATTTGCAAACTATGCATCTGACAAAAGCCTAATATTCAGCATCTATAAGGAACTTAAACAAACTAACAAGCACAAAGCAAACATCCCCATTAAAAAGTGGGCAAAGTACATGAACAGACACTTTAAAAAAAAGGCACACATGTGTGGCCAACAAACATGAAAAAATGCTCAGCATCCCTAAATATTAGAGAAATACATGTCAAAACCACAATGGGACCCCACCTCACACCAGTACGAATAGCTGTTATTGAAAGAAGTAACAACAGAGGCTGGCAAGGTTGCAGTGCAAAGGAAACACTTACACACTGCTGGTGGGAGTGTAAATTAGTTCAGCCACTGTGGAAAGCAGTTTGGTGATTTCTTAAATGACTTGAAGCAGAATTACCATTTATGCAGAAATCCCATCGTTGGATATACAACCAAAGGAATATAAATCATTCTATCATAAAGACACATGCATGTGTACGTTCATCACAGAACTATTCACAATAGCAAATACATGGAATCAACCTAAATGCCCCTCAGCGGTGATTGGATTAAAAAATTTAGTACATATACACTATGAAGTAGTATGCAACCATAAAAAAGAACAAGATCATGTCCTTTCCAGCAACACAGATGGCGCTGGAAGCCATGCTCCTAAGCAAACGAACACAGGTGCAAAAAAACAAATAGTGCATGTTCTCCTTTATAAGAGGAAGGTAAACATTGAGCACACATGAACACAAAAGTGGGAACAGACACCAGGGCCTACTTGAAGGTGGAGGATGGGAGGAGGGTCTATCTATAGGATACTATGCTTATTATCTGGATGATGAAATAATCTGTAAACTAAACCTCCATGGCACACAATTTACCTATATAACAAACCTGCACATGTACCCCCGGAACCTAAAATTAAAGTTTAAAATAATAATAATAATACCTACCAAATGCTGGCAAGAATATGCAGCAACAATAACTCATTCATTGTTGGTAGGAATATAAAGTGGTTCAGTTATTTTGAAAGACAATGTAGCAGTTTTTTTTTTTTTTACAAAACTAAATGTAAGCTTACCATTAGATCCAACAATTGTATTCTTAATTATTTCCTTCAATGAGCAAATCTATGTCCACACAAATCCGCACACAAATATTTGTAGCAGCTTTATTCATAATTGCCACAAATTGGAATGAGCCAACGTGTCTTTTAATAACTGAATGAAAACAAAATAAATTCTCATGTGTAAAACTTTTAAAAAGCAACAGACATGGAGAATATATTGGCAAAACACATACCTATTGAAGGACTGGTATTAAAAATATAAAAGAATAGCGAAAACTTAATAATAACAAAACAAACCATTTTTAAAATAGGTAAAATTTATGAACAAATATCTCATCAAAGAAGATAAAGAAATATCATATAAGGATATGAAGAGATTCTCAATATCGTTTGACAGTAGCAAGTTACAAATTAAAGGCAATGAGAAACCACTACACACCTATTAGAACAGCTAAAATTCAAAAATCTGACAATGCTAATAATTGGTCACAATATCAAGCATAGCAAAATCTCATTCAATGCCAATAGAAATATAAAATAGTACAGCCACTTTGGAAGACAATATAGCAGTTTGTTATAAAGTTAAACACAGACCTACCCAACTATCAAGCAATCACCTTTTTCGGTATGTACAGAAGTGATTTAAAAACGTATGTCCATGTAAAAACCTAAGAATGGGGATTTTCTTCATAATTGCCAAAATATTGTAAGGTACTAAGATTTCACTTAATAGATGAATAAACAAACTATGGTACACTCACACAATGGCATGTCTTTCAGTGATAAAAATAAATAAGCTAGTAAATGATGAAAATATATAGATAAATTGTAAACATTACTAAGTGAAAGAAGCCAATTTGGAAAGATTACATAACATCTGACGTCAATTTTTGATGTTCTGAATAAAACAAAACTGTAACAACAGCAAAAATATTGGTGGATGACAAGGAGAAAGATATGGAAGGTTGAATAACTAAAGCACAAAAAAATCGTTAAAACAGTGAAACTCTTTTATATGACACTGCAGTGTTTAACACATAACACTGCATTTGTCAAAACCCTTAGAACTTTTCAGCACAAAGAGTGAACATTATATTTGCAAAGTTTAAACAAAATTATTTAGGATGTGAGAGGACACCAAGGGAGAATGCAGAATGTGACAAAACAATGTAACTTAACTACAAATATATGAAGCAATGGTGAAAAGAAATGGTGCACACCTAAGAAACTCTGATAATCAGTAGAGTCTATAAAACTAAAGACAAAAAATGAGTTGGTAAGTGTGTGTTTCCCAATAATATAGTTTGAAAATTCTAAAACCACTATGCCTGTATCCCGGAATTGAATAATTAAATAAATAGATGGCCGACGTTGGAGGCCAAGTTTCTTCAGCTTGAAGTGGAACTTTTCAGATCAGGAAGAGGAAGATGCTACAATGTTCCATTGGTAATGGATTAGAATTGTAGACATCAATGTGAACTGATGCTAAGGTTACTATAGATACATATGGTTATATATAGATATATGTATGTATGTGTCTATCTATATATATTCATTTTTTTGCTCTGTCAGCTGAGAGGACTTAGAAGCAATGACACTACAGCACAAATGACCACATCTAGTACCCAAATTCTGATTTTTAATACCATTCTCCAGTAAAATCAGGAGCTCATTGGAGAAATGGTTAATGGTAGAAGAAATATAGGAAATATATAATATGATCCTGGACCATCTTGTAGCCTCAGAAAATAAGATAAAGAGAAGGAAAAACTCCTACAATGGCAGAGATATATCGAAATTTCTAATGGCCAAAGCTGGAAGAATTTGAGCAACAACGTAAATAAGTCTTATATTATAATCCAAAGTATAAAAAAGATCGCCATGAATCCATACCAGTATAAATAAATAAATAAATAGGAAAAAGATAAATCTCCTGTCTTAAAGGATTACAAATTATTTATGCACATAGTCTACTCTTAAAAAGGTAGGACATAACCCTGTGGTTCTTAACTATGGACTGTGCATGGTTACTTTCTTCTAAAGAGTAATGCATGTTAACAGGAAAAAAAGTAACTTTACGAAGGAGAAAACTGATAAGCACTACATCTGCCAGGTGATTAAGGTTAACATCAACAATGATGTGTCATGTTGATATGTACTCTTGATGTTGTATAATGAAACAGGATTCTAGATCTGTGATCTTGCTCCCAAATCTCCAATAACCCATGTAACAATGTGAGAAACATCAGACAAATGCCAGTTGAAAGATAGTCTACCATATTCCTAACTAGTACTTCTCAAAACTGTTTGTTAAGGTAATCAAAAACAAGGAAACTCGGATAAACTCTCACAGCCAACAGGAACCTAAAGAGACATGATAACTAAATGTAACCTGATATTGTGGACTGGATCTTGAAACACGAAAAAAAGGACATTAAATAAAAATGAGTGAGTTAATAATAAAACACCTGGTATAGAGTATATTGATCAAATCAAAATTTAAAGACTTAAATACAAAACCTGAAACTATGAAACAACTAGGAAAAAAACACTGGGGAAATTGCTTCAGGATATTGGACTGGGTAAAGATTGTTTTGAGTAAGGCTTCAAAAGCATAGGCAACAGAAATATCTCTGTACTATATTCATTTTTTTTTTTTGTAAATGTAAAATGATTGTAAAATAAAAGCCGATTAACAGTAAATTGTAGTAGTAATTTGGCAGTGAGATAGTTTTGTGTCCCAAAGTTGTTTTCTCTCTCAATGACTTTTAGATATTGGCAATTTCTTTTTCAATTTTAATTTTTATACATTTAGCAGGTACAAGTGCAGTTTTGTCACATGGATATATTGTGTGGTGGTGAAGTCTGGACTTTTAGTGTAATCATCATCTGAATAGTGCATGTTGGTTCCCCTTTAGATAATTTATCATCCCTCACCCTCCTCCCACTCTCCAACTTTTCTGAATCTCCAATATCTATTATTCCACTCCCTATGTCCATGTGTATACATTATTAGCTCCCATTTTTAAGTGAGAATATATGGTATTTGACTTTCTTACAATAATGGCCTCTAGTTTTCTTCATGTAACTGCAAAAGACACAATTTTATTATTTTTTATGGCTTGACTAGTATCCCATGATATATTCCAATTTTTCTTTATCTAATCACCCATTGATGGGCACCTAAGTTGATTCCATATGTTTGTTATTGTGAATAGTCCTGCCATAAACATACAAATACAGGTATCTTTTTGATATAATGATTTCTGTTCCTTTTGGTAAATACCCAGTAGTGGGATTGCTACATAAAATGGTAGATCTATTTTTAGTTCTTTGAGAAATCTTCATATTGTTTTCCACTGAAGTTGTACTAATTTACATTCCTGCCAACAGTGTATAAGTGTTCCCTTTTCTCTGCATCCTCCCCAACACCTGTTATGTTTGATTTTTTAATAATAGACATTCTGACTAGTATGTAGTGCTATCTCATTATGGTATCAGTTTCCATTTCTCTGATAATTAGTAAGGTTGAAAATTTTTTCATATATACTATAGAATTTAATTAAGTCCTTTATGGCTTCAGAAACAGTGTTGTGGGGCTTTTCAATGAGACTTTTATTTATTTTCATTGTATAATCCCAAAGATTAATTTAGGCTAAATGGGGTAGGGCTGGGTGGCAATGAGCAATGAATAGCCAGGCACCGGGTAACTTTCCTGGATGCATCGATAACTTTATGGCTGACTCAGCTACCAGTAACCAGGTGATGGTGGGAGCACATATAGATAGGACTGTGAAAGATTTGGAGAGTGAGTCACAAACTAAATCAATCCCTGTCTTTGGAACTCCTTAGATTATGGGCCAAGGTCACTAGAGGCTTTTAAAAGTTACATTACAAAACAAATGACAAAGATAAATGCAAAATGGCTGGTGGTTGAACAGATTCCCTTATTTTACTAATGTGGAATATAAAAAAAAGGAAGGATTTAACTCATAGCTAAATTTAACCATGACTGCATTTGGCCACAGCTAAGTTAAACTCTCCTAGACTTACTTCTCCAAGTGTCCGGTTCCTTAGGCCACTGTGCCATGAGTCATTAGTCAGCACTTCAGACAAATGCAATTTACAGGATAATTTAAAGTTATCAGGAGCAGCATAAAAACATTAAATAGAAAGCCAATCAAATCTTCATATTCCTTATTTTCAGCATGTGTGACAAGAATGTTTCAAGAGATAGTCTATTGAATCCATTGAGATGTCCCATAAGTAGGCTGTGCATCCATGCTAATTATAGAGCTTATCATACTCCCCAGAAAATGTGCAATTGTAACAACCATATTTATTAAAATATGCCTTTCTCTCTTTCTTTCTCTGATAGCTGTATGTTTCAGAAAAAATAAATAGCTAATTCAAAATCTTGGCATAGTGAAATGCAAGAAACATAGGATTCTGGAGGTTTTTCAGTGTTTTGAGCATAAAGACTAAACATGCCACAGGAAAAACTGTAAATAGAGTGAGGCTTCACTTAGTTCTCACTGATTAATTTTCCTGGTCATGGTAGTCAATCATTTTAATCTGAACCTCAGTCTCATTTTCTGTCCAATAGAGATAAGAATCCATGTCAAAAACCTAACTCTCCACATAAAATGATGAACAGGAATAACTTTTTTGATAAATATCAAAATGGTTTATGCAGAAATGATTCTGAATTAAGTTACAATAATTATTAACAATACCACCAAAACAAAACAATGGCATGGAAAACTTGATTTGCCTAGAGAGCTCACTTGGTTCAGGCTAGAGCCCAGATTCTGAGAATAATCCAACACAATCCACTTAGTTTTGAGTAAAGTATAGGATTGACTCTACATACCCACTTTGTTCCAGAAGGACAAATGTTTCCACCATCTACTTGCTGAAAATGCATTATCAGCAAGAATGAAAGGTATCACAAGTTAAATAAGGGAGAGGAGTGCTCATTCGTACCCCCTGTCTCTCTGTGGAATGGCTTGTCCTTTCTTTGTTCCTCCTTCTAAATCCATCTTATTTCCTACTCCTTTTTAACTCTTTATTTTAGCTAGGTAGATCTCATCAATTACTCCACTTTCACTGCTCTGTATGAGCCTGGACATCCCAGGCTAATATCCTCTCATCAACAGTACTGTATTAGTCAGAGTTCTTTAGAGGGACAAAACTAATTTTATATATATGTATATATATATATGTGTGTGTGTGTGTGTGTGTGTGTATTTATTAAGTATTAAATTACATGATCACAAGGTCCCACAATAAGCTGTCTGCAAGCTGAGGAGCAAGGAGAGCCAGTCCGAGTCCCAAAACTGAAGAACCTGCAGTCCCATGTTCAAGAGCAGGAAGCATACAGCACGGAAGAAAGACGGAGACTGGGAGAGTAGGCCAGTCTTGCCTTTTCACATTTTTCTGTCTGCTTTATATTCACTGGCATCTGATTAGATTGTGCCCACCAGATTAAGGGTGGATCTGCCTTCCCCAGCCCACTGTTAATCTCTTTTGGCAACACCCTCACAGACACACCCAGGATCAATACTTTGTATCCTTCAATCCAATCAAGTTGACACTCAGTATTAACCATTTCAAGTACCATTTGCTAGTTGGAACTGACAATGTCGTTCTTTAAGCTCCACCCATACTAAGCACACCTGGCATGCTCATACCTCAGTGACTTTGCACGTGCCTCTCTTCCTGGATTGGAGCATCATCCCTCTACCTGTTCATTTGGAAAATTCTTATTTATCCCTTAAATCTTAGTTCTGTGTTTCTGCAAAAACTTCCCAGACTCATCCAAGTCAACTGCATGAATCCATATTGCTGCTTTTAGTAACACTCATTTACTATGTGTTTCCTCAGCACAATACACATTTTCATCATTTTATCTTCTTTCACTTCTTTGTAAAGCTTTGTCATACAGCTTATCAATACATACACTGACCCCTTTTATTGAGGTATAACTGATACTAATATTCTGCACATATCTAAAGTATACAATTTACTTTAATGAGGTAAGATTGTGACCATATTCATCTAATAGATAACTGTTTAATAAAAATTGTTTAATCTCAAAAGCTGGTATCATTTATTCTTAATTTCATTTTATTTTTTGGCTTTATCAAAGTATAATTGACCAATAAAATTCGCATGTATGTAGGATGTAGAGTCTGTTGAATTTGCATTCCATGCCAGTCACTGCAGAGTGGGTATGCCAAACTGAGTAGATTATCACCCTTGTTCTTAAAGGGCTTACTCTATGGTCCTGGTAACAGAAGTGAATTTTTACTTTCACAAAATATTGTCCCTTGACTATCAAATCTTGTCTGTGTACATAGTTCAGAACAGATGGAGAGCTATCCTCAGAAACAGCTCATAGAAAGAGAGGCTAGAGATCCCAAAGGCCCACTAGAGCCAGAATAAAGAGTAGAGGTTTGCACATGAATGCATCAAGTCATCAGGTGACACAAATGAGACCAGGAGTACAAAGTTATACCTAAAGTCAGAAGGAGGTAGTATGTGGAGGTTGGGTCAGAAGTGGGAAAATTAGGCTGTTAGCCAGAAGACCCAAATTAAAGGAGAAAAGAAAGATGTACACAATGGAATTGACTGGGAAGCTCACGAAATTCAGTTCACATATATACATACACATGTGAGTGCATGCTATCTCTGTGTGTGTGTGTGCACACACATGCACATATATAGGTCATACATAAATATATATATATAAAAATCAATGCACTTCTCAGTCAAGTCTTGTGTGAAAAAGATTCCATGGGGCTTCACAATAGCAGCTGAATGTTTGGATGCCCAACACTTACATCTAACTGACTTTAAATTAAACCTATAACTCTCCCTGTCCCAGTATAAATATATCCAGCCCCTCAACTTAAAATTCAGTGCAACCCAGAATGGCTATGTAACTTTTATTCTATGCCTCCTTTCCAAGTGTTACTCTTCTTTCTTATCTTTACCAACTCATTTTATTTTAAGTGCATTCTCAAGTTTTTCCCTCATAATGTTCTTCCTGTCCTGATTACATTCCTCCTTGTTTCTTTCTGGCATATTAGACATCATTCATACCATAACACTGGTCAAAATCCTCTGTTAATGCTTTCTACAAACCCTCTAATTACAACTTTCCTCTGTCTTCCTTCTGTCTACACATAGCACTGAATGTTCGGACCACACATTTTATCAGTTGGTTATAGACAGTTTACTGCAGAGCATGTTTATTCCAAACCATCTTATATTTATTGCCATTGAATTTGTTAGTTTTCCTCAACAACAGAATTTATGGGCATCTAAACTACAGAAAGAGCATCTCAACAGTGTCTCCCATAAGAGTGTGCCTAGATTCTTCTAGAGTCCTTGTTGATCACAGATTTTTAATAATCTTATATGCTTCCTTGCATGTGTTGATGATAGTTTGGTGATGGACCCCAGGCTTTCTCTTGGTCTCCAGACAAGGAGTTCTCTGCATCCACAGAAAAAATGAAAGTAATCGGCAAGAAATGCAAGTTAAAGCAAGGTGGATGGACCTTGAGTGAAAACAGGAAGATTTAGGATACCTGTGGAAAGACAAGTCAGCATTATATAGAGACGAATTAATACTTTGGGATTAAACTGTCTGTGAAGGATAGAAGCATGGCAGACTAAAAATAGGCACGAAGTAATTCAGAAGCTAATCAGGCTGTGTCACAGATAAAATTAATAAGTAAAAAAGTTTTAACAAGACATTAGCGGTCTGAACAGCCCAGAAGGCCTAGGGAGGGAGACAAGAGTATTATGGCTGCAGCATTAACATCACTGTTATTAGGTCGGTGATGATTAACAGTACGTCGTCCCAAAGGAAGCAAGGTGAGCCTTCATAGGACAGCACTATGTCAGGAGATGATGGTCTCAAATTGGACAGCAAAGGTGAACTATCTGTCAGGAGGGACATCACATGCAAGGACACAAAAATGGGGCCATATTAGCCTGCGCAGAAATAAGAATTACACCACGAGAAAAAAACACAAGTAATATAAAGTCAAAGTGACACAGAGATTTGTGAAAAACAGCCACACCTGTTAGTCCTTGGATTCCACTCAGCTCATATCTTGGGAATATTAGTCCAATGCTTCTTTTGGGTCAACCCCATTCAGATTTCATGATAAGAAATGAATTGAATCTATGAAGCAGAAAACCAAAGAACTTCATAATTGCTTCACCCAGGTAACTGTGGGAATATTTTATATCAGTTTCTATCAGGATAAATTGATAAAAAGCTTTTGAATTTTGAGTCTAATGCTATGTGCTTTGAAAAATAAAAAGGGAAACTTAAGCCTGTCTTTCTACAGGAGCTTAAAAGATAATGGAAGAGGCAACTCCAACACAGATTAAAGACACTGCCAACTCAGCATATAACTGGTAGCAGCTATGTGGAATTGTGAACATAAAGTCATTTGGAAGATGAGTATACACTGTTTTTTCACTATTCAAAGTGAGATGAATTGATTAGTGAGGAAAATTTGTCCAGTGACGAAGATTTTGAGCATCAAGAAAGAGGATACATGATTTGATAAGAAGAAAATAGTGGTTCATGCTTTGCAGATTGAAAGGCTGGATAAAATTCTGAAAGTTTACCTGTAGTCCCAGCTACTTTGGATCCTGTAGTGAGAGACTCACTTGAGAACAGGAGTTCAAGGCCATCCTGGGGAACATAACATCACTTCCTGTTTGGGATAGTTGGATATACATTCCTAAAAATAAAATGCTATATTATTATATCAGAAAGTTTTTGGATAAAAGTTACAGAAACCTGTTTAAAAGTGGCTGAACTCATAAGGGATGTTTTACACAACACAGAATCTAGAAATGTAGCATCTTCAGGCCTCCTGCTATAGGACTCTGACACTGTTTCTTTGTAAACTGTCTCAGCAATGCACCATTTTGTATATGCACTTAGTTTCCTTTCCTGCTTTTTAACATTGTTAAGAAAAGCGCAAGCTTCAAAAGAGAGAGAATCTTACTTCTAAAGTATCTCTCTTAGGGAAAAGGAAATCCCTTCTAAGAGTCACCCAGAAAACTTTTTCAGAGAGTCAGTGGTTCATTTGTACATTTCTATACTGAAAAATAGTATGAAGGATAGTATTACCTGCTGCTCTTAGATGAAAAGGAGCCCTACCCATAGGGGTGGGAAGAGATCAATATCCCGTCATTCAACAGGGGTAATATTGGGAGAGGGAATAATTCCAGACTTCCGTCAGGTCTCTGATAGAATGTAGAAAGTGAAGAGAATGAATATAAGTGGACAATTAGCAGTGACTACTGCAATATCCAAAGTCAACTATCTTGAGTCCAGTGAAGAAATTTCTATTCTAATTTCTAGGCAGAAAGAACACTGAGCTAAAGGCTTTGACATCAATCCTCATAGCAAACTAAAGAATTGTATAAACTAAGGAATTTTACATCTGTGCCTTCCACTTCTCTTCGTTTAAGCAGGAATAATTGTAGTAGCAGCTAATTCATGGGGTAATTATGAAAGTAAAGAGAGGAGTAAATTATAAGAAGCCTATTTAGGCTGTGAGGCTCTATTCTTCCTGCCTCTTTGTGGTCCTTCACCCCTGCATGACTTTTAAGATGTCCAAGGGTCTTTCAAAAAGTGGGAACTGATCTGCCTTTGTCCTTTCCTTGCCATTTTACCGTATTAATATTAGGTGCCCAAATCAGTCCATCTACATGGGGTGATTATTCCAGGACAAACTTACATTGTTTCTGGAAAACTACAATAGGCATGATATACATGACTGATGTTGTATCCATGTAATATCTTGTACACACAGCATTTGCAGCTGCTTACATGTTTTAGTCTGTCAAAGAAGCAAAAGGTGGTACTGATAATGAAAGAAATACAGGCTCCAAGAGTATCAGGGGAACCCGCCCCTGATGGTTAACGTGTGTTCTTTTCTATTTCCTATGCCTCTCGGCTGGTTTGAGAAATAAAGGGAAAGAGCACAAGAGAGAGAAATTTAAAGCTGGGTGTCCGGGGGAGACATCACATGTCGGCAGGTTCTGTGATGTTCCCCAAGCCATAAAACCAGCAAGTTTTTATTAGCGATTTTCAAAAGAAGAGGGAGTGCACGAATAGGGTGTGGGTCACAGAGATCACATACTTCACAAGGTAATAAAATATCACAAAGCAAGTGGAGGCAGGGCGAGATCACAGGACCACATGATGGGGCAAAATTAAAATTGCTAATGAAGTTTTGGGCAAGCATTGTCATTGATAACATCCTATCAGGAGACAGGGTTTGAGAGCAGACAACCTGTCTGACCAAAATTTATTAGGTGGGACTTTTTTCGTCCTAATAAGCCTGGGAGCACTACAGGAGACCGGGGCTTGTTTCATGCCTTCGGCTTCCACCGTAAAAGGCGGTCACCTTAAGAGGGCCATCTATAGACCTACCCTCAGGGCGCATTCTCTTTCTCAGGGATGTTCCTTGCTGAGAAAAAGAATTCAGCGATAGTTCTCCTATTTGCATTTGAAAGACGTTCCGTCCCCCTCACTGGCAGTCAGTTCAAGGTTAACTCCCTTGTTCCCTGAATATCACTATTATCCTGTTCCTTTTTCAAGATGCCCAGATTTCATTTTGTTCAAACACACATTCTCTACAAACAATTTGTGCAGTTAACACAATCATCACAGGGTCCTGAGGCGACATATATCCTCAGTTTAAAAAGAAGATGACGGGATTAAGAGATTAAAGTAAAGACAGGCATAGGAAATCACAAGGGTATTGATTGAGGAAGTGATAAGTGTCCATGAAATCTTCACAATTTATGTTCAGAGATTGCAGTAAAGACAGGCGTAAGAAATTATAAAAGTATTAATTTGGGGAACTAATAAATGTCCATGAAATCTTCACAATTTATGTTCTTCTGCCGTGGCTTCAGTCAGTCCCTCCGTTCAGGGTCCCTGACTTCCCGCAACACAAGAGCTCTCATCATTTACTCACATTTTGGAAAGTTCACTATCACAAAATTTGCAGATGGAAAGCCATCAGTGTGCTTCCAAAAGTTCTGATTTTCCAAACCCTGATAGATGAGAAAATGGTCAACCAAAAATCTTCAAACAGCAATAAAAAACTATTTGTTTAAATAGTTAGAGGACTATTTGCTAAGTAGAGGAGGCGAATGCCCCATAGGGTGGTGTTTGTATAATCAATTTTAACTGTGCTATTTGAAATTGGAGCATAATAATGCAATTTTAAATACTTAATGCTGTCCCCTGTTTACACCTATAGAAACGTACTCAATCTCTATTAACAAAACCTGTCTCACATACTCCCAGATATGAGTAAATAAGGAAGTTATCTCTGTGGTGAAGAAAGGAAATTGGATGGTGTGGCCTTCCCAGGTTATTCTTTACTCTTGTGTTTGATTGTTTCAACTTTAATTATAGTCAATTTGAAACAATTTGGTACTTATAGAAGAGTATTTTGGATGATTTCACCCTTTTTTATATTTTATTGCTATAGACTGAATGTTTGTGTGATTTTAAAATTCATATGTTGACACCTAATCCCCAATGTGATAGTAGATGGATGTGGAGCCTCTGGAAGTTGACTAGGTCCCCAAGGTGGAGCCCTCGTGATGCAATGCAATTAGTGGCCTGATAACAAGAGCTATGACAGAGATGAACTCTCTCTTGGCCATGTGAGGATACAGCAAAATGGTGGCTGCTATGGTTTCAAAGTTTATCTCCTTTAAATTGATGTTCAGATTTATTGGCCCTTGTAACAGTATTAAGAGGCAGATCCTTTGGGAGGTAATTAGCTCATGAGGGCTCTACCCTTATGGATGGAAAAAATGCTGTTATAGAAGAGTGAGTTTTACCCCTTTCTGCTTCTTTTTTCTTCTGCTGTGTAAAGATGAAGCATTCCTCCCATCCAGAGGACCCAGCATTCAACATGCCATCTTGGAATTAGAATCACTGAGCCTGCTGGCACCTTAATATTGGGCTTCTCAGCCTCTATAGCTGTGAACCAATAAATTTCTGTTCCTTATAAGTCGCCCAGTCTCTAGAATTCTGTTATAGCAGCACAAATGTAATGGGCTAGGTCAGTAGCTATCTGAGAACCAGAAAGCGGGCCCTTATCAGACATCAAATCTGCTAGCACCTTGATTTTGTATTTCCCAGCCTGCAGCAGTGAAAGAAATAAATGTTTGTTGTTTAAGCCACAAAGGCCAGGGTATTTTGTTATAGCAGCCCAAACCAACTGAGACAATTAGTATGCCAAACTCCATTGTCAAGGAAACGAAATGTTATTCTCTATCAAATATGCCTGAAGAGATGGAGTTACGATTAGATTTGCACAGACTTTTGGAAGATACTATGCACAATCCATCTATTGCTAAGGGGGAGGATATGATCAATGGCTGCAACTTCTGACCTTGATGGAAGACAAAGCACAGATCGTTTATGTCTATTAGGGTAGAGGCAGCTTCTTTGCATCAATGCATTAATGGGATAACTGAGATTATTAATAAGCAGCAGCAGCAATTATTAAGGCTTATTTAAGTATTAGAAGAAAATAAAGAACAGCACCCATATGACAGATCTTTTAAGTACCGATGATACTAGGAGAAAAAAAAATAATTTAAGAAAGTAAAATGAATAATTAGAAGAGCTACTCGAGACTAAATGTAAATTGACAAAGGGTGAAACAAACTCTTTACTTCTCAGGTGATTTTGTTTTGTGTCCTATGGACAGAGGATGCTTTAAAGATATGAATAAAGGAAACCTCTCTATTCAAAGAAGCACTTGTCAGAATTATCTCTCTGGAAAGGATACCTCATGGATATTATTAAATTATAGTCACACTTCTTTATGTGTTCTGAGATTCTTTTATTTTTCCCTGAATTTTTATATTAAATATATTGAACTCTAAATGAATTTTTAATATTAATAATTCAAGTCTTCTCAAACATAAAGATTATCCTTTACTTTACTTTGGCTAAGGCTTATAGAAATATATTCACCTAAAATTGCTGCCCAAATTAAATTCTAAGATAATAAAAATTAATAATAAGATTAAACCAATTTGCTGAATGTCTACATATTTTTCATTTATTTTTTAAGAAGCATGGTTAATTTAGAACATTTTTTAGTTAGCATTATTTGTAAAGCAAACTTTTTATCCTGCAGTCATATGTTGCTAAGGGGCAACATTGAAACTATAAGTATCATTTCAGTCCAACAAGTAAAGAGCTTGGAAGTTATTTTCATCCTTAAAACAGGAAAAAAAGCTGAACAAACCAAAAATCAATGACTTTTCCTGGACCCATTAGAGAATTGAGGTTACAGGGCAAACTGCTCACCAAAACCAGAAGAGATAATCAAATGTGCAGATAGCTGAGATCAGCTTACCTGGATATAGAAGCCACTGGAGACAAACTGGTAGAAACACTTAGAAGGTAATTTTGAGTAATTCTGGGAGGCTGAGAGTGCACTAGTATGAGAGTGAAAAATTCCTGGGCCTACAGATGTAGGAGGGTTTTAGATGTCTGTGAGTTTAAACCCCAAGTACCCTACCAGGTAATCATGGTAGTGTAGAGCTGAGAAAAAACTGCCTTTTGACTGTGGCAGAGGAAGAGGAAAGTAACCATTTTGAACATCCAGTATGATCTACTATTAGGTCAGAATATGTATATCCCATTGGTTTTGCTTCTATGTAGAAGGTTCTACAGAGATACAGAGAAAGAGAGAGAGAGAGAGAGGGAGATTAATTCCCATAAGGAATTGGCCCACACAATTATGAAGGCTGATGAGTCCAAATCTATATTGTCATTTGCTGGGCTGAGAGACTCAAGGCCTGGAAGAAATGATGGTGCAGTTCCAGTCTAAAGGTCAAAAAAGGTGGAGACTCAAGAGGTTCAAGAGGACCGACTGTGCAGATGAAGTCCAAAAGCAGTCAGCCGGAGGATTCTCTCCAGCAGGGAGGCAGAGGTCTTTGTTCTACTTGCACCTTCAACTGATTGAATGAGGACCATTCACATGATGAAGGACAATCTGCCTACTCTGCGTTCACGGACTTAAATGTTTACCTAATCCAAAAACACCCTCCAAGTTGACCTAAAAATGTAACCATCACAGCTTTCTATAAAAAATGCATACTTCCCAGTAAATAAATTTTAAAAAACTTCCTCAGGGTCTTACCTCACATAGGTGGAAGTACAATTCCCAACTCCAATGCTGGTTAATCTTTCTGTCTCACCTAAGGAAGAAAAAACACTCCTGAGGTCATAGCTAAGGGACAGAGGTCCACTAAAAGAATGATTTAATCATAATATTGTAGAATGTCTCCTTTCTGCAACTCCCTACCACCATAATAACATAAGGCTCCATGGTAAATATCATGTGTAACAGGTTCTATAACTGCAAGTCTCAGATTGAATTAAAATGGAATTTTAGGAACATCTAAAGATAATACGGGGAAAAATAAGAATATTTAAATAATTTGAAAATCTTGGTACCTCCACCTATAACTAACATTAAACACAATTTAATTTCTAATCAGATTACTATAAAACTTGACATTAAAGGCCTATTTAACTCAGTTCCTAATATCAAGATATCAAGTTATCTTTCAACAAAAATTTTCAGTCATGATATAAGCAGAAAAGAAACATCATCTGAAGAGACAAATCAAAATTATACCTGATCTCAGGACAGATATATTAGAATTATTACAAAAGGAATTTAAAATAACTATAATGGGTGGGTTAAGGGCTCTAACTGAAAAAGTAGACAACATGGAAAAGCGATGGCTAATGTAAGTACAAAGATGAAAAGACTAATAAAGAAACAAAGGGAAATCCTGAAAATTAAAATCACTAACGGCCATGAAGAATGACTTTAATGTGCTCATTAATAGCTAGCCATGGCTGAGGAAAGGATCAAGGACCTTGAAAGCATGTCAACAGAATATTCCTTAACTGAAATACAATTTTTAAAAAATGTAAAAGAGAGAACAGAACATGCAAAAATTGTAAGACAATTTCAAAAACTGTAGTCTAAGTGTGAATAAAATAGAAGAAAGAAGAAACAAAACAGAATAAATATGTAAAACAATAGTGACTAGGCAATTTTCAGAATTAATGTCAGAAAGAAAACCACAGATTCAGGATGCTCATAAAACATGAAGCTGGATAAATACAAAATAATAATAATAATAATTACACCCAGGCATATCATACTCAAACTTCAAAAAAGTGAAAATAAAGAAAAAATTCTTGAAAAAGTCTAGTGGTTAAACTTACCTTCCCTAAAGAGAAACGAAGAAGGAAAAGAGAGGAGAAAAGAAGAAAAAGAGAAAGAATACACAGAAGATTCTTGTCAGACATCATGCAAGCAAGGAGAGATTGGAGCAAAACTTTTAAAATGTTAAAAGAAAAAAAACATAAACCTAGAATTTTTTAATCCAGGAAATTGCCCTTCAAAAGTGAAGGAGAAATAAACATTTTCTCAGACAAAACAAACAAAGAAACAAACCCCCAAAATGGGAATTCATTGCTGGCAGATCTACCCTGTAAGAAATGTTACAACAACAACCAAATCTGCTGACATTAGCACGATGATCTAGGTCAGACACTTAAATTACATAAAACAAGAAAAAGCTTTAGATGAGGAATAAAAGAAGGTACAATAAAATATTTTATTGTTTTTCATCTTAATTAACCTTGCAGAAAAATTTTGCTTAAAGTAATAATCATATCAATGTATTCTGTGGTTATAGTATAAAACTAAGTGAAGCATATAACAAAAGTTGTATAAAAGATTGCAATACTCTGTTTTAAAGTACTGGCATTCCTCTTGAGCTGTATAGTATTATTTGAAAATTGAATTAAATTGATTGTAACTGCATATTGTAAACTCCATGTCAGCCCCGAAAGATAAACTTTAAAGATGCACAACTGACATGCTAAGAAGGAAAGTAAAGTAGAGATGTAAAATCCTCAATTAAAATTTTAAAAGTCAGAAAAAAGAGGAAACAAACAAATAAAAAATGCAACAAAATGAAACATTTACAAACATGGTAGATATCAGAACAAGTATATCAATAAAAAATGTTATCACAAATTGTCTAAATCTATGAATTAAAAACAGACCTGTCAGAGTGAATACAAAAACTAGACACAACTATGTGTTATCTAGATGAAATCCATTTTAATGTAAAGGTACACATTAACATGTAAACTAATGAAAGATACAGGAGCTATTAAATAATACCTGTTCTATTCAGAGATAGAAGACTCCAGAACAAAGAAAATTATTCAGATAATGATGGGCAACACAAAATGATAAAGTGATCATATATCTGAAAAGATATAACAATCTCTAATGTGTATGCACCTAACAAAGAGCTTTAAAATATGGGAAGCAAAAAGTGGTATCATTGGAAGGAGAAATCAACAAACCCACTAGTATATCTAGAGATTTCTATTTTTCAATGATGATAAATCAAGCAGGAAGAGTATTAACAACACTCTAATTTACCTAAGTAGGACTTTTAATCGACTTGATCTAATGGACATGTACAGAACACTACATGCAAAAACAGAACATCTCAAACTCACATGAAACCTTTACCAACATAGAGCACATTCTAGGCCATGAAGTACTTAGCATTGAAAAGGATACCGATAATACAAAATATGTTTTCAGACCACAAGGAAGTTAACTGGAAATCAATAATGGAGATATAGGTGAAAAATTCCCAAATCTTTGCAGATTAAGCAGCACACTTCTAGAGAGCACATGTAGAGAACAAAGTCTCTAGAAAAATTAGAAAATATTTTGAACTACAAGAAAATGAAAATACAATTTATTAAAATTTGTGGGCTGCAGAGAAAGTACTTCCTAGAGGAAAATTTATAACATTAATTGCACATATTAGGAAAAAACTCATATTTAATAATCTAATCTTCTACCACAGGACTCTAGGGGGAAAAATTAGGTATAAAGCAAAAAATAAAAATAAAAACAAAAAAAAACAATGAAATTGAAATCAGAAAAAGAATATAGGAAATCAAAGGAATCAAAAGCTGATTTTAGAATTGATAAAAAGATTGATGAACCTTTAGGCTAAAAAATTAAAGAAAAGGTACAAGTTAGAAATATAGTAAATGAAAGAGCCATCATCACTGTTGATGTCATACACATTAACAGAATGCTAAATTCGTGTTAGAAACAACCTTATACCCACAAATATAACAAATGGACCAATTCCTTAGAAAGCAAACTCCTACAAGGAGAAATAAATAATTAGCATACCCATATCTATTTTAAAAATTGAACCAATTATCAATAGCTTTCCAAAATAAGCACAATATCCAGTTGATTTCACTCATGAATTACATCAAATGTTTAAGGGAGAAACAATACCAATTGTAACCAATCTATTTCATAAAATAAAAGAGGAAGTTATGCTTGTTTTATGTGGCCAGCATGACCCTAACACCAAAACCAGACAGAAAACATTACAAGAAAACTAGAGACCATTGTGAACATAAATGCAAAAATCATCAAAAACAATTAACAAATTGAATCTAACAACTTACTTTAAAAAATACACCATGACCAAGTTGGATTTATTGTAGTTATGAACACCATTTAAAAATATATTAATATAATTCACCATGTTAACAGGTTAAGGCAGAAAACTCATATGATCATATCCGTTGACACAAAAAAGCATTTGGTAATGGACTAGAGTTTAAGATACCAGTTATGAACTCATGTTTTGTTAACTAAAAATATAGATCGTTACATGTAGATATATGTGTAGAAATACTCATATGCATAGGTTTCTATACACATATATTTTCTTGTTCTATCAAAAGCAACACCACCTGGTAGTAACATGTATACCTAGTGCCCAGATTTGGTTTCTAGTGCCATTCTTCAATGAAAAGAACTAGAGCTCCTTAGAGAAATGGCTGATCCAAGGAATGGGGCAGTAAACATATATTATGAGCGTGGAACATCTTGTAGTAACTGAGAGTAAGAAAATGCACAGGAATATAAGGAAAGAGTTCCCAATGGCCAAAATTCAAAAACATTGAGCAACAAAATAAAGAAGTACTGGATTATAACTCAAAGTATAAAATAAATATCCACAAGTCCAGGAAGATACAAACAAATAATTGTATATATATAAACACATTATTAGTAGGAGAGAACAGACATATCTGCCTTTCAGAAAAATTCCAAATGATAGGTATAGATACTCTGCCTTTAAGGAGGAGGAGCATAACTTTCTTCTCTTTAAGGGTAGACTGCGTACAGTTATTTTCTTCCAAAACAATGTATGTTAACAGGAAAAAAATAGTAACTTCACAATGGAGAAATCTGACAAGCAGTACCTTAGCCAGGTGATCACAGTCTATGTCAACAGTAAGTCGTGTTGATAATATGAACTATTGATATACTGTGATGAAAATGGCACTTGAGATCTGGGGTCTTTTTCCCAAAAACCATAACCCCAGTCTAATCATGGGAAAAACATCAGACAACCCCGATTGAGGCATATTCTACAAAATACCTGACCTCAAAACTGGCAAGACATTGGAAAAAAAAAAATGAAATTCTGAGAGACACTGACAGTTGGGAGGAGCCTAAGGAGACATAACCACTAAATGTAATGTGGTATTCTGGATAGAATCCTTGGAGGGGGAAAGATTAGGTAAAAACTAGGGAATAGTGGGCCAGGCGTGGTGGCTCACACCTGTAATCCCAGCACTTTGGGAGGCTGAGGCAGGAGGATCACGGGGTCAGGAGATCGAGACCATCCTCGCTAACAGGGTGAAAAACCCGTCTCTACTAAAAATACAAAAAATTAGCTGGACGTTGTGGCAGGTGCCTGCAGTCCCAGCTACTCGGGAGGCTGAGGCAGGAGAATGGCATGAACCCAGGAGGCAGAGGTTGCACTGAGCTGAGATCGCGCCACTGCACTCCAGCCTAAGTGACAGAGCAAGAGTCTGTCTCAAAACAAAAACAAAAAACAAACAAAAAAATACTAGGGAATATTGAAAAGACTGATGAACTTTTAAAATAATAATGCATCAATATTGAGTGATTAATTGTAAGAAATGTGTCTTATTAACGTAATCTGTTAAAATAAGTGACAATGTGTGCCAGGTTTATAGAAACTTTCTGTACTTTTCAATTTTTCTGCAAAGCTAAACATGTTCCAAAAATTAAAGTTTTCTTCAAAAAACTGTATGTCAAGAAACCTCTTCTTCCTAAATTTCTCTGTAAATAGCTATATTTAATATTTTTCAAAAGAATCTGAGTTTCTGAGTGTCCCAAAGGGTTTGAAATTTCAAAAACTTGTGAAAAAATATACTCAAGGAACTATACAACATAACCTCTTCATTTTTAAATTGATCTCCAAGACCTCTTCCATTTCAGAAGACCTATGATTCTCTGACCCTACGTTCTTAGAGCATCGACAAATGAATCCAGTATTCTGAAGATTAAATAGAAGTTATTTACAAATATGGGCATGAATTTGACAGGAGAGCATTGTTATATTTTAGAAAATAGTTACCAGGGAAATAGCTAGAAAAACAAAGGATCATGAAGATCGGTTTACTGTTCACAGGTTTTTTTTCTCCAACTAATACTGTAATTCCAAGACTGGAAAGGACTAAATAGAAAGGAAACAACATAGAAGGAAATTTGGTCTCACTATTGAAAATGTGAAGATGATTGTAAATAAACATCTCAGGTGAAATGGGTGTCTTTGCAAGAATGTATTGTGTCATGTATCCTACAAACTTGTGTCATACTCATTCTCTAAATAGATTTTGATTTTGGAAAACTTTTAGTGTGCACTAGAACATTTTCTCTATATTAACTGAGCTATTAAAGCAAAAAACTTTCAGTGTTATATAAAACAAATATAAATAATAAAATCCAGTGAGAAAAGTAGCTAACTCAACCACACACTGAATTGTGTTAAAATTGTCCTAGACAATATCTTTAAATACACTAACATGCTATCAGTTAATTTTGCTTGTTTTATTATAAGGTCAGAAAAAAAAAATACCTGAATGTTAAAAATGTATGCTATGAATGCCCAGAGGAAAAGGCCACTATGTGAGGGCTGATTCCCACATACAGTATATTTTGTATTTTGTTTTTATCAAAGGTTGATGGATTGTGAGTATTGTCTATTTTTCCTATCTGGTATATACCAGAGACTATGTGACCCTTCTCAAGGGCATCTCTGCAGCTAATGAGGAGATTATGCAACATCTGCAGATCTCTCTTTGGTGTTCCATGTGGAAAACACAACGAATGTCTGCTGGAGTTTTGTATTTTGAGAAAAACTTAGCAAAAGTGTGTCTTTTTGCTTTCTGAAGAAGGTAAAGAAAAACAATGATGAAATATAGGCACAGTCCTTCATTTTCACTCAAGGGAATTTAACAGAACTCAGTTCACAGCCATCGCCTTCCTTCTGTGCTCTCACTGTTGTTTCATTCCTTTGTTTCTGCAGGGTTTTGCAAACACATAGGAAGGTGTCCATATTTGTTTTGTTGTTGTTGTTGATTAACTATAATAAGAGGAAATCTATTTGTTCCTCAGGCCCTGGTAGGTGGACACAAAAGACTGTGCACCTGCAATAGTCTAGCATGATGTTTGGCAAAGAACAATAGGAAAGTGTCCTATTGTTCATACTTCTTTCAAGCTTAGAGGACATTACAGTAAATGCCTACACACAATGACAAATTTGGATGGGCACCCTTAGGAAATCTTCTTCATATTTCTTTGCTTCTTGCTGTGTATACCAGAAATAAGTCTACTTCCTGGACACCACATCTTATCTACAGATTCATCTCAACATACTGTGATTAAGGGTTTCTAGTGACACAGACTATTATTGTCATCTATCTAAATTAGTCTGGGTCTCCCTGAAAAACTAAACCATTGACTGGAAGCCGTGTTAACAATTAACGGAGTTGCCTGACTCTACCTCATCTTGCCATTCCCTAGTGCCCAGTCTCCCCAGTCACAAGGCTTTCTCCAGAATGCCCTCCTGTGTATGCTCAATTTTGCACTCAGTGATTTCGCTGCTGGGACTGAAGTCTATGACCTTAGTTACACTCAGGTACTCATCACAGTGAGGTGGTTGTAGAAGCACAATGGCGGACATATTATAGTAATTTAGCGCATAGTTCACAAATCTTATGTAGCTTCCCCATCCTCTTTCTGCGGAAGGTTGGGAGTTCACTGTATAATACTGCTTTGGGTGAATGAGCAAACATCCTTTGTCTTCTAAATATGGGCCTTTATATGATGGGAAGGTCACAGATCTATCTCAAGCTTATGAGATTTGGAGGACTTTAGTAGAAGAGGAAAATACCACATTTCTCTTATTTATGAGTGTCTTTGAACCTAAGAAGGGTCTCATTTGTATACATCTAGATAATCAATCTATATGTTTGAGGAGTTTCCAAAGCAAGGCAGGGGAATGTAACCTTGAAAATAATATAAAATAGCTGTGTTGCAAAATGTTGTAAATATTAGTTAAACACAATGAGACATTTGCTAGGGGCTGAGGAACCAGGAAATTGCAAGCATTTAAGAGACATATCTCTTACTTTAAATTCACTTGCAGTTCCTACTGACCAAAAGCTGCTAAAGAAAAGAGAAAACAGTAACAGCAGCGACAAAATCCCTTATAAGTTTAATAGCCGCCCACTGATTGTAAATGTGAAGAGGACTTCTCTAAACACAAAGGTGATACATAGAGAAATCCTCCTTTATTGAAGACCCTGACCTAAGGCCTCTTAATGGGCAGGCTCTGAAAACTTCACATGTCAAACACTTTGTAGAACTCTATTTTTATTTCTGGGAGTCAAGTCTTTGTTCTAGCCAAAAATATGTTTACATCTTTTTTCCTAATCCTAATTCACTTCAGTCAGTTTTATGAGAAACAAAATAAAACAAACAAAAAAAGTCATAAATAAATTTTTTGACAACACACAACCGAGTGTCTTTTCAGACAATCTGGGTGCAGAAACACTTGCTATGCATTACTCTTCCCTCGTCTCCTGGAGCCTGGGTTTTGAGATGTTAAAAGTGCAAAAAGAAAGTAGCTTAGAATGACACAAAGCAGAAGTAAAAGTTTGGATTTGAAATGATTTTACAACTGCAGATGCATATACAAAAGGAACTTAGTAGAGTGTCCCCAAAAGATGGATGAACATGTTCAACAAATTTGGAAATTTGGGACTCTTGGCACCTGTTTCCAAAGATATGCAAAGTTAATGCTTAATGGGTTCCTACATAGGCCAGGCTTTGGTTGAGACACAGCAGATATGCAGACCAGAAGAGAAACAGAATAACTCAGAATAATAACCTAGAGCCTCAGTCTGGTCAAGAGGTGTGCACAAGAAAATCAGCACTACCTATGTACTCACTTCTCTGTTGACCGACTCCCACATCTAGAATGTAAGCTCCCTCTGGGAAGGGACAGGTCCATATGTTCACCAGAACAGTACAAAAACATGATTTTGAAGGAATAATGGCAATAAACCTGAGTACCTTGTCAGCTCAGAGGAGAGAATATACTTAGAATAAATTGTATTTCCCCAAAATTCTTATGTTGAAGTCCTAACCTTCAGGACTTTAGAATGTGATAGTATGGATATAGTTTAGAGAGAGTTCCTTTTAAGGGATAATTGAGTTAAATGTGGTCATAAGGGTGGGGCCTTAATTTAGTATGACTAATCTCCTTATAAAAAGAGATCAAGACTCATGGAGAGATGCCAGGAATGCTCAACTGCACAGAAAAGACCACACGAATACATAACAAGAAGGTGGCCATCTTCAAGCTAAGGAAAGAGGGAGACCTCAGGAGAAACAGACCCTGCTGCCACCTTGATCTCAGACTTTCAGGCTCCAGAACTGTGAGAATATAGATTTCTGTCTTTTAACACACCAGCCTGTGGTATTTTGTTTTGGCAGCCTTAGCAAGGTAACATAACACCAAAAATAGCATTGCCAGGTAAAATATAGGATGTTCAATCAAATTTGAATTTTTGAAATTTGATTGGACATCCCGTATAAGCTATTTTTTATGAGGATACCTCATGTAATATTTGGAATATACTCATATTATAAAAGAATAATGAGTAAATGAAAATTTCCAAAAAAATCACTTGTTATCTGAAATTCAAACTTAACTGGAAATCCTATACTTTATTTGTTAAATCTGGCAACCCCAAACCTATAGATATGGGGACAGTGTCAGAGAAGGTGCCATTTTACCTGGATTTCATTACAGGAAAAAAATATTTTGATGGGAGTAAAAGAATACTGAGACCAGAGGAATCAGTATGAAGAGACTCCACTGGAAATTTTTACCAATTTCCTCTACTGTGTATATACTGCAGCAGCTGGCACAGCCCAGAAGTATTTTAAGTATTCAGAAATGACAATTTAATTAGATATGGAAGATCTAATTGCCTTCTTATGACTCAATGGTTTCTAAACTTGGGAGCTTTAGAAAAAATAACAGTTCTTAGAGACTCACCCAGACTAATGGGTCACTAATTTAATGTGACTGAAAACAGCTAATCATTTCTATTTAAACATATCTCACATCTATAACCCAAACTGGGTAGGCCGAGGCCTGTTACATGGACAGTTTCTCTAGAACCGAACCTGAAAACTTGATATATCCTCTGCTCGGGGGAAGGCCGTGTTATGACGGCTTCCTAAAACTCATCTCTATTTTGTAAAACATGGCATCAGAAACACTTTTACATTTTTTTAAACAGGTTGAATTTGTATCTACACACACATATAGGTATGTGTGCCTGTGTGTGTGTGTGTATGTGTATATGTGTGTGTATACATAACTGGCCATGTCTATTTTGTTAGGGAGGCAAAGATAAACAAAGCATGAATTTGTACTTATAAATTGGACTGTTGTTTCTTGGTGGTAGAAGAACTCCTTAGTCTTGATACTTAAAGCTACATGTTATTGACACAGGAAAATATTCAAAATAAATTTTATGGCCTGGCACGGTGGCTCACACCTGTAATCCCAACACTTTAATCCCAATACATTTTATGACCTAGTGTGATGACTCGCACCTGCAATCCCAAGGCTGAGGCAGGCAGACTGCTTCAATGCAGAAGTTTGAGAACAGCCTGGGCAACATGGTGAAACCCCATGTCTATTAAAAATACAAAACACACACACATACACACACACACACACAAATAGCCATGCGTGGTGGTGCATGCCTGTAGTCTCAGCTACTGTGGAGGCTGAGGTGGGAGAATTGCTTGAGCCCAGGAGTTGGAGCTTGCAACGAGCCGAGATCGTGCCACTGGTCTCCACCCTTGGCAACAGAGCAAGACCTTGTCTCAAAAAGTAAATTTTATGCCACACAATGTCTGTACAACTACAGATTGCAGAACTTACTAAATCTGGAATACTATTTTACAACTTACATGTCAAATTTTAGGGACAGTCAGTGGGTGAGAAGGAAAATACCATTGACTGCTCTTCTTGGAAGGCAATTTAATTGGCCAACAGTAATGAGTATATGAAGATCTATGTCTACTTTTTAGACACTGGGCTGATTGAGAGGAACGCTATGACTCATAATCATAGAGGATAAATGTAGAAAGGGTCACAAGATGAAACCAGTAAGAAGGAGGCAATCAAGCAAAGAATAGAGTTAAAGGGAGTCTAGATAGTCAGCAATATACATAAAGACCTGACACGTGAGGGCAATATAGTAGCCTGGCCTTATCACTTACAAGTGCACTCTATGGAACTAGACATTCCATTGCAGGTGGAAACTTGGTCTTGTATGGGATAACGGAGGAAATCTGTTTCTGTCTTCCCAGTTCCCTTTCTTCTTTCCTCCAGTGATGAACTAAATTTACCATATTTGGAGAAGACCTCTTGTCTCAAATGATTCCACTGGGGCTTCTAATCACAACAACATACTTGTTTGGCCATAGAAATGAGTATGGGAGCCAGGCAAGCCAAAGAGAACTGCCCATTTCTGTGGCTACACAGATTGGCTCAGGGACAGCAAAGGATATATGTCAGGTCAGGCAGACATCTCCTGGGGATTTGTTTTTTTTTTTTAACCAGTACCTGGAAACAAAGGAGATATTTTTCCCTTGAATAGCAAGCTATAAGGATGTGACCCCAGAGTTGCCAGTGACCATTACCCCTGCCATGTGCAGAGCCCTGAAAGATTGAAGTTAACACACATTTAGCATATGGTAAGATGAGCCCTAAAATCTATATCATTTCTTCTCTTCCTCTTTCTTTAATTCTATATATCTGTCTCTGCATCTCTGACTTGGTCTCTCTTTCTTGCTCTCTCTCTCTCTGTCACACACACACATATATACATACACACACACAAACACACAATTTGTGAACTGTATTCAGCTGACATTGAAGCTGACTCTCTTCCCATTGTGTGTGTATGTGTTGTTTGGTTAAAATGACTAATTTTCCTTCTTGCTTGAATGGGTTTGTGTTTTTTTCTGTCACTAACAACCAGAAGAGTCTTGCCTGATGCCAAAAACTATTTTTACCATTATATGGCCATGAATATATTTGAACTTTGCCGCATGCCATTCTGGTTGACCTACAGTTATTGTAAGGGAGGAGAAGCTTCACATTTGTCTTGATAGCTATCGTTTTGTATTTGGAATCATTTTTAGTTGAGCTTCTGCCTTTAGCTCCAGTAAAACAGAACATAACGTTGCAGGGTTCAGGTGAGGAATTGACATCCAGTGAACTGCAGATTGTTCTTTCCAAAATTACCATACATGACTGGGCCTGTTTGTGGTCTCTTAAGGATGCTTAGAATACTTCCATTTTGGATCATTGCTCAAGCTGAAGTTACTACCCTGAAATTTACTTTTACCTCCTATCCTGTTGACTGGATTCTTTCTACTTTTCAACTTTTCTATGGCTCCCCACAGCAAGGCCCTCTTTTCACTCAAGTTGTATCTGATTGCTAACCTTTGAAGGATATTTTGTACTCATACATCTTCTTCCTTTAAATTGAATATGACCATTTTCCACTAACTGAGGAAGAGAGGAATTATCTTTTAGGATTAGTATTTTTTCCATCAATACAGTTTAATCTGCACTTAAATTGTAAGTGAAGACTTCATGAAGAAGGAATATTTTACATGGACCATAAAAAGACAGTAATCCAACAATGATTAAGAGCTATATCTTCCTGACTTTCTTTTGGAATGACAGAAAGAGTTGGTAAAGAACATGAAATGGAATAGATAAAAGTGTAAATTTATTTATAACTATCTCCTCTTTTCTATAAGCTTATAAGATACAATGCTTACTTTGGTCTTTGCTCTTCATAAGTTGGATCCCTGACTGAAACACTGGCTTTTATTTTTAATTTAAGTGTTTTTTTTTTTTCCTTTGTCTTCTGGGAATGCAATTAGTCTTTCCAGGACATCTGTCTGTCAAGAAGGATAATGACATTTCCAGCACACATTCACCGAATAGGAATCTTAATCTAAGGCAGGACCTTAGGGGTTCCACAAAAACAACAGAAAGTCATGGTCTTCCAGTCACGGTAATTTAAGAGAGATGTCCGCCCCACTGCATTTAGAAGCAGCTTCTCACACAGAAGTCAGCAATTATCTTCTAGGTCCAGGTGACAGATGGTAGGAAAACATTCCTAGGCCCATGCCCTTGGCTTCCACATCTGTGAAGACATTTTTCCATAAGGTTTCCTTGCATATTCATTGTAAGACAGGCTTCAGTGTTAGCGAGAGGAACAGACTCCTCCCTCCCTCAGGTCTTCCTCTTCTCTTATGCCACACACCTTCAATTTCCTTCCAGCACACTACACTTAAATCAAATAAATAGATTTTTAAAAAATGTTTTCAGACTCTCACTTAACTCTAAAGAAATAATCCAATGCAGGAAGTGCAGTAAATTTAGGAAAAAACATACAAACACATGATTAAGAAATAAAATATCTTTCACTTAGCTTGCCTATGGAGGAATACTCTACTTACATGATTTTCATGCTGGTCTTTCTCACTTAACTCTAAGTTTCTTGAGGCCAAGGATTTTATTTTAGTTACATGGCAGTTCTAAATAGCCCATTCATATATGCATGCCAAATAAATAGATAAATTGACGAATTAATGAATTAGTTGGTTGAGAAGATAGTACCAACATTTTCCAAAGAACAAAGGGTTTCATGGTTGAAATGAAGAAAATACAATTTTTAATTGATGAGGACCCCTGGACCCTTGAAGACAGAAGGTAGTACTAAGGGAAATTCTGTGACATTTCAGCTGAAAGATTTCATCAGAGCCACAAAAATCTGCCAACCTAGTCCACACATTTTCTTGGACTCCAGATTCTGTTCTGATCTAAGATGTAAAAGAATTTTTTCTCAAGGTCCTGGGTCAGCACCTTTCTTGATCTGCCTCTAGGCAGGCTCCTAATCTTGTCTTGACAGTTCTGTGAAGCCTCAACCTCAAGGCTTTTGTTGCTGAGATAGAGCCCTGTTGATATCATCCAGTCTTAGCCTCCATATCTGAGACTACATCCTTACCTTGATCTTATCCTCATCCTGGCTCATGGCCATGTATTCCTAAGACTTCAGTAGTAAGGTTGAATCCCAGAATTTGTGACAACCACATATAACATAATAAGTAACACACATGTACACACACATACATTGTATTTCATTCATATTGCCAGTTTATCTTTTTACAGGATACATGGAAATTAAATAGACTTGTCTTCACCAAACATACTCTTTCTATTCTGTTAACAAAGCTGTAACACAAATTTATCTACAAAATAACATATGAGCTTCATGTGACAATGTCATATGAGTAGAAACCTCTTCTCATCCAGAAACCAAAGTGTCTTGGGAAATTAAAAGTTATACGTAACATCACAGGGACAGGCAGCCCCCCATAACCTGGGAGAACTGGGTGTGGCAGCTTTACAACAGACATCATTTTTAGGCACATAAAACAGCAGCGAGTTGTTTGCATTTCCTTTCTGGTTAAACTAATGTTCATATTTTTCAATAAGGGAAATACCCCTCAATGGCAATAAGAAAAACTCTGAAGTCTTATCCAAAATCTTATAACACATGGTTGTTTGGAGCCTAAAGGATATTCTTTCATGAAGTATTGATCAGGCATACCAGCTCAACCTGGCCTAATGAAAATGTTATAATATATTCCAGAGATTTGGCAATTTCTGCCTCCTGAATTGCTTTGCCTGGTAAGAGGTTGTGCTCTGTTCTGTTATAACTTTTTTTTTTTTTTTCCAACACACTACATCCACCATGGGCCTTTTGAAAGTACTGTGACATTTAGGCATTCAAGTTTAAATAACCACCAATGTCAGTGACTTGGCCAGTCTTTCAATGGAAGGACGGATAACATTAAGCACAGCTAAGTTAGTAAATTCCCAAGCCATGCTGAATACATCTCAACTTGTTCCACTAGGAGCAGTTGGCAAGTGTGTTTTGACATAGATTGTAAGAAGCATTCTGATTTTTAAAAATTACAATGTAAACATTATAATGAAACAAAAGTAGGTATTAGAATCAAATAATGATAAATTAAGGAAATGGTCACATTCATTAATGTGAACCTAAGTATCCTCAAATTCTTCTAGTCTTAGACTATCGATTCAATAATTTTAATAAGCATAGCTAAGGGATATACATCAATGATGCCCCTCAAAATGTCCTGTTATTTTTGGGAACCCCAAGGGAGGCCTTGTGCTTAGAAACTCATTTGTTCATATTCCTGTGATCCTTCCAGAGCTGCTGGTGGCTTCCATGATAACGCTGCTCCCTGGCTGCTCCATTAAGCACAGTAGGGTCAGCCACTGGGTCACTGCTATGGTGCAGCCACTGCCTTGGACTGCAGCTCCCCTACCAAGGGTCTGCAGAGAAAGCCTCCCTCCCTAACCTCTTGTCTTTATGCCTCCGGTCTTCAGTTCAAAAAGCCCATTGTCAATACAGTGATCTAAGTGTTGTTTCTGCCTGTATTCTCTTCTCTGTAAGAGGTGAGATATGGGTCTCAGGGACTGGACCAAGAATAGAGATAGAGACAAAAGTCTTCCGTTTCTACATCTAACCAGAGTTTAGGCCTGAGCTAGACCTCAAAAGTCAGTGGTTTTACACTCTCCACCTTCCTTCTCCATATCACTTCAGGTAGTCAGATGCCTGGAGTAGGAAGTTCTGGTGTGACAGTTTAGTCAACAGGCCAGTGTGGCCATTATGTGTGAATTAATTGAGGGCCTACAGTGTAGTGTGAAAAATTGCTATAAACAGATCAATAGGGGGAGAAACACAAAATTGAAGAAACACAATTTTGGTGAGTATTATAAAGGTAAAGAATATTGTACTTTGAAAGAAAGTAATAAGACAAATCTACTTTATATTAGATTTAGGTGCTCAGCAAAATCAAAGGTGTAGGTAAGAAAGTGACCTTCATGCAGTTTTCTGCGGGCTGAATAGGAGTCAGGCAGACAGAGGAGTACATAATCTAGGTAGATGATCACCAGGGACAAATGCCCTGGATTGGAAATGAATGTGGTATTTTCTAGAAGTGAAAGGGAGATCCTATGGCTAGAATTTCTGAAAAAAGAGGAGAGTGACAGCAATTGAGGTTTAGAGGAAATCACAGTCTTGAATGCCATATTCTGATTTCAGTAGAGAATCATTGAATGCATTCAACATCATCAGATTTACTTCAAATGTTACAATACTCATAGAAACGCCCAAGGCTAAAGTCAAAATTTTATTTTTTATGTGTGTGCACAAGGTCTCTTCTCTGCTTCTATAGTCCCAGAAAAGTTAGTTTTGTGAATAAGACCTAGAAGATACTACAAGATAACATAGAATAAGCACAATAGGTGAACCCAGTCTAATTGCAAGCTTCCTATGAGAATGTTTACTTATGTTTGATTTGGTTTCAGACCTTTCCTTTCAAACCATGTGTGTTGTTGCTATGTCTAGGCATGCCTTTGAATGTCCTAAGACAATGTGGATACATATAATATCTGACCTTGTGAATCATCTGTGCTTGAGAAGAAGTTAGCAAAGTGACTGAATAAATTCTTTCAGGGGACCTCAACAATCCCATCTGCAATGACCTGGCTAGGGTTGGGGTACTGCACAGTTGATTAACATTAGTGTTAATATTGAACTGAACTCTTAGCTTCTAGAATACACATTGCCAACTGCTAGAATACGTGAGAACTGCCTTATTCTAGTATGGCAAGGCTAACTGTGCACTTACTCTGAGAAGATACATGCTCTGGTGGACCTTGCCCCTGCAAACATCTCATTTATATGATGAGGTGTCAACTTTGCTGTTCTCAACCCCCCAGCGACCCTACATATGAAGTCAGTGTTCCTTATATTTCTTTTTATTTTTGTGCTATATTTCCGTATATTTCACTTTTTCTTATATTGTGGAATCTCAAGGCAAAGATCTCATCTATATTTTCAATTCTATTTTTTATTAAAATTTACTTCATCCTTAGTGTTTTGGCATAAACCTGACTACTTAGTAGTTATTAGCACTTACTGAAACGTTTTTATAAAGGAAGCTAATCTTGAGTCAAGATATAAAGAAATACAAATACCTGGGTACAATATAGTGTTTTCTCATGAAACTTCGAATGTTTCTAATAAGTTTTAAATTTAACCTTGATTTTCTTTCCAATGCTGAGGAGAAAAACACCTTCATCTACTTTTCATGAGGACAATTATTCAGGATCTCTTAGTACACGCTGCTGTAAGAAGAACATGAAGAGAGTTAAATAGGCACTCGCACTGACCTTGAGTAGTTTATGATCTAAGTAGAACATTATGATGCAGAAATATATCTTCAGGGAACGCATTAGAGACCTTACATTACTTATGTGTTTAAATTATGTGGAAGCAAAAAAGGTAATGGAATTTAATTCAGTGATGAAGAAGGGAAGAACTTTAGTTTGAGGGAACGCATCAAAGACCAGCTATGAGCTTGGGAAGATTGAAGGATGAGCTGTTTTAGAAGTGTTTTTTCTAAACGGAAAAGAGTTTTAGTATACATGTTCCAGTTGTCAATAGAAAAGAAATAATAGGCTAGAACTATGTGAGTTTGGGTTGGCTATGGGAGGATTTACTGGAAAGGCTGGGCTTAGCCTCGGTGTTAAAAGATATATGGAACATGGAGACATGGATCAATGTGGACAAATACTGAGGGGCCATTCACCTAGATAACATAAAATCAGATATATTTGGGGAGATTTATTAGAATGGGTAAATGGGGCATTGGTGACTGACAGCTGTGAATGCTACAAAGCAGGTCTGCATAATTGCCTCAGTTTAAAGTAAAAATATTTGGAAAGGGAACTATAAGTTTGCCATCTGAGCCACTTCCTTTTTCTGGTCTGGGAGCCAGTCCTCCTGTTAGATCTCATTGTCTTTACCTTCCTCCTTGTCCCCAATGTTTCTCCTCCCTCGTCTAGTGTCTTCTGAAACTTGGATACAACACTCAATGTTCTGAAAGAAAGAACATCCCCTGGCTAGCATCTCATTTCCAAAATATTGCCATGCACAGATTCAACCATTGACAATTTTCAACTAATATCCCACAAATTTGCCAAAACCAGCTAAGCCCAAACATCTATCTTCTCAACAACTGGTTTAATTCTGTTCTAAAAAGATAGCTTGTATCTTGTATCCAGAATTTCTACAGCCTACTGGGATCATTGAAACCTAAAGAACAAACAGACATTCAAATGCAATTTTCCTTTTTTTCATGTTGCTTAAATTATCTTTTTCTTTCAAAGCTCAGTTCAACCTTTCCTCTTGTGCAATGCTTTCTCTGAATATTTTATCTGATGACTATAAATCCCTTCTCTAAATTTCTGAGTTTATTCTGCTGAAAACCTTAAATTATATTCAGCTCTACAAACGGGTTACATGGGCCTTTAGTGAGGTAATTGAACCTTAATCTTCTGTATCTCTTCCTTAACGTGGTCTATATATAAGAAGGAGATCAGTTAATATGTTATTAATGATCAGTTAGGCATTAAAATTTATAAACTCTCCGCCCCAGCTTTTAGTAATTGGAATCCTCTTAACATGGACCCTGAGCCACACCAATGCCATGAATAAAGTGCTATTCATGTCATTCCTCTCACCACTGCCATTTGGGAAAATGGCATAACATTTTTTGGCTTGTAAAGTTAGGCTGATAATTTCTGCTCCTTCTTTTTTCTTTCACTGATTTCAGGAAAAACGCAAACTAAGAAATAAAATTCTTTGAACTGCCTGGAAGAAAAATCCCATTGAAATCCTTTGTATTATTAACCAAACTCCAAACCTGAAGGGTTTAGTTTTTCTTTGAAACTTCAAATCCACCAGGTTCTTGGACAGTTTGAGTTTGACAAATCATATCCCCAGCAATCCCATTCTTAGCAGCTCCTGATCCTGCTGCAACTGTGGGGAATATGCCAGGAGCTGGTTTGAGGAAGGAGATGGGATGAGTCCTGTGGAGGGAAGTTCAAATTCCTCAAATAGACCAGGGCTTCAAGTTTAACCAGGAACAGAGGTGAATGGTTGAAGAGAGAAAGCGGTTAGTGTACGCTAACAAGAATAAAAGTATTAATAATCCTTGGTCAACTTCTTCTCAATTGGATCTATTTTATTAGTTTATAAAACAATTTTTTATATGAGATGCCAAACCAGGTTTTACTACCAACTGTTGCATTTTCAGCTCTCTTACCACACTGACACTCAATGCCTTCATTCTGTTTTGAGATCATAATACACATAAATTATTTAAACCTAATTGAATAAGTTTAATGAAACCATAAATAAAAATGAAAAATTCCTGGGGAAAATAAATTTATATTAAATGATCATTATTGCTGATCTCAACAATTAAATAACATTGTATCATTTTAAGTGTTGATTTGTGCTATGAAAAGATAATAAACTCCTCTCTCTCCCTCTCCCATAACTTCCTTGAGTTTTGAAGAGAACTGTTGGTGCCCTTTACAAAAAAAAAAAAAAATTAAATTATGCCTGTCTTTCCCTTTAGCCTATGGAGATAGATACAAGCAGAGTCACTCTGAAAGTTTACTTATGACAAGAGAAAAGACATAAAAGTTTGATGACAAAGTCATTTAGAGAAATTAACTTTGGTTAATTTATCTGACCTTGTTTTAAGAGGTGCAGCTGTGCTGAGTCTACAGACAGTTGCAGTCAAGCAGTGCCTTGACTAGTGGCCCTTTAGTAAATGCAAGTGGTTGCTATGATTGTTTTATTCTCTCCTACCTCAAATCGTGCTTCCCCTTTACCTACCCTTTCTTTAAAACAACATACTTCTGCCATTTGCCTGGAGATATCATCATTTCTCTATTTACTTTACTAATAAAAAAAAAACTAAGATAAAACAAGTTCAATAACAGATTTTCTACCCATTGAACTTACAACATCTCACCAATCTAGGTGTCATGCACTGGTGTACTGATGTGAACACTTTAATAAATTGTGATATTCTGATTTCTAATGTGTGTGTGTGTGCGCACGCATGTGTGCATGTGTGTGTATAAGTTTGGGCATGGGGGAACATTCCTGTAATCTCAGCACTTTGAGAGGCCAAGGTGGGAGGACTGCTTGGATCCAGGAGTTAAAGAAAAGCTTGAGCAGTAGAGCATGACCCTGTCTCTAGAAAATAATAATAATAATTAAATTTAAAAATTTGTCCAGGCACGGTGGCTCATCCCTATAATCCCAGCACTTTGGGAGACCAAGGCAGGCGTATTGTTTGAGGCGAGGAGTTTGAGACCAGCCTGGCTAACAAGGTGAAATGCTGTTTCTACTAAAAGTGCAAAAATTAGCTGGGCATGGTGGCAGGCACCTGTAATACCAGCTACTCAGGAGACTGAGGCATGAGAATCGCTTGAATCCAAGAGGTGAAGTTTGCAGTGAGCCGAGAGTGTGACACTGCACTCCAGCCAGGGTGGCAGAGAGACTCTGTCTAAAAAAAAAGTGATTAATTAATTAATTTAATTAGTTGTAACCTGTAGTAACAATTCCCATTTTCTGGCACACAGCTTCTAAAACCCTTACATTTTCTGAAGTAGTGGGAATGTCTTTTGCACGTTAATGAGATAGCTAGTGGCTGGGGTCCCCAAAGTAGTTACAGGATAGGGACTGGCCACCAGAGAGACCAAAGCATGGATAGAGGGTGCTTGGAACTTTCAGTCCTATCCCTCAACCTCTGGGGAGAACAGTGGTGTTAAAGGTTCGGTTATAACTAATAGTCAATTATTGAACCAATCATGTCAAAGTAATGAAACCTTCATAAAAGCCCTAAGGAGTGGATTCAGGGAACTTCTGTAAAATTGAACATGTGAAGGTGCCTGGAGGGTGGTGTGCCCAGAGAAAGCATGAAAGCTTTATTCCCCCCTCTCACACATTGTACTATGCATCTCTTCCTCTGACTGTTCATGTTTTGTAATATATGTTTATAATAAACCAGTAAATGTATTTCCTTGAGTTATGTGAGATTCTCTAGCAAACTAATTGAACCAAAGATAGGGAGGGAAGTGGAAACCTCGCTTTATAGCCAGTTGCTCAGAAGCACAGATCAAAAGCTGAACCTTGTGACTGGCATCTGAAATGGGAGTTAGGTACACTCTTTGGCGATGGAGCCCTTAACTTGTGGGATCTGATTCTGTCTCCTGGTAGATGATGTGATAATAGAATTGAACTATAGGACACACCCAATAAAGAGTTGTTTGATGTTTGCGTAAGCTTCTCCAAATATTTAGTGTCAGAAGTATTGTGATAAGTGGTGTGCGAGAATAGGAAAAACAACAACAACAAAAAACCCAAAAATGCTTATTCCCCCATAGATTAGAATTGGTGTCAGAAGTGGGATATTATAAAAAATTGGAAAACAAAGCTGTTTTTTTCTACTCTGACATCACTAAACACAATACTTCTAACACCAGATGTGTATGGGGTTTTCACATACTCCAAGCAATTCTCCAGTGGAAACCAACTGTGTGGTTTTGTTGTTGTTGTTGTTTTTCATTTGTTTGTTTTTTCGAGATGGAGTCTCACTCTGTTACCCAGGCTGGAGTGCAGTGTTGTGATCTTGGTTCATGCAACCTCCATCTCCTGGGTTTAAACAATCCTCCTGCCTCAGCCTCTCGAGGAGTTGGGACTACAGGCATGTATGACCATACTCGGCTAATTTTTACATATATTTTAGTAAAGACAGGGTTTCACCAAGTTGGCCAGGCTGGTTTCAAACTGCTAACCTCAGGTGATCCACTTACCTTGGTTTTCCAAAGTGCTGGGATTATAGCCATGAGTCACCATGCCCATCCCCAACTATGTATTCTATAATTCAATTCAGTTCTGATGCTATCCACTTGTAGATAACATCAGATCCCTAGTGAAGAGTTGAGATATACAAAACTGCCCCCACCTCTTCAGATGCCAGTTACAAGCCCTAGGTTTTCACCTGTGCTTCTCATCAACTGGCTATAAGTCAGGGTTTTCACACCCTTTGCCACCTTGGACTCCGTTAATTTTCTAGAGCAGCTCATAGAACTCAGGGAAACAGTTACAATTACTGGTTTATTATACAAGACATTACAAAAGATACAGATAAACAGCCAGATGAAGAGATGGCATAGGTCAAGCTATGGGAGGAAGACCACAGAGCTTCCATGCTCAATCTGGGTATCCTACCCTCCAGCACTTCTCTCTTGCAATAGTGGAATAAACATACTTTTTCTTATTCTTCCTGTAAAATATCACTATCACAAAACACTAATCTTTATATATAGAATAAGTATAAAAAAACTCCGGAAGGTGGAAAGAAGATAGACTTGGTGGGCACATCCAGACCCAAGGAACAACATGGTGGTGAGTTCCCGAGTTTTCTTTTTATCTCATACATCCAAGACTTGGAGTTGAAGAAGCTGCCAACCTGGAAATGCCAAGGTGCACAGATGAAAAAAGCCCCTGTAAAAGCCCTCTCTCTGTAGCCACAGAACCAATAAAGTGGCTAAGAAGACAGGAAAGCTTTAGAAAATAACTGCTCTACTGGAGGCAATCATCACAGAAAAAAACCTTGTATTCTCATTCCTACCCTTGCCAGCCAGCAAAGGCTGGATGAGGAACCTGGACTTTCATTTGGTTTTCAATCTCAAGAGACTGTAATAATGTGCCTCAATATTTCTGACAAGGTGATGTCAGGGAGGGCCAGTTACAAACATGGTACTTCAATTTCTGTTGGCCAATAATGAGGCCACTCCTTGCCTCATTGTCCCATAGTATCAATGGAAATAATGTGAATAGCCTGGACCTCCACCTTCACCCAGCAATAACAAGGCACCACTCCATGTCCCAACAGATGTAATGTCAGATGAGGCCTAGTGGAGAGGAAGGACTTTCACCATCTGTCAATAATAACAACGCCATCCTTTATTGTGGTATCAGTGGAGACCACATAGATGGCAAAAATTCCCATCCCCACCCAGCAGTAACAAGGTGCGTACCTTATCACCACCATCCAACTGTTTTGGATGACAACAAAGAGAATAAGAACCTTGTACCTTCTATCTGCCTCTGACAGTAATAAGGTCCCAGCTCTTCTCTTGATGCAACACTGTTGCAGGAAGACAACTAAAATAAAATGTTTAAATAAGATCCAGAGTCTCATAAGAAAATATTAACATTTCCAGGTTTTATCTGAAAATTATATGCCATACTAAAAAAACAGGAAGTTCATGAATTGAATAAAAAGGTCATAATAAATGCAAAAATTGAGAAGACAGAGAGTCTACATGTACCTAACCTTTGCTAGGATTTTAAAGTAGCTATGATAAAAGATGCTTCAATGAGTAATTATAAACACGCATGGACCAAATAAAAAACAAGAATGTCCCAGGTGTTTCATGAAAGAAAAAGAGGGTTCACAGGAGAACAAAATAGAAATTTTAAAATTAAATATAATAACTGACATATAAGTGAATTGACTCAATAGCAGAATGGAAGAGACAGACAAAAACAAATAGTGAATTGAAAGATAAAACAATAGAAATTACCTTATCTGAGAAACAAAGAAACCATGCCAAGACACATCAAAATTAAACTTTTGAAAACTATAAACTAATACAAATTTTGAGAGTACTCAGATAAAAACAACACTTTACTTATACGGTAAAAACAATTGAAATGGCAATGCCTTATCAGAGACTGTGGGAACAAGAAAGAACTATCAAAATAGAATCTTATACCTCACAAAATATTCTGCAGCAATGAAGGTTTCAAGACAGTGTAAGATTAAGGACAATGATGGCAATTGATTGCCATTAGATATGACCTAAGAAGAGACTTATAAAGAAAGTTCTGTAAAGAAACAGAAAATAATTCAGGAAGGAAGCTTAGAACACATGGGATGATAAAAGACCATGTGAAGGAAAAATATTGATAAGTACAGCAGGCTTTCTTTCTATTTTTGAGTTTTCTAAAATACAGCTGATAGTTGAAGAAAAAATTATATCACTGTATGACAGGGCTCTAAAGCCATGTGGGGAAGATATTATGACAATTCTAAGATAAACAGTGAAGCATAAAGGGATGTAAAACGAGGTAAAAATTTTATACTTTATCGAACCAGACTATGATAGGTTGTGTTTGTATAAGGCAATACCTAAAGCAAACACTAAAAGTGTAACACAAAGAGATAAACTATAAAACACTACAAATAAAACAGAATTCTTAAAAATATCTTCAAATAACACAAAAGTCAGGAAAAAGAAAGAAAAAAACTGAGAACAAACAGATAATTAAAAAATGGAATGTCACATTACACCTAAGCCTTAACATATCAAAATTATATTAGATAAAAGTGAAGTAAATATGCCAATTAAAGGTAGAGATTGGCAAAGTAAGTTCAAAAATATGGCCCAATTATATCCTGTCTACACAGAAATCACTTGCAGTATGATTACACAAGCAGGTTGCAAGTAAAGGGGTAGACAAAGATGCAACATGAAACATTTCTTCAAAGAATAGGAAGAGTGAATATTTTCATATCAGATAAAGTAGATTTTAGAACAAAAAATTCAGAGACAAATGAACTTTATATAATAATAAAAAATTCAATCCACCAGCAATATATAAAAATTTTAAATTTTATTCACCAAACTACAGCTTCCAAATATGTGAAACAAAAATGGAGAGAATTGGAAGAAGAAATGTAACAACCAAAAATTACATTTGGAAATTTCAGCATCCCTTTAAACAATTGATAAAACAACTGGACAAAAATTATCAAGGATGCAAAACAACTCAACAATGCTATCAACCACAGTACCTATTCAATATTTATAGAACACTCAGCAACAGCACAGTGAACATTCTTTTCTTTATTTTTCTTCTTATTATTATCATTATTTTGAAACAGAGTCTCACTCACTCTGTCACCCAGGCTGGAGTGCAGTGGTACGATCTTGGCTCACTGCAGCCTCCTCCTCCTGGGTTCAAGCGATTCTCCTGCCTCAGCCTCCGGCGTAACTGGGACTATAGGCGCCCGCAACCATGCCTGGCTAATTTTTTTTTTTGTATTTTGCTGTAGAGATGGGGTTTCACTGTGTTAGCCAGGCTAGTCTCAATCTCCTGACCTTGTGATACACCCACCTTGGACTCCCAAAATGCTGGGATTACAGGCATGAGCCACTGTGCCTGGCATGAATATTCTTTTCAAGTGGACATGGAATATATACCCAGATAGACCCTCTCCTGGGTCATAAAATAAATCTCAACAAATTTAGAAGAATTGAAATGTGGTTCTCAGACAACAAAGTAGAAATCAATGAGAAAGATAACTGAAAGATTTCCAAACAAATGAAAACTAAATAATCCATCAATCAAAGAAGTTTCAAGATAAACAAAAAACATAAAACACATTGAAAATAAAAATACCAAAACCAAATTTATGGGAAACAATTAACATAGTCCAGATAAGATAATTTGTATCACTAAATGCATACAACACGAAAGACAAAAATTATCAAATAAATTTTAAGTTATCATCCCAAAAATCCAGAAGAGGAACAAAATGAATACAAAGCAAACAAAATAAAGAATAGTAATGACAAAAGAAAGCATAAAATTGAATATGATAAAGAAAATCAATGTAACACAGGCTTTCTTCTTTGAAAAGCCATCTGTAAAATTGACAGACCTCCAGCAAGACTGACAAAGAACAACAACAAAAAAAATACACAGATTTCCATGATCATGAGTGAAATTAGATATCATTATGGACATTTCTTACCTCAAAAAGTTAATAAAGAAAAACTACAAACATCTTTTCACACATACATTTGACAACTTAAACAAATAGGCCTCTTCTTTGAAAAACACAACTACTTCAACATACACAATATGAAATAGATAAGTTGAATAATCTCATGTCTATTAAAGAAATTGACTTCATAATTTGAAAACTCCCAAAGAAATACCGTGTCCCATACATGATATCACTATTCGATAGATAATTTAACTGCATTTTTAAGGATAAAATGGTATCAGGTTTGTACTGTATCTCCCAGATACTATCTCTCTTTTAACCTATTCTATAAGACCTTTAGTACCCTAATACAAAAACCAAATAAAACTATTATAGGGAAGGGAAATCACAGACATATATCTCTAATGAACACTCATATAAAAATTCTCAACAAAATATCAGCAAATTGAATCCATCAATATATACAAATAATTATCCATCATGAGTAAGAGGGATTTATTCTATGTACACAATGCTGGTTCAATGTTCAAAAATCAATAAATGTATTTCACCACATTAACAGGCTAAAGAGGAAAAATTCACGGTCATATTAATTGATGCATTAAAATCATTTGCCAAAATTTGGCATACATTCATGATCAAAAATCACAGAAAAGTTAAGAATGGGAGAAAATTTGCACAGCATAATAAAGAACATTTACAAAACACAGAAAGTCAACATTATACTAAAGGTGAATGCTTTAAGTATTCACTGCATGCTTCCCCCTTAAGATCAGGAACAAAGCAAGGATATCACCTCTCACCACTCTTACTCAACCATAGTGCTATACATTTTAGGCAGTGAAATAAAGCAAACACAACACATATGAATGCATAAAAGACAGGAAATAAGGAAATAAACTGTCCCTATTTGCAGATGATGTGATTTTCTGTAGAAAACATCAAGAGTTCTACAATAAAATATAAATAAAAAGAAAAGAAAATCATCCTAGAACTATTAAATAAGTTCAACAATGTTGCAGGATACAAGATAAACAGCAAAATCAATTATGCTTCCATATACAGGTAATAAACATATGGACACCAAAATTAAAAATTCAATGCCTTTTTTGATCCTTTGAAAATAATGAAATACATGGGTATAAATAGAATAAAATGAGCACAGGATTTGTATCCTGAAAACTAGACAATATTGATGAAACGAATCGAAAATTTAAATAAATGGAGGGTCTATATTCATAAACTGGAAGGCTAAACACAGTAAAGAATTTAATTCTTCTTAAATTGATACATAGTTTTTACAAAATTTTAATCAAAATACTGGAAAGATTCTTTGCAGATATAGACAAGATTGTTCTAAAATTTATATGGAAAGGCAAAGTAACTAGAATAGCTGTAACAACTTTGTAAAAGTAAATTTGGGAGAATCAGGCTACTGAATTTCAAGACATCACATAGCTACCGTAACTAATACTGTGTAATGTTGGTGGAAGGCTAATTACATACATCAATGGAATAAATAGAGCACCAAGAAATAGACCCACATATATATGTAAATATATATCAAAGCAATTAAAGGAAGAAGTAATAGTCTTTTCAACAAATAGAGCTAGAGATGTGGGTATACACACAGGAAAAACAACAACTAAAAAGGTAAACCTCGACATGGGTGTCACACATTAAACAAAAATTAACTAAAACTGAATCATAAACCAAAATGTAAATTGTAGAGCCATAAAAGCTGCAGGAAAAGAATAAAAGAAAATCTTCAGGATACAGAGCAAGAAAGAGTATTTTCAGATTTGACACCAAAAGCATGATCCATCAAAGTAAAAATCGATCAAATGGATATCATTAAAATAAAAAAATATATATATATGCTCTGTTAAGAGTATGAAAAGCAAAGCTATAGCATGAGAGAAAATGTTTGCAAACTAAATATCTGAAAAAGGGCTATGATATGGTATGGCTATCTATGCCCTACAAACCTCATGTTGAAATGTGTTTCCCAATGTTAGAGGTGGGATCTGGTAGGAGATGTTTGGGGCATAGGGGTGAATACACCGTGAATGGCTTGGTGTACTTCCCATGGTAATGAATGAGTTCTTACCCTGTGAGTTCACATTAGAACTGGTTGTTTAAAGAATAGCCTGGCATATCTTTTATTCTCTCTTACCATGTGATGTGCTGGCTCCTCTTTCAGCTTCCATCATGATTGTAAGCTTCCTGATGCCCTCATCAGAAGCAGGTGCTAGCACCACACTTTCTGTACATCCTGCAGAACTATAAGCCAAAATAAATCTATTTTCATCATAAATTACCCAGTCTCAAGTCTTCCTCTCTAGCAATACAAATGGACTAACACAAAAGGTACTAAGGAGTCAGACATTGCTATAAAGATACCTGAAGATAAGGAAGCAAGTGTGAAATTGAGTAATTAGCAGACGTTGGAAGAGTTTGCTGGGTTCAGAAGAAGACAGGAAGATGAGGGAAAGTTTTAAGCTTCTTAGAGACTGGTTAAATAATTGTGATGCAATGCTAGTAGAAATATAGACAGTGAAGAACAGGCTGATGAGGTTTCAGATAGAAATGATGAATTTATAGACAACTGGAGTAAAGGTCACACTTGTTATGTTCTAGCAAAGAATGTGGCTACGTTATGTTTATGTCTTAGGACATTGTAGAAGGCTGAACTTAGGAGTAATGACTTAGGGAATCTGGCAGAAAATATTTCTTAGCAGCAAGGTGTTCAAGAGTTGATAAGGTGGCTTCTAACAGCCTACACTCAGTTGAGAGAGCAAAATAAATACTTAAAGTTGGACCTTATATTTAAAAGGGAGGCAGAGCAAAAAAATTTGTAAAGCCATAACCTGGTCATGTGATAAAGAAGAAAAAAGCATTTCAGGAGAGGAATACAGGAAGACTGAAAAGCAAGCACTTGCTAAAGAGCTTTGTATGACTAAAAGACAGCCAAGTGCTAAAAGGCATGACAATGGGAAAAAGGCCTGAAAGACATTTGAGAAATCTCTCAGGCAGCCCCTCTTATCACAGTGCCAGAGGACTAGGAAGAAAGAATGGTTTTGGGGACCAGGCCCAGGTGCCTGCTTCCCAGCACAGCCTCAGGACACTGCTTCCAGTATTCTGGCTGTTCCAGCTCCAACCATGGCTCAAAGTGCTCAAACACAGAACTGTCTGCCACTTGAAGAGCACAAGCCTTAAGCTTTCATAGTTACCATGCAGTGTTAAGCCTGCAGGAATGCATAATGCAAGAGTGAAGGAAACTTGGCAGCTTCTACAAAGATTTCAGAGGATGTATTGGAAAACCTGGGTGCCTGGGCAGAAGCTTAGTGTGGAGGAGATCCCTTATAACCAAAATCTACTAGTGAAGTAAAGAGGGGGAAATGTGGGGTTGGAGCCCCACCTACCTACAGAGTCTCCACCAGGGTACTGCCTAGTGAAGCAGTGGGAAGGGGGCCCCTTCTCTCCAAACTCTAGAATGATAGAGACACCAGCAGCTTGCAACCTCATCCTGGAAATGTCACACGGAGGGAGCTGCCCAAGGTGTCGGATACCCACCACTAGCACCAGTGAGCCCAGGATATGGGACATGGAGTGAAGGATTATTGTGGAGCTTTAAGGTTTAGTATCTGTCCTGCTGGGCTTCAGTCTTCTGCTGGGCCTGTTGCCCTTTCTTTTGTTCAGTTTCTCCCTTTCAGAATAGGAATGTTTACCCAATACCTATACTACTATTCTGTCTGGGAAGTAAATCACTTGTTTTTGATCTCACAGGCTCATGGGGAGAAATAACTCATCTCCAGATGAGACTTTCGATTTGGGTCTTGGGACTTTTGAACTGATGCTAGAATGAGTTAAGCCTTTGGGAGACTATTGGGAAGGCATGATTTTATTTTGCAAAATGAGAAAGTCATGAGATTTGGGTGGCCAGGGGCAGAATGCTATGGTTCGAATATTTGTCCCCTCCAAATCTCATGTTGAAATATGATTCCTAACGTTGGACATGGGGCCTGGTAGGAGGTGTTCAGGTCATGAGGGCAGATCCTTCATTAATGGTTTGGTCCCTCACCTTGGTAATGAGTAAGTTCTCAGTCTGTGAGTTCCCAGAAGGGTTGGTTGTTCAAAAGAACCTGGCATCTTTCTCTCTCTCACCATGTGATGTACTAGCTTCCCTTTCACCTTCTGTCATGATTGTAAGCTACCTGAGGGTCTCACCAGAAGCAGATGACAGCAATATACTTCCTGTACAGGCTGCAGAACGGTGAGCCAAAATTAACTTCTTTTCATTGTAAATTACCCAGTCTCAAGTATTCCTTTATAGCAATGCAAAAGGACTAACACAAGCTACTATCTAGACTATATAAAGAACTCAAAACTCAACAGTCAATAACAATCTAATCAGAAAATAAGCAAATTATACAAAGAGATATTTCATCAAAGAGGATGTGAAAACAAAGTTCATGAAAAGAAGTTTGACGTCATTTGTTCTTAGAGTCATGCAAATTAAAATCACTGTGAAATATTACTTCACACCTATCAGAATTGCAAAAGTAAAAAAAAAAAAAAAATAGTAGTGACAATGCCGAATGCTGGAGAGCACACAGAGATTCTTGTTTACTCATGCAAACTTGTTGGAAAGGTAGAATGGTACTACCACTCTGAAAATCCACTGGGCAGTTTCTTAAAAAACATAGACAAGCAACTACCATAAGATCCAGAAATTGCAATTGCACTCCTGGACATTTATCCCAGAGAAATTCAGACTTCTATTTATAAAAACCCATACAAAATTGTTTATAGCAGCTTTATTTGTAATGTTCCAAAACAAGACACAACCCAGAGGTCCTTCAGGGATGAATGGTTAAACAAACGTGATACATTCAGATTATAAAATAGCATTCCAAAATGGAAAGGAATGAAGTATTCATACACACAACAACCTGGATGAATATCCAGAGGATTATACTGTATAAAAAAAGCCAATTACAAAAAGTTACATGCTATATGATTCCATTTATATAACATTCTTGAAATGACAAAATTATAAAAATGGAGAACAGATGATTTGTTGCCAGGAATTAGAAGTGAGTAGATGGGAGAAAAATAGGTATAGGTTTAAGAGGACAACCAAAGCGATCCTTGTGGTGATGAGAATGTTCTCTTTCTTCAATATATTGACAATATCCTGCTTGTGATATTGTACTACAGTTGTGCAAATTATTGCCATTGGAGGAAACTGAGTAGAAGACACATGGGATAACTCTGTGTTATTTCAAACACATTCATATGTTTCTAAAATGATCTCAAAATACAAAGTGTAATTGAAAATACAGGATGGCCAATCTAATTTGAATATTGCTTGAGACATAGTTCTACTTTAAAAATTCATTGTTTATTTCAAATTCAAATTTATTGGGTTGTCCTCTATTTTATCTGGCATCCCTGGGGCAGAGGAAAATTCTTATGCCATATTTTTGTGGCAGGAAGACCATGATGTATTGAAGAGTAGAAATGCAGGCATGTTCAGTGCACACAAAACGAAGCAAGTCGTGATTAGTTCAGCTGTTTACTCTCTTTTAAACACAACTTTCATTTGAGACTGAAATATGTTAGGCATAGGTAGATCAGCTAGTCAGTACCTTTTCTATAAAGGTACTTCACAGAATAGAAGAGAGCACCTAGGCGTGCTAATGCAAGAACAGAATTTCTTCCAGTAAATTATTTGTCAGACAGACTTCTTGGTCCTCCTCCTCTCTCTGTCTCCCTTGCTCATTCCTGCTTTTGGTTTCTTTGGTTGTTCTCCAAGCACTATTCTATATGCTCAAAGAACTAAACTGAAGCAAAAGCTGGATTTAAAAAAACAGTAATTTCTATTTTATTTGGGCTTTTGCATTATGAATTATTTATTACTGCTATAATATTCCAAGAATTCTTTTCCCCAAATTGTCCATAAACATCCCTTTCAGAGCTTTAGCTTGACCTCAAGCATTCTGGAAAATGAGTCATCTGAAGTCATGCTCTCTGGTTTGTTTGCTTGGAGGTCTGCCCCTACTCAAAAATCCATTCCTCTAGTCTGGGGATTTTAGAGAGGATACACTAGAGGGGTTCTGGCCCCATGAAAACCCTACAAAAACAAAAGGATTATTTAGGACTTTTACTTTGAGAAATGGAGCAAGCTCTGCTTACCAGAGGACACCTTAAGGCACATGCTGAAGTGGAGAGGCACCCTTAGTTAGCTGCTGTCTGTGATGGAGTGGCTGGAGTGTTCCTGTCCTTCCAGCAGCATGAGGCACAGAATGTCATGTAGACATCATCAGGAATGAGACTTTGGCTTATCAGTCATCTCTCCCACTCCTGAGTCTGTCCCCAATATTGTGTGCATCGAGTATCTCTCCTATCAGTTCAACTGAGTATTTCTTTTGTGGAAGCAAATTTCTTTTCTCTGAGTTATTGCTTGCCTAGAATTTTCATAATAAACTTGAATCAACATGAACAATCTTCAAAGAATACAGAGTGACAATGCATTATACCTTCTCATCTTTGAGTCACATAAATAGTGTGGACTATGTGATAACCTGGACTATACAGTGCTGGGGCACTTTGCATTGTTTACAGAGCTATACAAAGGAGCTACACAAAATCAAGAAACAGGGAAGCAGTGAAAGCTGTTACAACTTTTCAGTAGCATGGCTATTCTGGAACATTTGTAGAGGGGTGATCAGAAGCCTTTGCCTGTAGCACGTGCCCGTGAATAAACTGAGAAAGAGAAGAGAAGCATCTTCCTCTCTTACTTTGCCAAGTGGATGCAAGGAATGAATCTATCCTTATCAGCTCTTTGTATGGGCCTTATGGAATGTATTCAAAACAGAATTGGAAGGACTTTACCTGGGAATAGTAATTCTTTATCAAATTAAAACCTGTGCGTTAAGTTATTACCTAGCAGGTAGGAGGCAGTGTTGGTGAGGAACCTGGTGAAAGAAAATGAGCACATTTTCCAAAGCTTGTTTGAAAGAACCATTGCAGCACCAAAAATAAGATGAAGACAGAATTTGATAGTGGGACTGGCACATAAAATAGGCATTCAATGAACATTTATCGAGTGAATGAACCAGAAAGAAAAGTGGAAAGCTCTGAAGACAAACTTTTCCCACTTTATGATTTTGACAGTAGCAGGTTTACATCAAATCATAGACGCTGTCAGTTAAAGGCGATGCCCTATAGAATCTGTAACTACTGCCTTCTTATTGACATTTGCATTCCTCTACCCCTCTCTAGTACCATAAGCTACATCAAAGCACTCGTTGTTTTGTATCTGGATGATATGATAATTTCCTAGAAATATCTCTGACTTAATTTCTTCTCTTTTTTTCAAACTATCCACTCTAAAGTTGACCTTCACAAAGCCTCGCTTCTTACTTACACTGTTTTCCACAAACTTTGATGACTCCTTGTTTCCTGCAGAACATATTCCACTCACTTTATAATAGGCTTTATGTGGCCTGTAAGCATTTAGTCCAAAAGCGTATTGCTTCTAACTCAATTTTACTAGTTGGCCCATTGTGCCCAAATTTGCTTATCCCATCATCGTTTAAAATCCCAAACGTTCTTCAAATTTCATCTGTAACTTATCTCTCTTTTTCGTTAGATCTTTCTATTCCACTTCCGACCTTGGCACCTAGAGACACTTCCCCTTAGGACTCCTGTAGTATTTATAGTTACACTGATAATGTGGCACATTTCATACCTATCGTCTGTTATCGTGTATCTTTCAAATTCTTAATTATGGGACTACAATGAGCTTGTCAGCCCCTTCTTTGTGAGCTCTGCTTTACAACTTAAAAAAATACCAACACAACATCATTTTATTAATTTAATAAGGATATCAAAAAAATCTTTTCCTTCTCTCTCATTTGTTTTCCTCATGGTTCAGTGAGACATATTTCCTCTTCCAGAAACACAATTGCAAACACATGGTCCACTGGTGACAGGGCCGTGATTTTATCTTTGGACGCACTGACAAGTGGTCAGCTCTCCAGACTCGCCACATCTGTTACCAACCGATAGTCAAGAATCCCATCTCTTGTGCTTGCATAAACTTTAGGCACATGGAAGGAGAGTTACCAGCTCAGAGATGCCTAAGACTCCATGTGCCAAATCATATCTGAAGTGTTGCAGTGAGTAACAGGGCTCTCAGCAGCGGGATTTTGCCCCCAACTGAAAGTTTGACAGCAAAGAAATCCTTCATGCTTGTGCATCCGATGTAGACCAGTGAAGCCTCAGTTGAGGCATTTATTTTTCCCTTGGAAGACCCTGTGGTTAGATTGAATTATGTAAGAGCATCTCAGTCTCCACACTGATAGGAAAGTATGCTGTTGTCTGTATTTTGTAACAGAAAATAAGAAAAAAGTTGGGGAAAGACACGTCTAAAAGCACTGGGTTTTATTTTCCCTGTTGGCTACTATAGATTTAGACCTTCACATTAGTTATATAATTTTTATTATGGTGCCAATGTATTTGGCATGCCAGAATATGTCCCAACACAGTATATGTAAAGCTATATGGCACATACTAGGAATTGGGGAAAGGCATTTCCTTCCATTTTTTTTTTTAACCCTGTTAGTACAAATACAGAAATATGAGACACATTTTACAGAGAACAGGACCAGGAGTCCAGAGATTTATGTTCTAGAAATAAACGTCTAATTCATAGTCTAATTTGAACTTGCTGGCAGCCCATAAGAAAACTACTGTTTCCCCTAAGCCTCAGTTTCCTCAGTTTTGAAGCACACATGATATTAACCTCCTACACAAAAACATAGGATTGATATATGTTATCTGACAGGAGAATGGTTTATAAACTTTAGTTTGTTAATTTTATATTGTAAAATATAATATAAACATAGTACGTATTTACCGCTATTATAATAAGTACTGAAGACCTAAGACAGAGATTGTCAAAGCTGAGGAGTGTTACTAAGGAAAGTCATTTGAGAAGCAACAAAGTTCAGGTAGAATTTCTGAAGATAAAATTGTTACTGCTACAGAGAGAAGGAAAGACATTATAAACTGCAGTGTACATCACAAGGTTGCCATGAAAGGATATATTTTAGCCTATGTTATGCTACGATGAATGTTAGATATCAGAAAGATCCATGGATATTTTTATTTTAGCGTTAGGTTCTAAGGATATGGTAATGATGAGCCAAGTATCATTTGGGCCTCAAGGAGTTTACAAAGAGGAGATTATTATACTAGAGACAGTTGATGTAAGTTTGACCAGAGGGATAAAAACTCGAGGATGTGCACGTTTTAGCTTATTTCTCCCTGCTTCTAATCGGATATTTCTACTTCCCTTTTAACTTCACTTGGCATTTACTTGAATAGCAATTACATTTTCCTCCAGTCTTCTCTCTCGTTCCATGGGTCTCTGCAAAAGATATTACCCAGTCCATGTAAATTATTATGGCCAATAAAGTAACACTAGCAATCTCCAGAACTTGATATCTGAAGCATAGTTTTGAGTTTTATAAAATATGCTAACAAATACTACAGCCAGACTTTGGATCATGCCAGATAATAAATTCTGGCCTCATGAAGTAAACAAGAAAATATCAATACCTGAGATAATTTGTGCCTCTGACGATAAGGAGATGCTTCCAGAACAGGATGTGCTATATGTACCCCATCTGCAAGGTCTGGGAGAGCACCAGGGCACCTCCAAAGAGGCCAGGGGGGCAACATGGTGGGCAATCTGATAGATTTCCCTTACGTGTCTATCACCAGGAACCTCTGTTAGACAAGGAAGACCCCAAGACCTAAAAAGACCAACATTTCAGGTGAGATGTCCAGACACAAGCCAGGGTCCAAGTTGTAGTGAACTATTTGCCACTTGGGTTGAAGACTTTATCTTTGTCCTTTCTTACACTATTAACTCTCCCTGACACATCTTTGCTCATCTCCCACTACTGCCCTGCCCATCTCCATTCATTGTCCAAGAAGCTTCTCAGAGCTTCATCCAAACTGACTCAGTGCCTCTTTTCTGTGGCCTGATAATATCTTGCAAACAACTTTTATGTGATCTTTCTCACCAGCTGTGTCTCCGTTTTCAACATCCCTGGAATTAGCAGTGTCTAGCACACAATGTCACTCAATGTTTGAAAAATGAGGTGGATGGTTAGATGGATGGATGAGTGAATAGATGTATGAATGAATGGAGATAACTCTAAAATAATGGAATTGAAAAATAAAGATGAGCATAAGGAAAAAGTAGAACTGGAATTCAAGGTTAAGCCCAATAATCATGAAGAAGGATGGAATGATGACTTTCAAAATGTTGTAGTAAAACTCCATAAATTTATTCTGCCCAGATTAGAATTGGTTCAAAGACAAAGCTGTGAAATTTAAGTGAGTTTTTAAGGTCAAGGAGCTGGGGAGTGTCAGAGAAGACTTCAAATCCAAGTTCATCTGTATCTACATATCCATTTATTTACCCAGTCAAGTAATTTCTCTAGGTCAGAGAAGCACAGCACATTCAAAATTATTAAAAACCAAAACCTCAAACTGTACACCCTTGCAATAAATAATGTCAATAATCTTCATTTTAAAAATTTCTTTTTGAAAATACCAAATAGAAATAGTGTTAAGGAGAAATAACACAGGGAAGAATTTCATACAATTATCCTAATTTTATGAAAAAATATCCTTCTTTCAGAGTAGAATGCATTACCTGTTTTCTACCTTGGTAGAGATTAATTTCAAAACTTAGTGTGACCCTGAATTTGAAGAATCTTCATCCTCAGTCCACACGTTTTGAACCACAGAGAAATATTAAAGCAATTGTTGTTTTTTGTTAACATGTTCAAAGTTATTCATAATATGTAATACTTCAATATAGGGGAGTAAAATGTAATTGTAAAGATATGCCTAAAAGCTTCTTTTCACTTCTGTATAGCAAGCTCTTTTTTTACAACCAACACATACTTGTCCTTTGGCTAATGACACTCTGCAATAACTGTATACTATTTGCTTAGAGTCTTACATCAAGTCACAAATAAATATTTTTAGCAACCCAGTGGTACATTATCTATTTTAAAAGCTGTTAATTTTGTTTATAGAACAATGTTGTGAAATTGCATGTTATTATGTTTGTTACATTTTTGTAAAATTAGTTGCCAATGGCAACATACAGTAATGAACATGAGTACTAATATTATTGAGTGCTAACTTGCTGACAGGCACTGTAGTAAACTCCTTACATGGATTACTTATTTTTATACTTACTTTAAATTTCATCCAAATGAGGGAACTGCTGCCTGGGAAGGTGAATGATTTGCTTAGGGTCAGAGAGCTGTAAGCAGCGAGACAGAATTTGAATTCTGACCCCCTGAATTTAGAGCTGATATGAGTGTGACCAGCTTCACTAAATAGCAAGATGCTTTCAAAGAAGTTACAAGTTCACCATTCCTTTTTTCTCTCTCTCTCTAGGGGTAGTTCTTATTTTGTCCTTGGATGAAGACTCCTACAAGTCCCATGAACATGTTTCTGGTAACTCTTGAGTAATACAGAGTCCTACTGTCACTTTCCAATGCAAATACAGCCTCACGTCCAATTTAGAAAGGTCCAGCCTCATCCAGAAATCAGCACGTTAGTGAACATCGTCCTCTAGCTCGGGCTACTGCCGGGGACGAGCCTGTCATCCGAAGAGACAGTGTTTGACTTTTCTTCCATTCTTGTTCATCTTCTCATAACTCTCTGCAAAGTATTTCTCACTCCTCTGTTCTGGAGGGTTGGAGACAAGGAAGGAACAGATACAAGATACATAGCAACATTGCTACTTGATTGTCCTGGTATAAGCTGGCTTTATATTTCCTGTGCCTGGAAGATGATTAAACTGATGCATTTTCCTGTAGAATATTTTCTCTCTCTTTTTCCTCTTGCTTTTCCCATTATTAGAGAACCTATCTTCTGAGCTGCCCCTGACACAATTGGTTGTACCTCTTTTCCTTGTGGTCAATTATCTTTTCTCAAACATCTAGAAACCCGATACATTTAGATTCTCTATAAGGAAGTTTTCATTGCCCCTCTTCATAATTCCATTTGATAGGATTATCACAGAACCTGCAAACCAGTTCTCTCAGTCATGTGGCCCCATATGAGCCATGGGACATGTCATTCAATGCTTCTCCCCATAACCCTGGAGATTGCAGGCCCATCCCAAACCCTTCCATGTCTCATCGCCAGCTCATCTCAACCCTTACATTCCTCTACGCGGGGCTCTCTCTGGGTGGCTGTGCTCACCTTGCATGGTCTCTGGACTCCATTTCAGTCTGCCATCCCTGATGGAACATTCCCCTCACTCTGCTATTCCATATGTTCTTAACATTGTATTCTTTATTCTTATGTTTGCAGGCTAGGATTGGGGACTTGGCACTTCTCTCTCCAGAAATTTTCTTTCTTCATTCAGTTTTTTCTTCTTCATCCACTTTCTCTTATCTCTTCCTGTGCATTTCCTTTCTGAGTAATTCAGTCTTAAACCATTCATTGGGACTACCAAAGTGACCATTCACTGGGGAGAGGGGCTAATATGGGGTTTCAGAGCCTTAATGGAGTGACAAGGGCATGCTGATGGCAGGAAAGCTGAATGTGAGGCATTGCAGCTCAGATAAGGCCGGAAGGTTACTCATCTATGAAGGCGTCCCAGCACAAGGTTTGGGGGCCCAAGTAGAGTGAGAATGGCATTCAAACAGGAGAAACGCCTGCTGTGTGGAATTGAATCCGGAGCAGCATGAGGAGGGTGCCCACTTGGGGGTGGCAGCTGGCATGGAGGGTCAGAGTTCACACAGTATGAGGAGGACATCTATGCAGCACCTAGCATAGCACACCATGTTGGAATCTGAGTGAATGAGGAGCGCTTTTAAATGGTGAATGGGGAGATGGTGATGCAAAATGTGGTCAAATAAATACAACATAGAATACAACATGAATAAATATAATAAGGTTAATGGGCACCAAGTTTTTTATTGTTGAGGAAGTAATTAAAATTATAGAAATGGAGGAAACTGGTACAGATCCTAATTATTAGACTTGAGAGTAATAGTACAAATTGATAGAGATCTATCCACCATCAATACACCTATTTATATAAAGATATATATATTCATATATATAATTTTATATGTATATACATAATGGTTTTATATATAATGGTTTTATATAGGCCTGTATGTAGGTGTAGAGATATATGCATATATAAACATACATATATCTGTGTCCCTGTGTGTAAATGTGTGTTTCTGTGAATTCGCCAGCTCTGTCCATTCAGAGGGCCTGATAAAAGTGATAGTGCAATGATGTTGAGAACACCTGATACCAATATCTTGGCATCTAACTACTATTCTTCAAGTAAAGGAACGAGGGCTTTTTGTAGAAATGACTGATTTCAGGTCTAAGGCAGGCGAAGTACAGAAGAAACCTGGTATGTCTGCCAGAAAGTAAAGATGTGATCAAAGAATGATTGAGGCACGTCAAAAAGATGGAGAAGCCAACTTGAGTGAACTTCCACTGGGACATCTGGAATAATTTGAACCTCCAAGTAAGTGATAGTAAGGAGTCACAACCTCTTAAATAAAATAGGTATCCATGAGTTTACATGATATAAATAATCAATAAAATGTTTTCTGTGAAATTGGCTGTTAATATAGCTTCAAATAAGTTCTCCTAAAAATACCACTAAATTGCAAAGGGAAAATAATATGTTCATAGTGGAGAAACTGGGAAAACACTTCAACTGGACCATGTGAACACCACAATTAATGATAGAAATAGAAAGTATGTTGCTACCTGATTGGATGCAGGAAAAACACAGCATGACTCCTGTTATATTTCTGCCAATGATGCACAACCTGAATCTAGTAATGAGAGCCCCAGATATACCCTAATAGAGGACATTTTACAAAATAACTGTTCCATAGACTTCAAAAGTGTTCAGATCACAAAAGTCTTAGCAAGAGTAAGGAATTATTTCGAACACAAGTAGACTAAAGAGACATGAAAAATAAATACAATATGTGATTCTGAACTGGATTCTCTTGCTATAAAGGATATTACTAGGACAAGTGGTAAAAGCTGAATGAAGTCTGAATATGAGAGAGTAGCATTGTACCGCTGCTAATATTCTGATTCTAATTGCTGTGCTTTTCCGTGGAACAGAATTTCCTTGTTTTAGGAAATAAGGGCTTCCATATTCAGGGATCATGGAGCATCAGTGTGGCAACTCATTTGGAAATAGTTAAGGTAAATCATACTTTGTTAATTATAACATTTTAGTCATCCTACAGTGGTATTAAACCCTGGGCCACAGCCTACTATGGGTCCATGGCCAATGTGGAACTCAACTGCGCAGCAGGAGGTGAGTGACCAGCAAGTGAGTGAAGCCTCATCCATATTGACAGGTTCTCCTCATCGCTTGCATTGCCGCCTGAGCTCTGCCTCATGGCAGGTCATGAGCAATATTAGATTCTCACAGGAGAGCAAACCCTACTGTGAACCATGCATGCGATGGATCTAGGTTGCACTCTCCTTATGAGAATGTAATGCCTGATGGTTTGTCACTGTCTCCCATTACCCACAGATGGGGCCAACTTGTTGCTGAGAAAACAAGCTCAGGGCTCCTACTGATTCTACATTATCACAAGTTGTATAATTATTTCATAATATATTACAATGTAGTAATAATAGTAATAAAGTGCACAATAAATGTAATGAGGTTAAATAATCCCCAAACCATCCCACTCCCACCCCGCAGTCTGTGGAAAAATTGTCTTCCTTGAAACTGACCCCTGGTGCCTAAAAGCTTGGGGACCTCTGGTATAGAACACTAGAACTTATTTGTCCAGCTAGCTGTAATTTTGTATCCTTTAACAAGTTAATAATATATTGTATAGTTGCAAAAAGCTGGAATGAGAATATTGAATGCTCCCAACACAAATAAGTGATAAGTGTGTGTGATGATGGATATACTAATTACCCCGATCTGCTCATCACATTTTATATGTATGGAAATATCCCTATGCACCTCATGAATATGTAAAATTATTCTTCTTAAATTAAAAATACAAAATAAGTTTTTGTACTATACTTGCAAATTTTCTATAAATATGAAATTCTTTTAAAATTTAAAGAATGTAAAAGTGAACTTCATTCAGTCTCCCATCTAAGACATAGTTAAAACCTTGACAGGTGTGAGAAGTTTACAAGCCATTAAGCTGGCTCTGGTCTACATTTCCAAAAGTTTGTATTTTGTTCTGAAATTTTACATTAGTATTTGACATCTCTGGTACTCAAGTCTTGAAAGAAATTGCATATTATCATGCCTTTACACTGTAATAATAAATCCCAAACTTAATAAATTCAAATGGGAATGAAAACCATTAAGGATTTTAAAAGGTTGTTTTAGGCCCAATCAATTACTTGCTGGGTTAATGCTAGCAACTATGTGTTCAACTGTGAATTAAGAGAACAAAGTAAAGAATGTGTACAAAGTTCTGGGAATATAGGACTGAATGACTACATCTAACCAACAAAACTATCTCAAGATTCTATGGTAGTTTTCAACCCTCTCTACTAACAGAGACCCATTAATAATATAATTTTATTTACCTTTCACTCATTCAACTTTTTTCACTTTTCCACATACTTATGATAAGGACAACTGACAATGAGACACTATTTCTAGAAAAGTAACGTTTGTTATTTTCTAGCCATTTGTACATTAAGACCAAAGAAAAACTACTATACTTACTTTTGGCTATTCTTGTGTTCCAGAACATTAAATGTTGTGTTCATATGAAGAAAATATGTTTAATACAACCTAATAACTTCTCAGTGCTTATCTTCTAAGGATAGGTCAATAATTTTTGTACTAAAATCTAAATATAATTAAGCAAAACAATAGCTTTCCTACTGACTCTTACTATTTAGTATTAAACATTCCAAGTCTCAGAATAAAATTGACATCTCTTAAATCAATGATCGTAGCCTCTGCCCCAAAGAATAAAAGGGAAATAATGAAATGAAATGAGCAAAAATGATTACTAAATTATTAGTGACATTTAGTGACATTTTCTTGTTTCTTTCTTTTTTTTTTTTTTTTTTTTGACAGAGTCTTGCTTTGTTGCCCAGGCCAGAGTGCAATGGTGCAATCTTGGCTCACTGCAATCTTTGCCTCCCAGTTTCAAGAGACTCTTCCTGCCTCAGCCTATCAGGTAGCTGGGATTACAGGCACGCACCTCCATGACTGGCTAATTTTTGTATTTTAATAGAGATGGGGTTTCACCATGTTGTCCAAGCTGGTCTTGAACTCCTGACCTCAGGTTATCCACCAGCCTCCGCCTCCCAAAGTGCTGGGATTACAGGCATGAGACTAGCCAGTAGTGACATTTTCTAAAGGAGAAAAATCATTTTACAATATCAAAAATTCATAAATATCAAACAAGCTTGAATATTGAATGTTAGCCATTTTCACCAAGTTTTCAAAATCCAGAATTAAATGTGATAGTCTGTTAACAGACAGAAAATCTCTATCTCCAGATGCAACTTTTCCTTTGAAGTTAACCTCAATTCCCAGTTAACTACTGGATCCTTCTATTTGGAAGAGGCACAGAAAACTCAAAATTGTCATAGCTAGGGGAATATGAATTACAACCACAATTAGATATCATTGAACACCCACTAGAATGCCTAATATTAAAAGACAAAAACTAAAAGTCAACAACAAATACAGTGCCAAATATTGTCATATTAGTACTGGAATTTTCATACATTGCTGGTAGGGATGTTAAATGGCATAAAACTTTTCTGTTCCTAAAAGAAAAGAAAGCATAAGTCCACACAATTACTTCTCTATACACACATGCACACACACACACACACACACACATTTTTACAGACAGGTTCTTGGTCTGTGGCCCAGCCTGGAGTACAGTGGCATAGTCCTAGCTCACTGCAGCCTGGAACTCCTAGACTTAAGTGATTCTCCCACCTCAGCCTCTCACAGGTAGCTAGAACTACAAGTCCATGCCACCACTCTCAGGTAATTGCTTTAATTTTTGTCGAAACAAGGTCTTGCTCTGCTGCCCAGGCTAGCCTCAAACTTCTTGTCTCAAGCAATCCTCCTGCTTGGACCTCCTAAAGCACTGGGACTACAGTTGTGAGTCATCACGCTCAGCCATCAGCCATATTCTTTCAATACCCACAACTGGAAAAAATTGAAATGCCCATCAGCAGGTGAATAAGTAAACAATCTGTGCCATGCCCATTCAATAGAATACTACTCACTAGCAAAAATTGATCAACTATTTATAGACACAATAACAAGAATGGATGTCAAAATAATTATAGGGAGCAAAAAAAGTAGACAAACATACATATTTGATGAATTTATTTATATAAAATTCCAAAAGGTACAAAATGTATCAGGGATTGCCTGTGTAATTGGATAGGAGTGGGAGTAGTGGGTGATAGGAGGGAGGATTAAGAAACAGGCAAGGTGAAACTTTTTGATGTTTGGATATTTTCATTATCTTGATTGTAGTGATGGTGTCATGGGTGTATGCACACATCGATACCAACTGGACTGTGCATTCTAAATATGTGCAGCTTATTTTAAGCCAATAAAATAAATATAAATAACTAAGACTGTTAAAATAAAGATACACACAGCTAATTCTCAGTTTGTTCCCTTCATGTTGTATAAGTTCACATTCATTGCCTTTACTAGTACCTTATTTACGATTGAACATTGATTATCCCTCACCAGAAATGTTTGGGACCAGAAACGTTTAAGATTTCAAAGTTTTTAAAAATTGTATAGTATTTGTATTATATGCACTTACCGATTGATTATCCCAAATCAAAACATTCGAAATCCAAAATGCTTCAATGAGCAGTTCTTTTGAACATCATGTCAGCACTCAAAAAGTTTTGAATTTGGGAGCATTTTGGATTCCAGATTTTTGGACTTAGGATGCTTAACCTCTACCAACTACTAGTTACTGAAGGTGGAATTTGAAAGCATTTTAGACACCGTTTCTCATAAACTTCATCCAGATAGTCACTAAATCCTGCCAAGTCTGCCTTCCAAAATCAACCTAGAAACTCTCTCACACTCTTTATTCCTTCACCAGATAGTTGGGTGGAAACGTTTTAGACCAGGAGTTAACAAATTTCAGCTTCCAGGACAAATAGACCTGCCAACTGTTTTTATACAACCTATTATCTAAAACCATTTTTTACATTTTAAATGATAGAAAAATATTGAAAGAATAATATTTCATAAAACATGGAAATGATTTCATATTTTAATTTCCATGATCATAAATAAAATTTTACTAAAATTTAGTTGTATATGCATAAATGTATGTATTTTATATTATGTATATATGTGTAAATGACTGTATACAGTCATTCTTGTATACAGTCATATATGATTGGGGCTACAAAAGTAGGATTGAATAAAGGCAGACAAAATATTGTCTGGCCCTTTACAGAAAAAAAAAGTTCGCTGATCTTTATCTGAGGACATCTCTAATCTTGGTTATTGCCATGATCTCCTAATGGTACCTTTGTCCTAGTCTGTTAACTTTAACCTCTGCATGGCTTCCAAAGCAACATTGTAAAAATATGCACTTTTTAAAATCACTCCTATTCTGTTAAATCCCAACAGAATAAAGTTTAAGTTTCTTATCATAGTATACAAGGCCTTTCACACCTGATCTCAGTTTGCCTTTTTTATTTTACTATTTGCATTCCTTTCATACTAAAATTTTTAGAGTTCCCCAAATACACCTTGCTTTAGCATAACTGCTTGTTTTTGTGATTCCATTTCATTTGCCATCTGACAGACGCTGATGTTGAAAACTAATACTTGAAGTCATATGCATCAGACTTATGGTGTCACTTAGCTCCATTCCAGTTAGTCATAAGTTTTTCCTTATTTTTGTGCTGTAACATTTTATACATACTTTAGTGTACACATTATTGCACTGGATTAAGTGTTTATATGTTAGTCTTCTTAAAGAAGCAATTGTGTTTTATATGGCATTTACCACCCGAATAGTGCCAACACATGCTTAGTAAATGCTTTATGGAATAAACCAAAAGAGACAAGAAGAAAAGTGGAAAAGAATGTAGGGGGAGAGAGAAAAAGAAGAAAATGGCTTAAAGGCAAAAAAGTAAAAAAGAAAAAAAGGGAATAAAAACAAGAAAACATATGAAGGAAAAAAGAGGAAACAAAAGTACTGGAAGTAGGATTAAAAAAGGAATAAAGAGAAGGAAGAATGAAAAAAGAAATATTAGAATGAAAGAAAAATGAAAGGAAATGAAAAAGAAGGAAGGAAGAGTGGAAAGTGGGAGGGAGGGATGGAGAGAGGAAGTGATGAAAGAAGTAAACAGGAAAAATAAGGCAGGAAAGAAGAGAAGGAAGGAAGAAAAGAAATAGGGGAAAACAGAAGAGAAGGAGAGAAAAGGGGAAATGAAAGGCAGAAAGGAAGGAAGGAGTGAAGAAAAATAAGGAAGAGATAAAAAATAAAAGGAAGACCAAATGCAATAAAGGAAGAAAGATAAAAGAAGGAAGTAATTGAAGAGAGGAATATAGAAAGAAATACATGAAAAATACAAATTAAAAAGGAATAAAAAATGGAAGGAAGGAAGGAAGAAAGGAAGGAAGGAAGCAAGCTAGGGAAGGAGAAAGAAATAGGCCAAGCAAATTTAGAGCAACAATAATTACATTCAACTTCATGGAAAATGTTCATAAATTAAAAATGTCCTGAAAGCATCCTAAGAGGGAACCCCTACCTACCTTTAGGATTATATCAGAAAAGACCTGGAGACCTTCTTTTACAAGTATGGGTGGAAATCGGAAGTCAAATTTTAGGATATATTAACCATGGCTTAACTCATTGCAGGAGTCCCCATGCTCCAAAGGCAAATTTTATCAGCATATGTCATGAAGAACATCACTGATCCTTCATCAGAATCTTTATCACATATGCCTTAACATTAAAGATCACATATAGAAATTACCATCTGTCACTTTTTCTGGAGTTCTCTACAGACACCAAAGCAGATGTAAGTCCCATTCACCATATACAGACAGGGGATCTTACGAGAAATGGGAGAGTAGCTGCCTGAACCAAACTCAAATTGTAAGCATGTGCTGCAGGGGAAAGACATTTTAGCAAGCTCTTACTCTACCAGGCTCTGCTCTGCAGACCCTTGGGATGACCAATATTTCAGCAGAGAGGGAGTTTCTAGTAAGATTAAGCCATAATTACTGTAAGAGAGGGTCACACTGCTTTAACAGGCAAAGACTTAATTCTTTCTCCTCTGTTCTTCCATATCTAAAGGAAAAATTGGTCCTCTGAGTTAGGGCACTCCTTGGGTTTCTGACTCTGTTATTGCTTTGATTAGATGGTTTTGGGTGAATATGTCAGTTTGGAATAGGTCAATGATACAAGTGAGTAATGAAGATTCTAATAGTACGTTATAAAAATATATATGTTTATTTTTTTCTCACACCAAATTCAAGAAATATGCAGTCCATAGCTTGTATGGTAACTCTGCTCCACATTGTCCTCAGGAATTTGAGCTCTTCCAGTTTGTTGTTTGACATCCCTAGGTGTGGTCTCTTGATCCAAGATGGTAGTTTGAACTCCTGCAATCATACGTTCATTTTATTTATCATCATGGAGGCAGAAGAGAGGGAATAGGGAGCAATGGGCATGTTCAGTTGTCTCCTTGGTGAAGTTTCAGAAACTATACAAGGCATGCCTACTTATATCCCCTTAGTACATTGGTTACATATAGATGGAAAGGAGTGGGTGCAAAATATGGTTTTACGATGGTGGCCATGATCTGAACACAGAAATGGGGGCTCTCTAACTATAAAAGTGGGAAACAAAGTTTACACAATTAGCAGTTGGTAGAACTAATGGGAGTCTTCTTGGATTGTATGCTTGAGTGGTGTGTTAGTCTCAAGTTTGTTAGCCTAATCTTAGAATTATGACAAATGGAATGAGATAGAGAAGATCCACCTTGCACTCCAGCATGGGTAACAGAGTGTGACCCTGTTTAGAAAGGAAAGAAGAAAGGGAGGGAGGGAGGGAGGGAGGAAGGCAGGGAGGGAAAGATCCACCTTAGTTTTAAATTTTAAACCTTGCATTCCAAATTAGGCTTCTTCCTAAAATATCAGTACTTGGGATGGTATTTTGATTTTCTTTCTCCTACTGACTTTCATATATTTAGCTTCTGCCTCAGGAAATCAATAGGAGAAATTGTGATTGATGTAATAGGATATAGGCACTTCTTGGTCTCAAGTAATAGCATCATCAGAACAACTATAACTTCTATTTGCCAATTCTGAGTATACGTTGTACAGAGGCCCAACTAATTGCTAAATCATGTTCTGGCTTTCAAATTATCATTTAGACTTATGAGATTTCTACATATTCAACATCAGTCAATTGATAACTTATAAAAGAATGATATATGCTGCCAAAGTCAGCACATCAACAGATGGATGGATTTTTAAATGTGGCATAAACATATGATGGAATATTATTCAAGTTTAAAAAAGGAAATCCTGTCTTTTGCAACAACATGGATGAAACTGCAGGACATTATTCTAAGTGAAGTAACCTGGGTGCAGAAAGACAAATACTGCATGATTTTGCTTATAAAAAGAACTAAAATAGTCAAACTCATAGAAGCAGAGAGTAAAATGATGGTTGCCAGGGGCTAAGTGGTGGGGGGAAGAGGGGGGATGTTCATCACAGGATACATAGTTTCAGTTACGGAAGAAGAATAAGTTCTGCAGTTGGAATGTATAGCATAGGGACAACATTTTAAAATACTGTACTGTATACTTGAAATTTGCTAAGAGGGAAGTTCTGCCCCATTCACCCACAGACATACACACACGGTAATTATGTGTGATGATAGATATGTTAATTAGATTGTGGTTATCACTTCACAATGTATAAGCAGAACTAAACACCAAATTGTAAACCTTAAATATATACCATTCTGTCAATGTAAAGCAAATTATAAAAGAGCGATCCATTTACAACTTATCTTGTATCTTTTTACATTTTATTTTGAAAAAAAAGTATGCCTGGTCTCATTGAAAAAGAAATATGTATGTTTCCTCTACACACAAATAGAATATATGGGTTAAAAGATATCTTTGCCAAAGGAGGAGGCATCTTTAATTTGCATAAACAAACATAGCTATATTCTGAGACATCTGGAAGGAAACAGCCTGAGAGTCACTTTGCCAGAAGTCTGGCATGGAGTTTGGATATGTTGAATAGGCATTGACGTCTCACAACTGACTCCATGCTTGACGTAGGTCATGTTCCGATAAATTTCTAGTATAGTCTGGCACAGATGGAGAATCATGAAAACTCAGAAAATCATCACAGGCATCACAGTGCCTAAGCTAATATATTATGATGTTGGCAGAAGAGTTTATGAATTATTTTATAGTTTACTCCCATCTAGTTAAATTTAAGTATAAGCCACAGATTGTATCCCTCCTCCCCCTAGTTCTTATCAAGGTTGTTTGTTTGGGAAAACTATCAATATTTTGTTGATAGCTTTTACCATCAGATGAAACCTTAGAGGCTACCAGGCCCCAATTATTTATTTTATAGATGTTCTTTGCTTGGTATGTTGTAAATGGAATTAACTTGCATGTTTGTCTCTTCCTAATCCAAAAATAGCCAGTTTCTAAAGGGAACAGCTAGGTCAGAGCTTTAAATATCAGGATGTTCCATAATGTTTACCACACAGAAGTTTTAAAAAATGACCTAAATAAGGTTCAGGCCTATGCCTAGGAAGGTTGCAGAGAGGGTGCGTGGCGGAATTCAGCTTATATTGGTTTTAACTACTTTGCTTCCACTTCTCCCCATCCTTGGGTTAAAGAAGTTCCTCGTCCTTTCACAGTTTCTACAACTCAATTTTGAAGGGCCCTTAATCCCTCAGATTATCTTTCAAAATAGTGTGTCCAGGATTGAACACTGTACCCTGAGCACAGTTGGATCCTGAAAAGAATGGCTTTATACTGGTCTTCCTTTTAAGAAAATATAAAGCCTCCCCTTTCTGTCCCCTGCCCCAGAATCATTAAGGTGCCCAGGTGATCTTGACTCATCTCCAGTAAAACAACCCTCTGCAAAACTCATCACTGCTTTAGAGGGACCTCTAGTGTTGGATATGATTCCCAGGGTTCCGAGGGACTGGGGTTAGAGGACTTGAACATTATTTTTAACCTACAAGGGCTTGGGGATGTCCCCAAGATTGAATTTCCCAAGGAAATATGTTTTCTAGCTGGTCCGTTTTGCATGTTTTATGGATTTATTTTAGCAATATAAGAGGGACCTATCAATTTTGATAGAAAATTTAACAACACAAGACAAAGCCTTCCAGATTCATTCCCATGTTCAGTCTAGCCCACAAGTTGTTTATAAAGTGATGCAATCAGCTCTTGTGACTTTGTCCTCCCAGAGATCAATGTAAACTGATTAGGGACAGAACCTTCAAAGATACATCTTCCATTATCAACCCAAAGAGGGGCCATTGTGACTAAATTTGTGTAAATCTTTCTCTAAATTAAATGTACTTCCCTTTGCCTCTCCCTCCCAAAAGTAGGAGTTTAGGGGCCACTGAATTTTTAACATAGATCTTCCCCTGATTTAACAAAAACGACTTCTTTCACATTTCAACAGGTTCCTCAGGGACTTAATATGTGAGATTTGTTGAGCAAGCCTGTGCTTAAGCTTCTGTGCCTTTCCTGATAGTTTAGATTTTAATTTTAGATTCTGCTCTTTTCCCCCCTTTTGCTTTCTACCTTTTCTCTATGTTATTTCCTCTCTGTCTCTGTTTCATTCCACCCAAAGGGCACTTCACATATTATAGGAGCAAACACACCAGAGTTTTAATCCAATGTGCATATACCTGCCCATTTGCAGACTAAAGAAGCTCTGTGGGTCTCGAGGGTGTCGAAATCCACGGGCTTCTCCAGGCCACCAGAGGCAGAGGACTTGCTTCACTGCTTGCCAACTCAGGACCATTGAGGGTTCTTCAAACTCTTTAAGCCCTCGGTTAAATGAGATAAGAGTTGGACTCACTTCATAGCTTGACAACGTCCTTGCATGTGACCCAGTGTAATCTGTGGTATTAAAAAGAATAGTCTGTGGAACCCTGACGAGGAAAATTTGAAAAATAAATATCTTTGACAGTTCTCTCTAATGTTCTTTCTCTTATTTGCAACCTCTGAGAATACTTGCGCATGAGGCAGATGGATCTATCCTGTTTTTTAATAAATGTACACTGAGGTCTTCCCCGCTCTTATACTTTTTTTCTGCTTCCACTCCTCATGCATGCTTAAATGACTCTCCTAGGAAATGTTGCTTATCATTCTCAGTATCATTACCCTGGGGTGCAGGGTATATATTTCAGAGCTTTCAGAGGGATGTATTTTAAATGATTCTATCTCTCAGCACCTAACAGGCGTAGTTCTTATATTCCCCACACCACCCCCACCCCAAGAGTCCATTAGCCTTGGCTTAGAATTACTGGCAGTTAAAAAACAAAAACTGCCTACTAACATATTAAGGATGTATTAAGAAATCTGTGTCTTTTGATCTTTTTTTTTTCTTCAAGAATTTATAGTCTTTCTGTATATTGCGGTGATGAAATAAAAAGTGGTTTTAAGTTTTGTAATTTATAATCCCTCAAACATTTAAAAAATCTATTTATGAATTAGGGGCTCTATTATACATGAATCCTTTCTACTAAGGCAGCAATTTAGCAAGACCTTCAGGAAACCAAGAAACAAAAATTTTCCTCATTTCCAGGTAACCAATGCTAAACAAGTATTCCTGTTTGATTTGATCATAATTAGAGGGAAATTTCTGAGAAATATCTATTTCTGCATTTATTTATTAATATATGATTTTGTTGTGGTCTTTGCCAGTTAAAAAAAATTCCAGACCTCATTGCTAGAAAGAAAGGATTTCCATACGGGAAGGAGCCTTTGAGTTACCTTAATTTCACAAGTAATGAGCCAGCAACCCCTAAGAGTTCCCCTAAGTTCATGTAACAGTGTGACCAGACCTTCTGTGTCCAGACACCTGAGCCTTCCATCCTGCACCACTACTTTCCTGCCCTAAACAGAGTGTTGCTTTCATTGTGACATCAGCTAATTCTCTTTTTCTAGGCTACCTTCATTTTGTAAAAGAAGGTAGAGCGAACAAGCAAGCAAGCAAGCAAAGAGTTATCTCAATATTTCAGAAGCTCATAAGAAGTTTGGGGTCAAGCATGGTTATAAAAATGGATTAACATTTGGGCGCTTTCTTATGCAAACCTTTCCTGTTTTGCAGCCCTTGCCTGCTGACAGTGGCAGAAAAGATGGGTTTTGCTTTGTGGTGGTGGTGTTCCAGCCCAGTAAAAGGTCTTACGCCTTAAAAGTGCACAGACTAGATCTGTGCTTGGCATTTTTCACTGCCAGCAAAACAGCAAATCATGCTTGGGAGATGTCACTTGAAAGAGAAAAGGCACAATGGGTTTCATTTTTCCATCATAATTTCCTTTGAAATGAAAAACGAATTTTCACAGGCAAAGGGACTCTCGGTTTGTTTTGTGTAGTCGTGAGGCAGCTTCCTGTAGAGTCACACAAAGCATAGGATTTGGCACTGACTGGATATTTGGTCATTTCTCTTTAAATCCCTTTGCTTCTAACCATCTCTCTCCAACCCTAACCTACCCACTTCCACTCTGAATGGGTGCAGCACAGGGTGAGGGGCTGAAAGCGAGTGGGCAGATAGGATAAGGAATGCAGTTTCCAGAGAGTGGGGCAGAAAGACAGGAAGATCCAAGTACAGAGGCAATGACTGAGGAGGTCACACACACCTAAGGTCGGAGCAGGCAGATGGGGAGTCAGCAAGCAGCAGCAGCCATCCCAGCCCCTTGTGGAGATGAGGCTGACAGGGCCTCTGACTTTCTTATCTTAGACCAGAGAACAGTCAGGGTTGGACTGACTGGTGCAAACAAGTGCAGCCTGTGTATGGGACAAAAGTAAATGACGCAGAGTTGACTCAAATGCTCACACTGATGTGACTTTTCACCTAGAATAAAGGTGCTTTTTTCATCGGATTGCTTTCATACATTTAAATGTCACTATATGCATAAGAAAATGGCTTTGCTGAAAAAAGGGCTTTCAAACATTTTCTTTAACACATTGTATGAAGTGTGTTGTATTATGCAATTAAATGGACAATTATTTATAATCACAATGCAGGCACAATTGGATAGGAACAAATAGAAACTTTATTAAAATATACATGTCTAAGCAATTTTTATATAAAAGAAAAATACCATTTATTTTGGATTACCTCAAAAGTATAATAGCTGGGTAATTAGAGGGACTTGTTAGAAAATGATAATAGAATAATAAGTGAGGCATATTCAAAGAAAATTGAAATAAATAATGTGTAGTTTATAGAACCTTTGGTCCATGGAGTATAATTGATATTATTTGGGAACTTGTTTGAATCTTTGGCCTCACCCCAGACTCACTGAGTAGAAATCTGTGTTTTAACAAGATACCACATAGTTCATATGGCCATTAAAACTTGATAAGCCCTTGTTTAAATGACCAAAGGAATCAAATAATGCTGAAATGTTAAAGTTCCTTTTTCTTTTTCAGTAAAAGAATTTTATCATGACTCAGTTCTACATGGATAAGGTGCATGTAGTTAGAGAGCTTTGCAGAGATTCTGGATACAATGTAGAAGATAGGGGGTCCTGCTGAGAGATGAAGTGGGGCAGATTTGTGGGAGGAATTTTCTAGAAGGCTGTTCATATGATCATAATAAACAATGGCAGTATCTATCGTAGACAGGTGGCCTAAGCAAATCACAGGCTAAGATGGAGAGACCCAAGCCTGTAAGTGCAATTATTGAAGGGGTGATAATGCAGGAGACCATAGAATTGATGTGAAGTTTAGGGTGGGCGAAGCCAGTCGAACTCACTATCTGCATCTCTGAAACCCTGATGTATGGTGGGGTCCTCACCAGGAAAGAAGTAGTTCTGGGATATAGACAAATAAATCAGAAATAAACAGTCAATTTCCTATTCTCAACTATGAAAACTATGCTGCATGTTTATGGGCAAAGACTAAGCAGTGTTTGTGATTCGGGTTATCAAATAATATTGTCCAGCTTTAAGATTTAAAATTGAGTTTAAATTCTATGCTGCAAAGTCTGTGGTAGAAAACTAATTTGGAGGCAAAATTGTGCATTCCAGAACTAAAATTTTGAGCTACAGTATGCTACATGAAATGTTTACACAGTAAATCTTGAGTATATCTTAGGGTTTATGCTCCAAAATCCCAGAATGGTAGGGTTGTGGGAAACAGAAGAGTAGAAGAGAGTTAAGACTTTTTCCTGGGATGGAGTGAAGTTGGTGAGGCCAAGAATGAACTAGGAGGGGAGAGCAAGAGGTTACTGGATCACAGGGTCAATGAACACTCATAGCAATGAACCCTCTCCTTCTTTCTTAGACTTGCATGGAGAAAGCCTCTGGAAGAGCCTTGTATTAAAAATGAGAAGGCTGAGACAGACTGGAGCAGCAGCAGGCAGATCTGGAGGGAGAGAGAGAGAGAGAGGAAGGGAGAGGAGAGGGGGCTCTGGTTTCCAAAGCTGAGTTCCTTTTGGCATCACAGAGCATGGGGAATACCTGAGAAGTCTCTGTGAGTCATGATGAGAGCTATAGGGAGCAAAGGACTAAGTGTCTGGTATGGTGTGTGATGGGGCAGCTTCTTAGAAGAGGCTGAGGGAGGAAGTCAGGCTTCAGAATAAGAGCAACAAGGGACAAGTTATGTGGATAAGTCAAATGCCCAAGCTTGACCTACAAGCAATTATCAGGTATTACCAAAATGAAAGACTATTGTATGTGCATGGGAGTTCGCTGCAGTATCCAACCAGCACAACAGTGATCAAAGGTGGATGCCTCATGTTTAAAACATCTCTCCTACTCCCTGGCAATTTAGATTATCTCCTGGCAGAAAGAAAATGTGGAAGTAAAGTTAGCTTAAGCTGGCAAATCAAAATTTCCATCATCTGCATGGATGAGACTCCAGAGCAAAGTTAATGTCAGTTTTAAAGAAATAAAGATTAATTTTTACGAAACTGAATTTTGTTACTGTACATATTAAACTGGCTACAAGTATATTTTTGGAGTGTAAAATTTACTAAGACCCCTGAATATCATGTAGTCCTTTGATGTTCAAGCTATGTTTCATGGATATCTGGAGCTCCATGGGGTGATCGCCAGGAGCAGACAAATAGGCCAAACAAAGGGGATGACATCCAATTTCCTTTCTTCCTGACCTTTCAATAAGTCCACCCTGTATACTGGACAACCACTAATCTTCTCTAACTACAGCTTGTCTGATGATAAAGAGTCAGTGGGTCATGTCTGAAAGCTCCTCTATGTCCGAAGAATACCTGGAAGCTTTCTTCCCTATTCAGCCAGTACTCTCTTCCCTTTACTGTCTGCTGGAGTTGGCACTCATTGAAAATGCCTCGGACAGCACCACTGATGAGAGAGATTCTTAAGAGTCTTACAGCCTCATGTAGACAATTACAACACCGTAATCTGAGTGTATTCCTTATTCTGACCCACTCCTCTGCCTTATATTCTGGAGGAGTGGCTGCAGGGCTGGCCTCCTTAGGCAATGATATAACTTCTGTTTCTCAGAGATGTGTAGGCTGATTGGGAAATTATCTTATTTTGCATGCTCAAGATCTCCATCCCTGAAGCGGGACTCAATGACACTTCAAAAATAGGGCCCAGTGGCATTGAAAGATAATTATCTGAAGAATTAAAACTTGTTCCGTTGACTATAATGCATCATCCTTTGCTTCTTAAGACCTCAGGTCTCTATAGAATCTGCAAAGACAATAGTTCTGTATTCCATGGTGACTGGAGTGACTTAGAGGTTAAAATACAAATTGTAATGGAATAGAAGAGGGCATGTGCAGGGAATGAGTAAAAGAAATGGCAAGATGAAGTTGAAGTCATGAGAATTAATTTCACAGAAAGGTTGTTATTGCCCCCTTTAGCAGCTAAAATTCACATACAGGCACATCTTAAGTAATGTGTCGAGCTGTCCGAAAGATAATTTGAATCCTGTCAAGGCAAACAAGAATATGCTCACAAATTCAAGAGCAATATATGTGCAATTTGCACAACATCAATTTCTTTGGTTGTTTTTGGATGGAGCCATCACCATCAATTAAGTTAGTGACTCTTTGATTCAAATTACTTTTTGACATGTAGTCAACTAAATGGCTCACACAAGCATTATTTTCTGCAGGGTTCCCTAGGCAGCCATATAGTAAATGTAAACAGGTGGGAAGGCAGAACAGCACTGCTGCAGAAGCAACCTCCTCCCTCTTGCAGCAGAGAGAATAATAACATGAAGAAATGTGGAAACATTATTAGATGGCCAGGAATAAAACTTCTAAAAGAGATTTGCTTATTTATTATATCTTGCTACTGATTCAATATTTCTCCACTTGAGGTTGCCTCTTAACCCCACATTGGGCTTTTATAATCAGGTCTCAGAGGTGAAGCAAGGGTAAGGCTGACTCTCAGACTACAGAAAGATCATATGCCCGGATATAAACTTGAACGTTATAGGAGTGACGATGGAGAACAATGATATTATTGACAATGTCACAGAAATAAAGCTTCATGGAGCAAACATGTTTTCAGAAGCATATGTGTTAGAGAGCATGTACTCAGAATGAAGATATTTAATTATGATTTTTTAATGCATAACATGAGGGATTGACCTCCAGCAACTTTTTCATTATCATGGTCAGATCAGTTATACCATTAAGGCCAATGTTATCCATATTCAGGATAGACTTGGTTGAGGTTTTCAATAGATTAAACGAAGTTCTCAGGTGTTAGAAATTATTCAGTCCCATGCCCACCTGCTTCCACATTAAGATTAAGAGCAGGGATTCTATCTATTGTGTTCACAGCGCTGTCCCCAGAGCCTATACCATATCTGGCACATGGTAAGTGAAAAAATAAACTACAAAATAAAACTCTGTTGGTAAAGTGTATGAATTAATCACAAAATAAATTAACTTTACATTTGGTGGTTAGAACAAAGAAAATCTAAATTCTGGTCATGGCTTGCATTAACCAGCTACGGACCTCTGGGATCACTTCAGTTCTTCAGGGCTCTGTCATACTTCTCTATAAAATGGAATAATAACATAAATTCCAACTATTTTAGGGCCAATGGAAAGACAATATGATAGAATCCATGTGAAAATAGCTAGACAAGCTGGGAACACTGAACAAAGTAAACTGTTGTTTTTGTTTTCTCATCACTTCCTACAGACATCGGTTCTTAAAGAATATTTCTAAAGGGAGGAAGTAGCACAAATCCCTGAGCTGCCTACACTACAGTCCAATTTGATATTTCTTATGCACGAGATAAAATGTTTCATGCTAAGATATACAATTCCAATACCTTTGTGTTTACTGGTTTATAAAATTCAGGAGCATAAAATCCCAAGTTTCCTTGGGTTTTTGCCAAGCACAGAATACAGATGGAAAGCTGAACATTAAGCCTGTTATGCCAAACTTAAATTTGGTCATAAATTGCTGGATAGTTTCAGTTCAAAGAAACATGGCAGTATTATCTTTAAAGCAAATTACAACTGAAAACCAGAAACCAGGGCAGGAAAAAACTGACAGGGAGAAAGTGTTTTCAAAGGAAACAAGGACAAAGCAGGTCCATTTTCAGCCCAGTCTGAATGCTCATTTATGTTGTCTCATCTTTCCTGCTATACTAAAATCACTTTTATTCATTCACTCATTAAATATACATTTACACAATGCCCCCTAGGCCCAAGGCCTGTGGAGGTCGTAATTAAAAAGCCGTACTTATTGCTCTGTATCAGGGAGGGTTCTTCAGTTGCAATCAAACAGAGAAAAAAAAAAAATATATATATATATATATATATAAATCTCTAGCTAACTTACTCAAAAAGAGACTGCTGTTAGGGCATAGGAAAGTGGAAATGGGCTGAAAGGCTAAGGGGAAACTCAGGATTTAGAAACGATGCAGAATGTGGTTGCAGCAGATGAGAATCTGGAAGTGTGGTAGTAGACATTGTCTCCAGTTGTACCCAGATCCTACTGTGAGAGTGAACGGATCACAACTATTAATAAAGTGGTACCAAGAACACTGAAGTTCAGAGAGAGGGCAATGAAATGCTGGAGTTTTGAGAGAGCAGTTAAGGAAGGCTTCACTGCAAAGGGTGATGGCATCAGAAAAGTTTCGTCTTGGCATTGAAAATCATTCTTGTTTATGGTGTCCTTTTGGTTTTTTTGTTTGTTTGAATTTTCAGAGACAGGGTCTCACTCTGTTACCCAGGCTGGAGCGCAGTGGTGCCATGTCAGCTCACTGCAACCTCTGCCTCCTAGGTTCAAGTGATTCTCCTGCGTCAGCCTCCCAAACAGCTGGGACTGCAGGTGCCCACCACCACGCCTGGCTAATTTTTGTATTTTTTGGTAGAGACAAGGTTTCGCCATGTTGGCCAGGTTCAAACTCCTGACCTCAAGTGATCTGCCCGCCCCAACCTCCCAAAGTGCTGAGATTACAGGTGTGAGCTACTGCGCTTGGCTCCTTTTGCTGTTTCGTGAGTTCTGACAGTCCATGGAGATCATCTTTCTTATAGCCAGGAGTAACTCATTCCTAAGAAAATAGATTTAAAAACAGGGTACTGTCAGTTCTGTGTTCTGTACAGTTGTCCCCTACAGATTCCTTTTGGTGGAACCCCAGAGTGAAACCACCATACATTGGAATCTAATATATAATGAGTAGGTCTTGTAATCGAGATGCATGAGGTGATGAGAAACACTTATTGTAGTTTGATTTCGCTTTATTTTTCTTTAAACTTGAGAACAAATGTTACATGCCTTTGGGGAATTTTAAATTCAAGATGTTTAAGTTGCAGCACTTTCACTTTAAGACATGTGAAGTAGAAATAGACTGGAAAAGATGCCCTTTAAAGCCAGTGAAATCAAATAATGCAGCGAAAGTGTCTAGAAGAGATCCTGACACCAATTCTGAGATAGTCAAGGATGAACTCAAAGACTGTAGGTAAAGAACATTAAGACCTGTTTATTCAATAAATTCATAGTGACCACCTGCTGAGTACAAAATCCCCTGGTGCGAAAGCAAGGGAACTATAGTTGAGGACATCTGGGGCCACTCTGCCTAGGGACAAAGCATCACGTGCTGAAGTGTCTTCTGGGTGTTACTGGCCAGCAGCAAAGAACATTAAGGATGGGAGAACACCTAAAGTACGTTCTTAAGAAATAATGATAATTTTGTCATTTCTCAGCCTCACTTCAGAGTAAATAACGGGCTTATTGAAACACCTCTGTTTGGGGGACTGAGACAAGGAGCAATGTCTACTATAAAATTGTTCCAAAGCAGTTGCACTATCAGATGTTAGCCAGGTTTCATATGGAACAAGGAGGTAGAAAGAGAACCTCTCTGTAGGGGGGTTGCGCAGCCCAAAATACAGAAGGTAGAAATGGGTGGGTGAGGCGTGGAGGCTGATGGGCCTCCTCTGGCTGGATATGAGAGGTGAAAAGGGCAGGGAAGGGAGGGGAACAAAGGTAGTTCTGAGACGTCACAGCAGAGAGAAAGTGGTAGATACTGCATAACCATTGAATCATTAGTTCTCACAGCAGGCATATAAAATACAAAATCTTATCTCCATTTTACAAATGAGAAAACGATGCTCTGAAAAAAATATATCCAAGTTTCTACAGTAAATAAATAGTAGTATTTGCTCATTTGGATCTATGTGACACCTTTTTTCATTCCAGCATCACATCACATTAAAATTATTTGTGTCTTTTTCTTTCCAAAAATATATTATCTCCTTGAGAAAAGTGCCCATATTTTACTGTTACTCATACATTTACAACAGAACACGGCATAGCATTCTGATTTTTTCCAAAATGTTGTTTGGTGATAGTGTAAGAAGAGATCTCTGAGTTTTCTTCCAAACTTGTTTTCTTGTTCTAAAACTTCTGACCTGAAGACCTTAACTATGCATAGCCATTCTTACTCTTCTTGGTGTTACATACCACATCGTTATGGTCACTGTGACTACATGGTGCAAGTTACTACTAACCTTCTGATTTACTGCCAAAGCTCCCTGCCTATTCTTCCCATTGCTAAGTTTGTCTCTGCACAGTCTTTCTCAACCCAACATCAAGAATGAGCCAAAGGAAGTATCCCAGATAACATTACTCCTCTGCTCAAAACCCTGCAGTGGGCATCTCATGTCATTCAGGCTAAAAGTGCCTACATTGACTTAGAAGGCCTTACATCATCTATTCCAAGCCAATCTTCTCTCACTAAAGTTCCTCTCACTTAATCCAAGTCCCCAGATTACTGCCCTAGATGATCATAAATCTCGTATAAATGAACGAGTGAATTCTTTTTGGGGCGTAAGGTAAAATCAATGTCCACCCTTCTCCAAATAACAGCACTACAGATTTTGGAGAACCTTCCAGGATTTTTCTTTCTGGATCTAATCACTTCCATCTCTTAATCACTCTTGTAGCGCAGTTTTCAGAGTCTTTCTTCTGAAGTTTCACTCTAGATTTTCCATGTCTTTCTCAATATGTGGTTTTACAAACTGAATTCTACTCTAGGTGCAACATAACCATTCTAGAATAATATAAATCTCATCAAATCTTGGCCAACTGACTTAAAAAACAAATTACATACCCTGGTAATATCACTAAAACTAAAAAGTGAAATTGTTATTAACTATTTTTTAATTCACTGTGTATTAATTGTACAAAATTATTACTATGCTTTTTAAGAAGTGGTTTAATTGCCATCCACACATTGACTGGGGCCTATTTGTTATTCAGGTTTTGCCTCTGACTGTGGAAAGGAAGACCTTATTTTATGTATGTGTATATGTATGTATGTATGATGTATATCAATTCACTGTTCCTCATTGTATTGAACTACACTCATGATTAGCCTGCTTTAGAGAAGTAGTATCCACTTGAGGTGATAGGACAGTCCTGGTGGGATCAGTGTGGATGTTTTAAGATTTCTGTGGTGTAAAGGCCATGAAGGAAACCCAGACACTGTCAAAGAGACCACTCGGTGTCCAGGCCTGTTGGGGTTGATGACCAGTTTGCTTATGACAAGTGATTGACAGACTATGAAACTACATGGAAATTCTATACGGTCCACACATGGACACTGATTGATTAAATCAAATGCATGAGAAAGGGCATGATGCCTGAAGAAGCAAATGTATGCAGTTTTACCCCCTCCACAAAGATGTCTTAGATTAAAATACATGACAGATGGGGGAAATGATAAGTGATCTCAGACTACTGGCATACATCTATGTGCCCAAGATATAGATGAGATGAAAAGCTTTTTAATTTTTCCCCAGCTATGATGGACTAATCAAAGGAGAGAACATTAATTTTAAAAGAAATGTAAATTGCTTTATAAGGACAGGACACCAAATCTGGAATTACTGAGGCACAGTACACACATGTTGTGAGAGAATAGCTCTCTTTACATTTTGTTCTTAGCAACCAAGGCAGGCAGAAGTTATTCTGGACCTTGTCTGGGGCTGGAGCCAAGTATGACATGTAGGAAAGAAATCGGCAAACGTCTAGGGTCGACTGATCATTATATATTCAGATAAGAAATGCTCCTCAGGGTATATGTGGGGAAATCGCATCTCAAAAAGTTAATGCACTTTTTTAAAGTCTAGTTTTAAGAGTGTAAAATATGCCATAAATTGAAGCAAGAACGTTATCAACAGTAGTCCTGAAAACCTACTACTATGAAAAACCAGGAAATATTGCATTTAATTGGAAGATGTGAGGAATGCATGCTAACTATAGTCACTCTAATAGAATCCTAGGATTCAGAGCCAGACATGCAAAGACAGGGAATAGTGAAATGCAAAAATAAGTAGGTGTAATCTCAAGTATTGGAAAATTTAAAACAATGTGTCAGCTGAGTGGACTGGACTTACAAGAAGGATAGCTAGCCCTTGCTGAAATAATGGAGTGAAAATATATTTTTTTTAAATCCAAAGAATTCCCCCAACTACCACATTCCTTGGTGCTTTTACATAATTGAAAATTATTCATTGATGAAAAAAGATAATGACGAAGATGGTGATATTTCCTGTGGTTTCACTGGTAGATTATGATTATCAACTAAATCTTTTCTGGTGTGGTGAAAATTTAGCCACTTCTGGAGGACACAGCATGGAGGCATGGGATGAGTAAATCACTTGACCATAGAGTATTCTAGTTCAAATGGGGAAGAAAGGAAATAATATTAAGTCTTCATGTTTATCAGGAAATCAATTATCCTGCTCTATCCATCCCTCTGTTGAAATTGTAATTCAAAATACACACTCAAAGCCCTACCTCCTCTGAAAAGCTTTCTCAATATTAATTATTATGGTTCATGTTCATAGGATCAGCTCTCTCACACATGTACACATACAACATATTCACACACAGTAAAATATACATGTTCATACCCCCTTTACACCTTCTTTACCCTTATTATTCATGTTTTCTTCATTTGTCATGCCTCATGTAGTATATCTTCATCATGGCTTCTACTGATGTTGTGAAAACATAGTTTTCTTTGAACAAATTATCCAGTAGTTTCTCATCTTCAGAGGAAGACTCTTCTAGTGACCCACAAGACCTTACTCAATCTCCACCTTCGCCACTTTGCAATCCTTATCTTTCTGATCGTCTGTATCCTACCCTGGCCTTCTTTCTACCCTTCAAACACACTAAACATATGCATGTCTTAGGCTCTCTGCCAAGAACACTCTTCCTTCAGTTATCTATCTACAAGATGTCTTCCTTCCTTTAGTATTTGCTCAAATGCCCCACTCCTGAGTGAGAGCATCCCTGACAACCTAAATTAATATCACCCATCACTCCAGATCCCCATTTCCTGGTTCATAGATCTCCATGGCACTTACCTAATATACATTGCTTACATATGTTTTGCTTTTTTTCTTTCTAACTTCTCCCACCCAATTGTGCAACTATAATAGAGCTCCACAATGGCATTAACTGTGTCCATTTTGCTGACTGTTATACCCCTAGAAAAATGCACATTCACTGAGTTGATTGGGCCCACTTCCCCATTCACTCACTGACAACATTATGATAAGGTGTTATTCCTGTTTTTTGTTTTTGTTTGTTTGTTTTTACATATTAGGAAAGGAAACCAAGAGGTTAAGTAACTGACCTCAGATTACAAAGGGAAAATGGAGATTGAATCCAGGGAAGTCCAACTTAGATGGTTTACACTTATAGGTTCACAGACAGAAATGTCCTAGGATCTTCACAACAACAGTACTTATAACACCTTCAAGCTGTATATTTAAATGCCCATCAGCAGCAGAGTGAAAATATCCACACAATGGAACACTAAAAAATGAACATATTTTTGAGTAAAGGATTCTAGAAATATGAGTCTATATTGTATCATTTCATTTATGTATATACTGATGTATACGACATAAACCAAAAAACGGCAAAATTGAGTTATGTCATCAGAAGTCAGGATGGCGATTATTATCGTTGGGGGTGGCCGTAGTAGTGAGCAGATGGAAACAAGAGATGATCTTCTGGGGTGCTGCTAACATTCTGATTTTGTACCTTGAAGTAGGTATGTGAGTGCATTAAGCTTGTGAAAATTTATTGTTTTGTACCCTTATGATATATGCAAAATATTGCATGTGTATTTGCCATAGGAAGTATTCTTAGGGCCCGGTGTGGTGGCTCAGCCTGTAATCCCAGCACTTTGGGAGGCCGAGGTGGGCGGATCATGATGTCAGCAGATCGAGACCATCCTGGCTAACACCATGAAACACTGTCTCTACTAAAAAAAAAAAAAAAAATTAGCCAGGCATGGTGGCGGGCGCCTGTAGTCCCAACTACTTACGAGGCTGAGGCAGGAGAATGGCGTGAACCCGGGAGGCGGAGCTTGCAGTGAGATGAGATGGCGTCACTGCACTCCAGCCTGGGCGTAACAGAGCAAGACTCCCTCTCAAAAACAAAAACAAAACCAAAAAAAGAATGTAAATGAAGTCCATTTGGAAAGGAAAATAGGCATTTTTCTAATAGACAAATAAGAGTTTGATGTTATTATGTAAAACTTACTAAGAGATGTGACTTTATTTTGTACCTCCAATGACTGAATGAGAACACTTCCATTTAAAAAATATATTTTATATATGCATACACATGCATAATATATATCCATATGCATGCATAATATATGTATCCATAAATATAATAACTCTGTGACCCAATAAAAAAGTCTGAGATTTGTATTTGATAAGAATGCATGACTGTAAGTTGATGAAAGTAAGATTTAAATTTTATAGTAAGAATAGTATATTTGTCAATTACATGCAACATGGGAACCAATGACAAGTAAACTTAACCATTAAATCTGAGCAAACTGAACTTTATCTCTCCTTTCAGACTCACAAAAATTTTGACTAGGACAATTGACAGCCCTAAACAGAGCATGTGGCTGGTTGAAAAGGGAAATAGCCACAGTCTTTTCTGACCTCTCACCGGGAACTTTTGGGTCTTTCTGCTTTATACTGTACTATGTTAAGACTCTACCTGCAGAGAGACAATGGGTAGAGTCTTAACAGAGGACAGCATAATGCAGAAAGATCCAAAGGTTCTTCTCTTTCTTTTTTTTTTCTTCTTTGCTCCTTCTTGCTCTTCTTTTCATCACCTCTATTAGAATATGGATGCTCCGGGAAGAACTCCAAATGCATGCGACTTTTTCTGTGTGGTCTCCTGTTGTAAGAGCAGTACCAATAAGACCTGACACATCAGTAACTGTATCTGGAATGGGCAAAAGAAGGGATGAATCCTTTAATGAATGCATGGGCCTATCTTCTCTGCTAGTAAGAGTTGGGGCTGTTTGAGGAGCAGCAGCTCCGTGAAGTGTTACCCATTGGCTTAGATTCTGGGTAGCTAACAGGCCTCCGTTTCTCACTGTTGTACCTCAGCCCCTCTAGTGACAGTGAAAGAGTTGACAAGATGTCAGCCAACCCTTATTGTTTATGCATGATCTCATTAGCAAAACTTTGGCCCAGCGTGACCTAATCCTTGCCAGAAAGGCTGTGATATATGAGGACCAGTACTTTGTCATTTGATGTTAGGCAATGGACAGATCACTTAGTACCTGTGGTGCCCAAAGACATACTCCCTTATGTTTTGAGGAGGTAGCTGGGAGAGCAAACTACACAGTGAGCTATGTGGGTCAGATAAGTCATTGAGAGCCCATCTTGGCTGCACATCTAGTTATTTATTTATGTTTTGTTTGCTAAAAATTCATTCATTGTGGCAGCCCTGGGACATGTGTCCCAGTAAATTGTAAAGTCAGACATGCTTGGAGCAAACCTGCTGAGATCCTTGGGGTCTGAGACTTCATTCCCTTTGATAAAAGGACAATGTTCTAACCTGCCCTCTTCCTACCCCTGCTCCCTGCCCCTTCCAAAAGGCAGCCTTGCCACCATGGTCTGGGCAGAGAAATTACTGAACACGTGAGCACTCCAATCCCTAGGGAATAAGAGTAGGTGATTGACCAGATCATGGCCATGGCCAGCATTAATTGTACCATTGTGTGATTTATAAGAAGAAAATCTCTTTTCCTCCAAGTTAAAGAGCTGCTAAAAGATACTCTTTTCTCTGAACTTAAGCAGTCCATTGTCAGCTCTCATTTTCTCTCTTGTGACCACCTTTATGCAGTATACAAACTGTGCAAACTTGGTCTTGAGTTCTCAGCACAGTGTGGCTGGCGTAGTCTTATCCTGGGGAACTTGCAGTCGTAAAGGAGCTATCTCAACAACCAGACTGGGCATGCTGAGCCACTGTGGACAGTGACTATGGAAGCATGGTGTCTTGAAAGGAATATTTCATCTAGAAACTAACACCTGATGCTGTCCTCTGCTTTTACAAGTGAGCAACAAGAGTCTAGAGAAAGCAAGTACTATAATTGTCATGTTTAAATTACTTAAAGAAGAATATAGCTCAGGTAGGGAGGCCTGCAAAAATTCACCCCCAATGTGCTCGACTAGACAAAAGAAAAAACGTAACTACTATTTGGAAATAGATGATTCTTCCACTCCAAGCGCAATGGCTTACTGTTCAGAGAAAAAAAAAAAAATCCTCCATTGTTTCAATCATCCTCTTTATTAGTACTCTCCCATGACTAAGCCAGTCAGGGAAGAATCATCAGTAAATATTGCTTATTAAATGCTTGGGTCAGGTTATCTGCCTGTCAAGAGGAGGGGGTGGGCGTGTGTTGGGGCCATTGCTGCTGAGTGAGCATTCTTCGCCTCCCTGAATACTCCTCAGTGGCACCCAGCCTTTAATAAGCGTTGTGTTCACTGCCCTTTTTAAAATGATTGAATTATGGCTTTTTATGGCTCTATAAAAGCCTTTATTAATTTTGGGAAGCCGCTGCATCTTCTGATTCTGTCCAGTCCCTGCCGGGAGGTTAAATTATTCATGCAGATTCCAATTGGCTACGTTGATTGTGTTCTGAGAACAACAACATGCAGGGCTCTTTGTTTTCCATGAAGGTTGGGGGCAAGGTTAGGAAGAAGGCAAGAAGGGTGTGGGTATCCTAAAAGGCATTATTGCAAGGGCCTCATGGGGCCTGCATGGTGTGGGGAGAGAGGGCAGAAGGCCTTGGGGTGGTAAAGGGAATTGCTGGACAACCATCCAAGCTCGGGGAAAGAGATGAGGGACTTTAACAGTGTCCAGTCAAGGGAAGCACTCACATGTATGTGAGTGTGCTCTGGCAAATGCCTGTGTGTTAGCTTTTCTACCATGGCTTTTTAAAATACTTCTCAAAATGAGAATAAAATATTATTTTTATAGAGCTCTTTCTAGCTTACGATGTGCTTTCGAACATATTATCTCATTTTTATGTTGAGTGCCCTGTAATTGCATATGCTGCTGAAATAGCTATTTTACCACATTCATTTCATGTGGCACAAGGGTGAGTCTCAGGAAGGTGGTATTGCCAAGTGCTGTGTAGCTCCCAAGTGGCTGCTCTGAAAAGTAACAAGGTCTTTAGGTTCCAAGTCTAGAGCTGTTTCTGTGCTAACCCTGCCCTCCCTGTTACTAACTGGAGAGTTTGTGAAGGAAATGTTGCCCTGGAACCTTTCCCACCGCCATTTCTCATGGGCATCCCTACCTCATGCGTATGTGCACAAGTGCACACACATGCACACACATGCACACACAATAAGCACGTGCCAAGACATGTGCTTATTAAGTTAAATATATCCACCCTTATCTCTTACCACTTCTCCAAGAATCCCAAACCCCTCCAAAATTGCCCCTCCCTGGCACTTGTTCTCAGACCTTGTAATCCACTGATTGCTTCCTTTCTTTAGTCTCTGCTACTCTCCCACCTAGAATAATGTATTGATTCAGAAGTCACCTCTTCCATGACTTTTTCCCTAGGTAATCCCATCTCATTCCATACTGCAAACTCTTCCTAAATCAGAAGGGACTGAGGAGGGCAGAACATGGGTGCCTCTCAGAATCAGGGCCAAGTGTACGGAAGCAGACCAAGTCACCTGTGGCCATTAGTCTATAATTCATGAATACGGACAACAGCCCTGCCTAGCCCACTTCTCAAGGCTATGGGGGGGACAAGTGAGACAGTACATGAGAGAGGATCATAGGAACTGCAAGCTATTGCGTGCATTTTATACTATGGTATCTGGTGCTTTGAGAAATAGAAAATAAGGTCAGAGAAATCAAGAAAACCTGGTGTCATCAGAGAAGCTCCTAATAATCCTTTTGGTTTGGGACTATCATGGCTTTTCACTGAGAAACTGACAGTGGTAGGATACGGCTGGTGAGTTTCAAGGATGTTGGGAAGCTGCATTTGACTCTTAGAAAAAAATGTTGAAAATGGGTTGGGGTGAGAATCCATGAAACTAGTGACTAGACTTGGGCTAAACCTGAGGAGCCCTTAGCCTAGGACCAAGAGAAATCCCATTAACCAGAACCAAGGGCATCAAAAAGGTCAGACTGGCTTGGTGCTGAGTTGAGCCTTGCACTAACTTAGGGCTCCCCAAATATTCTGCCAGCCCTAGAAGGACAGTTGGTTTTAGACAGGAGCAGTGCTGTATAGATAGGCCAAATGTATAACGTGTGGCCTCAGCAATGGCCAAAGGGCAGGGTAAGGCCCTCCATCAGCACAGTTCCAGAAGATAACCAGCACAAAGAGACTCACTTTACCCGGTGTGCTCACCCTAACTCCCCTTACACACACCGCCCCTGCATCCTCCATGCCGAACTCACCCAGTATCAGCTCCAGAGCAAAAAGAAAACCTGGAGTCACAGAGCTTTGGAGAGCAGAGGTCAGTTTAAAGCATACAGCATTTCCATTGCTTCTAAGGTGTTAGTTCCAAAAGTTTTAAGCTTTCTTAAATTCACTTGATATTCCATATGCTGTCATCTGGCTACTCTACAAAGCAATCATTTGGAGGCACTATGGCTTCTGTGAACACTGGCAAGCCCTGTATGTTCTCCTCCTGTTTCCATTTGTCTCCCCTCTCTCTCCTGTTTCTGTTCATGGCTACTCTTTCCCTGTTACTTCACAGCATTTTGATTTGGCTTTCCGCTTTTCAACCCCTACCTTCGTTGTGAACTAGATACCACTGAGAAGCTAGTTTTCTGCATTAACATTGAGAAGTTGGCAATGTTAATTTTTGCAATCTGTCACTTCTGTGTGACTCATAAACGCTTCCGAGTGTCCCGCTCCATCCTGTGGCAACAGCCCTCATCTCATCCACAGAGAAGGTTGTGGGACGACCTCCTTCTCATTAGAGTATTGGGGACAAAGAAGTGTTTTTCAGGGATAATTAACATACAGAAAGATAAAACTTCATTTTCCCACCAATATTTATTGAAATTTAAATTGTGCCAGGCAATGGAGACACATACGTGTGCAAAGCCCATTATTTTCATGGTGTTTACATTCTAATGTGGAGAGACGACACTAAAATGACAAATATATATGGATTAATGATAATTTAACCCAAAGAAATGAACCTCAAGTGATGGCATTTATGACATGGGACAGAAATCAGGTATTTCTAGCTCTGATACTAATCCTTTTTGTTTGGTTATAGCATTATTCACTTCAACAAAGTTGGGTGAGAAAGTACAGGGATTATTGGAACAGAGGCTTTCCTCAGACTGAGAAAATAAGCTATCCCATCCACTGCCTGCTCCTCAGCTAGTTCAGTGGTTGATGTTTTATAGATATATTTTATGCCAAATTGAGCCTTGAGGGGAAGGCTAAAGCTTCAGCTTAAAATTCGTGTGTAGAATCATAGTAATAATGTTTGAAGATTGAAAATTCCAGAATAACCATACAAGGAACTGGTCTGGCAAACAGCAAATTGTACCATCAGTGACTGCTTGGAAACGTCTTCATCCTTCCCACGTTCCTGAAATTTCAAAGGTAATAGAATGCTTGCTAGATCAAATAGTTTGAGTCTGTTTACCAAAACCTGCTCTTGGTGTTTTTGAGAAGCAGTCATTCAGGGGAACACAGAGCTATGAAGGTCAGGTTGAGGCTTTGTGGGTAAAGAGGGTCAGGTTGGCTTTACATGAACATGAATATCTGCCAATTAAAAACACAAGAAAATGTTTCTTTCTAAAACAATCTAAGTCCTTGAGGGAAAAAGAGATTCATTTACAAGTCATTATATTCAAAATACTTTATTTTCAAATTAATAAGACACTATAAGATAACACTTCTCAGATAATACTCTTCGTCCTTCAGAAAGTCTCTCCATGGAGACACAGAAAAGCATGCGAGCGATGTTCTGGACATGGACAAGTCCAGCACCGGACAATCTCTGCTAACTGCACAGTTTGGAGGAGACCTCAAAGGGAAAGGCACATTGAGAGAGAGCAAAGGACACAACCCCTTTCTTTTACGCATGGCAAATCAATTCAGTGTCTTTCATTACAATCTGAAAACCAAACGTACATGTGAACAATAAACTTTAATCTGGTTGACAACAGTTTTTTAAAAAATGCACTGAAAGCAAGTTTCAGCAGCCTGACATACTTTATGACACTTATTAAAAAGACAAACTTGTAAGTCAATTAACCTGGCCAGTAGTACCTTTTAACTTGTTTCCTAAAAGGAAAGGCAGCCACAAAAGGGCAAAGTTTCAATCTAGAAGATTCTAAGTTGATCTCTTTTCCCCTAAAGTGAAGGCAACTACCTAAGTTCCAAATAATATATATCTGTAAGCTTGCAGTTTACCTGCCTTCAACACCTGAAAAGTTCAAAGGAAGAGCTTATGGTTGCCCCTTTTTGGTTTACATTTTATCATTCAAAGAAGAATTGAGATCTTACCTGCAAAGAAATAAATGTAGGGTAAAATAGCTAAAATATGAGTATTACAGTAGAGGGATTATGTGCATTATTTAGTTAGCAAACATTTCTTGAGTTTGTACTAAACATGTGAGTGTTGAGGGGAAAACACAAAAACAAACCAAACTGTGTACTTTTTTTTAACTGTTTCTGAGGACATGGACTTTCCACGTCCAAGGCATTCTGAACCCCTATAAGTAAATAAATAAAAAGTTATATGTTTTTGTTTTTTTGTACTTTTTAAATTTTGTTTTTCATTTCCTTGAATTTTGTGGTGTATAAAATATTACAAATTTACTATATAGTCTTTACTCTCTAAAAGTGATTGTTTTAAAGTTGTAATAATCTTATAAAATCAACTCATCATACTTGTTTAAGTTCTGTGGATTTATCACAACAAAAATAGTAGCTTCCCAAAAAAGCTTGCTTAGAGTATTTCAGTAGCATACAGTTCTCCAAAGCAAAATACATAAAATCTAGTATACTTTGACCTTTAGGGAGCTATCTATCTATCTATCTACCTATCTATCTATCCCTTTATCCTTTTATACTTCATCCTTTATACTCTTCATCCTTCATCCTTTTATACAAACAGTGTATATGTATGTATAAAAACAGGAATCAGAAGTTTCAGTGCTTTCTTTGCTAGTGAGTGTTCTGTTTTTGACTTTTCATATATTATTTTCCTTCTGACTAAGCATTAAGAAATTGGGATTGGAATGGCTCTGGCAGAAGAAACAACTTATTCCTTCATAGATTAAAAAGAATGGGGGTATTGACCTACTTATTTAATAGTTGAGGCTTTAAAAACAAGAAAAGCAAGCCTAAACAATTTATAGAAATTGAAGAGTAAGTAGGTCCTACCTCCTCATGGTCCTGTTTTAAGATTCACAAATTCATGTCAAAAAACTGACTTCTTGATTGTAAAGTCACTGCATCTATAAGTCTGGACCCCCTCCCACATTTACATTTATCTAAATTGAGGCTATAAAACAATTTAGCTACATTCACATTTTTTTTCACATAGCCTTTTAAAGTGTAATTGGATTCCTGGTAATCCAAGATTTTGTGGCAAAATCAGTTGCCTGTAGGGACCCAATGTTGTTTACAGTTAACTCTCAGGGGAAGCCAGCACTAAATGTGTTGATGTAGATGCCTGATAGTTATATTCAAGCCAGTCACTAAATTATGTTTCCCTCCTTTCCCCCACCACCTCCCACCAGCAAAATGAAGGAGTCATTGCTGGATCAGATCAGGTTTCATTTACAAATTATTTTTAATTTTCAGTATGTAGAAATGCACTCATGTAGACTTGAAGTTATTGTGAAATAAAGCAAACAATTTTTGTATTCTGGAAATTGAAAGCTATGTTTTTAACTATTATCAGGATGATCTCTACTTTTAAAGTTTCCTGCAGAAGCAAAGAAGGAAAAGATTGATAAATGCAAGCAGAAACTTCATATTGGCAACAGACACTAAAAACAAATTTTGTCAATGAATACAGATTTGGAGAAAATGCAGGCAACAATTTTAATAGGCAAATGATGAATATCCCTAATATTCAAAGAGTTATTGATTCTGTTGATTGTAAGAATGCAAATCAGTTATAAAAAGAAAAATAAACTACAAGAATAACAATAATATGAAGAGGCATGTCAAATAAAAAATAAATAAAAATGCACATTCAGTATGTGGCTAAGATGCTCACTAATTAAAGACAATAATAATATAACATTTTAAGTTCTTTACATTTGCACAAATTAAAAGGGCAATAATATTTAACTTTGTCAAATCAAGGTTTCCTACATTATTGGCAAGTTAGTAAATTGTCAATCCATTGTTGAAAGCAATTTGCAGTATCTATTAAAACCTTAAATACAAGTAAGAGTCAGGGAAATAATTCCACTTTCATTTGTCTATTCTTTATAAATATCTACAAAAATGGTTAAGAGTGTTCAACTCCACGTATTTTGAAACAATGCAGAAATGGAGGCAACCTATGCATCCATCAGTATCGGAAGGGTAAGCTGCAGTGTAACACATCCTCAGTGGGGATGAGTAGTCTAGGGCCACTTAACAGAAAGAAGAGAGTTCTGTATGTGTTAGCGAAAGACTTTCATGATCTTCTAACAATTCTGAACATTGAAAAAGAAAATTTTCTCAATGGTGCACTATACGATTTCTATATAGAAAAATGCAAGTGCATAAACGTGTCTCAGAGGCCACAGAAGGTGCCCGTAATACCCGACGCTTCAAATCATGAGAATGTGCACGGGGATTCAGCAGGATGTTGGATGATTACTTTTCCTCTATTGTTTAGATGCTTTGTTGAGTGAATATTGTATTTATAATTTAAAAAATGCTATTAAGATAATTTAGGAATGTGAAAAGTGTGAAGAAAATTCGAAAAGCTAACTCTCCTGTTTTTAAACCCAAATATCAATTTCTAACACTGCTTTTGTAGCAGTGCCAAGATCCATCAAATCAACATCCTGTAACCGTTGTATATTATCTAATCGGCTGTGGGTATAGTTGCTCATTGTTTTTGCTTGTAGAAAATATGCTACTCAAAGATGAAAAGAAAAAATATCATCCAACTTTTGAGCACTATAGGTTCCGGAACATCATTATCAATGACTTAAAATAGAAACTGGTCAGAAGTTTCTATAACTCTACAGGGCTCTCAACATTTTCCCATCTGACATACTGTAGGTAATGCACTTTCAGAGACAAAATACGAATGGGCAAAGGAACCTGGGCAGAGAAAATCAGTGAAGTGCTGTGCCCTGTAGTCTTGAAAGATGGATAAAGAAATGGGCAGAGAAAAGAAAGTATAAAGTGAGATAAACACCTCACAAGGTTTTTACAGAAATATTACTTACTAAGGAGAGAATGAACATCCCATAACACTGCAATGAACTTTTTTTTTTTTTAGACGGAGTCTCGCTCTGTCCCCCAGGCTGGAATGCAGCGGCTGGATCTCGGCTGACTGCAAGCTCCGCCTCCCGGGGTCACGCCATTCTCCTGCCTCAGCCTCCTGAGTATCTGGGACTACAGGCGCCCGCCACCACGCCCGGCTGATTTTTTGTATTTTTAGTAGAGACGGGGTTTCACCGTGGTCTCCATCTCCTGACCTTGTGATCCGCCTGCCTCGGCCTCCCAAAGTGCTGGGATTACAGGCGTGAGCCACCACGCCCGGCTTGCAATGAACTTTTATTCAAATATCTGATGTAGTTTTACAAAACTATCTGATGTTCTGCTGAATAGTGATAGTGATAAAACATTTTGTTTTGTTGACGAACTCTTCAAGAAGTATGAAAAAACTCTCACAGAGAGCAATAGATACACGTCTGTGCCGTTACCAAAAAGTTTACATTTACTTATTCATGATGTTAAGTTAGACACCTTTGCAAAGAGTTGTAGATATTGCAACTGCTGCTTTAAATAAGACAAAGTAAAAACATAGTATAGAATAGTGACGTTGAAACTATAGAAATATTGGATAAAATAGAGTAATGTCTTTTGAAAATGTATTTTACAAAATCAACAGAACCAATTGCTAATAGACACATGAAGAGGTGAAGTGTGTTCAGAGGTGTAGATAACATAACACATGCCCAGCAGAAATCCCTGAATGATGAAAAGTTATTTCTGAATCAGACAATATATACTATTTTTTCCTCCTCAGAATGTTTACTTACAACTACAGAAGAAAATAAATTGGAAATATTTACTTTAAAATGGAAAGAATTTTGTTGTCAGTTAGTTCATGCTGCTGCATATATTCAGATCTGAAAGTAAGAAAGTCTATAAGCTCGGGACACTGCAACCGTATTTCACTAAAAAGAAAAACAAACTGCTCAATTAGAAAATGATGTTAAGGACAGACAGGCTTTGGAAATGCTGTGGCATACACACTATTCGTGCTGGGTGCACACTGCCACTCTTTTAGGTCTTCCTTTTGTAATTCTACATTTTGTATTATAAGGTTTTGATTCCTCTAAATTCTACAGCTTGTAAAAAGAAATTGTTATCTATTTAGAAATATATACAAATATACACATGTATGTGTGTATGTATGTATATACACATAGAAACGAAAGTCACAGAACTTATTCTCGATTCTAACAAGACTAACCTTTAAATTTTCACAATTTCATAATGATAAAGTGAATCCAAATGAGCCAAAGGAACACAAACTTCTGATAGTCATAGTTCAGAAAAAGATACAACATAAATACAAATACAGGTAAGGTGCAAAGGATAGAAAGACATGAAAAGTTGAATTGATTATTTTCTCTAAGATCTCTATCAGTTTTCCTTTAAAAAATAAATAGGGCTTTCTGCATCTTCTAGAAGTGTGCTATATAACGAGTCCCTAAAATGTGGAAGGCATGTTTTGAACTGAAGTTTAATTAAGAGCCCTTTATTTATTCTGAAGCGTTTGTGCCGCTTGTGCCTGGGTAGTGTCACTGGCCACCTGCTGATGCTGGTGGGGCACGTCTTCCTGCCCTGAAGATGCTACAACAGCACATTGTACTAGATTGTCTCCAAGCCAGAGCCAGCTGCTGGACTTTAAATCACTTTGAAAGGATAAGGGTGACTCTCTCATGACTGTCTATCCAAGAGCAGCAATTTAAAATGCATAAAGAAGTGTATTTGCACACTTAACTACTTTTGTGTAATTCTCAACATTAACAACTTGACAGATGCAAGCCTAAAGTGAGTGAAACTTCTGAATTTGGGGAACAGAAAAATTGGGGACCATGCAGTTTTAAAAACACTTCAATTGAATTTATTGCTAAACTATGTTTTCTCCTTCCTCTCCCCTCCCCCGCCACCTCCCACCAGCAAAATGAAGGAGTCATTGCTGGATCAAATGAGGTTTTGCTTACACATTATTTTTAATTTTCAGTGTATAGAAATGCATTCATGTAGACTTGCAGTTGAAAAAATTTGGTGATGTCGTTCAGAACCAAATGGGCCACCTAAGAAGAATGATCGGATCAAGCCTGGAGCAGGTGTGAACACAAACGACAGTCCTGATTTCTAACTTCTCCTAGGCATAGAGAGTCTTTCTTCCTATGAAAACAAGAAAGAGCTTACCAGGTGGATTTTCTAAGCCCTAGTTTGAGGGGGAAATAACCACAAACAAATAGTACCAAGCGTTTTTGACAAATGGATGGCTTTGAAGCCTGAGGTATATACGAAGAGAAGGATAAAAATGGCCACAAAAGTAGAAAGGGGCCCAAAATGAATAATGAAGAATGAAAGTAATCTGAAAAGAACACCTGCTAGACTGACAACAGAAGAGGAACAGGAGAGCAAAGTAAGATAAATGCTCATCTTGGAGATATGTAAGATCGAAGGAAGGGGAAAGAGGCAGGTATGAGCTAGTGATATAAATGAATTACACAGAAGCAGGCTTGTTTCAACACACAGTTGAATCAATGCTATGCAAAGATCTATGATAACAGCCACCCCATTTTGTCGATGCTCAAAATAAGCAAGAGTAATCAGGAGGAGAGATGGGAAGGCCTAGAAGTTGGATGCATCTGTCTTTTTCTTTGCCAGCACTGTGGTTATCATTATTACAGTGAAGCCATAACTATCCAGAATCCACAGACATAAGTCATTCTGCATAGCTGAGTTTCCTGATAGGTGAAGGTTTGCCAATTTAAAGACTGTCTTTATGTTAAATCTTTAAGCTAAATCCTTGATTTTAATAGATTGCAAGCTACATCGATGTTATTTATGTTCATCTCTCTCTCTCTCTCTCTTTTATTTTGGGGGTGGGTGACTGGCAAAATTAGACTCCAAAAGCTAAATATGTAGGTGTGTTTTAGATGCTTACTAAATCATTATAAGTTCTGTGACTTTATAGTTTATCTTTTATTCAAGGCAGACTCAAGACTCATGTGCTGTAACTCTAATATTTACTTTTCTAATCACTCCCCTTATCCCAGGTCTCTTTGTAGTTTTAACTTTAAGAACTCTTAATTATATCATGATTGTTGTTTCTTTGTTAAGCCTTACCACTCTAGATTTTTGTGTCTTAGAGGAAAGAGATCACTATTTCATTAAGTTTTATATAAAAAGAGAATTTAATAATTGTATAATAGAACCAGATTATTTTACAAATGAGGGAAATAGGCTCACTGAGACCTTCGATTTGCTGAATGCCATAAAGCTAATTAGGAGCAGATCTAAAAGTAGTATCCATGTATCCTTGAACCTTTCTTAATGGATCCCTCCTACTATAAACTATTAGTTCATACCTTAAAATGCCTCTGTTTTGCCTCAGAAGGAAGGTAGTATAAAATGCAGGAATGATTCTAAGGTGTGGAAATATGTTCAGAGCTTTTATTATCCCTATCAGTAAGATGGAGACTATAATATATGACTCACAAGATTTGTAATATATATACTAGGAAACTTAAGTTTGATCTGTGTTCAACCTTAGACTTCTTTATTGGATTGGAGAGGGGCATGGCTGGTTTAAAAAGGTGGGAATTTATTTCCATGTGACAATTGGTATCATTCTCATAAGGACTAATTTTAGGAAGACAAAAGGGGTGTTCAAGAAAGGTTCAAGGATAGCAAGATAGGAAATAATCTTCAATTAATTATTTAACATCTGCCACTCAGCTATTCTCTTTTCCAGGTCTCATTGAATTATGTCTGAATTAGAAAGGAATGAGCTAAGAGGAGGATACAACTAAAGAGATCTGTTTAATTTATTTTGAGAAGGGTTTTGCATGTGCCAGACAACCTGAGAAGATTCTCAGTCTGTGTCCACAGACTCCACAATGGTAGCAGTGGTGTCATGTGCTCGGCAGGTGCTACACTTTCAGCCCTGGGCATTAGTGTTCTCAGGTGACAGTCGTGGCATCATTGTCCTCAACAGGAGCATCATTTTCACTGATAGGGCATTGGAAGCCTTAGAGGCACACGCCTTCACTTTTCAATGTTCATTCATTCTTCTGATATTAATTGGGCATCCTCCATAGGCCGGTCACTTGCCAGATGTTGTTAGTGACACTTGCCTTATTATTTTAGTGTTGAGGAAAATAGACCAAGCAAATATTTGATAATAGTAGAGTATAATGATAAGGAATGTACAGGGCACTGTGTGAGCACATAGGAGGTACACCATATGCAGGCTTGGTTGTGGGCAGTGGGCACAGGGGCACTTTTCTAGAATAACTTAGTTTAAGTTGCAACCTAAGGATGGTAGGAGACAGACTACAAGGAGTCTACTCTAGGTAGAGGAGAGAATGTTCACCGGTACAAGATGAAGAGATAACATAACATCTCTAGACAACTCAAAGAAGTTAAGCATAGCCAAATTGGGTGGTGTTAACATGACAAAAATAAGGATGGAAGAGCAAGCAGGGGAAAAACAATGAACTGTATCCTCAGAAAATCAGGGCATTACTAAAAGCTCTAAAGACAAGCATGGCATAATGAGATATAAGTTTCTCATATAAGTTTCATGTGGATAAAATAGATTGTATAACTATCTATTAAAAATTATTGCAGTCATCAGATTGAGAGATGCTCATTTGGGGACTTTTACTATGGTTCAAAACATAGAAAAATGGTGATGGGATATAAATGCTACAATGATAGTTTGGGGAAATAATTATAATTTGGATATATTTTAAAGTTATAGCTGATAAGACTAGCTGATCTGTGGGATGTCAGGTATGAGCGAAAGCTAGGAATCAAGGTTTCTTGATTGAAAATAGGAATCAATGTCTTTGATATGATTTTTTGGGCAGATAAGAGGTGGAATGATAGACCAAGGAGTATAAACTGTAAAAACCAGATCAAGAGAAAAGTAATGACAAAAAGGAGATTGTTAGTGTTAGTGTAGGTAGAGAGAAAATCCTTAAAAGGGTCAGAAGTATTGTGAAGATGTTTTCAGAAGTAATTAAAGAAGGAAACTGAGAAGGCAGAAGGCTATGGCCAGAGGGTCATAGCCAGAGCTTGAAGGGGACACAGCGGGATGAACCACAGCAAAGTACTAACCCAGAAGACTGGGCACCTCAGAACACATTTGTTGCTTGTCAGGGATTCTCAAACATAACAGAGTGCAGTGTGAGAGAGGAGATTTGAAGTTCTTCTGATTGTACATTGAGGTAGAGCCAGAGAAAACTGATTTATGTTATCTTGGTCTTATCTTAACCCTCTTCTAGAATAGACAGCCTATAGAGCACAGTTATTCATAAGCAAGTTTTCTCGTGATCAACAACTCTTAGCCTCTTTTCTCTCTGCCCTTTTTCACAAAACAAAGTTCAAGGTTATGAATTCAATAAGCCATCAATATAACATTTTGATATAGGATTGGTTGATTAATTGATTAATATTGAGAAACAAATGAATCTGCATTTCTATGGCTTGAAAAAGCAATACATTTTCTCAATCTGTTATTTTGGTTCATTATTGAGTATTAAAAAACTCGTTTGAGGAAGTTTTGTAGTCCTTGTAGTGAAATGCACTTTTGGAATGGGTTAAAAATGTCTTGGTAAGATATGGAATGCTGAATACATCTTGATTTTTCATTTGAAGATTTCCATGTCAAAAATATGTCTGTCTTGAGACTGAATGACAAGGCCACTGAAACAAAAGCCAACTTCAAATTCCTCCCTTTGCATCTTAAGTAACATAGAATGATTCAAAAACAATTTAGAACAAATTTTAAAGAAAAGATACTAGCCATGTTTTAAGATTCTAGAGCAAAAACAAGTGCTAAACACACATGTATGCACACACAAAAATACATAGTAAGCACACACACACAGCCTTTCTAAAACACACAAAAAAAACTTTAAAAAGAACTCCATTCTCAAATGCTCTTGGGAAGTTCAGCAATGAAAGGATTCATTTTCATCTCCCAACTTTATATCAGATTCATTAAGGGTAGTAGTTGACCCCAGGCAGGGACTCTGAGATGCTGTTCAGCACTGTTTTTAAAATTTTGTTTTGTTTTCTGTGTCTGGCTTTTTCACTTCTCAATTTTTCTGCAAACCCTGACTTGTCATTTCAGATCATTTCTTCTGCATGGAAAAGTTATTAAGGAATAGCTAATGATCAACCTTTAAATTTCTCCATTACAGAAAGTATATAAATGTCTCCGAAGGCCAGAGAATAGTTATAATAGTTAATATTTTTGATCACTTATTACCCATTAGGCAGAGTTCCAAGGACTTGACATAGATTTTATCTTTTAATCCTCACAACAACATCATTAGGTAGGTATTATTATTATCTTCATTTTGTAGATGAAAGCTTGCAGGATAGAATATGTAAAATATTTTTCCAAGGGCTGATAGCCAGATTAAGATAGAGCCAAAGTCTTCCATATGTCACTCATAAAAGGGCATCTTTACATTAAGAAGCCACTCATCTAATTTAGATATGTTTGAATTATAGTTTCTTAAAGCTCCCAAAGTCTCAGTTATTTCTGCATAAACTAATAACAGTGCTATACAATATAAGTGTCAATGGTCAGATTCAAACTCAATCACTAGGAAGATTATTGAGATGCCAGATGCATTGACTCTGCCATCACACAATGCATAATCTAGTTCTGGAAGCTCTAAAGCTAAGTAGTTAAGAGTATAGGCTTTGAGGCAATACACATAGGCTTCTGAACTCATGGATCTACTACCATCAAGCTATGTTGAGGTCATTACATTTTCTTAGTAAGCCAAAATTTAATAAATAGGATTTAGAAATATTAACCACAAGCTGTCATTGTAAGAACGAAATGAGATGATGTACATAGAACCTTTTGCATAATGTCTGGATTTTGTAAACTGTAGCTATTGTTATTGACACTGTTGTGTTAGATAAAATTCTAAGAACATGAGCAATAGTACATGGCATTCTGTGATAAATTCCAAGCTACTGGTATGTACAGTACATGTTCCACAAAGCAAAGCTCTAATCCTCTCTCTTCCACAGAGTTCTCCCTGAGGGAGTACATGGTGCAATTTTAAGAAACGCTTGTAAAGGATGACTGAATTGAGCGCTCCCCATCTGAAACGATTTTTCCCGTGTCTGAGCTTGTATCTGTTTAATGTCCATACTGTCTTGTTTCAGGCCTTAGAGTCACATTGCGCTTTTCAATATTATTTCTTTTTATATATTTTTTTATTATACTGGGATACGTGTGCAGAATGTGCAGGTTTGTTACATAGGTATACATGTGCCATGGAAGTTTGCTGCACCAATCAACCCATCATCTACATTAGGTATTTCTACTAATGCTATCCCTCCCCTTGTCCCCCACCCCACAACAGGCCCTGGTGTGTGATGTTCCCCTCCCTGTGCCCATGTGTTCTCACTATTCAGCTCCCAGTTATGAGTGAGAATTTGCGGTGTTTGGTTTTCTGTTTCTGTGTTAGTTTGCCGAGAATGATGGTTTCCAGCTTCACCCATGACCCTGCAAAGGACATGAACTCATTCTTTTTTACGGCTGCATAGTATTCCATGGTGAATATGTGCCACATTTTCTTCATCAAGTCTAACATTGATGGGCATTTGGGTTGGTCCCAAGTATTTGCTATTGTGAATAGTGCTGCAATAAACATATGTTTGCATGTGTCTTTATAGTAGAATGATTTATAATCCTTTGGGTATATACCCAGTAATGGGATTTCTGGGTCAAATGGTATTTCTACTGCTAGATCCTTGAGGAATCCCCACACTGTCTTTCACAATGGTTGAACTAATTTACACTCCCACCCACACTGTAAAAGCATTCCTATTTCTCTATATCCTCTCCAGCATCTATTGTTTCCTGACTTTTTAATGATCGCCATTCTAACTGGCGTGAGATGGTATCTCATTGTGGTTTTGATTTGCATTTCTCTAATAACCAGTAATGATGAGTTTTTGTTCATCTATTTCTTGGCTGCATAAATGTCTTCTTTTGAGAAGTGTCTGTTCATAGCCTTTGCCCACTTTTTGATGGAGTTGTTTGTTTCTTTTTTCTTGTAAATTTAAGTTCCTTGTAGATTCTGGATATTAGCCCTTTGTCAGATGCATTGCAAAAATTTTCTCCCATTCTGTAGGTTGCCTGTTCACTCTGATGATCGTTTCTCTTGCTGTGCAGAAGTTCTTTAGTTGAATTTAGATCCCATTTGTCAATTTTGGCTTTTGTTGCCATTGCTTTTGGTGTTTTAGTCATGAAGTCTTTGCCCATGCCTATATCCTGAATGGCATTGCCTAGGTTTTCTTCTAGGGTTTTTATGGTTTTAGGTCTTATGTTTAAGTCTTTAATCCATCTTGAGTTAATTTTTGTATAAGGTGTAAGGAAGGGGTCCAGTTTCAGTTTTCTGTACATGGCTAGCCAGTTTTCACACCATTTATTAAATAGGGAATACTTTCCTCATTGCTTGATTTTTGTCAGGTTTGTCAAAGATCAGATGGTTGTATATGTGTGGTGGTACTTCTGAGGCCTCTGTTCTGTTCCTTTGGTTTATATATCTATTTTTGTACCAGTATCATGCTGTTTTGGTTACTGGTAGCCTTGTGATTTTTGCACATTGATTTTGTATGCTGAGACTTTGCTGAAGTTGCTTATCAGGTTAAGGAGTTTTTGGACTGAGACGATGGGGTTTTCTAAATATACGATCATGTCATCTGCAAACAGAGTTAATCTGATTTCCTCTATTCCTATTTGAATGTCCTTTATTTCATTCTCTTGACTGATTGCCCTGGCCAGAACTTCCAATACTAAGTGGAATAGAAGTGGTGAGAGAGGGCATCTTTGTCTTGTGCTGGTTTTCAAAAGGAATGCTTCCAGCTTTTGCCCATTCAGTATGATATTGGCTGTGGGTTTGTCATAAATAGCTGTTATTACTTTGAGATATGTTCCATCAGTATCTAGTTGATTCAGTGTTTTTAGCATGAGGGGGTGTTGAATTTTATCAAAGGCTTTCTCTGCATCTATTGAGATAATCATGTTTTCATCACTGGTTCTGTTTATGTGATGGATTACGTTTATTGATTTGTGTATTTTGAACCATCTTTGCATCCCAGAGATGAAGCTGACTTGATTGTAGTGGATAAGCTTTTTGATGTGCTGCTGGATTCAGTTTGTCAGTATTTTATTGAAGATTTTCCCACTGATGTTCATCAAGGATATTGGCCTGAAATTTTCTTTTTTTGTTGTGTCTCTGCCAGATTCTGGTGTCAGGATGGTGCTAGCCTCATAAAATGAGTTAGGGATGATTCCCTCTTTTTATATTGTTTGGAATAGTTTCAGAAAGAATGGTACCAGCTCCTATTTTTACCTCTGGTAAAATTCAGCTGTGAATCTATTTCATCCTGGGCGTTTTTTTGTTTTGTTTTGTTTTTGTTTGTTTTTTTGTTTTTTGATTGGTAGGCTCTTAATTACTGCTGCAAATTCAGAACTTGTTATTGGTCTATTCAGGGATTTGACTTCTTCTTGGTTTAGTCTTGAGAGGGTGTATGTGTCCAGGAATTTATCTATTTCATCAAGATTTTCTAGTTTATTTACATAAAGTTGTTTATGTTATTCCCTGATGGTGGTTTGTATTTCTGTGGGATCAGTGGTGATCTCCCCTTTATCATTTTTTATTGTATCTATTTGATTCTTCTCTCTTTTCTTCTTTGTTAATCTGGCTGGCAGTCTATCTATTTTGTTAATTTTTTCAAAAAACCCGCTCCTGGATTCATTGATTTTTTTTTAAGGATTTTTTGTGTCTCTGTCTCCTTCAGTTCTGCTATGATCTTAGTTATTTCTTGTCTTCTGCTATCTTTTGAATTTGTTTGCTCTTGCTTCTCTAGTTCTTTTAATTGTGATGTTAGGGTGTCAATTTTAGGTCTTTCCTCCTTTCTTCTGTGAGGATTTAGTGCTATAAATTTCCCTCTAAACACTGCTTTAGCTCTGTCCCAGAGATTCTCATACATTGTGTCTTTTTTCTCATTGGTTTCAAATAACTTTCTTATTTCTGCCTTAATTTCATTATTTACCCATTAGTCATTCAGGAGCAGGTTGTTCAGTTTCCATGTAGTTGTGCAGTTTTGAGTAAGTTTCTTAATCCTGAGTTCAAATTTGATTGCACTGTGGTCTGAGAGACTGTTATGATTTCCGTTCTCTTGCATTTGCTAAAGAATGTTTTCCTTTCAATTATATGGTTGATTTTAGAATAAGTGCTATGTGGTGCTGAGAAGAATGTATACTCTGTTGATTTGGGGTGGAGAGTTCTGTAGATGTCTATTAGTGCCACTTGGTCCAGAGCTGAGTTCAAGTACTGAATATCCTTGTTAATTTTCTCTCTTGTTGATTTGTCTAATATTGACAGTGGGGCATTAAAATCTCCCACTATTATTGTGTGGGAGTCTAAGTCTCTTTGTATGTGTCTAAGAACTTGCTTTACGAATCTGGGTGCTCCTATATTGGGTGCATATGTATTTAAGATAGTTAGCTCTTCTTGTTGCATTGATCCCTTTACCACTATGTAATACTCTTCTTTGTCTTCTTAGTTTTGTTGGTTTAAAGTCTGTTTTATCAGAGACTAGGATTGCAACACCTGCTTTTTTTTTCCTTTCCATTTGCTTTATAAATATTCCTCTATTTCTTTATTTTGAGCCTGTGTGTGTCTTTGCACGTGAGATGGGTCTCCTGAATACAGCACATCAATGGGTGTTGACTCTTTATCCAATTTCCCAGCCTGTGCCTTTTAATTGGGGCATTTAGCTGGTTTACCTTTAAGGTTAATAATGTTATGTGTGAATTTGATCTTGTCATTATGATGCTAACTTGTTATTTTGTCTGTTAGTTGATACAGTTTCTTCATAGTGTCAATGGTCTTTACAACTTGGTTTGTTTTTGTAGTGGCTGGTACTGGTTTTCCCTTTCCATATTTAGTGCTTCTTTCAGGAGCTCTTGTAAGGCAGGTCTGGTAGTGACAAAATCTCTCAGCATTTGCTTGTCTGTAAAGGATTTTATTTCTCCTCCACTTATGAAGCTTAGTTTGGCTGGATATGAAATTGTTGGTTGAAAACTCTTTTCTTTAAACCTCACTCTTTTCTGGCTTCTAGGGTTTCTGCAGAGAGATCTGCTATTAATTAGTCTGATGGGGTTCCCTTTGTGGGTAACCTGACCTTTCTCTCTGGCTGCCCTTAACATTTTTTCCTTCATTTCAACCTTGGTGAATCTGATGATTATGTGTCTTGGGGTTGCTCTTCTCAAAGAGTATCTTTGTGGTGCTTTCTGTATTTCCTGAATTTGAATGTTGGTCTGTCTTGCTAGGTTGGGTAAGTTCTCCTGGATCATATTCTGAAAAGTGTTTTCTAACTTGGTTCCATTCTCCCCATCACTTTCAGGTACACCAGTCAAACATAGGTTTGGTCTTTTCACATAGGCCCATATTTCTTGGAGGTTTTGTTTATTCCTTTTCATTCTTTTTTTTTCTAGTCTTGTCTTCACACTTTATTTTATTAAGTTGATCTTTAATCTCTGATATCCTTTCTTCTGCTTGATTGATTTGGGTGTTGATATGTGTGTATGCTTCACGAAGTTCTTATGCTGTGTTTTTCAGCTCCATCAGGCCATTTATATTCTTCTAAAAACTGATTATTCTAGTTAGCAAATCCTCTAACCTTTTATCAAGGTTCTTAGTTTCCTTGAATTGGGTTAGAACATGCTCCTTTAGCTCAGAGGATTTGTTATTACCCACCTTCTGAAGCCTATTTCTGTCAATTCATCAAACTCATTCTCCATCCAGTTTTGTTCCTTTGCTGGCAAGGAGGTGTGATCCTTTGGAGACGAGGCACTCTGGTTTTTGGAATTTTCAGCCTTTTTGTGCTGGTTTAACCTCATCTTTGTGGATTTATCTACCTTTGGTCTTTGCTGTTGGTGACCTTCAGATGAAGTTTTTGCGTGGTCATCCTTTTCGTTGATGTTGATGCTATTGCTTTCTGTTTGTTAGTTTTCCTTCTAACAGTCAGGCCCCTCTTCTGCAGATCTGCTGGAGTTTGCTGGGGATTCTCTCCAGACCCTGTTTGACTGGGTATCACCAGCAGAGGCTTCAGAACAGCAAAGATTGCTGCCTGCTCCTTCCTCTGGAAGCTTTGTCCCAGAGGGGCACCCACCAGATTCCAGCCCAAGTTCTCCTGTATGAGGTGTCTGTGGACCCCTGCTGGGAGGAGTTCCCTATCAGGAGGCATGGGGGTCAGGGACCCACTTGAGGAGGCAGTCTGTCCCTTAGCAGAGCTCAAACACTGTGCTGGGAGATCCACTGCTCTCTTCAGAGCCAGCAGGCAGAAACTTTTAAGTCTGCTGAAGCTGTGCCCACAGCTGCTCTGTTCCAGGGAGATGGGAGTTTTATCTATAAGCCCCTGACTGGGGCTCCTGCCTTTCTTTCAGAGATGCCTTGCCCAGAGAGGAGGAATCTAGAGAGGCAATTTGGCTACAGCGGCTTTGTGGTACTTGGGTGGGCTCTGCCCAGTTCAAACTTCCCAGGCTTTGTTTACACTGTGAGGGGAAAACTGCCTACTCAAACCTCAGTAATGGCAGATGCCCCATCCCGCACTGAGCTCTAGTGTCCCAGGTCAATTTCAGACTACTGCGCTGGCAGCGAGAATTTCAAACCAGTGGATCTTAGCTTGCTGGGCTCTGTAGGGTTGGGATCAGCTGAGCAAGACCTCTTGGCTTCCTGGCTTCAGTCCCCTTTCCATGGGAGTGAATGTTTCTGGCTTGCTGGCATTCCAGGCACCACTGGAGTATGAAAAAACTCCTGCAGCTATTTTGATGTCTGCCCAAATGTTTGCCCAGTTTTGTGCTTGAAACTCAGGGCCCTTGTGGTGTAGGCACCCAAGGGAATCTTCTGGTCTTTGGGTTGTGAAGTCCATGGGAAAAGTGTAGTATCCAGGCTGGATAGCACCTTCCCTCATGGCATGGTCCCTCACGGCTTCCCTTGGCTAGGGGCCCCTTTCGCTTTCCGGGTGAGGCGATGCCGCAGCCTGCTTTGGTCCACCCTCCATGGGCTGCACCCACTGTCTAACCAGTCCCAGTGAGATGAACCAGGCACCTCAGTTGGAAATGCAGAAATCACCCACCTTCTACATTGGTCTCACTGGGAGCTTCAGACTGGAGCTGCTCCTATTCAGCCATCTTTCAATATATTTTCTATAGGTACTTTCATCTCTTAAAGCTATTTAAATCATTCACCTATTTAGATGCTGTCTCCCAAAGGATTTATTGGTTCTTAATGGAAGGGGCTGTGTACTTTTCATATTTGTATATTTCACCAAGTCTCACACATGGCATTGTGCACTGTAGGTGTTAAAATAAATTTGTTACTTTTGGTTGTATTGAATTAATTTGCCTGGATTTGATTTTATAATAGGTCTAGGAGGATTTTCATAGGCAGATAATGCCTTTCATTCTTCTATGAGTATAATTGCATAATTCCATCATATTTTTCCTCACTGGAGATTTGGAGGGAGCAAATTGTTCTAGAATCAAAATAGTTGGTCTTTAGAAGAGAAAGGCACAATTTAAAATAGATGATTACTTACTATTAAAAAAAAAACTAAGAAAAATCTCACATTTAAAAATCTTTACTTTTTGTCTATAGCTGTCCAAGATGTTGTTAAGAATAATAATTGTAAAGCCTTTTAACAACTTCTTATATAAAGTAGTTGGCAGAAATAAATATTTAATGCTTTATCCATCATTCCACCTTTGAAATTGCCTGTCCAGGGAGGAAAAAAATCACATCACCATGTTTATATATTGAATGGCAAAATATTGAGAATATATTTATATTTTATTTTATTTTATTTTATTTTATTTTATATTTTTGAGACAGAGTCTTGCTCTGTCACCAGGCTGGAATGCAGTGGTACGATCTCAGCTCACTGCAACCTCTGCCTCCTGGGTTCAAGCAATTCCTCTGCCTCAGCCTCCGGAGTGGCTGGGACTACAGGTGTGTGCCACCACACCTGACAAATTTTTTGTATTTTAATAGAGACAGGGTTTCACCATGTTGGCCAGGGATGGTCTTAATCTCCTGACCTAATGATCCACCCACCTCAGCCTCCCAAAGTGCTGGGATTACGGGTGTGAGCCACAATGCCCAGCCTATATTTCTACATAAGGAAGAAAAACAGACAAAGAAATTACTTAGCAAGATAATACAGGTTGTTTATCGCCATCAACTTAGCCTGAGTAAACTTACTTTTATTTTATTGTTTTTGTTATTGCATTGTTTTGGCATTACCAATTATTTAATAAATATTCCACCTTATCAGTATCTATAATAATGCTATTATAGACAGTAGGGTGAAGGGAAGCAGAGAGTGAATACAGGAGATGGGGAACTCGGAGCTGACTTTAGAGTTTACAGTCAGATTGGGGAGGTGACATACAGGGTAGAGTCATGTATTCTTATGACTCATGAAGAAACAATGTTCTGATGTGAATTATACAGGCAGTGGTCCACTGGGAATATCTACTTGAAGTAGCTAAGATATGAACTGAACTTTGTTTAAGTAATTTGTCAATTCATTTGACTAATTCCCTTACTAGATTTGTTAAATCAAATAGGGAAGTCAAATAGACCAGACCAAGAAGATTGCTCCATTTCCTATATGGTCCACAAACAGAGCTTTTACCATTTATTTGCCATTAAAACAGTCTACAACAAATTGAATGGAAGGAAAATTTTAATTCTTTACTCAATTTATCCAAACTACATAGACACTTAGCTTTTCAGAGTAATAGTTTCTTAGTCTATTTCATTAATTCCAAAGGATGCTAAATTGTTTCAAGGATGAACCTGAGGAGAAGTTTTCTTGCTTAGGGAGATTTTTGTAAATCCTGCTAGTGACTGCTGATACCACGATATCCACGTGGCCATGCAATTGTGAAACCTCTGTGTCATATGCTTGGATGCGTTTGCTGCACAATCATATTAGAAAAGGTTTGGACATCACTTCCCACACTTTTTAGTATAGAAAGATTTCTAAGAGTTAGGGTTTTGTAAAGGAGTAAATATTTGATGTAGATCATAAACACACATACACACAAAGACATGCAAACAAACATATAAAGATACTTTACTTGAAAAGATCTAAATTTTAATGAGCACTTACCCTATACTGGTCCCAAGATGTTCACTCTGGCTCTAGGCGTGGATTCTTGTGCTTGTCTTAAAGAAAAGGAGCCAAGGAAGGTAGAAACTTAGCAGAGGCTCCTTTGTTGGTTAGTACTACAGCTGGAATTTGGTCCCAACTCTGATCCATACTTTATGATGAGATCTCTTTCTGTTTCTTGAGTCACTTACAATCAAAACAAGGAAATTAAAAGGCAACCAAACTATAAATAGCAAAAAATTGATGGCACTGTTTATATTTTGATAAAGAGGAAGAGAGTATTTCCAGTGAGCCTGAGGTGCTTTAGAAAATGTTAGATGAAGGCTCAAATTTTGAAGCTCAGGGATATTTGAGAATGGAATAATCCTGAAATTAGCCAGCATGCCAGAAAATGTAATTATTTCTCCTGTTTTTTACTTCTTTTTGGCACTATTAACAATTGTAGAATTTATTATAGATACTATAAGTGCCTTGCCATCAAGTAGATTACCTGTGGAGAAGACAAATGTGAATATAAATTAGGATGGAAGAAGTCAATGGGAATCTGGAAACTGGAATCAGCATTTTATCCTTCCTCCACTGAGATCACATAAAAATGAGTAAGCACATCCTGCTTCCCCCTTTCTCTGCACGCTGTCTTAGCAACATAAATAGTAATTGGTTGCTATAGTGATCTCAAGTTTGTGACTAGAACTGAGATATGTAGGTAACAGTGTCTGAAGGTGAGAAGATGAATACCCCTGCCGTGGAGTGTGGGGTTTCGTAGGGTGATGGTCTTGGAGTATGAAAACTGGCAAATGTAGCCTCAGCTCCGAAAGCCTGGTAAATTTGTTAATTTTATCCTCATCATGTCTGACTAGTTCAATTCATCTACCTACAGAGGCTGGAGTGCCTTCATATAAGCTGGTCTCTGAAGCTGACAACTTCCATAAACTTGCAGTCAATGAGAAATACCAGTTATGGGCAGAATTTAGCACTTAATACACTTTTTATTTTATTGCTGAAAAGAGTTCGGTGGCACTAAGATGATTTAAGCCATCAATGAGATGCAGTGGAAACAGCCTAGTAAAATCGCAGTCAGCCTGTGCCTCTTCTCCATGACTCACGGGTTTATTAAGAAATCTCATTCTTTAGGGCCCAGAGGATCAACAGCATTCCTCTAAGTCAAGACCCTTGTGCTTTAATTGGTGGCTGCCACCAATCAGCCTCAGAGCGTGTCATGCAACCTTTCCAGGTCTCCCTTTCCTCATTTATGAAGGAGATGATAGCTGGGCCTCCCTCCCAGAGCTGTTATGGGGATTAAGGATTGAATTATTCTAAAGTACTTTGCAAATACAAGTGTTATATAAATGCTAAATACTAACCTATGGCTTTGATTTCATTAGCGCTTCCCATTTGAAAGTTATAAGGTGAATTCAATAGTATAATGTTCAACAGAGAACTCTTCCTCTGTAAAAATGTAAATATACACATATGTATGTATATGTGCATAGATAATAGGTACATTTATATGTGTATGTCTATCGGTATACAGTAATTATTATGTTTGCTTGTTTATTTAATTAGTGATTACCTGGATATTGAATAGGACTTTTTCTGTAGTCCAAGAATTGTCAAGTGGCCGAAAACAGACAGAAAAAGAGTCATCATGTAACTATTAGGGGGTTGGAAACCCTTGCAGATCGTATTTAGAAACAGAAGAGCAGGGTTAGCTACTCTCCCATCACATATTCTCTACTGTCCTCCCTCAGCCTATATGAAGGAAAAAGAGAGGTTGGGGGGCGTTATTTAGGATGTGAGTAAGAAAAAGAGTGCAGGGATTCTTCTGTCTCTACCTTAAGTCAAGGGAAAACGGGAGGCTATGCCTCTACCTCACTGAAAGTATGGTGCTAAAGGGCTCAAAGGGATTCACTTAGAGGAAGACAAAACAGGAAGAAGGGGTATCTCTTTCTTTTTTAATTTGTTAGACATATGTGTGGGCTGGGTTTCTGTGACTATTTATTTAGGGAAAATTGGAGAGGACAGACTGGAGAGAACGGGCCTCAATGAAGGGCTTACAGTCCTGCTATTTGGCTTGGCACGAGTATATGAGTATCTCTTGACTGAAGAGGAAGTATGAAAGGTAGTCATGTTTGAGCCATCTTGCCAGTACCCAACCCAAAAGAGTTGGCCAATGGACAAGGAGATTCCAGCAACAAGTGGCTCTTGGGCAGACTTACAGGGCCTATAGCGGAGAAGTTCTGGTGAGGTCACAACACACAGGATCACTGGCAGCAGAAACTATGCAGTGAAGAGTTCCAGTAAGATTCCACAAAGAACTCACACTCAAGTCATACAGTAGAATGGACATCTGCATGCCTGCTACACTGAGACAATCAGTGTACCATATTTTGGCCATTTTCAGCCTCCCTTCTCCCTCTTCTTCACAATTGGGGAATAGAGATCAAAAGGAAGAAAAAGTGGAGGGTATCATGTCCTAGACTCAGACTCCTCTATGCTCCTAATCATTAGGTCTCAAGCTCATCTACCTCACGGAGAGTGAGAGGAAAGGAGAATTAAGTTCCATATGAGATTTAAATTTGACACTAAATGAGAGGGGGCTTTTTAGAACTTAAATGTTTGGCAGGTGATTAGATTGACCAGAAATATCATGGGCATGATGGAAAAGGGAGATTTGACAATGTCTGGGTAAAGTTAGTGATTGGGAAAAAATAAACCTGCTTTCTGGCTATTTAATAAAAATATACATGTAACATGGCCAGGTGCAGTGGCTCACGCCTGTAATCCCAGAACTTTGGGAGGCCAAGATGGGTGAATCACTTGAGGTCAGGAGCTTGAGACCAGTCTAACCAACATGATGAAAACCTGTCTTTATTAAATATACAAAAATTAGCCAAGCGTGCTTGTATGCACCTGTAATCCCAGCTACTCGGGGGGCTAAGGCAGGAGAATCGCTTGAACCCCAGAGGTGGAGGCTGCAGTGAGCTGAAATTGTGCCACTGTACTCTAGCCTGTGTGACAGAGTGTGACTCCATCTCAAAAAAAAAAATACATATATATATATAATATATATATGTAAGTATACACACACACACGTAACAAAAAGAGTTTATAGATTCTCCACTGTGCATCTCTTCCAGAGTAATTTCTGCTTGCTATATATTTCAGTTCTTTAATAAAAACAAAAATACGCAACACGGACCACAGAAAACAGGCACTCTCTTTGTTCCTGCTTTGAGGTCAGGCCTTTATGTGTATACTCACCTCCTAAAACAAAAGGGCTAAAAACAACACACAACAATCACAAACATGGAACACTGAAAAAAGAGGAAAACTCCAAATAAAAGGTTAGTTCAGTTTTTAAGATCAAAATACACATTACGGAACACAAAAAACAACCATGCTTATATAATCTGAACAATCTGGAATTTATTAGGCAGTTGGGCTTATTAGGCAAAGTAAGGGATCATCAAAGTGATATGACTATTCATTTACAGTGATAAACGAAGCAGAAACTTGAGAGCCTGAACAGAGTACAGCAAGGAGGCAAATGTCACAATTCAGTAAAGCATATATTTGTATTTTTTATTTTCATTATAATGAAATGAATATTTTGAATATTTTATTAAAATTTTTATTGTATTTTAAGTTCCGGGATACATATGCAGGATGTGCAGGCTTGTTACGTAGGTAAACATGTGCATGGTGGTTTGCTGCACCTATCAACCCATTGCCTGGGTGTTAAACTCCGTATGCATTAGCTATTTTTCCTGATGCTCTCCCTTTCCCACTTCCCCAACAGGCCCTGGTGTGTGTTGTTCCCCTCCCTGTGCCCATGTGTTCTCATTGTTTAGCTCCCACTTATAAGTGAGAACACGTGGCATTTGGTTTTCTGTTCCTGTGTTAGTTTGCTGGAGATAATGGCTTCCAGTTCTATCCATGTCCCTGCAAAGGACATGATCGTGTTCTTTTTTATGACTGTGTAGTATTCCACAGTGTATATTTGCCACATTTTCATTGTATAGTCTATCACTGATGGGCATTTGGGTTGATTCCATGTCTTTGCTATTGTGAATAGTGCTGCAAATGAACATACGCTTGGTTTTGATTCATTATTTAGACTGGCATTCTCATCTCTTAGTGTTTAATTAGTATGATGATCTTCATTATACCACTGAGAATAACATGGCCAGTGATTTGTATGTAAGCAGAAAATTTTGAAAGGCGATACTAATGAATGCTTGGTATATGACCAATGCACCTTTAAGAAATTTACATAAGTTACAATATTTAATGTTCACAAAAAGTGTATGAAGTGGGTACTGTTGTTTCCATGTAATAGAGGAGGAAATTGAGGCCCTAAAAATTTCAGTGGCTAGCCAAAAACACAGTGATAGTGTGATTGGCTTGTTTTGTTGTCTAATTAAACAGGCCTTTATAAATTCCATTGTTGAAGAGTAAATCATTAAAATGACGACTTTTTGTATTGTTTCATAAGGCGTATACCTTTGAACCTACTTCATGATGTATGACTCATCTTTGCTTCTTAACCCTGCAGCTAATAATGCTGCTGGGTGAAATCAAAATTATACATCAAGGCAGATTGAGACCACTATAAATCGGTGACCAGACAACCTTATCTAGGCCCTCGATGCTGCCCAAAGACCTCATAAGATGTTAAAAATTAATATTAATTTTTAAAATATATTGACTTTTAAAAACTAATATATGGCTTTTAAAGTTCCTCAAAACTTCCTTTAACCTCTCTGCTCCTACTAGCCCAGGACTGGAGATCTGGCTTGTTTGATAAAGGAGCAGCCCATTTTCAATTGTACTGGCCTCTCTTTAGATCAATATTAGGGATTTTTGAGCGGGGTTATTCAGGAGGGATGAATGCAAAGCCCTGAGGAAAAGCCTTGTAGCACCCTCCTTTTAGGAATGGGACCATATAATGTATGTGGATAACTCTAAATCTATAGCTTTAAATTATTATAAAAGTAGATATACAATATTCATTTGGGTTTTTTTAAATGATTTTAAAACAGTGTGTTAATTGTGGAATATATAACAAAAATACATAAAAGAAAATGTAGTCATAAACCATGTGCCCAGAAATAATCAGCACTAAGTCACTATAGAGAGCAAGGATGGCTAAGGTGCCTGCTACCATGAGGGACACAGGGCAATAAATGGGTAGTGGGACTGAAAATAGAACTAACTACATGAGCAAATAACTATGAGCAGAAACATTTCTGACCTTATGATTGATAAAAACAATGTGATTCAGATATCATAGGAAAAGATAAGTGAATTTCTTCTTTGTATGCATGTGTATCTGTGTGTGTCCCAAGACTTTTTTTTTTTTTTTTTTGAGACGGAGTCTCGCTGTGTCGCCCAGGCTGGAGTGTGGTGGCGCGACCTCGACTCACTGCAAGCTCCGCTCCCGGGTTTACGCCATTCTCCTGCTGCAGCCTCCCGAGTAGCTGGGACTACAGGCGCCCGCCACCTCGTCCGGCTAGTTTTTTGTATTTTTTTAGTAGAGACGGGGTTTCACCATGTTAGCCAGGATGGTCTCGATCTCCTGACCCCGTGATCCGCCCGTCTCGGCCTCCCAAAGTGCTGGGATTACAGGCTTGAGACACCTCGCCCGGCCCCGAAGACATTTTTAATCTTTGAAGACTTCTCCTCCACGTATGCCGTTTCCCAGAACAAAGGCTATACCATAGCTCTGGTTTTACTGTCAATAGAGGAAGAAAGCCACATGCGTAGTGAAGGCAACATTTGAAGTCTTTGAAAAGGGTCTATTTTTGTAGACTCACAAGCAAGACAACTGGTGATGTCCTAATCAGTCCAGTTTGTACTGTAATTTTTCTCATTGGAAATTATGTTTTCATATGATTATAAAACATATCTTTAGGCTACCAAAATAATAATATTATATCATGATTGGAAAAATAGTCTCAAAAATATCTCTCAATGTGTTTCCCTGAAGTGCAACAAATAAACAAGAAAAAAATTTATTTGGTGATCTCAAGGAGAAACTAACCAAGCAAGATCCTTTACTGCAGGACTTCTCAGGGCATTGAAAATGCTAATGTGAATTTTGAGTCTTCTAGATGGGATATGATGCATTTCAATGTGTTTCTTGTTCATTTATTATTCATTCAGCAAATATGTATTGAGTGCCTATTTTGTGCTAGGTGACATTCTGGGCATTGGAGTTCAGCAGCCAATAGGACAGACAGACCGCCTAATAAAAACCACTCCAGTGTAAGATGCTGACCTATAGTAGAGAAATAGGATAGCTGCTTATCTTTCTGTTGTTTCAAGCCAAGGAAAATGTTAACCAGAGAAACATTTGTGAGAAGAAGAGGGGATTATCAGCAGGAAGCCAGGCATCTGCCTACCTTTTTCCTTTCTGATAATTAACCATCATCTCTGTACTTTCTCATCTTCTTTGTATTGATCTTTCATCATATAATGGCCACAAATAGCAAAAGGAAGGCTTAATAACAAACCTTAAAATGAATAAATAATTACAGTCACTAATCTTCCTCAGCCAACTGATTATTTGTTCAGTGACACTATTACATAAAACGAGGTTTACATAATTTAAAAGAACATCGCCATGCAGTTTTTAGAGCTTTTAATCCATTTGTCCTTTCTTTTGATACCCTTAAAAGCAATAGAAAGATATGTTGGTGGTGGACATGTAGGGAATGAGGGAACAGTTCTACATAGACAGAGGAGTCTTTAAACCAAGAATGTGCATCAATTTAAAACTAAATGCACTTTTTACACTTTAAATTTTAATATTCAACCCATTTCATAATGAGTATGATTATTACCTCCCTAACAAGTCTAATCTTATCACAAAAATATTGTCTACATGTGATACTATCTGGTCATCTGTCTTTAGTCATCATATAGATATTTTGATACCCATTTTCTATCTATACACTTCATTTATAATGTCTTTGGTATTGTGAGAATAAAATCCTTTATGATATTATTTCAGCATACATAAAAAAATTTCTAATGATACTGTCCTTCAAGAATTGTTTGTGTGTCCCCTGAAGTAGAGTCCCAGCAGACAGAAATGCAGCTCTGGCCCTCGTGTGAGGAGCTTGAACTGGCTATGATTCTATGAGCAAGGTCGAGAAGAAAGCTGCCAATCCAGACACTAATTTTAGAAATATTTGATAGGAAAGGTATGTAAAAATCTAATTTTTTGAAATAGCTGTCTTATGATCCCAGAGTTTACTTTTGCAATATACATTTAAAAATGTGAAAGCATCTAAGAAACTGACGTTCTACATTAAAAATCAACACATATTTATTGAGTACCTAAGAAGTGCCAAGTATGGTATTTTATCTCATGTTTCTTTGTGCACAAGCTTTGCCATTTCTCTCTCTCCCACTTCTGGCCAACCACCTTTAATTTTCCTAGCCTGAATTCTCAAATAACTCTAGTTTGAACAGGGACAGTTTATCTTGGATCTTCTATGTCCCAATTTACATAATATTTAAATGAATCCCATAGCAGAGCATCCTGATTTTCTTAATTCTAAATTCTTGATTTTCTTAATTCTAAATTCCTGATTTTCTTAATTCTAAATTCTAAAAATGTGTCTTTTTGATCCTGTTCATGGGTCTGAGTATGGCTAGATTATGATGTGCTGACTCTTGGTTATGGCAGAAGATATGTGGATCGAAATTCTCCCTGAAAAGGGAAAGTTAACAGAAATCAGCTAGGGTGTTTGGATTGCAAGTAACAGAAATTTCAGTGGCATATTCATTCTTCCTTCAGGAAAATAGTAAAATGGCTTTTTGTATTCCAGGTTTTACATCTGGAATCAACAACAAGAAGAAGGAACATCTCTTTCATGTAACATTTTTAGGAGCAATGACAACTTTGCCTAAAGCACCTAACTAATCATCAGTGAAATGCAAATCAAAACCATAACGAGATACCATTTCAATCTATTAGTTAGAATGAATATTCTCAAAAAGACAAAAGAAAACCAGTGTTGGCAAAGATGTGGAGAAAGAGGAACATTTACTCACTGTTGGTGGGATTGTAAACTAGTACAGCCATTATGGAAAACATCATGGAGGTTCCTAAAAAATTAAAAATATAACTACCAAAAGATACAGCAGTCCCACTGTGGGGTATATATCCAAAGGAAAAGAAATCAGTATGTCAAAGAGATCTCTGCATTCACGTATTTATTGCATCATTATTTACAATAGCCAAGACATGAAATCGACCTAAGTGTTAAACAATAGATAAATGGATAAAGAAAAGGTGGTATATATACAAAATGGAATACTGTTCAGTCATAAAAAGAATGAAATCCTGTCATTTACAACAACATGTAAAGACGAACCTGGAGGACATGCTAAGTGAAATAACCAGACACAGACAGACAGACACTGCATAATCCCACTCATATGTGGAATCTAAGGGAAAAAAGTTAACATCATAGAAGCAGAAAGTAGAACAATAGTTACTACAGACTGCTGAGGGGAGGGAAAAGGGGATAACAGTGAAAGATCACAATAAGAAGAAATAAATGTTGGTGTTCTATTGCATAGTAGGATGACTATGTAATATACTATTTTAGTTAACAGTAAAATATTGCATACTACAAAATAGCTAGAAGAGGGGCTTTTGAAAGTTCTCACAACAAAAAATAATAAATGCATAAGATGATGGATGCATTAACTATTTTGGTTGGATTGGAGTAGTTACAATATAGATATATATTGGAAGATCAAATTGTATCCCACCAATATGTACAACATGTTTATTAAAAGAAAATAATTTTTTCGCCAGGCGCAGTGGCTCAAGCCTGTAATCCCAGCACTTTGGGAGGCCGAGACGGGTGGATCACGAGGTCAAGAGATCAAGACCATCCTGGCTAACACGGTGAAACCCCGTCTCTACTAAAAAATACAAAAAACTAGCCAGGCGAGGTGGCGGGCGCCTGTAGTCCTAGCTACTCTGGAGGCTGAGGCAGGAGAATGGCGTGAACCTGGGAGGCAGAGCTTGCAGTGAGCTGAGATCCGGCCACTGCACTCCAGCCTGGGCGACACAGCGAGACTCCATTTCAAAAAAAAAAAAAGAAAATACTTTTTTAAAAAAGATAGCCCAAGCTTCATAATGTTATACTGGGTGTCTCGATTTCATAATAAATAAGACTGACTGAGTTTATGTCAATTTGTGTATGTATAAGTATATATGTTACTTAACAACCTAGAGATCTTGGGCAACTCATTTCACAGTTCTTGAAAGAGTCAGTTACCAAGTGTGCATGTATCTATGGGTGCGGGGGGTGGGTTGTGTGTGCGGGGGAGGTTGGGGGTGTCATACAATTTGCCCAACATCCTTACCAGACTTTTTAGAAGGGATGATGATGTTTGCAGAAGGGTTGAGGCTGTGAATGGCTATGCAAATGTATGCCATTATCGTACCCCTTTCTCATTAACACTCCCAAATCCCTCATGCAGATACAAAATGTCCACAGGAAAAACATATTTTTTCATACAAATAAATAAAAATATATAAAAGAATGGTTCGATTAAAACTGGCTGGTTTGAGATTTGGTCTTATTTTGAAATGAGGTCAGTCTGGTTGGGTTTTGAATTTCAATAGAGAAATTTTGCATGGCTCTCTGAGTTATACAAAGATATTTCAAATGTTGGGGAAAAGAAAGCCCCTCACAGATAGCAGCAGGAATCACACTGGCAGAGTTGAAGGAAGTAGAGAAACAAATGCAAGATGAGGAGAACAAATACATATTTTCTCTCAGGGTGTTCAAAGAGCAGGAGAATAAAGGAGACACAGGGAGGCTGTGATAGAAGCCAACTGATACCGCACCTCCAGAAAGAGGAGGGCTCCCTGCTGAAAGGAGCTGAGTTCAAGAAGGGTGCTCAGGGGCCACGGGGACCATGTGGAGCAATGACAAGGAAATGGTGCTGAGAATCCAGTCTCCTGGGGTTTTGTCCAGGCCTTGCTCTTATCAAGTCTTTTGACTTTGGACATGTCATGGCATATCTAGGACTGAAGTTTTCTCAACTGTGAAATGAGGAGTCTGAGTGAGAATAGACTGTTTCTCAAAGCAAACCTGGTTCACTGCAGAAGGTCAGGTCAAGGATTATGCATGCCTCACTCACTGTACATACCATTGTTGCTGCCCCAACAAGCCTCAATAGACATAAAATGAGGCCATACAGGCCAAGTTTTCTTATGGATGGGGGTGCTCACAAAAATGGAGATCAAAGTTTTGAGATGCAAATATGACGTCATCTTTTCTTAACACAATGCAATGGAGTTTTTAAATGTTTAAACTCGAAGGCAGAAAGAAATAGCATTTTTATAACTACCTTATTGGAAAGTAGGTTTTCAAAAATGTCCAGAAAGATAATGGAAATTTCATAAGCATGATCCTCTGCTGACGGTTGTGATTTCAGTAGGGCCTAGATTTGAGCCCTGCAATCTTTTTACAAAGATCGACCCATGTTATTCTTACGAGTGCCCCAGATGAGAGCCAAGGCCCTAAAGGAAAAGATGGTTAACATGCCTGCATTCTCCAAAAAAAGTATATTGTCATTGATATTATTCATCACATGGCTACACAAAGCCAATGTCAAAATTATTTTTAGAATTCAGGTCTAGAATATAAAATAATATGTACAGTTTAGCTATTAACCTATCTACTAGACATAATTAAACATTACACAATTGAAAAATACATACCAATACTTTTTAAAAATGTGCTTCTTTGATGTTCAGATTATAAGTGATTTTCAACTTATTTCAACAATTATAAATGATTATTCAACTATTTACCTCAGCTTCAAGAAATCTCAAAAGCAAATTTAAAACTCAAGTCATGGCAACTAGATAGACAAGTTTTAATTCATATTTTGTCTTCCCCTTATCATTGAAGCAGATTTTTAAAAATTATACATTATTATTTTGAATATACATTTTAGTATAAATTTCTTTACTGCCATAGTGTAAAACATAAAAGAAAAGAACAGAAGAGAAGGTGTAGGAGCAATGAATAAAGGGAAGAAATGATGTCTTAAAAAGGGGAGGATGAAAACAAGAGGAAAGAAAGGAAGGAAATGAGATGGCAAGAAGGAAAGCACAGTAGGCTCATTTAAGAGGAACTCCTCTGAGCCTGCTGCTGTCATACATTCAAAAACACCTGTGTTTGGAAAGGACCAAGTCATTTTCAGCCGAAGTGAGGGGTGCTTCAAGAATGAGAACCAGAATCTGAGGTCAGGGGATGCTTCATGTTCTAAGTTGTGAACCTGTCAACAGAGTTTCTCATGATGTGTCCTGAATGGGCATGCTGAGATTTCTTCAGAGTACCCATTTCAATCAAGAAATACAACATCTTCTAATTCCAGATAAGGCAGTGGATAAGAAACACCTAGGTTCGTGTGACTTCAGCAATCTCCTCCTAGAACTGTACCTTCTATTTACTGAAATGATTCTGAATTAAGCTTGGGAGTTGCTTATCAACTAAATTTCCTGAAGCAAAATGTCAGTATAGTTTTATTCATAAAAGTTCTTTTTATCAGGGAGAGAAAAGTTGAAAATCAGATGTTCTAACATCATGTAAGTAATAACCCCAAAATGGCTTGATTTGCGGAAAGACAGGCTGTGGAAACTCTCCTAACATTTCCCACTTGTGTAGTTTCCCCAAATCAGTTTTACACAAATAGAAAGGTGTGCAATCTGCCAGTTAATATTGATGTGCTCATTTGCAAGTGCGTTAAAATAACATGACATATCTGAGACTGGCCTTATTGACCACTTTGGTCAGTGGCGATTCATTAAGTGGTCACTCCTTAAGAGAGTAGTACTTGCTTGAAATGCTATTTACATTTGAAGACCTTTGCTAGGAATTTACAAATTTTCAGTAGGAATCTATATCATAGTTAGGTAGACAGGTTTGTCATGTGTGTTTGTGTGTGCTTAGGGGAGGCTGGGTGGACACAAGTAAAGAGAAGAAATGAGGTCACTTTAGTTGAAATAAATTCAGAATTGTTCAGCTGATGCAAGAATGAGTTTGAATTGAGGGTAAGGTGGGTTTTCAAATAAATGGTGAATAGTGTACTTGTGCAGAGCTTGGTGGATTTCTTGAAATCCACTCTAGAGTTAACAATTTAACCCATTTTAGGGGACACATACCACATTTCAGTATTATTTTAGGTTTCAGCACAATAGTGCAGAGGACAAAACAGAAAAAAAAAATCCCTGCAGTTGTGGAGACAGACAATGAACAGGTGAGTAAATAAATTTACAGAATGTCTGGCAGTGAGAATGGGTAGGTTCAAAGGGCGTACAGTGAGACAAAGGTGACTTGTGCAGCCACATTAGATGAGGGTGGTCAGGGTGATCATCTCTAATAAGATGACATTTGGGAGGAGACCTAAGAAAGTGAGGGAAAGAGTCACATAGACATCTGGAGGAAGAAAATCTCAGAGAAAGCAGTGAGAAGGCCTGGAGGGAAGAGTGTATTAAGCTTGTTTTGAGGAAGAGCAAGAAGGCCTAGCCCAGGGTGTGGGCAAAAGCTGTGGTAGATTACCAAGGTTCTGGTAGACCATGTAAGGACCTTGGCATTGCCTCTAGGCAGTTTTAGGAGGAGAATTTACCAGCTTGACCAGTTCTGAGCTGTTTTTATTTTATTTTATTTTTTAACGGTCACTTTGTTGTATGAAGAGTGAACTGCAGGGGCCAAAGGAAAGTGTTCAGAGAACAATTAGGGAAAGCTTTAAAATAAAAAGTATAAAAAACTGGCATTGGGAAAGAGTGGAGATAGTGAAAATGATGAAATCCTGGAGATATAGATATTAGATATCTATATCTAATATAGATAGAGATATTGATATTATTTATTTATTTACTTATTTATTTATTTTTTGAGACAGAGCCTCCCTCTGTCACCCAGACTGGAGTGCAGCCGCACGATCTTGGCTCACTGTATGATTTTGGCTCACTGCAACCTCTGCTTCCAGCATTCTAGTGACTCTCCTGCCTCAGCCTCCCAAGTATCTGGGATTACAAGTGGCTGCCACCATGCCTGGCTAATTTTTGTATTTTTGCAAAATACAAAATGGGATTTCACCATCTTGACCAGGCTGGCCTCAAACTCCTGACCTCAAGTGATCCACCTGCCTCAGCCTCTCAAAGTGCTGGGATTACAGGCATAAGCCACAGAACCCAGCCTGATCCTGGTTATATTTTAAAGTTAATGCCAGCAGAATTTTTGAGCGATTGTATGTGGGCAATGAGATAAAAAGGAGATGACAAAGATAATTGGATGCATCCACAACTTTTGCCTTTTTTTTTTTTTTTTTTCCTGCCACATGTGCTAAATAAAGAATCAAGATCTTGGACCAAATCTTTCTCCTTTTGGGCTGCTCTTAGAATTGGCATACAGATAACTTTTAATGTTCCATGTCAACATTCTTTTCCATATGAAGTATCGTGATACATTTCTAGATATATTTCAGATACAATTCTACCCAACACAGAAATGATTCCCACATGCTTGATAGATGTTCCTCCAAGCATGTGCTTGACTGAATTAATCAGCTTTTAAAATTGAACACAGGAAACTTAGATCATATCTTTTAGCATCTACCTTAACTTATCTGCTGTCCCATTTAATTTTCACATATATGAAGAATTATCCACCTCTATGAAAAAGTATATTCGTAGTATGTGAGTATATGCTCTGTGTCAGGTAATTTGTCTCATTCACATCTCTTAGAAAGTGTGGATAGAAGTTCTTATCTCCATTTTACATAGGAAAAAAATCTAAGGTTTACAAAGCCTTCCACCATATAGAACTTTAAAACCTAAAATTATATATATATATATATATTTTTATATTTTAAATCATAAGTGTGTGTTATAATACACACAGACGAAACATGAATTGTTTATAAGTATGATAGATTTATCACAGTATAAACCTCTATATAACATGACATAGTCAAATCAAGAAATAGAACTCATACTCCAAAAGCCCTCACACCCCTCCAAACCACGGTACCTTGCTCTCCCAAAGTAATAATTATTCTGATGTTCCATAGTCACTTTTCTTTATTGTTTTATCAGATAAGCATAGATTACTAAACACTATAGTTAAGTTTTACATGTTTATGTTTTAACATTTACATGAATCATATCTTACAACATGTGCTATTTTGTGTCTGGCATCTTTGACTCAGTACTGTATTTGTGAAACTTATCCATGTTTTTGGATGTAGCCATAGTCCATTTACTTCCTGTGCTGCCTGCTCTTCCATTGTGTGTGACATATCACAATTTGCTCGTCCATTCTGCCATTAAAGAATGTTTGGGTTGTTTCCTGTATTTCGACTACTATGAAAATGATGCTTCAAATGTTTTTTAATACACTTGTCTTAGTGCAAATGTTCACAGATTTCTTCTGGGTTTATACTAGTGAAATTGCCAGGTTTCAGGAAATATGTATCTCCAACTTTACTAAATGATGCCAAACAGTTTGACAAAGGATTTGTACTAATTTACATTTCTACTAGCACCACAGGAGAGTTCCATATGCAGCATTTTTCTATGCTACTATTTTATATTGTCATTCTTCTTAGTTTTCGATATTATGTGACAATATAATAATGTCTTCTTTTGATTTTAACCCTCCGTTCAGTTTTAATGTGGTTGAATTTTGTTTTTACATTTCTGTATTTTCTCTTGTGAAATACCAATTTAAATCCCTAGCTAACCTTTCTTTTGGCTTGTTAGCATTGGTCTCATTGATTTGGAGGAAATATTCTAGATTTTTTAATTTATATTTTTTAATTTTTAAATTTGACATACAATTATATGCATTTATCATATGCAACATGATGTTTGAAAATATATACACATTGTGGAATGGCTTAGATTTTTAAATGCATTCTAAAATCAAGATTTTCATCAATTATATCAACTTCCATGCAGTGGCTTGCCTTTTTAATCTTTTTATAACGTCATTTGACCAAATTTGTCAACCTTTTCCAGACATTATTTCTTCATTAAGTACTTGATAAAATTAAATCATTAAACCATACAAGTTTTTCATTTTACTTATTGATTCAACTTATTTACTTAAAGTACTTCTTGTGTCCATGTGGGTGGATGGTGTTTTTTTTTCTATAATTTTGTCCATTTTATCTAAATTTTAAAATCAGCAAAAATGTGTTTGCAATATCTATCCTCAGATAATTTAAATGTTTGTCGAATCTGTATTGATATTCTCTGTTTTATTTATGAACATTGATACCTTCTCTCTCTTTTTCTTTCTTTTTTTTTTATCAACCTATAAGTGTATTTATTGCTTTTATTAGCTTCTCTCTTACACACACACGCATGCCCCACACACGCCCCACGCACACCACACACACACACACACACACACACACACACGCACGCACTACTTTTCCTGTGCCTTTAGTCCTGAAAGTCTGTCAAAGTTCAGTTCCACCTCTCACCTTTCAGAACTTGCAAATACCCTTAGCAGGAGAGACACCCTCAATGCCAGGCTGTCCTCTCTGGATATCAGCCTCCCATTCTCAGCCTGGAAACTCTGAACTTTCTAAACTCCACTCCCTTCAAGCACACTAAAATAAAATATTGTCAAGTAATCCAGTTATTCTCTTGAAAAATAATTATTGATAATTAATATTTAATTCCAAATTTGTTTTAGTCTAAAAATGGTTTACATTCCACCCTAACCCAGTCTACCAATACCACAATCAAACCAATACCAAAATCAAATGCTTGATCATTCCCTTGGTATTTTTTCTCATTTATTTGTATCCATTTATCTTATCTTCCAATATATTTTATATGACTCTATGAGTGGTTTTCCAGGATGACTCCCAAACGGCCCCCAATAACACACATTCAAAACAGGGCTGTACATATAGTTAATCAGTAACACTTCCTGAATAAAAATGGAGTACACTTAATAAAGAAGGAAATATTTTCTTAGGTTATTTCTGGTTATCCAAGCCAACCAACTGCCTACCAACCTGGGTCCCCAACATTCAACTGATTTTTGCATTGTGTAAATGCAACTTAAAATCTAGTTTGTGCAAATCCTTCAAACTGGTTATTTCGGAATTGCTTCCAATCTAAATCCATCCACATACATGCCTCAAAACCATCAGTCTGAACAACCCAAAATGAATGGAGAATGTGGGTTGGGGAAAGAGACCTGTTCTTTGCTGTGATGTTCTTTTCAGAAGTCGTGTGAATATTATCAGTAAAGAGCATTCCTAAATATCCTTCTTTTAATATACAGCTCCCTCTTTTTTCCTTACATCCTTTCTGACTAGGTTTCTAAGCTACAGCCTTGGCTTCAGATGACTATTCATATCATCATTATTCCAGACTAAAGGCCGTTAAGTAAATACCCAAGACTTGAAAAATTGTGGAGGATAATTCTTACATAACACAAACTTCATTATATGGTTCTGTCATTCTCTCCTCCTTCCTCCAATTTCTTTCACTCTATTATTTTTGTCTATTTAGTAACATTATTTCTTATGTACTTTTACACCATATTCAGTATAAATAGTATAATTAGGAGTAGAAAATATTTTGTTGTCTTCCTGCATTTATTTATGTTCAAAGGATCATGTAAAGTTCTGCTACATTAAAATTTAATTCGAGAGAAAACGAGTTTTGTTCATTTCTCAATGCAATGCCCATTTCTGTTCAGCTTGTATGAATGATAAAATATTATCGGTCCATGTTCTTCTATTTGGTTTCTAGGCATTTGTGTAAACTAGTTAGGAAAAGCAAGTGTTGCTTTGTTAGGCATGTGTTCAAAGAAGTATTGTAGAGACATATTTTATTCTGGGCACCCTGTCACCATGTAGACAGAGCCCAATCCATTATTTAGCAGTTAATTTGTTAATCGATTGACCAATTGGTTCAGGGATTTTTTACTCTTAGATTACCAAAAGGAAGAAAAAGGAAGGAAAGAAAACAACAACAAAAAGCCTCCTCTGTAGGGTAAATTAAAGGAAATTGCATCAGAATCGAAAATGCACTGGTGTTTACAGACCTAGATTAAATCTGACACAGATTGGCAAACAATGAAAAAGGTTCCCTCGCTCGGAGCATAAACATTTTGAATCTCACCAGCGTGATGTTAAATCTTAGAAAGCAAGGAAACTGAAGTGACCTTCTAGGGTGGATGTGGGGGCACAAGGAGGGAGAAGGAGTTAGCTTCAGGTTGGCTTAAAGTCATCCAGATTTTCTCTCCAGATTTGGGGAAAAGGTGGAAAGGTTTCCACTCTTCAAGATTCTCTTACAGATTTCATTACCCCCTTCTTTCTCCCAATCTTTAGCTGAAAGTAGAGATAGAGCAGACAAATGCACTGTCAATATACACACTTTGATACACTTAGGATGCCCACAATATCTTAAGAAGGGGACAATTGTGAAATTCACAATTAAAATGAATTTATATGAATTATTAGATGACTGTTTATGCAAACCAATAAATCAATTGTTTGCAATTGCTGTTAATGAGTATTTCAATGGAGAAATATGAGTCAAGTCACTTAATTTTTATGTTTACCATATTCTTTCAAGTACTGTTTTCGAGGGGAGTGACATGTGTGTGTGTATGTGTGTGATAGGGAGAGTAGTATTCATGCTTGTCCTCACCCATTTATATTCCATCAATTCTCATTGACGCTGTGTGTTTCATGTCATTACTTTTTTGTCTGTCTTGGTAGTTCAAAGGAATCAAATTTGTGAAAAACTCTGTTACCTTTCCTGAAGGTTAAGATGTGAGATGATGTCAAAGATAAAATTTTAAATGCCTACCCTACAAAAACAATAAGAAAAGAATAAACTGAGCTAGTTGAAAATTTTTTTTATTAGTGCATAGGGCTTGTCTGGATAGTCACCTCTGTGCCCATCTCTTTTCACCCATCTCTTCTCTAAAAATATGAGGTCGGGTTTATCTGGCACTTGTCTTCTCCTTCAGACTCCATCTACAATACCACCTGGAAGGGAGCTCAGCAGAAAGCATTTATGGAAATACAGAAAATAGAGTTCAGCCCTTTCCTGGTCTGTGAAATCAAGAGACACTCAAGGGGAATTGAGATTACCCAGCTTCTGCTAATTGCTAAGGATCCTCAGGGCCAACAAAAACCTGTCACCTTTCAATGCACAGCTAACCTCCAATAAGGGTAGTGTTGAATAAATTACGTTAGGACATATGCCCAGGAGGGGAATAAGAACAACAGAGTGTCCTGTCCAAGAAGGAAGTATTTTTGCCATGTTCAGCATAATCTTCTAAGTGTGGTGGGCAAAGCCTTTGTTATTTCAGCCCGTGAAGTTCTGCGGCCTCCTCGCTGGAAACATTACTTCCTCTACCTCTCAAATGCCAGTTTTAAAATTTTATTCCTCTGCTTACCCTGTTTCTGAAATGTACCCCCACTCCCCACCCCCAGTGTTGTTGACTCGTCTTCTACTTACTATTCTTTACTGACCAGGTGCCAACTCTTCTGAGAAGCCTCTGTGAACTGCTTCTCAACAGGATTAGCTGCTTTATTTTCCTCACCTCCTCCCTTAATGGCATTTCCATTATTGCTGGAATTTTGCTGTAATTTAATTATTATTGTCTAAGTCTTTTGCCTCCTCTCTTCAGCATCTGCCTCTCAACATCAAACTAAACGTTTCTTGAGGCTAAGTCTCCAATCTTTCATCTTCCCATCCCAGACAATCTGAGCTCCTGGTATGCAGTAAAGCCAAATGTGTGCAGAGAAGTGAAGAAATTCAGAATTGTTTGAACAATTTTCTTAAACCAGCAAATAGTACAACCTTTTGCAGATGCCCTGTATGATAAGAGGCACACTCATTCGACAAGCTTAGAACATCCATTTAATCCATTTTTTAAAATTGGTAATATTCAAATTTCTTTAGTCGACTTGTATTTCAGGACCATGTTGAAAAAATAACAATATTCTAGATTCTAGAGTCTAGAAGAGTAGTATCAACCTTTGACATATATCAGAATTGAGGGACTAAGTGCCTAAGTTGGCTGGACTTCCTGGGTCAATAGGGACTTCCCCCAAGGGGACTTTCCCTTAAGCCAAAATGAGTCATAGCTGCAAGCTAAGGGATTGAAATTTCAACCAATCAAAGGGGGCTTTCCCCTAAGCCAGACTGAGTCACAGCTGCAAACTAAGGGATTGAAACTTCAACCAATCATATAGGGAGTTTAAGCTCTAGCTGCAGCCTAATGTTTTTAACTAAGCAGACCCACCAACCCACAAGCGATAGAAAATAAACTAATCCTATAGGACAGAAAAAGGAAAAGGGGAGGAGTCATAAGGGGATATAAGCCTGAGACACCCAAGCCAGAAACGGCAACCCTTCCGGGTCCCCTTCCGCCGCATGGAAGCTTTACTTTCGCTTTTGCTTTACTTTCACTTTTGCTTTAATAAATCTTGCCACAGCACACTCTTTGGGTCTGTGCGTTTCTCTAATGAGCTCTAACATTCACCACTGCGGTCCAGGGCTTCATTACTTGAAGCCCGTTGAGACCACGAACCCTTCAATTGAGAAAAACCTTCGATCTTTGGAAGAAGACTTCTCATCTCAGAATCTTCTAGGGAGATTGTTAAAGCTCAGGTTGCAGGTCCCAGCCCTAGAGATTCTGATTCAGTAGGTTGGGGTTAGGGTCTGAGAATTTCAGGTGATGTATTTCAGGTGATGCAACTGATACTGATGCTGCCTGTCCTGTGACTATGCGCTGAAAGCCACTGCGCTGAAATTAGCTGCAGTTTAGAGTTACAGAAGGACATTTTGAATTGTGCCTCATTTCTAGGCAGAGGCTGGAGGTTTTCCTTCACAGCTCACGCTTTGGCTTGGCAATATTCTCAATCATTGCCTCATTTTGCTAGGACTCAGCGGGGGTGAGGTAGGCAGACTGCTAATGTAGTGGAAAAGGGTCTGCATTTTGTTAACCTCGTGGAAGTGAAGTTCACAAAAGGTTTGTCGTCTTAGGCATTCTTTTCTTGGACTTCTTCAATCAACCCCAATGCACGTGATTATAACATAAAGGCTCCTGGTGGATCCTTTTATAACATATAACATCATTCTGTTAAAGCAAGTAAGGAGGCCATTACAGGAGACAGTTTGTAATAGGAGCTCTTAGTTAAGCAAACTGAAACTTAACTTGGAGTCATTTCCTGTAATTGACTTACAGAAGTAAAACAAAAGAGCTTTGAAACAAAACAAAAGAGTTTCCACCAGTAACAAACATTCAAACAGCCAATTGTTTAAAAATTAGGTGCTTTTGATCTGACCAGACCAGACCCAAATAAGACAAATGCCTAGCTATAGCCAACCAGGTAAATTACTTCTGCATTCAGCCTGTGAAAACTTGCTGGAACAAAGCTCTCTGAACCTTTTGCAGTTCTGAGTGTTGCCTGATTCATGAATTGTTATTGTTGTTGTTTTCTGTTTGTTATTTTTTTGAGACGGAGTTTTGTTCTTGTTACCCAAACTTGAGTCCAATGGCGTGATCTCAGCTCACTGCAACTTCTGCCTCCCGGGTTTGAGTGATTCTCCTGCCTTAGCCTCATGAGTAGCTGGGATTACAGGCATGTGCCACCACACTCGGCTAATATTGTATTTTTAGCAGAGATGGGGTTTCTTCATATTGGTTGGTCAGGCTGGTCTCAAACTCCCGACCTCAGGTGATCCACCCACTTTGGTCTCCCAAAGTACTGGAATTACAGGTGTGAGCCACCGGGCCCCGCGAATTGTTCTTTTTTAGCATAAACTCTGCTACATTTATTTTATCTAAAGCTTTTTCTTTTTCCATAGATGTGTATGATTGGTCTAGGAATAAACACCTGACAAAAGCTATACTAAGTGTTCCCTTCGGACGATGTTCGTGAATTTTCTTTACAATTCTTTAGGCCATTTCCATAATCCTATTTGAATTTTTACTGCATAACAATATATTATGTAGCTTATGTCCAACTAAACAAATAATGTCTTATTTCTTTTGCTTCACTCTAAGAAAACTATGTTTATATAAAGTCTGAATTTAACTACAGGAACAAAAAACATGAAACAATCGGAAATAATGTCATTCATTTAGACTAAGAAAAATAGACAGGAGGCAAAAGATTTAACGGATTGAAGAAATTGTCCAATGGCATTCGAAGAGAGTGCAAGCAGAAGTTTACCGGAGCATTGCATGGGCACCAGCCTGAGTCAGCATCCCAGTCATGGGTATATGACATGGTCTGTCTCTCAAAATTGCACCAGAGTGGGTTTCAATAACTAAGGGACAGTACAGTCACGTTTTCTGCCCTGGCCCATTCCATCTGATCTTTAAGGGCTAGCTCCCTTCTCACTGCCTTTATGTAGTCTTCTCTGATTTCCCACATACCCTCTGATCACTATTCCAAGTAGCTGAATAGTTATTACACAACTTTGCTAATAGGCTGGAAACTGTAGCCATGTCATAACATTTTCATGATTGTTTTCTGTTAGCATTTCATGTTTTGTTTTAGATTCACTTTTATTGTCTGCCCAATGAGTCAGCAAATTTTTAACAGTCAGTCTCGGTATTTTACTACTTTTATCCTTGCAAACTTCATAGATATGCCTGACACAAAAGTACAAATATTTGAATTATAGGATCATTAAAATTATGGAATCTGAAAATTTAACATCAAAAGTTACAGTTGATATTTCACCTCTAAGTTCTGTATTCAATATTTATGTGCTCTTTATTGTGACTTGTTTGGCTGAATTGATTAAGAGAAATAGTTCCAAAATGGGTCAGGGTAATTTTACTGTTGGCTAGTTATTGGGAAAATCTGTCAATAGTTTCAAAACCCTCAGTTCTCTTGGGTGTTCTAAATCTCACTCAATGTGACTGTTTATATATACATATATATTTATTTATACACACACATAGGTACATAAATGCATACTAAATACGACTATATAGGCAGGATGCAAATAGATAGTATGGTAAATTCAGAGCATCATTTCATATTGAATGTATGTAGAGGTATGTGAGTGTGCATATACACAACTCATATATACACAAACACATGTATGTATAATATATATAATTACATATAAATGTATACATATAGTGTATAATGTCTAATGTGTCCAAGCATACCTTGTGTTACTGCACCCATTTTATTTTACTTGGCAGAGATATTGAGTTTTTTATAAATCGAAGGTTGTGGCAACTGTGGCTTGAGCAAGGATATTGATGCTACTTTTCCAACAACATATGATCATTTTGTGTCTCTGTGTCATACGTTCAATTCTTATAATATTTCAAGCTTTTTCATTATTATCATATCTGTTACGATCTGTGATGAGTGACCTTGGATGATACTGTTATAATTATTTTGGGATGTCACAAACCACACACACGTAAGATAGCAAACTTTATCAATAAATATTGTGTGTGTTCTGACTGCTCCACCAAATGGCCATTTTCTGTTTCACTCCCTCTCCTAGGGTCACCATGTTGTCTGACACACAACAATATTGAAATTAGACATAATTAGGCCCTAACAATGAGCCTAATTTCAATATTGTTGTGTGTCAGATATCAGGTGGCCCCAGGCCTTTGCAATGACCTCTAAATGTTCAACTGAAAGAAAGTGTGACATGTCTCTAACTTTCAGTCAAAAGGTAGAAATGATGAAGTTTAGTAAGGAAGCCTTGTTGAAAGCCAAGACAGGAGAAAAGCTAGGCCAAACAGGCAAGTCATACCTGCAAAGAAGTTCTTGAAAAAAATTAAATGTTTTACTCCAGCAAACATATGAATGGTAAGAAAACAACAAAATCTTATTGCTGATATGGAGAAAGTTTCTCTGGTCTGGATAGAAGATCAAACCAGCCACAACATTTCTTGAAACCAAAACCCAAATCAGAACAAACCCCTACCTTTCGTCAGTTCTATGAAGGGTGAGAGAGATGAGGAAGCTTCAGAAGAAACGTTGGAAGCTAGTAGAGATTGGTTCATGAGATTTAAGTAAAGATGCCATCACCATAAAAAGTACACTGTGAAGCAGCAAGTACGGAAAGTTATTCAGAAGATCTCACCAATATCATTGATCAAGGTGGTTACATTAAACAACAGATTTTTCCACATAGATGAAACTTCCTTCTGTTGGAAAAAAATGCTATTTAAGACTTTCATAGCTAGAGAGGAAACGTCAATGCCTAGCTTCAAAACTTTAAAGGACAAGTTAACTCTCTTATTAGGGGGTCAGTGCAGCTGGTAATAAGTTGAAGTTAATGTTAATTTAATGCGTGAAAATCCTAGGGCCCTTAAGAATAATGTTAAATCTACTCTTCCTGTGCTCTATAAATGCAGCAACAAAGCCTGGATGCTAACGTGTCTTTTTGCAGTATGGTTAACTAAATATTTTAAGCCCACTGTTGAGATCTACTGCTCAGAAAAAAATAAGAGCCAAGGATTTGTAATATTACACAAACTTAGTTGATAAAACAGCGGCAAATTTTGAGAGGACTGACTTCAATTTTGAAAGAAGTTCTACTGCGGGTAAAATGCTGTTAAGCTGCACCACAGGCTACAGAGAAATTTTTCCTGAAAAGAGGAATCTATCAATGTGGCAAACTTCATTGTGTCTCATTTTATGAAATTGTCACAGCCAACCACCACCCTGATCAGTCAGCAGCCCTCAACGTCAAGACAAAACCTTTCACTAGCAAAGATATTACAGCTCACTGAAGGTTGAGAAGTTCGTTAGCATTTTTAGCTATAAAATATTTTTAAATTAAGGTACAGACTTCTTTTTAGAAATCATGCTATTGCACACTGAGTAAACTAACATGGAAAAACCATATGTTTTCTGTACATTGGGAAACCACAAAATTTGTTTGACTCATTATATTGTGGTGTTCTGGAACAGAATCTTGAATATCTGAAGGTATGCCTGTGTAAATAAGTGTGTGTTTATATATAATGAGTTTATGTGTGTATATATTTATATAATATCGATTGTATTATGTATATTGAATATGAAAAGAATGCTCTAAATTTGCCAAACTATTTGTCCCCTCCCTGTTATATATGCGTGTGTGCCTGAATGTGCATATATTCTTCAGATCAGAAAGTGTGTGTCAGTTTATTTAATACATATAAAAGGCTAGAAAGAGAGAATTACATCATTATTTGGGGGCGTTTAAGTTAAATTTGCTCACAATATCATATACACACATACACGCACAAAACATATTCTGTCAGATATTATTTTCAAGATTTGGGATTGTTTAATCTCACATGTCTCCCTTATGTAGTTGATGCAGCATGACAATACAATTATAATTACCTGCAATCGATACAACCAATTCCAAATGGTGAATAGGAGCTATGAAAAACGGTGATTTGAGATACTCCTGCAAACCACAATTACAAAGACATAAAACCCTCCAGGAAAGAAACATTCCAACAACCTGTTTATTGCCACAGAAGAAATTTGAAATGAGTTTTATAAACTTTGCATCAAAGTTGACTTTTTTGACAAAAGTGGATGGAAAAAAGTCGTTAATTTTTATCTAGCGTTAGCCTATAGGAAGTCAGAAATGACAATATCCATTTTCAGTTGGGCAAATTAAGCCCCAAAGAGTACACCTATCAAACCATCATGAGCCAAGAATTGACTTCTTTCTTGACCTAGGTCCTTGAATTTTCCTCCAGGGCAAAAGGAAAACCTGCCAGACGTCATTAACCATGATTTCTTCCTCCAACAGGCTTTCAATCTAAGTTGTATTTTATTTAGAATCCACACACAGGGGAAAGCAGCAGTGCAGTGCCCTGCTAGAAATGAGCAATAACATTCAAAGGAAAATTGGAAGCTGAAGATCTAATCATTAACAACAGATGGTTCAACTTGAATCCGATAAACAAGTTTTGTTGTTTGCTTTCCTTTCCCCTCTTACCCACTTGAATGGCCTATGTGAGTGTGTTTGCATGTAAAAGTGCTGGGCCCTGCTTCACCAGCATAGATGGCTTACCTGATTGCAGGAACACTTTTATGATCAGGCTGGAATGTTTATAACTTGAAAGACACTTAACAGTCTGATGTTGAAGTCTATAGCATGCCTGCCCTATTTGTTTTCTTTGTGAGAGTTTAGCAACTCCAGTGTTCCTTAATGTGCTCTGACAAAGCCTCTTAATCTGGTCATAGTCTTTTTCTTTGTCTGGTGCTTGCTTTCCTAAAATCACAAACCCAAAGAGCATGTGTTGTGCCTGCCTTGAATCTGTCCTCCTCTTTTTTGTGTTCTATTTTAAAGAAAAAGAGGAGGACATATTAAAAACATCGCATTAGACAACGTGATGCACGTTGGAACTGTGTATCAGAAAACATCATAAGCATGATAGACATGCACATATGCTCACCAAATCGCAGCTTCCAGGAAGCAAATAATCACGTTTTAATGTTTTCACCGCATTGCATAGTGGACATGTCCTTAATACTCCCCAGAATGAAATATCTTTTTAAACATATAAGTAAGTAGTTCAGATGTTATTTCATGTGTAGTGCATTACTATTTCCTTAATCTCCTAAAGTATTGGAGAAGTAGGTGGCAGAAAAACATACAACTTATTTAATGAAAGGAAGAAAGGAAGGAAGGAAGGAAGGAAGTCACCAGCAAGAAAAATTCTTTACCTTACTTTAGTTAGTGTGACTATATGACTCTCCACGACTCCTTTAGATTGGAAATCAGCAGAGACATCTCTTACTTTATTTAAATGAGCCCACCTCTTTCTCTATTTAACTTAACGGTGACCTTAGTCTCCTTCCAAACCCTCCAAAGGCCCACTGGTCATGCACCTAGAGCCTCTGAGGGTACTTCTCCTCACTGTAGAGTTCTTCTCAATTTATTACTTGTCCAAGGGAACCAGGGTTTATTGAATCCCTCTGTTGGCCTCTCTGTTTTCATTCATTAACTTTAACTCTTGATTGTCAGGGATTTATTTACTGAAGAATTTCTCCCCGTAAAGCATGAAGGTGAATGAGACAGAGGAAGGAAAATAATTAAAACTTTCCCGATTTAGCCTCATAATCATAACAGATATAAAATAAAATGTTTTCATTTTCCAGAACTATCTTGTATTGGTGAGGGTTCTCCAGAGAACCAGAACCAATAAAATATATAGGAAAATTAACAAGAAGAAATTAAGTATAGGAATTGACTTACATGGTCATAGAGGTTGAGAATTTCCATGATCTGCTGTCCACAAACTGGGGAATCAGGAAATCTATTGGTGTAATTCAGCCCAAATCCCAGGGCCTCAGAATCTGAGGACCAACGATTTAAGTTCTGAAAGCCCAAGAACTTGGAATGCTGTTGTCTGAGGGCAGAAGATGAATGTGCCAGCTCAAGCAGACAGATAAAAATTACCCTTCCTCTACCTTTTTGTTCTGTTCAGGCCCTCAATGGATGAGGTGAGGCCCAACAGCATTGATGAGGTTGTTCTTTACTCAGTCACCTGATCCAAATGTGAATCTTTTCCAGAGACACCCTCAGAGACATACCCAGAAATAATGTTTTACCAACTACCTGAAATCTCCACTCAATTAAGTTGACACATAAAATGAAACATCACAAGTCCAGCCCTTGTAAACCTGGCATTAATGCCCTCCTCTTTATACCATATTTAATCTCCAAACAAAGACACTAACAAGGTCATAATTCTACCAAACATGATACAGTTATTGTTTCACCTGGGTAAGATTCTGATTTAGAGGCAATCAGTCATAATCCCACAGAGGATAGCTTTGAACCATTGGCTCCTTGGCCAAATACATAAAACAAATATGTTGACACATAAAATTAAACATGACAGTTAACATTAGTATAATGCTTTTGCTATATTATTCAACAAGATGTGTGGTCTCTTTTTTTAAAAAAACTGTAGCTTTAGTCACATTGCAAAAGGCTAACTTCTGTAAGTCACAGACTAGGAGGAGATCATCACAATATATACATCCAATACATCCAATAAAAAACAAATATTCAGAATTTATATGGAAATCTTCAAATCCATTTTAATAAAGACTACCAACTCAAACAAAAATTGACAAAATATATTAACCAGCATGTCACAATGAAAATATTCAAAAGTCTAATAACTATCTGAAATAAGATATCAGGTGACTCTAATTGAAGAATACACTGGTCAAAGCGCTAAAATTAAAAAGACAGACAACATCAAGGGTTGCCAAGAATGTCAATCAAGTGGAAGTCTTTTATAACACTGTCGTGAGTGTCAAGTGATCAAATATTTTAGAACATTGTTTGGTAATATCTACCAAACTAAATTTATGCCTTCTCTATACCTGAGAAATCTCAATTCTCACTATAATTAGTGTTCCTGATTTCTTTCTTCTCTAACATTTTAACATATAAAATTGTTTGCATAAAAGTAGAGTGTCAGTGTCTGTACAGTCCTGGACTGAGGCATTCTTGGAAGTCTAGTTTTAAAGAAGGAATAATAAATGGTCATTGGGATAAAATAGGAAAGGAAGAAAGAGCACTACAATGAAGAGAGGATTCATCCAACCTAAATAATAAAGTAGTGCTCAGGTTTTGGTGGAAGAAGGAAGAAAACGGTATCTTTCTGGACTAGTATCGAAAGCCAAGGACAGCAGAATTTGACAATAGTGGAAAGTGCAGGCCCAGAACTTCTGGGCAGTTCGCAACGTCGAAAAGACTTCTAATCCCTGTGTGACGGAAGTGTACCAAAGTCAAGTTAAGGTCCAGTCCCAAAGATGAGGAATTAAGAGAAATAACACAGATTGTTTCAAGGTCCAGGAGATGCTGCCTTGGCTGCAGGGCCAGGCTTTGACAGCTGTAGATTGCTGGACATTAGAGTCATGGGTAGAAGCTCCTGAGAAGGCAGAATATGCAGACAAATGATCACCTGGACATCCATGGGAGGTAGCTTACCCCACCTTCTCCAGAACCCAGAAGTAGAGATAGCAGACTGCCTTCCAAGCCCCTCACTTAACGGGGAAGAAAAGCCTACAAAGTATAGTCAGGCTGAGTTCTAATTAGTTTAGAGATTGGGCTAAACTGGGGATTCAGATGGTAAGTTTGAAGTAGGCAGGCTTGGCAGAAAGGGCAAGGACAGCCAAGCTGTCAGGGGACAAAGTCTTTTTCTATCTACATACCAAGAGTTAGCACAATGGATTAAAGAAATAGTCCAAGAGATATCCTGCTTTTTAGTTTACTGGGTGACTAAGTCACAGACTTAGTGGGACTTAGTCACCCAGTGCACTGACTGGATGACTAAGTAAATAATAAACTATGACTTCAGTTCATTAATTCGAATACACTAACCCATGTTAGAATGGATTAAGGTATCAACTAGGACAATTGAAAAAATCTCATAATCTCATTTAGTGGCTATACAGTCAACCCTCCATATCCACAGATTCCTCATCAATGGATTCAATAAAAAATGAATAAAAATATTCAAAATAAACCAAAACAAAACAAAAAAAACAAAACAACAATACAAAACACATTTTAAAACATGGTAAAATTATTTACATAGCATTTACATTGTGTTAGGTATTTTAAGTCATCTAGAGATTATATAAAGAGCTATTATAAATAGTCCAGAGATGATATGGGAGAATGTGTGTAGGTTATGTGGAAATTCTGCACTTAACTGATACTGCTGAACATAGCTAATGGGTGGAAATGTTTACAGTCTGCATATATTTTAGTTTATTATTAATTTTGTAGTAAATTGTGCATTTTCAAGGACACTTGAGGTTAATTGCCATATTAAAAATGTACACTTTAGTTTTTTTAGTTATACCTTGCTGAAGGTTACTGTACTTGTCAATCACTTGTTGAGCTAGTAGTTATCGATAATTGAAAACAAGGGAAACTTGACTAGGAAAAAGCCCAGAGGGATTTTTTAAAATTGTTTTACTGACTCTTCCCTTTTATTTTTTAATAATAGCAATTAAAGTGTCTAACTTTAATTTTTAATGTTAATAATATACTTTTGAGTAATAATCATCTACTGCATACATACAACATTGGCAACTAAAGTTAAATCACGTATTAAATCAATCATTTTTTAAAGATATTTGGCAAATCTTAATGCTAGATTTTGAGTCTCTTGAGAAAAGAAGTCAAGTCTTTCCTATAGCTTTACTCCCAATCATAACATGTTGATTGAAACATCAGGAGCTCTCAATGGTAATAAAAAGGATAACTGACTAGCTGTAGCTTACGGTGCAATTGTTTCGAACTTTTCCTGCTGCCTTCAAGCAACAGGAGTACGCATTTCTGCTTGCCATGCTGCAATTTTAATGCTAGCCTTGTCTGTATATATCTAGCTTTGGTAAATAATATGTGGACATGGCATATACCATACCTGAGCAGAAGTTTTGGAAGACATTGTGAGGTTTCATTTTCCATCTTAATCCTGAAAAGAAGAAGCCCTCAGAGTCACATAGGACCTCTTAACAACCTGCAGCAAGAGGTCTGCTCCTACTATGCAACTTGAGCAGGAAATAGACCTTTGATCTTGAAAGCCACTGAGATTTTATACAGCTAATGAATATACTCCATCATTTGAATGAGCAGGTGACACTTGTCACCAGTTGAATGCTTAGTTTAACTCAAAGATGTGTTTATCTATTGTATATTTTATAAAACTGACTGATCAGTGGAATAGACTTATCCAACTTGTGACAAGTTCAGGAATGTGTCTTACTTGCCCCAGTGGGCGAGCTATTCTGATCCCCATATTGAGAATCAGGTCAACTATAGATCCAGTAAGGAAGGACATAAAGTACAGAGTAGGTTTTCATACAAAAGGTAGGAAAAGGAATAAATCCTGTGTTGATTGTGTCAAGCAGGAAGTCTGTGGTCAGAATTTAGTTATCATAGAGTAAGGATACGATGCAATGAACTGTGAGAATCTATCAGTTCTTATTTCCTGGCTGTTTCAATTTGTTGTTTTTCACAATTTCTTAGCAAAATTCCTTGGGAAAAGTATTGCCCACTTCCCTACTATTCTTATTAAACTATAGTGATAAGATTTTGGTTGCAACCTGTTTTAATTAGTGCTGGTATTTTTAGTTCCTGTTAAATTCCTGAAAATATCTGAATCTTCATAACTGGAATGTATTAGGCTGCAAATAACAACAACAACAACAAAAAACCCAACTTAAAATTGTTTAAAAATAATGTGATATGTAAGCTGCTCATGTAACTGAAAGACTGAAGATTCAGTAGGGACCATGTTTCTCTTTTCTTTGATACCATCAGTGCCATTGCATCTTTGTGTACGTTTTTGGCTGAAACTTACTTTCATTATATGCATATATATGTGGAAAAAAATACAAAACCAGGACTAGGGAAATGTTCTCTTCATCAAATTGACAAAAAAAAAATGCTGTCCTTTAATTCTGGAATAGAAACTCTCACTCAGTTTGATTTAACTTTGCTTAACTGTCTTCTCTCAGGATCACTGATAACTGTGAGGAAAATGCCATGCCTGTGCACACTACGCACTGGTTGGCAGGAGCCTGGATGCCTGAACCCATCACTGACAAGAGGGATCAGACTGTGCTCAGCTTTCCCTGAATCTCATTGGTTAGGTGGACGGTAGAACAGTACTAGGGATTTGGTTGGTATAGAAAAATGGGTCAGGGATGCTGAGCAAGCAATCTAAAGGGTTTGCACAAATAGCATAGAGTTCAAATGCCAAAGAGTAGAAAATCAAAGGGGTCTGGTAATAATTTTTATTTTCTTTCCCCAAAGTTCTCCTGTTTACCTTCAAAATAAATGAATACTCAACTCAAATCTTTACTGTCCATGGAGTGTGTCTATATTTCACTTCTTTGTGCTAATATTGTTCCCTCAATCATAGATGACTTTCTGTAACAAATCTATCTACTCATTAAAATTCTACATCTCCTTCAAGGACTGGTTAAATTATCTCCTTGGAATCTGTCCTGATTAATTCAGCCCACAGTGATCTCATCTTTGTATGACCCATGTAGTACTTGTTGTCAGAACTACAAATTTATTAATTACTAATACACTATCTTATTATATAATCTATACCCAACATTGTTATTTCTTACCATTTCATTAACCTTTGTATATGATCTAAGCCTTGCATTCCACATTTTACTCTAAGTTATTTATTTATTTATTTATTTAGAGACAGAGTCTCGCTCTGTCACCAGGCTGGAGTACAGTGGCTCAATCTCGACTCACTGCAAGCTCTGCCTCCTGGGTTCAAGTGATTCTCCTGCCTCAGCCTCCCGAGTAGCTGGGACTACAGGCATGTGCCACAACACCCGGCTGATATTTGTATTTTTAGTAGAGATGGAGTTTTACCATGTTGGCCAGGATGGTTTCTATCTATTGACCTCGTGATCTGCCCACTTCGGCCTCCCAAAGTGCTGGGATTATAGGCGTGAGCCACCGCGCCCAGCCTTTACTGTAAGATTTTACTTCCAAAGGGAGAGATCGTGTCTCATTCATGTTAGATAGTTTTAAAAAAAATTTTCCACTAAACATAGAGTATATAGTCTTTCATATACTTTGTTTCTTTAAATGAATATTGTTTGTTAAAATTATTAACTTTTTAAGGGTAACAATTATTACTTTCATATATTTGTTAATACTAAAACCTATTCAAGTGCAAAATTCCTTTACATATATATGTAAACTTTTTTTTTTTTTTTTTTTTTTTTACTGTTAGCCTGGATAAATGGAATTTAAAACTGAAAAGGATTATTCTTCATCCTTTAAGATAGTTGGAACAAACAATGCCCATTTGTAGAAGGGGCCTCTTGTACGAAACATTCATCTTAAGATTTATCGAGGTCTGGTTATTTCCAGAACTCAGATGCAGTTTGAATCACACATAATGGGCCAGAGTTTGGGAACTGTTATTTTGAAAAACATCAGGGTCTCCCTTATTGAGATTTATCCTCTGGCCCAGTTTTCATGGACAACTGAGTCCTAGAGATGCTTGTAATAGTACAGAGAATGAAAACAAAAAAGAGATTGTGTTTTTTGCTTGTTTGTTTGGACGCATGAAATAAGAATCAACAATCAAATATTTATTGAGCATCTATCATTTCCTGATTTGAAAAATAAGCAAGCTATGTTCTAAATTTAAGTTTTGATTGAACTCTAAATCAAAATTACACCGGGAGGCAATACAGGGATCAGAGCCTGAATTTCAGATTTCATAGTCAATGTCTTTATTCTCACTGCCTCCATGGATCTGCCTTGGTACCCAACATGTTTTCGTGAGATTCCTGATGACTTGGCACTTGAATGTTCATGACGGCTGCTAGAAAGTTGGGCTGCGTCTGTGGCCATGAACTTCAGCAAAGGTAATTGCCCCAGCTGCCTTTTATCTCTGCTATGTATACACATTGGATGGAGAAGCTTACCTGACTTCATTAGCTGCTGTGCTCCAGGCGATGCTCATTCTAGTGACTGACAGAAAGGCTGTTATTCTCCTCCTAACTCCCTTGCCTAGCCCATTAGCATACCCCTCTCCCCACCCAAATGTTCTGCTAGGCACTGTTTGAATCAAGCGACCTAGTCTGGAAGGACACTGTAGTGACTTTCCAGTCCGTTTCTAGTATTAATTTGGTATAATTCATCTCAAAAAAGGCAATTAGGCATTATAAATTATTCTTTTTCAATTAAACATTTAACCACAACAGAAACAAAGAAGGTCCTAAATGCATTAATTTAAAATCTTTCTCCATACAGAAAGCCAAAATAACTGAGATTCTTTTTCCAAGAAGTGAGAAATTATCCATAAAGCATACAATAAAAATAAGAAAGATTTTAACTTACTTTGTCAACAAAATAATAGATATGGTTGTATTACTCTGTTACAAATCGATTATAATAATAATGAAACCTTATATGAGTTTGCTTTTATTTAATTAGTTGCATCAGATGTTCTGTACTTGTTAATGCATCTAAGTATAAATGATGAAATAAGGTTAAACGACAGTTCCCAAAACATGTATATTTTACATTGTGGGGAAAAATCACAGCAAAATACCATAAATAATGTAAACTATAATCTAAAATGTTAGGTTTGTTAGAAATCATTTTTGAATGAGGAGACTGGAAAAAAAGAAAAAATAATAACTTTCTCAAAGGTGTTTTCTTCCTTTTTTTTCTCTTAGTTAAAAGGCATTTACATAATGGAACTCCCAGGCAGTAAGTCATGCACCCCCAACTTAATTTTTTTAATAACAACCCTGATGTCTCCAAGCAGTGAAGAGATTTGGTCAAGGTCAACCCAGTGCCTAGTTTATTAGAGAACTAGAATTAGAGTCCTGATTTTATGAACTCTCAGGAAAGGCAGAGCTCTTCAACATCATAATGCTTCTTCTCATTCTCCAGTAATGATTATGAAACATGCATTTCTCTTTGATTCTCAGAAATTTCCCCCTATGGCTAACACAATTTACTTGATATGTGAGAACACTGCACAAAATAAAAGTTGCATTGAGTCACAGGAAAATAAAAAGCTTACCCTGTCCTGTGCTACTAAATACAGCTGATACTTCAAATGCTGAAGGGCGATAATTTAAACAAAATTGACACTGTGTTGGTTTTATGGATTTCTGATGTGTTTCATGTCGGGTACATTGGACATATTGATGCTTTAGCTTCTGCTGCATCTAATACTGAAGTTTGGAAATTTATACAAATTGAAAACTGCAGGCCTCCTTCAAAACGCAGGCAAGCACAAATACTGGTTTTTGCTCCCATCTTTTTTTCTTGCTTAGTAAAAACTACCTGCTTCAGGAAGAAAAGAAAAACATTTGGTTAAAAAAAATTATGCAATAGCTTTTTAGCCTTTATCTTACAGAAGTTTACCAGACTTTGTTTTTCATTAATATTTGGACATTTTGCTTATATTGTTCTCTCTGTCCACTTGCCATCTCTGTAAAATTGGCAAGATTTTGTGGAACGTAAAACCAAGTTCTGTGTAATGTCACATCTGGAAAAACATAAATAAAAACCAAACAAAGCAAACAATAAGAAAACAAGACTTCCTATCACTAAGACAAAGACAAAGAAAAGTATAAAAACTTCATAAGCACAACATAAATGAAACTGAAGAGCGAGGTAAAGGTTCACCTGAGTTTTTTTGGATTATGTGAATATTTTGCCCACTAAATATCATAACTCTCATATTCCCTTTTAAGTAGAAAAAACAAAACAAAACAAAAAGACCCCTTATTTCTTTTGGCAGTTTGGTGCAGAGAAGAATGTAAACATCTATGTGTGTTTCTCTGAATTTTCGCCCATCTACATAGTTCTCTAGCTCTTTTTCTGTTACAGTTTCTGTCTTCTAGAAAACTTGATTTTTCCCCAGAACATACTGTGTAAAAATGTCTGCATTTTTGCCTTTATAAATGGAGGAAATGACCATATTTTAGAAACCCCAAACCAGAACGTGTGGTTTCAGTATGGATTTCTTTTTCACAATTTGTGAATCTAATGACATTAAAATTCCTCTAAGCATATACACTTTTAAGAGACTTCTAATGACTTGTGTATATTAGAAGAAATACAGATACACGTGTGTACAGACAAGTATTTCATCTGTTGTTGTCTGGCTGGACCAGCAACACTTAAGGTCTCTCCTGCCCATGGTGGACCATCCCAAAGTTCACATAAAAGGATCCCGACTCCAAAATCAAGTAGATAGGTTTCTGAACGCAAGGAATATACATAAAACACTTTGGCAAGGCCCCATTTTCATGAGAAAATTTGGCATATCTTTGGCCCATAACGCCCCATCTTTTTATGGCCTTTGAGTTTAGAAATGAATCAAAATTTTAATTATTATGTTTACTGATATGCTTCATTTAATTTTTTATTTTTTAAAATGGACAGTCATAGATAATTTGATACCTTTTGAGATAAAAGCGAGGCAGAATATTTTAAACTGGGATTGGCTCAAGAAAATCTCAATTGCATAGCCATTCATTTTATGTATCTATAAATTATATTTCCCTGATTCTTCCAAAGATTTGAGGTAACTAACAAAGAAACAAGAATAATAAGAAAATTGATCTCATAGAAATAAAAAGTAAAAGAGAGGACACTAGAAATTGGGAAAGATAAGAGAAAACAGGAAATAGAAAGAGATACATTAAAGGACATAAAATTACAGCTAGATAGAGGAATATGTTCTTGTGTTCTCTAGCACTGTAAGGATGACTATAGTTAACAGTAATATACTGTATAGTCTCAAATAGCTAGAAGAACAATACTGAATGTTCCCCATACAAAGAAATGATAAATGCTTGAGGTGATGAAAATGGTAATTACCATGATCTGAACTCTATACATTAATGTACTGAAACATCACTATGCACCTTGTAAATATATATAGTTACTATGTGTCAATTAAAAAATTAAATTTTAAAAAATAATGTAAAAAATAAGGTAGTTGCTACAAAGGGAAAATAAAGTAAACATGAAGTGGTCATTGTCAGATTTGTCTGTAAGTTTCCTTGTGGTTTACACAAAGAGTGTGTATGCACAGTATATATGATGCATACTCATTAAATATTTGTTGACTTCATCAAAGGTTGCTAGTTCATGAGTTATGGTTGAAATATTATTTGTGACCGTGTAACAAACATAAAAACAATCATGTTAAATAGTTTTGTATGGTGTATGAATACATCAAATGGGTTGTCTTTCATGATTTGTCTTCATTAAGCTCTGAATGTAATGCTGAATTTCAGAGACCAGTACTGCATATACATAGGTCATTTATTTTGTTAACAAATAAGACAGTCAAAAATCAAAGACTTCTCAGTAATCCAAAATTTATCTAAGTGACTACAAATTCAACATTTTAAAATCAATTTTAAAATAAAACCTTTCAAAGAACAACATTTGAAAATAATTTAAAAATAAACAGACAATTACAAGATGAAAATAAATTCTCTTTTCTCATTGTCTCTTCATTTTCAAATGGCTTGAATATTTTGATTGAATTGACTTCTCAGGATAATCCAAGAAGTTAGTATTTCTCTGTGATTAGGCAGAGGTTACTTGAAGGTGGTTACCCCATTTTTCTGATTTAGAATGGTCATAGCAGCCCTTCTTCCCTGGAACATTGTAAATTTTAAGCAGGGAGTGGTTAAGGGTAGAAGAAACTCTATAAACTATCAGACAAACTGGGAAGAGAAAACAACAGGAACACAAGTTAGCTCTCAGGGAAGACATCTCAAAGATTTTCTTCATTTTTTTGGCCTTATTCGCCCTTTAAAAACAAACAAACAAACAAACAAACAAAAACACATGATTGGAGAAATACCATGGGCCTGAGAATTCAAGAAATTTGTAAACTTTCATAAGCTTACGTTTTTGTTTCAACTTGCTTATTAATCAGCCTGACACATTGTAGGTAATTATACATTATCAGTCTTTGCTACTGGGAAATACTTATGGTCTCAGAATCTTCATTCCCATATTTGTAAATATGAGATTTAGAAAAGCTAAATTTTCTTTCAAGAAAAATATCCAAACTATTCAGTAGAACAAATGTGACTATAGAAGTGGAATCACTGAGGCGTTTGATCACAGCCTGTTTGAAAAAGTGCATACTGAAAACTTACGAAACCCTTGATTAGAATTTGTGGTATTTAAGAATACCTCAAATGAGAGTTTGAATATATTTTTTCTTAACGTGTAATGTAATTAATGATCAAAAAATTGAATGGCAACACATGGTAAGGGGAATTTTAGAATGACTGGCTTACGAAACAGAGGTAATGTGGCTGAGATGGCTAAGAATTACTGGCTTACGAAAAATTGGTAAACTAATTATATAAACAACCTTCTAAGCCTTTCTATTCGATTAATAAATATTTGTCAAGGAAGTAGAATTCTCAAACACACTTTGTGGTGCTAATAATAGGGAAATGAAGGAGATGAAGTCTGTTCCTTCAATGAGTTTATATTCTAGTAGGGCACATGGTCTTTCAACAAATAATTACTTTATTGATTATTTAATTAGAGTTTAGATAATGAAGAGGAAATGCAGTGTGATAAAAGTGAATTATAAAGGTGTATGATAAAGTCTGGGGGCTAGAGGATAGCATTTATAAGAAAATGATATTGAAGTGGAGTAATAAAATTCAATTATTCATCAAGGGAGGTCCTTTCAAGATCCATTGCGTTATTCTCTTCTACCATTGCGAGAGATAATGTGCTGTTTTATTGTAGGTACGGGTGAGGTGGGGTGGGGTGGTTGGCAAGAATCAATTTTACCCTAACTTCCCAGGTTTCCTCTCAGACACGTCCATTCTAGCCCAGTGTGAAAAGAAAGAAGGGGGGTGGGGGGAGATCACTCTCTCTCTCTTTCTCCATATATGTATGGAGAAATATATATATTTGCTCATATATATATATGAGCACGTAAAAGATAAAAGGTGCTCATTTAATGATTATTGAAAGAGCAATTCTTCTTATAGGTTTTGCATAATCCTGCATTCTGAATAATTCAAGACAGGACTATCAGACTGCAAGAAATCTTCTGAGAGCAGTGTTCTTTTTTATTTCCTGGTTTTTGTTTTTCAACATAGGTATGGGAGAACGGGGAATGTGATAAAAACCCTTGGTGGAGAGGATGATGATTTCCTCCTTCTGGATTTGATAATTTCGTATGTGCTATGGATTGTTTTGTTATATGCAGTTGTTGTTTCAAGTGTGCTTGGCCTTTTCCACTACACTAAATGCATTTCAAGCATAGGGACCGTGCTTTCCATCACTGTATCTAGCACAGGACCAACTATTTACACATCTGTTGATGAGTACCCAGGATGACAGTGGGAAGGTAACACCCATTATCCTTTGCAAAGCAGCTGTCCAGTTGATCAGTTTTCTACTACCTTCTATTTCTTGTGCGATAAGAAGTGAATTATCAGTAGGTTGTTACGCCTTTGTAATGATCTTGAAAATGGTAGAGCTGTGTCCTGAATGTTCTTTTGCTAGGTTAAAATCAGGCAGCTGTAGTTGCAAGTGTCATGAATATGTATGAGTGTCTCAACTGTTGCTTCTACCTCTCTTCCTTCCCGATTGGTGACTGGATGTCTTTTTCTGAGAGCACTGCATCTGCCTTCCAAAGCCTTTTGTGCTTCCGGGGAGGAGTGCTCTGTTATTCTGTTTTGTCAGATAGCAGGGTATTTTTTTCTGATGAATCTTAGGAAAATACCAGTCTCTCTCTTTCTATCTGTCAGCCTCTCCCTCTCTTTTCCTTTAACTGCTCTTTCCACCCCCATATAAGCACAAACTGCCTTTTTTTAAAAACAAAAACAATAAACAAAAAGCATGAGAATGGATGGCAGGAATTTGCAGTGGCAGATTTTTGAAAGAATAAATTTCTCTGTTTTGTTTCTTTCTACACTCCAAAGACATCCCACATACACAGATGTGACAACTTTTTTAAAGCTAATTTGAGCGAATGCCTGTCTGGCGACTTACTCTGGGAATAGTTACACTTGCCCAAACTGAAGTTATGCTTTTGTAGAGGTGACACTTACAGCATGTTATTACTGCACGCTCAGAAAAGAGACACTATGAGAAAGAAAAAGAAAAAGACATGAAAATGAAGTATGCGTGGTAGTGTTTTTGAGGATCTTTGTTAATGGAGCCGAAATGAAGGCATTTGCCCAAATGTAACTGCTTTTGTAAAAATAACTAGCTGGGAGGCATCTGGTTTGGGCTTCGCTGTTTTCCTTAATAAAGACATTCCTCAAATTCACCAAACAGAGAACAAATACAGGGGTTTCCACTAAAAATGTGTGGGGATAGAGAGGTGGCAGTTCTTGCCGGATTTATTCTTAAATGGTACCTTTTTCAGTTAGTGAACACTTATTTGTGTCCAATTTCTCAGGCTGTGTTTTGAAAATAGGTGTTGTTCAGTCAAACTCATAGTAGCATTATTGTCAAGCTGATGAGGACAGGCAAAGGCATTTGGGGATGAAGAAGAAAGCAACCTTTCCCGTGTCTGGGTTGTACATTCCAATTTCATGTCATCCACTTGGACAACTGTGCTCCTTTCTTCCTTTCTACCCTTTCTCCGTATCTTCTCTTTCCTTCTTTTCTTCATCTCCTTGTGTTCATCCTTTAATCAATGCAGATTATATTGCTATTTCTACTTATCTAATACATTAGGGGATATGGGAATGCATAATGCATTTGTGGGAACATAAAGAATATTATATGCTTCTCTTGCCCTCAGGAGTTTGCTGCTATTTGAGAAGACATGATATATATGCATGAAATGTTGGAATAAAGATTCAAGATTTGAATGACAATATAAGAATATACATCAGATGAGCAATAAGTACTATCAGCTTTTAGTTAAGAGATCAGTGCAGACTGCATGGTCAGAAAAAAAAGTTTGTTAATTTATTTCACTCTTCTAGAAGCACACAAAGCTTATATATATGCTTTCAGGTTTTTATTGGATTATCTAACAGTGCTTTGTCTATATATTTTCCAAAATGTTTTCTAAATATTACTGAGCTTTCAAAGTTTTGATTAAATTTTACCTACTCTATGAAAAATCCTGTGGTCTTCTCAGCCCATGGTTAGCTGCTCCTTCTCTGAATTTCTCTAGGTCAATGCTTCTCTACCATGTATGGAATAGTGGACAACATGTTCTCTAATTTATTTTATTTTATTTTATTTTATTTTTGAGACGGAGTCTTGCTCTGTCACCCAGGCTGGAGTGCAGTGGTGTGATCTTGGCTCACTGCAACCTCTGCCTCTCAAGTTCAAGTGATTCTCCTGCCTAAGACTCCCGAGTAGTGGGACTACAGGTGCGTGACACCATGCCTGGCTAATTTTTGTATTTTTAGTAGAGACTGGGTTTCACCATATTGGTCAGGCTGGTCTTGAGCCCCTGACCTCATGATCCGCTTGCCTTGGTCTCCCAAAGTGCTGGGATTATAGGCGTGAGTCACCGCACCCAGCCCACATTTTCTAATTTCTACTTTGTTTTGTGTGGATAAATTAAGTCCTATCTTTTCTTTCAAAATGACTTTTTTGTTTGTTTTGAGAGAGAGAGAGAAGGGTTTTTGTACTCATACACAGCTCATAAAACCAAAAGCATCCACTGGTCCACCCTGTTGTTCTGTAAGTATTTACTGAGTTGATGTATAAACAACATACCTTGGAAAAATTCCTTTCATTGGAAGCATACCCAAATTCATTTCCAACTCTAATATCAAATAGGACTTTGTTTCTATGACTTGAAGCCAAATTCTCTTTACGACATTTAAGGAACACTTCCAGCTTGCACTGGTCACATTAGAGATAAAAGTGGTTTTAGGAGATATCTTACGTTCTCACAGAGTTTAGTGCCCAACAAAACTGAATACCACTGACAGCAGCAGAATTCCTTCACAGGCTGTAGGCTTTTAAGGGGTTAACTACTTTTCAACTTGTAAGACCACCTCAGTTCCCCGAAAAAATTTTCACCATTTTATCTGAAAGCCATTTCAAAAGTCATACAATAGAGGGCAGGACAAGATGATTTCAAATGTATTTAATTCTGTCATTCTAGATTTCCAAATATCAACAGAAATATATGTACACATGTGCACACTAGATAGCAAGGGATTTAAAGGAGGGTGACTAAGTTGAACTTCTCCTACAGACTCTCTGCCTTCAGATCAGCACCCCAATTTTCTCTTCTTCTGTGCCTCACGAGCTCAAGTTCTGTTTGGCCAAGGAACCAGAGATACTGTGATTCCTGGGAGAGTATCTAAAACGACAGTTGCTGAAAGGTTACAGCAAAATCTATTAGAAAAGAAAAGTTGAGGGAAATCAGGTGAGCTCATAGAAGAAAATAAGGAGAGATTGGCTCCCTTTTGGGATTAGGTCTAATTAAGGTGAGCAAGCAGCTGGGCCTGTTTGGAATAACAATTGTGCTAGCATGTCACTTTTTTCTGCTTAGTTGAAATTTATATAGTTTGGGAATGGTGGATATAAGAAAATTAGAGCTCATTTAGAATCTGTTGAAAGGACAGTGTGCCTTCATTATTAGTTTTGCATCTGAATTTTCCTGGGGCAGTCCTCTCTCTGTTATAGGTAATGGATTTTTCCCCAGATATAATTGGATGAGTTTAATTTTTTCTTTCATTACCTGTCGAGGAGGCCTATGCCCCTACTTCCCTTTGTGTTTTATTAGGACTGTAACCCCTATTTAAATAAAGGCTTTGATTGTGCTTATATATGTTCAATCAGCACTTTCTGATTGAATAGTTCTGGTCACACAATGCTCTCACCTAGCATTTTTTACTAATTACATTTTCACCCTGGCTGGGTATGGGAAAACCTCTGATGGTGTTTGTTTGCTGCTTTTGATTATTCCAGTGGTTTGGTCCATCCACAGCAGAACGAGGGTGAGGAAATAGGTCTTCGAGCTCTAATCCTGCTGGTCTTAAAGAACGACTTAATTCGATTCCATCTTCTATTGAAGGAATAGAAAGCCAAATTATGTGCTAGTAAATTTTTAGCAAACAGATCTAATACAAACAAAAATTATCCCTGATTTGTAGCTTTTGCTAATTTCCACGGTGTAAATACTCCCACCATAGCTGATTTTATATGACATAACTGAATGTGGAGTTGAGAAGAAAATGCTATCAAGCTGATCTCTAAAGCCAGTGGCTGCAGCTTCAGTACCACACAAACAGTCTCAGTTACATTTCTGCCATTGAAGGCATGGACCTCATCATCTTCTCATTACAATTGAGACGGATTACTGGTTGTTAAGGTGACTCAGTTAGGGTGTGATTTCAATGACATATATGGGGAATTCTATTCAAGTTTTAAAGTCAAAGACGTATTAGGGTGATTCTTCTGCCTGTGTTTAAAACTCAGAAATATAATAGCTAAACTATATCATTTTAAATTATGTGTACATGTTTCCTTAGAAATTTGTTAAATACCATATATTTTATCCTTTATTAATACATTAACAAGAATTTTAGTAGATGTATTGGATGACAATTCAGAAGACTTGAGATTTGTCCAAGTCATCATTAATGGTCTCTGTATCTTTGATAACCCATTTAATATTGGGGCATCACCAATTTTCTCATCACTTAAGAAAAAGAACCATATAAGAATTTCTGTGAGAGAACTTTAATCTCTCATAGAAACCTTATTTCCACATGGATAGCATTACTCTTTCTTTCCATTGAACTTTTGTGACTTTAGTTTTATCTGTCCTAAAGTAGATTTTTAACTAGAAACTTATATAATAATATGATTATATAAATTATATCCATAAAATAAGTTATCTTGTTGGATTTTTTTTTTTTTTTTTTTTCGGAGCCTCGCTCTGTCGCCCAGGCTGGAGTGCAGTGGTGCCATCTGGGCTCACTGCAAGCTCCGCCTCCCGGGTTCACGCCATTCTCCTGCTTCAGCCTTCCGAGTAGCTGGGACTATAGGCGCCCACTAATCTTGTTGGGTTTTAAGAGCCTGGAAGGTAGGCATCAGGCTCGATTCTTCTTTGTACATTCCTCAGTATTTAGACCAAGAACCTGAACAGAGTGAACACTCAAGTAACATACGAGACATGATTTAGTGACTGATTGCCTTAATCAGTCACTAAGCAATCCTTGTTAGACAAGGATATTTATATTGCAACATTAAACAATTCAAATAAAAATTATAAGATAAGTTAAAAAGCATGTTACCAATGATAAATTATAATTTTTATTTTTCACAGTACAAATTTTCTAATTCTTGTTAATAACAAGTATGAATAGAGTATTGAGGTTTAATGGGTTTCAAAAAAAAGGTTAAACATATTTCTATCTTCTCTACCATAACTACATCTTTTTGACAATCTCCCAAATAGATGAATATGAAATCATCTTAATTTGGTTCAATAAACCTTAAGCTTTATTTGAGTATCTTGTAAATGCAAAAATGAAAAATAGACTTCCAAGTTGGTGGGACATCCCACTGGACTGTGATGTTTTCTATTTCCCAGTTTTACTCACCATTTCCCCATGGCTTCCAATGTTAGGATAGACAAGCTTTTGACTCAATCTTAAATGCAATGAGTCATGGCATGCCAGAAGTGCTGTGTAGTGAAGAGGTCTGTGACTGAGAGATGGAGAGACTGTGACTTTCGCTCTCAATCTTTTCATTCTACTCTTTAAGTTTCCATTTTGCCATCCATAAAATAGCAAATATAGTGTGTATCTGCTTTACTTACTAGCATCAAGTTGAGTATGTACAAGAAAAGGACCCTAAAATATAAAATTGCCATAAGATAAAATAGTCTCACTCTGTCACCCAGGCTGGAGTACAGTGGCACAATCTCAGCTCACTGCAACCTTCACCTTTCAGGTTCAAGCAATTCTCATGCCTCAGCCCCCCAAGTAGCTGGATTACAGGGGTGTGCAAACACACCAAACTAATTTTTGTATTTTTAGTAGAGATGAGATTTCACCATATTGGTCATGCTGGTCTTGAACCCCTGATGTCACCTGCCTCAGCCTCTCAAAGTGCTGGGATTACAGGTGTGAACCACCATGCCTGGCCAAGCCTCGGGCTTTTAAATGTTCTTTGTTAACGCAAATGTCTGATCACCAGGCAATAAGTCTAATTATAGATGGAAAGTATGATTTAGGAGGCTGTGGGTAATTTCAAAATAGAACTGGGTCTGGAGTGGTCTGTTTCTAGCAAAATGGTGGACTAAAATAGTGCTGACATTCTCCCACTACAGCATGTTATATAAAATGAAATAAAATATGACCAAAAATATTTAATACATGGCTGAGTTTGTACAAAAGAAAGAGAAATATCCACTTTCCCAAAGCAAAGAGAAAGCAGTGAAGATAAGGGGGCCAATAACAGCTCAGGCCTTGGATTTTAATCTACTTACATAAAGAAGGGACAATGCCATAGGCCTGAGCTAAATGAGAACTAAGAATTGGGATTTTCTAAAATAAAACTGGGACCTGCAGGCTACAACCCAAGGAAAAATGTTCTTCATGCTATTTATATGAGTGAAATGTAAAACATGAAGAACCAAGAAAAAGTTTGGAAGTACAATGATTGAAAAGATACCTATTGGCAAAGACTAGCCAGAAGAAATCTAGAGGAACTTTTTAAATATCACCCAAAACTTTCTGTAAGAAAAGAAAAATAAAATAAAATAGTATTAAAGAAGATGATTGTACAACCCTAAAATATTTAAGTCATAAGGGACACATTACAATCTTAAAAAACAAAGTCTCAAAAGAAATAGAGGCTGGGCAGGGTGGTTCAACCTTGTAATCCTAGCACTTTGGGAGACTGAGGCAGGCAGAACACTTGAACCTAGGTGTTCGAGACCAACCTGGGCAACCTGGAGAAACCCTGTCTCTACAAAAAGTACAGAAATTAGTTGTGTTTGATGAGGCATGCCTGTAGTCCCAGCTACCTGGGAGGCTGAGATGGAAGGATCACCTGAGCTTGGGGAGGCAGAGGCTACAGTAGGCCGTGATCATGCCACTGCACTCCATCCTGGGTGGCAGAGTGAGACCACATCTATAAAAAAAAAAAGAAAAAGAAAAAAAGCAAAAAGACCAGAAAATAAATGGACAGAAATAAAAGGAAAATGGAAAACTATAAAATTCTATTTGAGGGTTTTAAATATAATTCTCTGAGGAACTTGTTGGTAGACCATAAATAACTAGTAAATACAAAGACGATTTTTAGAAAACAATTTTTGAGTTCATAGAAATGACTGAAGAATGTAATGCTGCTCTTCATTTCAGTAGAGAACTGGACAGAACTAAAAGGAAGCTCTAAGTAAAAGTAAAATTCTAAGTAATTTAAGGACAAAATAACATATTCATTATTCACAGATCCTATAATTGTTGGCAAAAAATATCCAAGGAAAGAGAATATACAAGCAGTCCACTTAACTAATAGAATATTTCAGTACAATTATTGAAATCAAAATGATCAATATAAAGAAAAATTGGTAATATTTCCACACTCAAGTAATGATTAGATATGTTAATTTCTAAAAATATGGCAATTTATAATTGCATCTACAAAGAACCTAGAAATAAATCTAACAAAAGATATATAGTTTACAAAAACAATTTTGAAAAATTATTGAGAAAATGTAATAGTATCAAAATCACTGGAGAGATATACACCGACTCTATCAGTGGGAGCTTTCACTATAGCAATTATGAAAATTCTCTCATAAATGTATCCATAAGGAGCACGCAATTTTATTAAATCTCCCAACAATTTTTCCATTGCAATCTGACAAACTGATCACATAATTTTTTTGAAAAGTGTTACCACTAAAAACAGTCAAGACTATTTTGGAAAAATTAATAATTGGGACCAAGCCAAGAAAAATTTATTTTAAAACAATAGTTATTAACACAGTATGGTAGGTCATAGACAGTAGACCAAATGAGAGAGTGCCAAAGCATTAACACATAGAGTACAATATGGGCATGTTTTATGTGACATAGGAAGCATTGCAAGTAAGCAGGAAAATGACAGCCAATTTAGTAATTGGATAGTGACAATTTACTTTCCATATTGAAAATTCTACTCCCATTCAAATTGATTAAAATGTAAAAATATTTTTAAAAATGGACAGTTTTAAAAGAAAATCTATGAGAATATCTTCTTTATAACAATTTGAGATTATGTTTTAAATAAAACTTTAAAATAATATATTACAAAGGTTAGAATTGATTTTTTGTTTACAATAAACTAATAATGGGTTGTTCCTGCATGACTACCCAATGAACTAATATAAATTATCTAGAACATATAAAATTATTCACAATCCCTTAAGAAAGGTGTTTTAAAATAAGTAAAGGACTTAAATAGGCAATTCAGAGAATAAATCTACCAGCAAACAAAAAACAAAAACCACACCACCTAACTTTATTAATAATAAGAGAGATTTAAATCAAAAGCTCTAAAATTGCATACCTACCAGATGAACAAAATTACATAAATCTGATAACCATGTTTGGTAAAAACTTTTTATAAATTGCAAATGTCACTGTACTTTAGTACCACCATTTTGCAGAGTGATTGGATGAAATGCAGGGAAGTCAAAACTGTCTATAGTTTATGATATGTATATTCCAATTTCTGGCATCTTACCTTAGAAAACATTTGTTTGAACATGTGCTGATGGAGATTCATACAAATATGTTTATTGCAACACTGTGGAAAACTGAAAAATACATGGGAGAGTGTGCTTTGCTTATCAGTCTGGTAAAGAAAAAATAGCTAACATTATTCTTATAATGAAGCATTATATGAATGATCTAGATAAATTTGTATTAAAATAAATAGATCTAAAAACAATGCTGTGTAAAAGAAGTTGAAAATTTACATACATTTTTCAGCCAGACAAAATGGTACTGTACATTGTTTATGGAAAATTTGATAGACAAAGACAAAATGTAAAAGCACACAGGAGGCTGGATAGATGGATAGATGGATGGGTGGATGGATGAATGGATGGATGGATGGATAGATAGATAGATAGATAGATAGATAGATAGATAGATAGATAGGCAGACAGAGACACACACAGATATATAAGCATCAGAATCATGGCTGCCTTTGGTGAATGGAGAAACACAAATAAATGATATGGGTAACTGGACTTGTTTTGTTCTATTTCATTAAATTAGAAAGGGAATATCTTGTGGGGAGCTTTAAAACTCCTATTCTTTTATGTGTATGACAGTGATGAATTTCACAATAACTGACTTGGCTTTGGTCTTTCCTGTCATGAAGAACGGCCTTCAGAATGACCAGTAAGCATGGGCACCGTTGGGGTTCTGCACAGAGTTACATTGCAAAGTCTGGAATAAGGGTTTCCCTACCTGAGGCAAGGATCACACTAGAGCTTCTGTGTGAAGAGATCATACATGAAAGTCATTTGAATACTGCAAATCTCAGGAGACTCAACATTCCCCTAATACCTGCTCTGTCTTGAGGAGTTCATTAGAAAGTTATTCTGAGAAAATATTGAACTCATTCTCTGTTTCTTTGCATTCTCATTCTACTTTTTGAAGAAAACCAAAGTTAATTATTATACGAGACAGTCCTTTTGCTATTTGAAGCCATGTGCCTTAATATTTTCTCCAACCTGCTTTTCAACAGACTAATGTACAATACTTGCAGACCCCTCACTCCCCTCCACACTCCACAGACTCCTGTTCTTACTAAATGCTTTCTGGAAAGGGGAGAAGTCCTGCAGAGAAGAATGTGTGACACTAACCTTTTTACGTCTGTTCCTTCTTTCACTTTACCTAAAGCAACATCTCTGTAAGACTAAGCTGGTATTTCAGCTCTGACACATTTTTTAATCCTCCAGGTTATCTGTGGGGGATACATTTCAAGACCTCTGGTGAATGCCTGAAGCTGTGGTTAGTACTGAACCCTGCATATGCTATGATTTTGCCTATACATATGTACCTATAAAAAGTTTAATTTATAAAGTAGGCAGAGTACACTAGTGTTTTTGGACCATTATTAAGTAAAATAAGGGTGACTTGAACACAGGTGCTGCAATAGCATGACAGTTGATCTGAAAACCAAGACTACTATGAAGTGACTCATGGACAGGAGGGTAGACAGAGTGGAGACACTGGACGAAGGGAGGATTCCTATCCTGGGCTATTCTAAATGGTGTACAGTTTTATAATGATGAACTGGGTATTTCTGGAATTTTTCATTTACTATTTTTGGATCATGGTTGACTATAGGTCATCAAAACTGCAGAAAGTGAAACTTCAAATAATGGGGAACTACTGCATGACAAAATGACTTAGCAGTGGGTGGTTATGGGAGATCACTATGGGAGAAAAGCTTTAGCCACCGCTATCCTATTGTGCATACAAACAGCCTGCATCCCTCCATACATATTTATATAGGCAGGAGACTTGGGTGATTTTTTTCATATCATGAATAATTTTAACACTACAGACGTTTGACTTTGAATCAACAACTAGTTTCAGACGCACGTAATTGCAGCCAAAGAAAGTTTCTAACTAAAATTAGTTACTTTTCATTTTTAACAAACTACTGCCTGCTGCATTTCCTGTGATCTCGGCTTTCATCTTCCTCTCACGGAGTCACATGTAACAATGATTCCTTCACTTCCGTGTCTATTTTCTTCTTGGCTTCTCGAAGTGTAAAACTTGCAGTTCCTCCTGCCAAATGACTTTCCAAGGCTGTGCCTAGGAGATGCCAACCCAACTCACACTCACACTTGTTCCCATATTACCCTCAGATTTCAATGGCCACGAGTCCCTTTGCCCTTTCCATGTATTCAAGAAGTGGAATATGAGCTTCACACAAAAACAAGCAAACAAATACACTGTGAGAGCAAGAATTTAAATAAGATGTCTGGGTACAGCCTTAGGCAATGTGTTAGGTGCTTTCAAGAATTATATCTGATTTAGTATTTATAAAATTCTGTACAAGAACTATGATTATTCCTATTTTACAGATGAACTTAAGCAATGTTCTCATGGCTTACCATCAAATCCTCCAACGACAATTAGTTTATCTGGCCCCTTGGCAACTAGAAAACACTGCATCTCTTTTGGATCTGGTCATGACTGTGCCTCTCTACCTAGCCCTGCTCTGGTATGTCATACTGACTTTTGATTGGAACTTCCCTAGTTTGCATGGTTGACCTACTGTCAGATTGAAAATATGAAGAGTTAGCACTAGGCTAACTCATCTTATGGCCTCCTGCTCTACAGATCAAGCTTTATCATGACTTTGGTTGGTGGGTGAGAGATATGTTAGGGATTTTATTTGAAAAACTGTTTTCTCTTGGGTTCCAGCCCTTTCTCCTCTATCTTCTTATCAGCTTAGGAAATCTTGTATTCTCAGCATGAGAGAGCCTTTGACCAACATTTCTCATTCAACTGCTTAACACCAATTCTTGAAGACTGTGTGGAATTGGGTTTAAAATATACGCTCTGGGGTCTGAGAGGTTGGCCTCAAATTCCAGCTCCACTACATAATAGACCTATGACTTTGCACAATATGTCATCCTCTAGGCCTTCGTTTCCTTATCTGTAAATCAGGAATACCAGAAACAATTACTTCACCTGCTGTGGGTAGGATAAGATGTAGAAAAACTCTTAATTTAGTTTGAAATAGTAATTTATTCTGAATGGAGTGCATGGTTTAGACTTGGCTGTTAACTTCAAGGTTCTTTTTATTGTAGTTACTCATGGTTCTTACAAGACCATAAATATTTGACATTTGTCAGTATCTCATTTAATTTTTATGATAAGCAGTAGGCAAGTTATCTATAAAGTTGCCTGCTACTGAAATACATCTTATATCTCTGGAAGACAATGCTAATTCTGGTAGATTTATATACTGTACAAGAATAACAATTAGAAATACTGAAGAAACATTTCTTATCCATTAGGCCCAATGTTGATCTTCTTGCCTTCTACAGTGATCAAAGGGAACACTTTATTTTATACAACTTGGTAGCAGGCAAACAAAAAATCTGACAACAATCCTGATATTATCCAAACTTCAGTTTTCTCATCTGTGTTTGAGGAAGGTGAGTTAGAACCTTAGCAAATGTAGCCAAAATTTTCCTCTGTGTTAGATTCAAGTCTCCATCACTATGATTATGTTTTCTATCTTATTCAGCATTTAAACAAACTTTTATTTTGTTGTTGTCTAAAAAAACCCACAAAATGTATTCTGTATTCTAGATGGCAAATACGTTTAATTGAGCACTTTATTAAATGCTTGCAAAGATAAATAAAAGTTAACAGCATTAGTGTTTCCGCTTTAAATTTGAGTTTATTTACATTATATATTATGGTTCCTGGTGAATTTAATTTTGGTTTCAAGACCATGTCCTTGGATGGAAACATTTGAGAGCTGTGATGTGTGGGAATGAATCCGTTTCCCAGAGAGTAGAGATGGTCATGGAGGAGGTTGATCCCTCAGGGTGCAAAGTGCCTATTGTGCTGGAGCAAGTGGGGTTGGCTGGGGAGAATTCAAGAGCTGGGACCATTACCGAGACCATGATAGTTTGTCCACTGTTAGCCAGATGTGGAATCTTGCCTCATTAAATTCTCTCTTCTGAATCCAGAAGTTCAGTCCTTCAACTGTGCCATTTTTCTTCTTCTGTGCACCTGATTAACTCAAACTTATAATACAGCATATAAATAATTTACTCTACCCTGCTACCCCTGCAAACTGTACTTTGTGCTCTCATCAGCAAAGTTCTTGCATGCATGCAAACATTTCTACAACAACCCACACACTGGGAACCTCCCCCACTGCGTAAGTATGGAGAAGAAGTCTTCTGCCTTCATCCCTTCACTCACCTTACTTCAACAGAGTGAAAGTGAGAAATCCAACCATCTATCGCCCGCATGGAATTAACTCATTAACTACTGCTCACCATAGCCCCCTGTTTTGGGTGGGCCAGGGTTGAGGTGAGCTAGAGAGAGATAGGGTCAATATTTGCTTCACAGATTTCTAGTCTACAGTATAAGGATCCATCAATTTTGATTTCAAACTGGGTAGGAACCAGGCTAGAAGTATTTAGCCTGACACTCAAGGATTTGCAAGAAATTGTCCAAGACATGCTACGTTTATTCTACATTAAAATCTGGCACACTCTTCTCTCTAAAGAATTCTGTGCCTGAGTAAATAAACTAGTGTGCCCCAAACATGTCCAAGCCTGTCTTATTGCTTTGCCTCTATTTGAGGTATTTCTCTTTGCAATGTTCCACTTCTAAAACAGTGATTCTTTAGACTTTATTTCTATGTCATCTAAAGTGGTATAACTTCTTGGCCTTTTTAAATTAAAATTATCACTTTTACTATGCATAACAGTTTTTCTCCAAGACTGTAAGCTTCTTGAATACAGGAACAACAATTTGCTCATGTTTTATCCTCAAAAATGCCTAACCTAGTGCCTTACAGTCAGTGAAAACTTACTATTTAATTGTTAATGGAGGCAATGAAACTTTAATGCATGAGACTTTGTGGGAGCCTGTAGTCATGGCAGATAGAAAATATGTGGGTCAGTGAATGCTCTGATATTCACTGCCTTTCTTAAGACTAGATAGTCCAGGCATTTGGACTCCATCTCACTATACTTGGTTAGTCCTTCTGCTAATACATAACTAAGTATTATCAATCTCAGTATCCTCCAGCTGAGACATCATTTACAGATGAAATGGAAACTGCATTAAATACAAGCAAACAAACAAAACTCAAGGACTCTGCCTGTTGCCATGTTACCATTTTTCTCATATTCAGAAACAAAACGGTGGCTCTGACTCTAGTCACAAAAAACTCCCACCAGTGTAAATTCTCTACCTTCCTCTCTCACCTTTTCCTTTCAGCCTTTTCTCCCCAGGCCCCTGGCACTCTGTTTCCGCACATTAAGTCTTGCTTTTCAGTGTCTCCCACTGTAGTGACTCACCTAGGTCTATGTTTTCTAGGTGTTCTGGTCTGCCCAGAAACACCCTTATCTACTTTCACCTCTTGAAATCAGTCTTATCTAGAGAGATTTTTCATTTCAAGAAGACGTACTATGTTTATTCTGCAGAATATTTATCTCATAGCACCTTCCTAAAAATAGTGGAGCAGATTAATAAAAAGAAAATAAACTGATAACAGTAAAAATGGTGTGGTGACCTCAGAGGAATGGAAACCATGGGAGAACCATGAAAGGAGAAAAACAGAGAAGAGGATTAAAGAGGAAGCCACAGTCCAGAGTAAGCAGAAGAGAGCCTGTAACAGAGACATGCAGAGAGCTGTTTCCCAACTGGTGGAGCTTAGAGCAAGCGAAGGAGAGGGGCATTAAGCAGTGTGATCATTTGGGGTGTCAGAATTAGAGCAGTCAGAGACATGGTTACCGATTACCCCACTGCCCTCATGTTGTGAGCTGATTGCCACCAAGAAGCAACACACACTCCAGGATCTCGGACTGGAGATGAAGCAGTTCTCCAGGTGCTGGTGATGCTTTACGGGGAATAAAAGGCAACCAAACCACTAACTGACAGTCTGGTTTTCCCCTTTCTGACTCTGTATGCATGCATTGTAGAATGCAAGACAAAGCAGGATCTCTGGACCATAACCCCAAGAAGGCAGCATGATCCAAAGATGCAGCAAATAGAAGTACAAAGCACTACAACTACAAAAGTGCTGACAAAATGAAAACTCCCTACAATTTGTTAACAAAGACAGTGAATTTTGACAGATTAAATAAGTTATAGCCAAGAAAATACTCCACAAAACATAAACATAAACATAACAAATTTTCTGGGAAGGATCAGAAATAACATTTCATCTATAAAAATGGGATCAGAAAAATAGAACTAACCAGAGAGCTTGAATATAAAAATAACAATAAAAATTAAATACTCGGTGTCATCTTGTAGAAAATGGGCACAGCAGAAGAGAAAATTAATGATGTAAAAAACCTTGCCTATAAAATTTTTCAGAAAGTTTCATATAAAGTCAAAGACACAGAAACTGTGCAAGAAAAAGAAAAGTGTCAAGAGACATGAAGGAGCCATTATCATTAGGCTTGGAAATTTGAAGCATTCCTCACATTTAGAAAAACTAAATAGCTCAAAAGTATGTGTGTATGTTTCTCCCTCTCTGTATATATATCTATATGTAATATAATAATTTAAATAGATACAAATTATATATGTACATAATTAGATACATAATTACATATATAAATTATATACACATAATTGTGCATCGTAGATAATATATAATACATATATGTGTAATGTATACTGTCATATAATATATATTTGAAATGATGTATGTATAAAAGAAAGTAGTAAAGAATGACTAGGCCAAGAACAAAAAGAAGAAAATTATCCAGGACTTTAAATACTATTTTTACTAGATAATATGTATGTCAACTTCATAAGACACAGCAGAGAGTTTGAGAAGTGCTGCTGCCATTCATGGGAGGCTACAGGATCAAAATACTAACAGTTGAAGTGCAAGCTCACCATGAGGAGGATCCCTGGCAAAACCCAAATACATCAAATTATCCATCAAACAACTGTCAACAAAGCTAAAGACCTGCAATTGTAAATAATCATTATATATATACACCCTGACAATTCAAACTGATAATTAGATATATTTAGTCAGTAAGAAATATACATCAAATAATGTACCAATTGTAGAATTTGCCATAACTACTAATCAGTTCTAGCCACTCTGAAATTGGCAGTAGTGAATAAAATAATCAACCAATTTAATCCTCTTAAAAATTCACTTCTTTTTTTTCAATTAAAAAAGAGACATTTATTTTCCCTTATCATTAATTTTTTGTTTTTATTATAAATAAAATGTCAATTTGTTGTTATTATGTAGATATCACCTAGTTTCATCCAGATGATAGATAAATGAGAAGGAAGCATTTGTTACTGTATGCTAACTGGGGTTCAATTTTCTTTCAGCAAATGCGGAAGAAATTGTGTTAACATTTTTGATTTATCAGAGTTTATGAAATTATGTGTTAGCTTAATTTAGCTTCTACCTGTGCCAACAATAAATGTCACCACCAACCAACAGGCCCAATGTTTTTCAGTTCATTTACTTCTTTGGACTTAGAATTCACTTCCTTTCCTTATTATGTATGACCTATTAAGTAAGTATTACTACCACGAAAATATACCAATTATGTAACAATCCCCTCACTCCCAGGCCTCCACTGAGTCCATTTCTATAATTTGTGGCTATATTTTCTTGTTACAAAAAATCTCTAAGTAAAATAAACTGATTTAGAAATGCTAATATTTGCCCCACCTACCCTATGCCTTGAAATTTTATGCAGTCGTGGATTGGCAAGACTTTACACAATTTGTCTGTCTATTAGGCATCCTATTAAAAAAAAAAAACTCTTAACTCTCAATTCATATATTTATAATTGGTCATGGTAATGTTTATTTTAATTTACTAGATCTTTAAAGGTATTATGGCCAACTTGTATAATTACAAGACTAAGCTAAATAGTGGAGATTTGGGCCACTCCTTGGATATCCATACTAGTGGTGTTCAGCCCTGGAATCTTGATATTTGTCATTGTGAGTTCTGAGACATATTGTATAATTTGTCTGTTGACATATTATATTGTCTGTTATATATATAAATCATATATAAATTGTCTGTTGACATATAATATTGACATATTGTATAATTTAATCTGTTATTAAACAGAATTGAAGCAGTAAAACTTTTCAAAACTTAGAGTGAAAAAAAGATCATTCACATATCATGATTTACGATAAAATATTCACTAGCATGCCCCTGCATCTTTTTTGGAGTGGCATTAATCTAACAGGTACAAGTCCAGAATTGCACTTATTTAGGAAGGAGTGCAAAAAGTTTGAAAATGGAAAGACAACACAATCATAATATTTTAATAAGTAACAGATTATCTGCCTGTTTGGTGTTGTATGGGGGTACTCATGTGCCTTACCACTTTTCCTTATCTTTCCTCCAAGAGTGTAGATAAGTCTATATTGATGTCTGAGACACTGTTAACTTGCATTTTATTTAACTTATGTAACTTAATCAATAGATGCACACAATTGGAATAAGAAGAACGCAAGCAGCATTTACCATATTCACAAATATTTCATAACCTGGAATATCCAAATCATATGACGTTTTATTTTGCCTATGACTCTAAAAGCAAATGATTTATTTCTAAAATCTAGACAAGAGCTATCTTGGAAACTGGTGACTGCAGTTTCAGAGAATTATGGCGAGGTAATATTAATTTTTTCAATCAAGGTCCTCATGTTTTGTTAGTAGTATCTCGTCACATTAACATATTAGCAGTATCCCATTGCGTTGTATTAATATTCATATCATATCAGAATTTATTGTTGCTTATACAGTGTTTAAGTCATATCGCATTAGTGACTTTCATATCAGATTAGTGAAAGTGGATCCTAATAAGACTTTCATATTCAATTACTAAGGTAACAGTTTTGTCTTTCCAAGTCACTTCTAACTCAAGCCCAGAGTACAAATTGATGAATGTGGTAATAAAGCAATCTTTCTGGCTGAAGATGGATGGCACCTGGGACTGATGGGGCTGTGAAAATAAGACTTGAATAAAGGGGCCACAACTGACAGTAAAAGTATTCAACTCTTTACACCGCAGTGTTTCTTTTGCAAAATATTCATGAACTTAGGAAGCTGGAGATCTAAACCTGAACTTTATTAATTTACACCCTTTCCCTATCATCCTACTTCAGCTTTATGATTTGGGCCACAATAAAAAGTGATGGGGGAGTGGGGTGTGAAAAGCACAAATGAAAATTGCTCATGAAAGTAGTTCATGGTTTCTATTTTGTGGTATGCTTTCCCAGAAATTATCTGAATTTAGAGGGACTTTCACCTGGCACTTAGAGGTAAGTGAGATATGCTGAGACAGATAAATCTGGGACTACTTCAAATAATACTACATAGTTATTCAAATTATTAGGCTAAATGTAATTTCAACATCTATTGCAGGATATAGAATAAATGGAAACTGTGAACATATGTATATATTAATTTGATCTTGTGTACGGTATGGACTATGCTTTTTTCAACTTTCTTTTTGAAATGAGCCTCGCTCTGTCACCCAGGCTGGAGTGCAGTGGTGCCATCTGGGCTCACTGCAAGCTCTGCCTCATGGGTTCACGCCATTCTCCTGCCTCAGCCTCCCAAGTAGCTGGGCCTACAGGCACCCGTAACCACGCACGGCTAATTTTTTGTATCTTTAGTAGAGACGAGGTTTCACCATGTTAGCCAGGATGGTCTCGATCTCCTGACCTCGTGATGCACCCGTCTCAGCCTCCCGAAGTGCTGGGATTACAGGCATCAGCCACCACCCCTGGCCGCTTTTTTCAACTTTTAATACTAACTTCCCTTTTCAACATCTGGTACATCACACACACACACACAAACACACACACGCCCCTTTGGGTGGGTGTCAAAATGGGCAAGTTAATGGAACCTATGTGGGCACTGAAGCAGGACCAGAGGACAAATCACTCATGGATTTCACTTGGTAGGAGATACCAGGATTTCTCCATCAACAAAAAAAGCTTATATACATACATACATATAAAACATGTGTTATATATCTGTAGATATATGAGTGGATGTATATAGATTTAAAATAGTGTTTTGTAATTATTTTGTGTGTTTCTACCTGCAATATTTGGACCACCAATTTATTAGACAAATTTCCTAAAATTTCTCCTTTCTTACCTCTCTTTTTTAAGCCACTATAGTCTTCTTTTCTAAAGACTTAACCCCTTCTCTTTTCAATTTCTTCTCTTAGTATATATTAACATCTTCAAATTTATTCTAATGGGGGGAGTCTTTTCTTTGCTGACTCAACAATTCTCCCACATTATCATCTTTCTATTTCTTTGTGGATCCACACATTTTTAAATACCTAGACATTTATGGTTTAACATCACTGCTCATCAGCCCACTGCAGTCTGACTTGCATCCCAAGCACTCAGTGGCATGTTCCTTCTTGTGATCAACAGTGGCCTCTAGGATGTTAAAACAATAGGACATGTTTTCAGTCTATAAATATTGATGTCTCTGTCCACTGGTCACTTGTTGAACTTCAACCTCCTTGTTTGAACTTTGGTATTTTAGATTTTGTGGCATCAATTTATTCTGAGTCTCCTCCTATCTCTTTATCTATTTGTTTTTACTTGGTTACTGGGCCACAGCTCCAAGCATTTGTCTGTTCTGAACACCAACTGAATTAGTTGGATACCATTCTTCTAGCTTGATGGTTTCAAACTTTAGTGTGCATGAAAATCACCTGGAGAACTTGTTAAAATTCAGATTGCTGGATCCCACACCCATCAATTTGAAGTGGAAAGGTAGGAGTCATTTTGTCTACCTATAACGAAGTCTAACTTGTTTTTAACTCATGTCTGAAGGAGCTTTCTCTCGTAGCTTTCTTGACCATTGATTACCTAGATTAAGCAATAGCACCCTAAATGTTGAAAGATTGTAGTTGAAATACTTACAAGCACTTTTTTTATTTTATAAATATTTTGACAATACTTCTCCTTTTTCCAAAATTTATTTTTAATTTATTTGAAAGAAAGTGCTAGAGAACACACAAATTTGGTATTATTTCTCACAAAGAAGTGGATACATATTTTCCAGAACCACACAAGAGTTTAGCTAGATCATCTATTGCTAAGAATTACCAAGTGTTTCATAAGGAGAGGATGACAATCATAAAGAAATATAGAGAGCACTAATATAATTTTGATGTATAATTATTATTTTCTGGGTGATTTCTATATGAGCGAAATGCCCTACATACATAGGGTGTGCCTACATTCTGTGGGGCTTAAAGCTTATACAAATTGAGGATCCCTCTTTAGAAAACCAGATAGAAAATTATGGACACAAAATTGCTAGAGATTTTCCTAGGGACAATGGAGAAAATAAGGGGTCTTGAAGCATTTGTTTGTTGACTTTCTTTGTAGATATATTTTTACTCTATACCCTAGAAACACATGGAGGCTACTAATAGTCCCATGTTATATATTAGGATCTAACGCTCAGAAAGATTAAATAACTTTTCCTGGATCTCACAGCAAGAAGAGGTCAAACTGAGGTTAAAATTAAGGCAGGTTGAACTGGAGAAACTGTTTTAACCCCCTCAGTTTCCTACCCATCCACTCTAAGATAAAATTAACCAGACCTTCCTGTGAATACTCCCTGATAAATGGCAGTCCCCTTTTCAAAAGCTGGTAGTTCTCAATTATAGCACTGAATTCTCAATTCTCAGTGAAAGCCTTAAAATTCTCTTCATACTAGCAATAGCTTCTGCTTTAGCTATTGCTCTTAATTACGTAACATAAACTGCTTTCCAGCCTGTGCTAATTCTATGTTCAAAGCAAAATCACACTACATTCCATTCCATTATCCATGGGGTTTCTCTTACAGAAGATCACGCCATTCTCCAATGTCCAGGCCAAACCTCATTTTTATATTTTATTAAACCACCCTTGACACCCTCATGGTTCATGGCAATTTTCTTTTTCTTATTGTTTTCTAGGGACCTGTAGGTCTGGCTGCTTACTTCTTTTGCAAAAGATTACTAGCTGCACTTTCACCAGTTCAGAGCTTCACCTATAGCTGCACAATAAACAAAGTGAAGAGGATAGTCATTTCTTCCCCCACCCTTGGTACTGCTACACAGTGCCTGGACCATGAGGAACCACATGGAGGTACTCACCAAGGCCATGCTGGCTAGATAGCTTCGACTTTCACTGTGGGGATCATTGTACATTTACATTTTCCTTAGAAGACTGTCAGGTGGATGGCATCATGAAAGCCTCCAAGTCACTGAAGGCCTCAGACTACTGGTTCATTTAAATCTTATAATTATAACTACATCTATTTGCAAACTCAGCTGTGAAATTTATGAGCCTATTGGATTAAGCAGCTTCCTTAACTGGTATTATGAGGGCTTCCAGAAAGTGTCTCCTACTTGCTGGGTACTTTTCTTTTGTAGGAAAAAAAAAAAAAAAGTAAAGTATTTGAGTTTGGCGTGGAGGGTTAATCATTTCACCTGTGCGACAGCAGAAATTCCTCAGAGATTTCAGTTACCCTCTGCTTTAATAAACTTGCTCCCTCTCCTTCTTATACAGACATGGCCCTGTTGCTTTCTGAAGCAGTAGATCTGGGGATCTGGTCATGCTGAAACAGAATCCACACTAGTGCAAAACACAATGGTGATTTAGAGACTTTTTCTTTAGGGCCCAACAAAGATGCTAGAATGTCTTTTGATAACATTATCTTCTTCTTTTGTAATTTCTTTGCAGAACACTTTTTGAAAATTGAAATCCTTTTATCTTGGAGCCAGAGATCTTAGCTTTGACCCAGTTGCCCTTTAAATATGAATAAGAGCTTGTGTTGAATGCTACCTGTCTTATATTTGCCTGGTCTACTTGACTGAATAATATTTTGAGGTGCTTGAAAGACAGCTTTCTTCTCTTATCCTCAGTGAATAATTTCCTTTGCAGCCTACGGGAGTTTAGAGCCATGTTTTCCATATTTTTTCATCTTACTGGCTAGGCCTAAGTTATAAAGGTTATCAGAATTACAACTTGGATTCATTTCATGTGCTTTGGTTAGAAGAGCATTATTTGAATTATAAACTGTTGTTTCAAAAAATAAGAGTTACGTTTTAGTTCTGCTCTCCTATGGTATTTAATCAAGGACTCCTTTGTCAATCAGTCAGCTTATTTGCATTTATATTACACTATTCAGGCAGGAGTGTGTGAGTGTGTAACACACACATGCACACACACAATCTCTTTCTGCCATCTCCTATCTTTCTATCAATGTGCTAAAATGGTACCAGTGCTAGAGTAGAGTGGAATTGAACAAACAACCATGTGTCTAACTTTGAATTTTGGCAATATCAAACAAACAAACAAACAAACAAACAAAAAACACATTTATTGTGAGACAGGATTAGCAGCAGTAGCCTCCATTACGAAAATTTTACTTTGGCATCACAGTGTTTCTGAAGCTATTTTTGAGCCTGTATTTCATAACTATACAATCAAATTAGCAGTGTTAATTTTTTGAGAGGGTTCAAAGTGGACAATTTGATGAAACATGCCAGGAAAACCTGCCTAAAACAAAATTCATTTGCTATGGAGAGAACTGCATAATCTCAAAATTAATACGTTGAAGCCCTAAACCCCGTGTGACTCTATTGGAAACAGGGTTTTAAGGAGATGATTATGGTAGGTGATGCTATAAGAGTGGGGCCCTTATGAAACAGAACTTGTGACTTCATAAGAATAGGAAGAGAAACTAGAGCTCTGTCCCTACCACATGAGAACACAGAAAGAAGGTGGCCGTCTGCAAGCCAGAAAGAGAGCCCTCACCAGAACCCAACCATACTGCATCCCACTCTAAAAAGTTCCAGCCTCCAGAATTGTGAGAAAATAAATTTCTCTTCTTTAAGCCACCTAGTCTATGTTATTTTGTTGTGGATGCCATAGCAAACTAAATTACTCTTGATATTAAGGAAAAAATGTAATAACTTCCAAATACAAGGAAAAATATAATTTAAAAAGTAGAAATAAATGTTGTCTAGTGATATGGTTTGACTCTCTGTACCCACTCAAATCTCACATTGAATTGTAATTCCCAGTATTTGAGGGGGTACTTAGTCAGAATGGGAGAAAGTATTTGCAAATTATTTATCTGTCAAGGAGTTAATATCTAGATTATATAAGGAACTCAAGCAACTTGGTAGCAATAAAAAAAAAAAAATCTAATTATAAATAGGCAAAACACCTGAATAGACATTTATTAAAAGAAGACATGCAAGTGGCCAACAGATATATGAAAAAATATTCTACATCACTAATCATCAGAGAAATGCAAATCAAAGGCACAATATGATATAACCTTGCTCCAGTTAAACCAGCTATTATCAAAAAGACAAAATAATGACAGATGCTTAGTGAGACTTCAGGGAAAAGGGAACTCTTATACACTGTTGGTGAGAATGTAAATCAGTACATCCATTATAAAAAAACACTATGAGGGTTGGTTAAAAAAATTAAAAATGAAACTACCATATGATTCAGCAATTCCATTAAAAAAACATATATCCAAAGGAAATAAAATGAGTTTATCAAAGAGACATCTGAACACTCATGCTTATTGCAGCACTATTTACAATAACTAAGATATGGAATCAACCTAAATGTCTATATACAGCTGAATGGGTAAAGGAACTGTGGTCTATATATATAAAATGGAACACTATTTGGCCATAAAACAGAAAGAAATTCTGTCATTTGCAGTGCTATGGGTGAAACTGACGGGATTATTCTAGGTGAAATAATCCACGCACAGAAAGACAAATAACACATCATCGCATTAATATGTGGAATCTTAAAAAGTTGATTTCACAGAAGTAGAGAGTGGAATAGTGATTACCAGAGGATGGAAAAGGTAGTGAGGGTAGAGGGGGACCTGACAAGGTTGGTCAATGGGTACAAAATGAGAGTTAAACAGAAATAATAAGTTTTGGTGTCCTACTAGCAGCACGGTGACTAGCCAATTAAAATGTAGTATATATTTCAAAATAACTAGATGCTAAGATTTTGAACATTGTCACTACAAATGAATAAGTTTAAAGTGATGGATATGGTAATTATCCCAATTTGATCATTATACTGTGTATGCAGGCATTGAAACATCACAATATATCCCCAAAATATGTAAATTATTATATGTCAATTATAAATATAAAATTAAACAACCAAAAAGAACACCATACATAGTAATAAAGGACTTTGAATGACCAACCACAGGCTAGAACTCCTCACTTGACATCTTGATGATAAAAAAGAAACAATGGGAGATAAAAGAAAAGGAAACACTGGCCCCTTGAACTATACTCTGAGTTGGGCAGGTAACACCCGGCTAGCTAGAATAATGCTATTACTTCCCTGGAGCCATAGCAGTTAAAGACTGGGAGATTGCACCCAAGATTTGCATGAAAACTTTCAGGCAATTCCTCCTGCCAGTAATGCTAGGGAAAACGTTAACACACATGTCTATGTGAGGACAAAAATGTCTGTGTTGCTTCCAAGTACTCTAATAGAGTTTGGAAAGAGATATCTGGATTGATATTTGTTCTTATCTTCTCTTTTACATGTTGTGTCCTGAGATTTGTCTTGCAGTGGAGAGAACAAGGAATATGAGGGATTGCACACTTGTTCCATTGTTCTCACACAGGAGAAAGTTGTGATCTCATTTGAACATGTAGGGGATGAAATATAGTAGCGGTAGTGGCCAAAACATGCAGTTTGAAGCCAGAAACACCAGTATGCAAATGCTGGATTAGCCACATAGTAAATCTTAGATCTTGGGTTTGTTTTTTAACCTCTCTGAGCACTAATCTCCTGATATGGTTTGGATGTTTTGCCTCCTCCAAATCTCATTGAAATGAGTCCTCCAGTGCTGGAGGTAGGCCTAGTGGGAAGTGTTTGGGTGATGGGGGCAGATATCTCAGGAATGGCTTGGTACCATTCCCATGGTAATAAGTGAGTTCTCACTCTCATCGTTCACCTTGAGATCTAATTGTTTAAAAGAGACTGGCACCCCCTCCTCTCTCTTTTGGTCCCTCTCTTACCATGTGACATGCTAGCTTCCCTTCCTTTTCCTCCATGATTGTAAGCTTCCTGAGGCCTTCACTAGAAGATGCTATCACCATTCTTCATGTAAAGTCTGCAGTCCAGTAAGCCAAAATAGACCTCTTCTTTTTTTTTTTTCTGTAAATTACCCAGTTTCAGGTATTCCTTTATAGTCATGCAAATAGACTAACACACCTCATCTGAAAGGATACTTACCTTGTCAGATTATCTTCATGATTACATGAAGCTTACATAAGCTTAGATATAGAATAACAAAGTATAATAATCAATAATTACATGATAGATATCTCACAAATGGGAGGGTTTTAAAAATTGCTCTTACCTTTCACCTCAACTTTGATTTATATGGTAGTAGCAGACTCTATCTTATAAAGTAAGCTAGATTTATTTTGAAGTGTCTGTATGACAAACATGTAAGTCATCAAAAGCATCCTCCCAACTGGTCAAATAAATTTCGTTATAAACATGCAATTATTTTCAGGCATTAAAATCAAAATATAAATTTTCCCAATGAAAATGATATATATGTTATTTTGAAAAATATAATAAATGTCAAGTATTATGATTTAATTATTTTTAAAAGCATGATTTCTTTTGTGAATATAAATACATTAAAAATTAATAGTAGCACACGTAAATACAATGTTACTATTAACATCTATTTTTAGAAGTGTCAATGATTCTTTGTGGTTTCCCTGTCTTTTTATGAAAATTATCTCCATCAGACAAAAAGTTCCTAGGCTTAGCCTTTCAGCTTTGTGACTATTCCCCCATGTCCCACTTTGTAAATGTTCTTTTGCTTGTAATGGCAATTTATGTCACTGTGCATTATACGGATGGCCTAATTCAAGGCCAGTCATCCAGTGGAGATGTCTTTACTTCGAGGGAAGTTGGTTAATGGTTGGAACCAGAATGTTTTATTGTACCATATCATTGAACTGTATTTTCTACAATGTCTTTTTACTGACTTTACCTAAAAACATTTCATTATGTCCAATCATATATACTCATTCTCATTAGAAGGTTATCATTTTCCTTGTAGTTCCACCTGCCCAATGCCAGTGATTCTTTGGGTTTCTTACAGTGCCATAAGAAAAGAGTTGGCTTTAGATGAAATCTCTTATTATTCATCTGGTGTCTGGTGATTTAGATAAATGAAATATGCCATCCTTCATTGAAAGAGGTAATGCTCCTGGTCAGGGTCTAGTATACATGGCAGTGGAGGGGGCAAGCTACATGACTTTAGAGGCTCTAAGAGTCTCTCCCACTCCACCTGCATTTTCTTCCTACAGGAAAGTTGATTTTGACATTCCTTGAAAAGATCCCACTGACTTTTACTGTTTTCCTTCATTCATCCATTCATTCCTTCTTTCCTTTTTATAAAAGATTTAGAGCAACCATCATATTTTATAATTTCTGTTTCATTTTGCCAATTCAAAGATAAATTCTTCAACATTAAAATTAAAGAGAATAACATATAGTGACGATACAATATATAAGCAATTACAATAGAAGATTTTTAAAGTTCCAATAGCTATATGAACAAAATGCCACTGGAGTACAAGGAAATATTGGAGGCTTCATTGAGGAAGTCACAGGTGCACCTAAGAAGGGTAGCAACTGTGGTCAACTCAATAGAGAATAAACACTGAAGATAATCATCCAGTGAATAGACATTGGAAAAAAAAAGGGAGAAATCCTAGCATGTTCAAATGTGGGCAAATAGGTTTAAGTAGGGTTAGCAGCTCTGTGGAATGAAAATTAGTAAAGGCTATGTGATATGTTAGTGCCTTGTGGAATCAAAGATGGACTGAGGCTCAGGGGCAAAGACTGAGTCATGGTTGGGTAAAGCTTTACATTGTAACTATTACCATATATTGATAGCAGTAAATGTTAATGCATTTTTGGAATGATAATATTTTTGTAAGTACCAAAGTTCTTGTGAAATAATTTTGTATGAGCAAAACTATGGCATGATTAAAACAATTATTTATATGTGTGAATAATGTACTATACTATCCTGGCCTCTATTTCTACACTCTCCACCCCCATTCCTTTCATCAATCTATAACAACATTAAGTTGATTGTTTCCATCAAAACTGATAATGTGGTGTTAGTATCATTAACTGTCAATAATCTGTCATATTAATTTTTTGTGCTATAAAATCCCTGTCCTGAAAGATTGGCTCCAGATTATATGTTGAAAAAATAAATCAACCTTCCTGTCGAACTCCCTTCAAAATGTATTGGGCTTATATCTAAAATCCCCATAGCTTAAAATCATTTATTCATTTAATTATTGAGAGATGAAGTTTGTATGAAATTTATCACAAAGGATTCACCAAGATATATTACCTAAATTACAGATTTTACAGATACATGCTTGAGATTTTCTGAGGGCCAGAGTGACTTACTTCGAAAATTTTCCTACTTATTAATCAACTGTGGATTAGATAAAGAAAATGTGGTACATATACACTATGGAATACTATGCAGCCACAAAAAAGGAATAAAATCATGTCCTCTGCAGCAACATGGATGGAGCTGGAGGCCATTATCCTACGTGAATTAATGTAGAAAGAGACAATGAAATACTGCATGTTCTCACTTATAAGTGGGAGCTAAACAATACGGATGCAGAGATACATAGATGGAAACAATAGACACTAGAGACTCCAAAAGGAGGAAGAGTGGGAGGAGGGCAAGGATTGGTAAACTACCTATTCGGTACTGTGTTTTCTATTTGGATATGGGTTCAGTAGAAGCCTAAACCCCACCATTATGTAATATATCCATGTAAGAAACCTGCACATGTACACCCTGAATCTAAAATAAAAATAAAACATAATAAAAGATAAAATTTTTGAGACCACTTTCTGTTGCGTTCAATTTTAAGGTCTATATCATGGCCCTTTTTTTGTGTGAATTGGAACTAGCACAGTATAACTTATGAGAAAATCATAGTTGCTCTATATTCTTTCTAGGTCTTTGAGAAATGAACTGACAGTCTTATTTTATTTGTGAATTCTGTATCTAGTAGAATATTCATTTATGCCTTTCTTGAATTTCTACTTGTAGCACAGATATGTATTTGTTAATCTTTCCAAGAAGTTTTACAAATTCTCCCTGTACATATTTCAGAATACCAAGTTTACATATTATTTTCATTATTTTAAATTATTTACCTTATTTAATATATGTGTTTATTTTTATTTTATTGTCCCTAAACCTAACTCTAAATCTAATACTTATTTCCTTATAAATTCTACAGGCTGCCTAAAATCTACTTTGTGGGGAGATGGCATGAAAGTAAATAAACACAGGGAAAATCCTGTTCTTCACCTAGCACTAAGTATAACTCTGTGTCTTTGCATTTTATAGATGAGGCCTTGAGAGGAGGGAGCAAACTTAGTTGGGGATGCTGCCTAACCAGAATTGCAGTTGGGTGCTGTAGGGTAACAGACGGGCATGTGATTATCAGCTGCCAATGTGGCTACGAAGCTCTGTGTTCTATGTATGAGCAGTGCTGCATAGTTAAATAAATAAATAAAAGCAATAATGATGAAAGATAGGAGAAAAAAATTATAGCCAACCATGGAAAAAAAAAAAAAAGTACTACCTGTGTTCAGCAGAATCAGGACAGCGAATCTGGCTTGCCATCCACCAGAGAATACTGGGAGTTTAACAATTAAAGGCTGCTTCTCTAGAGACTGGAGGCTGTGTCTCCCTCCACATTGCTAATAAAGTGTAATTCATTTTACCTCGCCCCCACCTTTAGAAATCAAAGTTCAAGCATCCGTATCAGATGCGTTTGAAAGGCGAGGGCTTCTCTCCCCTTGCAGTGCTGTGTCTCCTCTTCGGGGAGCATTCTCCTGTTCTGTTAATTATTGTGCTTCGATGACATTATTATTCATGGACCAGCCTCTCAAAATACTTGAGTTAGCACTGGGCCTGGAACTAATACTAATAAGTACAAGATGAGTGGTGGGTGAAGGTTTTTCTTTTTCTTTTTTTTTCTTTTTGTGTTCTATACACAAAGTAAGAAAACACTTATATTCAAAATTAAACTTTCTTACACTTATAAACAGAATTTAGTTATTGAGTTAATAGGGGCAGTGCCATAGGGAAGAAACGTAAAAACCCAATTCCAAATTTCTGCAGACGGTCAACAGAGGAAGCAGAGGCATAAAAGACTCATTTAATTTGTTATGGCTTTAATACAACTTACGAAAATATTTATTTTGGGGGTCATGGAATCTTTGTTCAACAGAGAAAGCAGAGGAATAAAATACTCATTTAATTTCTTATGTCTTTAATACAACTTACAATAATATTTTAGGGGTCATGGAATCTTTGTTCACTGCTGTGGAGTCAGTGATTGTAAACATGGAGCTCTGTTGGTAAAAGGCATGTTGGTATTTGAGGTAATATAATGTAATGACATTGTTTTTTAATCAAACATACTAAAACATATCCATTTGAAAAAACTAGTCCTCCTCAAAGTAGCCAACATGAAAAGCTATTTTGTTTTAAGAGATCTATTTCTAATTATCAGGTGTAAGCAACAATAGCAACAACAAACCAGTGAGCAGTATTCGCAAGAAATAGGGGTTTGTTTTTTACTTATAACAGAAAATCTGCTGACACTGGTTCACCTGCTCTGTAGTAATAAAAAACAAAGTCATTTTCTATTTTTTTTGCTCTGCTGTCATCATCAGATCACACCATGGCATTTGACTATTATTTGTTGCCCAAGGTCACATGATGGCTGACTCACCTTCAGTTGTACACTTATATTCAATGCAGAGAAAGAAGGAAGGAGCTAGGGCCAGCATGCTTTCTCTTGTGTCTTTTCTTTTATTATCAGGAAATTAAAAGAAGACTACCAGATATTTATTCTTTCACCTTCTTATCAGAAACTGGACCTCATGCCTCTCCTAGCTGCAAAAGAGGTTAGAGGACCAGCCACAGTGCATGACTTTATATTTCCCATTGTGGGAAGTGAGCAAGGGAGAAGCAGGCTGAGATTGGAAGTAATGCTGGCCAAAGAAAAGTACCTGCCATAGCATAAAGTTGTACAAGTTTCCATTATTTAAAACTCTTCTTCCTTAACTGACTATTTTCAAACCAAGTTTTCTTTGGAGTGGAGGCCATGACTGACTTTTTTTTTTTTTTTTTTACGTTGTATTATTTAAATCATACCTAGTCTCTCACTCGCAATATGAGTATTAAAGGAATGAATTTGTGAGTGAATAAATAACAATTTTTCCACTAGATACCTCCCTATAGGTGTGTTGTGTGTCACTCTCAAGCAAAGGGGAGTGGATAATGGGAAAATTATAAACTGGTAGCTGAAAATGTGCAGCAGAGAGAATTTTGAACAAACTTTCTTTTTAAGTGGATGGGGTGCAGTCAGCCATTGTGGACTGATAATCTGGGATGGATTAAACAAGTCAAGAAAGCTGGTGCCACCCTTACCTTCCCTGGGTTCCCACAGTCTGCAACTAAGGCTGCTTATCACAATTATAGCCTGGAACTGATCCTGGAGACCTGATCTGTCTATCCTTCTACTGATCTCTCCCCCTGTCATTACTGCTGTGTCTTCCTGATGGCCCCTTGGTACCGCTTAGTCTCCAGGTCTGAATACTGGCAGTTCCAGCTGAGGGGAAAGTTTGCTATAAAACTTTAATTAGTTTTTCATTAATTCCTTTTTTAATAAAGATTTTTTTATGATCCTTCCATCTAATACTTATAAGCTACATGTCAATCTCCAAAACAATACCTCCATCACTGAAATTGCTTGAGCTGCCGGTGTGTTTATTGAAACTCCTGTTTTTCAAGGAGTTTTCAGTGAATTAAATCTTGAAAACTGAATGCTGGAGCTGCCTTTGCATTCTGTGTCTTGGAAGCATTCTTGCTGGTGTTCTTGAAACCTCTTGCTTAACTGAACATTTGTTGCATGATGAGCAAAGACAGTGAATGTGAATAAAGGAGGGAGTATGACTAAAATTCTCCTGAAACAATAATTCCACCACCAGTAATTTTAAAAAGATAGATGGATTGATTTACCTCTGTTCCTGGATTGTAGTTATTTTCTACCCTTCAAATTTTATTTCCTCTAACCTTATGTTACTCCCACCACCACACCACCCCGTGTTCCCTATTTTCTAAGGTTCACCAATGCTGCTTCCCTCACTGTCTAAACAAATTATTTAAATTAATATTACATGTTATACATTTAAAACTGTCATAATCACTATGGAGGTTAATCATTTGAGTAATACTATGAATCAAACTAATGTGATTCTTTTCTATTTAATAGAGTTAAAGGCTGGGTGCAGTGGCTGATGCCTGTAATCCCAGCACTTTTGGGAGGCAGAGGTGGGTGGATCACTTGAGGTCAGGAGTTCGAGATCAGCCTGCCCAAAATGGCGAAACCCCATCTCTACTAAACATACAAAAAATTAGCCAGGCGTGATGGCAGGTGGCTGTAATATCAGCTACTTGGGAGGCTGAGGCAGGAGACTCGCTTGAACCCGGGAAGTGGAGGTTGAAGTGAGCCAAGATCATGCCATTGCATTCTAGCCTGGATGACAGGAGTGAAACTTCCTCTGGAAAAAAAAAAAATAGAGTTAAAATAAACTGGCATACTATGAGGTTAAATACGATCAAGCAAGCAGTGAAGTCAAACTAAGACCTGGATTTCCTTGGTCTTAACTAATGCTTTTTCCCTCAAAGTTGACTCTTGAACAAAACAGGTTTGAATCTCGTGGGTTCACTTATAATTCCTGGATTTTCTTCCATTTTTTGCCACCCTGAAAACAAGACCAACCGCTCGTCTTCCTCCTCCTCTTCAGCCTGCTCAACTTGATGAAGGTGTTATAGAACCCTCTTTTATCACATTATCAGAAATACTTTTCTGGTTCCTTCTTATTTGGGTGGAGTATTTCAGATCCCTTGATGTGGTGCTCTCCCCCTTCCCCTAGAGATGGAGCTTCCTGAGAGCCAGACTGCAGTTAATGTTATTGTTGTTCTGGGTCTAGCCACCCAACAAGGCTACCAGGCTCTGGGTTGGTGCTGGGGAATGTCTGCAAAGAGTCCTGTGATGTGTTCTGTCCTCAGGTCTCTCAGTCACAGATGCCAGCACCTGCTCTGGTGAAGGTGGAAGAGAAGTGATGTAGACTCTGTGAGAGTACTCAGTTGTAGGTGTGTTTAGTGTGCTGGCTTTCTCAAATGCTGGTTATATTAGCAGTGAAGTCATCATGTGAACATACTCAGGGCCTCTGATTAGCCAGGATATTGCAGGAGGTGGAATTAGGTGTTGTCTTCTCCTTCCTGAGACCAGGGTTATTTTGTTGTCAGTTGCTGTATTGGACTGAGTTGTCTGGCCTCCAGCCAGTAGGTGGCACTTTCAAGAGTGCACCAGCTGCGGTAGTAGTAGGGGGATATAAGCTTGCATTAACTTGGCTAAGGTAAGTATTTTGGTTTCTCAGATATGCGGGCCCTTAAAGCTCCCAAGAACCTCTCTTCTGTGTTTCGTACCAGGATGGGTAGAGAAATACCATCAGGTGAAGGCAGGGTTAGGCAGGTCTGGGCTCAGACTCTCCATGGGAGGGGCTTGCCACGACCACTGTTGGGGATGAGAACGTGGTTCTAAGGCCAATGGGTTATGTCCAGAGGGTAGCTTGGCTGCCTCTGCTGTGTCATATTGTTCACTGGGGAAGTGGGGGATACCCAGTAGCAAGAGGCCTCACCCAGCTCCCATACATTTGGTGAGACTGGTCTTGCTCCTGCAGTGCCCAGCTCAGACCTTGCCCCAAGCTGTGACTTTCCCCACTGAGAAAGCAAGCACGGCTTTTGGACCTCACCCCACCCCATCTGCCCACTCTATCAGTGGCTCCTGCACTCGTATCTGTAGAAGCTCCTTCTTGTCCCCAGAATCTGCTCAAGAAAATTCATGCCCAGTCAAAATCACTACCAATTTCAGTTGGGAGCGTCCTTTGCCTCATGACCCCTTCCCAGTTCTGCTGGCTGCCTTCCTAAGGGTCCCTGTGAGATGTAATCAGATATGGCTTCCCTGGGTTCTAGCTGGAGACAGGGAGTGCAAGGCACTTCCCACTGCTGCTTCTACCTTTATGTTTTGTGCGACTCTGTAAATATATTTCGGGTATAGGTAAGGTTAAATCCTTCTCTCTTGATCTGGATTTTCAGATCCCCAGCAAGGACATGTGTTCAGAGGCATGTTTTCCCCTCTCACACTTTGGGAACTCACAGTTTTTTACCTGTTTTGTGAAATGTGCAGTGGCATGTCACTTCTTCCAAAGGATTTGTTAATTCTTTTGGTTTTCCTGGTATGTTCCTGCTGTGATTTTTTGAGCAAAAGATCACAGTGTGAGTCTCCACATGCTGTTCTGCCTGCCCAAGTGGGAGTTGCACATTATCCTTGTCTCCTATCCACCATCTTGTTCCTAATTCTCTCTTTCTCCTTTTTAATGACCCTTTTAATACCTTCTTTAGTTATAATTGTGCATGCTATACGATTCTATTTTATGCCATGAGCATAGCTTTTATGGTTTTAAAAAGACACCTATTTAGTGGTTTTTCTAGGGTTTGTAGCACATACTTTAATTTTACCTCCTGTTAATATTACACTGTCATGTAAGCATATGATAATATTATTTTCCACTTCTCTTGTCTCTTCTGACTTGATTATCATTTGTTTCACTTATGTATATTCTGCAAACACCCAATGTATTATTGTTATCGTTACTTTAAAGAGGTGGTTATCTTTTAAGTTAATTAAAGTTTAGAAAAATAATTTATCTTTATTTACTTTCCTCTCTAACAGTCTTCCTTTCTTTATATGAATGCCAGTTTTTGACATATGTTAGTTTCCTTTCCTCTGAAGAACTTCTTTTAACATTTCTAGTGGCAATGAATTTCCTTAGATTTTTATCTGAGAAATAAATAGTTCGAGAAAGTCCTTATTTCTCTTTCACTTTTGCGAACTGATTCGACTATATATAGATTTGTAGGTTGGGTTTTTTGTTTTTTTTTTTCCTTCTGACAGTATAAAGATTTAGCTACACTCTGTTTGCATGATTTCAGATGTAATTACTTTCTTGTTCCTCTGGGTAAGGTGTTTAACTGTTTTGACTGCCTTCAAGATTTTCTTTTTGAGTTTGGTTTTCCAAATTTAGAATACAGTATGTCTGAAGGAGTGTATGTGTGTGTTTGTGTGTATGTGTGGGTATTTGTTTTTAATTCTCCTGACTGGTGTTATTTAAGCGTATTGGGTCTGTGGTTGGATGTCAGTCATTAATTTCCTAATGTTCTTGGCCAGTATTATTTCAGATACTTATTTTGCCCTGTTTTTTTTTCTCATTGTTATTCTGATTATTCATATGTCATATATTTCAATACTGTCTCATAGTTCTTTTATATTATGTTCATTTTCTTCTCTTTTTGGCATCAGACTGGGCAGTTTCTATTTACCTTGTCTTTCAGTTTACTGATTATTTCTTCAGTTGTGTCAAGTCTACTGATGAGTTTGTGAAAAACATTTTTTATTTCTGTTATTGTGTAGGTATGTGTGTTTCCTAGCAATTTCTTTTGATTTATTTTTATAATTCTTCTCTCTTCTCTACTGTCATCCCTCTGGACTTGAGTGTTTTATTCTTTGCTTTTCAGTAAAGCATCTGATATATTAATAATTGCTATTTTAAATTTATTGTCTGATATAAATGGCTGTGTATATTGTTTCTTGTAGTTATAAGCACCAAAATCTTCAAATTCCACTCGTGAACTTGCATTGTTTTCTCTTTTTGTCTTTAGGGCTTCCTTTATACTGCTTCTCAGAAAGAAGCTATGTCTTGAAGCTCTCAGATGTGATCCAAGTGAAGGCTTCTTAGTATCACCATATTAACAAAAGCATCCATTGAGAGGTGATGGTGGGATGTTCACCAATTTTCTGATTCCAAGTATGGGTGCCCAGTGGTCCTGTGACTTGGGGATGTGGCTTTCACAAGTGTTTCTGTTTCTCTCTTCAATTCTCCCACCCTACCCCCATTCCCTTCCCTGACTGCAGAGTTTCCAATCTCATTTCTTGACCCTTTATTCCCTGATGATTAGGGCTTGTTTGCTCTTTTAGTTGAGACCAAAAGACTAGAGGAAGGCCTGGAGTGGGACAGAGTTGCCTTCCCTGGAAGATATTTTAGTATTTCCCTCTGGCAAAGTCCTTCCTCCTAAAGGTTAAGTCCTTATAAGGGATAAGCATCTGCAGATGGGTGGTGTTTCACAATGGCTTCTGTCCACTTCTCTGTGGGCATCACATAGTGGATTTATTTGGATCCTCCCTTCGAAAGTCTGGAGTATGTCCTGAAGCAAAAGCGTAGAAAATTGAGCTGCCTTTGTCCCCCTACCAAAAAACAAACAATAAAGCTCTACAGCTTCCAGGAGCTTCTTTCAAGCCAGTCCACACATAGATTACAGCAATTCACCAAACTTATTAATTCTATGTTCTACAAGTTTATGGCATCTGGCAGCTTTTGCTCTAGGTAAGCAAATCTCAGAGCCTGTACTCCCTAGAGGCAACTTTTCTCCAAATTGTGGAGTGACAGTTTGCCCCATGACCTCAGTTATCTGAGAGGTCCAAGAAAACCTGCTGAACTTTTTCTTGTTGTAAGGATGGAAATGATGAGTAAATGTTGAACATGAAACTGAAAGTCTGGACATGTATTTCTTAATACTCAAATGCATGTAATTTTTTTTCTATATTATTAGTAATTAGTTTAAACTTAACTTCAGTGCCCTTAAAGGATATTGAGGTGTGCCTTTGTTAAATTGCATGGTGATTTTGTTTGGTAAAATTTCAAACATGCACGTAAAAATTATTTACTTTCTGGTTGTTAGGTAAAGTGTAAAGTGACACATACTGTGTAAGTCATATATGTCATGCATTATATGTACATGTTTGCACATATACATATGACATATGTGTGTCTGTGTGTATATATGTGTAGGTATGTGTGTGTCTGTGTGTGTGTATACTGTGTGTAATTCCTTACACCAAGATTGTTAAAATCTTTTATATATTTAATGATTTTATTTGTTATTTAATTCATCAATTACTAAGAAACCTATGTTAAATATTCTAAAATTTAACACAGTTCTATTATATTTTTCTTTTTCCTGTACGTATGCTAATATTTGTATTATACATTTCAATACGATGTTATTAAGTGTACACCAACATATAATCATTAAATCTTCCATCATAAAGTGGTCCTCTTGAACTTTTTTTTCTTGCGTGGGTTGGGAGAGTCTTGCTCTGTTGCCCAGACTGGAGTGCAGTGGCACAATCTTGGCTCACTGTAATCTCTGATTCCTGGGTTCAAGTGATTCTTGTGCCTCAGCTTCCTTAGTAGCTGGGATTACAAGTGTGCACCACCATGACCAGCTAATTTTTGTAATTTTAGTAGAGACAGGGTTCCACCATGTTGCCCAGGCCGGTCTCAAACTCCTGGCCTCAAGCGATTCACCCACCTCAGTCTCCCAAAATGCTGGGCTTAGAGGTGTGAGCCACTATGCCCAGCCTAAACTTTTTTATAATGCTTTTTAACATAACATATATTATCAGCTATTCATATAACAGTGCCAGCTTTATTTTGTCTAGTAGTTATCCAGTATAACAATTTTAATTGCTTCATTTTTGTATTATTTATATTTTTATGATTTGAAAGGGGAGCATGTAAACCACAAAGCTGGATTTTAAAAATCTAATCTGATATTTTACAGCTGGATTTTTTGTCACATTGATATCTATAGTCATTCTTGATATTTGGACTTATGTCTACCATTCGTTAATCCTATTTTGTTTCTCTTTTGTCTCTTCTATTTTATTTTCATATTTGCTTTCTTTCACATTAATTTAAAAAATTATTTTCTTTTATCATTGCTAACTGGAATTTATAACTTTGGTTTTTATTATTTTAGAGGCTATTCTAGGACACTTAACTTACTTAGACATAAAATAATCAATTTATTAAAGCATAAACATTTATTAAAGCAAAAAAATCAACTGTTTAATAACACAAAGTTTTATCAAATTTATTCATTGTATTCATACTTAAATATTTTGATTTTGTGTAATTAAATTCTGCCTTGACTTACTCACACAAGACATTTTAATTATTATTGTTTTATATAGTCAATGATGTTTAGATTTAAAGATATAATAACAATTTTCTTTGTTGTTCATTCTTTCTTGTTTTTCAGAACTTATACTTAAATTCAATTTTCTTATATCTGAAGTTTTTAATTCACTGAGGGTATACAGTTGACAAATTCCATTTTCATGCATGAGAAAAAAATCTTTATCTTTTTTCTTTACCAACAGTATTTTTGGGGTGTAGAATTATAAGTTAAAGTTATTTTCTCTGAACATACTAAAATTCTCATTTCTGTTTTATATTTTTCATGATTATCATTTAGAATTAGCATGTCTTTTCATACTATTTTTTTTATCAGTTTGAGTTTATCTTCCTTTTATTATTGTTCTAAAGTTTTATTCTAATATGTATATAGCTTTGGATTTCTTTTAATTTCTATTGCTATGATTTGTATACATTTTTGTCTTTAAATTCTGATAAAGTTTCTTCCATAGTCTCTAAATATTGATGTTTCCCCATTCTCGTTTTAGGGAGCCAATTATGCATAGCTTAGATATTTATCCTTCATAAATCTCAGTCTAGGTTTGTTATTTTCCTTTTGTGTCTGTATCTCTGTGCTACATTCCAAAAATGAGACGTTTTCTAGGTTCTATTGCTTTTCATTACTTTTCACTAATTTTCTCTTCAACTGTGTTTAATAGGCTATTAAATGGATCCAATAAACATATAATTTTACTTATTACATCTAATATTTTTAGAAATGACATTTGCTTCTTTTTTTAGTTTGCTGTACCATTCCTTAGACTTTTTTGCTGCAAATATTTTCCAGCTTACACTTTATATATTTAAAGAAAGTAGCCTTAAATTATTTTATAATTACTTAAATAAAAATTTAATACTTGAAATCCTTTTATTTTTTGTTCTGTGTAAATATGATGTTAACGCATTTTATAATAGAAAGTAAAAAGATTAAAAACCCAGAAATAAAATTAACAAAAAAAGTAAATATATACAAAATAATTTAATTCTAAAAAACAGAAAAGTAGGCTTGAAAAATGGAAAAGTATCCTCTACTCTCAGATAGGATGATTTAACATTATAAAAATGTCAATTATTTCTAATTAATTTATAAAATGAAAATACAACTTTAATTAGAAATTCCAGTAAAATATTATATGGTCTCAGAAATGCTGACATTAAAATTCATATGGAAAAATGTGTGCATGAATAGCTAGGAAAACACTGAAAATAATAACTGTAAGAGTTATGTTACTTTCTTATGGCTGCTATAAAATAATAATAATAATAATAACTACAAACTAGATGTGTTAAAACAATGAAAATTTATTCTTTTAAAGTTCTGAAGGCCATAGATCTGAAATCCAGGCATCAACAGGGATGTACTCCCCAGGTGGCTCTGAGAATTAGATCCTTTACTCTTCCAACTTTTGTTGACTGTCAGAATTCTGTGATGTGTGGAGCAATCTTTCTGCTTCGTCTGTACATTACCCTCTTCTCTGTGTGTCTGTTTCACAACTCTCTGTGCTGGTCTCTTATAAAAACACATGTATTATTGTTTAGGGCTCACCCAGGTAGGCAAGTGTAAATTCTTCCTTTCAAGCTCTTTAACTTAATTGCATCTTTTGTCACATAATGCAATATTCAATTGTTGTCCACAGAAGATGGTATTCACAGGTTCAGAGGATTAGAACATAAGTATATCTTTTAGGAGGCCACCATTCAGTCTATTACAGGGGACAGCTAGTCCTTACTATAAATAAAAGTATGTTATTAGGCCTTGATAATACTTGTGCATGAATATACACATAAATAAATAGAATGTGAAGCTCAGAAATAGACTCAACTATATATGGGGATTTATTATATGCCACTTTAAATCACTCAGGTAGAAGGAGATTTTCTAATAAGAATGCTGAAACTACTGAGTAGCCCTTTGTAAAAAGACAAAATTAGGTCCATGAGAGTATAATTTCCAAACAGTTTAGGGATCTAATAAACAAAATAAACTATGAAAGTACCATAATAAAACATGGATGTAGTCCTCCTTAAACTTTGTTCAGGGAAATGATTTCCAACTATGACAGAAAATCCAGAGACAATGAAAAAATTGATAAATTTAAATTTCTGCAAATAGAAAGATGAAAGAAAAGAAACGCTATTATACTTCAAAAAGCAAATGACCAGTTGGGAGAAAATACTCACAATATAGACCACCTACAAAGGGCTAATGCCCTTAATATATAACACCTTTAAAATGCAGGAACAGAGATCCAAAAACCAATAGAAAAACGGTGGCAAATATGAATAGGCAGTTCAGAAATAAAAGAGATTAAGTTGAACTTCAAACTTATGAAATAAATTTTTATTTTTATTTATAATTAGAGAAATTCTTTTTAAAACAACACAGAAATGCCATTTCTAAAACATCAGTCTGACAAATATTTAAAATGTGACAACACTGTTCGAAATTGTGGCGGAAACAGTTATAGTTAATATGTGGCTGTTTGGTTTTTGCTTCACAAATTGATATAGCCTTTTTGAAGGCAAATTGGAAATACCTAACAGAACGTAATAGTACTTCCATTTTGGCCTAGAAATCGTACTTCTAGGTGTCTTCCCTGGAGTTATAACTCTACAAATATACAAATATATTTGCATAAATTATTTTCACCATTGTTTATAATTATGAACTATTTTAAATTATTACCAAACTATCTGAATATATAGATCTGTAAAGATCTCTTTAGATAAATATGTATATACAAACATATCTGTGTGTATGGGTATATATATGTATGTATATATGTGTGTATATTTGTATGTATATATACATACACATATAAACATATTCTTAAGAAAGACAGGGGTGTATGTATTTTGGGGATTAGTATATCAATAAATATTTCTTATATTTGTCAAGAGGGCTTAGAGTCAATGATATCCCAGTAGTAATAAGTACATGTAGCATACAATTTTGATTGCTAAACAGCATATTCCAGGACTCCTGGGAGAAGTGGTTGATTCTAGCTCTAGGGCAGGACAAATTAAAGATAGGCCTGGAGCGTCTTGGAGAATCAGAAAGAGCGTTCTCTAGTAAGGACAGGCGCTTGCCTAAAGAATATAAGAACCAACCTGAAGAAGCTGGTAATGGGTAAAGCTGGAACAATTTGGGCAACAAAATAAGTAATAAAAAACTGAATATTAATAAAACAAATACTTATTAGTTCATTATGGTATAAATCAGTAATTAAATAAATAATGAGGAAGAAGAGAAAATTTCTTCCTATACTTTTTTACTAACAGGTGTAGAAACAAAACGAAAATCGAAAATCAGCATCAAGTAAACTACAGAGCATAACTGTTGCAGACAAGGTGCCTTGATGGGTGCTAAAATTAGAGGGTGAAAGCTTGAAGAGAAACAAGGCTTTTACGTTTTTTTTTTTTTTTTAAATATCTACTTACAAATATTTATTAACTACAAAAGTAAAGTTAGTATCTCCACAGTGAAGAAACTCAGGCAGACGTGAGTAAAATCACATGATTAAAGTTAATATCAACAACAGTAAGACCAATTGATATCATCAACTTTTTGGTAGATGCATTGGGAAGAACACAATGTTATTTCTGCGGTATTCGTGCCAAATATGCATGACTTCAACGTAATCATGAAAAAATGTCATGCAAATCAAATTGAGGGACATTCTACAAAATAATTAGACATTTTTTTTTAACTGTTACAACATGACAGAAAAGGAAATATCAAAGAAATGTTATAAATTAGAGGTGAAAAATAAGAAATAACATTGAAATGTAATGTAATATCCTGGGATAGAAAAAGCATATTGGTAGGAGAAAATGGTATTTGAATAAGGGTTACATTTTTGTAAATAGTATTGTAACAATGTTTGTTTTCTGGTATTAATATTTCTACTATAATTATGTAAGGTGTTAATATTGGGGGGAGCTGGATGAGGCATATGTAAACACTCTTTTTACTATTTTTGCAAAATTTCTGGGAGTCTATAGTTCAAAATGGAAAGTTAAAAAAAGGTAATTATGTTTATCTCTGGATTAGATTTTTCTGATTTATCAGCTTTGTTACTTGCTCTCTTCTTTTTTTAACCTCCTTAGAATACTTTCCCTCCTAATTTTTACTAATAGTGCTTTGTTTTCTTACAAGAGTTAAATATAAAAATCTGAAAACATAAAATGGATGAAGTGAGATGAGAAAGTATGATAACTTCTCAGAGCTCCTATTTAGAAGTAAGATTGTGTTTTGAAATATTCTCTATACTGTTTATGAACCATTCATTCTAGAGCATTTTGCATTTGTCTTCATGATCTTTTATTGTCAACAAAAAAACGTAATTAGCCTGCTTTGGTAGTATGCACTATTTATGAATGATTGAGGTAGAAAAGCAATCTTAGCATGTGTGAAATAGCCACAACTGTTCCTCTTAAATATATGATTATTAAGATTTACTTTATTCCCTTTTGTAAATTTCTGATTCCTTTTTGAAATTTCTGCTAGAAACAAAGTACAAGAATAGCGCTCTAGTTCTGCAATTTATTTGTCGTATCTTCTTGTATAAGTTGCTCAACGGCTGTAGTTCTCAGTTTATTATCTGCCAGAACAGTAGGTAAACTCTCACCTGTCTTTTAATTCTATAATATTATAACTCTGCAATGAATGTTTATCAGTATAATTCCAAATAATGGAGGAGATACTCTTCATGAGACTTGTCAGTCTCACATAATATTTCTAGCCAATGTGATACTTACTCTTTTTTTTTTTTTTTTTTTTTTTTGAGACAGCGTCTCCCTCTTTCACCCAAGCTGGAGTGTGGTGGCAATCTCAGCTCACTGCAGCCTCCTCCTTCCAGTTTTAAGCGATTCTCGTGCCTTAGTCTCCTACGTAGCTGGGATTACAGGCACCCACCACCACGCCTGGCTAATTTTTCTATTTTCAGTAGAGACAGGGTTTCACTATATTGGCCAGGCTGGTCTCAAACTCCTGACCTCGTGATCCACCCGCCTCAGCCTCCCAAAGTGCTGGGATTACAGGCGTGAGCCACTGCGCCCGGCCCTCTGATACTTATTCTTTATATTTTAGTCTTTCAGTATAGATTTCTAGTTTCTGACTGTAGCAGGGTGGTTAAGATAATAGATTCCAAAGCCAGACTGTGTATGTTCAAGGGAAGCCCTGAGACTTCCTACTGGTATGAACTTGAATAAGTAACTTAACCTCCCTGTACCTCATATGAGCATAATAATTGCACCTCCCCCACAGGGGCTTTATGAGCATCAGATGAGTCATAGTTAGTAAAAACTTAGAATACAATGCATCTGGCAACTTATATATACTTTACAAGCTTTATTAAATATAATTAATTAATTAATCCTGGATTTGGTGTTACCGTTTTTGTAGTAATGTAAAATGCCGTATTATTTTTGCTCTCAGGAAATAAACAAAAACCCAGAAATCACAGAGTACCTGGAGTCAAAATATGCTTAATTAGGGGTAAGTTATTTTAAGAAAATTAGTCAAATTTCTAGAAAATTATAGAAAGGCTAGAAGAGTTCTTGAAGCTTCCCCATGGAGCACACTCCAATCTAAAATAAAGTGGAATGTGTCACGAAAATTTTTTTTTATATATATGCATGTGTATGTGTATACGAACACATTTTTTTTTTTTTTTCAATGTGCCGATATTTTGGTCACAGATTATCAGTGGTGGTTTGAGAACTGGAATCTTTTCTCTCCTCTTCATTCTCCATTGCTATTGTTATGGGCATTGTTATCATTTATTTTCATCTCAATTGTAAGAGTATGTCGAGGCTGACATGTCCAGGAAAACTGGATTGAGCAAAGAGCTGCTTCCAGAGTGAGATAAACAAACAACAAACAAAAAAACCTTTCGATTCAGCAGTTCTCCAAAGTGTAGGTTTCATATATGAGTCATTCTCATGAAGTGGATAAAATTCCCATTTACAAAATCAGAAATGAAAATAAAGTTGTTTTTAATTTAGGAGACAGAAGAGTGAGATGAAATATGTAGCTCAAGAGGATCCTTCTGAAAATGGATTTCTAGCAGAAAAGCTTTACCCCTCTAAGCACAAAGATGCAAATTTTGCCTTCCATAAGCTAATCAAGACTTTTTTTTTTTTTTTTTTTGGCAAGAAAACAAAGGAAAACCAGTCTAATCCAGAGTAAACCTGGCTTTTTCCTTACTCATTGGGTCTCACAGGAAAAGCAGATTGCAATGTTTAACTCTCTAATATATGCAATAAAAGATTTCAGCGATACTGTCAAGCTGACTACTTAGCCATTCATCTCCTTTCATATTATACACATAGCTATTCACTGTCGCTTGAGATTACTTTGTGTAAGAAAGCTTTGTTAGGACAGAATAATTTGATGAATGTCAAAGCCAAATGTATACAGAGAGATATAGATATAAGGGATGGGGGCAATCTGATTTTTATTTGAGTCCCACAAAAATCGTATCTCCAACACATTCCAATGAATCACAGTTAGATGCCAGGCTGGCAGACGTGACACATTCTGGACATGGTTAGGAAGATAGATTTGGGATGTTTCAAACATGACTTCGTGAAGGGCATTTTTTTTTTTTTTTTTGCAAAAACATCAAAGAGTACAATACTGTATTATTTCCTTAGTGTATTTTAACCAAAACATTCAGACCCTCCCTATAAATATTGCTGACTTCTATGGACCCTTTACATAGACACACCATCCTGCGTAATGTCGTTTTCATACTCTTAAGAGAAATCTTAGTATTAGCAGCAGCAAATCCATATGGGTCTGCAGCAACTTTATTCTTGCCTCCTCAAAGGGAAAAAAAAAATGTCTGAAGGGAATAAGGCAAAGCGAGAGACCGAGGGAAGTTTCAGAGCAGGAGTGAAAGTTTATTAAAAAGTTTTAGAGCAGGAACGAAAGGAAGTAAAGTACACTTGAAAGAGGGGCAGGCAGGCAACTTGAAAGATCCAAGTGCCCCATTTAACCTTTGACTTAGGGTTTTATACATTGGCATGCTTCCAGTATTGTGTTCCTTCTCCCCTGATTCTTCCCCTGGGGTGAGCTGTCCACATGAGCAGTGTCCTGCCAGCACTTGGAAGGGGCTGCATGTGCTGTGCGTTTACTGAAGTGGTGCACATGCTCACTTGAGGTGTTTTTCCCTTACCAGTTGGGCATTCCTAGAGGAAAGTTAAACTTTGCCATTTTTGCCTCTTACTGTGCATGCTTGAACTCACTGACCCAACTCCTGAGATCTTATCAGGATGCTGCTGATCACCAGTCTCAGGTGTTTTCCATTTATTGGGAGACTGCATTCCCTGGCACCAGCTGTGACCAATTATTATTTTAGAGAGACAGTTGAACAACTACCTGATCATCCCCTGATGGTTACCTGGCATTCTTGGGGCATGTTGGGGTTGGGGTGGATGGGGGAAGCCTCTCCTGCCTTGCTCTTATCTGCCTAACTATCTAATTAACATTAGGTAAGCCTGTGGAAAGATTATTTCTCTTGCATGCAAGCACTTATATATTACCAGGTTGGAGATTATCTTTGGATAGACAGTGCCACATCTCTAATTGTGGGTGCTATATTCTGGAAAAACTGGGATGTTAAGGTGGGTTCACTACTATACTGAGATAGAACTTAAAGAATTCTCAATTTAAAATTATTTATTGCTATGAATTCTCCCCTATATATGATCCCTAGATCTTAAATATACATTTTTATATTGAATTCATTTACATATATCTCTCTTTGAATAACTCTTTTGACATACCTACATCAAATTTTATCTCCAGAAAGAAATATATTTAACTTGGTGGTTTGACCTCATCACTTCCTTTTTTTCTTCTTCTTCTTTTTTTTTTTTTTTTTTTTTTTAGACAGAGTGTCATTCTATCACCCAGGATGGAGCGCAGTGGGGATCATCTGCAGCCTCAACTTCTTAGGCTCAAGTGATACACTCAGCTCAGCTTCCAAGTAGCTGGAATTGTGGGCAGGCACCACCATGCCCCACTACCTTAAAAAAAAAGAAAAAAACACTTTTGTAAAGACAGGTATATTAGTCTGTTTTCACACTGCTGATAAAGGCATACAAAGGATTAGAGACAAAATGGACTCAGTTCCATGTGGCTGGAGAGGCCTCACAATTGTGGCAGGAGGTGAATATCACGTTTTCCATGGCAGACAGCAAAAAGGGAAAGAGAGAACCAAGTGAAAGGGGTTTGCCTTTATAAAACCATCAGATCTTGTGAGACTTACACACCACCACAAGAACAGTATGGGGGTAACTGCCCCCATGATTCAATTATCTCCCATCATATCACTATCACAACATGTAGAGATTCTGGTGGGTACACAGCTGAACCATATCAACACGGACTTGCTCAAGTGATCTTCCTGCCTCAGCCTCCCAAAGTGTTGGGATTACAGGCCTATGCCACTGTGCTCAGGCATCATTGTTTTATTCTGATTATATACTCTTTTATACTCTTTCTTGTTTATTGATCTCCCTCATTGAAGGTATTATTGATTATTAAAGTACAAATATTGTATGTAGGAACCTAAGTCTGAAACATGCCTTGTGACATTACAATATGGAGTGGTCTGTTTGGAGGGACTGAGGTATCTCCTATGCCAACCCTTTATTTTATAAATGAGAATACTGAAACACAGAATAATTCTTCCCTGAGTCAAAAAGCTACTGAATAAATTTTCTAGGCTAAGTCCCACATACTTCTGCTGATTAATTCATATAGCTTAAGATTGCTTTGAATGAGAATTGTCATAGCTAGGTTGTCATGAATGTGTAATTGTACCCTCCCAACTCTCCACAAATCTCAACTCTGGAATATCCAGGAAATGCTAAGCCTATTTTTTTTTTAAAAAATTCTCAAAGGATGTCTACAATTCTCAATATAAAAGAGAAAATGTAAAATTATGTGTCTCAGTTGATGAGTGTAGTATACAGTTTGGAATTATGGATTCCAGAACTGGATTGCCTAGCTCAAGTCCCAGCTCCACCAAATTCCTTTCTATTCCTCAATATTCTCATCCGTAAAACTGAAGATAATAATAGCACTTCATTTCATAGGGTTATTTTGAAATTTGAATGAGTTAATATAGAGAGATAAAATATTTGTAAAGCATGTAAAATGGCCCCTGGCCTGTAATTAGTTCTACAGTGTATTTGTTGTTATTACTCCCTTTCAGTTTCTTAGAGCTACAGGAGGAAAAACTTAGACTCTCTGTCAAGGAGATGTCTAGATAGAACCAAATTAATTTCTTTGAATTTCATCCCAGCATGCTTCTCTTTCTGTAGGTGTTTTTGTTTGTTTGTTTGTTTTTGAGATGGAGTTTTCCTTTTGTCACCCAGGCTGGAGTGCAATGGCACAGTCTCGGCTCACTGAGTCTTCTGCCTCCCGGGTTCAAGCAATTCTCCTGCCTCAACCTCCCGAGTAGCTGAGATTACAGGCGCCTGCCACCACACCTGGTTAATTTTTGTATTTTTAGTGGAGATGGGGTTTCACCATGTTGGCCAAGCTGGTCTTGAACTCCTGACCTCAGGTGATCCTCCTGCCTCAGCCTCCCAAAGTGCTGGGATTACAGGCATGAGCTGCCGTGCCCGGCCTGAAAATAATCTTAGAAAGTTAAATCAAATAACTTTTTTAAGTGCCTGCATAGTATTTGGCACTCAGTAGATGTTCAGATGTCCTTGATCCGTCGTCTTCTGCATACCCCCATACCATGGCTTATATAGGTATCATTAAGCAGGACTGTGCCAAAGCAAATAACATAGAACTACCTAGCCTGCTGGCTTGTTCCTGCTACTTTAGGTTACACTTGAGCCAACCACTGAGGAAGTGGGGGCTTCCGGCAGAAGCTCGCTGGGATTAAGAATGAGGCGTATCCAAGGAGCATGGACACTGCCTGCTGCTGGGGCATCGTAGATAGAGGGACAATGTGAACTCCTGGGAGACTGCGTAGGACAGTGCAAGCCATAATTGGTCCATGAAATACAGTTTCATTCTCATTTTTTTGAGACCTGTAATTCCAAATCTCATTACCTTATCTTCCTCTTCTGCTTCGTAACTAAGAGAAAATAATTGTTGGCTGTTACATCCTGAAAATGCAACACTTTTTTTCCTTCCTTCTGTGAAGTTTTCCTGGACTGTGATTTTATTTCTTTCTGTCAAAAATATTAGACTTTGATGTGGTTAAGGTTTGAGTTTGAGAAGGCATGTAAACCATGGACAAATGAGTAAGGCTAGAAACTTTGTCTCAGTGATTTCCATCATGCCAAAGCTTCCTGAAGCCCAAGGAACCAGCCTCTCACCCTGTGTGTCTCTCCCAAAGACAGTTCTACTCCCTGGCACACTGGTATGTGCATAAAGTGAAAAGACAGAAAGGTCTCTTGGAAGGCAGTGTGGCTGCAACGTGTATTAGTCAAATGGGAGGACTTGAGGCAATAGCCATAATTACAGAAATTAATTCCCAAAGCATGTAATTATTGGAATGGTGTACTCCCAGCTTCCTTTGCACCCATTTGCTAGCTACCTTCAGAAGGAACGGCACCAAACAACTTTTACGGCAGAAATTCCTAGTAATCACAATATTCTTAACCATCCTCTATACATTTCTATCTTCTTTAACCCCAATAGCCAAATGTTCCTTGTGCTGCTATATATCACACTTAGTTTTATTTAAAGACTGACATAGTTGAGGATGCCAAGAAACAACTCACTCAACCTCTCACTTTATAAAAGAGTAAACAGGACAGAAAGGACTTATCCAGTATCAAACACTAGCTGGGGACAGAGCAAGGTCTGATATTATCCCTAGTCTGTAGCAATATATTTATTTTCCCCATGGGTCTTAGAGGCTTAACATAACTCCCTGTAATCAAGGGCCATCCCTTCTCCTTTTGAAGAGGAGACTTAGTATGGAACTGATCATGTGGTGTTACAGCGGATGATTAGAGGATTCCTTTCTCTCTACCACCATCAAGGACAAGCTTACTTTTTGCAAAAAGAAGTCAGCAACTACCACTCCTTGGCTAGAGAGTCCTCCACAACCATTTTGCCTGGCTCTTCTGAGGTTTTCACCATGAGTGTTTTGGCTTCTAAGATAAGCCTGCTGCTACTCTAGTGGAGCCAGGCATAGTGACTCACATCTGTGTTCCTTGCACTTCGGGAGGCCAAAGTGGGAGAACTGCTTGAGCCCAGGAGTTAGAGACTAAGCCTGGGCAACAGCCTCAGTGACAGTGAGACCCTGTCCAAAAAAGAAAGATGAAGAAGAAAAAAGGAAGTGGGCTTTGGTGATACAGAGTATAGGAGGGTCTCCACAGCAGCAGAGCCAGAGCCACAGAGATAAACTCCCTTCACATTCCAGCTCACATACCACCAATGAGCTACAAACCACAGAGCTGCTGCACGTTCCTGCTCAACTCTCCCTTCTTTCCCTCATGTATGCTTCCCATGCCACTTGACTCCGTAGCAGCTTCTCCTCCTGAACATAATGTTGTTTTATCTTCCGCTTGTTAATCAATCAAGTATTCACTATAGGATTGTGTTTCTTTTGTCTTCTGGTCTTTCCTCTTGTATTTTTAAAATTTAATTTATTTCATGTGTATGGCTTCACTTCCAGATCAGACTATTTCTAAAGATGGTATTCTTTATTTCTTCATTGTCTTCGTTTTACTTTACCTGGTACTTTAAACAATAGTGTCAATAAATACCCATTTACTGGTTATAATTAGAACTGTTTCGCATCTGATTTGAACATGTGGTGCTTCCTTTAATATATCTCAGGGTTACATAAATGGGAGAATTGTCTCTTCCTTAAACACACAGTTTCTTTCCCTCTACTGTTTCATGGAAGATGATAAAATAATGTTAAATTAATAGCTAGTATTTATTAAGTACTTATAACATGTCAGATACTATAATTAAAATCGTATACATGTAACCAACATCAACTTCAAAATGAACAGATTATTAGCACCAATATTCACAGGTTGATTGTGAGGACTGAATGATATATCCTCTGAATTGAGCTATGAATTTAGATGATATTCACGATGAAGATGAGGATAATTAGTTTATCATAATGGTTGTATTTCACTTTGAAGTGTTCAAAGTTCAATGGGATGAGATACTCAAAGAATAAATTTAAATGAGGGAAAATCTACTTTAGGAAAAAATCTGTAATGCCAAGGATAAGACACTGAGTTTGGACAGAGAGAAAAGAATAAATCAAGTGAGAGGGTCACAAAAATTTATTTTCAATTGCTGATAAGTGCTAGCCCTTTTCTATTTATGCCTAGAGCCACTCCTGTTCTTTCTCTAAAAATGTGAACAATATGCCTTTGATCTTGCATATTTTTCTTGATCCAATCATTGTTTTCTTTTCAATCTAGTTCTACTTATCCTGAGGGCTGCTGATTCAACAATAGGTATGAATGTTCAAGCTTAAATTATATATATTTTAACTTGTTTTTAAAAGGAAAGCTTTGTAATTCCTATAAGAAATGAATCATTAATTCTGCCATGACATTATATATGAAATCTACCCAGGAGCTCCCAAATACTCTCCAATTCAGAGGAGTCTAAAGTTCAGCAAACCAAGCTGATGTAGTATTATATTTGCCCTTTAAAAAAGGTCAAAATATTGTTCAATTGATGCCAACATCCATGAACTAAATGAAAGGGAGCCTGAGAAGATTGGATGTGGTTAAGGGTTTTACTGAATTCACGAGGCTCCTTAGTCATTGTAAAATAAAACTCCCTAGCAAACTTTCTTAGTAGAAAATTCTGGGAATATTTTGACATTGGATATGGGCAATCAGCAGGACTATTTTCATTCTGTTTAAGTGGGCAAAGCCATTTTTCAGTTTTTGAAATTCGTGGTGCATTATTTCCCTTGCACCCTATTTTATTTTATTTTACTTATTTTTGACGAGTCAGGAAAGAAAGGAGACTCAGTTAAGGTCAAGTTTAAACTTACAGCAGAGCCAGGATTACTACCCAGAATCTGTGTGATAAGATTTGGCCTTAAGATAATTGTATGACTATTTAAGTTGTCTGGTTGTTCCTTTTGGGGAGGCCGAAATCTATCTTATAACCCCAGTAAGTGGTCTTTGGTGCACCTATCCTCAACTGTAGTGCCTTGGATGTTTTTTTATGCTATAATATTTTCCTTCACCTTATTTTTCCATTTTTTAAAAATAGTATTTTAAAATAATTAATATATTTAGGTAACTCTTGAAAGTCAAATCATAGTATAAGAATTATAATAAGAAACTATAGGACCTTTATGTTCCCAATTTCTACTCCCTGGGCAACAGATTCTTACCCTTTTAGCTAGATTTTCTTAACCTACATACTTCCAAATAATCTACTTCTAGTACTATAACTTGATGGCAATTTTCACTGTGTTGATTCCTCTCTGTCGCTGGAGGTGGAGATTCAGTGCTTTATGTGCTGCATGTTTTGTGGTGCTCCTTTCCTCCACCTCCCAATATGGTTTTGGCACAGGCTGAGGTCTAATTTGTCCTTACTTTGCACAAGATTTTGTAATATTTTTTCATCACTGAGCTATGTAGGTGCTGTGAGCACATTTTCTTTCTTGTTCAATATTTTCTGTTGCTGAATGAAGTTGTCAGTTCACTGATAACTCCAGCACTAGTAGGGAAGACTTTTAAAGGACCTAACTGGAGTTGGTGCATCTCTCTTCCATCTTCATTCCGTAGATCAGAACTCCAGAAAACAGCCAGGTTTAACTGGAAGGCTGGAAAGTTGAGTCTAAGAGGAGGCTTCTCTATTCTCCTCTATCCTTTCTTCCCTATTTCCTTCCTTCCTTTCCTCTAAAAGAGAAAACAAAGGGTTTGGTGAAACCTTTCAACAGTCTTTGTCATATCTTCTTCCATTTTTTTTCTTACTTATTTTGTTGTTTAGCTGAGTATGTAAGAGCAAATAGCTTAATTAACTATGTTTAACTGATGGTTTTATATAGGCATACCTGAGAAATACTGAAAGTTCAGTTCAAGACCAACCTTGTAAAAAGAGTATCACAATAAAGCAAGTCAAACAACCTTTTTGCTTTTCCATTGGATATAAAACTTATGTTTACACTATACTGTAGTCTGTTAGCTGTACAAAGCATTATGTCTAATAAACAATGTACATACTTTAAAAATACTTTATTGAACATTGCTAATGATTATTTGATCCTTCAGCAAGCTGTAAACTTTTTGCTGGCAAAGAGTCTTGCCTTGATGTTGATGGCTGCTGACTGATCAGGGTTGCCAAAGGTTAGGATGGCTATGACAATTTCTTAAAATGAGACGACAATGAAGTTTACTACATCAATTGACTCTTCACAAAAGACTTCTCTATAGCATGAGATGCCGTTTGATAGCATTTTACCCACAGTAGAACTTTTTTCAAACATCCCAAAACTTGCCACAGCTTTATCAACTAAGTTAATGTCATATTCTAAATCCTTTGTTGTCATGTCAACAATTTTCATTGCATCTTCACTTGGAATAAATTCTTGATAGTTTGTTTGGAAGTTCCAGCAGGGAAGTGCAGCTACTTGTATATCCTTGACTGAAGACCAGTCCACCTCTATCGTGGATGGTCATCTACTTTGACCCAGTGCACAGCTTCAGGAGAGATGGACATGGAGTGGTGCAGGAGGAAGGCTTAACCAGCCATATCAGTCAAATCGACCCTGGCAATCAATGGGGTGACAGATCTCAGCCAGATTGCCCTCACGTTCAACCTGGAATAAATTCTATCTCAAGAAACTACTTTCTTTGCTCATCCATAAGAAGCAATTCCTCATCCATTCAAGTTTTATCATGAAATTGCAGCAATTCAGTCAAATCTTCAGGCTCCACTTCTAATTCTAGTTATCTTGTTATTTCCATCTGCAGTTTCTTCCTCTACTGGTCTTAAATCTCTCAAAGTTATCCATGAGGGTTGGAATCAACTTCTTCCAATCTCCTGTAAATGTTGATATGTTGACATCTTCCCATGAATCACAAATATTCTTAATGGCATCCAGAAAGGTGAATTCTTTCCAGAAGGATTTTCAATTTTTTTTTACCTGGATCCATCAGGGGAATCACTGTCTATGCAAGTTATAGCTTTATGAAATATATTTCTTAAATAATAAGACTTGAAATTCAATATTACTCTCATCCATTGGCTTCAGACTGGCTGCTGTTTTAGCAGCATGAAAACATCATTCATCTTTTTGTACATCTCCATCAGAGCTTTTAGGTGACCAGGTGCATTGTTAATGAGCTATAATTAATTGAAAGGAACCTTTTTTAATGAGCAGTAGGTCTCAACAGTGGGCTTAAAATATTCAGTAAACCATGCTGTAAATAGATGTGCTGTCATTGGGCTTTGTTATTCCATTTATACAGCATGGGCAAATTCAACATCATTCTTAAGAGTTCTAGGATTTTCAGAATGGTGAATAAGCTTTAACTTCAAATCACCAGCTTCATTATCTCCTAACAAGAAAGTCAGCCTATCCTTTAAGCTTGGAAGCCAAGCACTGACTTCTCTTTAGCTATGAAACTCCTAGATGACATCGTTCTTCAACAGAAGATTGTTTCATCTACACGGAAAATAGATTATTTAGTGTACTCGCCTTCATCAATGGTCTTAGCTAGAGTATCTGTACAACTTGCTGCAGCTTCTCCATTAACACTTGCTTCTCCATTAACACTTGCTTCTTCACCTTGAACTTCTATGCTATGGAGACTGCTTTTTAAACCTCACAAAGTAAGTGCTGTTACCATCAAATGGTGGTGAGCTTCCACTTAAGATTCAGAGGACATGTTGGCTTCCCTCTCATGACTCTTTCTTAAGATGGATTTCAACACAGCCATTACCACTCATCCACACAGAACAAACTGAGACCTCACATGCTGAAGAAGCATAGTAGTAAGTGTAGATACGACGCCATGTGCTATTGTGGACAAGCAGGGTCAACTACTAGCCACAACAATGTCAGAAAAGGGATTTAAAATAAAATAGAACCCCCTCTGTTTCTCTTATATAAAAAGATTCGCTGTATGTCCACATAATAGAATGTCTCATAACAACATTACAACACCTCAACCACAATACTTTAAGAAATGTGTAAGACAGCAGAAGACAGGTATATTTGTTGAGCCAGGAGTTATGCACCAAGTTTTATACAGCTTAACTCTTACAACATTTATAGCTCTATGTGTAGGTGCCACACTTTCTCATGTAAAGAAGATAAAACAATGCTGGGATTGGTTAAAGAAACTTGGTATCGCTTTTTGGGAGAAGCATGGAATGCAGAGCAATACCAGGAATAAATGGCGGAGAAAAGGGATGCCATATGCAAAAGATAGCAATGAAAAGGATTGTTCAGAGAGATGCATGCCTGAAGCACAGATGAGGTGAAATTGGTTGAGAACAGCTGAGCTGGTTGTTGCTATTGATGAAAGCTATCAAAACTGAAGAGTGGGTATTAGAAAAAACAGGGTACCTGAGAGAAAGGTCGTCTTTAGCCTGTGTTAAGTTAGTCCTTGTATTAAAGTTCTGACCTAGAGCTTGATCTGCACAATGCTTCTCTTCTCTAGTAAAAAGGAAAATGCTGTCAATGGCATGCATGTTTATCTACGCGTCCTCAGTCTGCAGAGGTTTCTCGGTAGTACCTGGATGCTGAGATTGCATTAAGAGCCCATGATCCTGATGCTGGCAAACAAGCTTTCCTGCCTTTCTTGATCCTTCTTTCATTTAATTTTAATGGAGTAAAACATGTATATCAATAATTCACATTCTTTTCTCTTTCCAGTTGTGCCTATATTCGTAACAAAAATTTCCAAGCCTACTCCTTTTATTTACACTTTATCTCTTAAATCCTCTGCCCTCCTAACTGAACGTTCCATTTTTATTAAGTGGCTGCTTTAAAAGATGCCCTTTTCTTAATGAAATCTACCCAAATAATTAATATTGCCCCAATTCCTTCCCATTTTCTTGACTCTCTGGCATATAGTCTATCCTTTTCTTAATGAAATCTACCCAAATAGTTAATATTGCCCCAATTCCTTCCCATTTTCTTTCCTCTTTGGCATATAGTCTACCTGTTATCCATAACTGCCATTTTACCTTACTGTCATTTAATCAACGGTTTATTATTTGCTCTTCTTTTAAATGCATTGTGTTAATTTCCTCAGTATCCTCATTGCCAGCTGGCCTGTTCCCTGCAGATTTCCTGTGGCCAAATGTCACTCTTAAGAGCCTGCACCTTCGGTGATTTCTCAGAGCATTTGTTTAGACCTTATCAATCATTATCTCACAATAAACAACAGCTTTGCAAATGGAGAGCAAGGCTCGCCCAGTGATTGATGCTTCTGGATGCCTGTCTTTTCTCCTTGTGAGAATTGCAAGGGCCCCCTCCTTTTATTTTGAGGACTCTGGCTGTACCTGCCATGGCTTATGGAAAAACAAGGCTCAACTGCCAATACCAGGCCCTCTCTTCTTTTCCTCTTACTGCATTTCTTTATCGGTTGTGACAATATGCCACAATTAATGATAGCAGAAATACCCATGTTTGATACCACATGCATCACACTTAGGTGTGATGGATTAGCAATTAAGGAAATTAATTCTGCCATTACAAAGTAACATCTGAACTTTGAAGATAGGCAATTGTATTGTATAAGGATCCGTTATGAATTCAGCCATAAGTATAACATTAGGCAAGATTATTTAGGCACAGAATAGTTTCAACATTTTTAGCTTTTTAGTTTCCCTAGCAATGGTTTACAATTCTTTTCCACCAAATTTCCTTCATTTCAGAGGGCCACAGGACCATCAAATTTCAAGGTCAGACAGATGATAGATAATTGCTATATATTTTTGACCAAGCAAATAATATTTCTAATAGAATGTTCATGATCAAAGGTCCACTGAAAATGAGTCTTTTCTGGAATGAGTAATTTACCTCTGTGGAAGATACCAGGTTTATTGTAATATGCTTCTCTTGATTTGAGAAGCTCTGGAATAACCAAAGTCAACCTGGTTGGCTGTATTTCCTGCAATACTTCACCTTTGAGACTTTTCAAAAATTATGATTATATTTTAAGTTCTGGGGTACATGTGCAGAACGTGCAGGTTTGTTACACAGGTATACATGTGGCATAGTGGTTTGCTGCACCCATCAACCCATCATCTACATTAGGTATTTCTCCTAATGCTATCCCTCCCCTAGCTCCCCCACCCACTGCCAGGCCCTGTGTGTGATATCTCCTCCCTGTGTCCATGTATTCTTATTGTTCAACTCCCATTTGTGAGTGAGAACATGAAGCTTTTTAACATACTTTTACACCAAAAATGCAGCTACCGAACTCTCTTTCACTTGCCTAACAGACTTGATCCTCTAGTGTTTCTTATATAGTCAGAGCCAATATATACCAAATAGCCCCTGGATTGCTGAGGCTGCCAGCTAATGGCCAGATCAAACCAAATAAAATAAAAACAATGCCTGAAGACAGTGTAAAATACAGTAAACAATCAAGACATAAAATTGTTCCATTAAGTTCAGTATTGTATTTCATAGGGAGGTAGTTTTATACTAACCCTGGTCTGACAAAATTATGCTTCTATAGCCATGGTGGGCAGAAAATCTACTAAAATTGATAGATTCATTAGTCCCATCAGTCTGCTTGGGGCCAATGTGGAAAATAGCCATTTCACAACTGGTTTGGTCTGAAGGTAGACTGTGGATATGGGTTCTTAGAAACCCAATGGAGAGGCAAAATGTGTCAGTATGGGATACGGAAACCTATACAGGTGAGAGCGTAAGGAAAGAAGAGGTCACGAAGAATACTGACTTTCATCCTTTATTACATCATCTTACATTTTCTCTGGTACCTTCTCCTTGCTGTAAGGACTACAATTCTGATGAAAATATCAAAAAAGCAAAACTCTATTAAGTCTAGTAACTATTTCCCTCCATGATATTTCCCTTATTTGGAATCAATGTTGTAATTGTCTGAATCATGAATAGGGCAGATAAAACATGTAATAAAATCAAACTTACACAGTATGTTCAGAGTCTGATTAGGTTCTCAGAAGAAGGTCTGGAAAACTTCATCGATCACTTCCAAATGTTTTAGACATATCAATTTCCATTGTATTAGTTTGATCTATGAATTATGACATGTTGTTTATTCTTTAAGATGATTTCCCTGGAACCTATAGCTAGAAATAGTATGTTAGATTTATTATTGAATGCATCAGAAATGCTGCATTTATTTAAAAACATTCTGATAGTAATACTCCAGAATTGAAACTGTCATTTTACCCAAGACGTTTAAATGAATCAACTGTTTTCTTATTTGTTTGCATGTTTTGTTTGTTTACATAGTTACATTCCATTACTGACTATTTTTATATGTCGGTAGCTGAGCTGGGATCTGGGAATTAAGAATAATGACAATTACAGACTACTATTTTCCTCATTCCTAGTATGTTTGAAAAAAGGATCTGTGGATGTTAGTTGAGTTCATGTTCACAACGGCTGTCAAAGTCAGAGAGAACATGCTTATCACCCCATTTGATACATGAATAAACTAAAGTCAGGCACTAAGTACATTCGTAGAAATCAGTCTATAATCCAGGAGTCTCCTCATTCAGCCTAGTGTGCTTTCTAAAAAACTGCCTTATTTTTACCTTTTTCTATTTATCTTAAGGCTCTCAAAATAAAAAATAAATCCCCTCAATAAAATAAACCATTTAAAATTTATCAGAGACAAAAGAAACTCAACACCACATGTCAAAAACTGAATATAGTTTTTTCATAAACAAAATTTAAACTTCCTTTTAACTAACGTCTTTTAACAAGTGCTTTCCTGACTTTTGCTATGAATTTGACAATAAATGAAATATTCAAAATATATGTTCCAAATAAAATAAACAAAATGTTCCATTTTTAAAGATATATTATCCCAGATATTAGACATACCCATTGTGATGTGGGCCCCTTGTCATTATGTTTATCTATTTTGAGCTACCCTTAGACCCACTGTAAATTGGAAACCTATCATGAAATAAATAAGATTTGAGGACAAAAGTAAGACAAAGAACTGAAAAATACATATAAGTCTTGTTTCCTGATCAGTCAATCATGTGACCATGATTTTACTGTCATGTTCTTCACAGTTATTTGATCAGGATGGTGATGAAGAAGGAAGGAGCATGTTTCACTGCATTTACAAAATGCAATTTTTATTCCCTAGAGTGACAACAGTATGATTTATGTCCTTGGAGTTAGGTAAAGTTCTGGATGTTAGTTTCGGATAGTGATATGCTTTCTTAAAAGCTCACACAGAGCCACTTTTCACATACAGATATGTATTGTCCAAGGCTGTGAAGGAGAAGAATCTCATTGAGGTAGTACCAATTATGCAGCATTATTTATATTCCTAACACACATTTATATAAATTATTTTATTTTTGGTTTGTAATAATTTCACACTATAGGTAGGGTGAGTTTTTGTATGTGTGTTTATCTTTTACACATAAAAGTAAAAGATAATAAGCTCTTCATTATACCTAGCCTTGTTCCTCAAAATACAAATTAAACAATGTAAATATATAGTATAATCATTAGTTAGTTCAATACATATATTTTAAAACACAAAACTGACCTAGTTTATACTAAGAGACATCTCTGCCAGGTACAATTAAGTGTAGATGAAATGTCAAATTTGTTGATCATTTGTGGTACCATAATCATTTCACAGATGGAGAGGAGAAGGATATAAAGGTTTACCTAATAGAGAACTTTCAGTTTCCTGGAAATCTCAAATTCTATCCCTCTCCTTGTGCCCAACCAATCTTCTCACTTCATGTCTCTGCCCACGAGTTTCTCTAGATAGAGTGCCTGCCTCCTTTATACTGTCTTCAGACTGCAAATCTCCGAATCATTTTTCTTTCCTCTTCGCTTTTCTTCACTTTGAGCTTGTCTTTCCCCTGCTCCTCACAACATGTTAACGGCAACAGTAGACCTAAAATCTTTATCAGACGGTGTTCAGTTCCCTTTGGCTGTGATCCCAAGTATTTCAAGGAGATAGCTGATCAGCATGACAAACATATTCAGCAGGTCACAAAAGAAGGCAATATAACAGGGCACACCTCCCTTTCCTTCCGTAGTTAAGAGACCATTAATCATTTTAAAACTTACTCAGTTTTCTCCTAATTATAGTATATGTTGATGATTAAGAACATAGGTTTTAACATCATACTCGCTGGGTACAAATCTTGACTACTCCACTTACTAGCCATGTGGCATCTTGGAAGTTACTTAAGTTCTGTACCTCAATTTCCTTGGCTGTGAAATTGAGGTGTGTGCCAGTAGAAACCCCTTTATAGAACTCTTATAAGATTGAATTACTCATTATGTAAGGTATTCAGAACAACGTCTGATATATAGTAGAATGTGTATAGGGCTTACTGATATTAATGCACAAATTAACTTATTTCATCCTAAAAAAATGTTAATAGTAGATATTAAATTATTTGCTTGTGATAAAAATCTAGAAAACTTTTGTCCCTGCATTAGAACTCAAGCTGACTCCAGAAACTTCAGTCTTTCCATGATTATTTTAACTTTTTGAAGATAATGACTTTCTATGTGGAGAAAGTCTAATGCTATGCTTAATATGCTGAGGCTATTCTGAAAATGACCTTACACAACATATCCAGGGGCAGGTGTGAACTCGCCAGCATCACTCCCATCACATTCTGCAGGCAGCTGTCTTCTTTGTCTTTGTGCATGTAGGCTCAATTTCTTTTTCTAAAGCGTAAAATAACTTTTATACCACCAGTGTCCTAACTAAGATGCACATCAGTGATGAATATATTTGCTAAATACATGTGTGCAGAGATTACTCTTGCAGTAATCCTGTCTCACAGGAATGTAAGCCCATTTCTAGAAATAAACGGAAAAAAAGAAATCCTCTGACAACACAAATTAATTGTCATAAAACTCCAGCATCAACGGCAGGTACTTGGACTTTCCTTTCAACACATAATGACTTTGACTTAACACACTGAGCTTGATTATCTGCTTGTTCATATCAGAACATGTTTCAAGTTTGAAATTAGAGAAGGAGTGGAAGTTTTGTTTGAATCAGGTAGACTGGCATTTGCAAGAAATTATAGATGATAACAATAAAGTGTTTTACAAAATATTCAGACTAAAAATAAAATATGTATTTTCAGATAGCACTGAAATAATCATAGTGGTAACTGTGAGTTATCAAGCAGTGGTTAAATGATGTTTAGCATTCTCTGTGATGAAAAAGCTTAGAAAGATCTCTATCACACTATATTGAAATGAGCTCATTTTTGACTTGAGAAACTAGTTTTTGATTATCTGAAAAAATACCCACCCCCCTTATAATGCCAGATAAATTAAATGATAATTTAATATGTTCTGTATAGAACACAGCTGTTCTATAGTGATCATTAAGCATATACCTTTCCTTGTTAAACTGAATACTCGTTGAAATCGAGATTGAAACTTCACAAAGAGGTTATTCACAAGAAACATCGGTCACTTTTGATAATATGCATCATAATTAGTTTTATAGATATGACATTTAATGTTCAGAGTAGAGAAGAAACATAACAGAAACTGGGAGGGCTGCAGATATTCAATCCAGTACGGAAAATAACTTCTGCAATTGTGTTCCATTTTTTAACTTCCTTAGCTCATAATTTCATTCTGATTGGGAAAGAAAAATCTCAGAAGACTCAGAGGTTCAAATCATATTAGTACTCAAAAGTTTGGATGTGCCTTCAAACTTCCTGGGCCTGAAAATATTGAGTGGAAATGCCACAAAAAAAACAGCTTCTTCACAGTGTTTCTGGCAGTTCGACTCCTGTTCCTGGCTGGAAGTTCAAGTGCAGAGATGCATGAAATTGAACAATGATAATAATAAAAACTTTTCTGAAACCATTTTAAAGCTGCGAAAAGTTGGATTTTAGGTCTATCTAATCTAAGGGAATGGCCCAGGTACAATTTTATAGTCAAATGGGTTCATCTTTTTTCCTTCTTTCTCATTTGGTTCCCATCACATGAAAATTTTACCCCTTTATTAAGGAGTTCAAACTTTGGCACCATTGAACTGATACCTGCTAATTATTTGGAGTTTGATTAGTTCATTTGTTGGTTAGCAAATCCTCTTTGTTCTGTTCTTTGTGAGGAATGTGGAATTCAATTAAACGAATCTTGCTCTTCTCTTACCTCTATGCATGAATATGCTGTGGGAGAAACGGTTAAAGTTATTGGGTAAAGTGCTAGACATTCTGAAGTGTGTTTCTACCTTTCATTACTCTCAGACCAAATCTTTTGTTATTATTGGGGGATACAAGGTTAGAGTCTCCATTTAAACATCCCCCAGGGCCATTTCTGGAGGAAAAAAAAAAAAGCTTTGTGTTTAAAAACAAAAAAGTGGATACTTTCTAATTTTTTGTCTTTGTTAAAGACAGTATTTTAAAATTCTCACAAAGAATTTTACTTCTTGGGATAATATAAATATTGTCTTTAACAAGGGAGTCTGCAAAAGGAAAAATGGACGCAACCTTATTTGTCCCTCTTTCATTCTGATTCCTTTCTCTCCTCTCTACAAGCTCCAAGCATTATTTCTAGGATATTTAAATTTCTCTTGGAAGAATAGTAAAAACAAAGGAGGGATTTGTTAAAATTCATCATCTTACAAAAGAAATGTGTATAATACTTTTAACATAAATGGATGCTCTTTTCTGTCACTCTTGCAACAGAGAAGCAAACATTCCTCAGAAATAAATTCTACTACAGTAACATCATTGGGAGATTTTCTGGGGACATCTTGACGCAGAGCCTCTCAATTATGCCTGAAACAGGATTTAAGATGATACAATTGGGGAGTGGTGAACAGAGAGTATATTTCTTCATTTAAATATCTATGATTTCATGAAAAATTTACCAAAATTTCTAGTATTATTTTTGAAAATCAATCATACATGTTTAGGCTCCATAAAATGCTGTTTTTGAAGTTGCAAAATATTGAAAATTCCTTAATAATCTGTTCACACATGACATTTGTGTGATTGTGTAAATGCTCTGTTCATTTTTCCTTCCAGATATGTTCATTTAGTCAAGGATTATTTTTATACAGACGAATTATGGTGATTAGAAGTTTCCACAGAGTTTGTATTCACAATAAATATCAATGATTTTAGCCTACTGAGAAGTTTTTCATAGCAGTTTATTTTCCTAACTCAAGTCCATAAGTCTAGCTTTAGAAGTAGCAAGGCCAATAAACCATAAAAGAACTATTTTATGGGTGATCCAGTAACTAGAATTGCAAGAAAAAAGAGAAAGTAAATAATTATAAGAAAACCACTATTGACTGGTTCATACAGTGGATGGCGTTTGCCTTCATCTGTAGGATAATTGGACCAGAGGGCTACAAATCCATTGCAATGCAAGGCTTTCCATACAAGACAGTTAATACACCATCAGGGAGCTAGTAGGAATAGTTTCTGTGTTGTAGCCTAAGTATGTTTTCACTCAGCTCATTTGCACTTCAAAGCTGAAGTCGATAATTCAGGCCCAAGTAGGTGCAATTTGGGCTATTTCCCTTTTGTAGCATATGAACACAAGCTGAGAAAATCTCTAAATTCATTTGCACAAGGCATTACTGGCCAGAGTCAGCAAAGCAGAGACACGGCTAATTTCCTATAGGTAAGTATTATCCCTATGAATAAATCCTTCGGGAGTTGGGGATGGTTGGTGGACAGGGATTCAGGTAAACATGGTTTGCTCTCTATTGGTGATCAATGATTTTATTACATAAAACATAAGGATATTAGTTGCCTTACAACAGATCTTAGAAGTTTATCTTCAGCAAAACACTTGTGTGGTGAATTAACAAGTCCAACCAATCATATTCATGGGGCGAGAAATGTCTGGTGAATGATAAGAAAAAACATGCGCCAGGAAAGGTGAGCTCTGTCTAGGTCAGGAACAATGTGGTTAGATTATTATCAGAAAGTGCAAGCATCAGAAAAATGGTGGAGCAAACTATTTTTGTTCAAACATCATTTAATAAAATCTCTCAATGGCCACTTACCATGTAACAACTGTGAAATGTTTTTCTGGTACTTCATACTCTGTTATGTTATTCAATTCCATTCTGCTAAATGTGCTAAGCACCTGTTTTTGTGTACTGAAACCACATATCCCAAATTTTATAGGTCGATCCTGCAACAAGCCTGCCCCAACATCATACTCGTTTCCACATATGCATTACAGTCAACATAATCAGTTACTAGCCACTGCGTTAGAGAATTTCACTAGCATTTATTAGGAGCTTTTCTGTGAGCTATGATTGCATTTAAAGTGATTGGCTTAACCTGCTGAGCTAAGAGTTTTTGTGTGTTTGAATTTCTTTTAATCCAACATTTACTGAGATCATCCTTTGTCCCAGAAACTGTGTGAAATACTTTTCATACATTACCTTATTTTCTCACTACAACATCATTATGGGCAGTGCACTACCATTGTACCCATTTTGCAGATAAAATTTGAGACACAAAGAAGTTAGGTGACTCATGCAAACTTAAATAACTTGCCCAGGTTTTTCTGGCAAAAAAAAAGATTTGAAATCATATCTCCTGATTCCAAGTTGAATGCTTTTATATTAGACGCATAGCATTTCATGCCTGTGACACAAAGTAATACACTTGTAATAGTTCTTAGGATACATACCAGTGGCTTCTTCACAAGAGACATGAGCATTTGCAAAATGGAATGTCTCAGATTCTGATGATGCCTGCCTGGCTTCTTATACACTTGCCATCCTGGTCCTTCCTCACCTATTCCATCTCTTTCTCTGTCTACTCATTTTTCAATACCAGTGTTTGTTTAAATCAGATAATTTTTTCATTACCCCATGCTCAGCTTAAAGCTCCAAGTGTTTCCTACCTGAAATGCAAATTTCTTGTTTTAATCCTCCTTCCACCCTGGAATTTTCTGGAATCCCACTTTATTACTTTGTTCTTAAATGATTTCCCTTTCCTCAGGCTCATGTAAATTCATAATTAATTACATTCTGCCTATTATTGCCTGATTTCAGTAGCCTTAAAACATTTTCAATAAATCTTTCTCAAATCTCACACTTATATCTATGATAACCTAATTCACAACAAGAAAGAAATAATTATTTTTAATCTTTATTGAGCGCTAGACTTCTGCCACATTTTATACCAAGGACTTTTTAAAAATTGCTTTGGATCTACTCTGTGAAGTACAGATTATCATGGCCATTTTATACGACAAAAATTTGAGGCTTTGAGAGATGAGTATGTGCCTAAGACAATCGTGGCAGAGTCACGAACCACAAATCTTTGACCCAAATGCCCATGCCTATCTCCTACTGACTATTCCCCCTAGAGTGATATATTTTTTCAGTGATCCTCTCGCTAGTTCATGTAACAACTTCAAGGATTTTCTAGTGTAACAACAACAACAACAAAAAAGTCTAGAATAGTCTGGAGTGAGGCTTAGCAGGTTGAATTTTAGGCAAACTGGCCTGATTTGAATGGGCAGGTAACATTTCTTTGGATTCCTCTAAGCACAGCCTCAAGAACAGGAATATGTTCATCCAGTAGACTCTCAGGTCCAAGGTTTTTAGTGTGTTTCAGAGATAGGGTCTAGCTCTGTCGCAGAGGCTTGGGTGGAGTGTTGCCCTCATAGCTAACAGTAGCCTGGAAATCCTGGACTTAAGTGATTCTCCCACCTTGACTTCCAGTGTAGTTGGGACTGCAAGTGTGCTCTACCCCTTATCCCTCATTTAAAATTTTTGTATCTATGAAGTCTTCCTCTGTTGCTCAGGCTGATCTCAAACTCCCAGGCTCAAGTGATCCTCCTGTCTCGGTCTCCCCAAATGCTAAAATTATAGGCATGATCCACTCCTCCCAGACCTGAAAGATTTTTTATGATACCCTGTGTTGCTACAAAAATAAAAGCATCCTATGCAGAATTTACAGTGTCTTTCTTGCAAATTTGCGTGCTTCCCTTTGTTTCAAAATTACTGCCATCATCTAATGAAAAAAACAGATTAAATTAATCAAAGGAAAAATTTAGGCTGAACATAAAAAAAAATTGTTAATGGTGATATCCATTAGACTCTATTAGAATCCCCATTGACTGAGTCATTTACAAGAAGACTGCCATCCCCTGGAGATGACCCTGAGACCATCCTAAGCCCGAGGAGAAAGGAACATATGGAACCCACAGGTCCCTCAGCCACTAATGTGGATGATTTTTTTTCTGAATTCCCTCATTTTGCCTTCTTGTCAACAAATCCTGCCATCATTTCACTCACATCTTTGCAGCATTTTCCAGAGCTGTTAACAGAAATCATTTCACAGAGAGTGGGAAAGAATGTCATTTTGTCGTTTTCTTGGGGGAGTACAGGGAAGAACAGGCAGTCTCTGCTTCCTATGGCTTTCATGATGAAAAAAGAAAAGGAGAATGAGGCCTGCCTGCTAGTGGGCTGCAAGAAACAACTCTGTTTGGCAGCATTGTGCAGAATAGTGACTGCGAACTCCCAGACCAACCTCTCTCCTTACTAACTAGAAGAAAGAACAGTTTGGGACCACACTGATACCCCCAAACTTATTGTCACTAATGAGCTGTGTGAACTTAATCATTACATTATATCTAAAAGGTAAGAGGGACCTTAATGATCATCAAGTGTAACCTACTTCTTAATGCAAGAACTCCTTTTAATTACAGAATTCCTGTGAGATGGCCATTGGAAGCTCATTATTTCATTGAATTCTCCATCCCATGGTTAAGTTGTTTCATTTGTTTAGAAAGCCTTTTATTGAGCTAGGGCATTCATTCATTAGTATTTGCTTTCCCCTTTGGAATAATAATAATGATGTATGACAAGAGAGTAGTAATCGTAATAATGATGATGCTGATGAGTAACAGAACTTTTTTTCTATGTGCTAGGCATGTAATAAAAATTTACATGTGTCTAAGTTCTTATTTATCACCATAAAACTTATATGTTATAGGAATTATGATTTACTCCTATTTTAAAGAAGGAAGGATTGAAACATAGAGTGTTAGAATGACCTCATGAGGGTCACAATACTCAAAGGTGGAGAATTAAAATTCGAACCCAGTTCTGTTTGGTTACAGGACTCGATATACTGGGCACACACAAATGCCTCTAGCTCCTTATCTAACACATTTCAATTACACTGTGTCCTTACTCCTCTTTTTTCCAGATTGCATATCCCAGCTTCCTTAAGTATTTCGTATTTAATATAACTTTCAATTGCCACATGACTATGGTAGATTTTATATTAGAAGTTTCTAGCTTTCTTTTCTAATGTAGGGAAGCTAGAACTGGAAAAAATCCCAAAAATGTGGTTTGACAAGTGAGGCACATAGAAAATTCTATTGCTACCCTTCATCACCTTTCCAAACCAAGGTTCTGCCTTTGCAATAATTATTAATAGCAAAGATGATAATCGACATCAGAAGAACATCAAACTATAAAACTTTAAGGAGAAAAAAACACTTATATTTGAGAAAACCCTATTGTGGGTTTCAGATCAGAAGGGTTCTTTTTATTTGTTTGAAACATCATAATTTTCTCTGTAAAACTGAGTATGGACTTGGTTTAAATAATTTCTCTAGTCCATTTGGGGATGTAGTGCGACATCTCCCTCCATCTGTCAAGATTTGGGGTTCATGTGCTTCTGTCTCAGCTGCCTGGATGCAACCACACAGAGGATGCACCCCTCTTGTGGATTCAAGAGCTCCATTGTAAGTTTCTGACAGAGGTAACGTTGCTAAGAGGAGCTCAGGCTTTCGAAATAGTCAGGAAGATAAACATGAACTAGGTGTGACTGTCTCTGGATGGCCCAAAAAAAGGACAGGGCACCAAAGAATGCATAGGCACTGTTTATTTACACAGCTATAATGGAAGTCAGGATCACTACACAAGTCTCTGGTTGTGGAAGCCTTTCCCTGACACAGTCAGGTGAGCTCTGAGGTTGACGTGGAAATTGTACTGAACAAGAATGGACCTTTGAAAAAATTTGAAGGGTAGATAGGGAAGTAAGCTAGCACGCTTTCAGTTAACTCATACACATTCCAATATAGGGGCCAAGGGAGAGCTCTTCTCTTGGCCCTCTGAAGTTTCTCCAAAAAGTCAACTCACAAAAGGCAGATTAATTGGATAGAAGGCACACAAATTCATTTAACATGTATACATGGGATCCTTCAGAATGAAGACCCAAAAATACAGAGAAAATCGTTCATTTTTATGCTTATGTCCAACAAAGTACGGACAGCTATGTAGAAATATGACTAGACAAAAAGGGCAGGATCTAATGCTAATAGACTGGGGAAACCCAGCAAGGTCTGTCTATGGAGATACTTCTTGGTATCTCTGAGCATGCTTTCCTCCTGGGTATGGGGCAGGACTCTCGCTGGAATAGGGATCTTATGACCCCCAGTAAAACAAAGCAGGTTCAAGAATTTCTTTCTGACAAAGCTTTTACGCAGAGAGTGTGGAGGGAAAGCGAGAGTGATGTTCTTAAGTCTTCTGGCTGGCTTTGGGGAAAAGAGACCCTTGTTTCTATGGCCCGCCATGGAGAAAAGGAATTCCAGTTTCTATGGCTAACCTCGAGGAAGAATGGGAGAAAAACTTTTGTTTCTGAGGTTGCTTCTGAGGCTTTCATTTTATGGTATTGTTTTCTGAGCCAAAACACAGGTAAGTAACAAGGCCAGTGCAAAAAGAAGCATATAGATCTCATCAAAAGGAACAGTAGCAGCAGCAGTTATTTTAGCTTTATAAACAGTAGCAGCAGCAGTTATTTTATCATTATAAAATGATACTGCTATGGAAAAAGAATAACATCAGTAATATGAGGAGTCCTACATGAAGATAAGGACAAAAGGGGAGCTTTGGAGTCAGGCTACTGCTATGCATTTCCGTGTATTTTTCTATGTGGCTTTGTTGCCTATGGCAATACAGTTTGTGAAAATAAGTGAATCAAAATCTAAGCTGTTGGAAGTATAAATTATTTTGAGTCTTCAAGAAACATGATTACGGGGCCTGGTTTATGTGACAGGCAGTTGTAACCAAGGCAGTTGTAGCTTTGTTTCTCTGATTATAGATTAAGCCTTCTTTCTTGCCTTCACTATTTTGTAAAGTATTACAAATGACTGAAGGGTTCTGGGGAAGATCCTTTCTCCCTTTATTGTTGTTGATCTTCATTATAGATTAATTTCCCTCTCACCGTTCCCACACAAAGACTTCATGGCTATTGTATTGTATTTAGATGGAATGTTATGTGTACTCTTTCAAACTGGAAAGGAAATGAAAATGAGCTGTATGAAAAAGACTCTACTAATTAAATTGTTGTAACTCATAAGACAATCTTGTATAGAACATTTTGTATTCCTCTCAAATTTCTTTGTTTTCTGCCTATATAAGCAAGAACCTAACTTTTAACTTTGGAACACTGACCCCATTTCTCTGGAGTCTGTGTCTCTCTAATGGTGGTCCCCAGATTTTTGCTTGAATAATCTGAATTCTGATCTTTTTGATTATTTCAGGTTGGCAGAGTCTTCATAAAAGTGTTTTGGGAGAGGCACTCTGGTGTCATAAAAATACAATTAAATGTGAAGAGTACTGGATTACAATTCTAGTTATGAAGTAGTAGTGTAGTTGGAGACACTGCTTATAATTTTTTTGTGTGTGTGTGTATGTAATAAAACCAAAAATGCAGAATACCTTAAAATAAAAACATCTTTCTCTTGCTCTATCTTTACAACTACCTAGTCCCTGTTCTAAGGGTAATTCCTTGTTGTTTTTTCAAAAATTTTGCTTCTTGTAGAGGTAACATTCATAACTTTTCCAAGGCACTAATATGACTTTTGATCTATAACATATAGGTATTACCATTTCCTATCTGTTGAAGGTAAATATTAAACCCATTTATATGACCCTTACTTTTAATCTTCCTCTCCATTATTAGATTTTTAGTTGCTTATCATTGTTATTAAACAATTTTTAAAAAAAATCTTTAGTGCTCATTTCAGCAGCACATACCGTAAAATTGAAATAATACAGAGATTAGCATGACCCCTGCTCAAGGATGGCATGCATATTTGGGAAGTGTTTCAAATTTATGAGGAATTTGGGAAGTGTTTCAAATTTATTCAGCCTTTAAAAAAAGAGTGAAATTTTTACACATGCTGCAACATGAATGAAACTTGAAGGCATTAGGATAAGTGAAATAAATCAGATACATAAGAACAAATATTATATGATTCTACTTATACCTAAAGTAGACAAATTCATAGAGACAAAAGTAGAATGTTTGCTAGGAACTGTGGAGAGAGGTGAATAGGAAGTTGTCATTTAATGATTATAGAGTTTTAGTTTGGGAAGATAAAGGTTCTGGAGCTGAATTGTAGAGAAAGCTGCGCAACAATTTTGAACGAACTTAATGCCACCTAACCACAAACTTAAAAATGGTCAAAATTGTACATTTTATGTTATTTATAGATACTATACATGTAGCATATAATTTAGGTCTTACCCATATCTTTTGATTTACTCTGTAAAATTAACATGTTTCTCCATATTTTTTTCAATTTTCACTCGTTATACTAGATCTCCATGCACATACTTTTTAATAAAGTTATGTAGAAACAATAGTTGCAGACATTTTTGGGTGCTGTTACCAAATAATTTTTCCTTCTCTCTTATACGTGCATGCGGTGATTGAGCTTTCTGGACCTTGCGCATTTGATGTAGGCAGGTGACCACCTTTGGCAAATGAATTGAAGAACAGGAAATAGAGTCATGATCAGATCTGGGCATTTATAGGCAAAGTTATAATTCCTCTGCCACAGCAACTGGCACAGTTTGAGATGGGTTTTTTTTTTTTTTTGTATGTTTGAAATTGCCTAATGATATTTTTAGGAGTAGGAGATTTGTTTGTTTGATTTTTTTCCATCTATGATTTTTGTGTAATTGAGGTCCTCTTTAAATAGAAAAACTCATGTATTTTTTTCTGATATGCAAATCTTTCCTGTATTTTATTTTGCTTATTTCCTCCTTTCCATTTTCCACTTTCTTCTCCCAGAGCTCATATTTATTAGATGTTGGCTATCTCAGGTTTTCTTTTCCCCATTGTATATTTTGTCATATTTTCTGCCTCATTGTCCATTTTCCTCTATGTTCATATTGAGCTCCTTCATTTTGTTTTATTGATTTTTTTTTTTTTGGTGGTATCTTTCAAATCTCTCTGAAAAGAATAATTAGATTTTCTTTTTGAGTTTCTTCTCCTTCGTGAGTTATTTCTGTTTTCACAATAATTGTTTTATGTACTTATTTTCTCAATTTGATGCTGCTTTTTTATATTCCTGAGTGGTTATAGGTTATTTTTAGCATATTTAAAACAAGAGGTATTGGCTGACTTTTCCAGGTAGTGAACTAAATGCTCTCTACTGTTGTGTAGGTAAGCTTGTTTTCCCCACAATATTTCTTCTTCAATCAGGAATCTGACCTGGCCAGCTAGGCATATAAATCACTAAGATGCCAGGCTTTTAATAAGGGATTGCCAAAGCAGGAAGAAATTTATTCTGTGACACCGGCACTCACTAGTGCTTCTAGTCCAACCCAATCAATACATTACATTTTTTAAATGAAGAGGTCATTATTTGCGTTACAATGATTATTGTCATTTTGCTTGGTTTTATTTTGGTTAGAATCAATGTGAACATTTTTGTATCCTTCTTATATCCAGGAACGTGGGAGAGAGAAGAGAGGAGCAGAGAGCTGATTGGCTTCTTGTCCCAGGGACAGAATTTTAATCAGACCCTCTACTCTCCCCTACCAATTCTGCACCCCTTTTGTAATTCCACCCTCTATGACTACCAATTTTTTCCAAAACCCTTTGGGGTTTGCTTGAAAGGTTAGCTCCCTTTTTTCCTGCCATTCCTTTCTATGTTAATTTTTGACTGTAGATTCCTTAACCATCTTTGTTCAAATGTATCATTCCCATTCATTTTTTAATCTCTCAATAGTGCTTCAAAATCTGATATTGGATAATGATTCTTCTCCCATTCTCTTTGCTGGTCAGGTTTATGGATTTAATTCTGTTTTTATTCTCCCACATTTTAGAGAAATAGAGGCAAGTGCAGGTACTTTATCACCATATTCAACCAGAGATCGTGTTATGTACTTGGAAAATTAAGAAATACATCACACTTTTTGCATCTGCAGTGGTACACAGTATGTCCTTAGTGAGAGCCACAAGCGATAAGTTTGAACAGGTAGAATGCAAGGAGGCATTATTAGTGTTACCTAGACACAAAGTACATTATGATAGTTTTAATAGTTTTTAAGCCATTTGATAATAAAGCAGTAGGAAAATGAGAAACAAATGAAAGCCAGGATTTCAGTCAATAGCCCTTTCTCTTGCTTTGTCTTTTTTTTTTTTTTTCTTTTTTGACTGGGTCTCAGGACATAGTTGAATATGACCATCCCCAAATTCCATTATTAAACTAGCAGTTCTTCTTCTAAATGTAACTAATTGCAATGACTTAGTGGAATTGAAAATAAAAAATAATGATAGTAGTGAGTATCAGAAAAACTAAAACATTTTACTAGGTTTTCTATTTGCATTTTAGATGTTGTTTCTCAAAAAATCTCAAATTCAGGTTTTATTTTTGTAATTTCCTGCTTCTATAAATATTTCCCCAGTCGTTTTCCTCAGTTCTTATAAGAATACATATGGTGCTCCTGAAAAATATTTTCACAAGTACTTGTGGGTGATTTATTGGTGCTTAAATCCATCCTATGTTTGGTGTATAAAATCGTGTCTACTCAAAATATTCAGTGTTGACAGCAACATGGTTTTCAAAATCTATCCAGGCCTCCCTTCTGTCCATCTGCTTTTATTAACTTCCCTTTGCTCTTGTCCTTCTCAAATTTCTGGGATTTCAGTGATGTAGTCCAGTTCCTGGTATCACTCATTCCCCCTGCTTCTGATATCCCATTTGGATTGTGGTTTCATTTATATCAACCATGACTGTCTTATTCAAAGTTATATGTCCAAACCTCCTTTGACTCCACATTCCTTAACATTTTTCCCAAACATAAAACTGATGGTTAGAGTCCTATAGGGATGGGAAGAAGAAACAAATGGCATTTCTCCACCTGCATCTCTGTGCATCAAGCCAGAGTCAAATTTTACGTTACATTGAGTTAGAAGAATTGTTGGTCAAGCTAAAGTAGTAATGCAAGGTGTGTGAAGTGCTAGAGAATACTGGAGCATGAAAACATCTGCTGGGGAAAAAAATCAACTGAAAATGGTGGAGGTGATTAAAAGAGACAGAGGCTAGTGTTCACAGCTGGGCTTTTGTGCATGGAGATACTTCATAAAATAGAATATTTGAATTTGAAATTTGAATTTCATCCCACTTATTACCCATTGAAATCAAATATGAATGATTCATGTATTTACCAAGAATGCTTGGAATGCTTTGTGCTAAATATGATGGAAAATTCAATGGCAACTAAGGTACGACCTTTGAAGAAACCTGGCAAATGGCAGAGAAGTGAGAGGTGAGTTTACATTTAATGGAGAAAGGGAAAAGAAGAAAGATGTGTCAATGTTTTGTAAGTGGCAGCATAAGTACTTTTGGACTAGAAGGATACCCTGTGACTATGGCTGTAGATAGAAAAAAAAGAATTTTACACCCTAGTTTTGGAGCCCATATAATCAAGGCAACCCTCAATACCTCTGAGGAGCACACCGGAGAAGAAAGATGACAAGGACAACTTTCCAGTAAGCTCTATCATGGTCCATGGCAGGGGATAAGAAAGAGTTTCCATTTATTGGAAGTGCTGAGGGTAGCTAGAAAATAAATTCCTATTAATAACACTTGTTTGTTTGTCAAATAAGAGCACTTACTTAATAAAAGTATTTTTAATTAGGCCATCTGGTTAAGTTATCTTGCATAATTACAAGTCCAAATCTTTCCATTGATGTTCTCCCGGAATAGTTTGAAGATACTGTTCCATTCTTTAAGTCATCTTTAAAAATTAACAAGAGCCATAAATCACTGCTGATCCTTTGGCTCAGTTCTGGACATTTCCTTAGACAACAATGCCATTAAAAAATTCTATTCATTAATGTGTTGGGTTATACACCTACAGTGAATTTCATTTATAATAGAGTCTTCCACTTAGGAATCTTGCCAAGGGAAAGGTCATTCTGTGAACGTCGCTTATGTTCATAGAGAGAACACCCCATGCTCCCATTATACATGGCTGAGTTATTCTACTCAGAAGAACTGTTGCTTTCTCCTTTGTCATGTCTTCAATGTTCTAACAATTTGGAAATGTCTTCATTTCAAACTTCCAAGTGCACAGAGTAAAAGAAGAAAATGTCTCATACAACAATAGTGTGCAACACAGGTTACAAAGCTCACAACCCAGGCAAGGTCAATTGGTACCAACTTGGTTTCTGAATTGTGAGGTTGGGTGAATTGTCAGGGAGGGTAAGACTCTACATCTATGGCTGTCATACTGAGCACTGAACAACATTTAAGTGTGACATTCACAAAGACTATAGTGAATGAAACTCTGAAATCCTCTGGAGGCCTTATAGACCCTCTGTTCTTTGGCCACAAGCAGCAAAAGTAGACACTGAGGTTGTTTAGGGAAAAACAGTATTCCATTGCCACATAGAACAGAAAGTTGCATTGAGTTTTCAGGGTATGCTATATTAGTAACCTTAGTATGCCTATAGGAAAAATAGAAAAGAATATTTACAATTGAAATGTTGGTCTCATCTTATCCATTGAAATCAAACATAAATGATTCATTAATTTATCAAAGACACAATAGGCACACATTATGTACAATGCATTATGCTAAATGTTATGGAAAATTCAATGATGAGTAAGACAGTACCCTCAAAGGAACCTGGGATCTGACAGAAAATAGAGTTAAATAAGCATTTAATGGAGTGACTGAAGAACGGAAGAAGGCTAAAGAATCAAACTGTGATTTGAACATGGAGGTATCTAGCCTTAAAATTACGAAAAAAAAACCCCATAAATTTTGTAATATAGACCACATATGACGTATGCCAGCAGAATAATTTATGATAAATATCTTCGCAGTCACAGAACACTCAGATATATTTAAATATGTCTGCTTTTATGCCTTTAGATATGATATTGTATAGCTGTAGACAGATAATAGAAACCAAAGTATAAATTAAAGAAAATATAAATGGGGAACACAATACATGGTTGAAATGTAAAGAGATTATGATGAGAAAATAAAAAAAGGATGAGTGGATGGAGACCAAGAGAAAAGAAAAAAGAGAGAGAAAGAGAAAAGGAAGGAATTACAGAAGGAGGGAGGGAGAAAGAGAGAAAGAAAAACTGAACACCCGGGGTAGATAATAAAAGAGACCAATTTTAATCTTAGTGATATATCCATGAACATGAAAAATAATTGATGATTTACCAAGTGTAATTGTATTTAATTTTTTAGCATCAAATACAAAGATATTTGCTTGGACTTAAAATAATTTTAATCTCTGTATTGCCAATGAAGTGTTTATATTGTATATGAGATAACTTTCAGCCTAGGACTTCTTTGTGCATTTTTAATGTTATGGTGACAATTCTATCAATGTCTCCATGAAGCTAATAGTTTTCTTTCAAAATAAAAAAAAATTGAAAGACAGAATCCTGATTGTTCTTCCGATTTCCAGAAAATTGCCCTTGTTCTAATTCATAATATATAAAACCAGATATCAAGTTTTCTTAACTATATTCATGAAATCTTTTGCATATCAGGCAAAAATAATAACGTTTGATAAAATGAAATTACAAATCATTATTTAATTGGCATATAAACTTCCCCTTTCATCCTTCAGTCCTCTCTTAAGGAAAGCTCCAGAATTTGATTCAATCTGGAATCATGTTCCGCTACACTAGCTCCCAGATCTAGCCAATTATCTACGAAGGTTTCTTCTTGGATACCCTCAGTTAGCTCTGTTCATTCAGTGGAAAACTTGTGGTACTGAATTCATTCTAAATGACAGGCAGAAAAATCTGTACTACTTGAATGGCAACTTAAACATACAATGCAAGGTATTTGATTTAACTTAATTTAATTTAGCTGTCAAAGCCCCAACAAAGATGCTCAGTGTTTCATGTGGAGTTTATGTGATATATACAGGGGTGTGTGTGTGTGTGTGTGTGTGTGTGTGAGAGAGAGAGACCACACAATTTTCTTATGCCTCTATAATGTTATTTTTGTTGTTCTTTTTTTGAAAAGTAAGAAAAAAAGCATGTTAATCTGTATAAAGTTGTAAAGTATAATAGAAACTATATTATAACTTAGATCACATAATTTCCAAAAATTTTAAGTAGTTATCTTATGCTGTTTTCAGAATTCTGTCTTGACTATGCTTAGACTACCTATCTACCAAGCACAGAACCACAACAAATTGAAATAATGATTGTCTCCGGTGTGCTCTATACCATAGAGATTCAATCAATCAAATGTCTAATAAAATATGCTCATTTCCCATATGCCCAGGACTGTACCAGATATGATAGAACATATGAAATCATAGGACATAATTCCAGCCTTTGAAAGTTTTCCAAGGTTGACAGTTACCTTCTTGGGAAACTCAACAAGTCTTTATAAGGAAACATAACTTTAAAATGAAAATACGAGAATGAACAAGAGTGCTTAGGAGTTAAGAAAGAGAACATAACTGAAGGGAGTATAAAGGACATAAGAGGTGAAACATCCAGCAGTGTAAGGTAGTTGATTTCCCTCTGGAAGGAAACATCCTCAGTATTAAAACTGCAAAATGGATGGCAGACAATGGGTAAGGGCTCTTATTTAGTAGGAAACATGAATGTGGTGGTAAAGATTTGAGGACGGTTAGAAAAATGTGCAGTAAAAGGTAGAAGGTATTAAAATAGTCAAAAATGTACCTCAGACTGAAACAATGCTTCTTCCTAAAATAAAATGCCAGAGAATTTCAATTAACTTTATTTCAACATAATCTCTCAGGAATTAGGCTGAGACATAATGTTGACATTCACAAGTAATTTATTTGATGACATTTTAGAGCGGCTTACAGCACGCTTCCCTTCACCTGCCCTGCCTTACCTCACAGATGGGCGGGAGGTGGTGAGAATATGGTGCCATGTTCTGCAGAGTATAGGTAACCATTGTACATAGCTTACAAATATGTGGGGGAATAGTGTGTCGGAAAAGCCAAACCATAAAAAAAAATTCTTAAAATGTCAGTTTTAGAGCAATTCACCTCTTAACCAATAGGATGGATATATAGGAAACCAGAGGAAAGAAAATATATTTGCAGTAGAAGTAGCAGACAGTTAAAAGATGCCTTGTTATTTCCCAAATATATTAGCAATGAATATTTAGAGAATACCTGGGCTGTTAATGTGAATATAGCCACCAACAGCACCCAGCTGCTATGGATGTGGCACTAACATTACAACAGTATAAGTGAAGATAGGACAGTAAGTTTAATAGCATTGTCTCTATCATGAACAATTTGAGTTGGCTTCAGGAATTAAACCTCGGTTTATATATACATTTCATCCTATAATTCCATACTAAGAAGTGGAGCATCAGCATCTTTCAAAATAGTAAAACTGAAGATTCTTCTCATGGTTTTTCATGTATCTGTAGTACTGATGTTAGAATGTAGCTGCAGACTGGCATATATTGTTTCTTGTCTGTTTTATATTGATGGGCCAACAGACAACTCAGATTGTCTGTTCTGAGTGTGTATCTAGCAATAGGTACAAATTTTAAGTTAGAATTGGCCCCTATCCTTAAGAAACGTATAATCTGGTAAATAAGATCAGATAAACGTGAAAAACAAATAAACAACTATGTCATTACAATTGTATTCTCGTCACTTAGAATTTGCATTAACCTGTCACACGTAATCGATGAATGGTGTTTTAGACCAGAAAACGTTGCTGATTACAAAGAGGACATGCTTAGCTTTTTGTACACCCTCTAATTTGCCCATATAGAAATGATCATATAGGTTTCTTGCTTTCTGCAAGATCAGTTTTCTACCAAGAGATCTGCATTCAATATGTCCAAAACTACCTTTAAAAATTTTAGCTACTTAATTTTCTCTTATCCTTGAAGGCTTTTAACCAAAAGAGTACTATCTGGGAGTTATTGAATATGCGTTGAGGAACTAAGCAAAGCCCCATGGAAGTGGCAAGGTTTCACAGGTGGTTGTGTTGCCACTCATACGCTGAGTGTCTCAGTCTAAATACTGTTGGGTTGGTGAGCGTTCTTCAAGAACAAACAGCATTTCAAATCTTCACAATAACATGTAGGTGTGTCAGGCACAAAGCCAAATTTTGGGCTTTGAATGTCAGGTGCTTAACATATATTTGTTTGTTCAATAAAGAAGCCAGGGCATTCAGCATTTCCTATCAAACAGGACTTACTGTGCCATATTCAAAGTGGAATTTCTCTGCTGGTCCACATGTCATTCCTCTTACTCACTCCTTTCTATATTGATTTAAATCTTGGTTTTGAAGACTACAACTTTATCTCATTTAGGTAAAATTTTACTGGCTGTTCCTTTTTCTTCTGCCAGCTCCCTTTTTTCTGAGTGATAATCCTTGTCCCAATGTATAGTCAACTAAAGATAGCTGCTCTTCCCTACAGAGGATTGTGATTTCTGACTAGTAACAAACAGCTGGGTTGATTCCATACCTTTGCTATTGTGAGAACTGCTGTGATAAACATACGAGTGCATGTGTGTTTTGAGAAAATGATTTGGTATATACACAGAAATGAGATTGCCGGGTACAACAGTAGTTCTGTTTTATGTTCTTTAGATATCTCCAAACTACTTTCCACAGTAGGTAAACTAATTTACCTTGCCACTAATAGTGTATAAGTGTTCCCTTTTCTCAGCAGCCTTGCCAGCATCTGTTATTTTTGACTTTTGAAGAAAATGTGGTACTTGTAAACCATGGAATACTACACACCCATAAAAGAAGGAAATCATGACCTTTGCAGCCATATGGATGCAGCTGGATGCCAATATCCCAAGTGAATTAATGAAGTAATAGAAAATCAAATACCACATGTTCTCTCTTATAAGTGACAGCTAAAAATTGGGTAGACATGGATATAAAGATGTGAGCAAGAAACATTGGAGACCACTGGAGGTGGGAAAGAGGGAGGGAGGCAAGGCCTGAAAAATCTGTTGGGTAGGTTTTTTATGGTACCTATTTGTTACTATGCTCACTAACTTGGTGACAGGATAATTTATAATCCAAACCTCAGCATCACACAATACACCCATGTAATAAACCTGCACGTGTACCTTCTGCATCTAAAATAACAGTTGAAATTATAAACAAAGAAACAAACAAAAAACCCAACTGGTACAGATGAGCATCTTCCACACCACAGTCCTAACTCTCTGTAGTTAGTAATTAGTGAGAGACTGAAAGACAGAAATTGAGTCATGGCCTCCAAGCTCTGCTAGCAATTCCTACAACATGTCCACTCTGGGCAATACAAAACAGCTAACTTTCACTTAAAAGTCAAGAAACCCTCTTGATATTTGAGCTTGTGATGATAGCTATTCAGGTATATTTAACATTTTATTTATTTATTGAGCTTTTTTGTTAACTACGAATTGTAACTTCTTTTTATATGAAAGTCAATTTCTTTAGGTACCTTTGTAAAGCACACTTCAGTGCATGCAATAGTCTTCTTTCCACAGGTATACCTTGAGCCATAATTGGAAGTAAGAACTTACATGTGGAATGTGGTGAAAATTACAAACCAGCATTCATGAAATGAATAAAATGGTAGCTTTTTTTTAGATTCAATATATACATATGAAGCAAGTTTCCCAATGCTACAAATGGTTATGAAGTGTGTCTAAAGGTAACATTTCAATGTGTATAAAAGTGACTAGATTAATTTGTTGTGTTTTTTTTTTCTCATTTATTTAGCAACTCAAACCTGGTCACTGAGCACCTACTTTGTGATGGTCACTGTATTTAGAGCTAATTATCAAGGGCAATTATTTTTTCTTTTTCTTGAGATGGAGTTTCGCTCTTAATCGCCCAGGCTAGAGTGCAATGGTGTGATCTTGGCTCATTGCAACCTCCACCTCCCAGGTTCAAGTGATTCTCCTGCCTCAACCTCCTGAGTAGCTGGGAGCACAGGCATATGCCACCATGCCTGACTAATTTTGTATTTTATTTTTTAGTAGAGACGGGGTTTCTCCATGTTAGTCAGGCTAGTCTCGAACTCCCGACCTCAGGTGATCCACCCACCTCAGACTCCCAGAGTCCTGGGATTACAGGTGTGAGCCACTGTGCCCCAGCTTGTTTTTATATAATGTCAAATTTGTCAGGTGCCATTGTAAAGCACAGCTTTCCTGCATGAGAGGTGCAGAAATTCTTTCTAATCATATACATAGAACTGGCAATATTTTAAAATAATGAAATACTAAACACAACCATAAAGTGTAGAATTTCCATATGGCAATGGTGGCTAGAGAGGGCAATTAAGAGGGTTAAATCATGGTAGTAGTCAGCACTTGATAGTAAAAGACGCAAGTTCAAGATAGCAGCATCACCTTCTCTGATTATTAATAAATAAATATTGACGCTAATTTAGCACTTTCCATCTTCAAAGCACTTTGCATTTATTAATTAGTCCTCTTAGGACTATTTGAAATATAATTTATGAAGTTTGCATTTAAATTGAATTTTCATGATGGTATTTCTTGGCTTCAAGTATGACAGCTTTTTTTTTTTTTTTTTCCCTGTATACTCTCAGATTTTTTTGTCAGAATTCAAGATAATAAGATGAATGTAGCTATATGGACATTCCAGAAAAGGTAATCTCAGGACCTTGAGTAGAGAGGTAGAAGGAGCTACATTTGCACATTTCCATAGCCATGGACCAAGATCTTGGTGCTTCTCCAGTCAAGTGCAGGCACTTTTATGCTGTCCAATGAACCCCACTTTTGCACCAAGCAGGCTGACATCTCTTTCACACTGCAGCCATCCTCTTTTGTCTGGATTCCTATGCATCTCAGTTTCATATATTTTTAACAAGAAGTTTATTTCTAAAACCCTAATATTCTTGTTTTCATTCAATAAATGTTCATTAAGTAACTCAATAGAAAATTAAAAATTAAAAATGTGGACCCTACTTCATAGCTCATGACTAGCAAGAGGACCAATGATTGATTACATGAGTATAACACTGTAAAAAATCATTTTTTAAATAGACATTTTTAAAGCACTTTTAGGTTTATGAATAAATTGAATAAAAGTACAGAGACTTCCCATATACCTTTATCAACCCACTACTTGGAGTTTCCCCTATTATTAACATCTTACATTAGTATATGCATTTGTTAGAATTGATGAGCCAATATCGATACATTACCATTAATTAAAGTCTATAGTTTACATCAGGGTTCACTTTCTATGCTGTACATTGTATGTGTTGTGACAGATGTGTAATGACGTGCATCTGGCATGATAGTTTCACACAGAATAATTTCTCTTTATAATAATTTCCTGTGAGGTGGCTAATTAGAGTTTGATTTCTGTGCCAACCCAACATCATCCCAGACATATCTGCACTGCAAGGAGGTTGTGTCCCTTTGGTGATTTCCTGTACAAATACTCACCTATCCTCTCAGCTTCATTGGGCAGGGCGTCTCTGTCTCACGGGAAATGCATTTCAATCAATCTGACTTGAAGATAAGACCAGAGACTAAGGGTTGGTGATGAAAAGAGAACATTTGCAATTTAATTCAGTTTGACTCAAAAGAGGCTTTCCCAAATATATGTGCCTGTCATGCAACTTGTCCAATTAGGGAGCATGCAGGAACATTCTTTTTGTTAGCCACACCTGTCCCCTCCCTCACTTCAGGACTATCCAGGACCATCCCAGGACCAGAGCCGCATCTCCCCCACCTGTGAAGCTACAAATAGCCCTAATTGTCAGGGGAGAATCACCTCTGTATTTTGAAATGGCAGCTTGCAGCTTATTTAAACCAAATAGATACACTGGCTAACCTACATTTGATTTTTTGTTGTTGTTGTTTAAGATCCATAAACTGTGCTGGACCACAATCCCACACTTTGTATATGGAGAATGTCTAGCACAATTCATTGCTTCCCATATCAAAACAGGCATAATATCGCAATGTAATTATGTATCCACATCTGTCTCCCCTTCTAGACTGCTAATTATGCAACAAGAAAAGAACTATTGTTTTTGTTTACTCTTGGATCCCCCAACGACTTGAACTTTGCCTGCCACATGTCAGGGTCTCAATTATTGAATACATTTAAAACATAAAATAAAAACAAATAAAATATAGATTCAAGGAGAGTAAAGTTGAAAATCAACTTTCTGTAATACTTCAAGGGATGGTTTAGAGGAAAATGCCTAAGTTTACTGCCCAATCCTAATTCCTAATAAATTTGTAATGGCACAGAGAAGATAAAAGGAAGGAGAAGGTATGTTATGCTTTGTGTTATGACTTCATGAAATCTTGATCAGAATATTGTACATGCCTCAAATGCAGCCCCATTTTGTCATTGAATGTCTCCTCTAAATTTCACACTTAACCACTGAGCAGAAAGACACTGGTGTTAATCAGGGGGATCCTCCATTTCTCTCAGTGAGGACACCCATTCTAGTGCCTGAGGGAGGAGATTTTAGACCCCATAAAAGAAGCTCAAATGTATCCAGGGATTCATGGCTCCCTGGAGAATCAAGGAAAAAGGCATTCTGTGTACCTTTGAGCATCCTTTGGAATGCTCTCCCTGTTACTCTCCTTGGTCTGGGGCAGTTACACTTATTAAGGCTCCATTAGCATGTGGCAGCCTCTCTCATTTTCCTATCGCTGTGTTCTAATTGCCTGGAAACTTGCCCATTTTTTCCACCAAGTTTTAGGCTATATTATGACAAGGATCCTGTTTGTCTTGCTTAGTGTTTCATTTCTTGGGCTTAGTTTGAAGTCTGGAACATCATATGGGGGAAAAGAAAGAAGGGAGGAAGGCAGGCAGGTGAGTCTCCAATTTAGAAATAGTAAACTTTCTTTGCATGGCCTTGGTACATTAGGTTTGAGTGTTTCTCCTAGAATCTTTATTGCTAAGAGAGCACTAAGATGTTCAGAAAACAACAAAGTGCCTACTTAGCAAGGGAAACAAGTTGACCCGCAGGTCCTTTGGATCCATTCTTGACACCATGATTAGCCTTGATTTTTCTGTCTCATCTGACTTTCATTCGATGACAGTGGGTCAACTGACCTCAGCTATAATTTACTGCTGTGTTACATGGGATACCTAATTACAGCAGCCAAATGCGGAGATGTTCCTAGCCCTAACACCCAATGTTGTACTGTGTTGACACATATTGTGTTTCTTTGATGCCTTTTCTTAGGTTGACTCTGTGACTTCAGATTATATTGGCTTTGTGTCTTTTCTATTATCTGGGATGAGTTTAACTGTGACTTGTGGGACAGGACAGACTATATGCTTCCACTTACTACATATTTCCTTGTTTTATACCTACCAGGCACGTGTCGTCCTGCTCATGTTAAGTGAAGGCAGGAATCATGCTGTACATTGCTATGTTATATCTTTCAAAGGTTTGCATGCTATGTTGAACATGATAGATACTCAGTGTGTTTTAAAATGATGAAATGTATAAAAGGTAAAGGAAATGTTCTTAGTACACATAGATATACTTATTTTTCTTATTTAATTCATACATATTCCTTCCAAGCCTCCAAGATCCCGGGGTTAAAAGTTTAAGATAGTCGTCAGTTTTCAAAAGCAGTGGTTATATTTGTATTTTTATCATCTGTTTTTTCATTAGGTAACAAATAAAAATAAACAATAATAAAATGTCCAGTTTCATTTTATGTTAGATACCAAACTTTCAGAGTTAAGAGACATCATTGAAAACCACACACCCTCTTTCCCTGTCACTACTCATGCAGATCTAGGTTCCATCCTCATTCGTGCCCCAAATGGCATCTCAGAAGCAGAAAGGTCAGAAACAAAAGGCACCAAGTTCATGAGATTTAAAGGCAAGTTATCAGGAGTTGGACTGGAGCCCCAAACCATATAGGCTGTAAGGTCAGAGCTTAACTGTTTTTCCTTTTTATTGCTCAAGGACAAAAGAACATGATGCATGAGACTCCAGCACCATAAACTGTCTACTGAGGTGGCCATTTCATCACGTATGGTTGCAAGCTGAGTACTGACCGCACAATGTAAATGGACAGCAGCAGGGCCCTGGTGCGGATGTGAAAAGCAATGTCACAAACAATATCTTTCTCCTAATTATTAGGACCTGGACAGGAGGCAGGAAGGGAATGAGGGGTGGGGGTGGAGGGAGAAGGAGGGGATGGAGGCACTGTGACATTTCCCATCTCAGGAGTACAAGATTCATTACCTCTGATGAAAAGTCACCAGGCTGCGGTGAGTCCTGACATACTCCGTGACAGGAGAAAGTGACATGGCCGTTTGACATTCAGGGCTAGAAGGTTGCCGGTCTGTAATCACTAGTTAAAATTGAATCTTGTACATTGCACCCTGCCAGCACAGCTCAACTCTTGATAATTATTTGGATGCTACTGTATTTGGATTTTATTTCCCCAGCAGAGAGGGGAAGTTGGATTTATAGTTTACTGCTGGGTTAAGATTGGAACAGGCTAGATCTTTTTTATGGTTAATATGGCAGAGCCAAATAAATCTGGAGATGTTTTTTGTCCCTATTTTAATTCTAAGCCATTTGGAGATGGGGACAGGGAGAAGCAAAGGAATCAAAGCGCGCATCTTCTAATTTTCTGCAAACAAGCTACGATTCTGTCTGTGCTAATGTTTTCCTTTTTTTCCCTTTCACCTCATGATGCTTAAACCAGCCATCTGGACACAGAAGGGACTGAGAAATACCATTTTGCAACTGCTACAGCCCAAGTTGCCGCATGGTAAGGACTTCTTTGTAGATGGGGATGGACATAGATGGTCATTGAAACTTAAACAACCACTTCCCCTTTACCTGGAGGTCAAGGAAAGGACCAGAGAAATTTTTCACAGAAGGTCACTTTTGTATAATTACAGGGTGGCCCTGAACTGTTGATTTGCGGACAGACGAGCTGTGATTACAATAAGAATATTCTCCCCCTATTTTTTCCTACCCAAAGGCAAGGAAGCTTCTGGTTATTGCAGGAGCCTAGTCTGCATATTCACCCCTTTTAGCCCAGAAAGATGTCTGGCACGATAGGCTCCATCTAAGATTTTCAGGAATCTCAAGCCACATGTTCGCAGAAGGATAAAGTGATCACCAGAGCCAACTTAATGTACAGAGAGAGTAAGTGCTGCCTGAGCACTAGGAATTAGCTGTGCCCCAGGAATCGACCTGATCAAAGGTTGATCAGAGTTATCTTTACCACTAATCTGCCTCAATGTATAAAAGTCTGTCATCAAAAAGCATCAATTTAAATAAAAACATTATGCCTCCAAGGATTCCTTTAAAAAATCATGTTTTTTTTCTTGGAAAAAAAGATTCTTAAACAGCCAAAGATAGATAAAAACATAGTGGAAATTTTGTTAGGAAAGATCAGCAAGCTTTCAGCCAGGAGGCATCCCGAGCGGTGGCATTCATTGTTCTGGGGATCTGCTCTGGACCTGAAACTGACTTTCAGTCCTGCTGGTGCTGAAGCCTGACTTCTGTCAGCAGATTGTGCTCCCATCACTCACAGAACACTCGCATCCACTAAATGTGTAGGATATATGTTTGGAAACAGAATGCTGATTTAGGTAGCATATATTGAGAAATCATAATGCAGCAAAATTTGGAATATTCAAATTCCAAATGGCCAGTGCAGACATTACAGGTAAGCCAGCCCAACCGTGAGAAGAAGATAGTCTTGTGTTCAAGGAACAGGAAAAAGGGGAGTAAAAAGGAATCTAAGTCTTCACCTCCTTACTGATAGGGTGGTGTGGCCAAGGGTTACCTTCCCCAAATCCAGGACTATCTTAATGCGCTGAGATAGCTAGGGTCCTAGAACAATTCTTTTTCTCCTGAGTGGTGCTGAGATGGGCTCTGCCAATCCTTGCTTCCTCTCTTCTCTTTTGTTCAATCTCAGTGGTAAACACCACTCCCACTGCCCACCTGCCACTTCCCACCAGAAAGATTACATGTTGATATCACAGCTCACCTTAGAGGAGGCAATTGCATTTTCCTGCTCTTCTAATTCTTAGAGGAAGCCACTGTCAAGACTGAAAATGCCCCCAAAGAGGCACTTTTAAAATCACTTGTGGACAAAAACAATTTAGTGTGAATAAATTCGTACTCATTTTTCTTCCACTACAGAGTGGAATAATAGAATGGGCACCTTAAGGATGGTTTCTTGTACAAAGCAGGAATTTCCAAAGAGGGAAGAGTCTAGAAAAGCAGTTGAATTTGAGAAATTTGGTGATAAGGTAGCAGAACGAGAATATCTAAGGGAAGAACATGAATAATTTCATAAGGAGATTATATAACAACATTAGAAGAGAGACAAAAAATAGATATATCAAGGGGGCTAAAAATATGCCTATTATAAACTAATAGTGACAGAGTAAGTAGTGGCTTGGACACTGTGGTTGCTGAAATGATGATCTCAACAGTAATGAATCAGGTGTCTGGTTTGCTTAGATAGAGCGTGGTTAAATGAATAAACTAATTTGTTAGTCATATATCTCAACTGTTCCCAGTTGTAGAGACTAAATTAAGGGTAGTTTCTCTTTTCCTGTGGACATTAATTACTTTTACTTTGGAAGAGTAACTTGATATGGTTAGGCTTTGTGTCCCCATCCAAATCTCATCTTGAATTATAATCCCCATAATCCCTGCATGTCAAGGGACAGATCAGGTGGAGGTAACTGGACTATAGGGGCAGTTTCCCCCATGCTGTTGTCATGATAGTGAGTTCCCACAAGATCTGATGGTTTTATAAGAGGCTCTTCCCCTTTGCTAGGCACTTCTCCTTCCCGGCACCTTGCGAAGAAGGTGCCTTGCTTCCCCTTTGCTTTCCATCATGATTGTAAGTTTCCTGAGGCTTTCCCGGCCATGCTGAACTGTGAGTAAATTAAACCTCTTTTCTTTATAAATTACCCAGTCTCAGGAAGTTCTTTGTAGCAGTATGGAAGTGGACTAAGACAGTAACCTCACTTGTTTATTGTCTAAGGCAAAAAGGCAAAGCTGCAACTAATAAAGGATTTTATTATTGGGGTGGCTCATGGCAAACTGAGGGACAGTCCTTACTTTCCTATAATTGAAAAATAAACCTCTTCTTTTTCTCCCCAAAACTCAATTTCACACATCATGTGTGGTTTATTGCAACACCCCCTCTTCCATGAAGGCTCCCATGATTGCCCAGCACAGGTGATTTTTCTTTCTCCAAATTTTTGTATAATTTATCACTCTTGTATCACCAGTGTTTGTGTTTGATTTTGAAGTCCTTTCTGTATGTCCTATTTATACACCTTGCTTGGATGAGCAATTAAACTCTGGAGGTAAGAAGTTTCTGAGACCTAAAGCTGCTCTTTTAACCTCCTGGAAACTCAATTTTCTTATCTAGTAAGATAAGGAAATGGGAATATAAGCCTCAAAGTTCTCTTCCAGTTCTAGTATTTTGTGAAACTTTGTGACGCTTTTCTTGTCATCCTAAATCTATCAGATGCAATAGGAAAGGACAATGGAATAAATCACAGGCTCATAATTATTTGTTTTATTACACAGGGGTGAGTTATTTTATCACTTTCATATACATGTTTCTAAAAATGGTCTTTAAAGTTTTTTTTTTTTTTTTCTAGTGTAAATTTTCCTCAAAGTTCTTCAATTAAGCTAAATAGTCTGAAAGGTGATTGCATTATCTTGGCTCCAATTCCTTTTTCCTAGAGAACTATGAAAGATGGAAAGGAAAATATATATCTTTATCTCTTTTTGTTTAATTTGCACAAGCCTGTGTTCAATTCAATTTAAGTAAATATTACAAGAACAAGGCTTGGTACTGGGCTCCAGGCACACCGTAAGTATTTTCAAATGGCGGCCTAGTACATGCAGCAGCAGCAAAAGCTTAACCCAATGTGACCACCCCACAATGAGGCTGTGCGTCTGGGCTGCTGGTTCTGCAACTAAAACATAGGAACTCTGTACTTCAGCAGAAACAAATTATTTCTTTAAAAAAAACCATTTTATTCTAACATGTATCACCAGACATCTTTCCAGCCTTACTAGCTTATATATGTTTCTGAGGAGGTCAAGCTGTCTGAAGTCTTCTACTCATGCAATTCCTACTTGTGAGCTCTTCCCACAACTCTTGATGCAATTAGCATCCTGGAATATTAAACAGAGGTAATTTTATCATGCAATCAAGAATGCTTCAGCTAGGGTTATATGTTATCACTGAAAACTATAAGAAAAAGAGAAGTAACATTTCTCACAGGTGAGCAAAAGCACATATGCCTGTAAACACTTAAGAGATGGTGGCTTGCGTTTTCATATTATTGTTAATATGCATGTTAGTATTCTTTGGAAATACATTGATTGTGTTGATTGGCATTATACAAAAGGGGATAAAATGATCAATGTCCCATTGAACAGAGAAGATGGGGAAAGAATTTGTGGCAGCCTCTGGTGAAGCCCAAAGATTTTACCACTGGATTAAGATAGATTTTATCTTTTTTACTTTCCTTGCAATCAAGTCACCCTTGAAAAGAGGTTTTATTGATGAGTGGGGTTCCAGGTTGTTACTGGTCTCAGGACGACAAAGAACTGGAGCCTCCTTTTTCCAAGGGTCCTCTGGCAATGCCATTTGATAATACAGCAGCAAACACTTTTGTTCCGTCTTCCTGGGGGCTGTTAATTCAAATGCAGACAAAAAATGTGGATTTGTCTTTTCTGCCACTCTCTTAATCAAGGCGATTTTCTGAAATGCAACTGTAGAAAATAGACTCTTTTATTTTAGGATCAACAACAGTTTTTATAATGTTAGGCACACCTAAGCCCCTCCTTAAAATGTCACGAAGACAAAAAGTTCCCACCTGAAAGGCCTCTTCACTTGTCTTGAAAGGATTTTTTAGGCTGTTTCCCTTAAGCTGCTTTCTCCTTCTGTGCAACTTCCCAATCCCATTCACAAACTGTTGCCATGGTAAATAATTATATCACAGATGAATTGTGTACACTTCCTTTTCATAGCTGGAAGAGAAATTGTAGAGGAAAGGGGAAAAAATCAAAATCCTTTAAAATTACAGGGGAGATAGCAGAGGAACGATTGCCTCCTCGTTAACATAATTAGCTCCATGAATTATAAATTGGTATTAGAACTTGCTCTTCATGACAAAAGGAGTAATTATATTTACTCATGTAAAATTAAACAATACCAAAAAAATTAATGGGACTCACCAGAAGCTCTCTTGACATTATCATAAAATTCAGAGATGTGAATATCCCACAATCTGAAGTGATTTAAGCAGCATAAACTTTAATGCTGCTCAAATTTGTTGTGTAGAAATATATCTCCTGGCTAGTTTATAATTGCACTCCCATGCTCAAAAACCACACATAACAACAACAAACAACTCTTAAATTTTTTTTTCATAGATTGACGTACAGAAAAGGCCAGATTTTCTGAACCCAAGTGGGATGTGGAAGTAAATTTCACAAGATTTTTTTTTATTATTGACTCTTCTAAAGTCAAAGCCTCCAGAATAGAGGGCGACCTGTTTATTTAAACAACTCTCAAATGTATCTAAAAATGGGATTGACATAGGAGAAGGTTGACTTGTCTAACTAGCTTTGCACACTCAGAAAGATTTCCCATGGGGGAGGGATAGTTATGTGTCAAAATGGTAATGTGCTGAGGTCTCTGCATGTCTGATTGAGGAACCTGAAGACTAATGATTGCCAGCATCCCACAGCAGTGGATGCCTGGCTTAGCCCTAGTAAACAAGAAGAAGTAGAGACGAGCTATTTTATACTCAACTACGTAAAAGTTGCTATACATGGTCATAGGTAATTTTGGTCCTTTAAACAATTGTGGGATAATCTTTCCATTCCTTTTTAAGGGATTGGGGAATTTCTACAGCTGATAACCCAAACTATCTTCTAAAAATTCTTACTTTGTTTATTGATTCTATCTTTCTTCACAATTGGATGTGAATGTTCCATTGCCTATGTTTCCTCTCTCCGGCCAGACTCTGATATCCTGGACATTAGTTCCACTCTCTGTGCTAGACACAGGTTTAAAAGACAATCACATTGCACCCAGAAACCTCTCTTTATGAGATCTGACTACCTTAAAATATGCTACAAAATCTTCCAAAGAATCTACTCACTTCTACCTGCCATTGTGTTTGTAATTCCTTCCACTGCTCACTCTTATAAGGTAAATCACAGAAACCTCCTTTCATATATATCATTAATGTACTGACAAATATGACTAATCTAGAATATTAGACCTTTCCTAAAGCTATTGACCCAACTGTATGAAACAAGGGAAAGGGAAAAGTCACCTGAATCCTAGGTGGGAGTGCTTAGAATGAATGCAGATATCTTTGGAGAAAACTTCAGTTTATGCATTCATTCACCTACTGAGGCTGCTTTACAAGAGATCTGCAACATGTACAACTGTACAGTGCATGCTAGGAATGGGAGAAAGAGAGCAGCAAATAAAATTGAAAGATGTTTTTTATATTTCCAGAATTTATGAATCCTAAAAACTTAGTCCATCATTTGGAATAATATGTAGTCAAAATTATGTTTACAATGAATCCCTAAGAATATGACAAAATGATTAAATCATACGTTAAGTGAAAAAGCAAGCTATAAAATTGCTATTCTAATGATGCCTGGTATGTGCATATGGGATGACAATCTGTCACTTCTTTTCCTCCTGGCCATCCTTCCCACTCCAGGACTTCCTAGAGCCCAGATTGATTTACTTTGCTATTGGGAGTATTTTCTCATTTGTCTCTTAATTTGCATCTCAGAATGTCAATTTAGGCCAGTCGACTGGACAACCTGGGGGAGGCTATACCTCTGGGAAGAATCAGCATCGCCCACCTCAGGGTATCACTCAGGGTCCCATCAGGAAACAGATGGTGTACTCAAATGGGTAATTGAGGAGAGATTAATAAAGGACTATGTACAAAAATACAAGCAGGATTAAGAGAAACCAATAAGAGATGGTGCTCTTTTAATTGATTTTCATCTTAACTTAAAAAGGCAAGATATAGGAGAGGAACACAAGCAGGAGTTGTAGCCTTTGGTAGAAGAACATAGCCAACCTGTGGCAACTTGGTCAGATGGAGCAAGAATGAATATCCCAGTTCAACACTCCACTGCCCTCTAGTCATCTATAGGTAATTTCTATTGGCCAAGCCCAACAGGAAGCCAGAAGGCTAGTGCCATTTCATTTACTTCATGAAGATTAGCTCCTTGTGGCACAAAGTGTGATGGGGAAGTGTGAAGAGTGCGTCTGGAGGAACAAAAAGAAAATAACTTACACAAATTAGTGACCAGGTGAGACCAAGAAACAACTTTTTGAAATATTAGCAAATTTTTCACTGAGGAAGATTATATATTTTCCAAATAAAAATGTTGTTCTGAAATTTTAAAATTATGATTTTGAAAATCTAGTGTGACTCTTTACTATGAACTATCTCCAATTTTACTTTGAAGGTCAAAGCATTTTTTGAACCATATGAATCATGAAGTTTAGTCAAATATTTTTGGACTAATTTTTAAAAACCTGAGATGCCTCACTGATACACATTTTCAAAAACTATTTTGTTATGTTAATATATGAATGAGTGAATGAATAGTAGAATCACCTGAAAATAGTCTCCTTATGGTTAGTAAGATCTTTGATTGGATTTTGCTGGTCTTTTGCCCGTAATCTTACTTCCCTCACCTCAGTAGTCTCCACTTTGAGCATCCAAGGGGATCAGTTGTGGTTTTCCCTGAACTCATTGCTCATGAGACTCATGCAATGTTTTACGTTAAGGCTATTGGGTAAAAAAAAAAAGCTTATTTTCTAATGACGTGACGTGGTAGATTTTTATTTACAATTACTATGTTACCTTTTGTAAACAACTCATTAAATATGTGCACCATTGTTATTTACAGCAGGGAAAATTGATACTCTTAGTATTCCTTTATTTTCTCCTTCAGGTTAATAACAGACTAATATTAAATAATGCAGAAGTCTTGTTTTGGATTTTTTTTTGTAAGGCCATATTAAACTTTGTCCTTTTAAGAATGACTCTCTGCACTTGTTTCCTAGATTATCTATGAAATATATCCTATAAATCTCTCTGTTAGCTTATAGCTTCTATTTTATGGATACTGCATAACCACATAAAGATTTTTGATAATAAAATTATCTTTGTCATATATAGAGACTAATGTCTTTTTAATGTGGTGGATATTAAAAGCAACTGGAGAAGAACTAGAGTTAAAAATAACACATAAAATAAGAAACAATGGTGTACTTTCAGATGCTGTGTGTGGTAAAGTGTGATGGTACACAGACAAAACAAAATCTATATGAGAGGGGAAAATGCAGGGCACTTTTATTATCATAAATGTTCCACTCCATGGAAGATACTGAAGCTACAACACAGCCTGGCTGCTTCTTCTTCTTCTTCTTCTTATTTATTTATTTTTTTTCTTTTGAGATGGAGTCTAGCTCTGTCAACCAGTCTGGAGTGCCATAGCGTGATCTCTGCTCACTTCAACCTCAGCCTCCTGGGATCATGTGATTCTTGTGCCTCAGCCTCTGGAGTAGCTGAAATTACAAGTGCATGCCACCACGCCCTGCTAATTTTTGTATTTTTAAAAAGTAGATGTGGGGTTTCACCATGCTGGCCAGGCTGGTCTCAAACTCCTGACCTCAGGTGATCCGCCTACCTCAGCCTCCCAAAGTGCTGGGATTACAAGCATACAGGCTGGCTTATTCTTTAAACCTTGATGAAGTTTTACAATCTTGCTCATTGTGTTGCCATCAGCCTCCCGGTCCCATTGGATCAAAGCCAACCATGACTTCTGCAAATGCCCAAATTATCAGAATTGATTTCTCAATCCTCCAGTATCCGAAGGAAAAATAATCTTTAAAAATGATACATTATGACTCTATCATAAGTTAAATGAACATGCTTTCTTTTGTATTATGTTTGCCTTGAAAATGTAGTGCACAATATGATTTGCAACTCTAGAATTTGAGTATATAACATTACTCACTGCTTACTCATACTCACTGAGTCATCAAGCAAGGAGATTTGGAACAATACAATACAATTTTACAATAACAGCAACTATGAAATCTTTTATGATTAATGCCAGATACTGTGGTAAAAATCTTGATAGAAATTACCTAATTTGACCTTCTTAAGAACTGTAAGGGCTGTTATAATTCCAATGTTAGAGTGGAAGAAATTCAGGTTCAGAGGATTGTGTAGGACCAGCCAGCTAAGACCCAATACATATCCTAGAGTAATCAGGAATATCGATGATTGAGGAGATAACTTTCACAATGATTTTATGAAGTAAGTATCACATTAATATTACAGATGAGTAAATTGGATTTAGAGAAAATAAATGGCATTCCCAAGGCCATATAGGTGCCACAGTTATATCTGGGCCGTGAATTTATGGTTGTCAGCTTCTCAAGCCACAGTATGTTTTCTTCCTACTCTCAACCAAACGTCTGCCTACTAAAGTCATGAATTTACAATTGTATAACCTGCCTAACTCCCAAATGAAAAGTCAGAGAGTATTTGACGACAAGCTTCTTTGGGTCAGAACTTGCTTCTTCCTTCATAATTTCGCAGCTAGTTCCCATTATTGGCAGCAAAATAAGAACTCCACATGCATTGTTATCCATCTGAAGGTCAGAGAAGGAAGTTCAGCTGATTCAAAGTCACATGTGCATCTGAAAACAGTGGAGAGCATTAGCAGTCACAGGTCAAAAAAGTAGTGAAAACAAGATCACGCTATAAGTAGGCAAACTGTACATTGTGGCATTTGAGATAATTGCCACGTACACATTTAAACTCTCCATTGGCTGGGTGCTGAGAAACTACCTCAGTAACAAATGTTGCTGGACATCTGAATGGCATTCAGAATGGCTTCTTGCCTGCTGGCTGAAATCCTCATCAGGGCAAGCTCCAAAAAGAACTTATTTCACCTAAAGCCTGTCGACTTCTATTAGATCACCCTGGGCATTAATTTCAATTTTCATGTTTCTGCACCACAAAAGAAAGAAAAAAAAAAAACCTTTATATGTGCCAAAGCTTAGCTGCCAACTGTTGGGGAAAAAAAATTTGATTTCTATTGAATACTGCACTTTGGAATGAAAGAAAACATTGTCTAAATGAAGCTGAGGCTCTCAGTCACCTATACCTATATTACTGTGAAATCAATTATGTGGGCTTTTTCGAAAGCTACTGATTGTAGCAAATTGAATGGCCTTCATTTCAGCATAATTTGGAGAGGTTGATGTAATCAGAGACCTTACACCATGGTGAGATACAAGATTCGTGATATTCAGATGGGAGAAAAGCTACAGTGGTTAAGCTTGTTCTGTACCTTCCGCTTACCTGCTGCAACGCTTTCATAAGTACAAATGAAATTGTTTTGATGAAGGCAGCAATGTTGCTGAAGGAATGCGTGAAGGGCTGAGGGAGTGGAAATGAGGTTGCTGGGAATCATACTATTGTCTTCATATGCAAGGAGGCTGAAGAATCTAATCCTAGGCCTAATTGGCTGCAAATGAAACACTTAAATATCCAATCTTGAGTTATGCCCCAGAGCTGAAGTTCAAGCTTAGATGTGAGGAGAGGGTGAAATGCTTCATTTTTTTTCTTGCTGTAACTGTTTGTTCAACTTCATTCCTTTGGGAGTCTAGAGGCTCAAATAATTGCTCTTCAAATTATAAATTGATTCTCTTCAACCCCAAGACAATTTTTGGCTTGAGAAAATTCATGGCAGGTTTGGTTTCATTACATTTGCCTAAGTGAAAGCTATTGTATGCATTTATATATGGGATGCAGCATGTTTGCAATCAAGTATTCCTACTTTGTAGTATAGGTCAGGCACCATTGCCCAGTGTAAAGGCAATATGGTTTGGTCTAAATCAACACAATGTGATCATACTCTCTCAAGGGTCTGGGACTTACATGAGCACAGGTTACATAAGGGAGGTACAACAAGCTACATAGAAATGTACTTCTTACAAGACACTGTGAACATATTCTAGCTTTGAGTATTAATATGTCTTCAACTTGGAGAGAGACAGCAGGGTTCTTTCTTTTGCACGCATAATTCTTTCTATTTATTCTTTTTTCATCAGTTCTAAAAGCCCAGCTCAAGAATAAAAGAAAAATGGCAACCCCCCTTTTTTTTCTTTTTTCCTGAGCATTGAAAGTTCCCTCATTTGGAACTAACTCTTGGCCAGAGTTGAGAGACCTTGATGTAATGAGAGGAAAAGAAACTGGATTCAATATCAATTCCTTTACTATGAATTCTTGGTTTACCAGACTGAACATTAGTGTGTTCATTTGAACATGGGATTTATTTTGTAAGGAAATTGAAGACTTACAAAATGCATTTATGTCAGTGGGCATATAGTAAGTGTGAGAAAATGTTAGTTATTATAATTCACCCAGTTACATTGTAAGACCCTTAAAAGAAACAATCATACTTCTCTCTTAACATAGAATAACATCTGAGACATATTAGTAGGTGGTCAATTATTTCTTGTTTGACATAACATGATATATTGGAAAGAAGATAAATCAGGGTTCAAGAGCTCTTAGTTCAACCCCAGAACTAATTGTACAATCATGGAAAGAATATTGATTTTGCTAGGTCTTTCTGATCTAATTTATAAATAAAGAGATATATCTAAAAGCACCTATAAAACTTTCTTTAGACCTAAATTCTGAAAATAAAAAATTATTTTTAATCTAAAATGAAATTCAACAATATCTTTAATTTAAATGTGTGTATGTATTCATGTAGGTGTGTATTAATGCATGTAACAGGCTCTTGGAAGCCTGTCCTCAGTTGAACTAACTTTCACATAAGAAGTCTAACACAAACACATACATGTACAAGTCCAAATTTTCTATACTTTCAAGTTATTTAAAGCAAGATGACTCTATTATTCCACCCACTTAAAAATATATTTTATTGAATTATATTCAGAAAGACATATTATCAGCTAAGTAATAAATTAAAAACCAAACTAATGAAAAGTTAAGGCAGAAAGAAAGAGAGAAAGAAAGAGAGAAAGAGAAAGGAAGAAAAAAAGAAAGAGAAAGAAAAAGAGAAAGAAAGAAAAAAGAAAGAAAGAAAGAAAAAGAGAAAGAGAAAGAAAGAGAAATGAAGAAAAAAGAAAGAAAGAGAAAGAAGAAAAGAGAAAGAAAGAGAGAGAAAGAAAGAAAGAGAAAGAGAGATGATTCAAGATTATTCAAGACTTCAGGTGAGTAAAATTTTTTGACAGACTGCTGAGGAGGCAGAAGAACTCATTGAGGGATCCTCTGTTGAGCCACAAAGTCACCTGATGGTAAGTACCAACCCCTAGAAAAATTAACCTCTGGTCCCAGGGACATTAGGCTGGAGTTCATCAGTTTTATTGGGAATCATAAAGTGGGAATCAGTATGTATTAGTCTATGTTTCCTCTCTCTCTCACAAACATACTCATATATATACACACACCAAACACACACAGGTATGTGTATATATATACACACACACAAAAATTACATATGTAATGTAATATCTATTTATTTATTTCATATATATCCACATAGATTTTTATATCTGTGTATGTACATATTATATACGTACACATATATAATAAAATACATTTTATTAACTTTCAGTTTAGTGGATTATATATCATACATATATTTGGAAGGACAGAGAGAGTTGTCTTGTACAATTAATGAAGCTGAGAAGTTCAAGATCTGCAGCTTGTGATTGTACTGGTATAGTACGAGCCCTGGTCCGAAGATCTGAGACACAGGAAAGGTGATGGTGACAGTTTCTGCACAAATCTGAAGACAGGAGAGCAATGTCTCAGCTCAAAGATGATCAAGTAGTGAAAAAAAATTCTCCCTTTTTTTTTTTTCTATTCAGGCCTTCAGAAGATTAGATGAGGCCTATACACATTTGGAATCTGCCCTATTCAGTCTACCAAGTCAAATGTTAATCTCATCCAAAAGCCCCTCACAGATACAACAGAAATAAAGACTAACCAAATATGTGGGCAGTCCGTAGCTTAGTAAAGCTGACACATAAAATTAATAATGAGTCCAACACTTGTCAATTTGGCACCCAGATAAAACTTTACAAACCACACTTAAACTCCAAATAAAGGCGCTAACAAGGTCATAATTTTAGCTAACCTGATACAACTATCCTGTGCACAATCTGAAATGCACTAACACCTTCTCCAGAAGAGAAGATAAAGTATTTGAGTAATGTTTACTCTTCTCCTTGATATTACACAACTTAAATACAATGATGTAAAATGAACAATACTTAAATACTATGATATATAGCCAATATATCTTATGTTACATAATGAGAAAATGCGAGAGAGAAGAAAACTATTTGATACACACAGACACATGTTCCTACCAAAATAAAGAGGGATACTCATGACAATCATAGTCTTTTTTTTCTGTAACTGATCACTTGATTGTAGCTGGTGTTTACAATATAAGTACATTCTTCCACTGCCTATTCTGCATTCCCTTTGCTTAGTTCAAGCACCTCAGCTGGTTGTGGTTCTTTACCAAGTGGGGTGATGTAGACCTTTCTTCCTGAAGTGTCTGGGCCATGAATAGTCGTTCCTGAATTGAGTTGTGGGAATGTCCCATTTACCTTAATTGAAGGATATGCTAATACTAAATGACACCCAAAGGGATCTCTTGTATTCCAGACATACTCTTTCTGACCTCTATTGTGGAGCAATAGTTCCATTTTCTCTTGGTATTTGGGATTAATCACCTCAGCCAGCACAATAACTTCCTTTTTTGTCTATTGATTTAGAAGTTCTTTGAAACCAGCTGATTTAAAACAGTGGTAGTAAATGTGATAAGACCAATGATTTCCATGAGCATGAGCTCATTGCCCTACATCTTTTGCTGCGAAGTGATTTACTTGATCAGAAACAATGCTGTGTGGTATAACATGATGGTGGAGAAGGAATTCTTTAAGTACATGAACAGCAGTTTTGGCAGAAGCATTGTGTGCAGAGAAGGCAAATCTCTATCCAGGATGTCTAATCCAGTAAATACAAAATGCTATTTTCTATCAAAGAAGCAGTCTAATGTAATCAAACTGATCCCCCCAGGAAATAGTGCCACACTGGGAACTCAATGTTGGTCTCCACTGCTGGCAGATTTGGTACTTAGAAGTGGCCAATACCCAGATTGACCTTAGTGAGTAGAAGTCTATGTAGCTGATCTCAAGCATAGTCTCCATCCTTGTCCTTTTTTTCATTAGCCTATTGGGCAGTGATGGGTGTTACTGGGGAAAGAGACTGACTGGAATCAACAAAACAGGCAATCTGAACAACCTGATTATTAAAATGCCCCTTTGCTGACCTCACCCTTTGTTAAGCATTAAGTTGGGACACAAATGTCTTCATGATTTCTGTCCATTCAGAAAGGTGTCTATTCACATACTTCTTCCCCAAATTCTCTTGTCGTCAATATTCCAATCCTGGTCCTTCCACGTTGTTGACAATCCAGCCAAACCATTGATCAAAACACATGAATCAATGTATAATCAAACATCTAGCCATTTCTTCTTCCAAGCAAAGTGAATGACCAGGTATACTGCCTGAATTTCTGCCCACTAGGAATATTTCCCTTCACTACTTTCCTTCAGGGATGCCTGCGGACCAGTCAGGTTAACACAAAAAATTAACTACCACGTAGTATTCCTCTTCATGATGAGAAATGGTTTCACCAAGAAGATGGAATCCCATGCTCCCACCACTACACCCTTCAGTTGGGAACCAGAGCTGTAAACACACACATCCATAAAGTACTACCATAAATCCAAGGTTGTTCTCATTTGCACACTGCCTGAAATAAATGCTAAAGTCAATCTTGTGAGAAAAAAAGTTTCAAAAACAAACACATTCACAAACAACATTGCAGGGGGTATGGTTCACAATCTCAAAGATAGTTATTAAAAATAATGAAATCTAGCCACTCCCATGTTTTTATGTAATGTATACTAACTATACCACTTTGTATCTTTCTTTTGTAATAGGTTCTACTGGAATTCTACTTTTCTCTGCATTGTTTTATTTCTTTATGTACTGAGAAGTTAAACATACACACATACTCTTTTTGCACACACACAATTTCACTCCATCAATTCCACCATTCAATCAAATGTTTACTGAAATCCAGAGAAAAAGCACAAGACATAACTTTTGTTTTCAGAGATTATTTTGTAGTCATCTAGGGAAGAAAGTCAAACACATATAAACACTGGAGAAAAACTAGACCATATTTAATTTGTTATTAGATTTTGTGGGATAGAAAATAAGTGTTATAAAGAGGAAAATCACACAGAGACTAGAATATTTAACAAATCAGGGATTGGGGCATCAGATGAACCTTGAAGAATGCCTAGGAGAGGCAAAAAGGCATAAAAATATCTGGGCATGAATAAAACTCATATTTAAACTGGATCATGAGAACGATCATAATGTATAATAATGTGATTTAAAAATTCAGTTTGAAGCAATTTATATCTTGGATTAAAACACAATCTAATTCCATTCTAGCTCCTTTTCTTCTTGATTCAAATACTTTTCTTAATGCATAAAATTTATTTTTAATGCATAGAATCCTAACAGATAAAGCACCTAAACAGATTTTTTTCATGTATATCCAATAGTTACCATTCTGTTTTTCTCTCACCTGTGTCATACAGGTTGTGTGCAATACATGATTTAATTTGAAAATGAATATATTAGCTGCATTTATTCCATGCTGTAGTGCTGCACCAAATAGTCTCTGAAAAATAAATGCTATGCATCTTATTCAAATTAATCTGTTCCACTCTAAAACCCCTCAAAACCGTCCTGCTTCAGATAGTCCACATCTGACTGAGCTCTACAACTACAGTCACAAGGATTCAGCCTTAGACTGTCTGGTTTTTGGGGGGTTTTTTTCCTAATATAATATTATAAAGACAGAGAAAGAATCAAAAGTAACCAGAGAACTGGTATTTCTATAAATAATATTTTTAGAAAACTAGAACTCTCCAGTGATAGGATAAATCAACTCATGAGTTCCTCATTAGTAAAGGGATTCAGAGAGAGATGTGGTTACCTGCTTGTTCTTTCCAGGCTACCAAAAGGGAAACTGTGATTTAAACCACGGTTTGGACTCCAAGTCTCCTTTTTGGTTTCTGGCTATAACTTCCCAGCCTTTTGTTCAACCCTCTCTATTCACATTGACTTTTAAACTTTCAGTTTCTTCATCTTTAAGGCGATAATAAAATCTAAAGCTGTTTTGCTGTGAGTATTAAATTGCATAGTACCTTAACAATACATAGTTTAGCATGTGGGATCAATTGTAATCCCCACCCCTCATGTCACCCCTTGTTATGTTTTCAGCTTTGCTGAAAAGATAATCACTCCCAAATTTCATGACAAAGTTAAATGCCAATACCCCCAAGATTCTGTTCCCAAATCCCCCAGTCAAAAATATTGCTTCTTCAATCTAATACATAATGTATCTGTACATCTTCATTAATACTTATTACTATTTAAAGATTTATTTAATTGCCTCTGCTTCATTGTCAATGTCTCAAAAACAGGAACCACAGTGTAAATCACCTGAGTATCCTCAGAAAATGAATGAAGTAACAACAGTAATGTACATTTATTGGAGACTAATGTATTCCAGGTGTTATCTCCTTGGTTTTTTCACTCTTTTCAACAAACTCATGTCAAAGGTAGTATTACTATTAGTTTGCAGAAGAAAAAAAAAAAGCAAAACTGTGATGCTTAGGGAGTTTCAGCAACTTACTGAAATCACATAGCTACCAAGAACTTAAGCTATGTTTTGAAACAATATTGTCTGATTTCATAACTCAACTCTTAGCCTCCGTGTTATGAATACGGTAGTCCTGATGGGAATCTACACTTTGTCCATGGAGATACAGTTTGACACTTCTGTGGTAATAGTTCTCTTTATTTTAGCTAGGCAATGGAGAGAGTCCTTTATGGAAGCTGGGGTTAGTAACAAGATCTAATCAGAACGGAGTGGTGTTGCATGGGAAAGGGTAGATCCGGATATAACCACTGGGAAGGTCTAGCAGTGGAGACAGGGTTTATTGTAGGAGATAGGCAGGGAGAAAGACTAGACATGGAGTCTAGAAAGAGTAGTTTTATACATCATGCCCAGACAAGCAGCCAATATCAGGCAAATTCAACACCAAGTGAGGATCTTAACAGAACAATGGGGCATGAAAATGTTTCAGGAAAAGAGCCATATTCAGAAATTCAGTAAGATAGGATTGGAAGTTCAGTTCTGGTGCTGATTATCTCTCAGATAAATTTACTAGTGAATGGTACATTTTTGGTTCTATAGAAACTATGTATCAAGAAAGGGTCAGAAGTAGATTGTATCAGGCGAGGATCCAGTGACCAGATTAAAAAAAAAAAAAAAAGTTACTGTTTGTATTCAGGATCAAGACAGGCATTTACTGTGCCAGAAAAAGGTACAAGGTAGGAGATGAACTAGAAACAATACTAACATGATGCTGAGCTCAGTAATTGCATATTTTAAGGCCAAGTTAGGTAGAGTTATAGACATCTTCCTTTTGTCTAGGTGTCTGTAGACCTTTGAGGGTACAAATCTAGGAAGATCCAGATGGGCATATTTTGTAGAGAGAGCTAAACTGACTTATTGAATACTACTAAAATTAAAGCAATTTTAAAATTTAACCTAAACACCTAAAAGAGTTTTCTAGAGGACCCATAACCAAAATTCTATCTCTCATAGACAAAGCAAATGACAGAGCCTATGCATAAATAATAACAGCATTTATATTATTGCTTCAATTCTAGCTTTGTTTATAAAATTTTAGCATTTCTCAAAATCACCCAGAGAGCTTATTAAAACAAATATTTATGGGCCACCTCCAGAGTTTTTGATTTAGTATATCTGTCATAAGGCATCATAAGTTGCATTCTAACACATTCCCAGGTAATAATGACGATGTTGGTCCAGAGAGTACAGCTTGAGAACCCCTGAATTAGAGTAAAACTTCTCTTAAGTTTTACTAATACAAATTGATTCAAAGCCACCGACAGTAAAGCAGGGGTAGAAAACATAGGTGAATAAAACAGCCTTGCCTAAAGCTGAGATTCCTTAGTGATTCACGGAATTTGAAAATCAACTGGATGGATGCATTTCCAGATTCTGAAACTCACTTGTCTGTATCTGGAGCACCTGCTATATTTCCCAGTTTTAGAAGTCTATGTTCTTATTTAAACCTATAATGTATTCCAAATATATCCTTAGATGGGTTTCTACTCCAGCCCTATTTTGTTTGCTTATACCAACATGTTAATATTACATCATTATAGTATGTCTTCTCATGAAACTAATAACATGTCTACCCAAAAATGACTTATTTTCTAATTTCACATTTTAATTTACCTACAACTTTTGAATTCTATCTTTAATATGACGAAAAAATGTTGGCAAATAACATGGTCTTGAACAGAGGCATTAAAAAGAAATGTGGGGAACACTCACATTTCCACAAGGAGTTAAGCCAGGACTCCTTGTTAACAGCAATGGCAGAGTTGAGGAGCAGGTGTCCGGCATTAATCCACATAGCCTCATGACATTAATGGGAGTCCTGTGGCTTCATTCCCAAGCACCACTTTGAACATTCATCCCAAGATATGAATTAGCACAAAGTAGTTCCTGCACTGCTGGGTCTTATTGCTTAATTAATGTGATCATAATGACAGTGGGGGACTCTAAATTTTCTGTCACTTCATGTCCTATAAAGTTTCAATATAGTAATGAGCTTCATAAGAAGATGGGTCATTTGCATGTGCGAGTGTAAGTGAGAGGCTTGGAGGCAGTGCCCACCATTAAAAAGAGGTTATGCAATGATATTGGCTAAGGAAGACATAGGATGTGCACCAAATTTTAATGTTTATGGATGAGTATCTTAGGGCCAAATTCTGAAGAATTAATTTTCATTCATTTGTACAATTTCTCCATTGTGTTCCAAAGAGAGAAATAATCAGTTAACTTGTCATACATTTGACTATCAATTTTCCTCTCAGCAGGTGGTTATAAACTCAGTCTATATACAAAATACTTTCCTATATTATGCTGAGTGTGCTGTAGTAGGGGTAAAATAATTCAAAGAAATATGTCGTATTTCCCCAGAGATAGTACAAAAATAATTTTCTCCAAGTTTTTAGATTTGCTCTGCTCTTCTTGTCCTTAAAATCTTTACCATTTGTAGCATTCGACACTATTATCTCTTAAATTTTTCTTCTCCCTGGCCTTTTATCTCATTAAAGTCTTCTTGTTCTCCTTCTATAACTCTACTACTCTGTATTCTTTGGCTACTCCTCATTAATATAATCTTTCAGTACAAGCAGTCCCCTGGGTTCTGATCTTTACCCTTTTCTCTGCCTCTTCTTTATTGTTTCCTTGGGTTATATTGTATATTTACACAATTTGAGTTATCAGCCTCAGGAAGAGGAGTCCCAGTGAAGTATGCTGGGAATCCAGAGAGTAAAATGTGTGGCTAAAATATGTAGGTCATGCAATATTCTACCCCAGCCTCACATTTTATTTGATCAAAAATACCTTTGCACTAATATACAATAAGGCAAAAGCATATATTTTTCAGAATAATAATTAATACAAATATACAAAAAGAAAATTTTTCTTCATAATGTCCCATAGTGTGCCCAGTCACATATGGATTTGTGGGCTAAAGAACCATAAAGCTGATTGGAAGAGAATCCCTTTGCTTTGTACACTAGAATTATGGACATTTGTTGCTAAATGAAATTACTTATCTGTATTCTCACCCTTTCTGGGGTCTAGAAAGCCATGTGTCTTCTGTTTTCAAATTTGAGATGGTTCAAGGAAGGGAGAATATTAATTTTCCCCAATATATACATGTATACTATAGCGAAAATGGAAGACTGCTTGATTACATAGACTGACGAGAAATCAGAACCTCAGGATCTCAAATTTTTGAACTTTAAGATTAGCCAGGAGACTTTACAAATGGCATTTCATATTATCGTCTTAACATTCTAAACCTAAAATCTTATAGTTTATAAAATTGGAATTGTTATTCCACTGTGGTTATCATTATGATACTTTGAGGTTTTGAAAATATGAAACTTATATCCAGATAACTTTTAAACACAGCATACACAAAGCAGAAAACATATACATCAGCCTTGAGGTATGGGCATTAAAAATTGTCTCATCTCTAGAATGTATCAAATGTTAGGAATATAGAGCATATAAAAATCAATTTAGCCGACATATATAAAAAAAAAGTCAAGCAAAACCTGGGTTTCACAACAGCATCAGTGAACAGAAAACAAAATTTTAAGAAATCAGGAAGGCACTTCAAAAAGTGACTCTACTACAAAGTCAACCCAAATTTTTACATAAGTAATTGCAGACCAGGAAAAATATAAACATGCAACATAAAAGAAAATAATAATAAATATACTGGACTGATCCAGAAAGTTCATGCTCTAATCATCTATGTAGTTCTTATGGGGCAGACACCAAAGCTATTATAATGGGTTCTTAGCTAATGTGATAGTCACGAATCAAAGCACCATGGAATCTTAGGGTAGAACACCTCTGAATCTGCAATTCAATAATCTTCATTTTCTTTTTTTTTTTTCACTTTCTTTTTTTTGTTTGTTTGTTTGTTAAGGACTGTTTTTTTTTTCTTTTTTTCTTTTTATTTATTTATTTATTATTATTATACTTTAAGTTGTAGGGTACATGTGCATAACGTGCGGGTTTGTTACATATGTATACTTGTGCCATGTTGGTGTGCTGCACCCATCAACTCGTCAGCACCCATCAACTCGTCATTTACATCAGGTATAATTCCCAATGCAATCCCTCCCCACTCCCCCTTCCCCATGATAGGCCCTGGTGTGTGATGTTCCCCTTCCCGAGTCCAAGTGATCTCATTGTTCAGTTTCCATCTATGAGTGAGAATATGTGGTGTTTGGTTTTCTGTCTTCATTTTCTACACGAAGAAACTAAGGACCAGACAAGAAAAATGTATGCCCAGAGAAACGTAAGTTTAAGTTTCACCTGGAATGAAACCACACCCCCTAACTTCCAGCTAGGCTATCTAAATTGTCAGATGAGGTTAGTGGTGGTAATATCCAAAGAGTGAAAATTAAGTAAATATTAAGGGTGAATAGTTAAGTGAATATTATTACGTGTAACCCCCTTTTAAGAAGTTTATTATATTTACCCCTCCCAAGGCCTTGGTTTCACAAAGGACATTAAATAACAGACCTTAGATATAAAAGAATAAAAACAATATTATGAGGTGTCAGACCATAGTTGCTTACTCCTTTCTGCCTCATGATTCACTTTAACTTTCATCCCTCACCCAATATATATATATATATATATATATATTTTTTTATTATTTCTAAAGACTTATTTTTCTGTGTTCTGAGCAAGAATATCACTGAAATCCTGGCCCCAAATTAAAATGAATGGTCATTCTATGAGGCATTCACCTTGGGGAGAAATTTTGCCATGGACTACAGTGAACTAAGATCATAATTTAAACCACCGACAATCAATAACAGTTTGGTTGCTTAAACCCCTGTCCAATGTATTTCCTTTCTGCAGTAAAGGATCTAAGTCAAAGATGGAGTATATGCTATTTAATAGAGTAATGTACAATTCCAAAATTGCCATTGCTCTTCTTCCTTGAAGCTCTCTAAAGCCATTTAAAATCACATGCATTTCTTTGTAACTATTCTCACACCAAATGCTAATATGAAGGCCAGTCTCTGAAGCTGGTTTGTAATCTCACACAAATCACTTGGAAGTGCCCAAAGGGGCCCAAAATAGATTCCTTATGTTGTAATGGAATTCATATATTAAAGACATATTGTAAGAATAATTCAGTTGACAAAATATACGTCCAACAGAAAGATAATGTCTGGTATGCATCAATGTCTTGTGCTTCCAGTGAAATACTAAATTTTGCACATTATCTCAAGTGCAAGTGTTAAATACTGCTGTGAGTCCTCAGGCTTCACTACATAGGATTGGTAATCTGTTGAAAGATTCCATAGAAATGTATTTCTACAAAAGAATGAAAATATCAACCTGATTGAAACTAATCTGAGGGTGAGAAGTCCAGTTTGATGAGCTCACCCAGAGCAAAGCTTTGGCTTCAAATAAACAGATGGCCCAGAACCCATTGGCTTAATGCCTGAGGCTTCAGGAACCTTATTGTGGAAGGCATAAGAAACATAGAAGAGTACCTTCACCAAAAGCTTTTGAGGTCTTTAGAATATAAATGATATATTCTTGAGATTCTTCTAAGTGAGTGTAATGCAAAGTGGAGAGAAGTAGGCCCCACTTTACCTTGGAAAACGACGAAGTTGGGACACCATAGGCTTCTTTGCATATGGCTTCTTACCAGTAGTATGCAGCAAAACATCCCAAGAGATAATGATGTCTAGCAGAGAGTTGGCTGAAATCACTGTGCCCAGGGTTGCAATGGGAGTGCCAAAAGTAAGACTATGAAAACTGGAGAAAGTATTGGAAGACTTAGAGAAGCAATAGCTTTGCTCAAGGAAAATTCTGTAAGTCCCAACAAAGCGATGATTATAAACATGGGTGAGATGCCACCTGTAGATTCTTAGATATACTGTAGGAATCTTTGCAGCAGACTTCAACTTGTATTAGAAACAAGATGGAAAGCCATTATATATGCCATAGTGCTGTTAATGAGAACTCTTTTGTACTCACAATTTGATAGGGCTGAGGAAACTTCACCTGATATACAGTAGGTTTTGTTTCCTACTGTTTGCTAGCTATCCATGAGAATTTATACACCCTGTACCATCTCTGAGTTCTTTTTATCAAAATTCCAGATTTTACATATATGAAATTCAAAGCCAATATGCTAGATTGAACACCTTCTTGGCTACCTGAGTCCACTATGGTCTGTGTGTGTTCTCTGAATTTACATATCAATTATCATCTGTACCATTCATTTAATGAGCTTATTATATCCTTGTGTGTGTCATTGTCTGTATTACTGTCCTGAATGCCTAAAACTGCAGAAATATTCTACACACAAAAGTAGGTTCTATCTCTCTTACTAGACTCTAAACTCTCCAATGCTGTTCAGACTTGTCTTTGTTTAACTTAGAGTAGTTTATCCTATGCTATAACAATGGTAGATACTCAAAAGCACTTGAAAGAATGCATGAATGAAATATTTAATTTTCCATCATTAAGTCCATGATGATGTTACACAGAGACATGCTCAGTTGCTGTTACATGGTTTGGTTCATCTATTTACACTATATCATAGCCAATAATAAATAAATGGCTGAATGCTTCCTCTCAGTAGGGTGTAGTGATTCCCTGGAACAATTTCTCATTTGTCAGAATTGCATTTGGATATACATGCAAGGAGACAAGTAAAAAAATATACAAAAATCTGCTGATAAATTTAAAATTTTTCACTAAAAACACAGCAGTAAAACAGCTGAAGCTCAAATGTAGAGAATCATGTCTCCTGAAAATAAATATGCCCCAAGCTCATAAACACCAAGGCTAGTGGTCAGGAATGAACAGATGTTTATTGCCTCATGCACCCTCTGCTACTCTGGGATAATCTCTTAAATATCCCAAATCCAGTTTGAATTTAAATTAGATTCATATTTTCTTTCACGATTATTCCATTAAAAATATCATATGATTAGCCAATTAAATGGAGAGAAAAAAATCAGTAGGAGAGCGATCCCCTTTAATATTTTCAATTAAGATGTAGTGTGGCCAATAAAACGGCTTACATTTTCATTTTATGGGTACCTATGGAGAGCATTATGACACAAATGACTCAGAAGAAGGTAATCGTTTCAAAATATATTGTAGTGGAAGACTGTAAACAGTGCAGTGTGTTAGCTTACAAGGGATGTGATGAAAATATAAAGTTTTTTTCAAAGGGGATTCATGTTTATTTTATAGTCTTTTAGGGTGCTTGTGCCTGCCAATTTACAGCACATATTTCTAAAATGCCACAGACTGTTCTCTCCTAGGGAAGGGTTGGAAGGTGAGGATATACCCATTAGGGGATAATACGTTTTTAAGGAGAAGAGAGTCATGCAGCAATTCCATCTTGTCTGCTGCCTGGATTTGAAAGGGAACTTCACCAGGGCATAGAATAAAATCGTATTTTCTTACAGAACCATAAGGGAAAGGCTGAGGCTACTTGACGTCAAATGCAACAGGAATGTGGAAAGTTTGTAACTCACAGCATGGGTATGAGTTATTTTGAGATCTGTAACCACTGATACTGGATTGAATTATTTCATTTTTTTTTCTGAATTCTTGAGATTGTGACTCCAATTAATCTCAATCTTAATAGTTCTTAGCGGTTATAGTATGTCAACATTTTTTTTTTCCTACTAGCTCTTCTGTATATTTCTTTTTTTTTTTTTTTTTTTCGGATTCTCACTCTGTCACCCAGGCCGGAGTGCAGTGGGGCGATCTCAGCTCACTGCAAGCTCCGCCTCCCGGGTTCACGCCATTCTCCTGCCTCAGCCTCCCGACTGGCTGGGACTACAGGCGCCTGCCACCACTCAGGGCTAATTTTTTGTATTTTTAGTGGAGACGGGGTTTCACCGTGTTAGCCAGGATGGTCTGGATCTCCTGACCTCGTGATCCGCCCGCCTTGTCCTCCCAAAGTACTGGGATTACAGGCGTGAGCGGTTATATTTGATTTTATTGGATTAACATGAATGAAATTCTCATAGGCTGGGGAAGTTTTTCAAGTCCTCCATATTAAAAATGTTTATCCCAGTAGGGTAGTTAATGGGGGGGGGGGGGGCGGAAATGGAACAAATAAATAAGTTTATTTTAGCTTTATTGAGAAATTATATATGTGATTTTGACTGAGCAGGAGCTTATCATGACTACATGAGCTTAGGATATGTCCTTGAACGTAGAGATTTAATAAATATTTATTTGGTCATCAAGGTAAAAGCAGATCAATAGTATTGAGAACACATCTCAACAAACCGAAGCATCAATGAAAAATAATAAAAGCAACTGGAAATTAAAAGACATATGACTAATAATAGAATTCTAAAAATTTTAAAAATTCTTTAATTGAAACATGTTATGTGCTTACCATGGATCGGACCCTTACTAAACCTTTAACATATATTACTTCTCCTCAATCTTTTCCACAATCCAGTGAGATTGGTATTATCATCAGACAAATAAAGACCACATGCTCAGCAAGTGCCAGCAAGTTGGAGAATAATTACCACATCTAGGGCCATGTTGATATAGAGTTCATCTAACGGTTACATGTACTTGGCACTGCTGTAAGCATAGGAAATACAGGAGTAAATAAAGGTGAACAAGTCAATGAAGATCACTTCACTCATGGAACTTATAGTCTATCTATTTTGAGTATAATTAAAATTTAGTCACCCAGCTATTTGATAAAGTACCTGTTTTTCTAATGAATATGATGAATAATTAAACATGTGAAGCCAAACATTGACCAAAGCCTTTTCTCTCCCTTTAATTCATGCTCATATAGAATAAACCTGTTTTCTACCTACTTTTGTGTTTAGCCAGTAATTATATAAACTATATTAATAATTTATTCAAATCCCAGACTTCAGGTATGAATTAGATTCTGTCTTTGTTTACAGGAAGATTTGGAAGAAAACTGAATCTTTTGATAAAATGATTTTTGGCCACAGGCATAAAAAAATATCTAGAAGTTTGTTGTATCCATTTCCCCACCCATAAACAACTAGTTTAAATTTTCCAAATGATTATGTTATCTTATTTTCAAAAGCTGTCCTGTAGGAAATGTCTCAAGATTATTCATCTTAGAGAATTTCAACATCACTCCCCTCAAGAAGATTTTCATTTTACCAATTATCAAGTTTTAAGTGTAACTATGAGGTACTCTGAAAGTGAAATTTCAGGTCTTACATTGTGAAGAAGACATCTACAGGTATGGCAGTCTTCAATGCTGTCCCTAACATTATATCACATAAGTAGTTAATGACAAAATCCACAATGATGACTTTAACAAGTACATGATTTGCTACCCTAACTTTCTGTTTTCCCACTAATTCTATTATGTTTTCCCCAATCAAGATGCACTTGTTAAAGGTTTTTATCATGTTTGTTATGATTGGCCCAGAAGAGCTCTCTTGCAACTAATCATTTTCTTCTAAGACTTTGAAGACAGTAATGATAACATATGTATTTTAAATATGTTGATATCTACTATGTATACATATGGTGATGTTAGGTATTAAGTGTCTTAACAAGTGACAAAACATTGATTTGGTTGAGGAAGTTACAAACTGAGAACTTGTACTGAGAATGTGCAAGGCACTGATTACTAATAGTAAATACAAGAGACAGAAATGTGTGCATTAATATTGGGTCATTCATATACAAGTTACAGTAGCATAATCTTAGTCTCTGTCTACTTATCTATAAAATGTGAATAAAAATATTTCTTAGGATTTCAATAACTTTTAAGTTGTACAGTTTATAGAAAGCATTCAGCACAGTTTCTGGCCCATGAAAATTGGCATAGACGTGGTAAACACCATCACCCTCATCCAGTTGTCCTGCACATCCAAACAGCTATAAACTTGAATAGTTTGAAATAAAACAAGTGTTTTATTCTTATCTATCCTATGTCATGCAAGAAAAGCCTTCATGATTTCTGTATCTCTATAAATTGCAAAATGACCATGAGTGTGAACATGATGGACAGATGTGTAATGAACGTAATTTGAAGACACTTCTAGAAGATAAATGTGTGTGTATGTGTGTATATATATATATTTTGTTTGTATACATGTACACTTTGTGTCTATAAATTTTCTGTGTACATATACACACATAAAAATTTATATATATAAATTTATATATAATATGAGATATATGTGTATGTGCATGTACATTATACATGTATATTGTACATGTATATATATTATATATAATGTATAATACATATTATAATTATAATTATGCATATAATATTACAAGTTGTAATACATAATATATAATACATATTATAACATATGCATATTATAATATATAATGTATATTAACATATATATGTATATATACATATAATATATAATACATATTATATATGCATATGTATGTATATTATATTTGATATAATACATAATGCATATTATAATATGCAATGCATATTATATTAATGTATAATACATATAATACATGCATTATATAAAATATATACATTTTATATACTGTATATATTATATATACACTTTACAATGATTATTTATACACCCTTTAATAAATATATATTTGTGTCACACCAGGTTTGAAATTATTTTTGTTCAGGTCATTTATTCACCATGGTTGCCTTGATTCTAGGCTGTTAATCAGGCTGTAACTTCTACTGAGTGGAGCCCAAAAAGTGAGTTGAAAGTCACACTTTTGTATGGAAAAATATTTTCAGCTCTCTCAGCTCTTTGTTCTATTCCCTCCACCAATACATATTATTATTATTATTATTTTATTGTAGCTTGGGCCTTCTGTCCTGGAGTATGTTTCTTATTTCCTCTCTGTCACGTAAGAGATTGGCAAAATTAGTAAATTAAATTAGGGTCCAGTCTTGGAACCAGCCAGTATTCTGAGGAGGCAAGGCACAAAGAACTTCATTCTAGTTTACTAATTTTGTCATTAATTTTCATATTTTTCAGTCTAGCATCTTATTTTGGCCCTGTCTCAGACATGTTGGCTCTGAATATATAGACTTACCCAAGAACTTCCAATAGATTAGCTCTTACTTCTGCCACTGTTGTACTTTACATTGAATCTCACTTCCTGTCAGTTAACATTATTCCATATGCTTACTATTATCAAGCAAATTACTACTAGTTTCTGCCTTTTAAAATTAGGTATTGTTTTAATAGAAACTCAAAATGAATATAGAACAATGAAAAAAAGTATAGCCTTCTGTTTTTGACTTCAAACCAAGATAAAAAACAGTTTTAAAACTAGGTTGAAGACCTGACAACAGAGGTATCAATATTGTGAGAGAAATAAGCTTTTCAAAGAGAAACTTTATTTTTTACCTTCTGGAACATGATACATAATAGTTTCTTAGTACATACTAATGAATGAATGATTGAATGACTTGATAAATGGATCAGATATCTTGTACCTTGATTATGAATATGTCAATCATTATTTGTGTAAATTTGAACACATCACTAAACTAGTGTTCTGAGCCTCAGTTTACATCTCCACAAATTAGAGAAAAACATATTTTCTGAAAAGCCAGTTTGTGAAATTAAAGGAAATAGTAAAAGTTTATTTGAAAAGTATAAAGTTTAGATACCCTACAGCTTGGTAGTTATATAAAAAACACACACCCCACACAGATGCTTACAGAACATATTAACAGCTCTAAGAAAGTGTACATTATGACACAGGCCTAGTAGAGGGCAGGGAAGGAGGAGTAAGAAGCTGTACACAGATATTTATCTCCTTTCCTTTATGAAACTAATCTTCAATCTGGGACAAGAGGTACAGAAAACACAATATTTTTAAGGAAAATTGTCAAAATTAATTGCAATTGAGGAAAGTCAATAGAAAAAGGCCCCTGTGCCTGAAAGAGAGAAATTAATATATGCCGTACCTGGAACTCTATTGAGAGAGGGGAAGAAGTGAAATGATCACACTCTCACACACCGTGCGTGACTAAATCAAACTTGGACATAGGATGAGGAACATCACACACCAGGACCTGTTGTGTGGTGTGGGGAGCGGGGAGGGATAGCATTAGGAGATATACCTAATGTAAATGATGAGTTAATGGGTGCAGCACACCAACATGGCACATGCATACATATGTAACAAACCTGCACATTGTGCACATTAACCTAAAACTTAAAGTATAATAAAACAAAATTAAGAAAAAAACAGCAAAAAATAACCACATCACCCTAAACTTATATCGAGATAATATGCTTTAAATAAAAAGCAGCTGCAGAACACTCTAGGGGAATGGACAGAAGAAAAGCAAGAAAATGCCAAAAACCTTCTTGAAGGAAAAGCACCAAGGTAGTGCCTAAGGTATGGTGCCGAACAGTTATTACTCTGGCAAATCAATAACTACCCTAAATACAAGTTTATTCCTACAGAAATTACAAGGTAGCAGTGCAGTGAATGCAACCATAGCAATAATAAACCTAAAACTTGCCTGAATATTAACTAGACAAACTCAAACCCCTATTGAAAAACTAAACCGAAGGAAGGTTTGTCCATTTCCAGGTCAAGAATAACAAACAAGCAAACAATGTACCTTTGTCACCTGCTATCTGACTAAGATGTCTTGCTCTCCACAAAAGAGTAGGAGGTGTGCAAAAACTGTAGAATAAAGCACACTCCCAAGGGGTAAAATGGTCATCAAAAGAAAACTCAAAGACAGCAAAGATATTAGACCTAGCTGAGAGAACACATAAAATAAGTATGATTAATATGATAAAACATTGATGAAAATGATATCAACATTGAGATGGATAAGTAATTTCAGCAGAGAGATGTAAATTGTAAGGAATAATTAAATGAAAATACTAGAAATAAACAAGAGTAACAGAGACGAAGAATATCTGATATGTTAACCAGTTGATGTAACAAAGCGGAGGAGATAATCAGTGAACTATAAGACAAGTTAATAAAAATTTTCCAAACTGAAACATAGTAAGAAAAATGAGTGAGGAAAAAAAGAAAGAAAAGAATGTCTAAAGCCTGGAGCCTGTATCAAATAGTTTTACAAATAGGAGTGAGCAAGGCAGAAGAATTATTTGAGAAAAATAATGGCCAAGAATTTCTCAACATTAATAAAAGAATTTCTCAACATCAATATTGAACCACGTATTCAAAAATCTCAGAGAATCAGCTTAAGGAGATTTTGGGCTGAGACAATGGGGTTTTCTAAATATACAATCATGTCATCTGCAAACAGGGACAATTTGACTTCTTTTCCTAACTGAATACCCTTTATTTCTTTCCCTTGCCTGATTACCCTAGCCAGAACTTCCAGCACTATGTTGAATAGGAGTGGTGAGAGACGGCATCCCTGTCTTGTGCCAGTTTTCAAAGGGAATTTTTCCAGTTTTTGCCCATTCAGTATGATATTGGCTGTGGGTTTGTCATAAATAGCTCTTATTATTTTGAGATACGTTCCATCAATACCAAATTTATTGAGCGTTTTAAGCATGAAGGGCTGTTGAATTTTGTCAAAGGCCTTTTCTGCATCTATTGAGATAATCATGTGGTTTTTGTCTTTGGTTCTGTTTATATGCTGGATTACGTTTATTGATTTGCGTACATTGAACCAGCCTTGAGAAGACATTCATACAGCCAACAGACACATGAAAAAATGCTCATCATCACTGGCCATCAGAGAAATGCAAATCAAAACCACAATGTGATACCATCTCACACCAGTTAGAATGGCGATCATTAAAAAGTCAGGAAACAACAGGTGCTGGAGAGGATGTGGAGAAATAGGAACACTTTTACACTGTTGGTGGGACTGTAAACTAGTTCAACCATTATGGAAAACAGTATGGCTATTCCTCAAGGATCTAGAACTAGAAGTACCATATGACCCAGCCATCCCATTACTGGGTATATACCCAAAGGATTATAAATCATGCTGCTATAAAGACACATGCACACGTATGTTTATTGCGGCACTGTTCACAATAGCAAAGACTTGGAATCAACCCAAATGTCCATCAGTGACAGACTAGACTAAGAAAATGTGGCACATGCACACCATGGAATACTACGCAGCCATAAAAAAGGATGAGTTTATGTCCTTTGTAGGGACATGGATGCAGCTGGAAACCATCATTCTCAGCAAACTATCGCAAGAACAGAAAACCAAACACCGTATGTTCTCACTCATAGGTGGGAACTGAACAATGAGATCACTTAGACTCGGGAAGGGGAACATCACACACCGGGGCCTATCACGGGGAGGGGGGAGGGGGGAGGGATTGCACTGGGAATTATACCTGATGTAAATGACGAGTTGATGGGTGCTGACGAGTTGATGGGTGCAGCACAACAACATGGCACAAGTATACATATGTAACAAACCTGCACGTTATGCACATGTACCCTAGAACTTAAAGTATAATTAAAAAAAAAAATCTCAGAGAAAAATTAAGCAGAATAAAGACTGTTTTTTAAAACAACCTGAATATTGAATATAACATATCTTCTAACTGATGAAACTTTCAAGAAAATCTTGAAGGTAGATGGATTAAAAAAAAAAAAAAAAGCATCATATGTAGAAGAACAAAGATAAGATTTACAGAATATTTTATGCCAGAGGCCATAAAACCAGAAGACAACAAAGAAATATCTTTTTAACTGCTGAATGGAAAACAAAAACAAAAACAGAAACCAAAGTCAACCTAGAATTCTATACTTGGTGAAAATATCTTTCAAAAACACTTTCTCAGAAAAAATTATTCTACAAATAAGTAAAGTTATTCAGAAAAGCAGTATTATATATATGTGTATGTGTGTATTAGACTGAAATTTTGCATTTTGTTAAAAAGTGATGAGTACTGGAAAGAAAATAAATGAAGATAATTTTTATTACTTTAAATTGTTCTGAAATGTTAATGCATATCTAGAAACAATAACAATGTAGTATGTGCTCATAGCATCAAAAAAGGAACTTGTATGACAAAAGTATCATAAAGAATGGTAAGGAATGAAGTCATAACATATAGTTGTAAAGTACTTATGTGGACATGAAGCAGTACTGTATTTTGTGAATACACACTTGGATTAATTAAAGGTTAATTAATAAAGTAAACCCTTGGGCAAAAATAAATTATAAATGAAGGGTGTATATAATAAGTCAATAGAGAAGAAAAGATGAAGTCGTTAAAATTCTCAATTTACATTACATGGAAACATCAAGAAAAATGATGGATTTTGATCAAATTATGTCAACAGTCACATTAAATATAAATGGTCTAAATACATGAAATAAAAGGCAGAGATTGTCAGATTGTATTAAATAAAATCCATGAACATGAAGTTTACAAGGATTCAGCTTTGAATATAAATAGATAAGTTAAAAGTAATAGTATGAAAATGGTTATGCTATGCAAACACTTTCCAGAGGAAAGCTTATGGAAGTATTGTAATAGCACATAAAGTAGAATTTAGAAGTAGGAAATTCATCTGGGCTAAATTAAGACATTACTTGGTAAAAAAACTGGTCAGTCCTCTAAAAAGACTACTTATGCATGCATCCAACAAGGGGACCTCATAATGCCTAGGGCAAAAATTTATAAAAATTTTTTAAAAAACCAGAAAAATCCAAATTTATAGGTGAAGGCTTTAACACTTTTGTCTCAGTAACTGATAAAATAATTAGAAAAAATAATTTATGATGTAAAAAGGCTATGCAACAATTTCAAATTAGATCTAAATTACATCTATAAAACATTCCACCCAGCAAAAGCAGAATATATTTCATAGGAAACTTCTCAATGAAAATTAATCAAGTTAGACCATGTTCTGAGCCATAATATAAACAATAACAAATTTAAAATAGCAGAATTCCTACAAAATATGTTAACCAGACCATAACAGAAGTAAGTTAGATAGCAATCAAAAAGATAATCTGAACAATGAGAAAAATGTTGAAAATTTTAAATATCGCTTTAATATAACCTTAAGAAAAAGAGGTAATCCCAACGAAAATTTTTTTAAAAAGAAAAATTAAACAAACTGCAAATTTTTAAAACAATCATAAATTTAAGTGCAAAATGTAAAATTATAAGTTTAGGAAAATATGTTGAAGAAAATGTGTGGGCTCTCGGGTTGAGTAAACAGTTTTTTTGTTTTGTTTTGTTTTGAGACAGAGTCTCGCTCTCAGCAACCAGCCTGGAGTGCAATGGCGGGATCTCAGCTCACCTCAACCTCCGCCTCCTGGGTTCAAGTGATTCTCCTGCTTCAGCCTCCCAAGTAGCTGAGGTTACCGGCACCCGCAACCATGTCTGGATAATTTTCATAGTTTTGGTAGAGACAGGGTTTTACCATGTTGGCGAGGCTAGTCTTGAACTCCTGACCTCAGCTGATCCACCTGCCTCAGCCTCCCAAAGTGCTGGGATTACAAGCATGAGCCACCACACCCAGTCTGGTAAACAGTGTTTCTATATGTCACATATGATTTATAAAGTAAGGTTAATTGGATTTTTAAAAATTTAAAAATGTTTCCTAAGTTAAAGGTACTATTCAAATAATTTTAGAAGTCAACAAACTGGAATAAAATGTTGACAAATTAAATATCTACTAAAGAAATTTTAAACTCTTACAGTTCAGTAATAATTGAACAACTCATTTAAAAATGGGCAAAATACACAAACAGAAACAAAACTAGAAAAGATAGATGGAAATATACATGTTCTAGCATAAAAAAAAGTTCAGCACAAATTAGAAATAAATTAAAATGTATTAAAATGACTTAACATGATTGTCAATATCAAGTGATGTTGAAAATATGGGATAAATCTAATTCTCATATACTGCTGCCTGGTATATAAAATCACAGCCACATTAGAAATCAGTTTAGCAGTTTCTTCTAAAGTTAAACCTGCATTTATCATACAACTCAGCAATCCTATTCTTAGATATTTACTCACATGAATTGAAAAATATGTGTGCACTAATGCTTTTAGCAAGTTTATTTATAATTACACAAAACTGGAAATGACCCATATTTCCTTCAACAGGTAAATACACAAATATTTTGTTTACATACATGCAATAGGATACCATTCAGCAATAAAAAGGAAAGAATTGGTAATTCACATAACATGGATTAAATTTAAGTGTATATTTCTATGTGAAAGGAGCTAGACTCAAAAAGCTACATATTTGAATTTTATTTATTCTGTAAAAGGCAAAACTATAGGGAACATATGAGTGGTTGCCAGGGTTTGGGGTAGGAAAATGGTTTGCCTACAAGGGTAATATAAGAACATTTTTGCAGTTATGGAATTGATTATTGTGGTACTACAATGATATGCACATGAGTCTATGCATTTGTCAAACCCATAGAACTGCACGCCAAAAATGTTAGCTTTTATAGCAAGAACATCAAAAGAAAGTGTCAATCAGGACATTGGGAGAAGGCAAGATGGAATGCAGACTGTAACAAATGCATCTAACCATATTACAAGTTAGTCACATCACTGCACTGAAGGGGATACAGAAGAAGAGTTGATCTTATCCATTTTGAAAAGCAGTTTATCATTTTTTTCTAAAATTATACAAATATTTCAAGTAAGATAAAGGAAAATATTCTTATACATTATATATTTATAAATACATATTTATAATGTGTAAATATAGTATATACATGTTATAAAGTTACATATAGATAAAATATTTTCTCATTTATTTTGAGTCATAGGTGTCTTAGAAGTATACTGCTTACTTTATAAGCAGTAGATCAATGTCTAGTTATGTTTTCATTATTGATTTTTAGTTTAATTTCACTGTGATGAGATATCAGAGGATGAATATGTTTAACTTAAAAATATGTACATCTTGATCTTCCTTTACAGAACAGCATATGGTACTTTTTTTGTGAATATTCCATCTGCACTTGAAATGAAGATGCATTCTGTCATTGTTTTGTGCATTAAAATCAAGTTTGTTAATTGTATTGTCCAAATCTTCTATATAAATTTACTGATTTTTTTTGGTTTGCTTTCTCTAATGACTACTGAAAAGAAAATGTTCAAATATTCCATTACGATCACGGACTTACTGTTTTATCTTTTTTGAAAAAATATTTTATTTTATTTTTGTTTTATACATATTGACACTATGTTATTGAGGACACAGATTTAGGGTTGTTATATATTTGTAATGAACTGATTCTCTAATCATTACAAAGTGTCCACGAAACTTCATAAATATTAATATGTTGTGTTTTCATTTTAACTCAGTTAAAAATACTTTCAGTTATTTTTACTTATTTTTTTCTTTTAACATATATCTGGAAATATGTTATCTACTTTTCAAATATTTAGGGATTTTACAGAAATCTTTGTATTATTAATTGGTAATTTAATTACACTGTGATCTGAGTATGCAATTAGTTTGACTTTAAATCTTTTAAATCTGTTGAGAAGTTGTTTCTAAATCATTTTATTATTATTACTTTTAATGATCCAGAATATGGTCTAGGTGTGTATTCTGATTTTATTGGTTGGCACAGTCTATAAATGTCAATTAAGTCAAGTTGTTAAATACTGTTCCTTTTATACCTTTACTGATTTTCTGTCAATTTGTTCTACCAATTATTAAGAGAGAGATGTAAAAATATCTAAGTGTAACTGTGGAGGTATGTACTTCCTCTTGATGTTCTTTCAATTTTGTTTATAATACTCTGAAATTCTGCTATCAGACACATAATCATTTGCCATTATTGTGACCTCTTAATACATTGAATCATTTATCATTATAGAATGACCTCTTTATCCCAGATAACATTTTCCTTTGATATTTTCATTGTCTGATATTAATAATGGCACTCCAGCCTTTTTTTAAATATATATTATTATCATGTCTTTTACTCATTCTTTTACTTTCATATTTTATCCTGGGAATGTCTTGAAGTGCATTTCTAGTAGTCAGTAGACAGTCAAGTCTTATCTTTTTATTCAATCTGGTAATGTCTTTAGATTATTTGAAACTTATATGATTATATATGCTTAGGTTTAAATACTTTATCTTGTTATTAGTTTTCTATTTGTCCTAGTATTTCTTCTCTTACCTGTTTTCCTTCCTGTTTATTTTTTAATTTTATCTAATTTGCTGCCTGATTAGCTATGCCAGTTTTATGTGTTTATATGTTTCTATGCCATTTAGCGTTTCTTTAAGATTTATAGTGTGTCTTTAACTCTTCACAATTTACCCTCTGGTGATACTACACCACTTATAAAGGACTTTATAAGTACACGTCCAAATCTTACTTTCTATTCTTCATTCCATTGTTACACATTTTATTTCACATATCTGTAAAGCCTATGATACATTGTTAATTTTTAGTGGTTATATTTAAAAGAGATTCAAATGGTAAGAAATAATTATTATATGTTAATTCATATAGTTATTATTTTTGGTATTTCACATTTATTTGAATATCTTAATCCATTAACATTTTTCTTCTTCCTGAAGGGCTTCCTTTAACATTTATGGTACGGAGCAGCTGGTATTGATAAATTCTTTCAGTTTTTATTTATTTAAAAGAATCTTCATTTTGTCTCTATTCTAAAATAAAATTTTTACTTGATACATAATTCTAGGTTGGTAGGTGTTTTGTTTTTGTCTTTGCAGCCCTTTAAAGGTGCTGCTTTAATCTATTTTGGCTTACATTGTTTTTGAAATACTGTCTGACATCCTATAATAGTTTTTCTGCATGTAATGAGTTTTTTTCTCTGTACAATTTTAAGAGTTCTATTAATGATTGATTTTGAGAGCATTGATTTTCATATACTGTGATGTAGTCTATGTTATTGTACGCTTAAGGTTTATTGAGTTAATTAAATCTGCAGATTTGTAGTTTTCTGGAAAAAATGGCTATATTAAGTCTGGAAACAATTGGCCATATTTATTAAAATATTTTTGTCTCCCCTCCCTTCTCTGCCTTTGTGGACTCCAATTATATATATAGCGGTCTTTTGAAAATTCTTTCACAGGTCACTGATTCTGTGCTCACTTGTAAAATTCTTTTCTCCATTTTCATTATTTTTAATTTATATTTTAATGTGTTCAAATTCACTAATCTTCTTATCTACAATATCTAATCTGTCTTTAATACCTTCCAGTTTATTTTTAATTTTAGCTATTATTGTTTTTATCTCTAGTAGTTTGATTTGCATCTTTTTCAAAAATATCTGACATCTTTTTTAGTTTTTGAAAAGATGTAGTTAGCTGTTTTAAGGTTTTCACTAGCCTTAGTTTAGGTCAATTTTGATTAGTTGTTTTTTCTTTTTATTATAGATCACAATTTCCTGCTTCTTTGTGTGCCTAACAATTTTTGATTAAATAACAGCTATTATGAATACATTTTTGTGGTGCTGAATATATTTTTGAATTTTCTTTTAGCACAATTTAAGTTACTTATAAATAGTTGAATTGTTTGGGGCTTTTTCTAACATGTCGGGTGGGACCAGAGCTGTGAAATACTTCAGCAAGGTGAACTGAGAGGCCAGACCCCTCTTATTACTCTAGCCAGTGTTGCACAAATTAGGACATTTTCCAGTCATTTTGGTAAAAACAGAAACCATGTTCAGCTCTGTGCTAGTGTCTCCTATTGTTCTCTTGGTTCTTTTTGGTGGTTCTTTTGTTTGTTTGATTGTTTTGTTTTGTTTTGTTTTTTGCGCTGCAGTTTCACTCGTGTTGCCCAGGAGGCTGGAGTGCAATGGTGCAATCTTGGTTCACCACAACCTCCGCCTCCTGGGTTCAAGCGGTTCTCCTGCCTCAGCCTCCCGAGTAGCCGGGAATGCAGACATGCACCACCACACCCAGCTAATTTTTGTATTTTTAGTAGAGATAGGGTTTCTCCATATTGGTAAGGCTGGTCTTGAACTCCTGACCTCAGGTGATCTGCCCTCCTCGGCCTCCCAAAATGTTGGGATTACGGGCGTGAGCCACTGAGCCTGGCCTTTGGCAGTTCTTTTTCTGGACTCAAGTAGTTACCTGACATACATGCATGAAACTGTACCCTGCTGAATAATCACATCTGCAGAAGTCAGAATTCTCTCACCGCTCTGTCTCAAATCTGAGTTACTCTGTCCTGAAAACTCCAGCTGCTTTAGTCTTCCTGGACTCTCAGTTCTGTATTTTTCACTCAAGATGACTGTCTAGCTTTGCCTGAATTTTACTTCCCTGTACTGAAGACTAGAAATTCTCCCAATAAAGTAATCTGGGGATAAATTCCCTTGTTCACTTTCCCCCCAAGCTGTCAAGAAAAGACTATCCTCTATTTCTTAAGATCCAGTGTCTTAAAAACTGTTTTACCTTAAACTTAGTCTCTTTTTGGTTGGGGGTGAAGATCATTTGGGTTAGTGCCTTAGTCCATGTTGTACTGCTGTAAAGAATACTTGAGACTGGGTAATATAAAAAGAACAGATGTTTATTTCTTGTAGTTCTATATACTGGGCAGTTCAAGATGAAAGCAATGGAAGGTTTAATGTCTACTGAAGCCTCAGTCTTTGTTCCCAAAATGGTTTCTTGAACATTGCATCCTCTGTTGTGGGTGTGGAGGTGTGAAGGGCAGGGAACACTGTTCTCACATGGCAGAAAAGCTGAAGAGTAAAGAAAGAGCAACAAGGGTCAGGTTGGCCCTTTCATATCAGCACTAATACCATCCATGAGGGTGGAGCCCTCCCTCCTGGCCTAGTCACATCTTAAATGTCCATGTTTTAATACTGTTACAATGGCAATTAAATCTCATCACGAATTTTGGATGGGACATGCAATCTGTAGTAGATGGTAGTCTGGTTATTTCTCCATCTTGGCTAGAAACAGAAGTCCAGATAACTGGACTATTACGGTAGTTTTTACATCATTTCATTTGAAACAATATTATAACATTTCACATACTTCAGGGTATTTTTGAAACGACCTTTCATAAAACTGTGTTTTGTTTTAATCTTTTTAGGATGTTTGTCTTATCACTTAGAATTTTTTATATATGTCTTCATCTTTATCCCTATAAATCTTAACAATTGTTAATGACATCCTTGAAAGTGTCCCTGCCTTCAGCATCACCCTTGAATATATGCTAGCTTATACTGGAGTCCTATGACTTTATACAATTAAATTTAACTTCATGGCCTTAAGTTTTCTTTAACAACAAGATTTTGTGTTGTACTTCTTTTCTATCATCAATAGCGCCTAGCACATTTTATAAGTACATACATAGTATGTACACTGTAAGCAAATATAGTGTTATCATCAATAAAAGATGTAGATTGAATTTTAACATTAAACCAAAAACAATCTGCTTTATTTTTAGGTTATATAAAATTGCAAGATTTAATACTCTGATAAATATATACAGTACTTTAAAAATTGCAACCTTATATAATAGTTGAAAAATATGTAAACGGAAAATACCTCCTGGGGATTACACACAAAGATGGGAGGCCTATACGATGTGACAAGCATACTTGATGATCTTGTCTTCCTCAGAGGACAATATGAATCTAATTCTGAGCTTCTCAAGAGAAAAAAATATTGGCGTTTAATTAACTCCATGAGGCAGACAAACATAGCTCAAGTGATCTTTATCTCTGATGTTTGCCTTGGATGCTTTCGGAAATGAAAGGCTTTCAACAATTTCACACTTTCTGTAGTATCCCTTTAAGGTACCTTCAGGCATCATGCACATAAGGTATATGCATAATATGGCTTTATTTATGGGGACACTTTCTGGGGCTTGTAAGAATCTCTTTTGATATTATTATTCAAATATCAAAATGATTATACTGTGTTACTTATGTAAGCACCTCTGGGAGAATATACTTTTCTTCTATAAAAAATATAAAAGTTTAAATAATACACATGAAAAATACTATTGTACCTCTTGCAATAAACCTAGATATATAATTTCATAAGATTTTAGAAACTACTTGAATTGACTATTCAGGTAGTTATTGACCTTTTGAATTTATGTATTTGTTAATTTAATGTCATAAAACAGAATCATAAAGTAAGAATCTTTAATACAAAATGAGAAAACTAATAATCACTAATATGACAAATATTTCATCACTTTCTGTGTTCCAAGCTACAAGAAAACTCTTAGAGCTAAAGTAGCAAACAAAACTGAAAGTTATTTTATTGAGAGTAAGGGGAGACAGAGAGTAAACAAACAAACAGATAAATAAATGGACCAGAAAAATATCAGATAGAGTTATGTAGACAATTTTGGAAAGAGTGACAAAATATAGAATGTCAGAGTGTGGGATAGGAGTGGGGCTAATTTTGATTGTGTAATCATAGGTACATATTTCTGATGGAATATTATTTAAACCAGATACTAAATGACAAGAAGTAAGGAATGGACTGATAAAAGGGAGCACTTTTTAATGCAAAGAAAATGGCTCAAAGACCCTAAGGCGATATATTATTTAGGAAAACCAATGATCATGGCTTAACATGTCAAAGATTACTTCTCAAATGCTTATGCAACAGGCGTTGGAAAATGTTGTTTCATCAAGCCACTTAGAATCTTGTGTAGGCTTCACCTGACTCAGATCCTACCGATATTTTGGCTGTGCCATGTGCAACACAGGCCTTTACAGATGGGAAGGCAAGGAAAGAGAAAGTAGGGAATCACATATAGCCTTTGTCAGAATTGGCCTGGAATTTAGGTGTCATTTCTGCTTTCGTCTTGTGGCTAGATCTTATCAAACAGTCTTCTCATTTGAAAGTGGAGGGCTTAGAAATGAAACCTAACATGCTTAGAGTCAGAGAAGAACTGGATAGTGGTGAACCCTCATAATATCTAGCCTAGGTAGGGAAACAGCTTGATAAATTTAAGGGACACAATACAATTAGAGAGTACTTGAATGCAGACAGGAGGAGAAAGTGGCATGAGATGAGATTGCAGATAGAGTTAAAGGTTTTTTAAGGATTCTGTAATTCAAGGGTTAGTTGTTTGGATTTTATCCTAAGGATAATAGGAAACTATTAGATGCTTTAAAATGATCATGTAATCTTATTTTTGCTTTTAAAAGATCAATCTGGATGTTATATGGAAAATGAATATCAGGCGCAATAAAGAGGGAACCCAGTAGAAGGCAGTTGTAGTCTTTTAGGAAATGTGTTGATATGATAGTAGTCAAGACGGGGAGAAGTGGATTCATTTATAATGTGTTTGAAGGAAAAACGGACTGTATCTCTCGAGAGATTGGTTGTGGAGGGAAGGATGATATTTACATTTTTGTCTTCGGTGAAAACAAGGTGTCTACTTATTGCGATGAAAAAGATGTGTGTGGGGTGCAGATTTGTGGTATAAATCCGGAGCAGTTCCTTGAGCTTGTTTGATTGGTATAGTGTAGATTAGTAAGGATATAAAGAATAAATGTAGTCTTGGTGATTCAGGAAGTCACCAAGGATGGAGATACAGGTTCAGCCATAGATAGTAAATCTACCTAGAATACCTGGGATGGGGAGGTATTATAAAACAGGTTTATTGTTGATATGCGACAGAAAGAAAGTAAGTGTCTGGATTCTTAATCCTAACATTTTTTCTATTGTTACAAGAATTTTTTTCTGGAACAAACCACACACATTTTCATGATGACAAACAACATGGTAAACTTTCCACGGAGTGAGCCTTAAAAATGGCCTGCCCTACTCTCTAATCAATAAGAAACTGTTTTTAAGACAGCTGCTATTTTCTGGTGCAGAATACATCTCAGCATTTCCAGCTGACTGGTTCTGGAGGCTGCTTCATGATTGCATTTTATGTTACTATTGAAGGGCCCACAATTACTATGCCATCTTTCACAGCAAAAGATGATTCTGCTGACCCGCCATTGGCAGAGCATATGTACAGAGAATAGATTTTATCTATGGGTTTATGTTATCTTGCCTAGTTTCTTAAGGAATTAACCAAATACTTCTGTTAGGAAGTCTTTGTAACCTCTACTTACCCAGATTTCATTTTTCAGGAACAAACTCAAGTCCCAAGCTCAGTAAAAGGTCTCTTTCTATATCTATAGATTTATGTAAATATTTATAATCTACCCATCTTATTTTGATGTAAATATAAGTAAAATACAGATTATTAATTTAATGTTTTACATTTATATGCTTAAATCTTTCGTAGCAAATTACCAGAATATGTGACTTGTACTCTTTGGCTTGTTGCTCTTTGAATTTTCTAAAGAATTAACCTAGTGTGAATCATATAGGACTTGTTCAGTAGACTGGGTTTTCCAAATATCTTTATGTGTGTGTGGCGTGGTGTGTGGTGTGTGTAAGGAAGAGAGAGAGGAAAGAGAGTGAGAGCGAGAGCACACCAGAGTGCACATGTAAAAAATGTTAATGACCTCATTTTGGAAACAGGGTATACAGTGTAAATTATTTTACTAATATAGAAATAATATCTGCTTCAGAACAATTTGAAATTCTTTAAATATTTTGAGGTATATTTTAAATATCATTAAATATTCTAAAATTTCTATAGAAACTGAATCTTACGATATTATCATTTTTTGATCAAAAGCAGCTAAACCCTGGACATTTCATACGGTATAATCAAATCTATTTAAATTTTAATATATTGATTACCCCTAAGAAATGTGAGAATGTTCCAAGTTTATAAATGGTTTTCAACACATGATTTTAACTACTCAATAATCCATGATTTATTTATTGATTTATTCAACCACTTCAATATTAATCATCACTTATTTGGTTCACTTTCCTATTGTTAATAAATATGAAACTTGTTATTTTGTACATTAATTTTTTCCATATGTCTGATTATTATTTTTATATAATCCTGGTAAAAAAAATCATGAGTTTACAGGATGTTATCATTTATAATTTCTTGATTTATCTTGAAAAATAGATATTTTGAAACAGTATATTAACTTACTCTTTCATTGAAAGGGGATTAAAAAAACTTTTTAATGTACCTTTACTGTGCCTCTTCTAATGCATAAAAATGTCTAGTTTACCTATTTCGATTATTAATGATGGAAACATTTATTATATTTTATTAGGAATTTCCAGTTTTTACTGAAATATTTAAGCTATTTTTTAATGAACTTAGACTTTTCTAATTTCTAAAGTCTCTTACTTATAAACTTTTGTCAAATATATTAAAAATATTTCCACAGTTTTTCATTTAGGCTTTTATTATTGAGTCAAGTTTTAAAGTACAGAGATTTTTTTGGAGTAGTAAACATATTAATATCTTCTTATATAGTGTATTTGCACCCTTAACATTTGTCATTTTTAAGATCAGTTTTTATCTGTAAATTCTACTGTTTATATTTCAAATAATTTTGTGATGTAATTTTCTCTTTAACCTACCACACACTTGTTTTCTAATATGGTCTGAAATATGACTCTAACTTTACTTGTCTATTAGATGCTTTCTTAAATTTTAATTCTACTCCTCACTATGGTGAATTTTATCTTCATTTTATATTATGCCACAAACACAGAAAAACACACATGACTGTTTTAGAAAAACAGTCTATGTTTTTCTTCATAACATTGTTATTTTAATTATTGTCATGTTATATATAACCTATTTAATATCTCAAATATTGAGAGGCAAGATTTACTCACATTATTAGTTTTAAAAGTTGTTAATTTAATATTTAGTTTTAGTCAGTGTTAAAAATCAATGTATATAAATATGTAAATACTATTTGAATAGCAATATATTAAAAATATAAATATTATATTTCTTCTTTTCATGCTTTTTAATGTAATATGCCTAGATTTTCAAACGATAAAATAGTTTTTATAATATTAAATGTCCTAGTAATAACAGAATTAAGATTATTTCTCTAGAATGATTCAACTGATATATTGTTAAATTATTCAAGTATTTCATTAAAACTTTTGAATATACACATAAAAACAGAAATTATTATATAATTTGTTTCAATACTTAATTGAAGAGTTTTAAAATTTTCTTATATTCTCAAATAATCTTAAGGAAATTATTTCCTATTTAGCAATTTGAATTAACTCAATGATACACTGTCTTTTCTTGTAAGAAGTTAAATCTACAATAAATTGCTATATATTTGTGAATTTTTGCATTATTTACCTTTTGTATTTCTTTTGACAATTTATATTTTGCCAGAAATTAACATATTTTTAAAACATCAAATTTTTAGTAAATATATTATGAAGTATACACATACTTTTTATATTATTTTAAAACTTCATGTTATAGATTATTTTTATTTTGTCTGTCATTAAAGTGTCCTAATTTTGTGTATTTTTACTTTGTTTTAAGGAAGAAATTTTTGAATTTAATTTACCTACCTCTTATTTTAACTTTACATATTTATTAATTTATTTTGTTTTTCTTGCGTATCAGGTCATCTTATCTTATTTTCTAAGCTTCCTGGGAACATGTTTATTTCAGTATTCTTTGCTCTTTGTATTTTAGTACTTTTTCTTTTTATTAATAATGAAAGTATATAAAATTGTAAAGATATGTTGGCCTAACTTTGTGCATTTTGATATATGTTTATTTTTAGTTTTGTTTAAAAGTCATTTAAAAAATAATAATAGGCAGTTTTTGACATGATAAATTCTATTGTATATTGCTGATGTATGTTTAATCATTTCTTAGTCCCATTTTAGAGATGATGAGAAAATTTTTGCGAAGAACAATAGAGTAACTTGCTAAGGCTGTAGTTCAAAGTGATGCACCTGGAATTTCAAGTTAAACAATTTAACTGTTTTTGCCCAGAATGCTCTCCTTTAGAAAGAGACAGTCACCAGGAGTAAATGTTGTTTTGTTTATTTACATTTATTTACCCATTTGTTTGTCTGATTATCTATTGTAAATTTTGCACAATTTAAAATGAACAGTTGTTAAATAATGTTATTTGATGAGTTTTGACAAATAAAAAAAGTATGGAAATTTTTATCAACCCAGACATTCCCTCGTACACTTTTTTCAACCAATTCTCATTCCCCAAAACTGCTCTGATTTATATTAGCATAGAGTTTTACCTAAGACTTCTTATAAATTGAGTCCTCTTTAGTGCCTGGCTTTTTTTTTGTTTTTGTTTTTTGTTTTTGTTTTTGTTTTTGTTTGAGACAGAGTCTTGCTCTTGTTGCCCAGGCTGGAGTGCAATGGCACAATCTCAGCTCACCGCAACCTCTGCCTCTCGGGTTCAAACAAATCCCCTACCTCAGCCTCCCAAGTAGCTGAGATTACAGGCATGCACCACCATGCCTGCCTAATTTTGTATTTTTAGTAGAGATGGGGTTTCTCCATGTTTGTCAGGCTAGTCTTGAACTACCGACCTCAGGTAATCTGCCCACCTCAACCTCTCAAACTGCTGGTATTACAGGAGTTAGCCACTGCGCCCTGGCCAGTGCCTGACTTTTTTAGCCAAACATAACGTTTGACATTCGTACATGTGGTTGCATTGATTTACAATTCATTCTCTTTTTATTTGCAATTTTTGGCGAATATCTTACATACAGATATCCCACAATTGTATTTTTTCCATTCTCTTGGTGATGGGTATTAGTATTTTTATTTCCAGTTTAGAATTATTATGAATAAAGTATCATTCAGGATGTATGTTTTCATTTATCCACTAAGAGTAGATTGACATGACTACATTTAAGTTTACTAAAACAAACAACAAATCAACACGAACAAGAAAAAATAAAAAAATAAATTAAATAAACTCTTTTAGACTGATTTCCAAAGCTGTTTCAACATTTGTAACTCCCACCAAAAAACTATGAGGTTCTACGTTCTATTTCTTCAAGAGCATTTGGTACTTAGATTCCAGTATTTATCAATTCTAGTTGATGTGAAGTGATATTTCATTGTAATTTTAATTTACTATTTTCTGATACCTAACAATATTAACCTCCTTTAAGTTTGCTTATCAGCTATTCTTTTGTCTTCTTTTGTGATGTCCACAAGTGTTTTGCATTTTTGGATTTTTGTCTTTGTTTTGAGGTATAGCAATTATCAGTATATTCTGATGTAAAAAAATCTTTCGTCACATGTATTTAAGAATGCTGTCTTTCTCCCAATCTGGTCTGCAGTTTCATTTTAATGATTTATTTGGAATAGAAGATATATTTAATTTTTATATATTCTAGTTTTTTTTTCTTTTGAGCTTAGTTCATTTTTCTCTTTTCTGCAAAAAACCCTCTATTTTCTTCTGCAAAAAATCTCTACCCCAAAGTTATGTAATATTCTTCTATACTTCGTTCAAGAAGCTTTATAGCTTTAGCTTTCATGTTTAAATGTATCTATGATGAGTGTTAAATTAATGTTTGTATATGATGCTAGGTAAATAATTGAGTTTCATTACTTTCTTTGATCCACATATCCAGCTTTTCAGGCATCCTATGGGTTGTTTTTGTTTGTTTGTTTGTTTCTTTCTCTTTGACACCTTTTTGTCAAATAAAGATTTGGATTCGTTTTGCAAATCTTTTGTTAAGAATAACTGTTTTCTTGTACTTTTTTTGGTCTGATGTATCATTTTCTTATAATATTCTTATGTTTTCTAGTGTTGTTTTCAGTTTCATTCCTAATACTTAAAATTTTTATTTTTCTTCTTCTATTCTTTATTACTTTTCCAGATTTTATCAATTTTTATATTAAAATTATTTTGGCTTCTTTTGATTTCCTCTTTTGTTGTTCCATTTGCCAATTAATTAATTTTTCTCTTATTTTTATTATATTTTTATTATTTATTTTTTTCTACTTATTATGAGTTTATTTGATCTTTTTTTAAATCCTCAAGTTGAAAGCTTAGACCATTAATTTTAAAACTTCTTTCTGCTCTAATATTTACATTGTAAACTATGAATGTCTAATAGCTGCTTTAACAACATTTCACAAATTGTGGTATATTGTGTTTTAGTATCATTTACATTAAACTATTTTCTTTATTTTATTACAAATTTACTTGGACCCATTCATTATTTAAAACAGGGTTGCTGATATGGTTTGGTTCTGTGTTCCCATCTATATCTTGCCTTGAATTTTAATAATCCATATAGTGCCAAGGGTGGGAGTAAGTGGAGTTAATTGAATCATGGGAATGGTTTCCCCCAGACTGTCGTCATGATAGTGGGTAAGTTCTCATGAGATTTTACTGCTGAATAAGGAGCTTCCCCTTCTCTGGGCTCTCATTCTCTCTCCTGCGGCCATGTGAAGAAGAAGGTGTTTGTTTCCCCTTCTGCCATGATTGTAAGTTTCCTGAGGCCTCCCCAGCCATGCAAAACTGTGAGTCAATTAAACCTCTTTTTTAATAAATTACTCACTAGCTATTTCTTCATGGCATCCGGAGAATGGATTAGTACAGTTGCTTAGTTTCAAATATTCTTTGTCAACATAAACATACTATACATTTTTTTTTTATTTTGAAATTTATTGAGATTTATTTTATGGCCCAGTATACGGACTACCTTGGGACTCTTTCATGTGCATTTAAATAGATTTTCTATTTTGCATTGTTGAATTTAGTAGTGTATGAATATCATTTAGGTATGTTTTTGATAGTTCTATTCAAACTTTTTTGAACATATATGACGCATTGAATATTCTATCAGTTACTGACAGTTGGGTATTAAAACTTAAATTATAATTTTGTGTATATAATATATCTTTGGTTATGTTTTTCTTTTGTTGTTGTTGTTTTGTTTTTCTGTTTTTTTTTTTTTTTTTTTTTTTTTTTTGAGACGGAGTCTCGCTCTGTTGCCCGGACTGGAATGCAGTGGCACGATCTCGGCTCACTGCAAGCTCCGCCTCCCGAGTTCACGCCATTCTCCTGCCTCAGCCTCGCCAGTAGCTGGGACTACAGGCAGTCGCCACCAGGCCTGGCTAATTTTTTTGTATTTTTAGTAGAGATGGGGTTTCACTGTGTTATCCAGGATGGTCTCGATGTCCTGACCTTGTGATCTGCCCGCCTCGGCCTCCCAAAGTGCTGGGATTACAGACATGAGCCACCACACCCGGCCTGATTATGTCTTTATACATTTACTACTGTCAATATTTCTTTGTTATGAAACATTCTCCTTAATTTCTGTTAATAATTTCTCTATTTCCATTATTACTCTGTGCCCAGAATAGGACGCAAATGCAATGTTCAATAGAAGCTATGTCAGACTTCCTTGCATCATCTAGTGTTGAAGGGAAAAAATATTTTTTACAAAGCATATCATCCCTGGACATTTGTTTCACCAGCTTTGTGAAGTTTCACTCTATACGTGATGCAGTACTTAGCAAAAACCCAACAGGATCTTAACACTCACTTTGGAGATCTTTGAATAGTCCATGCTTTCTGTCTCTTTAGTCTACAACATTCCAGCTCCTTCAGCCTCTGAATTGCAATCTCCATCTCTTCAACTCAGCAGCATCACTAGGCTGAGTACGTTTCTCCATCCATTTGGAAATGTTGTGGATACTTTCGTAGTTTCAAATTTACCCACCAGAAAAAACTGAAGTGACTATAGAGCTCACCTTATTTGTTTCCCTCTACCCAGGATCACAGTGCTAAGCTTTCTGTTATCCAATAGTCAAAAATAGTTTCATGCATTTAGTCCAGGCAGGTTGTTTATAGTGAGTAGTTACATCCAGCACTTTTTACTTTGTAGCTGGAAGCCTTTTACTCTTTTTAAATTACTATGTTAAATTATCTATTTCCATATTGAATATTTATTGCATATACTTTATACGTCTAATGCTAGTGGAGTTATGTTTGAGGTTTTATACAGACTGTCTCAGGGTTTCATATTTTATAGAGTTTATATATGTATATGTAGTTGATAAATGAGTTGGTACATAAAATTGCATGACTATCATGTATGAAAGATATATGCATTTTTTATGTGTGTGTGTTTGTGTGTGTTAGTCCATTTTCACACTGCTGGTAAAGACATACCTAAACTGAACAATTTACAAAGGAAAGAAATTTAATAGACTCACAGTTCCTCATAGTTGGAGAGACCTCACAATCATGGCAGAAGGTGAAAGGTACATCTCACATGGCAGCAGTCAAGAGAAGAGAGCCTGTGCAGGAAAACTCCCCTTTATAAAACCATCAGACCTCAGGAGGTGTATTCACTATCACAAGAATTGTACAGGAAAGACTCACCCCTATTATTAAATTACCTCCCACCAGGACCCTCTCACAACATGTAGGAATTGTGGGAGCTACAATTCAAGATGAGATTTGGGTGGGTACATAGCCAAACCATATCAGTGTGTGTGTGTACATATATATATATAATATAAATGTTTATGTTTTATAAATATAAAAACATTTTGTATATATTAAGTGTTTAATTAAGGTTAAATTAAACCATCTATATATGTGTGTATAAATATATATATATAGAGAGAGAGAGTTAATAGACTCTTTTCATTGTACTTTAATGGAAATTGGTTTAGATTTTACTTTGCCTAAAAATAATACTGCTATTTTATTTTTATCATGGTTAATAGCACCCAGTGGATATTATCCATTTACTTCAACTCTATGATGTCACCTTTTAAAATAATGTTTCCTCTTAGCCATACATCCTTTCCCAATTTGAGAGTTAATATCTTTGTAAGTAAATTTTAATTAATGTATATTTATTTTAATAATTAATATGTTTGATTTTATTCGTGACTATATTCTTAAATATTTTATGATTTATTTCTCTTTCTGTTGTAATTTGTCTTTTATTACATTCTCTGTTTCTCTCTATATATGTATATATTTATGCACATATATATTTAGACAGTTTAATTTAACCTGAACTTTAAATTATTAAGTAGTTACTATACATATTTTGATTTTCTAGAAAGCTGAAGCTGTCTAGCTTTGTGACATTAAATAACACAAAAGCCTAGAAATCAAGCAAGATTTATAAAACCTCAAAGCTCATTCTTTTAAATAATATCTTAATATTTCTTAGGTCAATAATCTCCTGTTTCATTTCTATTCCTTATCTTTGCATTTATTTCATCATATTTTTATGTTGGATCATTGTACCTTAATTCACTCTGTCCATGAGATGTTCTTCTTCTATTTAACATATTCACATAGCATACTGTTATGATAGCATACAAATCTCTAAAGTTTTCTTTGAAAACTTTAGTAAATCAGAAATATGTTCTGCTTCAGTCTGTTGTGCTACTGTAACAAAACACCACAGCCTGAGTAATGTATAAAAAACAGAAATTTCTTTCTCACAGTTCTGGAGACAGAGGAGTTCAAAATCAACGTGCAGACAGATCCCATGTCTGCTGAGGGCCTTGTTTTCTGTTTGCAAGATGGTGAGTTGTTGCTGCATCCTCTGGAGGGGAGAAACACTGAGTCCTCACATGGCGGAATACAGAAGGGCAAAAGGGCCTAATCTAGTTCCTTTCAGCCCTTTTGTAAGGCGGTAATCCATTCACGAGTGCAGAGCCTTCATATCTTAATCACCTCCCAAAAGGTCCCACCTCCTAATACCACCACAATGGGGATTAAGTTTTAACATGAATTTTGGAGAAGACACATTCAAATCATACCATGCTCTTACTTTGACACTTCAGAATGCATATGTTTCTCTTTCACAGAGAGTTTACAGGGGACTTCATTGCCTTTAAACAATTAGAAGATACTATAAATTTGCTGGGAGTTTGTCTATAGTCATATAAGTTGTTTCTTCACGTTTTCTCATGTTATAATGAGCACCTGAAAACAGCACATGACTCCATCATAATTGGACTCAAAAATTATTCTTTTGCATGACTATATTAAGGCAGTACAAAAATATACAGACTTTAGGCCCGTCAGTATCTAGAATGGGTGAACAAGTCTCACATTTTTCATTTTGATCCTGGTTTAAAGCTTCTCTTATTGTAATAGCAGGAGGGCCAGTTGTCCAATCGATAGTACCGAATGGTCATTCAAATACAGGGTCTAAAGGCTTGAGGGACTGAAACACACGAGAAATCAGATTAACCCTTTCACAGCAAGCAAAACCCACAAACCTCTGCATGCTGAGTTACCAGCACTCTTCCTTTCTTCTCCATCACCATTGACATGGACATGTTTTGTATCTGCCCCACTTCTCCTTGGTCTACCACTCTTCCATAAGTCCATAGCAGTCATGTTCAATGTATGAGGTTTGAATTAGCCTTACTCTGCACATGTCACTAATGAGACAGTGTGTAATGCAGACCTGCCAAATCTCACTACTCAATTTCCCTGGTCTCTGTAAATAGTTCAAGGATGGAAATGTTAGCCATATCAGGCCAGAAGCCACCATGGGCTCTGCTTCACATATTTAAAAGACACTTTGCTTTCTGAAGTATTGTTAACACGATAGTAAGAATATTAAACTACCAGTGGTAGTTTCTTTGTCACCCTTTTGAAAAAGTCTACCTAGGAATGAATCTAACATACTAAATACAGTGCTGAGAGATGGAGGGAGAAAGAGAGAGAAAGAAAAGAAAGAAATGGGGGTGGGGGAGAGAGGCCTTAAGCTCGAAACATTCTGAATTTAGAATCATCTTTGCATAATTTAATTATATAAGAAGGAAGAGGAGAGCTGGCGAAATTTTTCTATAAATGGATGACCATACAGTAAATATTTTAGGTTTTGAGGGCCAGATGGTCTCTGCCTCAATTACTCAACTCAGCTGTTGTAGTGGGAACACAGTAATAAACAATACATAAAGGCATGACTATGACTTTCTAACAAAACTTTATTTATAAAAATATGCAGTGGCTTCAGGCCATAGTTTGTCAACCTCTGATATTAAATTAAAAATTTTCTTTTTTTCTGAATTATAATTATATTTATATTATTTGCTGTCATAAGATGCTTCACTTAGAAAAAACTTTCAATGCCTTTTCTATAGAAAGTACATATTGCACAGCATATTCTCTGCAATTACTCAGTCTGAAATTTCTACTATACTTACTACTCTTTTTCAGGTAAATAAAGTATTATAATGAGCATTAGACAAAAGTGATACTGTGTCTCTGGCAGTGTACAGTAATCGTCCATTTAAAAAAGCAATCCTCTTGCAATGGACAAGAAGCTGCTTTATTATCTGTTATACTGCCTAGGCTTCTGGGGGAGACATTTTCTCCCCGTTTTACTTTCAGGGGACAAGACTATTCCTTTCAGAAAAGTGAACAACGAGAGAGCCACCTATTATTTTCTCAAGCCAGCTCAATTGTCTGTATACTTAATGCCAAATCTTTTCAGGTAAGAGCAAAAGATTTTCTGTCAGTTGAATTTTGGGGAGTAGTGAATTTTCAGTGTTTTTCTGTCTTCTTCTTCAAAAGTGTTTGAATAGAAAATGTAAAGTGTCTGTATTTAGAGCTGCTGATCCAGTGATGTTTGGACCAGGATGTTGTTCAACATAATGACATAAACACACTCCACAGTTTTAGGGCATTTTTATTTATTTATTTTTAGTTAAAGTGGTGAGAAGTAAATGAGGGATGAAAGAGAAGACACTGGCAGTAATTAAACTTTCTGAGAAGCCTATGCATTTCCCAAACCCTTGGCGAACATATTAGAAAAGGCCTGATTCTGAGACAGGTGCTGGGCCCAGTAATTCAGGAGCATATGCATGATCTCAACCTGGGGAATGAAAATAAAAGAAGCAGCATTAATCAGAACTCTAATCAGTGAGTGATACAATAAGGTTGATCTTACCTTATTCAGTTAGAAAAGCTCACATTGAGGCAATATCCAAGTAGTCACCATTTTCATACTGATTATATCAGGAAAAATGAGGGTAATGATTCAGATTTGGCAGCTGTGGTATTCTCTTGTAAGAGAAACTAATAAAGGGACACTAAATCTTGATATACTTATCACATTTGGGCCGTCAGGAGTATATAATCCTGTCCAAAGTTTCTTGGATTTGTTCAGTGCGGCGTATTTCATAGGGCAGAAAAGTCCTCTCCCCCCACCCTTCCTTTCAGAGCATTGCCTAAAGGAACAAAACTACACATTCCAGAAGAACAACAGGTCATTGCTTTATAAACTAGTTATTTATTAAAGAGATTCCAGAAACATTCAGACACACACACACACACACACACACCCCTTTATCTGCACACTAGTATCCCAATTTAATTTACTTGGGTACAAAGTAGTTTCACATTTGTGAAGACAATATATATTTTGCATATGAAAGTACATCTTTTAACCCAATAGCCATTGTCACTCATATTCTGGTATTAGGATGAAAGATTAAGGAAAGTGAATACATAGCAAAGAATACTTCATGTCGAAAATGGAAGACAAATAGAGGCAAATGCGTGTATGTGTACACACACATGTATGTGTTCTTAAAGTGTATAAGGCTGAGGTTGAGTTAGACAAATATAGCCAGTTTTACATTTTGCTATGAGTTGGCTGAGTTTGCCAAGAAGTAGGCAAGTCAGGCCATTATGAGGAAGTACAGATATTATTGTCGCTGTTGATGCACTAATGGAGTGACTGGGCTACTAATGGATGCTCTTCCTAACAACAAATAAAATGGGTATTTTATTGTATTTACATTTTTCTGAGTTTTTTCAGTTCATTGCTGAATTCTTAATTATATTTTTTTGTATTGTATTTTGTAATAGTATTTTTATTGTATTTTTTATTTCATTGCTTTTTCCGGACATCTTCTGGATGCAGAGCCTCTCACTGTACAGAATTTAAGAGCTGTTTTATCGCTACAGCTGGTCTCTCTGAGCTAAGCTTTCATTAGAGGACCTAAACATCTTGTAATGCACTATTTTCAAGTTGTCTAGTGGTCTTTTGCCTACTTGCCCCTGAAGCTTCCTTCATGGGGCACTTTGTTTTATGGCATTTGACATGAACAATAAATATTCAAATGTATATTTCCCTTAAAAAATTTATATTTTTTTCATAAAGGCCTATGCTCTCTTTGAGCGTCTTTTGTTATCCATATTCTATTATACAAAAGCTTTACTTTTGATATGTATCATTTTTCTTTATTAATATGTTACTGTGACAATTTGTATGAACATACAAAGATTTTCTCTTTTTTTTGTGGTAGACTCATTTTTTTTGTATATAACTTATTTTTTTTATTTTTTATTTTATTATTATTATACTTTAAGTTCTAGGGTGCATGTTGCATAACGTGCAGGTTTATTTATATGTATACTTGTGCCATGTTGCTGTGCTGCACCCGTGATCGGCACTCAACTGTTTCGTCATTTATCCGTTATATCCCAATGCAATCTCCCTCCCCTTCCCCTCCCCATCCATAGGCCCCTGTGTTGATGTCCCCTTCCTGAGTCAAGTGAATCTCATTTGTTCAGTTCCCACCTATGGTGAGAACATCGGGTGTTTGGTTTTCTGTTCTTGCGATAGTTTGCTGAGAATGACCAGTTTCCGCTGCATCCATGTCCCTACAAGGACACAAACTCATCCTTTTTTATGGCTGCATAGCATTCCATGGTGTATATGTGCCACATTTTCTTAATCCAGTCTGTCACTGATGGACATTTGGGTTGATTCCAAGTCATACAAAGATTTTCTATACGCTGTTTAAAAACAAATCCTTAAAGATGTAGACTTCTAGAGTGGAAAGTAATCTACCAACTGGAAAGGTGTGGTGTACTGGAAGAAGTTCTAAATGTGAAGTTAATAAACTTAGCTTCAAGGTTTACCATCCTTACACCAGCAGCTTAAAAAATAAAAATAAATATTGGAAACTCAGATTTTGTTATCTGAAAATTGTAGGACAATATTCACAATATCGTGCTATGTAATGTACTTGGGTGTTGTAAACTAAAATCAGACAATGAGATGAAAAGTCTTCATAATGTATATGGGGCTATAGGAATTTGCATTGAAATCATAAACTTTCTTCACTCACCTCAATTTGATTGGCTATTCCTAGTTCATAAAAGTCCCAAGAATGTTTGTAGAGTCCTGAAAAATGTATTTTCTCCCACAAAACAGTCTTCTCACAAACACCTATTCACTTTCTCAATCTCTACACAATGTCATCTCTGACCAATTTACCTAAAATGATTTTTCTCCCATCTCCATTTCTTTCTATTCTCTTACAACACTTTAGTTATCTTCCCAACACTTACCATCACCTGATGTAATATATATTTGCGTCTGTACATTTTTTGCCTCCTCAGATGAGAGTCTTATCTTTTAATTACTACTATGACTTCTATTTTGAAATAATAACTTCCATTAACAGGCATTCAATAAATATCTCTCTATTAAATGTATCATGGTATGTTCATAATGTAGTAAAATAACTATAACCCAAAGACTTATGCAAGCGCAAAAAATTAAGATTTCAGTTTTTATTACTGTAGATGAAGATATAGTTGTATGTGCAATAGAGCTTCTTTATCCTCTTTACATGAAAGCACTTTCTTCACCTATACGGCATTAACCTTACACGTTAGACCTCTCTCCTTCTACAGCAGTGCATCCCTATGTTCCTGCTATAAGAACTCAGAGCTTAAGAAAAATTTGCCAAGCATCTAAAGACACATTTACTATATATAATCTTGCTTCTAAAAGATTCAGTACAATTTTAGAATTATATAATATATATTAATTTTAACCAGAAGATACATCATAAGTGTCAGTAGAGATGCATCTGAGTTTGTAGTGCCTTCAACATACTGAAGAATAGCTTCAGTATGTAAGACATTCTTATGAAACCCTATTCTTGCAGTGTTTCATGATTGCCACTGGCATGGTAACCACCTCACCAGTTTCCAACAAACAACGAGAACTCCAGTGTTTTGATTACAAGTTAACATAAAGATCATTAACCTCCTTTGCTGTCATTATTGTTGTTGCTAAATAGCATGCATACTTGATCCGATTTTTGTTGAATTATTTTTCCAGTACACTTTTGCAATGAGGGTAAAAAACAATGATGTTTACTCTTTCCAGGACATTCTGAATGGCAAATGCTGTGTGTATGTTTGCACATGTGAGTGTCCGCTAAGCATTTGTGAAAGCTACAATAGTCTCCTAGAGTTTGGAAATTAAGGCTTGAAAGGAAATAAGACCGGTATTCTTCTTGGAAGATAGGTTCATTTTTAGAATTGCATTTACAGGCCTAGGTGGACACATGCTCCTGGCTGTTGAATTTGTAATGCAAAGTTGGTACAATTCAGTCTCTATTGTTGCAATAAGAACTTTATAAATGTGCCAAGCAACATTTGAAGTGTGTCAGGGAAGGGAGAGTCATTTTTACCTCTGATGTTATCATTAGCCATAAGAATTTACAATATGATAAAGCCATAAGTATTCCTATATGTACGACATTTAACATCTGCAACCACAGAGTGCATCTCTGAAAATACAGACTCTATTATCAGAGTAAGGTCACAGGCAAAGGTTAGATATTCCAAAAATATTGGAATGATAGGAAAGGTTAGGAATGACTAATATTTGTATTGATCCACTTTTTAAGTTGTTTTAAATTTCTTATTTTATTCTTTCTTACAATATTCCTAGGAGACAGTGTTTTTCTATGATGAACAGTATCCTTCCTATTTGATAGCTAATGAGATAGAGGCACATAAAGGTGAAAGAAATTATACCAAGAATCTTTAGAAACTAAGTCAAATAATAATACGAGAGTTTTACTATATATTACAGCCAGAGATGTTGTATATAGTTACAATTCACCTAATTTTTCCTACAGTATAAGCAAGCTTGCTCCATGTTAAGGATAGATTTGAGGGGACTGTTGTTTTTAATACAATTTTGCTTTGTTTGATACTTATGTGTTTAATCATTATTGCTGCTGGCTATTGTTTCTTTTCATGTATTTTAATACTTTAATCAATGGAAATTTTACTGGTGCTTGTACCCTGAGGCTATTGAAAGTGTAGGGTGCAATTTTATAAATATACAATTGAAATAAGAAAAAAATAAAACAGATGAGCATAGAGACCATGTGGATAATGAGTGATAAAGTCCTTCAGGAGCCAGATAAAGAGGGAGAGCTCTTCCCAGATGAGTATTTGCATTACAATCCCTGAATTAAAGAAGTTCATAACTTCTGTTCATTGCAATTGCCACCTAAAAATTCTCTCCTGCTTTTTCAAAAATCATTTAAAATACAAAACTCTATATGAGACATTAACCTAAATAATCATAATATCTTGAATCTCTTGACTACTTATGGCAGATATAAGCTGCAGGCTTTATTTTTGTAACTGATGATACTAAACGTAGTACCTGACTGTATGCTAGCTGATAGTTTTGCTCTGCTTGTTTTATATTGAATTATACCTTATATTCTTTATATATATTTGTCTCATCTTATCCAAAAGGATTTCATTTGAAGAATGAGAGTAGATGTCATGCAGGTGAGTCTTTCAGACATCCCTCAGGAAGTAGCATAGCTCCATGTCCATAACTACTTGAAAAATGCCTGTACAATTAATTGAAAGCATGCATATAAAACTAATGTCGTAAATAGTGTAAATCACTCATTTACCATTTTTTCTTTCTCTTTCATTGCATTTCTTATACGATAATCCCAAGCAAATTTAAAAAATTATCACTGTCCCCTCTATTACCACAGGATAGAGGGCTGAGGAGATGTTGGAGAAAAAGTATCTCCAAAATTTAATTATATCAAACATTGAAATATATTCTGAAGAGTACTATAATATTCCCGCTATATTTTAAAATTAAAAAGCAAGAAAGACTATTAACTTTCTAAATTTTTGTTTTCAACTGCTAGGAAGAAAAATAGACTTACTAATCTCTTAGGACACTTCAACAATAAGGTTATCTGATTTTCTCATAACGATTAAATTAATGGAGGTGGACAGGTAAAACGTTTGATGGAGCTGACCTTCTCATGAAGAAGGAAGTTTCCACCCTCTTCCAATCGTGCTGAAACTTGCATTTCTTTTAATGACTCCACTTAGAGCAGCAGGAAGCAAAGTGATCATCACCAGCAGGTACTTAGACAAGAGTGAGAGGTTGGATGTGGACTGCTCTATTAAAACATCCCTGTCTAAACAGGACTTCCTGGAGCTTAAGTGCCCATTGCTGCAGAAGCCAGGATCCCATCTGTGAGTGCACAGCAAAGCTCACAGCTCTGTCTAATGAGACGAACTGCATAAAGGAGACATCCTTAAATAGACGAAAGATCCATGGCATCTAATGGACAATTAGTTAACTTCATTCTTCAGAGTTTTTAAGCATCTGATAAATGGAGAAAGAAAAACTCTCTGAGTGAAACACTGAAGGAAATGAAAAGCAGTCTAACAGGAAATGACTTTCAGGTTTTAAATATTTTCAGTATTACTCTGTCTTAAAGTAAAACGACTAGTGGTCATTCAGTCTGTTTTTTTACCTTTGTTTCAAATTGTTAAGACTATGGCTAATGCCATTACATGTGGTTAGAACATATGCTGGTCCACTTTTTTGAAATGCATGTTGAAATTAGTGAGCATATTCCAAATATTGCCAAATTTAATTAAACGATATTCAATAATATTCAATCTGGAACAGATCTTAAGGTAACATGTTCAATTTTGTTATTCAACAGATGATGAAACCAAGGCCCCGAAAAGATAAGTGGTTTTTCTGGGGAAGTCATCTTCTAAAATACAGGATTGGCAATTTTTGAGCATAGTATTTTGTTTCTTCATCACACTGTTCGATTGAGGAGTAGAAGGAAGCCACATATAATGATAGCATTATAAATTTAGTTTATGTAAATTACTGTATATTATTTTAAGTTAAAATATTAAAGCCTATGAAAGCCTATGAAAAATGTCATGTATATTCACTTTCAAATAATCTATATCTAGTTGGGAGAGAAAGACTCAGATACAGAACAATAAAATGCAATGTATAAAGAAGGACCAAAATGTGTGCATGAATAACGAGTGCTCTCAGTGGTCAAGAAAAAGAGACATGACCCTGAGCTATCCCAAATGGAAAGACTATGGAAGTAAGGAAAGTTCTCTCTCAATGGTTAATCAGGACTTGAGTGTACAAAAGAACTAAAAAATGCCTGCCGTTGAATGCAGAACTGGAATTTACAGGTGTATGGCATTTAACTGACTGATTTAAGAATCAAATTTTTTGCAATGTGTCTCTGTTTGTTTGGGGGACACTAATAGAATTACTTTTCTTAGAGTGTTAATATTTGATTCACTAAATACGGCAGTAAGTACAACGGAAGTCATTAGTTAATGCTAACCGAAAAAACAATAACAACACTATTGTTCTATTCCCTATCTTCTGGAGTCCTTAACACAACCCCGTGAGATGGGAACATTTCTTTTTTCCCACATTATAAATGAGGAAAATGAGAAACAGAAGAAAAGTGGATTGATTCCAAGTGTATGTGGCTCAAAACTGTAGGCTTTTAACTGTGAGGTCATATTTTTAAAATTCACAAATGTTATTAAAATATACATTGTTAAAAATGTTAAAATGAAAACATTAAAATACAAATTTGTCTCTCATCATCATGCTAATTTTTTTTCAACGAAAGCAGAAGTAATTCCAAAAGAAATCAAATTTTCCCCAAGACTTCCAGATTATAATACTAATACAGATTTCGCTCTATCAGTGTCTCCTTTCAGCCCAGTCCCAAAGGCTGATATTGATGGTGGCTGCTCCTGAATTTGGAGATGTGAATAAGGCCTGGAGAACAGTGTCTGTCATTAAAAAGTTGCCATCTGTCTTTTTTTGATATCTACTGTGCTGCAGTAAGTCATAGTATTTCTCTATCCTTTCAATGACAGCTCATGGTAAGATAAACTCACAATGATAAGATAAATGGCAACTTTTTAATGGAAACCACTATGTGTGAGCTGCTTGGTTAGGTTACAGTTCCTCAAAGTGCATCTGATACCTTATTCCCTAATATCAAAACCAATGACCTATTCTTCAAAGGATTCTCTTTTCAGTTCTGTAACCTACATGATTTACAAAGTCCTCCCCCCACCTTCCCCACCTTTTTTTTTTTTTTTAATATCCTCTCAGAATGAGACCTTGAGTGACCTTGTAACCTTAACTTCTTACAGCAAAAATTTTGGAAGTGTTTGTTTAGAAGACAAAAACAATTTTTTTTCACTATTTTTAAGATTATATTTGAGTAAGTCTGGCTAAGTAGGTGAAATGAGGCTTTTTTTCTTTTTTTTTTGATGGAGATTTTTGCTCTTGTCACCCAGGCTGGAGTGCAATGGTACAATCTCGGCTCACTGCCACCTCCACCTCCTGGGTTCAAGCAATTCTCCTGCCTCAGCCTCCTGAGTAGCTGGGATTACAGGCACCTGCTACCATGCCTGGCTAATGTTTTGTATTTTTAGTAGAGACGGGGTTTTACCATGTTGGTCAGGCTAATCTTGAACTCCTGACCTCAGGTAATCCCCCTGCCTCGGCCTTCTAAAGTGCTGGGATTACAGGCGTGAGCCACCACACCTGGCTGAAATGAGCAATTTTTATTTATTGGAATTATTTGCTTTCCTGTGAAAATAAACGCACTTTAAAAAGTGATAAGACTTATATCTAGAGCTAGTTCTAATCAATCACAGCTGTGCTGTGACTGTCTGGATGGAGTATCTTCTGCAAGTATCTGCCTAACTACCTGTCAGATGGGTGTGTGCAACACTACTTGGTTGGAGTAAACATGATGATATGGTTTGGCTCTGTGTCCCCACCCAAGTCTCACCTTGAATTGTAATCCCCACAATCCCCATGTGTCAAGGGCGGGATCATGTGGAGGTAATTGAATCATGGGGGTGGTTTCCCCCATGCTGTGCTCATGATAATGAGTGGGTCTCATGAGATCTGATGGTTTTTTTAAAGCATCTGGCATTTCTCCTGCTGGCAGTCATTCTCTCTCCTTCAACCCTGTGAAGAGGTGCCTTCGCCATGATTTTAAGTTTCTTGAGGCTTTCCCAGCCATGCGGAACTGTGTGTCAGCTAAACCCCTTTTCTTTATAAATTACCCAGTCTCAGGAATTTATTCACAGCAGCTTGAGAATGAACTAATATACCTGGTATCAATGCCACAACAGTTTGGGGTGCAGACTTGCCATAGTGATGCTCTCGTCAGGTCCTTTCTTATTGCCGCTGGGGCACCTGAGTATTGTTCAGATGAAAAGATAAAAATAACCTGATACAACAGTTATGGGACTTTAAACAACAGTTAAAATACTCTGTAGAATCATCTTTCTATAGTAACACCTTAAACAAAATTATCAGTAAGGGTGAAAATACACATTTTACTTCTGACTATCAAAACACATTTCAAAATTTCCCAATACTTTTGCTTACCTTAAATAGATGAGTCAAGGTGAAAACAAAAGGTCTTATCGCTATAAATTTCACAAGACCTCAGGGTCATTATTTTGAAAAGGTTTCATGGAATTAGATTTATTTTTAAACATTTTATTAAATTACTATAGAGATATCTGTTGCCTTTTGTGACTTTTTCCCTAACATTTAGATGTTTGGTTTAAATCAGAAGATGATTATATCTACATTTTTATACTTAATTCAGAGTTTTGATTAAGCCAAATTTTGTTATAGTGGGTTTACTATGAAAATTCTTTTCATAGTGAGTGAGGGACAGTGATAAATATAGTCACTCAATAATTATTCATTGAGTATCTATCATATATAAGCGCTAATCTAAATAATGGGAGTCAATGTTGAATAAAAGAAAATTCTGCCCCCATAGCAAGAACCATTATAATAGGGGTTTGTGAGGAACTGAACAATAATAAATACTATGAGTTTAAAGAGCAATTAAGTCATAAAATAATAGTCAAATAGAATATCAAGTGGTATGAGATAGTAATGGATGATCTGCTCTACAATCAGCGCTGATACCATTTATGTTAATATTTAACGATGGGAAGGGATCCAAGAAGTATAATTCCAGAGGGACCAAGTGGTGCAAATTGTGGTGAGACTCACAGTTATCAGAGTAGGAAAGAGTGTTCGTCTTTGAGCTACAGCATTGCCAATGAGAGGCAAAGTATTAGGAAATGATATTGGAGAAGTAAGCAAGGGTGAGATCCTATACGGCCATGAATATCATGGCAAGAAGTTTGGATTTGTTCTACACATGCTTGGAAACCACAGAGTAATTTTAAGCATGGAAATAGCATGATCTTAAGTAAAATAAAATTGCCCTGGCTGTTACGTGGTGAGTGGAACACACAGGTGCAACAGTAGACCCAGAAAACAAAGAAAAGGCTATCTCAATAGTCTCTGAACAATAATGGTGATTTAGTCAGAGGTGAAAGTGCTAGAAATTGAAAAAACTGTTGAATATAGTAAACATTCAGAAGCCAGTATCAATAACATTTGCTGATGGAAAAGGCCATGGGAAGAGTAGTGTGAAGAAAGAGAAGAATTGAGGAACACACTACGTTTTGGACCTGAGCAACTACTTGCAGTGGAAAAGTATAGAGAAGAGAAAGTGTACTTGGAGATAATATATTTCTGTTGATTTGTTACTTGAAATTTGAGATGCTTGAACTGTCAGCCAAAAAAAAAATGGTAAGTAGGCAATTGGATATATGAGTATAGAGTGCAGGGGAGAGCTCACAATCAGCAGTAGAAATTTGTATGTGAGAAACATGTTTTGGCAGTTAAATGATATCGATTGGATTGGTTCACCTAAGGAATGTATATAGATAAAGAGCATTTCGAGGTCACAATGAGAAAGTAGCACAAGTAAAATTGACTAAGACAGAATAGCCAGTGGGGTGGAAGGAGAACCAGATGAATGTGGTTTCAAAAATTCTGAAACAAATATTTCAGACATAAAAGAGTAGCCAGTTCTGTAAAATGATATGGGAAAGCTGAGTAAGAAGACTGAAAACTGACTTTTGGATTTTGCAAGTAGTTGCTTATATACAACACACACACACTCACACACGCACACTAGATAGATAGGTAGGTAGGTAGATAGATAGATAGATAGATAGATAGATAGATAGATAGATAGATAGATTTAGATAGATAGATTTAAATCATGATTTTACATAACATTGCTTGCTGCATGAATCCAGTCAGAGAGTAGTCAAATACCAATTTCTTACACGGTTGATAAAGGGAATCACTTCAGTAATGTTACTTCCTGCTATATCCATTCCTGTAATTGTAATTTAAGACATTTAAAGGACAGAGATTGACCAACTCTATAAGTTGTTTAAAACAGCTAAGCTGTTTTTCAAGTGAATAAACCTACTGGGATGACCTTATAAATCTTTTCTAGTAATGACATTTTTATTGATGGAAAAAGTAAACAAAATGAAACTTACCTTTAAAAATGCTAAATGAAATAGGGACAGGTAACAATATTTGTCTCTTTCCCCAAATAGTATAAACTTTCCTGAGTGTTCTTACAACAACAAAAACAGTTTAATAAAGGCATAAGGAGACCTTTAGAGGTGATGGATATGTCTATTACTTTCATTATGATGATGGTTTATTGGGTGTATGGCTATGTCTACATTCATCAAATTGTATGCATTAAAATATATATTTTTTGAATATCAGCTATACCTCAATAAAGCTATTTAAAAACAAGAAAACAAAAACATTAAGTCTTTGTTATAAAATGGATAAGAAATAGGCCCAATTTCAGGGATTTTTATTTGTTTTTGTGTTTTGTAGCATTGTGTTTTTTTAAAGAAGTGTCAGTATTGCATTAATTTTCTCTTTTGTTAAGTTACATATTTTAATTTCTTTTTCATTAGCATAATATGAACTTCAGTTTAAATAATTGTGACAAATCAGATTGTAACCTCTTCCTCAATGGTGACGGTGCCCTACAGGGATAGGGCATATGAAAGCTGCTGAAGGGATGGGGTGGGTGTCAAACATGGGTATGCAATAGGACTATTTGTGGAGTTTCTTCCAAAATTCTGATTTCTGGGACTACTCCCTGAGATACTGATTCAGTAATTTCAGAAAAATTTCTACAATTACTGATTCAATAATTGCAGAAAAAGCAGTAGTTGCAGAAAAACCACATTAGTTTCACTTGATTGTAATATAAATTCTGAGTCTACGCTTTGAAATTCACTTCTCTAGAAAAAAAGATTCAAAAATTGGGAGGAGAAGGTGGTAGGGTTAACCACCTTCTGAGTAAATGACAATTTGCCTACATATAACACATAAATCATATGCTGTTATGACCAGAATTTAGTATGCATGCATTGATCAATTCCTAGGACAAATATACCTGTCTATATGTGTGTTAATATACATGTTTACACGTGAGTTCATTTTCCAAAGTATGTGTATATTATATTTATGTTATTTGATATATTATCTTGCATTTGAAAGTGATGAGTTTTGAAATTTGACAGAGGGAAACTAAAAGTTGAAATTAAAAACTATATTTCTTTGTAGCTGACCACTATATGCTAATTAATATTTTTATCAATAGATTTTCCATTTAATAGAGTTACAATTTTAGCATCTGTTTTAGCTTTAGGGAGGGCCTAGAGCCACCTTCAAAAAAACAATTCTTAATTTTTGTCTCCGTAAAGGAAGGGAAGTTTTAATTTAAATAATAACCCTGAATGCTGAATGTGCAAATAATGAAAGATTGTGCTAGCAATAGAAGATACAAGCTTCTGAAGCCTGTACATTTGGAGGCATTGTGCTTCCAATACTTCTCTCCAGCCCCTTCTCCCTCCATTTCTCCCTTTCTTCCTCTTTCACTTCTTTTGTTTGGGCTGCCACTGGCACGGTCCTCCAAGACGTGTCGAAGTAGCAACAGTATTAGCAACAATACTAATCTAACAGTATTAGAGTGAGGAAGACGTGAGCTGCAGTTGTGCCTCTGCCTCAAACAGGCTGTGGGTACAAACTGTCTCTGTTGAGACCTATCTATCTATGTTTCTCTCTTCTTTTGTGATTCATTAGCACTGAGTTAAACCAGTCATTCTGAACTTTTGGAGAGATCTTTTGAATGAAATGAAATCTGTGGATCCTCTCCACTGAAAAAAAAAAGTATTAATCACAAATGCACAATCATTTTGCACACAGTCTCAGGTGAGTAAGAGCTTCTGAACTAGAAGGCAGCCAGTTTTAATATTCTATGATTTTCGCTACCATGGAGGGGATTGCAGGGGGAGAGGTAAAAAAGAGATGTCCGCATCCTTGTGCACTTAATGAAAATCTGTTTCCTACATGAACAGGTAGGACAAAAAGATAGCTTCCATAAACCAAAAGAATTGCCAGAGAGCTGTGCTCAAATGCTGGAAGAACAGAGACCAGACTCACATTGATTTATGGTTCTCGTTGCACCTTTGGTTGGTCAAGTGTGAATTTGTTTTTTCTTCCTGCAACAATACAATAGATGCTTCTGACTACATTTGGTATTCATTTCTGGAACATGCAGGGATTAGTTTCAATCATTAGAGAGTATGCTTCCCACCTTGGCCATCATACAGGCTTCTGTGGCATTCAGGACACTGCTGTCTAAAAGTTTAGGAGGTCTTCTCTTCAGTTTCTAAAAATTAAACATAATTTAACACCACAATCAAAAGTCTGATCATTAGATTTCAGTATCTGAAATCACAACATATGCATGAGCTTTATCTTTGCATTTAGAATTCACCAAATGATATAAGTTCTCAATCCTTAGAATGTAATCCTAACATGATATAAGAGTTTAGTAGATGATAATTAATTTATCGTTTTAACTTTTTTATAACAACCAGACAAAAGTCAAAGAGAAAATTTGCTATTTTAGCATAATTTATTTAAATTACCCTAAGGCAAAAGCTAATATAAATCACATATTTAAAACAGCAATTATTATTACTTTCCATTGCTGTGTTCCATGGCAAGAGTGACAAACATACTATGGATTTTGACAAGCAGTTAGACTCTTTTACATAGAAGGTGATAAACTTCTTTGTTATCACAAATAACTGTCTTGAGCAAGGAAGACAATAACTTGCAAGGGAAATTTGAGGTGACAGTTTTTGGTAAGAGCAATGCGAATATAGTCTCTTAAATTCCAGGTAATTATGTATCTCAAGGCTTAATAATTGGCTTAACGAATGAATAAATAGCTCTTTGGAATAACTGCATACTAGTTTATCAAATGGTTCATGAGGTTATGGTTAGTTTTACTTTGTGGAGGATTATAAGAGCACTTCTAAGTCCAACAAAACACTTTGAAAATGCATTTTATTAATTCAAAAGAGGCCTCGAAAAGACACTGTGGATGATAGAAAAAAAAATTGTCTCTCATTAAAGCAGTTGGAGCAACAGCTCCAGACAAAGAACTGAAACAAAAGGAATACATTGAGGGTGTTTCCCTTAGGAAGGCAATACTTTTAAAGGAGAACAGGTACACGAGCCTTAGTCTTTCAAAACTGTTCATTCACAGAGAAATGTGAAACCCAGATGATGAGTCTTCATAGGTGGTAGCTCCTCTCTCTGTCACAGATTCGTGTCCACCGTCTCTCATTCATGCCACCCCCTTCTGTTGCCAAGTAAATGCAGCATCATTTCATAGAGAACTGATGTTAATAAAATTAGCTGGTCACACATTGGAGCATTTATTGAGATCCTTTGATTGTACATTTCCAGATCACAGTCAAGAAAGAAAACAACCTGTAGACCAATGAGAAAGTGCATCAAAAGCTGCAGGGGTAGCACAATTTTTCTCTAACATCATCTCTTCTGGGAAACATTACCCTTCTGTGCTCTTCCAGACCATTGATTCCATTCTGAAACCATAAAAAAGAGATTATAAATCAAGAGAAAGAGGTACTGGTAGAATAGTATGAATGGTTTATAAGTTATTTTGTGAACAAAATTGAGACCATTAGAGCTGGTGAGCAGCTTTCTAACTCTAATCATTTTTTCCATTAACTAAGACTTTTTTTTGCTAGAGAGAGTGACATGATTTTTGTAGCTGTATCCTACAGCAGAATTCTAAAGCATCAAACAGACAGTGCTTACCAATTGCTACCCACTTCATATATCTTGCTAAGGTGTCAATACCTAATATAGGTAAACTTTCCTTCTGACATCTCAGAGTATGAACCACTGGTTAAACTGCTCTAATAAAATAGAGAGATGTAATGAAAGTGGTATGAGACTAAAAGTTAGTTGATCTGGGACCCAATCTTAGTTCTTCTCAGTCATTGGTATAGCCTTAGGAAACATTGTTTAATAAAATTGAGCCTCAGTTTCCTTCGAAGTACAATGGTAAATATGATGGTACGGACATCTCACAGGATGTTGCACAGAAAAATTAAGATTCCACGTTTCACGTTTTTAAAAAAAACTGGAAAACATTCTTGAATATGAAAGCATAGTATTCACTATTATTTTTTATCCTGTTATTATTTCCATCATCATTTCTACACTGTTCTAAATTTCTACTGTCTCATTCCAATGAATCTCATGCATATGTTGAGATTATCATCTTCTTTCTTTCTTGCTATGTTCTTATTTCTCAGTTGTTACGGGCGTCATCTGTTTCTGCCAACTAGCAGACACATCCTCTTCTGGGTAATGGTTCCTCAATCTCTTTCTGGAACTATTCTCTTCCTTACCCTGAGTCCACATCTGTTCATATGTTTACAGAGGCCCTGACTCTACCTCAGAGACAAATGAAATGAATTAGATACAAGCCAATCAGCGTTGCATTTCCTCAACTTCAAATATTTGTTTAAGAACTGGCCTGCAATAAAACTTTAGCTGAAAATGCTGGGACACAGTCTCTTGCTTTTTTTCTACTTGATATCAACTGGAAAGCATGTACCCCTGAGAACTAACAACCATTCTGTGACTAAATTCAACACATGTATGAGAGTGAAATATTTGCAGAGTTTGTAGGCCCAAGACATGAAAGACAAAAATCAGATTTTGCTGAAATGATTTGAAATCCTACATCAAGCTGTGACTGAATGCATACATGCTCCCGTACTGTTCTGTGATCCAGTGACTTTTTTTCCTTTCTATAAGTCACCTTTGATTGTGTTTTATGTTATTTGCAAAGAAAATAACTCAAATGCAAAACTATGATTGTTTGAAAGTAGATACTATTTACTGTTTCTGTGTGCCAAGCACTCTTCTTTACACATATCAAACCCACTTAATCCTCCCATACAGCTCTCTGAGATAGATATTATTTTTATTCCCTGATTTAAGATGAGAGAATTGAGATGCAATTTTTCAAAGTCACACAATTAGAAAGGGGAGGAGCCAGTATTCAAACACAGAAGTCATACCATTTTTTTTTTGTATGCAATAAGGATTCTATTTTTTAATGAAAAAAATCCTAACAACACACCATCAAGGAACAAGAAAATTATATGAGTAACTGAAATTCTTGGACAGTCTTGAGTATTTTAACTATTTCAGCTCTGCCCTTGATCACATCCCCTTCATGCAAACCTGTGGAAACCAAGAAAAGAAAGACTCAATGCAAATTTCAATTTCACTTTGTTTTCCACTAGCCTAATGTAATCTGCTCTTCAGAAAATTGACCTGAGGACAGAGATTAGGCTAGTGAAAAACAAGTGAAATTGAAATTTTCCGTAAGTGGCAAGTAGATGGAGAAATTTTCTTCTGCTTACACTCATGGATTAGACTATACATAGCTTGCCTCTGAGTGGAACGTGAAGCTTGAGGAAATAACTACTCCAGAGTATCTCCTGCCCTAGCTTCCACCCAGATGTTCTGACTATTCCCCGTCAATGCTGTCAGCCATTCTCTGCTCCCTGCTGCTGACACAGGAGATCCTGTGGCTGAGAACCCAGAAAAGGGCACAGAAGGAGAGCTAGCTGCTTGGTACCTGACGGAAACTTACAAATCCAGAAGAGAATGGCATTATAAGAAAAAGTTACAAATTCCTGTCAATCTGGTTCTTATGGACTATTAAAATACCTAGAACTTTACACTACTTTATTAGGACACTTTCAAAAAAAAGTTGCAGCTGGGCGCGGTGGCTGGCGCCTGCAATCCCGGCACTTTAGGAGGCCGAGGCGGGCAGATCACGACGTCAGGAGATCCAGACCATCCTGGCTAACACGGTGAAACCTCGTCTCTACTAAAAATGCAAAAACAAAATTAGCCGGGCGTGGTGACAGGTGCCTGTAGTCCCAGCTGCTCGGGAGGCTGAGGCAGGAGAATGGCGTGAACCCGGGAGCGGAGCTTGCAGTGAGTCGAGGTCGCGCCACCGCACTCCAGCCTGGGCGACAGAGCGAGACTCTGTCTCAAAACAAAAAAAGAAAAGAAAAGAAAAGAAAAGAAAAGAAAAAAAAGAAAATTTCAGGACTTATTTTATGCAGGGCACATCACTTGGAATCATGGCTCAGCTCTCCCAAACTAGTTATAAATGTGCCGCATAGTCCGATAGGGTTCACTTCTTTGTTCCCAGGTGGTTACATATCATCACTCAAAGGAATCACTTAAGATAACATTGATATATGAATTATTTTTCCCTGACCAAAAGGAAGCTCTTTCCAGTCAATTGACACTCAGTCTTGAGTGTCTGAATGTCTTGCAGTTAAATTGTTAGAAAATGACATTGAAAGTGGGAAAGGTTTTTTTCTCTTTTGCCTCTCTTCTAACTTTAATATACTAAACATATTTTCAGTTACTTCATAAACTTGAAATAAATGCTTAACAGAAATTTTCATTAAAAATTCAGAATAATTTTCAACATCAAATTCTAACTCTAATGCTCATCATAACTCCATTTTAAATAACAATAGTAATTCTCACTGTCTTCTTTTCTGAAGCACAAAACCACTGCTGTCTTCAAGAGGAGAATGAGACACTAATTCATGTCCCCATTACATCTTGGCTGGATTACTGCAGTTCATTATAGACTTTGTTGCCTGTTTACTTAGGCAATACATCTTGTCATTACATATACTACGTTTCTCAGGTTCAAGACAACTGCGCAAAGGCTGTATTGCTATTATAAACCTTTAATTTAAAAATCCGTAATTGAAGAAGGGCAAATATGTGGTTGAGGCTTGAAGCATTGGTCATTTGGAGGCACTCCAACATTGAACTGCACTTGCTCCAAGTAATAATTTCAGAGGTGAGATAAGCAGGGTGATGAGGCCATGGATCTAAATAGAACCAAATCCCTAAGAGACAATGTTATCTCACATCTAGAGCCTCATACCTCTGCTTCTAACTATTAACACTGGTAAAACCCTTATTGCCAAGATAGAAACAAAAGCTGCAAAAATCAAGTAGAAAGGTCCTAGAAAATGGCCTTCAGAAAACAAATGGTGTGTTCATTTCTCCTGAGGTTTCACTAACTTAAACCCTCTCGGCCAACATGGTAGGGAATGTGGGTATTTCTACTAACCTATGTGTACACACAATCTATGTTTACTTTATCTGACTATTATCTATCTATCTATCTAATCTATCATCTATCTTTTAAAGGAAGCATGAGTTTATTCTGATATCTCCCACTCTGACAAACCACCTCAGAATTCATTGTCGCTTTTTCTATTTGCTTATTTTTTGTTAACTGCTCCTACAAGGGCAAAACTGGTTCTCATTATCTATAATATATTTACTTGTTCAAACCTTGCATAAATGTAGTCAGAACTGCTAAACTGTACCCCTGTGAAAAATAAATCTAGACATAAGAGTAAATTTTTTTGTGTACAATTTTTCTAGCCTAACAGTATTTAGTCAAAATACTGTTTTACCAAGGTATTTAGATGAGTTCCTTTCCTTTCCTTCCCCTTCAGTGAGCTTATGTCATCTATCTGTAATATAGTTAAATTCCTTCTTCATGTATTGTATATACCAACTAGAGTTCTCCAACCATCCTTTTTGTTTTTTATTTTGTAGTTGAAAACTTATGTATAACAGATTTATATACAACATACAAATTATGAGTACATCTCCAGATCACTAACACACTTGAACCTCCTTTATGACCCTTTGGATCATTATTTCTCAAAAAAAAATCTTATTTTGACTTAAGTAACAGGGGTTAACTTTTTCAACATGCTGTAAATAGATAACCTTTTAAAAATTCAATACATTTATGAGGTCCACCCCTGTAGTGACATATATGAGGCACTTGTTCTTTTTAATTGCCCTATAGTATTCTTTAATCAACTTTATTGAGGTACATTGGACATGCAATAAACTGCACCCATTTTTAAGTATACTGTTTGAGTTTTGACACACATATGCATTCATTTAACTACCATCTTACTCAAGATATACAATTCTCCCATTACCACAAAAAAATCTCTCATGCTACTTTACAGACTGGACCGCCTTCCCCTTTGTATTAGTTTGTTCGACAGGCTGAACAGGAAACATGGCTGGGCAGGCCTCAGGAAACTTACAATCATGGCAGAAGGTGAAGGGGAAGCCAACACATCCTACATGGCTGGAGCAGGAGAAAGAGAGAGCACGAGGGAAGATACTACACACTTTTAAACAACCGATCCCATGAGAACTCAATCATGAGACAACGCTATGGGGATGGTGCTATATCATTAGAAACCACCCTCATGATCCAGTCACCTCCCACCAGGCCCCACCTCCAACAATGGGAATTATAATGCAACGTGAGATTTGGGTAGGGACACAGAGCCAAACCATATCACCCCTGTACCCTGCAAAGCACTTATTTCTTACCAAATTGGTCATTTGAAATATTAAACTCTTCATGTTCCTTTCCAGCTCTCCAATCTTTCAGGTTTTCCCCATTGCTTTCAGGATAAAATAGGATCTTTTGGATAAGTTTTATGCTCTCCCTGAGCTGACCTCTGTACACTTCCACTTGCTGCTCTCCTCCCTTTCACTTTACTGTCCTTCCATATAGAACTACTTACAAATCCATGAATGGCCCAGGCTCTGTACTTCCTGTCTTCACATATGCATGACCTTCTTTGAATCAAGAATATTTTTATTTATTTTCTTACTCATGACCACCCAATTGGGAAACTTTGCTGCACTTCAGTTTATAAATAACACCACTATCAATTTCTATACTTGTATGAAATTATGGCCCTAGGATGTATTCTGATAACACATGCTCAACTCTGTTATATGCTTATTGTATCTTTTTTATATTTAAATTGTATTTTCTAAATTATCATACCAAAAGCTTTACTTTTTAGGATGTTTTCTTTTATAAATATTTACATAATTTATAAATATTTACATAACTATAGATTTATGTAATTACCAACACAATTAGAATGAAAAGCAGTTAAACCTCTCTAAAAAAAAATCATACCATACATCATTTTATAGTCATCCTCTCTCTTTCCCTAACAGCTGGCAATGACTGATCTGTGCTTCATCACTATTGTTTGTCTTTATGAGAATGTTATATTAATGGAATTATAGAATATGCAAATTGTAAGCATAGCTTTGAAATTCATCCAAGTAGTGCGTCTTCTTTTTTTTTTTTTTTTGAGATGGAGTCTCTTTCTGTGACTCAGGCTGCAGTGCAGTGGCGTGATCTCGGCTCACTGCAACCTCAGCCTCCCAGGTTCAAGCGCTTCTCCTGCCTCAGCCTCTTGAGTAGCTGGGATGACAAGCGTGCACCACCACATCTGGCTAATTTTTGTATTTTTAGTAGAGACGGGGGTTTCACCATGTTGGTCAGGCTGGTCTCAAACTCCTGACACCGTGATCCACCTGTCTCAGCCTCCCAAAGTGCTGAGATTACAGCGTGAGCCACCGCACCTGGCCAGTTGCGTGTAATTTTTTTTTTAATTATTTGTTTATCTTCCTTTCTTTTTGCTTTATGTTGAGTTGAATATTTTTTGATTCTATGTCTGCTTTGTAGTTATTATTTATACATATTTTTTACAATTAATGATCTATATTAAGATAAAATTATAGTGCTTTATATGTAATCTAAGGACTTCACAATATTACATTCGTAATGATTCCCTCTTTGCCTCTGTGTAATAGTTGTCATTTTTTAGCTTTTATATGTTGTAAGCACACAATACCTTCTTGCTATTTTTGCTTTTGAAAGTCACTCATCTATTAATCAAAAATTAAAAGAAAATGAATTTTATTTTTCATTGATCAATTCGTTCTCTAACTCTCTTTGATTTTTAGTGCAGATCCACAGTGCTGATGGGCATTATATACTTTGTCCTTTACCATTGATTGAAGAGTAGTTTAGGTTAGTTAGTAATTAGTTTATTTCTCCTTAATTTTTGAAGAATGTTTTCGCTAACTGTACCACTTTGGATTGAAAAAAGTTTTTGTTATTTAATTGCTTTCTATTTTTTGTTCTTATTTAAGAGTTTAAACAGGTACCTCCATCGTCTTCTTGCTTATATGGTTTCTAAAAAAAAAATTGGCTGTAATTGTTAGCATTTTTTTTTCATGGACAATATGTATTTTTTTCTCTGTTTGCCCTCAAAGTTTTCTCTTTGTTGCTTTTAGCAGTTTACATTTTTTTATATAGCTAGTTGTATTTTTTCCAAATCGATTATTTGCTTGTTTTTTGTTTTTATTTTATTTGATATTCTCTAAGCTTCTTGGATTTCTGTTTATTGTCTCTAATTAATTTTGACAAATCCTTGGATGTTATTCTTCAAACATTTCTTCTGTTCTCTTTTTTGCTACACCTCATGGTTCCAATTTCAAATATGTCTGAACATTTAACATTTTCTCACCATATTTGGATGCTCTGTTGTAGTGTTTTAAGCATTTTATCTCTTTGTGTTTTGATTTGTGTAGCTTCTATTGTCCCATCTTCAAGCTCACTAATTCTAACTCAGATCAATCTACTGATAAACTCATGGAAAAAAACCAACAATTCTTCATCACTCTCATTGTTTTTTATTTCTCATATTTTTAATGTTTTTGGATAGATTTCATCTCTTCTCTGAAATTACTCATCTGATAGCACATGTTGTCTAATATTTCTATTGAAAGCTTCATATATCAATCATAGATAGCTTTAATTCCTTCTCATACAGTTCTAACATGATCTAGTTCTCTTGATTGCTTTGTCTCTTCTGATTGCATTTGTTCTAGCCTGTTTCTTATGCCTCCTATATTTTGGATAAAACCAAGACATCTCTTTTGGATATTCTGCATTGTGATCTATAGTGAGTGATTAAGCAGTGAGGAAAAGACTGTAAATACTACATGGTGCTGCTTCAAAAACAGAACTGGAGCACAGGTATAACATGAGTTTCTCCAGCCAGCTCATGGGGAGAACATTGGGTCAGGCATAACTGAATACAGTGTGGGTGGTACTCAAGATGAAAGCCCCCGATCTCTTGCTGTGTTGTTATTTAATTGCTTAAGGATTGCTATGGAAGGTTTAGGAAGGGGCAGGTCCTCCTGTTGTGCCAGTTTGTCACTGACTATGTGAAGAAGATTTGCTGCCAGTATCACAGTCTAAATTTGAAATGTAACATCTATTGGCTTCATTCCTCACCTAAATCTAAGACAGTGAGAAGTAATTTTAATATTCTGTTTGATAAAGAACAATTCACGTTGGGTATTAGAAAAAAAAAAAAAAAACTACTGAGTGAGATCAGAATTTTCTGTGAGCAAGATACAAACAGTCTGTGTTTGTTTTATTTATAGATGCCGTCAAGTCTTAATATTTTTCAACTATCTCACCATCTTTCTTTTGTTCGTGGTTATCTGTGAAAAGTATGATTGAGTGCATCCAAACTAAGATACGTGTGTTTGTGTGTGTGTGCATGCGTGTATTTCCATTAGCATTCTCATTTCATCATGACTGATAGACTCCTAAATCTCTCTATTCACTGGGTCATACTAATTGCCTAAGTCAAACTTTAATATTGGGAGAAGCGCTCAATCTAAGCCAGCAAATAAACTGCTAAATAGAATAGATCTCTGCCTTAGTGGAGAAGGTAAACTAGTGCCTCAATTATTCCCTTCACTTCCAAGTTTCTGTGACTGTCGAATTGTATCTTCTCACTTTTCCATTAAAATACATGACGCAGGCTGGGCACAGTGACTCACGCCTGTAATCCCAGCACTTTGGGAGGCTGAGGTGGGCAGATCACCAGGTCAGGAGATTAAGATCATCCTGGCTAACACGGTGAAACCCCGTCTCTACTAAAAATACAAAAAAATTAAATGGACATGTTGGCGGGCCCCTGTAGTTCGAGCTACTCGGGAGGGAGGCTAAGGCAGGAGAATGGCGTGAACCCAGGAGGTGGAGCTTGCAGGTAGGCGAGATGGTGCCACTGCACAGAGCCTGGGCGACAGAGCGAGACTCCGTCTCAAAAGAAACAAACAAACAAACAAAAAACCGTGATACAAAAGAAAGACCAAGTCCCTTACAAGTAAACCTGGGTTGTTCCCAAAATATACTATACTCTGTGATGTTATGTAAATTATGTTTTGTAAATTATAGTTTCACTATTTTTAATTTTTTTTTATTATTTTTATTTTTTTGGAGATAAGATCTTGCTCTGTTGACCAGGCTAGAGTGCAGCAGTGTGATCGGGCCACGGGGGAGCGGTCCACTCCAGGCGGGGAGCTCAGACGTGGCGGGCTGCAGGTCCGGAGCCCTGCCCTGTGGGGAGACAGCTAAACCCAGCAAGAATTTGAGTGCAGCACTGGCGGGCCGGAACTGCTGGGGGACCCGGCGCAACCTCCGCAGCTGCTGGCCCGGGTGCTAAGCCCCTCAATACCCTGGGCCGGTGGCACCGGCCAGCCGCTCCTGTGTGGGACCCATCGTGCCTGCGCCTGCCAGAACTCGCACTGGCCCGCGAGCCCGGCTCGCAACCCTGGTTCCGGCAGGATCCTCTCTCTCCACCCTTCCCAGCAAGGAGAGGGAGGGGGCTCCGGCTTCAGCCAGCCCAGAGAGGGGCGCCCACAGTGCCATGGCGGGCTGAAGGACTCCTCAAGTACCGCCAGAGTGGACGCTGAGGCGGAGGAGGTGCTGAGAGTGAGGGCTGCTAGCACATTGTCACCTATCACTTCCAAGAGGGAAGACTGGCTGGCAGTAGATGTGGGGGATTTTACAGTCCAGCTTGAGGAGGCAGTGTCAGATTAACATTTGGCTCACAGATTGGCTCAATCAGGTGTGGTGTTTACATAGAGCTCGGGGAAGGCTGGTCGCCCCACTCTAATCTTATTATGCAAATGAATTCTCCACTTGACTGGGGCCATCTTATCTGTTCCTTACAGTACATGTGGCTGACAGAGAAGAGAAGATGGAGCCACCATCTTGAACATGTCTAGTTCCTAGTACCTGGCATCATTCACCTATGTAAGCTCCCATCTTGTCTATGTCTGCAGTTCGACTTTACAGGCTGTTCTTTGTTAGAAAATGATTTGGGGCTGCTTTTCATTAAAAAGAAAAGCCTTAGCAAGGACTCTTATACCGTCATTCTCTGCCTAAGTGATTTTTTCTTAACTCCTATATCAATAGCTCACTGTAACCTGAAACTGCTGTGCTGAAGCAATATTCCCACCTCATCCTTCTGAATAGTTAGAACTACAGGTGCATGCTACCCTGCCCAGCTAACTTCACTTTACTTATTTTCATCTTTTTGTAAAGATGAGGTCTTGCTGTGTTGCCTAGGCTGGCCTGAAACTCAAGTGGTTCTTCTGCTTTGACTTCCCAAAGCACAGGAATGACAGGCATGAGCCACCAAGCCTGACCTCCAACACTCTGTATCAAGGGAAATATGAATATCCTGCCATGGTGAGATGAGACAATGTATGCAAAAACTGATTTTTAAATTATAATAGTTATACATATTTAAGACACCATTTATTAACATTTGCCACATACCCTATAGGCATAGTTCTTGAAATTTTAACAACTCTGAAGTTAAGATTGAGGTGTGTTGGAGTTTAAGTGTTCATGCTTTTTTTGTCTCCTTAGTTCAACATAAAATAATGGTGCTTTTTTTCTAAGTAATAGTACCTTTGAATTAGTGAAAAAAATGTATAATTATTATAAATTTCAGTAATTCATAGCACAACTTCATATAAAAGAAGTATTTGTACAAACTGACTGCGAAAAAAGTAATCATAGACCGATGACAACACAGAAAAAAAGCAAAAAAAAAAAAAAAATTGAGATGAAAAGCTCCATGCGCAAGTAGAGTCAGTCTCATTTCTTGGCAAGTATGACAGCACATTTAATTAGGTGAAATAAAATAAAGTGTTGACATTCTCATATTGTTTTAAAATACTGAGAAGAACATGGTAATAGGCCTTTTAAGTATAAGTAAACGTATAATATCATGTTTTTAATACCACTTTATTATATACTCATTTTATCTTGTTCTCATCATGGCTCCATTATATATGCAGTGCAAATATATACAACTTCCTTTTACAGATAGTAAAACTGAAGACCCCCAGAATGTAGTAATGCTTCTCAGTTCACGGTGTGTTAACATGAGTTTAAGACCTGAAACAGGATTTGATTTCTGAATCCATTTTCTTTCTATCATGCCAGGCATAATTTTCTCCTAGTAGACTCTAGAGGCACTAAAAGCCTAAATCACAGGCTTTTTGACTGAGTTTCAGAGCAAGAATAACCAAAAGCTCAGAGGAAGGGAAGAAACAATAATGCTTCATGGAGGATGGAAATACAGAACCCTTTCTTTTCTGTCTCATTTGCCCCTGGATGTTTTCTTTGTTTAGAGTCAATTAAAATCTTGGTCTCTTATTGAGGCACTCAATATCTTACAATAATTCATAACTATTGATTGTAATCAAATTATTGTTCCATGTCCACACAAATGGCAAATTTACAAAGAACGAAATCTGATAATATTTAATAAAATGTTCACTGTTAATTCCAAGTAGGTGCTATGCATTTTACATTGGGTTCCTCATTGTATCCACTCAGAAATCAAGTGTCACACTAGATTTCAATCCTTGTCAGCATGTTTGGAAAGACAAGGTTGTTTCTATGGTTTAATGTTGCTTCCCATTATAAATTATAACAAAATCCAAATAAAAAAATACACTTCATAGTTGTTAAGTCATGAACAGGTAAGATGGTTCCATGAACAATATGTTACAAACATGGATTATAAACAACCAAGTTATCAAATTAAATTAAAGTTAATGTTAAATCAAGTATTCCACAAACTCTCTTTAAGCAATTTAATCTACTTTTGTGGCTTCACCATCACTCAGATGTAAATGACTTCAAAATTTATATAGCCTGGCCACATTCTAAGATTCTGACACATGTAGCCAGTTGCCTCCAAAACATTTCCAGCTGGACTTACCACCAGTTTCTCAAGTAGAACACACCATCTTCAGTGCTGGAAATGATGCTGTGTTTGTATTAGTTTATTTGTTTTATAAGAATATGAGATAAACTATTGACAGCGTGTCTTTAATATTTTGTTTTTAGGATATTTCCTGGTACGCAGTAGGTAATCAATGATTATTTATTTCACAAATGAGTAGTAACTATTATGTACAGTTATTGCTATGTTACGTGATCACAAAGAATTAAATGTTTAGGTGAGAAACTCAATGAAGCTCAAATTATGCTTAATTTGTACAAAAAAAAAAATAGAAAGAAATCTAGCTGGAACATAAAGTCATTTTGAGGTAGAGGCCCCAGTGAGGTTATCTGTATTTAAATTCTATGTGTAAACAGAACTCTCTTTATTTCAGGGGAAAAATGAAATAATCTCTAACAGCTCAGGGTCAAGCTTTGAATTTATTCAACCCATATAGTTTGGCCAGGATACCAGACAAAAATTCAGGTGAAGATATTATTGTTCTTCTTCTCCATGCCGTTGGCTCTAAATAATGTCCTCTATTATCCTTTAGCTCCCCAGCTCTTATAGATGAAAACAAGTCCAGCAACAGATTCTCCTACCGTGTTATTCTTTGTAAGAATATTCACCCCTGCAACAACAGAAGTTGATGTCAATTTAGTTTTGTTGTAACCACACGTTAATCTTGTACCCCAGTGTCTACTGTGGGCTCTTATTTTATTCCTTCTGTCCAACCTCTTTTCTAAAACTAATGTCCTTCTACCTGTTTGTGTCCCCTCTGTATAAACCCAATAATTATTATGTAGTTTAATGATACTACAGCAATAAAATTAATAATGACTGTGACAGTGTCAACTAAACATTTAAAAATGCCTTCAAATGTGAATGTAATGTAAGTCTATGCAACATAGCTATCTGCACACACTTTATTGTCAGCTTTAAAAATCTTAACCTCAATTTTGAAAGTAGATTTTATCAAACTCCTCAGTTTATAGGATGCAATCATCATCAGTCCGTACAAGGCCATTTCTTTTAGTGTTTATTCTCTTTTTACCCAAATTTCAGTTCTAGTCTATCGCTCTTTCATTGGCTCCAACTTTTATGTCAAATATCATATATATACACATATATATGTGTGTATATATACATATACGCCTTCTCTACAACATATGGTAATTATTGTCTATGTGTTTGTAAATTATCAAAAAAACTTGTTGAGCTATAGGTAGAATTATATTTCTTATATTTTTTCACTCAACAGTTTTCAAATTCTATCTGGGTTGCCAGACGTACTTTGGAGCATCGAATTTTAACTGCTTTATGTTATGGACCGAATTGTGTCTCCCTACAGTTTATTTGGTGAAGTCACAAGTCTCCAGTACCTTGGAATGTAATTGTATGTGAAGAAAAGGTCTTTAAAGAGATGGTTGAGTTAACATGAAACCCAAATCCAATATGACTGGTGGATTAGAAGAAGAAGAGGAGACGTTGGAGGCAGGTGTACACAGGGAAAATACAATGTGAATAATAAACAAGAGAGCCTGTCATCCAAGGAGAAAGGACTCAGGGAAGCTATCCCTGATGACACCTTGATCTTGGGCTTCTAGCTTTCAGAATGGTGAGAAAATAAATTTCAGTTGTTTAAGTCACTCAGTCTCTGGGATTTTGTTACAGCATCCCTAACATAATAATACATATAATATTTCATTACATGCATGGATTTGTGAACCAAAATGTATCTAAGACAGGTCTCAATCAATTTAGAAAGTTTAATTTGCCAAGTTTAAGGACATGCACCCAAGAAGTAGGTCTGTGCCTTCTCCAAATATGATTTTGAGAGCTTCAATATTTACAAGGGAAAACGTGGACATTGGGGAAAAAGGAAGAAATTCTACAAAAGTGTGGGTAAATAAGAAACCAAACGGTTGAATCTTCTGAGTCTCTGATCAGCCTTTCACCAAATACATAATTTACATGTAAGAGACGAGTAAAGGAATTGTCACTTACGCCTTCCTCTAGCTCAGTGAATCTGCATTTTTACATCAGAGGAAACAATCAGATATGCATTTGTCTCAGGTGAGCCGAGAGATGACTTAGAGTTCTGTCCTTTCCGGCATCTGTGAAGATAAGCTATCGATATACACTGTCATGGCGACGTTCAACAGAACCGTTTTACAGTAAAGATCATGGGGCCCACAAGGTATTTCCTAGTGGGCAAATTGTGAGGGAGGTATGTAGCTTATTGTAAAACAAACAAAAAATATTTGTAGCTATCTTATTTAGGAGTAAAATGAGAGGCAGGTGTACTTGATGTAGTTCCCAGCTTGACTTTTCCCTTTGGCTTAGTGATTTGGGGGTTCTGAGGTTTATTTTCTTTTCACAGATTCTACACATGCATGCACACATACATAGATCTAATGTCACTCATACAGTTACAGTAGGTCAGCATGAGCAGGGCAGGAGAGGGCTCCCCCACTCCACCACGAATGTCAGGCAACCATCAGGTGATGGTCAGTTGGTTGTAAACTGTCTCACTAAAACAGTAGCAGTCAGATCCAGGGAAAGGCAGTCTCCTAATGAAAAAAACCTGAAACTGGTGATCAGCAGTTTCCTGAGAAGATCTCAGGAGTTGGGTGAGTGGGTTCAAGCATGTTCACTGAGAGGCAAAATGGTACAATTTAACTGGTATATGACCAAGGAACATTTGGTAAGGGAAGAACACCTCAAGTGAGCATGTGTACAACTCCAGTAAATACACTGCACATGGTCACCTCCCAAGTGCTAGCCAGTCACCGTGTATGTGGACAGCCCATGCCAAGAGAATTAGGGAGAAGGGAGGCAAGACCCCAGAAGTATGCCAACATATGAAACAGGGTTAGAAATCAAACAGGGCACTTGATCTCTTAAGTTGCCCACTTGGCCTGCTTTCAAGTGTATTTTGCTTCATTTCATTTCTGCTCTAAAGCTTTTTCAAAAGCTTTCACTCCTGCTCTAAAACTTGCCTCAGTATCTCACTCTGCCTTATGCCCCTCAGTCAAATTCTTTCTTCTGAGGAGGCAAGAATTGAAGTTGCTACAGACTCATATGGATTCGCTGGCAATAACAATATCCCCAGCTCCTGTAATGGTCACTTCAGTTGTAACCAACTCTCTGCAACCACAAATAGTGCTGTGATAAACCAATTCATACATAGTTCCTTTGCAGGGGATTCTCTGCAGCATATTTCCTCAAGAAAAGAGATAGGGTATGCACAATCATTTTCACTAAATGTGGCTAGTTGGCTCACTTAAATGGACGTATCATATTATACTCTTAATAGCAACACATGAAATTTCCTTTTTCTCTACAAGTTAGCCAAATTCGTATTATTTGAGTAACTTATTTTCAACAGTCTGAAGAGTGTCAAAATGTATCACATTGTTGTAATGTGTATTTATCTGATTATTAGTGAGAAATACTTTTTTGGTCCAGAACTCTTGATCACTTTAGTAGTAATTATCTATTCAGATATTTTGTCCATTTTTTGTTTGCTTTCTGATTTTTTCTAATTTGTTTGAGCTATTTATTATATTTTTAAATATTAACTCCTTATGGAGTTTAGGCATTGGAATATCTCTTTGCAGTCTATTATTTATCTTTTTACTCTGTCATATCCACTAAATTCACTAAAGGATGGCTGAAAGGATAGTCTTAAAGGGAACCCAAACCCTAACCAGTTTGGCTTTCCATAATCTTGAAATATTTATCTTTTTGAATTCTGCCCTTATCTTTATGATTCCCTTTGTTATCTTTTCATTATGTTTTATTTAGTTTCTGTCTTTCTGGATTTTTTTTTTTTGTATTTTTTATAGCTAAATATGAATTTTTCTCTAAGTACCACTGGTTTAGCTGTGTTTAATAGATTCAAGGCTGGGTGCAGTGGCTCACACCTGTAATCCCAGCACTTTGGAGGCCAGGCTCTGGACATCCTCACGAAGTTAGGGGTTGAGACCATCCTGGCCAGCATGGTCCTGTCTCTACTAAAAATACAAAATTATGGCAGGCGTGGCACATACCTGTAATCCCAGCTATTCGGGAGGTGGAGGCAGGAGAATTGCTTGAATGCGGGAGGCGGAGGTGGCAGTGAGCCAAGTTCATGCCACTGCACTCTAGCCTGGCGACACAGTGAGACTCTATTTCAAATATATGTATATATTATATATAATACTATATGATATATTATAAATATATTATATGTGTATTATGGTATAATGTATATATATATTATATATATTATATTATAAATATATTATATTATATTATATATTATATGTGTTAGTAATTATATATAATTATAAGTAATTATAAGTCAATTTTCTGTAAGATCTTTATAGTTTCTTTTGGAATTAGGTTGCTCTTTAACCCAAAAGTGTAGTAATTTCAAGTTAAATTTATATATAATTTTAATGCTAGACTATACCTATTAATTAATAAGACCATTGTATGCTGATCAGAGAATATATGTGAAAAACAGAAATTTTTTGGAATTTTTGATGTATCGTTTGTAGGTCAAGACACAGTTACTGTTCATGAATGCTGCATGTATTCTTGGAAATTATGACTGTTGTCTTTGTTGGACAAAAATTTTATGTATGTATAAAAATGACTGTAAATACACTATTTAGAAATATTTATTACTTTATGTCTAAAAAATATGTAGAATATTTGTTCTTCTTAATCATGTTATTCCAATAATCAATATGTTTATTACATTTTCTCTGTTTAATTCCTCAGATTCTGTAACGTTTATGACAAAATATCAAGCAAGAATTGCTGATTTGTCTATTTCCTCTTTAGTGCTGTCAGTTTTTTGGTTTTTAAGTTATTTTGTTATGTATTTATATGCTAATGATAATTATGTTAATCATATCTTCTTGATTATATTATTTACTTTGTTAATATAGAGCACTCATTCATATTTATAACTTCTATCAAAAATATGTATTGTTTAACATAAAATTGCTGCATTTTTTAATGTTGTTATCTTGTTATATTTTTTCCAATTGGTCATTTTCAAGCTTTCAGTATTATTTTTATTTGAAGTATTTCTTATGAACTCCCCATCTTACAGATGTTTCCTTTCTATGCAAACCTATGTCTCTAGCTTTTGTTTGGTGAGTATAGTCTATTTTTATTCATTAGCAGTACTCTAATATTACAACTTATTTCTGCTTCATTTCAAAATATGCAATATTTTACTATGCTTTTTTTTTTCTCTCACTAAATAGATCAAGATCATTTCTTGGCAGTGTTCATTCAATGCTTTAAGCTTCTCTTAGTTTTATTTTATCACATTTTGGCCTTATTTTTAAATTTTGTAGACACCCAGCATCTCCAATAGACTCTTCTTTATGCCTAGCTGTTTGGTCTAAGTTATATTTCCAATATCTTTCTATATCTTCCTGTGGATAAAGTCTATTGAGATTTTTGTTTATTCATCCCATTAATTATTTGCCATAACACATAGCTTACTTAGTTTTCTGTCTTTATGTTTCTTTTTATACTAAAAGCACTTCCACCTTTTAGTTGTCTTGACCTGTTTTCCTGAGCTGTCAACAAAGTTGGCTGGTATTAGGGTTTGTGCCTCAGTGCTACTCATTCACCAGCTCTCTCCAACCACTTTTGCCAACACATACCAGAAAATGCTGCCCTTAATAAGTTAGAGGTGTTCATCTTACAAACAAAATGAAACAAAGAACACTGCCTTGGACCGTAGGCTGTATGTTCTGGGGACAAGACAACTCTCTGAAACTAGAGTCTTCCTCTGAATCTGTTGAAATCTGTGCCCTAATCTAACTAGTCCCTAAGGACCTCCTTGGTCTTTTGTAAGTTGATACAGCTGCTTCTAGAATACTGTGGTGAGTAGTGATACACTAATGGCAATTTGGGGGCAAGAAATAAACACAAGTGTAAAGATCTTACTTTTCTTATTCTTTAGCTAGAGGTCCTTGATTATGGAATGCACATTTTTCAGCTCCCTTCTTCCATCTCTCACTGGCGACCAACCATTTTATTCTTACACAAAGATTTCAGAGACTTCATATTTACTTTCACAGATCTGAAAATCTCCAAATTCCTTCTGTATGATTGCAAGATTGGATTTAGATGAGGATAGAGGAAGAAGCCAAAAACTCATGATATTTTCCCCATCTTCTTGGGAAAATAAAGCTGGCAACAGCTTCTGGAGGAGCCATCATTTTTGTATACGTGTGTGTGTTTGTGTGTGTGCGTTGTTTAGAGTGTGTGTTTCTGCCGTAGCTTTCAGTTTCAGTATCAATATTGGCTAATTTTTGCCTAGGCTTTTCATAATAAAATAAAAATATATCCAAATATCTAATTTTTTTTCTCCTAATGTGTGAAAAATTTTTAACTATGAGTTTTTCTTGAGTTTCCAGCATGTACATACCAAACAAAAGCAAAGTAAGATGTAAACATTCATAGCTTTACTCTCTTCCAAGCGGGATGAAAAGATTTCCTACATCTCTCCCTGCCTCTCTAATAGCTCACCAATACAGTTGCATTTAAATATTTAATTCTGTTCTGAAACTTTCTGCTTATAAAATTGTATCAGCTTGACCACATAACAAACATTTTAAGGTCAATAGCACAATTGCTCCACTATGAGATTTGCTTTCATATGGAATGTAACAATTCATTTTTCTGAGGTTATTAATATAAGTACATTTCATTGTAATATTTAAGTTTCATTTGATTAATTTCAATGGTAACCTTAAGGTTTTGAATAAACTTTGAAAGAAGCTAAGCAGCTTCCCTGCAGAATGACTCTATTTTCTTTCAAGATATAGAAACATTTTGTAAAATTCTATTACCTCCAATATGTTGAGGACTTTGAAAATTTTCATTGACAATTAGTTGTCATCCAACTTAAGATGACAAAACACAACAAAGAAACTCAGCATGTCTTTATGTGAGAAATTTCAGCATATTACTTACTTTTTCCATTTGTTATCTATGTCCAGTATGTTTGGCTTTAGTTGAAAAATAATTTGTGCTAATCTAAGACATTGTGCCAACTGAACCTAAGATAAATCGGCCTTGTTATATTCATGATCAGGTTTTATTTTAAAACTCCCCTTTTGCAAAATCAATGTTCCACTTTTTTCTCTTACAGAATTATTTTACCTTACCAGAAAAATATGTAACTACTTATAGAATTTTTATAAGTTTAGAAGGTAGATGTTTTCTTCAATGTAAAAATTAAAGAAGAAGCACACCTAATTAACTTCAATTACTAAAAATCATAGTCCAGGGTTACTAAGGTTCAACATTCCACAGTTTAACACACACCAGAAAGACACACCTCTTTCATGCACATCTAAGTCTTACTTCACATTTAATTCTTCATAATGCATAGATATTTTAATAAGGTAATGATGTGTTCAGTTTTATATTATATATGAAGATTGTTTTTTAAATAGAGGGTCCACTAGGGGCCGTGTGTGGTGGCTCACACCTGTAATACCAACACTTTGGGAGGCCAAGCAGGGTGGATCACTTGAGGCCAGAAGTTTGAGACCAGCCTGGACAACATAGTGAAACCCTGTCTCTACTAAAAATACAAACATTAGCCAAGTGTGTTGATACATGCTTATAATCTCAGCTAATTGGGAGGCTGAGAGATGAGAATTGCTTGGACATGGGAAGTGGAGGTTTCAGTGAGCTATCATGCCAATTCACTCCAGCCCAGGTGACAGAGCAAAACTCTTTCATGAGAGAGAGAGAAAGGATATACTAGGAATAAAGTCAGCTTAGTTCTGAAGTTTTCTATTTAGTGTCCTAAAACCTTTGCAGTGCTACAAGGAGGACAGGCAAGTGCACACATACAAAAACAGACACTCTTTTAACCTAGGTTAAATTTAGATGACAAAAAAGTATAAAAATCAAACAAACAAAAAAAAACATGTTCCTCTAATTGTATGTATGTAGGCCAGAAAGAACCAACAACAGCAGAATCAAGGCAGAAGACTACAGCTGGGTGACAAGAAAGGAACAAAGGAAGGAGCTGCAGTGGGGTGGAGGTGGGGAGGTAACAGATCTCCGAATGGACAAGCCAGTAACCGCTACCCAAAGGTCCAGGCCTCACCTTGACTAGCACTTCTGTGATCAGGCCCAGGATTGAACAGAGGATGAATGATGAGAGGAGCTAGAATTAGAAAACATTAAGAGAGGCCCAAGACTGAGAGAAGGAAGGAAAGGTCTTATTATTTGATGCAATAGTCAGTGAAGGAAGGAGTCAGGTGAATGTTGGTGGGAGAAAGAATGTGCTTAAGTGAGATTACAACCTGGGGACCATATTCTTAAGGAAGTACCTATCCCTGTATCTACAGGGGAGGACAACATTGAAGATGTAAATGTGACAACTTCTTTGATTTCTCAACCTTTTGCATAGGGATCATCTGCCTTTGATATTTCTGCAAAAAATCATATCATTTACATATTTGTATTACCATAAAAACGACTAAAGACAGTAACCATCAGAAGATACAAAGTAAGGAAAGAGAAATGAAATTAGGAGAAAATGTAGCCACTAAGAGTGTTTGTGTGTGTGTGTGTGTGTGTGTGTGTGTGTGCGTGTGTGTGCAGTGTACACAAATTACATTTCTAACATGAATTTTATATATTAATTTTTGAAGTACATGAAGTAATTCTAGCTATGACAGAAGACCAAACACCAAGACAGGAAATCAGAAATAGAAATACCGGAAAACAAGAGGCAGTATACAGGCCAAATGATAGGGTGAAAGGAAAACTTATAGAACTGAAGAAATAGAGTGGAGAAAAAAAGCAATTTGAGAAATGAATACTAAACTAACACGAGTGCAAAGGAAAATAGATCCCACAGATATTGCATTATAAACTACAAGCAATGTAATTGACAAAGAAAAACAAGCTAAAAAAGAAATAAAGGTCAAAAGAGTAAGAAAATATGAAGAGCAGGCCAGGCACAGTGGCTCATGCCTATAATCCCAGCATTTTGGGAGGCAGAGGCAGGTGGATCACCTGAGGTCAGGAGTTCAAGACTAGCCTAGCCAACATGGTGAAATCCCATCTCTACTAAAACTGCAAAAATTAGCCAGGTGTGGTGGCAGATGCCTGTAATCCCAGCTACTCAGGAGGCTGAGGCAGGAGAATTGCTTGAACCCAGGAGGAAGAGTTTTCAGTGAGCTGAGGTTGTGCCATTGTACTACAGCCTGGGTGACAAGAGCGAAACCCCATCTCAAAAAAAAAAAAAAAAAAAAACCAGAGTAAAGAGAATAACATACCATGTGTCCCTAACAGGAATATCCAACTGAAATCAAAATAATAAAGCAAAATAAAATACTTAAATATATAATTTAAGGAATCTTTCCTGAAATGAAAGAAGCCTTGCATCTAAAAGATGTTCATGTAATATGCAAAGTGAAGTTGACTCAGAAGGGCTCATAATAACAAGTTAATATAAATGTAAATTTAAATATGTAAAAGAAGTTATTGCAATGTAAAGCAGGGCAGCCCCAAAGCTGGGGTTGGCTCAGGAGGGTTCTTGGCTTTACTCAACAAAGAATACAAAAGCAAGCTGATGGTTGAAGAAAGCAGATTTATTGAAGTGGCAGGATGTAGCAGAGTGGCTGTTTCTTGTGGAGAAGGGCTAACTCACAGGTAGTGCACCCTGTGTGTATGGGCTATTGGCTAGCTATATGTATACCCACTTTTAATTATATGGAAATTAAGGGGCAAGGTATTTAGAAATCTCTAGAAAAGACATGGTAATTTCCAGGTGTTGCCATGGCATTGGTAAACTGTCATGGTGCTGGTGACAAGATCTTATGCTGATGAGCAATGAGTGCAATGAGAGGATGCCTTTGCCACCATTTGTTGGTTTCAGTTGGTTTCTTCATTTCATCCTGTTAAGAACAGGAAATAAGTACTGGCAGTCTCCTACTTCACTCTCCTGTCACAGATTATATACTCCTCTTTAATCTTAAAGTGTTGTAGAAGGGCAAAGGTCTGTCTTCTCTAACTGCTGCCTGCTGATTTTATGAGGGTAGGCCCAGCCCAGCACTGGAGGAGTATAAACCTTTGGATTATGGATCTAAGGGACCCAAAGGCAGAATGTCTGTCTTCCAGATCAGAAAACAGGACACATTGGAAGCGTTGTGCCAGCAGTGTCTTTACATTGAATTGTTGTGATGTAGATGATACAAATTTTACTAAGTGGTTAAATAAGCAAGAACTAATGATTAGTTGTAACAAGATAGCTATTAAAGGTCCTAGAAAAGGTAAAATCCAAGAGACTGACTAGAAATCCATTTACTGAATTCCAACAGCAGGGATAAAAGAGGTCTTTACCAGGGAGAAACTGTCTAGAACAGTAGAATAGAAAAATTACAATTAGAAAGAACAGAAAAATATATGCTTTTATGCTTACCCACAGCATCATTCTACCATTTCTGGCTGAATGTTAGTTATCTTAAATAGGTGTGGAGATCTTCCACCAATTTGCAAATGTATATATTCTGGACAAGTGTGCCCAGTTAGTGATCCCCAGAAGTTAAACAGTAGTGGAAGTATTTAATAATATCTGATAAGGGCCTTCCCATTTTGGTTGAAATTAATCCTCAGGGGATACTTCTTTCCAAGTTTATAGTAAGCTTAATTACCTGGATGAACGGGGGAGTTGATTCTTTCCCTTGTGGGAGGAGGCAATATTTCATCTCATCTTTTCAAAGGGCCTTTTGAACCTGGCCTGGATTCCAAAATGGGGAGCATAATGATGCATGTCTGACCCCTGTTTTTGTAATGTCTTAAGTTAGTTCTTCAGGTTTCTTATAGCCAACTAACCTTTCCAGGCCATATGAGAATGGGGGTGGGAATGCACTCATTAACCCTTAAAATCCTTTTTAAGCAATATGAGAGTCAAAATCTAAAATGCAAAAATAAACGTACACATCTCAAATAACCAATAATCTAGAACCAAGCTATATTGGAGAAAAAGATTGCTTTTATGGACCTCTAAGATAAAAATATTTCAGCATCAGGCCATAGCAATAGTTAGAATTGGAGTGGAAAAAATTTCAGGAGCTGATGAAAAAGCTGAAATAGAGAGTTATCATCTCAGGCATTCAGAATACGTTGAGAAAACTTGTTTTTAACATAGGAGACCAGTCTTTACAAAGACTATTAAAACAAAAACAATTCCCTTATAATTTCAGTCAACTTAATCACACACAAAATTCCTTCACAAATTGCCCTTCGCAAACATTGTCAGAACTTACACAGGTTATCTATGATATGCCTGGACTTTCTGACTTGTCCTATACTATCTCTTAATAACCAGTCATTTTACTCTAGGAAAATAACTTACCATATGTATTAGTCCATTCCCATGCTGCTATAAAGAACTTCCCAAAACTCAGTAATTTATAAAGGAAAGAGATCTAATTGACTCACAGTTCAGCGTGACTGGGAAAGCCCCAGGAAACTTAAAATCATGGTAGAAAGGGAAGCAAACACATCCCTTCTCACATGGCAGCAGCAAGGAGAAGCAGAATGAGCAAAAGGCGGGAAAAGTGGCTTATAAAACCATCAGCTCTTGCGAGAATTCACTCACTATAACGAGAACAGCATGAGGGCAACCATCACTGTGATTCAATTACCTCCCACCAACTCCCTCTCCCACAACACATGGGGATTATGGAGACTACAATTCAAGATGCGATTTGGGTAGGAACACAGCAAAACCATGTCACTGTAGAAGATACTTTCTTATTTAAAATTACTCTTTTATTTCTATCTTTCTTTACCAAAAACACATCTTTATATCCACAATTTTCTTCACATTTCTATCCCCTACTCTACCTGGTTTTCTAATCTTTTAAAATCCATAATTTAAATCAACCTTCGATAAATGTTGAAATAGAAAAAATTGTTCTTTTTCTCAATAAAAACACATTGTCTTTGGCACATTTTATATGAACCTAGGAAACAAGAAATTTTAACTGTCTTTCTGATGTTAATATTTTATAGATAAGAAACATTCAATAATTAAAAAAAGAAGCTTTCCCATATAAAAATCCTCTCTTAAGTGTCAATGAGCCAGACACTCAGTAAGCATCCAAAACAAATTAAAAATTTTAAATTACACAAAAAGTTCATCTATAAGCATTTATCTCATTTCATTTACCTAATTTATCATTATTAATTTTTAGGAGTTTACTGAAATTATTTATGAAAAAAATGCAATATTAGACAAAGCTAATAATCACTGAAAGTTATATCCTGGTTAATGATTTTTAAAGTCTAAACATTAGGTAAACCACTAAGTACGACTCTTAAAGTTGAACATATGACTATTTTGTCAATAACTCAGAAGATTCAGCTGTTTTATTGAGCCTACAATCTTAAGTTAGTCTTATTTGTGTATTTCTGAAGACATTTCTATTTTTATCAATCATTTTAAAATCAATTTTATTTACCCAAGATTCATATAAACTAGAAAAGCATATGAGCTTACTTAATTTATGAGTATTCACTTACTTATAAGCAGTTTGATAGTATGCTAGACACAACACATAATACACGTACATACACATAAAAATACCTAAATGTGTATACATACACACAAAGGTTCAATAGCATCTACCTCAGAATTCTAGTCATAAGATGGCAATATAAACTCACCACTTTATAAAAAATAATGGAATTTCAAATTATTTTTGACAAGATTAAGACCTGTCTACATGGCTAAACTTTGTTTGCCTTGTTAGTTAATCCAAGGAATAACTAACAGAAAATAGACCAGAAAATGAGTTAGGTGGTTATCATGGTAATTTTGATTTTAAAAACTTCTTTTATCTCATTTTTTTTTAATGAAGGAAGAGAAGGAAAGGGTAAATAGAATTGCACAAAGGGTGCCCTGTAGTTCCCAAACCACCAGAGAACACACCCAGAAATGGAGACACCAAAGAAAGTGTTTAGGTGGCCACCTGTCTGTTGCTGCAGGCAGTCGTCTGTCAAGTTAGGGGTCTGGAAACCCCAGAAAAAAATTGACTTAAACAAAGCAGCAGTGGGGGTTGTATGCTGTTTCCTTCAATATCAAAGGCAGGGCCGGGGGGAAAACTCACCTGTCTGCAGAAGTCAAAATGGCACTGGCCAGTCTCCAACTTAGGGTCTCAGTAAAGGTCTCCACTGGGTTCCCTTGATATGGGTAGGCTCATCTGCCACAAGGGAATCTATGTATAGACCATTGACCTGCCAGCCAGAGCAGTGGGTCCCACATGAAGTGGCAGCACTGCAGCCACTTGTTTATTTGCTGAGTTTTGTCATTCTGCCAGGAAATAAGTGGCCCTCGGAAGAGCCTTTGGTTAATATACAGCTCTGCAGTGTTGGCAGCTCTTTAGAGTTACATAGTTCAGGTTACAGCTCTGTAGCTTCAACTGCTGCCTCATCATCTCTTGCCATCTTACTGATTGCCAGATCACTGCCTCACCTGCTCTCTCACTTCTTGCTTTCTTGTTGGGCACCTGATGATGCAAGACAGGAAAGCCCCAAAATTTGGGCTTAGCATGGGAGGATCCTTGGCTTTGCTCAGGAAAGGATTTAAGAGTGAGCCAGCAGCAGATGAGTGTAGGCTTTTTGAAGGGGCAGTGTACAGCACAGTAGCTACTCCGTGCAGAGCAGGGAGCATGGAAAGTGCACTTAGAGTAGCAGCATATGGGCTGTTGGTTAGCTATATTTATACCCACTTTCAATTATACGCAAATTAAGAGGTGGTTTATTCTGAAATCTCTAGAAAAGGCATGGTAGCTAATAGGTATTTCCATGGCATTTGTAAACTGTCATGGCACTAGTGGGAGTTTCTTAGGGGGATGAGTATCAGGGGCAAATACAATATGCCTTCAGCACCATTTTCTGCTTTTGCCCAGTTCTCTTTTATTTCATCCTGTCAGAACAGGGAAATAATACATGCTGATCTCCTATGTCAGTTGGACTTCATAGATAAATAATGTATTCTTTAGGTAACTACACACACAAAGAAAACATTCATGAATGTGTCTGAATTCTCTACAGTAATAATCAATGCAGAGTTCGTGAATACTGTTCACAGGTACTGCAGGATGGTAAAGTGGGGCCCCATATTTTTACATCCCAAGAAACTCTTTCTCAAGGACAAAAGCTATTGTTTTGAACATAAATAAAATGAAAAAATATTGGTCAGAGTTTTCGGAGATTCCTGGAAGGTGAGTGCAAAAGAACTGCCACATCAAAACAAAAACTTAGATGGGAAAAGAAGTGATGGAATACAATTTTAAATGCCAGCTATCTGTAAAGGTAGAAATGACTCAGCTAACAAAAATGGGGAAGTAGTTTAAAAGATGAAAAGTGGAATAAGCCTTTTCATTGCCTCACTCATAATAACGAAAACTCAAAGACCCCACTAGAAATTAATAAAATAAGTGTTAGACTTTAAAGAATATTTAAAAATACAAAGGAAAATATTAAGAAAGGTGATTTACAGAATGGATTGGAAAGGAGAGTAGGAAGTATTAAAAACAGGATAAAAGCTCATTTCAGGTTGTTCATTCTAAGAAACCAAAGGATACTACCTAAAGAAACAGAAGCTAAGGACATTATATTAAGATGACCGTAGCCTAAAAGAAATTTTTCTGAATTTCAGAATAACTGAGGAAGAAAAAAAATGTGTAGTAAAAGACTTTAATATATTTTATAACAATATACACTGAGACAAAAAAACATAACTTTTTTCATATCTATCTATAAATAATCTCACATAACTCCTTACTGATTGGATCACAAAACAAAATCTCAGTCTATTTCATAGAACAAAAAGTATCCCTAAAGTTAAATTGTTAAGAAACGAAAATAAAGAATTTAAAAGTGTAGGTAGACATGACAAAAGTTCTACTAGGCAAATATAAAGAAAAAGAAAAAAGGAAATTATGTTTTTCAAATTAGATAAAGTTGAATACAGACGAAAACACAGAAAATGAGATGAAGAAGGTATAAGGTATACTTTTTAGTTTATCACATTTATTAATATATATGCAGCACATAGCAAGGCAGAAACTTTCATAAAGAAAAGGAAACAACTGTACATTTAGAATGGAGCAGTTTAATACAGGATTTCAGAAGTCTGAAAAATAGTGAAGAAGACTGGATTTGGAAAGCATGGTCTACAATTTCTTGTCAAATTCTGAAGCTATGAAAAATAAATGTTTCAACTTTGGATTATGAAACGCCATTTATGATTTTTTAAGTACACTTCAAATAAAAATGATTAAACTAAAAAATACAAAAGGAAAAGGAAACAAAACAAACCACACAAACAAGCAAAATAAGATTTTTCTTTTCAATCCAGGACATATCAACTGAACAAAATTCAACTAAGGGTACAGAAGCCTTAAATGACACAGTAAATCAGATACATTTGGTCAATGTATATACTAAATACTAAACCACCATATTAAAGAACACACCACTCCTTGAAATGACAAAAGAACATTCTCAAAATCCTATCAAATATTAGATTACAATAAAATAATAGTAAAATCCAATGTGTTAAAATAATTGAGTATTGAACCATTGATTCTGTTCTTGATGCAATAAAATAAAAAATCTATTACACAATCAGAAATTAACTTCAAAAAGGACCTACCATTAGGAAATGGGTGACTTTCTCTTAAAAAACACTTCGTCAATGAGAAAATTAAAAATGAAAATCTAAAAGTTTTGTATAAAATATACTGAAATCATTAAGTATTAAAGCTTGTAGGTTTTAGCCAAAAAATTATACAATAGAGAAAAATGTACATACTAATATCAATAACATTTTGACAAAAAATCACTACTTTCTATATTTACATAACTTTCCATTTTTTATTTATATGAAGCATTCATACTCTATGCTCCTTGAAAATTAGAATCAATTGGGAAAGTTTTAAAAATATATTACACCTGGCTCCCAGTGCCAGTGGTTTTGTTTGATGTAACTCTACATCAATAAAAATAAATTTCAAATGGAGTAAATCTTATGAAGAAGAAATACTGCTAAAATGTCTGTACTATCCAAAGCAATTTACAGATTTAATGAAATCTCTGTCAAACTACCAATAACATTCTTCACAGAAATAGAAAAAAATCCTAAAATTCATGTGAAACCACCAAAGCAATCCTGAGAGAAAAGGATGAAAGCTTAAGTCACATTCCCTGACTTAAATTCTACTACAAAGAGCCATAGTAATCAAAACAGCATGATACTTGCATAAAAACATATAAACCAAAGGAACAGAATAGACAGAAATCAATCCACACATTTACAGTCAATTCATTTTTCACAAAGTCACCAAGAACATACACTAAGGAAAGGACAGTCTTCAGTAAATGATGCTAGGAAAACTGGACATGCATATGCAGAAGAAGGAAACTAGACCCCTATTTCTCACCTTCCAAAAAATCAAATTAAAATGTAAAACTTGAAACTATGAAACTACTTTTAAAAATTGGGGAAATGCTTCAGGACATTGATTTGGGCAAAGATCTCTTGGGTAAGACTTCAAAAGTATAGGCAACCAAAGCCAAAACTGACAAATGGAATCACATAAAGCTAAAAAGCTTCTACACAGCAGAGGAACCAATCAAGAAAGTAAAGAGGCAGCCTACAGAATGGGAGAAAATATTTTCAAACTATTCAGCTGACAAAGATTAATTACCAGAACATATAATGAAATCAAACAACTCAATAGCAGTAAAAACAAATAATCTAATTTAAAAATGGACAAAACGTCTGATTGGCTGTTTCTCAAAAGAAGACACACAAATAGCTAGCACGTATATTAAAAACTTGCTCAAAATCACCAATTATCGTGGAGATGCAAATCAAAATCACAATAAAATATCATCATACCCCTGTTAGAGCGGCTACTAACATAAAGACAGAAGATAGCAAATTTTGGTGAGGATGAGGAGAAACAGGAGCTCTCATACACTTTTGGTGGAAATGTAAATTAGTACAGCCATTATGGTAAATAATATGGAGGTTTCTCAAAAATATAAAAATATAACTAACAGATGATCCAGCAATCCCATTGTTGAGTATATATCCAAAGAATGAAAATCAGTATATCAAAGAAATATTTGCACTTCCATGTTTATTGTAGTGCTATTCACAATCACCAGGACATGGAATCATTCTATGTATCCATCAATGGATGAATGGATAAAGAAAATGTGTGTAGATATATGCACAATGTAATATTATTCTGCCATTAAAAAAGAATGGATGGCACTGGAAGACATTATGCTAAGTGCAATAAATCAGGAACAGAAAAACAAATATCACATGTTCTCACTCATTTGTGGGAGTTAAAAAATTATTATAATTACCACCATTATAAATGGTGGCTACTAGAGATTGAGAAGTGTAGTTGGGGGGCATTAGGGAGGTTATAGAAGTATTAGTTAATAGGTATAAAAGTAGTAAGATAGAAGTGACAGTGGCAGGAGGTAGACAAATGCCTAGGTAGATAGGGGTAAGTCCCCATGAAACCCAACCTCCAAGCCAGAGACAGTTTAAAGCTTGAAAGCCAAGCTACAAATCAAATCCATGGACTAGACTGAGTACCTGTCTTCCCATTTGGTGAGCTTTCCTCTGACTGATCCCCACACTTACATATTTTACATATGCCTACCCTTTTCTAATTGCTTTTCTACACTGCTGTGCCTACCTTTCAGTGGTGCCTTTGCTTTAGCCGTTCTTTGCACACTCATAAACCAATCAGCACGCACTCCCCTATCCCGAGCCCATAAAAGCCCCAGACTCAGCCACACAGGAAGAGAAATCATTGAACTGCAGGGATGGGGGACTAACTCTGCATTCCCTCTCTGCTGAGATGTGTTCCATCACTCAATAAAATTCTTCTCTGCCCTCCTTACTCTTCGATTTTCAGTGTATCCTCATTCTTCTTGGATGCAAAACAAGAGCTTGGGAATCGCCAAATGTGGGTATAAGCTATAACACAGGTGAACTGGGGCACACCAGGCCCAGCCACGGGCTGAGTTGGTGTGCAAGTCAATCTTGGTCTGGGCAGGCTGAGTGGGCGGGGCACCTCCTGCAGCAGGTAGCATTCCCAAGTGAGGCATGGGCAGGGGTGTTGCCAGCCAGAGGTTCCAGCTCGCAAAGTAACTGAGAAAAATCCTGCATCAGAGTATATAAGATCTAGTGTCCAGTAGCACAATTGGGCAACAATAGCTAACAATAATTTATTTTATATAACAATAATTTATTGTATAATTCAAAATAACTAGAAGAGTAGATTTACAATGTTGCCAACACAAAGAATAAATGTTTGAGATGGTGGATATCCCATCCAGACTTGCTCATTACACATTGCTGCTTCTATCAAAATATCACATGTATCCCATAAATGTGTGCAATGATAGTTATTATATATCCATAAACATTAGAACAAAAAAATTAAAAAATATATTACTGAAAGTAAATGCAAACACATTTTTTAGAAAAAATATAGGATAATATCTCAGCTACCTGAAGATAGCATATTTCTAAACAAGATAAAAAATGGCAAGTCCAGAACGAAGAAATTTGATGAACACATAACAAATTTTAAAGTTTTTAATAAATAGTAAATATCAACAGAAATGGTCAATAATAGTGGACTGCTTAAATAAATTATGTATAACTATGCATGTATACATATACACATATATATGAAAATTAAGAACCCATTAAAAGTGGCTCATTAAAATACTATGAAAAGTGCTCATTAATGTTTAAATACTCATAAATAATATTATGTGAAAATTTTAAAGACACAGATATATAAATTGTAATCCTAATTCTTAAAATGCAAACCTATGTGCATATACACATAATAAAAAAAAGAGTAATACCAAAATTAGTTCAGTGTTGATTTTCAGTTGATGAAATGTGTGCTTGTTCTTTTATTTTTTATCTTGTTTAGTTTTTTACTATATTCTTTTTTCCAAATTTTAAAACTATGCACATTTGAAAATGTGAGCAGCTTCAGATGTAGTGAACCAGTTCCACTTTGGCTCCAACCAGAAAAACCATGTCACCATACGGATTAGATAAACCCAGATGCTGCCTACATACATGCGAATTCTCATATTCATGAATTTGGAGCCTCTGCTCTGCCAAGTGGGCAGTAAATTGTCATATAGAAGACAGTCTGAAAGGAAGTGTATTCCAGTAGATAGAATTAAACACCATAATGACAAGAATATGAATTATCTTCATAATGTAGTAACTTACTTTCTGTTCAAGTTTGAAAAAGTAATTTAACTTGTGTGTTTCAGTCTCCATTAAATTGATGATAATAATCTTTCTTTGTTAACAAAGTGCTTTGAAATCACTGTGTGACATGTAATATATTACCAGAAAGTATTCTTATTTCACCCGGCATTGTAACCTCTCAGGAAAAGGATCTATGCATCATTGTGAGTATTTCAATGTACAATGTTGGCAAAAAATGAGGATATGATTGAGAATGATACAAAAAACACTGTAATGCTCTTCTGTAAGTCAGTGTTATGAACTCACCTTGAATGTTGAATTGACTAATAGTACGTTTACATCAATGGAATGACAAATGTAAGGAAGTTTCAGAGAATATGCAATGAGACCCTATTTGTGAAGGAGGCAGAGATAAATAGAGGGTAAGAGAACTTAGTATGTAAAAATAGGACTGTAGTTCAAGAGAAGAAACAGAATTGCAGGAACTACACAGAAGTGAAGAAAAAGAAGGCATATTTCTCTCTTATGAAGACTTGAAGTTTGAGTGAGTTACAGTGTAATTAAATGAAAGTACCACTTTAACAAATTAGTTCTCAACTTATTATTGAATTCATTATCGAAGTGATGGTAGAGGGAAAAATATACGTTGTTTAAAGATGGCTTAAAGCATAGCAGCTCTTATAAATTTGCATGTATATGTACTTGAATTGCTAACACTACAAGCATCTCTTTTTGACGTGAATGGCAATGGGGCATAGTCATGTTTTTATGAAGTCATTGATTGCTTTGGTGCTTCCCTGGTAGACAATGCCTCTGGTCCCAGAAAACCATGAAACTGAGCAGAAACATGTTCCTGAATTAATCACATACTATTTTTCCAATTTAAAAGGAACAAAACAAAAGGAATAAAATCAAAGTACTTATTTATCATATGTGATAACATAGAAACAACCATACAAGATAATATATCTGAATAAGAATTCTAGGCCCTAATATACTAGATTAGTATTTCTATGTTTTATAGTCTCTTTTCTGAAACAGAAAATGGTGTATTTTTCACACTTCTTAAGAAAGCTGTACCCATGATCATGAATCTGTAACACTGCAATCATTTCGAAAAATTCAGGAAATAACATTTCCTTCTTGTTGGTTTGTGGGTGGCATACAGTGTGACATACTAGCAGAGTAAAATCTGATAGATTTGGCCTCAAATTCAACCCATCATTTGCTAGCAATCAAGTTCAGAATTTTTCTAGATCTCTGTTACATCAAACGTAATATAGAAACAAGGAACCAAATTTAAAATCTTCTTGGAGATGTAAATGAGAAAAATGCAGGTATAAATGGCCAGGAAAAATTGAAGCAGTTAATATCAGTCAATAAAGAGCAGATTCATCATCAATTAGGGGCTTTGGATATTAACCATTCATCATTATTTGAGTAATATTTAGTAAACCACAAGATTTTTAAAAATCACTTTTCTCATATGTGCTATTAAGATAATAATAGTCACTTCGTACTGTTGCTGAGAAGAGATTATAGCAAATTAATCAAGGGTCAGTAACCTTCCTCTGACCTTTCTTTCCACCCACATTCTTCACTAGTTGCACCATTAAAGACAGTACCACCAGGCTGAATGTTTACAGACTGAATTCATCACCAAGGGGTTAAATTCTCAATCTGCTTTGGCTATTTTAACGTCTGAAATAATAAGATTTGGCAGTTTTACAGAAGTAAACTATATGAACCATTGAATGCTGATACGGAGTTTAGTGATGAACTTTTATATAAACATTTATATTGAACTGACATATTTTTTCCAACATTGTGTTTTATTTTTTACATTTCTATAGTTGAAGAAATAAAAATAACATTTTGAGCAAAGTGTGTGGGATGGCCAGAAATTTGTTCTTAGAACCATAAACAAAGTTGAGCAATTATTTTGGCTACCACACAACATGTTAATTGACTAATTGACTATCAAAATATGTTATTGAAGGATTATTTAGATTTGGTCAATGGTGGGGAAAGGTACTTGGAGGTCACAGGAAACTTTGAGGAACATTCTAGAACTCTATTTTAGATCAAATCATTTCAAACAGGAAAACTATCTCTTTTACCAAAATCTCAGAGGGTTGGTCTAAGTCCTGTTGCTTACCACACAGAAAGCCAATCACAAAGATAAAAATTATTGCCAGGGAAGAAGGCTTTAATTGGCTGCTGCAGCTGATGAGAAGGGAGATCAGTCTCAAATTCATCTCCTGACTAAGGGGTTTATATAGCAGGGAAGAAATGTAACCATGTATGGGAAAACAGGAATTAGGGAGAAGTAAGGAAGAGGAGTTGGTCAACAGGAAACAGGTGGTTGGATAGACAATCATGATAAGTGAGGGGTCTGACTCCTTATTGCCCAGATGTGGTGATCCAGTAAGTTTTAGCTCCTTAATACTATCTGGGAGGTCTGATGGGTGATTTCGTGAGAAAGGAACTCAGAAAAGACAAATGCAACTTTCTCAAGTTTTAACACTGGGAGGATCAGTTTCTATGTTTATTAAAAGAAGCCATAAATACAAGTTCTACAGAACAATTGTGTGGGTTTCATCTCTATCTTACCAGCATGTTGCATTTTGAAGTCCTGCAATTCCTCCTGGAGCATCTAATTCAGATCATTGATTTAAAAATAAACACTTGAATTGTTATGAAATGAAAATTATTCTTTAAAAGAGATGAGCAGATGGATTGTTTGTTAATTACCAAGCACTGTGTCGTGCAGTTAAGGTGAGACTGTGTGTCACATAAGTCACTTTTCTAGCCCAACAGAATGTATCACACAGGGGAAAGGCATAGTGTAAATGACTGCCCTGTGCATTGGTATATATAAGATCAGCAGAGTTATAAGAAATAAGTGGACCCCTTATAAGTGGTATAGGGTCATCTTCTTCTGTCATACTACTTATAGATTGCTATTTCACACCAGATGGATTTGCTCTGAGCCAAAAGCATTTTATTTTTATTTTCATTTTTATTTAGAGATAGGGTTTCACTCTGTCTCTCAGGCTGGAGTTCAGTGGCATGATCATAGCTCACCACAACCTGAAACTAACTCTTGGGCTCAAGCAATCTTCCCACCTCCCAAAGCACAGGTGTGAGCCAATGTGCCCTCAAAAACATTTTAATGTAGGCAGCAATCCATATTTGCTTCTCTGGGGCCTTAATTGCCACACTTTAATTTTTTTTTTCTTTTCTTTTTTGTTTTTTTGTTTTTGTTTTTGTTTGTTTTTACCGTGGATCTCTTTCCTATTGTGCACACTTTTCTGTTCATCAGAAGGAAAAGTCGGTGCAAAGAGAATGGCATTATTGCAAAAATTAAAAAGAAACACTCTACAAACTAACTTAAAGAGCTTTATATTAGCACTGTAAATAAAGGTTTTTTAGGATTACCAAGATTTTAAGCTGTACAGGTTGCGAAGTAGATAACTACCAATACAACTGGATTTTATTGGTAACAAAACTTGTCCCAATACAACCATTTTTCTAAAATGTCTGACATAATTTCTCTTATTAAGTCACTATGTCATTGTATTACCTGGGTAAGATTACTGCTTATTTAACATATTTGCAGAAACTAGTGTCTTGGTTTTCAGGCAGAGCACAGGATGGCTGCAAGTGAAAGTATCTGAGAAGAGATTCATAAAGTTACTGGTAGGAAACAAAATTTTTTTAAAAATGTTTAATTCAGGGGACCCAGGGGGTACATGCATAGGTTTGTTACATGGATATATAGCGTGATGGTGAGGTTTGGGTTTCAATGATACTCATCACACAAATAATGGACATTGCACTCAGTAGGTAATTTTGTGGGAGAAAAAGAGAGAGGTTTTAGACAACTCAGACTGTGTGCGAATATTTGAGTAGAGTCACAAAAAGAAAATTAGCCCCCTTTGCTGTCTCTGAAAGGCAAATGAAAATGACTCAAGGAAAAGTGGCCATATTTTATGCAATTCAGGTATATTCTTTTAAAAAAATAACAGCTATGCTTTCTGGCTACAGTAATTGATAGTCCACCTTTTTTCTCCAAATAGTTTAAAATTTAGTTAAATTCACAAGCATATACAGAGTTAAAACCAATGATTTAAAAGCAACATAAGAAATTTATACATTTCACTCCATAATTAATGACTAAATGGAAAAATGTTACTCTACTCGCAAAATTCTAACACGTAATGTAGGAATTTTCTTCAAAAAGAAATTATCTAATTTTCTGCAGACACCAATGGGTGCCCTCCAATTTAATTCACTCTGACACTACTTAGAGTTAGTGCACACCCCACAGATGAAGGACTGAGGTCCAAATGACTGCCTCTTTACTTTGGGAGCAAATCACAAACAGAGGGTCTCCACGTTGCTCACATTTCTGTCTAACTTGGCAACAAATTGAAGGGTTCCTACAACCCCCTCCTGGGGTTTGATAATTTTCTAAAACACCTCACAGAACTCAGGAGAACACTTTCCTATTATTAGTTTATTACAAAGGCTATTATAAAGGGGCTTGGCGTGGTGGCTTAGGCCTGTAATCCCAGCACTTTGGGAGGCCAAGGTGGGTGGATCACCTGAGGTCAGGAGTTTGAGACCAGCCTGGTCAACATGGCAAAACCTTGTCCCTACTGAAAAAAAAAATTAGCCTGGCATGGTGGCACATACCTGTAATATGAGCTACTCAGGAGGCTGTGGCAGGAGAATCACTTGAACCTGGGAGCTGGAGGTTGCAGTGAGCCAAGATGGCGGCATTGCACTCCAGCCTGGGTGACAGAGTGAAACTCCATCTCAAAAAAAAAAAAAAAAAGAAAAGAAAAGAAAAAAACCTATTATAAAGGTACCAATAAACAGCCTGAGGAACGTGATGCAGGACAGGAGAAAAGCCCCAAATCCAAAACTGGGGCTTAGGCCAGGAGGGTTCTTGACTTCATGCAGAAAAGAATTCAAGGGTAAGTTGGTAACATTAGACAGCAATTTTTATTGAAGCAGCAGTTTGTAGCAGCAGCAGAGGTACTGCTTCTTGAGGAGCCGGACTACCTCACAGGCAATGTGCCCAGAGTAGTAGCTCAGAGGCAGTTTTGCAGTCATATTTGTATGTACTTATAATTACACACAAATTAAGGGGCAGATTATGCAGAATTTTTTAGGAAAAGGGTGGTAACCTCTGGGTCTTCGAGTTGTTGCCATGAAACGGGGCGGTAGCTCCTGAATGTTGCCGTGGCAGTGGTGAAAGCACCTCTTCCCTGTTTCAGCTAGTCTTCAATCTGATTTGGAGCCCAAGCCTGACCTCTGGACTCAAGTCCCACCTCCTACCTTAAAGGGTTACATAGGGTGAAGTCTAGAAAGGTCCTGAGTGCCGGAGCTTTAGTGGGAGGAACTACCTTCCCAGCATGTGACTGCAGTCACCAACCTGGAAGTTCTTTAAACCCATAGTTTAGGATTTGTATAAAGCTTCCGTTATGTAGATGCGATTGATTAAATCATTGCCTGTTGGTGATTAACTCAATTCCCAGCTCCTCTCCTTGGAGGGGAGGGATTGGAACTAAACTTCCACCCTCTAATCACATGATTAATTTCTCTGGCAAGGAGACCCCATCCTTCCACAGTCACCTCACTAGCATGAATTCAGGTATGGTTTAAAGCGATTTGTCATGAATAATAAAAGACACTCTTCTCATCCCTATCACTCAGGAATTCCAAAGGTTTTAGGAGCTCTGTGCCAGGAGCTCAGGATGAGGACCAAATATGTATTTATTATTGTATCACAATATCACAATGACAAATGGATAGTGAAGAATTCATGTGGTACAACTTCATCATTTGGTGGCAAAGGTCAAGGCAGGCTTCCAAGAAGTGACATTTCCTTGGCTCCTTCTAGAAAGAAAGCAACCGTAGCAGCTAAAACTAAAAGAAGAAGAAACAGAAGAAATATATGTTAAATTAATATTCAAATGATTTTGAAATATTCAAGTTGAGCTACTGTGAACATCAGTAATTACACCAAAAAATGAGTAAATGTTATAATTATAACTGCAGTAAAAATTATCCAGCAGTTTCAGGAAGGAGGTCTGCACAGCATATTGATCAGCAGTTATTGAGCTTTTCATAAGGGTGAAAGCGACATGAAAAGGTCTTAAATTCACTTTGTTCACATTGTAGATGTTCCAGTGGCTGAGCCACAAAACCACAGAAGTTGCAAACTCCATGAATACGGCCCCTATTGTTTACATCAAATGTAACAGTCTTTTATTAACACATCTCCTGGATTATACCATGGGGAGAAAAACTCTTCTCCATAGCCCTCTAAATTTCTTAATTTAAACCAGTCAGCTAAGGAAGTTTGGGTTAGAATCACTGTTATCTGTTTGTTACCCCAATGACATTCTAAAATCATGTTAATCATATTGGAAATCCTATGACCAAGGTTATAAATTTAGCTTTCTAATAGTGATTGGAAGAAGGAAGAATACAACTGCCTGTTTTACTACCTCTATGTACTTCTACTACCTGCAGCTTACCTCCACCTGAATCCTGACTCTTACCCCAATTTCTAGGCCCAATCCTGATCTTAAACACATCCAAGCTGGCTTCCAGCAGTCTCTTCTCATTGTCTTTATCCTAATTCTGTGTTTTGTGGATTTCCTATGGAAAGATGGTACAAGGTTTTCCATGTAGTTAAGTCAAACTTCTCAGTCCTGTTTTCTAGGTCCTCTGCTATTAGACCCTATACATAACTAATGGTTTACTTGGAGAGGCCCACTAATCTCATTAATGACAGCAACTTATTTCTTCCACTTCCTCACTTCTTCTAACCTGATGCAAATAAGTTCCACTCCCTCTTCACACTCCACAGGTCTGTTACTGCTTCCTTGATAACCATGCATCTGACCAACCTACTATCTTCTGAAAAGCTAGCAGCATCTGGAAATACAACTTCATTTTACAATTCACACCTTCTTGTCAACTGATTTGTTGAATTCCATCTTGTTAGCCCAGCTCGGATTTTATGTTCTTTGGAAAAATCTGTTTCTAAGTCCGTGTGCAGTCCCCATACTACCTAACAAACTGCAATGTGCATGAAGTTGAATACATATTTATTGAGTGAATAAATGGGGAAATGAGCAATTGAATTACTAAGTCTCGGGACAGCAGAGGAGTAGGAGATTCTTAGAAATTTAAATGTATAATAATAAACATTGATGGATTGAGAAAATTTGCTTTGTATATTTTACCATTGTTAGGCTGATTTAATGCAGCATACCTATAAAATTCATTTATTTTGGGGATTTTAATGGAGCTTATAATCTAGTGGAAGGAGAAAGAAAATAAACAAACACTCAAATAAACAAGAAGATTTAAGACTAATTTTTACTACATATATTATACATATTATATAGCAACACTTTATTGATGATTCTAAATTATGCAATAGTATATAAATATGAATGTTTTCCCCAACCACTGGTTTCAGTGCTGCTTTCCTAAATCTTCCTTTTCCTGTCCTTTAATGACATCTTGGGCAGAAACTGTAACTTTCCAGTTGATCCAGCAATAAAAACTCAAGCCAGTTTAATACTTTAATCTTAAACTCAATTTACATCCTATTTCCTGCTCTCTCTCTCCAGTACAATCTTGAACTGGAGTTCTCGTTGCAGTAAGTAGACGAGATGTGTACGTAGTATGGCTTTTATCGACCTCAGTCCATTCTGCTGCTCTGGTCATTTCAACAAGGGAGTAGTCCACATAGATGAAGTGTGGCTCAATCCAGGATACTTTTTCAAGTATATACATTAGCCTCAGTGAAAATTTATTGCCATTGCATAGTGAAGAAGCTGTTCCTTCTCCAGGTCCTGCCATTTCTTTCTATTTCTCTGCTCTCCTCTGATAGGCACAGGGGTAACACTCAAATCTAAAACCTAGGCATGCATTCAAAAAGTAAACAGAGTAGCCTTCATATATTATAGGAAGGGTGCCTCAGAATCTTATTGGCCTTTGGGTGGGGAAAAGGGTGAACCAGGCAAATCTCTTCTGCTTTGAATATGGCATTTTCGTTAAGATCAACCACCTCAGTAACTCCCTCTTATCCAAACCTGCCTCTTTTCACTACATCACCTCTCCTCTCAGCCTCAATTTCATCTAGTCTTCACATGCAGGAAAAAAAAAAATCTTGTTACATGAGCATGCGTTCAAATCTTTCTATCTTGCTATCTGCAGTCTCTTCCAGTTGAGATGCCCTTGGTCTGCTTGACAACCCATTTTTGTGAGCTTTGAAGGCTTTACTCCTCAATGCTTAGGCAACAGAAAAGGTCCAAATCATAACATCTGTAAATATTATAATAAATACATATTTTGGGTTTTATCCCCAACTCCTGGCCGGAGTTTCTGAAACCCATATAATGTCCTAATTGACAAGTTATAGAAGCATATTTTGTTGTAATACGTGGGGTTTTTTTCTTCCCAGTTTCCTGAGATAGCTCAGAGAGATAATGGTGAAAGGAGTGTCTTCTGCGATACATCACAAGCCCCTTTGAAACACACCTGAGCATCTGTTAATGAGCTCGCCTTTGGACTGCCCCTAAGGATGGAGATAAATGGCTGCCAGGAAAACCAAGTATGTGATTAAAGGGCTGGAACTTTCAGCAATCCCTATTGTCCCCCTATCTTCAGAGAGGGGAGAAGGGCTGGAGATTGAGTTGATTCCCGATGACCAATGATTTAGTCAATCTTACCTATGTAATGAAGCCTCAGTAAAAACCTGAATTTGGGTTTGAAAAGCTTCCAGATTGATGAATATATAGATGTGCTGGGAGCCAGGCACACCTAGAGAGGGTGTGGAAACTACATTCCCCTTTCCCATACCTTGCCCTATGCAGCTGTTCCATTTGGCAATTTCTCAGTTGTAATAAACTAGTAAATGTAGGCATTTTTTAATTCTGTGAGGTATTCCAGCAAATTATTAAACTCAAGGGAAGGGATCATGGAAATCCCCAATTTATAGCCAGTTGATCAAAAGTACTGGAAGCCCAGATTTGTGATTGACACTGAAATGGGGGCAGTCTGAAGAAACTGACTCCTTAACTTGTGGGATCTGAGCACAACTTCAGGTAGGTCATATCAGAATCGAATTAAATTGTAAAATACCCGGTTGGTGTTAGGAAAATTGGAGAAATGCTTCCTGTATAAAAACTCCAGACATTTGGTGTTAGTAGTGGTGTGAATGTAAAATAAAAAATTTTCTTTTTTTCCTTTAACATCTATGTCTCCTTCTCTATCTTCCTTCCCTATGAATTTACTAAAGTTTAAAGTTCTCTTCAGTGTTGCTATTTCCATGGCTGTCACCATGGAGACAGTAGTCCAAGACAAAAAGATATCAATAGATCTAGACAAGAGATAGAGAATGATTCGAGACCATAAGTGCATGAGGATATGTACAGAAAGAATCTCAGCCATACTCCCTGATAACCCTCCCCAACTCCACGAATGCACGTTTTCCAGACAGATACCCTGATTGAGAGTAAGAATTGTGTTGGGTCTTTAAAGAAACTTTCCATTTTCTTGGATGCTTGTAGCTTTGGAGATAACAGCCCAACAATCTGCCCAATACCAGATCCAAGTAACTGATAAAATCTTGAGTTATCACAATGAAGCTGAGAGTGTTGAAATTTAGTTCTAGTTGGATGCCTGGCTTAACATCCATCCCAGTACTTACAGGCCTGTCTCAGGTAGTCTTAGGTACTGTTTTCTTATAGTTAGATTAATTATTGGTTTAGCAAATACATCATTACTGTCACATGAGAAAAAAAAAATAATGAACTTTTCAATAGTGGCAATAACCAACATAAAGTGTAATTTTCAGGTCTCAACTAAAACTGTTTCAGCCAGAGAAGAAGTGACTTCTTTTTCTGTTTGTTAGAAGTAAAAACCAAGCAATGAAACAGGTTTGTTTCTCTTACACTTTCATTTTCTCCCTGGGTCTTGCTTTCACAAGACAATTTCTGAGAAAAAATGACACAGTGTCTACCAACAGAAGGAGTTAAAAGAAAATATTAGTTATATGTAGGCTAGTTACATATGAGAATTACCCAAGGTATAAAAACTATTTCCCCACACCTGCATGAGCAATTAAAGTAAAAGAAAGCTTGTTTGCCACAATTTCAAGATAATCCAAATTTGTAGACTAGCATGAAATACTAAATATCTTTCATTTTGGGAAGCTATTAAGTCAATTGAGGAACTGAAGTCAAAGTTGACATAGAAAAACAAAGGACACAGTCAAATAAAATATTAATTTTTCATATCCACTTAAAAGTAAAATATCTGAGTGAATAAGGCTCATCAAAGTAATACTTGCAAAGAGGGTTTAAATGCTAGCACACAGAAAAAAATTATTTTATTTAAATAAAACCTATATTATTCTATATGTCATGCTTACTTTAAGAGGACTTATAAATATTAACTGTTTTAATCTTCATATCAATTTTATGAGTTAGATATTATCATCATCTTCATTTTACAAAACACAAAACTGATGCAATGAGTGGTTGGTAAACAAATACTCGTGTTCATACAATGAGGAAGGGAAGGAGGCTGGAATTGAACACAGATGTGTCAGCTCAGAATTGCAGGCTCTGAATTGCTATACTATGCACAAAGAAAACCTGGCCCTAAGCCACAGTGTAACGCTGCTGCCTATTGAAGTATGTAGTGAGCTAGTAGGCTCTTCAGACAGATTGACCTGAGTTTAAATCCTGGCTCTGGCTTTGGCAAGAACTTGCAGTGATTTGTTGTTATCTATATGTCACTTAATCAAAGGTAGTTACATATTGGAATTTGATTTATATAAGTATCTATATTATCTATTTGTAATATAGATGACAGAAAGCACTAGAATCATGACTAGCACATAAACAGCACTTAAAATATTCTTCAATAATATTTCTATTATATAATAAAGAACATAGAGAGTTCAAGTCACCATCACCAGTACATTCCATGCATTCCTATCTCTTACCTTTTCTATTGCAGTAGATACAGAGTTCTTGACTTCCAGTTTCACTCTCCACCTCCAATTCTACCTGGACCCAAAGAGAGTCCTTTTAAAATTGTAAATATCATGTCTGTGCTAGTGTAAACCCTTCATTGATTTTCATAATTTCTGTGTTAAAATACAAAAAACCTTAGCAGGGTTTACATAGCTCTTCATGGTCTGATGCTTCCCAACATTTCAGTTCCATTTCATGCATTTCATAGCATTTTTGTTTTTTACATTATTTGTGCTTACATGTGGGAAAGGCTGACCAAAAAAAAAAAAAAATCAATGATCTCAATACAATACTACTCATTATTTTCACAGGTATTTGTTGAATGGCTGCTCAAGTTTCAGGTGTCAAGGGCGTACAGAGCAAGAAAAGCTAAGAGTTATTTCCTACACATTTAAACATGAATGGATTTGCCTCTATATCCATTTATATGGCCCCTTTTCTCTCCTTTTCTTCTCAGGCAAGCTTCTGCCCAGGCTTGCTTTTACCAAGACTTTCTCTTCCAATTAGTTCTCTAAAGTTTTAAATTTGACTTTTGCCTCCACTTCACCACTGACACTATTCTCACTCAGATCAGAAACGACATCTGTGGCAGATTCTGATAGTTGCGTTTCTAATATCCATTTCCCTCTTCTTTTTTTACTAAGTCAGTAAAGAGCGAGAAAAAATAGAGGTAGAAAGAGAGAGAAAGAATGTTTAGGAAAACAATGTACCCAGCTTAATTTCAAGAAAAAATTACACACATTCATTTGAAGCTTAGGAATTGTGATTGGCAATCTATGGAGAATTGCTGGAAAAGACGCTTCATGATATACTTGCTTCACTTTCCTCCTTTTTGTTTTTTCCTTCTTCCTTCCTATTTGGAATGTTGTTGTGAAACTGGAGACAGACTAGCCATTTGTGAACATAATATGGCCATGAGGATGAAAGAAACAATATGTGAAGAGAAGAAAGATTGAAGAAGCCTCGGACACTGATGAGGTTGGGCCGCATCTACAGGATTTCTGGACTTTCTCTTTCTGGACTTTATTACATGAGGAATGGATGCACATCTCTGGCACCATGAAGATAGCTCAGAGGCATCTCAAACTAAATAGAGATGTAAAATAAACCTTTGATCTTGCTCCACAGTTATAATTCCCCAGTGTTCCCAATCTCAGTACATTTCACTTTATCTGTGACTCTTAACAGATAGTACTGAAATGCTTTTTCCATTATTCTTCATATTCAATCTGTAATCAATACTGTGTCTTCTTATTCCAAAATATATCTGGCCTCAGTAGACATTCTTCCACTGCCATCACTAGGGAATCAGAAGGTAGGCTGCATTTTAGTTTATACAATTATTATTTTATTGATAGAAATGCCTTCATTTTTATTTCATACCACTCTTAATTTCATTCAAGTTTCCTTTGTAATCGCTATTGATTTTCATCTCACCAAGAAAAAAATCAAAGCTGTTGGTGTGTTTTTGCTAAGGCAGCCTTTCTTTACCTTTCTGTGCTAACTTTGAGCACTGCAAGCTCTTATCTACCTTAGGACTTTCACACCTGTTATTTCCACCACTCTCACCTAATAACTGCTTTTAGCCAGTTGCGTCTCTCTTGTTCTAACTTTACCAGACATCTAGTTTGTCTTATTTTACTCTACTCTTTACTCTTCCCAAGTGGTACTTAATAGTAATTGGGTTAAAATATGCATTTGGGGATTGCTATGGTTTGATATGCTTTGCTTGTTTCCACCGAATCTTGTGTTGAAATTTGATCCTTAGTATGGCAGTGTTGGCTGGTAGAACCTAGTGGGAGGTGTTTGGGCTATGGGGGTTGATCCCTCATAAATGGCTTGATGCTTTTCTAAAGATAGCGAATTTTTACTCTTGCAAGACTGGATTAGTTCTCATGGGAATAAATTAGTTCCCTTGAGTAGGTTGTTACAAAGCCAGGTTGTCCCTCAGGCTTCTCTCCGTAAATGTTCGTGTCCCTTTTGACCTTCTATACCATGTTTTGATGCAGCATGAAAGCCCTTGCCAGAAGCCAAGGCCAAGCTCTTGAATTTCTCAGCCTGCAGAACTATGAGCTACATAAACCTTTTTTCTTTATAAATTTCCCATTCTCAGGTATTTCTTTATAGCAACACAAAACAGACTAAAACAGGTATTTAATTATATCTCTATTAGACTCAATGTGTCAGGAAGACAGACTGTACCTATTTGTTCACAGCTTTATTTGCAGTGGTAGTAGAGTGCCTGGCACAGAGTAATAATATATAATATATACTGATTGAATAAAGTAACATAGAGAACTCAGTGGATTGATAATATATGGGAAAAAATAGATGCTCTATTGAAAATAATTAAATAATTTTATCCAAGGTAGACCAAGGTCTGCCTTGACTGTGCATTGGTGATTCAAAGCATGTCCTCTAACTTGGAAACTGTGAAAAATAAAAATAAAAATAATTTATCCATATTTACCTAAAATAAAAGCTACTGGAAAATAACCAAGATAGTTTAGTAATGATTCCATTGCACTAGAAAAATTTAAGTTTTCTAAATCTAATCTAAGGATTTGAGGAACTGCAGAGGGTCCGTGCACTCACAGTCAAAACTGTAACACTCAAATGTAGGACAAATTAAATTTCGGCAAACTACTTAAAGAAGTGGCTCACAATTCTATGAGAAAATGATCATTTTACTATGCATTAATAATAACAATATCAAATACAATAACAATAGCAATTATTAGCACATATGTAACATATTACCGTCTACATAGTATTTTTATTTTTATATCTCATTTCCAAGCAGGGTTTTTTCAGATTAGATTTCTTTCTGCAAAGTTCAATGTGTTCTTCTTTTAATACTTCAAAATATACACAAAATACTCATTATTGTATAGATATATTTGTACATAAAACAAAGTTCACATACAAAATAACACACATACGATCTCAGATCAAGTAAAATATTAGTCCATTTTCTGCTGCTATAATAGAACAGCACAGATTGAGTCATTTATAAAAGAAAGATTTATATGGCTCGTGGTTCTGGAGGCTGAGAAGCCCAAGAGCATGGCACCTGCATCTGATGAGGGTCATCTCATGGTGAAGGAGTAGAAGGTGGAGGGCATGTGAGACAGAGAAAAAAAGAAATCAGGCCAAACTTGTTTTGGTTAAAAGTTGTTTCATGCTAACTAAACAGCTCCCATGATAGCTGCATCCATCCATTCATAAGCACTCATGACCTAATCATCTTTTAAAAGTCCCCACCTTTTAATACTGTGAAAATTATACTGGAATTTCAACATAAGTTTTTAAGGAGACATTTAATTCAGAGCAAGTAGATACAATCTATCAGTAACCAGCAGAATTGTAGCTTGGTCTTTTAGTCTATAAGAATATTGGTTCTTTTGATGGATAATTTTTATCCTCATTACAAGCTCTTGGATCCTCCACTTCCTCCAATCGCCAGACACACAAAGTAACATTTTTTTTTTTAATCTCTGGCAAATGTTACATAATGCTGGCACTTACACTTTTGATTACCAAGGTTGATTCTTGCCTTATACTTACTTTAATTAAATAAATTAATTAGTTAACTGTTCTAACACAAATATTTAAGCACATAAACCTTTCTGAATATAAAATTTTATTTGAAAACAGAAGTTTATTTGTCCTGTGCTAGGGAGATACTGATAGGCATTAGCCAGTTAATGCATCATAAGTATAATTCATAGATACAAACTGAAAACACAAAGTGACAATTTCTTCCAACGTATCACTGAAGAATGCTGTTTTCTCACCATCACCATAGGTCCATAAGGGATGCTGAAAGGTTTCTATATTGAGTGAAAGGAGTGATGTATCACCTCACCTCCTCAGTAAAGGATATGGGAATACTCTCCAAGGTAGCCTCTGGCTCTTTGGTAACGCAATGATGATAACTGAGCCTCAACTTGTCCCCTTGATGGGTGAGAAGGAACCACCAAAGCTAGTGAACAGTTGTATTGCAATGGAAGTTATATCTCAGGACCTGAAAATCCAAGAAGAAAGAACTACATGCTTCAGATTTAATTATTGGGGCTTGGATAATATTTGAGTGTTTAGGGAAAGAGTTGATATTACAACATATCATTCCCTTTCTTTCATTTACCATTATATGTGGGTGAGAGGGAGATAGTGAACAATAAATTACACCACTTAGAGATATGGGCCAAGCTGTTTGTTGGGCAGCTGTGTCAATAAAGTACATACATAACATCAGTTTCCCATTACACAAATCATTTAGAGTTATATATTACTCAGCATAATGGAAAAAGGGGAGACTGAAATCTAAAATGAAAAGAGAAATTGAAGTACACCCAGAGCAAGTAGCAGCTGAGCCAACAGCAGCCAGCACAGTGAAACATTTAGTTCGATCTCCTGAAAAACAAGTGCTTCTGGCTTTAATGACCCTCGATGTCACATCCCAGAAAGCTGAGGACCAGCTGGGGTACAAGAATGTTGGAAGCAAATTTTTCTTGCTATTCGCAGGTAATTGGAAATAAATAGACGACTGCTCCCACACATCGCCCTGCAAATTGTGATTTAGTTCAAGAGTTTTGAAGGTGAATTTTTCTGTCTGTTTGCATTGACTTTGATGTGGATTTTTCAAAGTAGGTGTGATAGGACAGTCATCATGTAGGAATGTCATGGATGAAACAATGACTGTTTCTTGAAGCTCAGCTGGAGAAAAAAAAAATCGTGTATTCATCCTTCCATTTCTGTCTGCTTCTTACACAGGTCTATTGTACTGGTTAACATGGTTCCAAAATAACTATTCACTCAGCCCTAAAACTGAAACCCCAACCAAGGTAAGCGTTTATTCTGCTTTACTCACTGGATAGGTTTCCAAATATTTGCAATTGCATTTACTATTTATTTTATAAACGTAAACAGAATCCAATTTATATTACCCTGAGATGGCTGGCTAGGAAAAGCATCCTATCATACAAAATAGAATACTTGTTTTTCATTTTTGATGCACACGTGCAAAATGCACATGCAATGTACCCACTTTTGAGGTGAAAGTGTTTCTAAAATTTATCTATAATTTTACAAGATGTAGTAGTAATCAGAGATTATTTTTCTAGATTCATTATATACCTTTGGAAAGTTGCATTGTTTGTGAAAACTTCATCTGTAGCAATTAGACTAAGAAGAGTCCCAATAAATTGAATTCAAACTATATTTTCTGAAGAGATTCCATGCAATGTTCATTCAAAATTGAAATTTCTGTTACACTTTCAGTTTTCAGCGGTCCTTAATACATACATATCTGTCTGACAGGTGTGTTTTTCCTGTTTGTTCGGTATTTGTACATTTATAAAATCTATTTTATATATTTTATTTGTAGCTTTAATTTCTTTTTTCCCCGAGGGGTATTTATTAGCACCCTAATACAAATAACAACAAATTACTAAATTTCCCCGTAGCCAACATTCTCCCTCCCGTCATTGAAAGTTAATATTGCTCTAAAATATATGAAGTTCAATAAATGCATATGAAAACGATTTCAAAGATTTTTAAATATTCTTATGCTTCTATGTCTTGCCTTTTGTCTTACAACTTTATCAATAACTCTTTAGGCACCAAACCATGAGATAAAAGTAAATGAACCATCCTTTTTCATTTTTACAGCTTTTTTCTTCATTCACACTTTATATATTCATTCTTAGAAAGTTATATTCTTGTAGTCATGACTGTCAATAATATACTCCTATAATTTGAATTATAAGGTTTTTAAAATATCTGTTGACCCTCACCTATCAAAAATGACAACTGAGCCAGCCTACGTACACAGACTCTGACCATCTGTTTTTTCCACATTGTCAGTATTCATATGATGTAACATTTTGTTTTCTATAACCAAAATGTAGATCTGGGTTTGGTAGTGCTCAAAGCATAAAAAAAAATCCCTCATTAATTAAGAAAATCTAAAACTAGTATTGAAAAAGTACATTTAAAAGAGTAAATGTACTTTTCTTTCGACTGAGAAATCAAAACAAATAAGAAATCTCAAAAATCAAGTAAATACTGTTATCTCAAAATCTATAGAAATTGTATATTTTTACCAATAGTCAAATATGCCTCTAAAATACTTTTGTCCTTTTACGTTTGTGAAGTATACTCTTTGATCATCTTTTCATATGACAATGATTTTATATTTCCTATAAAATGAACAAAACTATAACTCAGCCTACTTTCTGAAATAGTCAATGGATTTTTTATAGCCAGAAAATTCCTTGCAGTTTCCTAATTTGCTATTGATTACATACTTTTAATTTGATAAATAAATTTATTGCATATTTATCAAATTTAGGATCACATTTATCCAAACAAGCTGTAACATATCAGAGCATTTTAAATTTCTTCACGCCATGATTAAACTCTGCATTAAATGAAAACGCATGTTAACCTGTTTGTCATTTATGTTTCATTTGCTGCACTGGTGGCCATTTTCCTTTCGGTTTTATCTGGAACCCTCAGACATCAGGCCAAGATATGTCACAATGTACACTAAAAAATGATTTAAAGTGTGACTTCCCACACAGACCTACTTGCTGCTGGTAGCATTGATACAGATTAATGCTCTACCCACATAGAATTTCTATTTCACATGATTCCAACTAAATTAGCACAGTGCATTTTTAATTTATATACTGCATATTGAGTGTATTTCTGATGTGAGAAAACATGCATTTTTGACTAGGTATTGATAGAATGTTTCATAATTTTAAGGATTTTCAAGGACTAGCTTCTAGCTCTATCTTTTTCAAACCTTGTTCTCTTTTGCTACCAGGTCACCTCTGGTGCTTGCTCATTTTCATTATCATATCATGTCCTGTGGCTTTACAACATTGTAACTTGACACTGGGTATAGTGGGTGATAGGAATCAGTTATTTCTACCATAGGCCATGGAAATGACAGGGAGTCACAAGAATATATCATATAAAACCCCAACTAAACATTATTCCCAAGTAAGCTTCCCTTTAGCTGGTTCCCAAAAGTGGTTGCGGTTTTTCAACAGAAGAAAAAAAATGTCAAAAGGGAAGCTGAAGTAGAGATGGAAGTCCTAAACCGTAGTAGTTATATCTGTTGTTTGTAAATTTTAAAATATATGAACATGTGAACACTATGCTAGGAGTCCCTGGCCCTGAAATACAGACATACACACCTGCCTTGGAAGGTGCACTTGCAAGGGAGGGATCCTAAATCTAATGCTCATTGGCTTCAGACAGTTGTTTTACTCCTTGTGTTACTTTTAAATATATTGTGTGTTCTTTACTTGTTCTTTTACTAATTTATCCATTGGCTTCTAGATTGGATGAATATTACTTTTAGTTTTTCTTTTTTCATAAGATACAATTGACTGAACACTTTATAGCCTGAAAATATTGATCTATCAACTGCCTTTGCACATACATAAAGTTTTTTTTTTTTTTTTTTTTGAGACGGAGTCTCGCTCTGTCACCCAGGCTGGAGTGCAGTGGCCGGATCTCAGCTCACTGCAAGCTCCGCCTCCCGGGTTCACGCCATTCTCCTGCCTCAGCCTCCCGAGTAGCTGGGACTACAGGCGCCTGCCACCTCGCCCGGCTAAGTTTTTGTATTTTTAGTAGAGACGGGGTTTCACTGTGTTAGCCAGGATGGTCTCGATATCCTGACCTCGTGATCCGCCCGTCTCGGCCTCCCAAAGTGCTGAGATTACAGGCTTGAGCCACCGCGCCCGGCCCATAAAGTTTTAAATGAAAATAAATTTTCATTCTTTTGACAATTTTCTCATTGTCAAATAAGAAAAGAAATTTTCTTATTGTTCGTATTGAAAGTATGAACAATGTACAAAGTACTCTACCATCTTCTAACTTTGAATGTTGCTGTGCAGAAGTTTAGAGCCAGTCTACTTTTTCCGCCTTTACATGGGAGATGATTTTCTAATATTTTTGGCTTATATGCCACTAAGTTTCTTTTTTAACTTCGAAGTCCAATAATATCGCCAGAGCATATCTCTGGAGTGATATATACCAATTTTCCCTGGGAAATAATTTCCCCTATCAATTTTTAGATTTTAGGCTTTCTTTTTCATCTGGAAATTTTCTTCAGTTATGTATTTTTTTATTATTTATTGGTTGTTTTTCTACTGGCGTATCAATTATGCTTATATTATTTACTTTGCCTATCTTCCATATCTGCCTTTATATCTCCAGTCCTTTTCAATTGTATATTTTAAATTTAATTTTAATCTCCCTTTTAGGTTTATTCTTATCTTACTGGCTATGATTTCCATGGTAGTCATTCTCCTGTGTTAAACTTTCTATTTTTTTCATTTCATTTATATTTTCCAGATCTTGCCTAAGATATTAAATTTATTTGTTATTTTAGTATTTCTTTCTCAAAACCATTTATCTTTTCGTGGACTTGTATTTATACTGAGTGTTTATTTTGTTAAAATCTCTGAACTTGTTCAAAAATACATTTTTACAAATGTATCGGATTTTTGGAAGAAAATTAGTCCTATTCTTATCTTTTCAATGAATTGCATTCTTCTATCTGTTCATTAAAGTCATGTTATTATGAATTCCTGGGCACATATATCTCACTATATAGATGAGAAAGATAGAGACTGAAACCCATAAAGACTGATCGAGAATGAAAAAGTCAGAGAAAAAGAGTTAATCTACCACTTTTCCTATAACAAAGTGGGGCAGCTATGAGGTTGCTGACAAAAGCCCAGTCTCTCTTAGACCTTGCTGCAGTGACAGGCAGAGTTTTCAAAAATATCACACCAGTGAACTATATCTTTCTCTCTCCGCTATTTTATAATGCCAAGTGGGGCTCCAAGAATCTTCAGCAGTCAGCCTGTGTACTCCAAAACCTCTTATTTCAAATACAGAGCTTTTATTCCAGTCATCATTGTCCCATTTCTGGAGCGAATGCTCTGTTCTTCAGCTCACCTTATAATGCATGGTCATAGGGAGCCCTTGACAGTATCTGTTCTCATTCAACTCACCCATTGCTAAGCATATGATAATCATTTCTCCTACATTGTGATTTGGATTTACAGATTTCTCCTAGATTCATCACAAAAAATATACTTTTTTATTTTTATTGTTTTCATTTGTGGTGGGGCAGATATATTATTTCTCTGCCATAATAAAACCAGAATTCTAAGAAATCTAAGTATAATGTATTTTCAGTAACAACCAAAAAACTGTTCTCTATAACAATATTCATAGGTAAACCCATGCCCTCCTATATTCTATTTATCTGAGAGCAAGTATTCACTTGATCTTCTCATTCATTTTGCAATGACTGCTGAGAAAATATTTAAAAGTTTTAGAGGTTTTTTTTTCTTTTGGTAGTATTGCTGTGGGTCTAAAGTAATCTAGAATGTCCATTTTTTCATACTCTTTTATGTTCTACTTACACATTTTCATTTTTATGAAGATCTTTCTAAAAAATCAGATAACTTTTTGCACATTAAAGACATTAAGTTTAATTTTAGTCAAATATGAAAAATATTTTTTTCAGTTTAAAACAAGCGACATTAAGAAACTCTCAGAACTGTTATTCTGTATTCAAATTCAATAATATCTTTGCTGAGCAAGAACAATGAAGATTTCAAGCATTTCTGAGGAATCTCCAATACTCAATTTAAAAATAAGTGTTTAGATATGTGGCATAGGAAATCTGGTATTCATTTATTTAACATTTACATGCAAAAAGTACCTAGTGTAGTGTTTGACTTACAGTATTCCCACTCAATGAAGCTTGGACCAAACTTTTATCCTGGAAGGTAGCAGTGAGAATGAAAAATGCAAAAATTATGTGATATTGTCTATAAATTATTAGGCTTCGATGTAATTAAGGAAATCTGTAAAATCAGCAAGAATAGGGAAGATGAAAATGTGTTTTCTGTTTTTTCTCCCATACTCAACGTATTTTCTGCTTTTTCTTTCATACTCAATACTTCAATAATCTGTCTGTTACAAATCTCTAAGATGTCCTTCCTGTATAACAATTGCCAATTCATAGGCAACATGAGGTTCGATGTTAAGAAGAACTGACAGCACAGAGCAGAAAAGTACGAAAGGAATCCTATGCCCCTGAGTGGCCCTCTGGACATAGACACTACAAGGTACAAAAATGAGGTCAAAGAGCAAGGAAGCATAGAACAAGGAAGCAAGAGCAGTTTCCCTGGAGTCACTGGGAGAAGAAATAAAGCAACTATCAGAACCAAAGGTGCTTCTCTGTTGGTTTACATGTGATGACATGATAATTTTTATTATAATTTTATACCATTCCTAAGCTCACATTGCAAAGAATAAAGGATGTGCCTTTGCGTAATAGATATGTTTCCCTTTTTTATCTGATATACTCCCTTCTTTTCCACTACAACCCTGTTCTCTTATAAAAGACACTTACTCAGTTCCAATTATTTTATTGGATGTGTTTTACAAAAGACTGAGTCTGTGTGAGCAGGACCAATAGTTAGATGAAAGAAGAAGAAATACAAGTCTCGTTCAGTGCCAGATAACACTCAACAGTGGAAGGTCAAGGTCTGAGGAGTTTCCATTAAAGAAATGCAGGTGAAAATGAGCAATCACTATAATACATATTCTGTACTTGATAATTATACAGTTTACTATTAGGTTTTTCGTCATAAAAAGAACAAAAAATAAAAAATTTAAAAGTTAAAATTGTTAATCTTCTGTTCCATGAGTTTACAATCTATCTGGAGGGTCTAGGCTAAAATACTCTAAACAATGTTGGGTAACTATTTCTCAGAATTCTTTGATAGTCAGTCATACACACATAAGTGAAGTAATTATTGAAGTGAGCTTAAAATTAATATACACATTGCATTTAACTATGTGGTGACACTTTTAATGACCAGTGTTATATCATCAGAGAATAAAGGATTTCTAAGCAGTTTAGTTATTTGGATGCAGTAACCTTAATAACCCAGAATTATTAGAACTTTTAAAGAACAATGAGTCAATTAAATATTACAGATTTTTGCTAATATAAGTTAAATGACTTAGATGGAATAAAAGTAATGATAATATGCTATATATATAGATTTCATCTCTGCCAGTCCAACCAATGCAGTGACTATTATTATCTAAATAGTTTAAAACAGAAGTCCCATCAGCAAGATGGCAAAATAGAACCTTTCTACCATTATCTTTCCAAAGTACACAGATTTTGACAGCTACTCACTAAAGAAAGTGCCTTTTTGGGAGTCTGGGAGTTCAGCAGAGAAGTTCCAGTACACCACTGGAATGAAAAAAATCTAAGAATAGACCCATTGAAAAGGGTAAGAATAACAGTTTCGCTTTCCCCATGTCACCTGTCTCCTCAAGTGGCACAACCCAATGCCAAGAGATAACCCTCTAGCTTGTAATTTCCTCCATGGGAGAAAATACAAGCTTTGAGGGTGAGCTCCTGTCTTCCACAGCTTTGCAGATGCTACCCAAGAGGACTACCTCTTTCTCAATCTATCCAGAATATTAAGGAAATCTTCATGACTAAATGGCCACTAGAGATTGAATCAGGGATATGAAGAAGGGACTTACAGCCATCAGGTCATGGAACTCAAAAAAGGGCTGCATATCTTACCGACTACTTCATAAGTTGTACCAGGAGGCCCACACATGATCCCTTTGAGTTGGCTTGCCTGTGGATCCCTTAAATTGCCACAGACCCTCCTGACACACTGTGTTCCTCCCACCCATGGATGGTGGAATTTTCTCACATGCCCCCAAATGGTAAGTACAAGCTTTTGCAGATGGCCTATAAGCACATGCAGTCACTCAGCTAAATAATACGAGATTAGGAGAAGGTAGAAAAACAAACATTTTAGGGCACTGGCTAAGGAAAATAAATGAAAGATTCTCAAAACCATGCCTGATTTGTGGGTTTCAGAAAAGACATACAATCTCAAGAACTCTCCTCTTTCTCCCAGAAGGAATAAGAAGAGCGGAGTGAGAAGATTCACAGAAAAGGACAAAGACAGTCACATAATCCCTAGACAGGCTGACTAGTAAAAGTTTTTCCTTCCCAAAACCAGTCAGTAAAGACTGAAGGAGGTAACTGTATCTTCAAATATAAAGATAGCAACACAAAACATCAAGGAACACACACAAGAAACAAGAAATGAAAGGCAAGAACAAGAAATAAAAGGCATCCAAATCACAAAGTAATAACTAAATTGTCTCCATTTGCACATGACATGATGTTATATGTATAAATCCCTAAAGACACCATCAAAAATACTGTTTGAACTAACAGATGAGTTCAGTAAAGTTGTAGGACACAAAATTAACATACAAAACACAAAAATCGGTTGTGAGTCTATACAGTCACAATGAACTCTCTGAATATCAGTTAGGAAAATAATTTCATTTATAACAAAATAAAAAAACGTAGAAATAAATTTAACCAAGAAGTTGAAAACTCTGTACTCTGAAAACTAAAAAAAAATGAAACAAATTGAAGACAAAATAAATGAAAAGATATCCCATGTTTATAAATTGAAAGAATTAGTATTGTTAACACATCCATATTACCCAAAGTGATCACAGATTCACTGTAATTCCTGACAAAATTCCAATGTCGCTTTTCAAAAAAATAGTAAAACACCATCCTTAAATTGATACGAAAGCAGAAAAGACTTCACATAGCTAAAGCAATCTTATGTAAGAAAAACAAAACTTGAGCATCACACTACCTGATTTCAAATTTTATTACAAAGCTATAGTAGTCAAAACTCTATGCAATTGGCACAAACAGATAAGATACATAAACCAACAGAACAGAATAGAAAGCCCAGAAATAAACCCACAATATATGGTCAACTAATCTTCCACAAAAAATGCCAAGAATACACAGTGAAAAAAGAATAGTCTCTTCAATAAATGATGTTGGGAAAATTGAATATCCATATGCAAAAGAATAAACTCAAAGACCCTCATCTCCTACCATAGTACAAAGAAAGCAGCTCAAAATGGATGAAATGCTTAAATATAATACTTAAAATTATAAAAATCCTAGAGGAAAGCACAGGAGAAAAGCTTCTTGAAATTGGCTTGACAATGATATTTAATATGATTCCAAAAACACAGGCAACAAAAGCAAAAATTTTTAAAAAATGACATTACATCAACTTAAGTTTCTTCACAGCAAAGGAAACAATCATCAAAATAAAAAGATAACCTATAGAATGGGAGAAAATATTTGCAAGCTCTATGTTGGCTAAGGGTTAATACTCAAAATACACAAATAACTCATACAACTCAATAGTACAAAAACCAACCCAACAAATAAAATAATATTATTGCAAATAATAATAATAGAAAAACATGATTAAGAAATCGACAGAGGACCTGTATAGGCATTTTTCCAAAGAAGACATATAAGTGGTCAATATAAAGAGATATATAAAAAAGTCTTCAACATCACTAATCATCAGATAGGTACAAATAAAAAACCACAATGAGACATCCCCTTACACCTGTTAAGAAGGCTATTACTAAAAAGTCAAAAGACGGCAAGTATCAAGAATGTGGATACAAGGAAACTCTTGTACTCTGTTTATGAAAATATGAATAGGTATATTCATTATTGAAAATACTATGGACATTTCTTTAAAAATTAAAAATAGAACTACCTATGATCCAGCCATTCAACTTCCAGGTGTATAGCCAAAAGAACTAAAATCACTAGCTTGAAGATATACCTGCATCGCTATGTTCTTTGCAGCATTATTCACAATAACTAATATATAGAAACAACCTAAGTGTCTACCAACAGATGAATTGATAAAAGGAATTTGGTACGTACATTGAAATATTATTCAGTCTTAAAAAGAAATAAAATCCTTCCATTTGCAACAGCATGGATGAACCTGGAGGACATTATGTTAAGTGAAATAAGCTAGGCACAGAAAGAGAAAACTGGCTGATGTCACTTATATGTGGAATCAATAAAAATTGGACTTACTGACAGAAAGTAGAATAATGATTACCACATAGTGAAAGTTGGGATAATGGGGAAAATGTTGGTCAAAGGGTAAAAACTTTCAATTACAAGGTGAGAAAGTTCTGGAGATCTAATATAGAGTATGATGACTATAGTAAATAATGATGTATATTTGACGTTTGCTTTAAGAGTGCATCTTATGTGTTCTCACCACACATACAGAAAAAGGGATAACTATGTGAGGTAATAGATATTTCATTAGCTTGACTGTGGCAATCATTTTGCATTGTATATGTATATCAAGTCATGTTGTACACTTCAAATATATACAATCTTTATTTGCCCATCATACCTCAGTAAAGCTGGAAAGAAAAAGGTACCAGATATTTGGAATTTTTTATAGTTTAGTTGTTGGAAATGACATAAGTGCAGCAACCATTAAAGAAATCCATATCTGCACACACACACACACACACACACACACACAACCACAAACACAGCAGTTAGGAGTTCGCACATACAAAAATAGAAGCAGAAGTTCCAAACTCATTGAAAATCTAAAAACTGGCAGTCATTATAAAACAATTTGTAAAAAAAAAATTTAAAAATGCAAAGCATTGTGATTAGTTTGAAAGAACAATATATTTTTTCTGATGAAATTAAAAGAAAAATAAAATTCTTATAAAATTTCAACCAAACTTAAATAGTAATGAGAAAAAAAAAAAAAGCTGCCTGAAGTTCTCATGTTTTCTTCAGATAATTTAATGTGGTATAGATATTCTTGGAGTTGATATGTGATATATTAGTCAAGTGCTCATAAGCACACATGGCAATCATTTAACTGTGATGTGTGTGAAGAACATGTCTCAAGTGACAATTATAGAGTGTCCCAACAGTTTCATGGAGGACTATAAGCAATACACAAGGGGCTTTCTAGTTAAAAATATATTCCTGACCCAGTCTGAGATATACAACAGATAAACACATTCTCTTAAATTGCAGAGCCTGATCCAATGAGTTGTTTACAGGTATGAGCTAAGAATATTATCTTTATGCTTTCTACATTTCTTTGGGAGCGCAAGAAGGAAAGAGAGAAAGGATTAGTGCAAATTGAGCTCTATTTCTAATTGTAATACAGACTGGATTGCATCACCCTTGATTTTTATAAATACTTTGAAACAAAATGTAGTGATTGCATAATAGCACATCAAATGGGTGGTTGATTAACTTAGTTAGTTTTGCATGCACTTTAGCTATTATTTTCTATTAGAATGGAAGAAACTGAACAAAATTGTCACCATCATGGTAATGCCTGGCAGATGGGAACCAAGGAGCTGTCTCACTTGTAATATGCGAAGTCTGAAGAAACTAATAATTAATTCTTCCATCTGATCCCCTATTCTCAAGTCGGTATCATTTCAGAACCATTTTTTTTAAGCATTAGAAGTATGACTCATGGGGACCTTTGATGATTCTCCTGAAGTCTACCAATTTGAGATATTGTGTCATCAAAGTTACTTTCTCTTTTATCATGTAGTTTATTTGGGGTATTATATTATACCTTGGTATCTTGTTCTGGAAATTTTTTTAATGCAATTTATTATTTTTTTTGAGTTTCAATGTTTCTAGAAAATGGTCCCTCCTCATTCCAACACATACATAGAAGTCCCTTTCTCAGAAAAAGCCTCTAAGGTTCATGTTGTTAATGTACTTTTCTTGCTCCTGGTGAACAAGGGACAGAGAAAGTAGTGACTAATATCAGAATCATGAGTGAAGATATGTTTTATTCATAAACTTTGCACCTCCAGTGAAATTAAAAGCAAAGTAAAGGGTTGAAGCTATGAACCCTTTTTCCTAGAGCCTGTAAACCAATAAAGGCTTTATATTAGCTATCGATATCTATCTCTGAGTTGCCTTAATAACATCTTATTCCCTGTTTTCACCAGCCATCAATAATATTTCTGCCTGCCCGCTCAGGCCCCTATCTCTGCGTGCAATTGCATTATAAGGGTCTATAAGCCCAATTTGCTTCACATTCTTATTTTTGGAAAAGGCTGGCTGCCTTTTGTAATGAGAACAGCTGCCAAGAAGGCTTGACAGAATTTGTGGCCCATCTGGCTTATAATCTTCACTCAATATCGCAGAAGCCTAAACTCTGAGACCTGCTGATAAGCCCAGGCGTCCAGGCAAGCGATGGCAGCCTTCTCTGTGATTTCTCATTAAGGACAGGGACATCTCTCAGGGAATCTCTCATATCCTGGATATCATGTAATTCCTTTTTTCATTTTCTAATAAATACAAGAAAGTTGTATTTTTTACAATATAGTATAATCATGTACCCAGATATAGGTGAACAGCTGCTTGGAAAATTTTGATTCTTGAGTATTTGAGTTTTCTAAAATATTAGCTACTATTCCAAAAGAAAATAAAATTTCATTAAATATATCGGAATATATTAACTAATTATTTAAATTTTAGAGAGGATTTTTTTTTCCATTATGTATTTATATGCATTTTCCATCGCAGTGCTATCTGAGGCACCAGTGGTTTATGGCAAACAGGAATTTAATTAATAGCATAACCACTGACTTAACCAGCATTGACTGGAGTCTTAGTGGTGGAACAAAGGGGGAAAATGATAAAGAAACCTCCATTACAATGCATAGAGAGTATCCTCTTCCTCCTGTAACTTCCCATTGAGGATACATTTTTAAAATAATGTAGTTTCTTTCAACTCCCCTCTAACCTGTTTCCTTGTGGGTTTTTTTTTGTTGTTGTTGTTGTTTTCTGATCTCTTATAGTGTGTTTATTGTCCTTTGAGATGCACTACTAAGTATGTCAGAAGGAAAAGAAGATATACTCCCTGTCTCTGGGAGTTTATAACTAGTGAGCCTGAATTTATTGGCTTCTAAACTGTTGGGAAAACTGTTACTTCCTCTAGTATTGCTGTAGAAAGGGATTCTGTACTCTGGTGGATCTGCCTCTACAAATGCAACTTACTTTGGAAGATCTGCAAGACTTTATATACTAGGCTATTTGTCTTCTCTCCCTTGTAGGAATTGCTTTTGCTATATTTCCTATATTTTACATGCATTTTTTAAAAATGAACGAAATGATAGTGACAATATTCTAAACAAAAAAGCTCCCATGGGAAAAAAATCTCAATAGTAACTCATCAAGAGAGATTCTGAACAAGGAACAGAGGTGGCTACTTGTAGAACAGAAGACTGGGTCATTCTGGGAGTCAAGACCTATTGTTGGTCAATTTTTTCCTACCAGTTATTTAATAATGGTTGATTAAACACAGATTCTGCATTGAGTGCTACAAATGCCCCTAAGTAATGGAAGTTTACATGGGTTAGAAAAACAATAATCTATTTTGCCAAAAGGAGAGAAATGTCCAAAATGGAGGCTTAGATGTTGTGGTTAAGCGGATAACTACCCCAATAGCATGCTAATGGAAATATATCAAACAAAACAAATAAACCCTTGAAAAACATCTAGGACATTCATATTGAGGGTAAGTTGGGGCTGTGGAGAGCCAGCTTGTCCAGAGATAGTGTCCTGAGACCCAGGTATGAAGGCATATATGTTAGAGAGAATCTGAGAAAACAAAATGCAGAGCAGATGACTCCATGCCCTGAGCAATAGCCAGAAACAACCTCTGAGACGAACCAAGATTTCTTCATGTTGGTATTAATAGGATTTCTTTGCCATGTATCACCTTTATATTCCCAATTAGACTGTATCCTGTAGTTATCAACTCAGTACTTTTTACTTAGTTGGTGCTTTCAAAGCAGCTGCCAAGTCACTGGTTGTTTACTGAATGTTAAACAAATGCACATGCTACAAATTTCAAAGCTCTAGATCTAGTAACTGCAGTGTCCAACTCCAAAGAGTCCTGAGTCACCCACTGTAAAATAACAGCTTTCTAATAATAAGTACCTGCAAAGTTACTACACGGTGGTTAGAATGACTCAGACTTTTTAATAAATAAGCTATGCAAATAATAGATTTGTAGTCACATTATTTTACATCTGCACAATTTTTATCATGGTCATAGTAGGTTTCACTCTTCTGATATGAACATACGTGACATGGAAATTTTTGAATTAAAGTGAAATGAGAAGATCCTGAATGAGGGAGTATGTGAAAGAACGTCTCCCCTTTCCTGCATGTGTGTAAAATCTATCTGCATTTGGCTGCTCGACCTCATGTTCGGGCATTAATTTCACACTGTATTTCCCAGAAATTGAAGACAGTTAATTGACTTTTTACAACTGGTGTTCAAGCTTTTTTCTATTTTATGCCCCATGGGAAGAGAAAACTGTGCTGTTAGTGAGGATCAGTGGCTTGTCTTAGAAGTGACAACTCAGTAAACATAAGACCTCTATTTTATAATTTCCTGTTCTTATTTCTATAGAGAATTATTGTAGTTAAAAGGACTTTAATGAAGACTAGAATTACAGATGTCCCTTACTAGAGTTTTAAATATTGAACCGTCTGCATCACTATTTTTTCCAGTGATGTAAATATTCTTAAATTCATAAAAATAATATGTTAGAAAGGACTTTAGAAAATCATGTTCTTTAACTTTTGTGGGGTATAATACAGAATGAAAAGGAAAAGATGAGTTAATGTCAAGATATATTCTAACATTTACCATGTGTCTACTGTGTTTCAGGCTCACATTAGACACTTTTATGTTTTTATGTGATTTTATTCTCATCTCATAAGTCCCATTCTCACCATTATCCAAATGAAGAAATAATTAGGTCTGTGTGCATTTGAGGTAGGACCCAACACCATCTAACATAAACCTCTACTTTTCTGATTAGTATGAAAAGAGGTTTCCTAAATAAGTGAACTTCAGGAACTTAGAGATTAAAATAATAGAAGAACTTATAAGGCAGCTATTATAAAAGAGTTTCAGAAACAAGTCTATTTTGAGAAAAGAGTTACACAAAGCATGACGGGTACCCTGAGGGTTGTTTACAGATATTCAGGTCTATTTTCCCTGTAGGTACATGTCAAATTACTATTCCCCATGCCACTAAAGATAGGATTGCCTGTGGGACTTGCTCCTGCCTATAAAATATAGTAACATGAGTCACACCTGGCCAGATGCTCTCAGAGGTTGTGCAGATCTTGCCTCCTCCTCTTTTCCTGCATTTTCCATGGATAGTCATGTGTTGTGAGGAAGCCTTTGTCCACTGGGTCATTGAGTGAGTATCATGTGTAGAGTCTAGCTTTTTCTGATTTATACAGGAACCATTAAAATTTTGCCTTCATGAAACAGACTCAGAGTTCAAACAATGCAAGTATCAAGAGCTTAGTTTTGGCTCTAGAGAGATTTGTCCTTTAATGCCTGTTTCTGCCACTTCATAACTGGGTGAACGTGGATAATCAACCCTTTACGCTTCAGTTTCCTCACCGATCTTATGGACAAGACAACCATCTATTTCATGGGTCTGTCTTATAAACTAAGTGTGGTAATATTTATAAATTGTTCAATTGATAGTCTGTCACATACCACTGAAGTTTTAGATGTATCATCATTATCATCATCATCATCCAGGAAGAGAGTAAATTACCTTTCACAATATGATCAAAATGGGCTTTAAAACAGAGAACTTTTGTGTTGATTAAAGAATAAGAACAATCCACAATTTTAGCTTCAGGATAAAAGGGCAAGAAACATGTAACATGTGAAGGCCACAAGAGTACATGTGCAAGAAAGGCTGTGCTCTTACTCAGCAAATGAGAGATGAACCACAGGTTAAACCGAAGCAAGGACAGAAGGTGGTGACTGTTCTCAGGAAAAAAATGTAAAGTCCAAAGGAACTTTTGAGTATTATTGAATTAAATTATCTCTTTAAAAAGTAAATGTTTCCCTTAAAAAGTGAAGTGACCATAAAATCGCTATATATTCCATTGTCTTTTCTTCCTAAGCAGTTTCAGAGTCTTTGATATAACTTGAGTTGCCTCAGTTGGGTTGAGCTGAAGACATGGATATGAATCCTTTTCTCGACATTATGAAACACTAATGGAGGAAGATGTTACTGAAACAACAACAATAACAACAACATCATCAGTAAACAAGTGCTTTGCAATTGAATGTCAGAGATTTTTCAACGAGTTCTCAGCAGGAAACCTCCCACTGAGAAGCACAGCCTGAAATCACTTCCCAGCAGAGAGGCTCTTAGAACCTGGATGTGCTCTGAACAGGTGTTCCAACAAGTGCTGCCAACTGTGTCCTTCAAGTTGGGGGAAAACCTCAGCAATTATTCTGAAACCTTTAAAAATAAGGCATTCAACTGAGAGCTGGGAGAACAGCATATGTTGAGGGAGAAAGTACCAGTTTTCATAAACTAGTAGTGTACATGTGTATATATTTGTGTTCTCCACATACTTAAACTTTATTACCTTTATCATATTCTTTAATTTTTTAAAAGGGGTTTCCTTTCTTTAGCTTTTTACTGGTGGACCTGTACGATAAATAATTAAATATCACATGATCCTCAAAGTGTCCATATCTCCACAATTGAAGAATTATTAAATCTAGTGTACAACCTAACTATTCAAACTCCATGCTTTAATATGAACCACCAAAGTTAATCTCTCCCTAATGACCAAATTTTGTGAGGCAGTCAGACAGGTTTGATTATTTCCGACTGGAATATACTGGACAGTTGAATAAATACTGATACTGGCTTACAGGGAGGTAGCTCTATCCTGTCTTAGCCATTTACCTTGTACAGATCACTAAACTGTTCTGGGGAAAAATAGTGCCTGCAGTGCCTACATTACCTTCTGGTTAAAAAAAAATCAAGTAGAAGGATGTGTGAGAAAGCTTTTAAATGTTCTGAAACACTGTAAAGATGCAAGGGACTATTATTTACCCTAGAGTTAATTTTAGAATAAATGAAAGCATGTTTAAACTGCAGCACCCCTCCCTATATTACATTCATTCCCCTATTCCTTCTTACATTTATAGACTATGCTATATAATTACCAACTTTTCCAGCATAAATCTACATCTTCTGTTGCATAAGGCAAGAACAAGTTGCACTTTGTTTTGTTCCATAATTATTATACATACTATATGCGTGTGTGTGTATGTATATACATAAACTCTAGTGTAAATAATAGTCCCTTGCATCTCTATAGTGTCTCAGAGCTTTTAAAAGCTTTCTTACACATCCTTCTACTTGATTTTTTTAAAAACAAAATGTAATGTAGGCACACCAGGCACAATTTTTTTCCCATTTTATAGATGTGTGTGTGTGTGCATGTGTGTGTGTGTATATACCCCCCCCACACACACACAAGCATACATATATGTATAATAATTACAATCATAGATATATGTATGGCTTTTCCTATCTTGCAGGAACCATATTTTGACTGCTTCTTTTATGTGTCTTCTTTTACACTTGACCAAGTTCCAAAGACCAAGGATATTCCAAGAGCTGAGGATTCAGAGGGTACCCTCTATTAATTATTTTATAACCAGAAGTTAAGAAAATTACAGAAAAGGTAAGATATAGAAGAGAAAATATTTCACACTCTTCTGGATATATAGCAGCTGCTTCCCCAAAAACATCTAGTTTGAGTTTCCAGCTATCTTCCAACACTGGGTAACTTCATGATAAAGTTAGAAAACACAACTATATAGTCAAGGGTCTTAATAATTGTAAACAAGTGTCAAAATGCATGTGGGGCAGTTGAGGGGTGATTGTTATTTATGTATCATATGAAGAGACTGATATCTTTCTTGAAAGGCATCGCAAATGAGATAAATACTTGCTATTCATGATTTGCTATTGTCTTCCTAGCCAGAAGGAGAGGAATAGACTAAATAAAAAAGACCCTCTCTACTGTGTAATCTCTCTCTCTCTCTCTCACACACACACACACACACACACACACACACACACACACACACACACGGCGAGGGGAGAGAGAGAGGAAGAGAGAGAAAGAGAGAGAGAGACTCTGTTCTAGCACTTTGATTTGATGACTAATTTCTACCTCAAACCCCTTCCTTCCTAGATCCTCTCAGAAACACCAAGGCCTAATCCTTTTAACACTAAGATGTTATATCTACAAAGTGTGAATGCTCCCTGTGCAACTGTGTTTGTTTCATATTCTCAGGTTTATTACTAATGGATATTTCACTCATTATGCAAATGTGAAATGGCAGGGAATCCATGACCACAGATCAAAGCCGAGGGTAGAGCTCGCAGCCTGACCAAGACCTTAGTCGAGCTTAACGAGAGACCAGCCCACGTCTAGTGGCAGCATCCTTGCAGCATACACCTGGCGGAATAGTCTTGACCGGTCATGGGATTCGTGACTTTTCAGGCAATAGTCCCTGGCTCTGCTGGTTTGCAATGACTTCCCGTGAGCCATGCCCAGGGCTCTTTCTCACTTCCCCAAAACCTGTGGGAAGTAAGTTGTGACATTTTCCAATTCTATGTCCCTGCCATAAAAGAGGAGCGTCTAATGACTACATTTTTGGAAAAGGGTTTTGAAAGTCAGTGTGTTTCATTCTGTTCTAAGGGTAGATAGATACTTAATCCTGCTTTGAAGGAAAAGTAAAAAGAGGATGAAATTGAGGGTCACCAATTGCAAACAGACTCCATTAAAATTGCCACCAGACACACATTATTAATACACCTAATTATAGTAATAGTCACAATTTATCTAAACCATTTATGTAAATGGAGTTAACATACATAATTTATGCAAATGTTAGCATATGATACCATCCAGGGCATATATGGTGGTTTTTTTATTATTCATCATATCATTATCTGTGATCATAAAATTTTACTGGGTTAAGATAAATTAAATTTTTAAGTAACCGTATATCAGTTGGGTCCCACATGTTCATAAAATTCTGCTTAAAAAGATTGTTGCATAATTGTAAGTCATGCACTTACTTGATTTACCTAGTGTTATCAGAGGGATAATGACTTCAAATGTGGGCAATTTTATGATCAACAGCTATGTTAAAAATGTGCATGTATATGGACAAATATTACACTATAATACGAAAAGATGGAAGAGTGATTTTATAGGAATTTTTCATTGCTCTAGTTTAAAATGTCATTTTTTAAAATGATGATATGCTTGTCCTAGTTGACTTGGACTGCCATAACAAAGTACCCTAAACTAGATGGTTTAAATAATAGAAAGTTATTTTCTCACAGTTTTGGAGGCTGAGAGTTTGAAATAAGGGTTCCAGCAAGGTCAATTTCTGCAGAGGACTTTCTTCCTAACTTGAGGAGAGCTGCCTTCTTTCTGTGCCATCATGAGGTGGGGAGAGAGCTAGTTCTCTGATCTCTTCTAATAAGGGCACTGATCCCTTTTGAAGGCACCACCCTGATGACCTCATCTAACCCTAATTAACTCCCAAAAACCCTGCCTCCAAATGTCATCATATTGGGGGTTTTGGCTTCAACATTAATGTTAGGGGGGGCACAAATATTTAGTCCATAATAGCACTTTAGAATTCTTTAAAATAAAGATACCATAAAAAGTTTTAAAATGCCATTAAGTTCCACTCACACTGAATTCAAGCATTTCAATTAAAAATATGTATCTGAAATAGTTCTCTTAACTATGAACTTTAATTAAGAAGAGCAAAATTTAACTATGGAATGAACAAATAATTTACTATGAGTTATAAAAACTTTCAGCATATATTCAAACAATACATAATTATTTTCCCAGTAGGCATTTGCTATCTACCAATGCCTCTTCAGGGAAACCCTTTGGCTAGGGAGGTATCTTTATCCCAGTACTCATCAACATCTGTTCTTACTTTTGCCAGTCTTTTGCCACATTACTGCCTCCCAGGTCTACAAAGAAAGAAGACAATCTGCTGGCTGCTGGAAATTCTGTCTCTCAGACTATAACACTCAAGTTACTGTATTACTCAGGGTTCTCTAGAGAAAGGGAACCAGCCCACATATATACATACATAGTGACTATATATATATACACACACACACACACACATATGATGAGACAGATAAAAATTACCTTGGGGAATTGACTCACACATCATGAAGGCTTGCATGGTAAATCCTAAATCTCCAGGCTGGAATCCGAGGGAAGAATTGCAGTTTCAGTATGAAGGCAGTATGGCGGGCAGAATTCCTTCTTGCTCAGGGGAGGTCAGTCTTTTGTTCTATTCAGATCTTCAACAGATTGCATTATGGCCACCCACATTCTGGAGGGCAATCAGCTTGACTAAATGTCCACCAATTTAAATGTTAGTCTCATCCAAAAATACACCTTCCAAGAAACATCCAGAACAACCTTTGAACGACATTTGACTGAATATCTGGGCATTGTGGTCCAGCAAAGGCCACACATAAAATTTACCATCACAGTTGCTTTATGTCAAAAACTGATACTCCCCTTAATTAGCTTTCTTTTTATCCAACTCCAAACAGGCTTCGATGAATAAATATTTTTGAGTACTTATCACAGATTAAGCATCAGGATGGGCACTTTAACTCTCAAGGTTTTAAAGATGCGCAAGACAATCTTGTGGGAGAAATTTTAATATTATCTTCGTTTTGCATATGAGAAAATTGAAGGCAGTTGGTTTAATTGATTATATGCAAATCAAATATCCAGGTCACAACTCTCCCAGGGGACTGTCTTTTTATGTATTTCTATGAATGGAACTCTGTGTCTATTCATAGACACAAGGTCTATGTACCTTCACTTCCCCAGTCAGGAAAGACTACATTGTGTGCAGTCCACAATCCATCAAACTTCCCTTTTTACTTCCCTTAACCTTAACATCTTTCTCATCTTCTAAATCTCTCACTGCTTCAAGGCCAATCTCATTATATTACAGTTGTTTCTATTGTTATTAATTGTCTCTACTAAAATAGAATAAGAGCTGTCAATTTTGAGTTTTGTTATGTGTCAGACACCATACCATTACTATATTTTGTTTTGTTTCGTTTATTATTATTATTTTTTGAGATGGAGTTTCACTCTTGTTGCCTGGACTGGAGTGCAATGGTGCACTCTCGCCTCACTGCAACCTCCACATCTCGGGTTCAAGCGATTCTCCTGCCTCGGCCTCTTGAGTAGCTGGGATTACAGGCCTACGCCACCACATCCGGCCAATTTTTTTGTATTTTTAGTAGAAATCGGGCTCCTCCATGTTGGCCAGGATGGTCTCAAACTCCTGACCTCAGGTAATCCACCTGCCTTGGCCTCCCAAAGTGCCTGGATTACAGGTGTGAGCCTCTGTGCCTGGCCTATTACATTTTAAATAAATCATCTTATGTCATTCTCTTTCACATGAATATGAACACACACATACACATGTACATACACTTCTGTGAAGCAAGGACATTGTACAAAACAGATAATTAAAATTTAGGGGTTTTAGGTAAATTGTTTAACATCAAGCAATTAGTAATTAAAGCCAGATGTAGGTACTGGTAAAATCCATGTATGAGACCACCACCCAATACTGCCACTTCACCAGTTATCACATGAAAACAGGAATCTTCAACCAGCTCATTTTCATCCCTATAGAAATTCTTAATCAGATGGGAGATTCATTTCCAGCTGGAGATATGATATAAAATAAATCTGACTGCCCCAGGCTCAGTATGGGTATATACCGAAATACTTAAGTTGCTACTACATTCTCTCCTACTTCCTGATATTTATGGCCCGTAGGTATTAAGAGTCACACTTACAGGGTTTTCTACAGTAAAGACTAACCTCCAATCCAGGTTTTTGTTTTTGTTTTTGTTTTGTTTTGTTTTGTTTTCCCTAGAGATTGAACTACACTTCTAGTGATGCCAGCAATGGCCTGGATTCAATTGCAAACTAAGAAAACCTCTGTGGAGATTTATTGACTATTGATGAGAATTATTTCACTGGATCAGACCCATTTGCCCAGAGTATAAGTTCCATGGGCTCAAAGACTTTTGTCTCTATTTTTTGTTTTGTTTTTACTACCACATTCCCAATGGCTATAACAGTGCCTAACACATGGAAATAATGCATAAGTTTGAAATGAATGATTGAACTGATATAGCACAGAATAGATGGGTATTTACTGGTTGTAAATAATATTTTAATTTAGAGAGTTGGTCTCCAGCCTTTTTTGGTCATTCACACATCCAGGCTATGCTCTCTAAACCCATCCCTATATATTCACATCTAATGCAGGCCTACATGCCAACTCTTATTTTCAAGCCATTATTCTATCTGTCCTTTGCATACCAGAGTGCATTCAGGGTTTCCTTTACGACAATGTCATGTTCACTAGCTTCAGATTATTGTGAGCCCTATAGAATTTTCTTGTATGTAAGATTTTGGGATCCATGCTCTCTGACACCATCTTGAATGACAACTATCTATTTCGCTTCTTGAAGGTGCTCAGTTTCAGCTTCCATCTGGCTGCAATGTGACATTTTATGACAGCCTATTTTAAAGTAAAAGAAGGTGGAAAAATAGAGTATAAAAATTCAATACTCTTCAGCTTACTGTTTAATATCCTATACAATCTGAACCAAAACTGTCTTTCTAGAATTGTTCTGTGTTCTTCCTGGTCATTCTGCAAGTACACCTCACTTTCACAAATCTAAGTTTCTCTTTGTTTCCCTCATAATCATATCTTCCTCTTTTCCCTACACATCCAAATCTTATATTGTCTTTCAGCAGCACATAAATTTCTCTTTTCTCTATGATTTTCCTGACTAGTCATTTGACAAATATTATATTTAAAAAAAAAAAAAAAGACTTCCGAGGCACCAAGCCCAGCTCCCCTTAAGTAGTGGTGATAAAACAGGCATGGTCTCTGTCTTCAAGAGACTTGGAGCACAGAAGAAGGAATAAGTAAGAAGAGCCCCACTGACTCAAAACTGTGGAGAATTTAGAAGAAGGAAAGGTTGTGTAATGCTTGCCAGTAGAGGCCATTCTTCAGCAAAGTTGGGAAAAATAGAAAAATTGTTGAAGAGAGAGATATCAAGAAAAACATACTTCCTGAGCAAATAAAAGTCACAGGCAGCATATGAGCAACTACAATTCATTTGATTTGATGAGTTATTTAATAATTATGAAAAAAAGGCATCACAAAAAAGGTAATCAGGTTGACAAAAGCAATGGGGTAACATTAATGCCATTCTAAATAACTTGAAATGTATTCAGTTGACAATAAATGAGGAGACAGTAATTTTTGAAAACTATAGTGAATGAGATGATATAGAAAAAAATCTGTTTTCAGCGGGGTTAAGTGACAACAGGATGGAATGGAAGAGGAATCCAATGGCATGTGCATGCAGTCTAAAGTTCTGTAAGTTTCTCAAAGTTAACAAATCTGAAAAAAAAAAAAAAAAATCTTTGTGATCTCATCTTGTACTTCACCAGCCAAGAGACTTGATCTTCCCCCATTCTCTTTCATCTTGGTAATGCTTAAATTTCAACACATTTTTAAACATGGATTAACTGGAATAAGTGTTCTAAAATGTAAACTCTTTAATGAAACTCTTCTAGCACAAATTCTTCAATAACTGGCTATTCCATTTTAAATGGAATCTAACCTTTTTTCTTTGACCCACAAAATCCTCTATGGCAGTGGTCCTCAATCTTTTTGGCACCAGGGACTGATTTTGTGGAAGACAATTTTTCTACCTGTGGTTGCAGGGAGGCAGATGATTCAAGTGCATTACATTAATTGTGCACTTTATTTCCATTATTACTATGTTATAATGTACAATGAACTAAGTATACAACTCACAAGAATATAGAATTAGTGGGATCCCTGAGCTTGTTTTCGGGCAACTAGATGATCCCATCTGGGGGTAATGGAAGACAGTGACTGATCATCAGGCATTAGATTCTCTAAGGAGCCTGCAACCTAGGTCCCTCACAAGCACAGTTCACAGTAGGGTTTACACTCCTATGAGAATCTTATGCCGCTGCTCACCTGACTGGAGATGGAGCTCAGGTGATAATGCCAGTGATGGAGAGCGGCTGAAAGCACAGATGATGCTTGGCTTACTTGCAGCCAGTCACGTCTTGCTATGAGGCCCGGTTCCTAACAGGACAATTGGTACTGGTCTGTGGCCCAGGGAGTGGTGGACCACTCCTCTATGGCAACCCTTGCTCATTGTCTTCGATCATGATCATCTCCTATCCCTTACTCACCCACACTGACCTTCTTGCCATTGGTGAACACCTCAATCCTGTTGAGTATCCTGTCTAATCCTTCACCCTTGAGGTTTTGTCAACCGGAATTCTTTTCTCTCAGATCATTTTAAGCTTTTATGTCTGTCCCCAGTCAGGTGTCTACTGAAATATCTCCCGCTTAATGAGAGCTTCCCTGACCTGACCTAACCTAACCACTTCTCTAAAACAGCCTTCTCCCTCCACCCCATAATCCCTTTCTCTTTCCTCTCACTCTGCTTTGTTTATTGTCCTAGCACTTATTTTAAAAACATTCTTTATTTTTTATTTGTTTGTTTCTTGCTGCTAACATTTAAGATCAACTCTATGAGCCCATCTGCTTTCCTTGTTCACCACTTTTATTTTTGGTGTTGAGAACAGTCATTGCCTTAGAATAGGTTCAATTAAATTTTTCTTTAATGAAGAAAGATTGCAGAAGAAAAATCAGAAGACAAAAAGGTCATTTAGGAGTCTCTTGCAAAAATCTGGAACTGTTACATCTAAATGCAATTTTGTGATTCATTTAGTATATAAATAAATATCATGGTGTGCAACTGCATTGCCAATCTGCATTGGTAACTAACTCTTGCTCTTCGATCTTTGAGAGTGCAGATTTTTTGTCTGTAACTCTAGGAATAGCACAACCAACTTATAGTTTTTCCTCTCTACAACTTCAAGCACAAGGCTTGCACCCTTTGTGTATGGAAATGTTTATTAATTAAATAAATGGTTAAAAATTGGATATGATGACAAATTTGGAGGATACAAGTAAGTAGCAAACAAAATGAAGAAGTGTCTAAAAACGACAAAGGAACCATTGTGAGACTCGAACTATGTGAGAAAAAAAAGATGGTCCTTTTTCAAGGTGTAAATTTAGGTGGAGTTTCCTAGCCTTGACACTATTAGTACCTGGGTTAGATAAGTCTTCCTTGTGGGGGCTATAGCCTTCACTCTCATTTGTAACAATCAAACATGTTTCCAGATATTCTCAAAGGTAATCCTGGGAGGCAAAAATCATCCCTATTTGACAACCACCAACTTAGATGATAAGAAGCAACACGGCACCTAGCTCTTCTTTGCCAATCACATAGCTGAGGAAGACTTTGAATCACCATTTCAACCACAGTAGAAAGTTAAAATGCACTAATCCATACTGTACATGTTTTTCCACATGCATAGCAGGGTGAGTCATCGAGCCCTCATCTAACCTGGCCTGCTCTCCTGCAGCCTCGGGTGAGCCCCCTCTGCTAGCAATTCTGCCAAGCTGACTCAGACACAGGTGGCAATAGGAGCACTTCACAGTTAATTAATGCGAAATTACATTTGGGGTAATTGTTGCATAATTAGCCACTTTCGACTCAGGCCATGATTTTACCCTTTCTCTCTTCTAGAATATGATCTCTAGAATATATCACTTGACCTCAGTCTCAAGGCCCAGAAAAAGCACAGCCTTCCCTGACCCCTCAGGCCCTCTCTGGGCTCCCCTATACAATGTGATCTCTGTGAATTCCTAGTAACAATCATCACCTATACCCAGTACTCTACTTTATTTGTTCAACTGTCCTTCATGTCTCTTCCCAATTAGATGGCCTATTCTTGAGGGATGGAAACTAATGTTTTAAATTTTGTTATTCTCCTACATCATTAGTACTATACCTATTAATTAGTACAGAATGGGTGCCCTGTAGATAATGGTCATTAATTTTATGTAAATGACCATAGTATTTATGCAAAAAAAAACATGATGGAATGGTCATCACCCTGAGTCAAAAAGTAAGGTGGCTTCATTTCAAGGTCACACAGGTAGTATGGAAGGTGCATAAGACTAGGCTGAAGGTATGGTTGAATTTGCTTTAAATTGAGACGTTTGGGGAACCGTCAAAGACATAGCTATGTCATTATGGACATTGGCTAAGAATGCTAAATGTAAACAATCACCTGAAAGATATATTTGCTTGCATGTAGTGGGAAACAGCAGCTCATTAACTCTCTGCTTAGCTCGTAAACTCACCAGCTCGTTAGCCCTCTGCTCGTTAACTACTTAGCTCTGATTAGCTCTGCTCACTTCCTCCTCCTATCACTCACAGTGTGAACGAACTGTAAATCTGCCAGAGCAACAGATGGCCATTCCAGGTCCAGGGAGGGGGTTCAGGAGGTGGGGGACAGAGCCTTCCTGGATTTTTCTGACCTTGAAAAATATTCCATTTTACTAAAGTTCGTGGGTTGTGGTTTAACTTCATCATAAAAGAACCTGGCACAGTTTTATTTTAAGATGCAGAAGACTTCATTTAGATGGATTCCCTGGGATGATGCAAATGTGCAGTTGCAGGACCATGGTAAGCTTGTTGGCAGTGGCCTACATGACACACAGGGACTTTGAAACACAAAGGGAGTCCAACAGTATTTATAGCGAGTATTTATTAATGGTTTGCCACATGCTCAGCCCTGTCCTGGATACTTTGGGGACACAAAAGACGCAATTTAAGAGATCACCTGGAAGAGACAATATTTACATGCCCAAATTGTTGGAGAATAATAAATCTCAGATGTTTACCATGAACCAAATTCTATGGTACAGGATATATGCACTCTGGAAGTAAAGAAAGGAAAATATTATATTATCATACTAAAAAAATTTGATTGCCCATTTTTTAAGCTATTTGTGCACAATCACAAATTTGGCTTCCATTGTCTTAATAACCAAAATTGTCACTTTGTCAACCTGACTGTAGCCAGGCCAGGCTATTATTTTAAGAACATTTGATTACCTGCACAGATGATGCCCTACATATCCTTGCTAAGAACTAGAAAATACACCATTGGTGAATCACTTACTATAACAGAACTGTTGTGCCTCCAGGTACCCAAACTTGAAGGGCATGTATTGTCTGGAAATAATGACAAATGAAACAATATTCTGGCATCTTTCTTTTCATCCATCCATACATTCACTTGTCCCTATCTGCAATAACCGACAAAGTAGTTGAGATAGTATACATGCCTAATTAGCTTATTCTGATTCCATAGGCTATATCACTGGTCAAGACGTTAGAGAGATAATAGTAGAGAGGATGGTTAAGTTGTAATAAGGTAGGAGAAGACACAAGAAAAGCATAGTCAGGATTGACACCCTGGGAAGGAAGGCCTGAGTAGGGCAGCCAAGTAAAATTCCTGAGTGTCGAGGAGCAAGAGGGACTCTGGACACCTGAGAGAAACGATCTTGAAGGAGTGGGGTCAGAGAGTAGAAAAGTGGAGGTCACAGATAACCAATTTTATGTGCATTGCACTGTAGTCCTTTCTGCAGGGAAGGCCCGCTGCCAGCCTAGCCACATTTACTTGCTAGGCAGTACTCCATTGATTTTAAACGATGCAGATCCAGTCTGTCTTGTTGCTACTTCATCATCAAATAAATAAATAAATAAAAAGAGAAAATAGCAAAAATGTGAGACCTTTCTTAGATGCCTGGGGCTCTGTTACTTCTGCTGCAAGAACTTTTGAAAAAGAAAACATAAACAAGATATATTTCCTATCTGCCCATAACAAACACAGACTAAAAACACTGTTACGACTGTACAATAGTTTAAGGTCAATGTATTCCCTCTTCATGGCTATGAAAACCTGACCCGCATAAGGCATTAAAATTCATAACACATGAAAATTAGGGAGTCCTGGAAGCACTTTCTTCTATATAAGTATAAAATTTCTCTGCCTACATCTAGCATTTAAAGGAAACCATCCAGATAATTAAAATGCCTATAAATGAAATGTCAAAGTTAAATGTTTTTTTTAAGTCTTAATGCTTAGGCAAAGTGAAACCTTTATTCTAAAATAATATGCTTTAAGTACTAGTGGTATCTTGCGAGGGAGTAGCATAATTAAGGTTTGCCACATAAAATGGGTCTACAGATCTACGTGCCGCTCCACTCAGTAAGTAACCTTTATGAAGGGGAATGCGATAATCAGTGTGTATTTTTTTGTCCTTAAATACTGCCATTATTTTAAACACGAATGTAGCTACTATGGATAAGGCTAACTACACAATGTACATGGAGAAAATTAATCACACAGATAAAGAAAACAGAGTTGGTGAGTCAGGTACATTTTGATTTGGTTTTTGTGTCGTTGACTTCAGGGCTTTCTTTGTTGCTGTTGTTGTTGTTTTTCCTGTACTAGTGAAATCATTGTTATTTGTTGTCTTTCTTTCCTCCTACGTACATTATCCCAACCTGGATATGAATGTCACAGGGAAACACCCCTGTGTGTTCTGCTGCTTGAGTTGGGGCATGCATAACGCATCTTCACTGTGAGAGAGTTAAGATGTATTGTACCAAGAGTACCATTTAATCTCTTGGTCATGATGCTGATCAACACAGATATAGGTTATGCGATTTTTACATACACAGGATTTTTCTAAAGATTCACATTGTTATTAATAAGGTTTATAGCAAACGTTTCACATATACATTCTCATACACGCACTTATACATAGACTTTATGGCTAGCGCTTTTGAATGCAGAGGTAGTTGACCTCCCAACTCTTTGCCTCCCCTGGTAAAACTCAGTAATCGTTAAAGTAGACCCCATTCTACCAAAGAATCAATGGCATGGGCTCAGTTTAGGGTCAGGGTCCTACTCATTGAACAGGATATAGAGAAGCATGACATAGTAATTCCTTCCATGGTGTATTCCGATACGACGCACATTATCTCAACCACTTGTATCTACGTCTACTTCTCTGTGATGCTAACAAAGCAAGATTACAACTCACTCTGGTTCTTGGAGCCCAGCAGAAATAGTCTGCTCCACTTTTTCCTCTTTTGCTCCCTGGTGTTGGACTGTCCAGGTGAAAAAGGAAACATTTTGAGGTACAGTCCTTAGTTGTGCAGAAGATAATCCTGACTGGAGCCGGTTCTTTCCTCTTCAAGACCATTTTCCAATTTCCCTTTGATGGAGGCATTCTGGAGACCCGGTGTGAAACCAACTTTGTTAGTCATCAATGAGGGGATCCTATCTCTGGCTGGTACATGTTGTACCACTGCAATCACATTGTATCTCATTGTTTAAAAGTACCCTTGTTCTTCATGTTTGAAAGACAGTCGGTAAAGATAACCACTTTATCTGCTGGGCAACACATTAAAAAGTCAAGTCAAGCCACATGGTTTTGGATGGGAGGCAAAAGGTCAAATAGGAAAGCTAACCTTTAGCAGAACGACTGGTGCAAGTAGCAGAGGCTGAGAGTAATAAATAGAGACCCCCTCCAGGGGTTTCCAGACGCAAACTTTTGGCTCCATTCAGCTTGAGGGGGCAGCAAGTGGAACTGTACATCACTGAACTAAAATACAATTGTATGTGTTTAAGAGTAAGTGGCACAGAAATAGTCGAATCTTGGCTTCTGACCTCTTCTGCTGAAGTCAGACTTTGATTTTGGCATGGAAAGACCTGGAATAGAGATTCTGCGGGCAGAATGGTAGCGCCTGATCTGTGTGCAGGCCACAGAGCCTCTTCTTCCTCTTCATGTTCTTGTCCCTCTTTGTCCCCCTAACAATTATGCCTAGAGTTTCTACTGACTGGAGCATTCTCTGTCTTTCTAACTCCTCTGCTTTGCCTACTTCAGATTTCAGATTAAAGATTCTTTTCCAGAAAAACATTCCCTATTGCCCTACTTTACTCCATATCTGGGGTAGCTTCCCCTTTTATGTATTTACAGAGTCCAGGGGTTTCTCTTATCATACTCATTTGTTAATTCTAGCATCACTTTTTAGCAGTTAGTATAAAGACCTCGCTGTCTTATTCGCTCCTATTGCCCAAATACTTGACACAAAGTAGGTATTTCTCAAATATATATTGTATAAATAATAATGTATTGTTATTATCATTATTAATAAACAATCTTAATATCCTTTAAACACTTTATGTTTACTCTTTTCATTGATCCTGAGAGAACTGATACTCTTGAGACAAAAGGTAGTCTCCCACCCCTATATACCTAAACAAAAAAATCCCATTAAAACAGGTAAGTATGGTTTAGCTCACATAACAACAACAAAAAGTAGACATGAATAGTAAGTCTATGCCAAGGATTGTTCTAGATGCTTTCATTGTGCTCTCTATCTGGTCCCCGGTAAGAGGATTGCTCTCATTTCCTTTCAACTTGCACATTGCCACAGTGGTTCCAATTCAGAGCTAAAATCCAACTCAAGTTGAGTTATTTTGAAGCTTAGGCTTGTGCTAGTCTCCATGCTGAGGATCAGCCAAAATCTTCCTTACATATTGCTGGCAATGTGAACAAGAGGAAAAATGGAGGACCCACAAAAAGCATAGCCCTCAGAGTCAGAAGACCCGATCTCTAATCCTGCTTGGGAGCTTGGGCAAACCACTTCATCTCTTAGAATAGGGAACACAGACATAATGTTTAAATAAAAAAAAAGTCACTGCAGCCATTCTTTTATGTTACATGGTCCAAATGACACTATTCCAAATGCTCATGATTCCAACTGCATCAGGTTTCTCTGCTACGAAGTTCCCATTTGGGAGATGGGCTATGTGTGTCCACCCTGGGTTGCACTCTCATAACGTGTCTTCCCTGGACCAATTTCTGGACACTCTCCTTATTGCTTCCATTTTAAAAACAGTATTATTTATACCTTGTTGACTTTCACAATTCTAAAAGGCAAATATGCTTACATTTATGTATTCTCCTAATATCCTGCTAAGAGCTTTGTACAAAATAAGTATTTATAAATATTTATTGAGATACTACTTATTAGCAAAAATTCTTTGAGTGCTAAGATGGGCTGAGAAAAATAATGGCCGTCAAAATACATTTTGAGCTCTCATTCTAGTAGACAATCAGTAGTGAGAAAGCAAAGCTTAAATGATGTTTGTATTTAAAGTATTAAAACACCCCCAGGAGCGATCAGATTTCTTGGTTTCCTGAAAGCTCCTTAGACTCTGTCATTTGGCATGTGGAAGCATTTTACTAGGCAGGGTTTTCCTTGTTCTGCTGCGATAAGCCATAAAAGGGAAACTAGTTTGCTAGCACAATAAAACCCCTAGCATAAACATCCTTTAAAGAATCTTCCATTTAATTGCAGAGGAATTATTTCAGTATTAAAATGGATTTTTTTTTCAATAAAAATGCTACAAAACTTCTGAAGTTCTTTATTTTCTCTAAAAGTTACTTATTCAAGAAGTTCAAGTTTGGTAGAACATAAGATAATTCCCTTCTTTGTTTGCAATGCTGACACAATAAAGTGAGGTACTTACCTCCCCTGTACACTGTACCCAAGTCTTGTGTGACCCTCTGTCAGTTTCAATGCCATCTCAAGGCTCCAGAATACACCATCACCGCACACACCTTCAAGAAGGGAAAAGGCAGAAACAAGCAGCTTCTTTTGATGGAAACCTTTTTGTCCCAAACCCATTCCTTACATAAAAAAAGAATTGATTAATCAGTTATAGGTTTTAAATGCCACTTATTTTCAGAGTCATAGGAGGGGTTTGAAGCAACATTTTAGGAAATTCAGTGGAAAAAAACCAGGAATATGACAGCAGAAATAAAACACCAGGAGCAAGAAAGGGCAGAACATTTGCACGAGTTTTGCCAAATTAACTCATGCTTTTACGCTGTATAGAACAGAGATTTTCTGGCTTACATCACTGCAAATAAAGAGTACGTCTCAGTGAAGAGGTTCTGACTTTCAAAACAAAACAAAACAAAACAAAAATACTCTGAAACATCAAAGCTTGTTACTTAAAATACGAGAATAGGTTGTTTCCCATGCTGGTTCCTTCTTTGTGGTTTTTTTTTTTCCTCTTTTTCCTGTATTTCTTATACTAATGCCGAATTCCAGAAACCAATCTATACCTACAGAATAATGAACTTTGCACTTTTCCTAAAATGTTTGGGGAGAGAGGGCATTGTTGTGTCTACACAGCCTATTTACAGCAAACAAACATGATGTTAGAAAAAAATGCTTAGGTTTTGCATTTGGTTGGGTGTGATTCTGAATTTTGACTTTACTGATTATGTAATGTAGGGCCAGTCACTTTGTTAATGAGAATCTCAGTTTTCTTGTTTGTAAAATATCATTAATAAGCCATAAATATACACATTTTCCAGTGCTTAATAAATAGCAATTTCTATGTAGGAGCATCAGAGAAGAAGGCCACCTCTCCTGATTGGGGGTGGGAGGGGCTGCTGCCTTTAATGATAGTACATGACACAAAGCAAGTTAAACGACAAAGGCCAGACAAATGAGCTACTGGTCTAAGGTTGTGAAACCAGACTCAGTGGAGGACTGTGGATTGTGAGGTCAATGTGAGACACTAGTTTCAGGAACATGGGAAAAATAAGTAGAAAAACAAAAAAGAGGAGATGACGAGTTGTAAAAACTGTGTCTACTTCCTAATTTCACCAATTCTGACTCAATTCTGACTCTGTGACTTAGCTCCCTGGGGGGACAAAACCTTGATCTAATTGCTGCTTTCTGCCCTGGCCAGACGCGGTATGCCATGCTTACATAAGGGTGTGTTGATTGGTGCACAAGCCACTCCACAGCAGAGCAAACCTCATTGCTCTGACACTGCTTTCACCATAGTAGTCAGCTTTGATGTTCAAGTTCCTCTTTAACCAAATTATGAATGCTCTATTTCTCTCCATTGCCACCATAATGAACTTTAACAATTATACACAGGAGCTCCTTGAAGTAGATTTTCTGTCTCCTTAGGTGCCTGTACTCTTCTGGATGCTGCTAATCCAGGAGAAAATGTGACAATATACCTGGATGCAAAGATAACAGGAAGCTTCACCTGACTCAGAAGCACCGAGGAATGTAAGCAGCCAAAAAATAGTTAATGGGAGAGAAGCAGAGGGGATATACTTTTAATGAACATAGTATCTGGAATGTTTGGAATATAACATTTTCAATCTCTGCTTTATCTTTTCAAGTCTATGCGGTGTCAGATTCAAGCAGCAGATTTGTGCAAAGTAAATAGGATTGGATACCATTAGTGTACCAAATTCCCCAACAGTCCCTGCAAAATGTTGTGTTATATCTTTCATGTGTATGGTATTCTACATGTTTTCAATCCACTTTCACGTGTCACACACAGATCTCTCAACAAATTAACAACTGACACAAGTATCTTTTTATTTTCATTTATTTATGTATTTATTTTTGAGATGGAGTCTTGCTCTGTTGCCCAGACTGAGGTGCAATGGCGCGATCTTGGCTCACTGAAACCTCTGCCTCCTGGGTTCAAGCGATTCTCCTGCCTCAGGCTCCAGAGTAGCTGGGATTACAGGCATGTGCCACCATGCCTGGCTAATTTTTGTGTTTTTAGTAGACACGAGGTTTCACCATGTTGACCAGACTGGTCTCGAACTCCTTACCTCAGGTGTTCCACCCACCTCAGCCTCCCAAAGTGCTGGGATTACAGGCGTGAGCCACCGTGCCCAGCCCAAATACAAGTATCTTCATTGCCTATTCGAATGTTTTCCCACTATATCCCACTAGAGGGAGGGGGAAAAAAAGCACGAAATACAAATAAATTGCTGTCAATTTTGATTGGCTTTATTTTGATGTGATTCATTAACATTTAATAAGAACTTAACATCTATTTTCAAAAAATAAAACAATGCAATGATTAAGAGTTCATTCTCTATTGTCTTGGTCAAATTCTGTCATTTATAACGTGAATAATATTGACAAAGTCGTCTTTAGGATTCCTATCTTTAAAATAGAAGGAATAATGTTATCCATTTCAAAGAACAGTAATGAGGTTTAAAAGCATTGAACACAGTGCCTGGCCTATATTAAGGGCTGACAAATGTTTTCTACATTACCATTTGTTGTAATTTATTAGAACTTAACACTCTTCCTTCTTCCTATTTTTTCTCTTTTTCTTTTCTTCTGCTTTTCCTTATTCTTCTTAACCATAAAAATTCAATAAATGGTAGATAATGCCAGGTAATTCTCTAAACGCTTCTTTTGTATTATCTGACTTAATCCTCACCACAATCTTATAAGTTAGTGCTATCATTATTACAACTTTATAAATGGAATAATTGAGGTACTAAAAAGGTTGCTTAACCTGGCTGATCACTGAGATAATGTTTTGTCTGAGATTTGTCTTCAGAAAGAACTATGTAGTCCTGCTCATAAGCACCATGCCATATTGCTTCTTACTTTAATATTTTTAACATCAGAGAAAGGTTTTATCTTAAGTTACAATGAAACATTAAAACCTCAGTGGAAATGAGATTTAGGGCTTTAATTTTTTAAAGGATTGAGAAGGAAAGGAAAAATCGTACGTACCAGCTTCATGGATGAGATGAGATAATTCAGAGAAAGGATACTGAAAGGCTAGAACAAATGTACCTGAGACTATCTGTGTCTGGTGCCTTCCCTATAAGTAAAGGCAACACACTCTGTCCAGACAAACTCACTTGACTCAAGGTTATAACTATAAAACAGGACTCCACAACAACGTAGCTGTCAATGTCCTTCCTTCTTTCGGTCAACCTCTTGCAATCCTGCAAGTGTGAGTTTTGCTTCAGCACCTGCTTCAGTCTATGGAAACCGTCTCCTCCAAGCTCTGCCTCTCACTGATTGCTCTGTTTTCATGGAAGTCCAGATGGCTGCTGGAGGTTTACTTGAGGTCTCCTTCTGTAGGATATAGATATACCTTTGTCAACTCAGTGGTACATAAGTTTGTTCACTCTAAAAGAAGTTGCCTTAAAAAAAAAAAAAAAAAAGAAGCTTTCAGATGTTGGAGAGAACTGAGATGGTGACGTCAACACATGACAAAGTAGATGCCTAACAATGCAAGAAAAATTATGGTATAGATTTTAACATAATTATCAATACATTCCTTTCAGCTATTTTCTCATTTTAATTGCATACAGTTTACGTCTTTGTTTTATACAGCTTTATTCGATGAAAAGAGAATGGAAGCAGCAAGATGAAAATGAAAGAATTATGCAAAGGAATGGAAGCCTTGCCAAATACAGAATTTGTGGTTTCTACTTTGTGCATGATTTATGCACAATTACATTTTTCAATGTATTATCCTGCAAGCTACTTTGCTGTATAGTCCTGGTTTGTCTTTCTGGTGTCTATGTTTGGATTGAGACAAATATGCTTCTTTTGTTTTCATTCTTGAAGCCAATAACTTTTTAGAGAGATGTGGAATTTCTTTATTTTAGATTAAGCACTATCCATAATTCCTTGTATTACATTTGGCTTGATGTTGAAGAACTTTGTCACCACTCTGGTTGGTCTCCTCTGAACTTTTGCCAAGAATAAAAGCAGATTCACTTCAAAAGCTGATCTTTTATGTTGCTTAAGATTAAATCCAGAATTTAGCTGGTTTCTGCCTTAGCTTGGTCAACAGATAAGGGGCCAAGACTGGAAAATTGGTTGTACCCCTAAGAGACATGGATAGTTTTTAAGGTACAAACAGAGATTTTTGTACGAGTTTTTTAAGGTACAAACAGAGATCATCACAGCACATTTCACCACCTAGATTAAATAACTACTAGGCTGAAGATGGAAGGTAAAAGATAAGTCACATATTGAGCAAAGAGATGTTACCCCAAAGTCAAAGGAACACATATATGAGGAAATGGACAAATACAAGCAGGCAGACAATCATGATTAGGGATGATATGTCAACAGGAAATGGGATCCAGCCATCAGGCTAAGCTTTATTGCTACAAGTCAGGTGATTACGATCATAGCAGAACTACAGTTCTAGAGGATTCTAAATATGCATGCTGCCAAATTGGCAGAGAGGTGTAGTGTTTGGCACTGGGTTGTAGTGCAAACCTCTGTTACCAGCAGTCTTACTCATGGAGGTAAGAGAGGGAATTAAGGTATGTGAACGAGGAAGACTGGTGTTTAGGACAGGAAAACATCAATAGGTTTAGATGAACAGTCAGTCGGGGAGGCATGATGGAACCATATAATGATCCCCAAAGGGCTTGGATACGTCATATCTCATGTCAGTATCAGCCTTGGTGTTTGGAGGAGAAGAAGCATAAATGATAGGATTTAGTAGGCCCACTGGGAATTTTCTAATGTTTATCTTCTACCTTCTAGAGTATGAAATCATGACAGAAAGTATAAGCAGTTGTCTGACATTCAATTATTAGCTCAAAAAGGAAGCAGAAACTAATGCTCTCTAATCATACTTTATATCACAAATGTGAGATGATTATAAAACATGCGACATCCATTTTCTGCATGGACAGCCTATAGAAGTTTAACAATAGTATGTCTGCTCCTTTTTTCCTTTACCTAAGTCCATGTGATTCAAATGTCCTTACCCTCCAGTTCATAAATGTCCTTACCCTCCAGTTCATTAATGTAAATACTCTCTACATCTTCTTCATCTCTATTAATAATTTTTCTATCTTAGTTATTAAGATAGACTTTATTGCAAAATCGATGAATGCATCTTTTGGTGCATTGCCTAAGATACTGGCTGTCAAATTCTTCTTTCCAGGTATTTTGTCCCATTAAAATCACTGAAAAGATTCTGTATGGTTTTTTTTCCTCATGCTTTATGGTTTTGTTCTGTTTTATTTAGAGCTCCAAATCATACAGTTAAACTTCGTGAAAACTATTTCTTTTCTGTATTTAACATAATCCAGCCTCTTAACTTAGAGATGAAGGAATCAGATCTATCCTAAATTTCACCAGAAATTAAAGGAACAGGAAATAGGGTTTATAATCTGAGAGGCCTACACTCATTCCTGGGTTATACCTTTAGAAGTGAAGCTCAGGCAAAGATATTTTTTCGAAGTTCCCCAGATAATTCTAATGTTAAATAATCACTTAGGTTTATATCTATTCTTAATTTTTCCTGAATATTCTTAGGCTAAAAGGAAGATCTTTATACCTTTAGCTAAAAAGATCAATTGAGTCAATGTAAGAGAAGGACAGTACTTCAAAAATTCAGTAATTTATGAACAGACCTTCATACTTAGTAATTTATGTTGGAAAATGACATGTAACATTTATGTGTATGTATATATATATGTGTGTGGGTGGGTGGGTATGGGTGAGTGTGTGAGTGCATGCGCTCACACCTGTGTATGTGAATGTTAATTATTTCAAACTTGCTTAGCAAACTACTACAAGCAACCATTTTTTAAGTTGGTTGTGAGTAGGCAAGTGCTACATTTAGAGATATGCAGCCAACAACCCCTCACATCAATGTGTTGCGATTCTGTTGTTTCTCCATTTCCCACTGTAGTATTTAGACTGACTATTCACAACACCTCCTTTAATTGTTGTCCTTAACCACAGATGTTTCATTTTCTTGGGTCACAAAATTGGTATTTCAATATCAAAGATCTGACACACAGCAACTCCAGAGGAGAGATGGAATATTTAGATTGGGACTAACTGTGGTATTGCAGGTTGATAAGAAAATTGAACTCTATTTGTCCCATCCCCCTCTCACCTTTTATTTCCCAATGCTTTTCTCCTAAAATTGTCATGCAGAAAATGCACCAGAGAAGACCTCTTGCAAGACTCTACACTAAGACCCCAAAAACAGAAATTGTGCTCAAGAAATGGGCTGATGTCTCTGGCAGCAAGATGTGCATAAGAAATTATGACCAATTGCAGACAAGAGCTCAGGTATCAGAAGGGTGACCATGAATCATAATTTTATTAGTAAACCTCACTTCAATAAAAGAGTAACTGATTCACATGTATTTGTGTTAGATTTACCTTCGCACCGGAGCAAACACAATAGTAGGAGAGAAAAATGGACACAAAAAATTGCAGTGCACAGTGAAAAGACCAATAATAGCATGGACCCAATTCAAAAGTTAAAAAAAATGTAGAAAATATTTGGGTATACAATTTCAAAAGAAACTTAGAGTGTAGCATTTTTTTAAAGAAATAATTATTTTCCCAAGTTTATTTCAAATGGGCAAGAAATAGAAAAATACTGATATAAAAAAATAAAGTCGAAATGTTCGTTATCATTACTGCCTTTATTTCTGCAGCAGGTCATATGATTGTACCTTGTTCTTGGCCTGGTGGTGTTACCCAAATCTTTAGTGCTGGAAGATTACGGCTGTTATACATTCTGCTTAAACTGTGTTACTGTAGTTTTCCAATGCTTTTAATTACCGGAAATGACCGTACCAAAAGATGCTCTGAAGAATCTTCTATATTCCGGACACACTGTACCTTAAACTTACTTGTGATAGATAGCAACTCAATTTTCCTCTGATAATCAGGATCAATTACCTCTGCCAGTAGAGTAACTCATTTATTTGCCTGTTTATTCAGAGGTATGAGGAGCCCAAAATGTCCAGGTGTCAGTCTCAACTTTTAGTTCAATAAATTTATTGTTGTATACGCAGTCTTTTCTTTGTTAGTAATACCTTTGCACCAGGAGAGCATATGTAAAGGAAAGAGGAGACAAATTTTAAACTATTAAATAAACACCAATGAAAATGTGTTACAAAATATTTATAAAATATAAATGTTATTCAAAAATAAAATATAAAATATTAACCATGCCTCTTCAATTGCCTTTGATTAATCTTATCATGACATATGTATTTCTATCCTTTTACTTTTAAGCTATTTAGGTCCTTTTACTTACAGTGTCTTTCAACCAGGTTCCATTAACTTTAATTTACATTTTTTATTCAGTATTACAATCTCTGCCGTTACTTTAGACCAATTATATTTAATGTAATTATGAATATACTTTTTAAATTGGCCCTCTTGCTATCTGCTTTTGTTATGGTCTGCATTTTTTTTTTTTTTGCTTCCTTTTTCTTCCCTGCAGAATATGAAATTAACTGGACTTTGCAAATCGCGACATAAGTTGGCCATGCACTGAAACAAGGGATTGCTAAGGTAAGAAAGCTTTGAGCGTGGAGAAAGTCAAGTTCTTATTCAATCAATGAACTCATATAGGAGTTGAATTGCATAAGAGCTGCCCATGTGATACTCAGGTAGTGATGGCTGTACGAAGTCAGAGTGTAACCAAGATGTCTGAGCTTGATATTTTGATTTGAGGGTCCACATGGTTTGAGGAAATACATGGTAGATGTAACCATGGATGGGCAACATATAAATGCCATTTTCTTTGCAAAATATGTAGAGAGAAGAGCAGAAAAAAACAGAAGGACTTCAAGTCCTACATATAATTTGAGTATGATTAGAATACATGAATGGTGAGAGAATATATCAAGAGATGTCTAGAAAGGTAAAAGGAGAGAATACTAATGCAAATATAAGGGAGAAAAAAATGGAAAAGAAGATATTGGTCTGTAGTATTAAATATTGTTCTAGAGCAATAAGGACTAATATCTTTGGATTGAGCCGTTATCTCAGCAGTAAGAGCATCATCTTATCTGGATGGACATCTCATTATAGGAGTGGAGGAGGAGGATTGTAAGATCAAGAATTTATTGAGTACATGGGACAAAAGTCAAAGGGATACAGCAGTTGTATGCCTGTCAGGTTCAGCATAGCACCCTTGGTCATGATGAACTCAGATAAACTGGTTACTGGCCAGAAAGGCTGGTAACATTAGAGGTGATACTGAAAGTTCAATTTAAGATGAAATGATGAGGGTGAGATTTAGGGTGAGATCTTCATTTTAAGATTTAATTTGTTTGCAACAAACAGTGCTAACATGTTTTTGTTTATTTTGATTAGGTGGAAGCTGCAGTCTATATAGACTTGATTCAGCCATCTTAAAGCTGCAGAGTCTCAAACGCCTAACATTAGATTCACTTTACACAGTACCTCCTGACTATTAAATTAAAAAGATGAAGAGAGGTATCCTGGGATGAGGGTGAGGGCTTCAAGTGAAGAGAGGGGGAAAATTTGTGTAAGTAATTCTGACGTTTATTCCTTCAGCCCATGTAATGATGGGGGAAGTACTTTATGAATTCAGATAACCCTTTTACCCCTTTTTGTCAAAAAAAGAGAAGTGGATGAGTGAGAGTAAACACATATCACAGAGGTTTTTATTCATCAGAGAAGTTTCCAGGAGGGAGCAACCAGTTGTCCGAATTTATTGTCAGTCATGCAGATAATGTTCTGAAACAAGTAAGTAATGTTTAGTCACTATTTTAGACATGTCACTGTAAAATGTGAATTCTGGTTCAAGTACACATCACACCCCATTCACTTCTGTACCCCAGGAGTTTTCTTATGATTAATGTTATTCCCAGGATTGCCAAAGGATTAATAATTAGCTACCTATAGCCAGAAACACAGATAAGCCACCTGCTTTCCCTTCCCAATTCATTTCCTTCCTTTGTTTAATCACACAATGAAACAATTATCTTCCATTTGTGACATCGAAATCACTCCCATAGCAACAGGCATCTCCTTCTAATACTTCAGTGTGGGAAGAATCAGAGAGCAGATATGGATTTCTGAAGGAGAAAGAACATATTTTTATATAAATGCACTAACAATCAGCAATTTCTAGGAGAAAGAAATAGAGAGGAATAGGGATATCTCATAGATCAGGCTTTCTTTTAAAATGTTAATTTTCATCTGACTGTAAACTTCATCTTTTAAAGCCTTTCTCCCATTATTATCATCATACCCTGAGTGCTTACAGCTGAATACTAGTTCTCTCTGACCTTTCTGGAATCATGAGCCATCCTTTCTCTTTGTCACTGTGATAATGGAATGGATCAGAGTCTTCCTGCAGACATTATAATGGAGTTCAACTGTCTATGGCATACACTAATAAAAAATGTTAAACCTTTCTTGTCTCCACCATGTGCCGCCACAGCACACAGCAGATGCCCTGCCTGGAGATGCCCATATGGCAAGCTGGTATCGGTGATATTTTCTCTAATGTCAAGGGAGCCTGCTGCATGGAAATGATGTTGTGGGTGTCATTTGGAGGCTTAGGTACAAGTGCATCGAGTGAGAGCCACTTTATCTCTCTCTGCCTGTCCCCACTCTACAGTGCCAGCTAGTCAGTCATTGGCAGATAAGTGGGCCTCTCTGCTGTGTGATTTCAGGGACACTGGAAGCCCTTTCACTACCTCATCCCCCCACCCCCGACATACACAATATCTACCTATTGTCTTATAGATGTCTGATGTTTCTTAAACATCTACCAAAAAAATTTAAAAAAATTCAAAACTGAAAAACAATGTACAAAATGCAAACACTGCAGAGGACACACGCTGACTTAAATCTTCCTTATACAGATATCATTATAAATCATGGGTATTCTGCTTCTCAAAGAAAAATGCATTGTGGGCTATGTATCATTAAAGAAATGGGGCAGCTAAAGTGGGTGGGGAGAGATAAGAATATGTTTTTTTTAAATTCACTCCTGAAGCCACTAAGTAAAGCTATTGTTGACTCACTATCACTTGTCATTCAAACTATTTAAGTAAGCATGTAAGGCTTTTGAGGTGATGAATACCATTGATGAAGACAACCAAAGAAGTTAAAAGACTCCCCTGGGTCTGAAGAATATATCAAATGGACATTCAAGTCCCGTAGTTAATATACAACTTATAGCTCACTTTACTGAGTCATGAGGTCCTTGTTTAACAAAAGATTAAAAAAAATTATATCAAGCAGGATGATGATGATGATGATAATTCAGTAAATATGGCTTTTCTAGTCTCTTCTAGTTCTTCACTAGAGACCCATATTCAGGGGCTAGTGGCAGTGAGCTAATGAAGACTTCAGGTAACTAACACTGTTACCCAGAAATAATAATGATTTTATACAGTGTCCAAACTTCTCTTGGTGAATCTCCTGAATCATTCAAAATGGGATCATTTTGTCATTACTATTTCTCTAGCTCTACAATGCTGTACTATCACATCCCACATACTAATACCTGGTTTCTAATCCGTTCCCACAATAACTATGTGTTGATGACCAGGAGGGACATGCCACCTTTTACTTTCAAACTAAAATAGTCCAAAAAAGATCAACCTGGTAGAAAGTAGTCATAGCTTTTTAACTACACTATAGTTTGATTTCTGCTTCAGAGACAAACTGAGATTGCATGCGTGCTTGCCAAGTTACAAGACCAACTAAGGTAATTGTGAATAACTTCACTTAAGATCCCACCATGAGCAAAATAATATAGATAGCTAAGGTGTTTGTATCTGTTTTACTTGTGTTTATGAAAATCAACAGAGATAAATCTTATGAGACTGAAATATTTAGTTTGCTTTTTTTCTCTGTGCATACCATTGAATTAATACATAAATGTAAGGCATCACATGATATATCAGAACCACTATTTTTAGATTATGTTCCCCAAGATTTCCACCAATTGTACAGTATAGCTTATATTTGCAGTTGGCAAAGAGGTTGGAGGCTAAATCCTGTAGTGACTGACACACAGGTTTTGCAGTAACACAGATTGTGTTCAATTCCTACCTCAGACAAGTTTTATAAACTCCCAATGCCCCTGTTTCCTAATTTTCTCAAACGAGATAGTGATATCTATCATACGGATTTGTTATGAAGGTTAACTTAAGTAATTTACATGAAACACTTATAACAATGCATGGGGCACGGTAAACCCTTTGTAAATTTCTTAGTTAACTTCAGGTTTCAGAAGGAAGCTGAGATTATTTAATACTAAGATTTAAAAAGCTCTTTAAAGACAAGGACTTTAATTCTCCCTCCTTCAACTGCCCCCTCCTCCTGACAAATACACACACCCCAGAAAATAGTTCAGTGCCTAACACAAAACTGGGACTTAAGAGAGTTCAGTGATACATGTGTTCTGGGGTTCCTAATCTGTGTTTGCATTATCTGTCTCAGGACTGATAGCAGGGACTTTAGTTTGGATGTTCTGTTGAACAACTTTTTTAGGACAATTGGCAGGGGAAACATTACATTCCTAAGGTTGATAACAATGAAGACACTTCATAACCAAATACAAATTGGATCTGGTACCTTGCCAGTGGTGTTTCTGGTACATTGGATAAAGATTTGATTGCTGACTGACAAGCACACTGACTTGATCCCTGAGGTTTTAATGGTTTTGATCACATTTTTGTCTCCCTGAAAAGTGCAGTTGTTGGCAATTGCTCTTTTCCTCATTACTGCCAACTGACTCTGGCCTGCTGCATTTCTTTCTTCTATTGCTTCCTCACTCTAAGTTTGTATAGCATAACTTGAAAACAGTCTGACGCCCTTGATTGCATATCAACTTTGACCATCCAGAAGATCCTCACTGGAATAATGCATTCCTTTGAAGTTTACTGAAAAAGAACCTCAACAATTAATTACTTTTTATATTAATATCATGCATATTGACTGAGCTCTCACCATATTTCTAGTAAGAGCAAAAAGATACAATACTTGTGTTTATCTGGGCTATGATGTACCTTTTGATTCATTGTTTAATACAATTATCCATGTAACAAGTCTTCACAAAATGCATAATATATGCCAAGTACAGTCTGAGGTAGTGGGAGTACAATGATGAACAAAAGCAAACAGAGTTCTTGATCTTATAGAATGTTTATGCCAGTAAAATAGACAAATGTTATCAACCACACAAACCAATGTAAAACTGTAACATTGACAATACTCTAAAGTTGAAGTGCTTGATTTCATAAGTTTCAGGAGTATTTGTTTGATCACAATCTGGAAAGTTAGGGACACTTTTTCGAAGAAATGGCAATTGAACAGTTATGAAAACAATGACTGATGATAGAGAAAAACATTTCATGTTGGTGGTGTAAGATGTGCCAACATTGAGATGCATGGGAGGTTTAGGCATGGAGCTTGAAAGGAGCAGGAGAAGACTACAGACTCTGAAACAGAAAAAGTGGGATAGATTAAACTGTACAATAAAGCTGAAGAGGAACTCCTAAAGTGGATATCATCATACCAGGTCTTGAAGGCCAAGTTGCAGGATGCCACATAGAGTTTAAGAACAATGAGATTAGAGTGATTTTAAACATAAAGAGAATATGATTGAAATTTTCATTTTGAAAATACGATTATCTAGAATATGGAGAAATCAAAGTGGAAAAGAGAAAAATACAGGTAAAACAGTAAAGTGGCTAATATAAAAGTCTTAGACCAAAAAAAAAAAAAAAAAAAAAGATGCAACCTGGGCAAAAGTGGTAGGTGTATGTATAAAGAGAAATAAGGGGATGAAAGTGATATGGGTATCAAACATATCTTATTAGGGTCAGGGTTACTCCTAGTTTCAAGATTATATAAATTTGGAGAGGTAAGAAATCATATGATTTTTATCAAATTTAGTTTTAACCATATTGAGTTTAAAATGTCTTTGAAATATTTAGGAGGAGATGGCAGGTGAGAAGATCATTGGACACACATCTGGGGTTACAGGGATATTTGTCTTCACCTGAAGATATATATGTGAGTTATCTTATAATTCATAATTATAGTTACCATATTATAAAATAACTACTAATTTCAACAGAGGAATGGATTAACTTGCTGAGACAGGCAGCCATGAGTGATAAGAGAAATAGGAAGAGGATTCAGCTTTCAGAATTTGAAAAACTTTTGGACTATGAGTCCCAGGCTTCACCATTAGACTATGGATCCAGTGTCTAGGATGGCCTAATACTGAATTAAATATAGAATAATACTGAATTAAAAATAGAATCCAGATGACTGGGTAAAAGGTGCATGAGAATTTGAACAATAGTTTTTCTTGTAACTAAATTTGTTTATTTTCCCTATAGATTTGTCTCTATAGACTGAAACTTTGAAATTTAACTCTTGACTTTTTCTGACAATCAAAATAATCACTGATCACGTGTTAATTTTATACTTCTTTTGTTTATAAATAAAGCTGGTAAATATATTATTAACAATATTGCTCAATGTCCCTTATAGGAAGACTCCTGTAACAAATATTTCTCATAGCTTTTTCTTTTTTGCACTGAATTCTGAATGTTTCTGACAAGGAAACTCACCCTGCTTTCTAATAGTCAGGTCATTCTTTCCCTCAAACTAAACATCTCATATCCTTTTTAAAATATAAACTTCATTTCTTTAGCTTTCTGCATCTCTTCCTACTTTGTTCGTGTTTGTATTTATTTCTGTCAGGTTTCTAGGCTCCCAGCAACCACAGTATCTTTGCTGCCTTCAAACCAACTTAATTATGTAGGTCTTTCTTTTCTATCCTTTTTCTAGATTCTATCACTTGCCTGTATCCTCTCCCATCATTGCCATTGGGCTCTCCAGCAGCTCAAATCTTCCCATTCTCATTATTCTTTTTCAAAGGTGAGTTCTTTTTCAACATCCAGGGGTTCAGAGATAGACCCAACATTGTAAAGATAAACTTGTGATTCATATGTGAACTAAACAGAGTGGTTGTCTAAAGCTTTGTGGGAAAATGGGAAAGTAGACATCCATAAATATTCTCGTTCTTCAGTTTTCTTATAGTTAAGGTTGAGTATAGGATATTGGAAAATATTCCTCTTTTCCAACTTGAAATAAGCAACTGTCTTTATGAAAGGTACTATAATTAAGATAATGAAGGAGAGGTAGGAAATGTCACTGCTGTCTAATGTATGTCCATCCTCTCCTTCTTGTCACATTTCTAAATGGTCTAGCCCATCCCTTCTTATTTGCCCTTTCTCTTCTCACCTTTCCTATAAATCAAAACTATGATAATACCAATATATTTGTTTAGATTTTATGCCAATTGTCATAATGTCAGTATATTTTTATTAACCTGATTGGTTGCTTTGAACACTTGCATAAACTCAGCATAGCACATGTGTGTGTCTCTACCCCTTTTGAAGATTTAAACATCTTCATTCAAATCTCCCTTGACATCCAGTACTAGGAAAGGCTGATAGCTGATCCATAAAACTATTGTTAAATAGCTATGTTAGAGTAAAAATAACTTCTAACATTTCAATACATATCTGCATGTATTGAATATGGGAGAAATACATAACTTTCTTTAGCTTGGATATGATATAGCTTAATGCTTAGCAATTCAATACTGTAAAAAATTATCCCAAAACACATGCATTTCACAATGTAAAGGAAGGAGGAAGCCTAGATTATAGTTGGCTGTAATATAGGATGGAACAGAGTTTGCCTTGGGGAAGTGGTATGATTGTTCATTGAAAGGTTTTTACCTTTCACTGGAGAACTTCTTAAAGTTCTAAATGGGAGTGGAAATGTTTTAGAGGTAAGCAAATACAAAGGCACAGAGAATAAAAAGTATGTGCTGTGTCCAAAAGCCTATGAGTAGCAAGAGATTAAAAATTGGCTGCTAACAGGAGAAAGAGGTTGTAAAGCTAGCTAGGCACCAGCATGGAGAGCCTGTAATGCCACCTAAGTAGAGTGACCCTTACACTGGGGTGTCTGGAATGGCTAATGTCTATTATCATTAATAGCAACCTCAAGTCTCTCAAAAGTGTGTGGCTTAACTAGCAGATTATGTGATTATTCTGTACATATAGAACTGTGACATGGTAGTATGTCAGTGCTTTCCACAGTACATCCTACAGAATAAAGGCACTGAAAAATGTTAAAAGAGACACTGAAAAAAAGATTTCTATAAACTGTTGTGAAAATCATTTATGTGATATCTGTCCTTCTTGAACATTCACAATGCACGCGTACAAGTCCTGTAGTGTAGAAGGCTATTTAAATGTTTTAACAATTTTTAACCACAGAAATCTTTTCATCACAAGATGCAAAGACATCACAAAAGTAGGAATGTTTGTCTATTAACTGGAAGATTACTATAGGATAAGTGTTATGCTATAGGAAAATTAAACTTTAGCAGGCTGTATTAGTAGGAACAAACACTGGAGGTGGCAAGATACATTATTTAAAAAAATTTTTTTACGTATGTTACACTTTAACCCAGTATAGCAGATTGTATTTTCCAACATTAACATCACACATGAACTTCCAGAACCTTGCCACTCCACCATCAAGTGGTGGAGTCTACATTGGTTCATCTTTAAATTGAGTCAGCCTTTACAGCTGCCTCAACTGATAGGATGGTACAGAAGTTGAGTTATGTAACTTCTGAGTTTAGGTCATAAAAGGTGATACAGATTCTGCCTGACTTTCTCTCAATATATGCAATTTTGGAGCCCTGATTCATCCCATAAGAAGTCCAGCTACCCTGAAACTGTCCTGCTGGAGAAAACACATGGAGATAAAGAGAAATGCTTGAGGACTTCCAGCTGTTCCTCCATCAGCCATGGGCATCTTCCCAGCTCAGACGCTAAAAATGTGATAAGGACGACTCAGAGACAACTGCAGCCCCAGCCATCGTCTAACTACAACTACATGAGACACCCTGACAAAGAACTACCTAACTGGTTCCAGTCATTCACCACCCAAAACCATGACACATAATAATAAATGGCAGGTTTTGTTTATTGCCACAATATTTGATGTGGTCTGTTGTAAGGCGTTAGATGATTGGAGTATCTGGATCTGTGAAATATTTCAGAAACTTTAAAAACATGATTAAATACAATTTAAAAATTCAAAAGTGGGTGGAGAAAATTTAAACAGGAAACTAAAAGAAAGGTAAAATGAGGCAAATCCCCTAAATTTGTCAAAGATGTTTCCCAATGTGATTCTAAACTTTCTCACAGTCATAGACACTTCGATTTATTGCATAATCAGGCCTGACCAAGAATTGGGGTAGAGTCTTATGTAAAAGAGAATTATCTCTTACAAGGTCATGAGTGAAACGGCCAATGAGCATAGTACAGAGATCAGTCAAACTTTGTAGCATCACTTTATAAAGGATGTTAGGGGCTTAAAGTAGAAGTACAATAAGGGAATGAAATCTATTGGATGTGAACATCATCATCAACAACAAACAATATAAAAAACAAAGATTTTTAAATAACATTGATTTATCTTGACAAAAAAGAAGAGAGAATCAAATATGACTCTGAGACTATGAGTCCAGGTAACTAAAAGAGTGAAGCTTTCATTAGTAAAAAGTTGGAAAATAGGAAGAAAAATGTTTGCAAGAAAATTTTATTTGAAGTTGCGTAGATGGTCACACATCTAGATAGTAACAGCAGGCAGATTGAGAGAGAAAATGGAATGCAGAGAATTAGTCAGATTATAACAAATTGTCACATTTGTTAGTTATCTCCTTGGAGTTCAGAGTTGAAGCCGTGACAATCAATGAGACTGTTTGAAGGAACTGTTTCAGGAGAGAAGAGGAAAATGGAGAACACAAACCTCAAGGAATCACGGGTTAGCAAAAGACCTAGAGAAGAATTTAAAGAAAGACCATCAATATAAAAATAGCACAAATGAAGCAATAATAATCAAAACAAAGAGATTATCTGTAAGAGGAGAATGCTGAAATTGAGATGACCAGGTTCAACAAAATCACTGCTTTTTTTTTTTTATTGGAGATTTTCTGAATTTTGTAAAGCAATTCTAACAATATACTTGGAGGGTTAAAGTCTTAATGTCCCATAAATGAATGCCACTTCTAAACTAATTAAAACCAATCCCAAAATATTAGATCTTAAATATCAACTATTAAAATAATCACGGTAACTACTTAAGGGATCAACCATTTCTAGAAGAGCTTTCAAATTGAATTTGAATGAAATATAATGCTTTCATTGAAGTTTTTGCCTCAACTGTGCTTCTCAGATTGACAATGTACATCAGAACAAAATTCCAAATCCTTGACAACATGTGATAAGTAACCTAGGAGAGCTTATATATTTTTTTTCCCTTTATTTTGATTTCTACAAACATGATAGGCAGAAGAGAGAGAAGGAAAACAGTCTCTGATCCATAAAACATAGCAAGGGATCTTAGGTTGTATGATTTTTGTGTACATATAGGTCATTAGTTTCAAAAAGGAATCTTAAAGCTGCTAATGTTGTAGCAATAGAAAAAAATCATAAGCAACCACACGCTGAAGAAAACACTGAAATGAAGTGAAGATTTCTCAAGATTAGTTTTCCTAATCCACTAATTAATCAGATAAATTGCCTTCTTATGTAAAATGTTAAGCCTTTTACATATTGAAGCACACGCATAAACACACATATATAAATGTGTGTGTGTGTAAATTAGAATGTGAATGTGAATGTGTGTGTGACCCACATATACACAGTTAACTTTTATTTTTCCGGACAGATCTTCCTGTCCAGAGACCCTGAAAAATTCCCTCACATTCCAATATCTTTTATCATACCATTGTCTCTATTAGTAATACCCTTAAACCTCTGGTATAATTATTCAACCTTACCTGTTATTCAAATCTAATTTAGGTCACTTTCTTCTGTATTTGTCTCATGAAAGGGTCATGTTTGTCTTTTTCACCACTGTATGCATTGCAGAGTACGTGCTGAATAACTACTGTTATGATTGTACCTTTTAAAATTACTAGAATTCATAAGTCTATACCAACTCATTCCTTTTCTGAACCCCTAGACCACATGTAAACTAGATCCATTATATTATTACTATAGACCATATTTATTTGGTTTGGGCTTCTTTCTCTTACATATAATTTCTTTCTTCACATGACATTTAGAAGAATTTGAAAGATGTGGACAATTGAATTAACATGAATTGAAATAAAAAGATAAGCTTCTCTTCCCAGCACCAACATGAATGTAAAATCTATGATCAAACATCTGTTTTCAATGTCAGCTGCAAATTCATTCTTTCATAATTCTACACCTCCTTGTTAAAGTTAAGTGTGGGAGAGACACCAACAGTTATCAAGAACAGAAGATAGCTATGGAAACAATAAAAGCTGATTTAGGTAGACAGGATGTGTGGTGTGTGGGTTTGAGAGGTTACGTGTGAATGAAACACTCACTGTCACAAGGACACTTTTGAGGCTTGTACTGACCACACAACTAGAAAACTGGTATTTCAAATGTAATGTAGTCCACTCAAGTACAAATATCTTTCAGAAAACAACAAAACAAATTAAATCAAAACAAAACTGTGGAATTAAAAGTTGCACTCTTAATCAATATTGTAGAGCACCAAGTGTTGTATAACAGAGGAGGAGACGAGGAAAGGGAAAAGAGAAAGGCAAGACAAAGTAGGAAGTGGAAAGAATGAGAAGGAATTGAAACAGTAGTAGAACTTTGCCTTAATCGGACTGCAAAATACTGACTTCTCCAAATCCTTCAGCTGACTCAAGAGTTTGAAAAAAAAGTTGATTAAGATTTTGAAGTGGCAGGAAAGGAACGCCCCTTCTAACTCTCACCAGAGCCAGGCAATAGTAGTCCCACTCTATAGCTCAGGGCTGAGCTCATCAAGCTGGCTCTGGAACCAAGATGCCGGCTGTGCCACTGTGCTCCCTTAATGCGTAGCACAAACCCATTTACTTGTTTAATTTTGCTTCTTTTTGGTAAATAATTTACATAGTTTTGCATTAGCTCAATTTGCAAAAATTGAGCAAACAGTGCAATTTTCTGTAATTATGCCAGTGCAAGACAGAAGTAAAGTCTGGCTGAGAGAGGCTTTATCTGAACTGAAAAGACATTTGGTGGAAATGGAGCATGAGAAGAAAATGAAGATCTACTTAAATTGGCTCTGGCCAAAGTGAGAAGGAACAGAATACAATTCAGCTAACACTCTAGCTGAACTAAAAGTCTTTGTTTTCCCTCTTATTCTCTAAAAGTTGTCAGGTGGGTATATGTATACCACACATATGGTATTATGCCTGCCCTCGCAGAGAGGAAACAGATTCCATTCTGATGCCTATGATGTGATTTTCTCACTCAAACATATATACTCCTTATTTGACTAAACTTACTTATTCTTCAATTTGATCCTCTGTTTTGCACACCTTCCATTCATCCCAAAACATCCTACAAGAGCTAAATCATGAAAGTAAAGATTGAGGTTAATTTTGTCAAATCCCAACTATAGGCGTGGCTCTACCTAGAAGTGCCTGATGGAGTCTGAAGAGCTTGAGGGGTAGGCACTTATTTACAACTCTGGGCATGGGGCAGCAGGGTACTCATTTGAGTATCTCTGCTAATCTCTGAATTGTGGAAAATTGGGATGACCAGACTTTCCATTCTTCTGTAGTTGGAACATGGTCTAGAAAGGTGATATGGTTTGGCTGTGTCCCCACCCAAATCTCAACTTGAATGGTATCTCCCAGAACTCCCTTGTGGTTGTGGGAAGGACCTGGGGGGGGGCAATAATTTAATTATGGGGACTGGTCTTTCCCATGCTATTCTCGTGGTAGTGAATAAGTCTCACAAAATCTGATGGGTTTATCAGGGGTTTCTGCTTTTGCTTCTTCCTCATTTTCTCTTGCTGCCACCATGTAAGAAGTGTCTTTCACCTACCACTGTGGTTCTGAGGACCTCCCCTGCCATGAGGAACTGTAAGTTTTACTTCCCAGTCTTGGGTATGTCTTTATCAGCAGCATGAAAATGGACTAGTACAGTAAATTGGTACCAGTAGAGTGGGGCATTGCTGAAAAGACACCTGAAAATGTGGAAGTGACTTTGGAACTGGGTAACAGGCAGAGAGGTTGGAACACTTTGGAGGGCTCAAAAGAAGACAGGAAAATGTGGAAAAGTTTGGAATTTCCTCAAGAATTGTTGAATGGCTTTGACAAAAATGCTGATAGTGATATCAAAAATAAGATCTAGGCAGAGGTGGTCTCAGATGGAGATGAGGAACTTGTTGGGAACTTCAGCAAAGGTGACTCTTGTTATGTTTTAGCAAAGATACTGGCAGCATTTTGCACCTGCCCTAGCGATTTATGGAACTTTGAACTTGAGAGAGATGATTTAGGGTATCCGGGGGAAGAAATGTCTAAGCACCAAAGCATTCAAAAGGTGACTTGGGTGCTGTTAAAATCATTCCATTTTAAAAGGGAAACAGAGCATAAAAGTTTAGAAAATTTGCAGTAGAAAATAAAAATCCATTTTCTGAGGAGAAATTCAAGCCAGCTGCAGAAATTTGCATAAGTAGCAAGGAGACTAATCTTAATCCCCAACACTATGGGGAAAATGTCTCCAGGTCATGTCAGAGACCTTCACAGCAGCCACTCTCATCACAGGCCTGGAGGCCCAAGAGGAAAACGTGAATTTGTGGGCTGGGCCCAGGGTCCCCATGCAGTGTGCAGTCTAGGGACTTGGTGTCCTGTGTCCCAGCTGCTCCAGCCATGGCCGAAACAGGCCAACAGAAAGCTCCAGCTGTGGCTTCACAGAGTGGAAGCCCCAAGCCTTGGCAACTTCCATGTGGTATCGAGTGTGCGGGTGCACAAAGTCAAGAATTTAGGTTTGAGAACCTCCGCGTAGATTTCAGAAGATATATGGAAATGCCTGGTTGCCCAGGCAAAAGTTTGCTGCAGGGGCAGGGCCGTCATGGAGAATCTCTGCTAGGGCAGTATGGAAGGGAAATGTGGGTCCAGAGCCTCCCATAAAGAGTCCCTACTGGGACACTGTCTAGTGGAGCTGTGAGAAGAGGGCCACTGTCCTCCAGACCCTGGAATGGTAGATCCACTGACAGCTTGCACCGTGTACCTGGAAAAGCCTCGGACACTCAATGCCAGCCCATGAAATCAGCCAGGAGGGAGATTGTACCCTGCAAAGTCACAGGGGCAGAGCTGCCCAAGACCATGGGGACCTACATTTTGCATCAGTGTGACCTCGATGTGAGACCGGGAGTCAAAAGAGATTATTTTGGAGCTTTGAAATTTGACTGCCCCACTGGATTTCAGACTTGCATGGGCCCCGTAGCCCCTTTGTTTTGTCCAACTTCTCCCTTTTGGAATGGCTATGTTTACCCAATACCTGTACCCCCATTGTATTTCGGAAGTAACTAGCTTGCTTTTGATTTTACAGGCTCATAGGTGGAAGGGACTTGCCTTGTCTCAGATGAGGTTTTGGACTGTGTACTTTTGGGTTAATGCTGAAATGTTAAGACTTTGGGGTACTGCTGGGAAGGCATGATTGGTTTTGAAATGTGAGGACATGAGATTTGGAGGGGCCAGGGGTGAAATGATATGGTTTGGCTGTGTCCCCACACAAATCTCAGTTTGAGTTGTATCTTCCAGAATTCTCCTGAGTTGTGGAAGGGACCCACAGGGAGGTAATTAAATCATGGGGTCTAGTCTTTCCCATATTATTCTCATGATAGTGAATAAGTCTCACAAGATCTGATGGTTTTATCAGAGGTTTTTGCTTTTGCTTCCTCCTCATTTTCTCTTGCCACCGCCATTTAAGAAGTGCCTTTCACCTCTCACCATGATTCTCAGGCCTCCCCAGCCATGTGGAACTCTAAGTCCAATTAAACCTCTTTTTCTTCCCAGTCTCAAGTATGTCTTTATCAATAGTGTGAAAACAGACTAATACAAAAGGGATAGTTTGCTTCTATAAATTAAGGAATGCAGAGGAGACTCCCTAATCTCCTGGTAATGTGATCCATTTAGGTAATGGGTCTGGATGAGTCTAATTCCAAATTAGTTTCTTTTTTATTCTCTTTTTTGCTTGTTTATTTTGACTGACGTGATCTGGTCTGGTGGGTTCTGTCAATATGTAAGTACAACTTTAGGAAATTGACTTCTTATCTTGAAGCCTTCGTTTCCTTCTCTTTAAATGAAGGTGCTATATTATATATTGTCTAAAATCTCTGGAAACTAAGTAGTTTTTATCAGAATCTTACTGGAAATATATTAATTAAAAGGCTGATATTATTCTCTTTGAATATCTAAAAGTAAAGTAGAAATAATCTTAAGACTCACATAAGAATTAAGTGAGCTTTGAGCTCTGAACCTAGAGAATGGTTTCCCTCTCTGAAAACACAGATAAAGGGTTAATCTGAGTGTTTGTAAATGGGTAAATTTCACTAAATTCCATTCCATGTCTATGTGTTTTTGTGAAACCATCTACTTAATATTTTATGTAAAATGTGTGCATATTAATTATACACTATTACTGCAGTGAGCATCTAATGTTTCTGCTTACTCAATATAAATCATATTTTGCACATGACAACCACCCAATTTGCCTATATGGTACCATCCAACTACAACTCCAAGTCACTTTATTGAGACTGTCAAATCTTATGCCCCATTCTCTCAACAAATGGGTTAGTCTAGGTTTGCTAATCCTACATGTCATTCGTCTGACCTTAGTGACTGATATGGACTAGGTATTGACCTTCAGCTACATCAATCAGAATCTTCTCTGAGGTTTGATAGATGAATTCTGAGGTAGGGAAAGGTCTTTTTTATGCATTTAGAAAATAGCATATAGAAAGTAACCCCCAAACTACCAGAGGTTATATTTTTAGCCATGTTAGAATACTCGCTAGAGAATAAAATCATCATACTGAGGCATCAGAGATGGGACATGGACAGAGGGAGAGCAATAGAGAAAGAGAAAGGCAATGATCTGACCTGGATCTGGCTGTGCACACAGTCTGATTTACTGCCCTTGGACTGCCCTGATACATGAACCAATATAACGCCCTTTGTGGAAGATGAGATTGCTGCTCAAAAGTACGTTTTCCCCTTCTACCACCTTCATGGGAAGGATATACTTTCCCTTTACTTTGATGCTGAGTTAATCCCTATGACTTGCTTTGCCAATAGGATGTTAAAAAATGTGAGGTAAACAATGGCTTAAAAGATATTTGCTCCATTGGGTTTGTCCTGGGCTGCTTCTTTTGTCACCATGAAAAGCATTACTTATCCTTTCAGCCTGAGCTTCATAATTTATATACATGGAACAGACATAAGCCCAACCCACAGTAAGAAGCCAAGCTCAGCTATATCTGCAGCTTAAAGCTGAGCTGTTCAACTGAGACCAGCTGACCCACACATTCTTGAATGAAAATAAATTATTGTTATTTTAAGCCACTGAGTTTTGGATGTGGTTTGATACAGACCAATAGCTGATATATGCCTTTTTAAAATGTAACCTAGTTTGAGTCAGGAATCAGTTGCTTGCTACTGAAAGAATTTTGACTAATATGCAAACTTTCATTTTTTTGAAATAAACCTGTGAAATAATAGTCTGAGCTTTTATTAATGGGAAAATTCTAGGATCCATTTCACTCTGAAATTTTACATGCAATAGATAGGAGGGATGTAAGAAAAGCTGAAGAATAACATCTGAGACCACAAGAAGCTGAGAAAATAAGAATAAATGGGAGTAGTAATATCAAATGATGGAAAGTAGTCACAATAATTCTAGCTACTGACTTCAAATTTCTAAAACTCATATTATTAACTTGCATAATGTTAGAAATGATCCAACTAAGTTTTCATCCACCCTACCGATTCTCCACCCATCTCTCTCTCTCTCTCTCACACACACACACACACACGTTGTAGACCAATATATATGAAAAACAAGAACGAAACGTTAAAACTATTTGAAAAAACTACTCAGGAGAAAAACTAGAATAATATTCAGGTCTGTAAAGCTCTTTTGGTCAAATAGAGTACTTTTGCCCTTATTTTATTTAATGCATCTTCCAAAAGTCATAATACGTAATTGCCACATAACCAAGGAGACTGATTTTTGGTCCATGGAATTCAATTGTTAATTAAGATCAGTGAAAAAACAATTTTGACAGTAAAATTGTTTTAACAAGAGAAAGTGACAACCTCATTGATTTTTTTGGTGGCCAGCCTCTGCATAGTCAATATGATGCCCATAGAAAGTGCCATTTTTAAAAATTCATAAGTGTCCAGGTCAAAAGGAACCATATCCAGCCCTAACATAAGAGCCACTCTGCATTCCCAAGAAATGCTGGACTTAGAGCTTGACCATAAGGGACTTTCAGATGTTCTCTCCTGTGGAATAAAGACATGCAGGAAGAAAACTACAAATGCAGATTCAATGCTGGGAGAAATGATTTGTGGAACTCATTCATGTTGTTCAGCCAACATGTTTGCTATTGTTACTCTTCCTCCAAGAACATGGAAAGGCTGCACTTTCTTGCATCCCTGAGTTTAGTTGAGGTTAGGTGACTTACATTGGCTAATCAAACGTTAACAGAAGTGATGCTACTTTCAGACAAAAGTCTTACAAATCTTTATGCAACTTGCTACCTAACCTGTACCCTAGCAGATGACCAGCAGTGTTCAAAAGTGAAGTCTCCCCTGGTGTCTGCCTGAGGATGACATGGGACAGAAGACCCTGCTGACCATAGGTGGAGACATGGAATAAGCACCTTTTGAAGCCACTGAATTGTGAGGTTGTTTGCTACTGTAGTATAATTGAGCTCTGACTGACATAAGGGATCTTAATACATCAGCAGAAATAGCAATAATATGTGCTAGGATCTCAGGCATATTTTATAGTGAATTTCGTCTCCTTTTCAGCTGTTGGTTCTTTTGAAGATAACGAGAGGTTGACTAATGCTAACCCTTTTGCATAGTCACAGTAAGCTTATTCCCTTTAGTTCTTTTCTTTTAAAATAAATTTCAACCTTTAATTACTTTGTGTGTGGGAGTGTGTGGATGAGAAGATGTGATAGAAGATGAGGTTTTATTAATTTTAGTTACTTCTGATGCTTTTCAATATTACTGGTGTTTCTCCTTTCCCTCCTTCTTGGAAAGCAGTAAAAGAACATTACAAAAAAGCAATCTTTCACACTTAAAGGAAAGCCAATGCCCTGTTTGGGCATTGTTGTCAAAACAAACAAACAAAAAGCATAAGCTGTGTCTCTCCAATAACTGTGAAATTCCTTTGTCCTTAGAGTGGGCTGCTTCATGTATCTTGGCCAAGTTGTGCCTTTCTTTCTTTATAAATGAAGCCAGTGTGATCTCTAAAGAGATAAATGATGAATAAGGTGGAGGCTATTTATAGTCTGGCTAGGAAAAACAATTTCACTTAACAAGGATGTCGGTTAAAATAATTAATGTAGATCAAGTGGACATGTGAATAGAACAGCCTGTTGGAAAGTGATTAAATAGACAGCCTGATCCAGAAGGAAATATACTACTCAGATTACCAGGGATCATTTCTCTCAGTGACTGGGGCAGTTATTGGTTAGATGTTCACCAAAGCTTTTGAAGCACCAGGCAACACCTTTCTTGAATTCATTGAACATAGTGATGCAAGATATTTTCTTGACCACTTCGTGGGACTCAGGACAGGGGTGCCCAATTTACTCAACCCACCCCACTCAACCTCTCCCAGGAGGGAGCACGCGAGCAAACCAGTGCAGGAACCAGAGCAAGCAATTGAAGGAACCGGCCAGCAGCTTCAGTGCCGGCAGGAGCAAACTCCATTCTCTCAGTCTGCCTTGATCCACCACTGGAGGGAGTGTGTAGGTGAGTGTAGGAACAGGGCTGGCAGTTTTAGCGCCAGCAGGAGCAAACTCTGTGCAGGCCCCACAGCAGCATCCAGGTGGGGGTGGGTGCCTGTGATCCCAAGGCCCCAGAGGACTTTTTACATTGCCCTCTTAGCTCTGCCGTCCACAGTTGCAGCGTGTTACCAGCTCAGTGGACCCTTTGCCTCATTGTGAGATGGCTGTCCTCTGCCAGCAAGGGCAAAAGGGCAGTGTGTAAACCTATTTGGGTACTTGTACTTAGTGCATCCCAAATTCTTGTCCAATGCCCAAGAGGAATGAGGTCATGCAGATGAACTGAAGGATGGTGAATGCGAAGAACTTTATTGAGCCATGAAATCAGCCCTCAGTGGAGAGGGGAGCTGGAAAGTGAATGGGAAGAGCAGGTCACTCTTATCTGAAGTCAAGCCACCTCTCTGCCTCTTTCTTCTGAGGTCATGTTGCTTAATTCAGCTGCTATCTCAAAGTCACCTCATTCCAATGTCCAGCTGCTTTTTCCCTCTGCCAGCTGAGTCTGGGGTCTATATGGGCACAGTATGGGGGGCAGGGCAAGCCATAGGTGGTTTTGGAAAAGGCAACATTTAACTGGTAAAAAGACATTCAGAAAGAACCAATTGGGAAAGAGTGGGAACACAGGGATGGAAGTTCTCACTTTGGACTGTGAATTCCAGGCTTTATGGCTCGAAGGTGGGGTTTTGCCAGGGACATGCCACTGTCTGCCGAGAATTTCTGTGCCTTCTGTCACTATCAGTAGGATGCACTCACATTGAACAAAACAAGGGGGGTTTGTGTTTAGAATATCTCTCCTATTTAAATTAGTTTTCTGTCTTTTATTTTATTTTATTTTATTTTTGAGATGGAGTTTTGCTCTTGTCACCCAGTCTGGAGAGCAATGGCACAATCTCGGCTCACTGCAACATCTGCTTCCCAGGTTCAAGTGATTCTCCTGCCTCAGCCTCCTGAGTAGCTGGGATTACAGGCAGCTGCCACCATGCCTGGCTAATTTTTGTATTTTTAGTAGTGATGGGGTTTTGTCATGTTGGCCAAGCTGGTCTCAAACTCCTGACCTCAGGTAATCTGCCCACCTTGGCCTCCCAAAGTGCTGAGATTACAAGCATGAGCCACCATGCCCAGCCGGATTTCCCATTTTAAGTCTTCCTTTGTATTCAGAGATTACAGACATGTTAGTAAAACGTGTAACTTTTGGCCAAGCACAGTGGCTCTCGGGAGGCTGAGGTGGGAGAATTGCCTGAACCTGGGAGGCGGAGGTTGCAGTGAGCTGAGATCAAGCCACTGCACTCCAGCCTGGGTGACAAGAGGGAAACTCTGTCTCAAAAAAAAAAAAAAAAAAAAGTGTATCTTTTATTTGGCAACCATGTGTTGAGTACCTTCTGCATGTTTACCATGGCAATAATGTTTACCATGGTAGTAAGGATTCACATTCACACCAAGTAGAAATTATCCTTGAAGAACATATGCTAAAAAGAAAATAGCACATCAGAGAACTAAAACTATAAGTTTAAGTGTCTATATAAGTCTAAATAGAACTTCAGAAGTAAGAGAGAGCAGCCTGTGCAGGTGAGGTTAGACAAAAATTCATGAAAGAAACTAGGTCTTAAAGAACCAGCAGAATTCACAGGCAGAAACTAAAGGTGGATTTCTCAACCCTGTTGACCAGCCTGGAAGAAAGGCAATGTCACTGAGAGGCCACGAAGATTACTTCCATTGAAAGAGAGGGTGGGAGATTTTCATACTAATTCCAACAGTGGACATCCAAATTCAGGCACAAATCGCAAAGCTGGATAGTCTGAAGAGTTTGGATAATTAGGTTTAACCCACCAAAAGCGCAGTGAGCTTGGGTCACATACCTCCACTCTGGTTCAACTGAATGATAATGAAGCCACAACATCATGGCTTCCTAAGACTAGGGAAGTGCAAACCAAAACTCTCAAACTTTTTTCCCAATCTGGAATCTGGTCTTACTCATATGCACACATTCCTGTTGTGTTGTGAAATGAAAACACTACCTCAGAATTATTTCTTTCATAGCACTTGTAATTTCTATTCCTAATGATTCTTTTTTTTTTTTTTGAGATGAAGTCTTGCTCTTGTCACCCAGGCTGGAGTGCAATGACAATCTCAGCTCACTGCAACCTCTGCCTCTCGGGTTCAAGCGATTCTCCTGCCTCAGCCTCCCGAGTAGCTGGGATTACAGGTGCCTGCCAAAAAACCCAGCTAATTTTTGTATTTTTAGTAGAGATGGGGTTTCAACATGTTGACCAGGCTGGTCTTGAACTCCTGACCTCAGGTGATCCGCCCGCCTCCGCCTCCCAAAGTGCTGGGATTACAGGTGTGAGCCACCGCACCCGGCTGATTCTCTATTTTTAGAAAGAAAAAAATAATGGATCTTGCAAAAAGTTCTATGTGAGTTTCAGGGAGCATGGTAGCCACATGTTCTCTATTTCCTGCTGGTCAGGTAACTTGGCAAAGAAGACTTATTTATTGATAAAGAATACTCCTATTTAGACTTCTAAGTTCATTTTATATAGCATGATTATATAAAGTATATAAACCTTGAAAGAATGCAGAACCAAATGGCATTTAAAGAACTTTGCAATCCTAGAATTCTATGATTCTCTAATATGTGAATGACACTTGTCAAATAACTATCAGTATAAACAAGTACAGTGTTCCTTGTAGATTCATGTCTGAAGAGGAAGAGAAATTCCAAGATGTGGTGTGGCATACCTGAATGAGAAAAGACATTAGACTCACAGACTGGGATTCAAACATTCTCCTCACACTTACGAACTCCCATGAGCAAGTTACTTCAAATCTCTGCCTCAACTTCAGCATCAACAAATGATATTTACTGTAACAGATTGTGGTGAGGTAAAGTGATATAACATGCACAAAGAACCGATCAATACTAGATGCTTCGTAAATATTACCAGGCTCCCTGCTTTGGAATTGGTTAATTCCAAAGAAGGAATTGAGCAATTGAGTGAGTGTCTTAAAAATAGAGGACATGGAGCTCATTAAGTTTCTGACTTCTCATAAACATTCATATCTGGATAAGCATCTGTCTCTGTTATGGCCCCCAAATTTCTGCATGTAGTAAGAACTATCAAATAACTTCTAGTAATGCCAAATTTTAGTTTTTAAATCTATTAAAAATTTTTCATTTAAAGGGATTGCTGACTTACCTAAAGTCACAGAAAATAAATACAATTTTGTAGTAGAAAATAGATTTCTTGACTTTTAGTTCCAAGCACTTTTTTTCAAATGTAAATATGCATGGAGGAGTTTAAAGCAATTCCATCTGAATCTATTCCTCCCTCTCTCCCTTTGCTGTGTACTTCAATAGGAGGCTTTCAAAAGTGGCCTTTCTCAGCCCTTCCCATGTGGCTCATGGTAAGGGCAGCTTTCTACAGAAAGAAACTGTCTTCTTGATGTGAGGAGAATCAGAGGAGTTAGCCGAGTCCAGCCTTAACAAGTGGAAACCCAAGACTCAACAGCCAAGGAGATGAAACACAAGTCTAAACTGCCTGAGATGTAATTACAGTGAGGCATCCTGCACCTGGATTTCAGAGTTTGGTGAACATTGCATTAGATTTGACAGAGAACAGATCTGGAACAAAGAAGAGGGTAATGAAGTAACTGCAATAGTGGCCCCAAGTCCTTGCCTGGTTGTGTTAAACTGAATTAAAGACCACAGACCAGGAAGACAAACACAATTATACTCATTTTAGTAAAAATTATTTGAAGCAGACTGTTTCTTCTTAAACTGTCTGTCAATGAGAAAATGGAGGTTTTAAAAATAGGAAAAGTTTATGGATAGACAAGTTACTTCAGGGCATGTGGTGCTATGGTGGGGCAAGGAAGTGCAGATTAGAATAAGAGGGTATCAGAGTGGGAAATTTCCAATGATCCAAATATTGTATGATTATTTTGGGAATGGGGTAAAAAAGGGAATGGGAAGCGCCTAGGAAAACCCATGTCCAAAACAGAATCATTTCAAATGATTTCCCAGGTCTTCATATATGTGTCCGATTAAAACATTTTATTCTCTCCAATCCTTTGTGTGTTAAAAGTTATTTTCATCAATGGCAAAGTAGTGCCTCCTTTTTAAAATCAATAAATAGAGAAATGATGTTTAAAGAAAATTCTACAAACCAACATGGGTTTTTTCAATGACTGATTTAAATTAGAGTTTTCTTGGTAAACCAAAAAATAAGAATAAAACTCATGAAAATAAGGATTTCCAACTTCACAACTTCCAACCCACGCTTTGCCTCATCACCCTGGCTTCCATTTGAGAATTCGTCTCAGACAGATGGTAGTGAGTTAACAAGTCTAGACTGTAGGAGTATATATCTGCATTTGCATCTATATGATTATATAGAATAATTTTTCACTGAAATGGCATGCATCATTGGGATGAGCTCCAGGACTTTACGACTTTCCTCTACTCAGTTGAGTATGGCATGTGTACAATTCACTCTGGCCACTACAAAAATTCTACCACAGCTGGAGTAGAGAGCAACAGCTGCTTGCCAGCACACGGCAACATGGCACAACAGTTCAGAATCATAAATGAAGAAGACAGCCTTCAATAGACACTGCAGGGGGAATTTAAAGCGAGAGGAAGCAATTAGCTGAACTGGAACAGAGCCAGGGAAGCAAGGCAAGATTCTCTGCAACTTTGGGAAGGCGAGTGCAATGTGTGATACATGAGCACATTTCTAGTCTAGGCTCATAGGCCAAGGTACTAGAACAGGAGTGAATTAGCCACAAGGTAATCCTGCTTGGACTGGTAAGGTAAAACAGCTCCCTGTCCTCAACCCAGAATACCTTTATTTTCCCCTAATAGGTCTCTTATCTAAGTATGCACCCAGCCCCAACCCTGTTTGGCTTATGAGATCTGACAAGATCACAGCTTGAGGGAGAAGGTCTGTAACACTCTCTGACAGTGGTTGACTTGGCTTTTAATAGAAATGGGCAGAAATGTAGAGACCTTGTACATTTGAACACACAAGATTGGCCAGCTTTCATCGCAAAAGCTTCTGAGCCTCTCCGTGGCAGCTGGAGTGAAGACCTATGAGCTGATCTGGAAAATACGTCCTTTCTTTCTAATGGGAGCCACCACATTGCGTTCCTTTAATTACACCATGTCATGTCGTGTTCCCCTGTGAAATGACACAGAGGAACATGAGGTGACCTGGGATAACTGTGATGAATTGCATTCCGAAGAGAGGCTCGCTTTGAAAGGCATCTGGTGTGGGAAGTAGGTACTTCTAGTGTGCTACATGTCTGTGAAGTCATGGATGATTTTCCCATTGCATATCACAAATATTTAATGGTAAGATTATGTGCGTGCTGAGAGAGTCTTTCTGTCAAGTTTCATTTTATTTTTATTGGTGAAGCATAATAGTAATTTTATGCTGAAAATAATAAATATTATAATCATTAAGTAAATAAAAGTAGCGACTTTCAAAGGGATTAGTGTTTCATAATCAGATTAGATGATGAAACTAACATCAGAGAGGGGTTCATTCTTACAGTAATTTGTTTCCTGAATTTGAAATTAGAAAGATCATTAAGAGAAAGCAACAACTGTCTAATCAGCCATTAGGTAGGATTATTTTCAAGAAGTTTTTTTGAAGTTTTAATACAGGCTGAAACCAAACATCTAGATGTGATTTGAACAATATGGTTGTCACTAATCACATGAGGCTATTTAAAAGTAAATCAATCCGGGCCATATAAGGTCACCTAATTTTCAACAAAAGTGCCAAGAATACATACTTGGGAAAAGACAGTCTCTTCAGTGAATAGTTCTGAAACTGGATATCAACATGCAAAAGAATGGAATTGGGCCCTCATCTTATAACTTGCACAAAAGTCAACTAAGCATGAATTAAAGACTTAAGAATAAGAACTAATACTTTAAAAATTCTAGAAGAAAATACAGGGAAAGACTGCATTTGTCTTGGCAATGCTTTCAGTGAATAAAAGCAAAAATGAACAAGTGGGACTACATCAAACCAAAATATTCTGTATAGTAAAGGGAATCACGAAGACAGTGAATTGACAGCTTGTAAAATTGGAAAATACATTTGCAAATCATATATTTGATATGAGGTTAATTTCCAAAATATATAAGAAACTTGTACAATTCAATAGGAAAAAAAACACACACACACAAAAACAGAATGAAGCTGGGTTATTAAATTTAATTTATAAACGGGCCAAGAACTTAAATATTTCTCTAAAAAAGCATACAAATGGCTAACAGGTCTATGAAAAAAAATTCTCAATGTTGCTAATTATCAGGAAAATGCAAATTGAAGCCACAAGATATCATCTAACATCTGTTAGGATGGTTATGGAAAAAAAAGACAACTAGGTTTGATGAGGATGTATAGAAATTGGAACTCTTGAATGCTTGGTAGGAATGAAAAATGGTGCAACTGCTATGGAAAATAATATGTAGGTTCTCAGACAGTTGAAAATAAAATTACCTGATGATCCAGGAATCCCACTTTTGGGTATTTATACAAAAGAATTGAAACTAAGATCTTAAAGAGATATTAGCACTCCCACGTTCATTGCTGTACTATTCACAATAGCCAAGATAGAAAAGAAAAACAAATTCAATGTCTATCAAAAGAGGTATGAATAAAGAAAATTGGCATAAACTTACACAAGGGAATATTATTTAGCCTTAAAAAAATCTTGTAATATTTTACAACACAGATGAACCCTGAGGATACTACACTAGGTGAAATGAGTCAGTAACAAAAAGACAAAGACTGTAGGATTCCACATATATGCACTATTTAAAATGGTCAAACTCATAGAAGCAGAAAGCAGAATGATGGCTGTCAGGGGCTGGGTGGAGGGAGAAATGGAGAGTTGCTATTCAGTGGGTACAAAGTATTTATTTTGCAAGATGAATAGGTTCTCAAGATCTGTAAAACACTGTGCCTATAGTTAACAATGCTGCATTGCATACATAAACATTTGTTGAGGATAGATCTAAGGTGGTGTTCTTAGCACAACAACAAAAAAATAAAATAATCAAAAATTTTTAAAGTAAAATAAATAAAACACTAAAACTACACACTCAGTTCCTAAGCTGCAGTAGCCACATTTCAAGTGTCATATGGTCACCTTTGGCTAGTGGCTGGCATATTAGAAAGCGTGGATGCAGATCATTTCCATCATGGCAGAAAGTCCTGAAACACAGCCTGGATGAGCAAAGAAAACAGAATGTCATCTACATATTTCTGATTTTCACACATACATTGCAATGTACAGTAAATATCTGGATAATCAAATGTATTTTTTAACTTTTTTGTTCAGATGCTTTCACAACATAGGCAAAGCTTCTCTTTTTTTGCCGTAGTGAGATTGTACATTTATTTTCTCTTAGCTTGCTATTATTTGTAAATGGTGTGATTCCCCAACAAAATGTCAAGAATCCAGGTTTCCCTAGAATGTAAGTGAGCACTATTAATAGATAAAACCATCCTGGAGATTTAGTTCCCTGTGTTCTCGATAGAATGGAAACCTACTCGCAGAAAGCCCACATAGAGAAGTTAGCAGAGATTTTAGTTAGGAAAGACCAGCTCATAATTTCTGAATCATGCTTCCATTTTCTTAACCATAGAATTACCTCTTACAAAAATACAAAAACATCAGTCTATTTCTCTTATTCAGACAAAGAAGCAGGAATAATATTCATGGTTTTTAAAAGTTATTTGTAAAATGTCCCTCCATGTAATACAAACATATGTTTGAAAATCATGTCTTAGAAAAAAACAATACCAAATTCTGCATTCTTTCCAGGCATTCATATTTTCCCCGATAAAAGCTTTTAGAGATGATTAGAGAAAATATTTTTTTCCCATTTCACAGATAGGAAAAATAGTAACTGCACCACTTGGTTACAGACTTAGGAGTAGGAAATAGAAAATTTGACATAAAAAACAGGGTGTTCCATAGGGTGAATTTTTAGATTTCCCACCTTGAGACTCAGGTTCAAAGAATCTTAGCAGCACAGAACTGAGAGCAGAAGAAATGGGATTTTATGCATTGAGTGGTGAGTAACACCCAGCTCCTGTCTTAAAAAAAACAAAACAAAACAAAAAACACCTTTTTCTTTGTGGAGGGCATGACATGGTTTATACAAGCAAGTGGTACTGCTTCTCTCCCCAAATGCATTATTATTAGTAATGTGATTTTCCTAATAAGCTGTGGGTAGCTTTTCAATATACTAAACAGGTACAAGAAACTACATAACTTACTGTGCCTTTAACATTTTATAATTACAAGCTAGAAGCTATTGGAATGAGGTGGTAAGGGTGAAGCATTGTACTAAAGCTGGAAAAAAATCAATACCTGCTCCTGAGATAGGGTGCTTGACCAGAAAGGATATTACAAGATACAAAGGAGCAGATATGAAATACTATTTCTCTGATTTTGTTTTTAATCTTATTGCATCAGCAGCACAAAACACACATCGGGTAGACCTTACAGAGGCACCATAATTCATTGTTGATTTCATAAGATTATCTGCATGTGTATGAAATGTAAATTGTATATTAATTTCTGAGATTTCCCTTCTCCTAGGAATTAACACCCCACTTTTAAATGAGAAAATCCTGTAACTTTACATGGTAGCCCATTTAATCTCCCACTTTTAGCCTAGTAAATTTGGGCAAGCTATTTTACTTCTTTGAGCTTCAGTTAACTCATAGACATAAAATAATTTGAACACTAGTCTCTAAATCCCAGCTCTACAGTTTTGTGAGTATACAATTTCCTAAACTGACCATTTCTGATACCGTTTTCATGTCACCTTTTTTAAAATAAAATACTGGAACTCAATTAGAAATCTCTCATTCAGGCTTTTTGCTTACTCTTAATATCAGCACTTGTTACACAACAAGGACATGCCACATACGCTTCCAATTCCACCTCCCTGGCAATACTTGCAGCCTGAGCCTGTTCTGCTGTAGATTAACACATCTAGCACTAAGCCCCAACCTCTCCCTCATCACTCTGCTTTTCTAAGGTCATTTTTCCTTTGATCAAAATAAATTTTGGCCTATTGGACTAATTTTCATGAAATAATAGATTAAGTGTTGAGGGATTTTAATGATCTAACACAAGCATATCATTTTACAGATGAAGAAACTGAGACCCAGAAAGCTTAATGATCGTTCAAAGTCCTCAAACCAGTTAAAGACAGACCAAGATTAACTGTGGCCTCCTGATTAATATTCAATGGTTTTTAGAGTATTTTGTTCACTTTTTAACTTCTATCCTGAATATATTATCATTGTTTCTTATGGTATTAAGTCCACCTAGTACGTAAAAATTTCCCCAAGGCAAAACCTCTCAGAAGAGTTTTATGTCTTTGTTCATGAATACACTCTTTCAATAGGATACAATGAGAAAAGGTGATTCTCGGCATCCTCTTTCTGTAATAGCGATGGTGTCACCTAGAATGTGAGCAAAGGATTGGCCAGGTATAGAACAGTACCAGCTATGTGCCGCTTTGATCTGTTTGTTTGTTTATTGGTTTGTTTATAATGCTGAAAGCAATAGAATTGTTTACTTAGGTCACACATTTCCCAGTTTATATATAGAAAGACTGCTTATTAATATGTGTATGGTCTAGCATTAGTCTTTGAACTGCAATTAATCATGTTACAGCTAGAAATGCCTTTGAATGTTGCTATTCTTATGTACTAAAGGTAAAAGATACTTTAGTGAATATGACTTCAGACTACCTCATTTTATAGAGTAAATACTGGGTCTCTGGTAACTCCTTTGATTTTCTATCCAGAGTCTTACATACTACAATCTGTTTTCCATGGGACATTGATTGTGCCATGCAGATGATCTGGCAAGATTTACTAAACGAATGGTTTCATGAGTAAGAGATATGTTTTAAGTCTTTATTTTCCTGATAGTAGAAATATAAATTTATGTTCTTCAATATACACTCTTGTAAGAACAACAAATAAATTATAAACAATTTTAGTTAACTGATACTTGATGCAAATGAACACAAAAGTTCTGTAACTTTTAAGCAATTATAGCAAGGCCACAGGATACAAGATTAATATACAAAGTTTAATTGCTTTTCTAAATTGTAGTAATAAACAATTAAATTGAAATATGTCATTTACAATACCAAATAAAGGAAATACTTAGATATAAGACTAACAAAATATGTATAATATCTACATGTGAATAATACAAAATTCTGATGAAAAAAATCAAAGACATAAACTGGAGATATATTCTATGTTCATGAATTAGATGACAACATTGTTAACATATCAGTTTTTCCTACTTGATCTATAGTTTCAATGTAATCACAATCAACATCCAAACCGGGTATTTTGTGAATTTTTATAAACTGATATGAAGTTTGAAAGAAGAGTCAAAAAGACATTAGAATAGCCAACACAATACTGAAGGAAATAAACATAGAAGACTAACACTACCCAATTTCATTATTTATTATAAAGCCATAGTAATCAAAACACCACGTTATTGATAAAAGAATTGACTCATATGTCAATGGAATGGAATAGAGAGCCCAGAAATAAACCCACACAAATATAGTCAACTGATGTTTGACACACACACACGAAATAGTAATTCAAAGGAGAAAGGATACAGTGTTTTCGACAAATAGAACTGGAATCACTATATGTTTATGTGAAAAAAATGAACCTAGACACAAACCTTGCATCTTTCAAAAACTTAACCAAAAATAGATTGTAGACATAAATGTAAATGCAAAATTATGAAATACTTAAAAGAAAACTTAGTAGAAAAGCTACATGATATTCCATGTGGCAATAGTTCTTAGAAAGAAAACCAAAAGTATGATCTATAAAATTTAAAAATGTAGATTTGGACTTCACTACAAATAAAAACTTCTGCTCTGTGAAAGAGATTACTAACAAAATAAATAGACAAGCCACATACTGGGAGAAAATATTTTCGGATTGTGCATGTGAGTAAGGATTTATATCCAAACTCCTTAAACTCAACAATAAGAAGACATACAACACCATAAGATATGGACAAAAATTAGAACAGAGACCTCACCAAACAAAATACACAGATAGTACATAAATATATTAAAAGATGCTCAAAGTTGTTTGTAATTGGAGAATTAGGTATCAGAACAACAATGAGATGCCACTACCCACCTTTCGAAATAGCCAAAACACCAAAACACATGCACATAACACACACACACACACACACACACACACAAACTCACAATACTAATTTCTTGTGAGGATGCAGAGCAACAGAAATTCTCAATAATTGCTGGTGGAAATGTAAAATTTCATAGCCATTTTCAAAGACAATTTGGCAATTTCTTACAGAACTAAACATTGTCTTATTATGCCATCCAGTTGATGCTCTTCTAAGTATTTAACCAACTGAAGTGAAAACATATATCCTTACAAAAACCTGCATGTGATAGTTCGTAGTAGCTTTATTCATCCCCACCATAATCTGGAAGCAGCCAAGATGTCTTTCAGTAAGTGATGAATAAGAAAACTATGATATACCCATAAAGTAGAATATTATCTAATGATAAAAAGCCATGAACTATCAAGCTATGAAAACACGTGACTAAATCTTAAATACCTATTGTTATGTAAAAGGTTACAGGATTCCAAGATCAATGGTTGCCAGGAGGATGTGGGAAGGTATGTAAGCTTGAATAGGTGTAGTACAGGTGATATTTTAGGTTGTAAAAGTATCTTCTGTGATATTGTAATTGTGGATGACACTATACATTTTTCAAAACCCACAATCCTTTATAGCACAAAGAGTGAATCTTAAGCATGCAAGTTAAAAAATAATCATTTTGGCAGTGGGCTATGTCAAAGAGACACAGGAACAAACTAAAAAGAGTTTTCAGTAGCAGAATCTGTCAGACCAGAATAACAAAGTGAAAAAAACAAAACAAAACAAAACAAAAACTGGCAGAATTTAAAATGATTGAGTGAAAAAAAAATCAAATGTATTTGGTTATACCTCAGGGAATACAATAATTATCCATCAGTCCATACTGGTATAAATTAATAATTTAATAAATAAATTTGTGATCAGGGTATAGAAATATCTTTTGTCAAACGTAACTCTAAATAGTTTAGGTAGATTACCTCCAAAGAGGTGGAGTATAACTTCGCACTCCATAAGTGTTGGTTATGCATAGTGATTGCCTTCCAAAGAGTACAGTATAGAAAAAAATAATAACTTTATATTGAATAAACAACATTATTTCAGCCAACGATCAAGGTTAGCATCAACAATCGTGAGTACTGGTGACAGTTTTTGTATCACTGATATGATGTGATGAAAATGGCACTTTAGTTCTGTAGTCTTCTTCTCTTAAACCCAAAACTTGTTTTTAGTAACTCAGAATAAAGAAAAAAAATGAAAATCATTAAGTAATTTTATCTAAATGATAATCAAATTACAGCATATCAAAATTTGTATAATGTCACTAGTACAGTATTTTAGGGGAAATTTAGAGTACTAAAAAATCATATTAATAGAAGAAAAGCTCTTACATTCATGATCTCAGCTTCTACCTTAAAAACATAGGAAAAGAGAAATTATTTTTAAAATAAGCAAAAGAAAAAAACAATAACCATGAATTTACAAATCTGAGAAAGAGGAAAAAATCAATAGCAATAACAACAAACCAGAGCTGTTTCTCTGGGAATATCAATAAAATGAATTAAATTCTATTGAGACGTATTAGGAGACAGAGAAAGAGGAAGAAAGAAAGACAAAGAGATAGAAATTACCAATCGGAGAAATAAGAACATCAATACAGATTTTATAGTTGTTTTAAAAATAATAAGAAGCTATTATAAACGACTTCATGCCTATAAACTTAGATGAAGTGCAAAAATTCCTTGAAAGACACAAAGTACAAAAGATTTTGAAAATCAAAGAGAAAAAGTAAATAATCCCATTTCTAATAAAAATTAAACCTGTAGGTTGAACATTTCTCACAAAAAGTGCTATAGACCCAGATGACCACATTGGTGAATTCTGTAACATTTAAGGAAGAATTAATAACAATTTTACACATCTTTCAGAAAATTGAGAGTGACTGAATATTTTCAATAGTACTTTAAAGCTAAAATAAGTTAAGACATCACAAATAAATAAATAAAAATCACACAAAATCCCTTATAAATGTAAAGACTTAAGACAAAATTATAGCAAGGCTATAATATATAAAAATGACAATACATCATAATAAAGTGGGTGTTTTTACCAATAATTAATGGTTGGTTTAATATTTGGAAATCAACCATTTAATTCACCAAATTAATAAATTAAATAAAAGCTCATATACATATTTAACAAATTAAGTTGACAAAATCCAACTTCAGGTTCTTATAAAAACTGTCAGGAGATTGGAAACAGAATAAATCTTCTTTATCCTGATATAAGACATCTATGAACAATCTCATATTTACAGGTAAAAGATGGACTGCTTTTCTTTTAGGATAAAGAACAAGACAGAAATGTAACCTCGTAACATCTATTGTACATTGTATTGGAGGTTATAGCCAGTGCAATCAAGCAAGAAAGAGGAATAAAATTAATCCAGATTTAAAAAACAAAAACTTTATTTAATAAATATGAAGAAATTCTGATGAAATCTGTAAAGTGTCACTAGAACTAATGGGTATGTTTAATACGACTGTTATGCACAACATTAATACCCCAAAATCAACTTTATTTTATATACCTACAATGAAGAGTGATAATTTAAATTTTAAAAATTACCACTTACCATATCATCAAAAAATGTGAAATACTTACAGGTAAATCTAACAAAAGATGTGTAAGAACTGCAAATTGAAAGCTACAAAATATTGCTGAGCAAAATTAAAGAACACCTAAATAAAAGGATAGGTATGTTTCACTCATAGTTCATAAAACTTAATATTGTTTCAAAATCAATTTTCTATGAATTAATTTGTAGGTTCAACACAATTCGAATTAGAATCTTAGCAGTAATTGGCAAGCTAACTCAAAATCTTAAAAATTCAGAGAACTTAGAATAGCCAAAACAACTTTCAAAAAAAATAAATAAAGTGAGAGGGCTAATACAAAGTGAATTTAAGACTTATACAACTAAGAGATTGTGGTATTGGTAGATAGACAGGTTTAATGATCAAAATATAATCCACAACTAGACCTATAAATATATGCAGAATTGATTGTCACTAAAAGCATAAAGGCAATTTGGCAGAGAAAGTAGAGTCTTTTCAAACAATGGTGCTGAAAAATTTGATTGTTACATGCAAACAAATTAATTTTAATCCTATCTCATACCATACACAAAAATTAACTCACAATTAATCATAGAGTTAAATGCAAAATTCTTATAGTTTGAGATTAGGCAACATAAAAATTTTATGATTTAATACCAAAAGAACCACATATAGAAGAAAAATTGATAAACTTGATCAAAATTAAAAACTTAACGCTCTTTGACAGACACTATTGACAACATAAAGACAAATTCAATTTTCTCTTGAAAGAAAATACTTGCAAAGTATATCCCTGATAAATAACTTTTAAACAAAGAACTTCTACAGAACTATTATAACTCAATAATAAGAATGTAAAGAGGGGCTGGGCACGGTGGCTCATACTTGTAACCCCAGCACTTTGGAAGGCCTATATGGGAGGATCACTTAAGGCCAGAAATTTGAGACCAGCCTGAGTGACATACTGAAACTCTGTCTTTACAAAAGAATTTAAAAATTAGCCAGGTATGGTGGAGCACACTTGTGGTCCCAGCTACTTGGGAGGCTGAAGTGGGAGGATCACTTGAGCCAAGCAGTTTGAGGCTACAGTGAACCATGATCACACAACTACAGTCCAGCCTGGGAGACAGCAAGGCCATGTCACCCAAAATAAAATAAAACAAAGAGAGAGAGAGAGAGAAGTGGGGGAAGAAAAAGGAAAACCAACCAACCAAACAAAAAGCAGAATGATGTAAATAGGCTTAGTTCAAGATGGCTGACTGGAAGTATCTGGTGTCTTCTACTTTCCTCCTCCACAAAGAAAAACCAAAATTTTGAGTAGATAATTCCATTTTGAATAGATTATCTATGAGAGAACAATAGCATTCAACAGAACAGTGACAGAAACTATCTAAAGCAAGGAAGGAGACGGAAGTGAGGCAGCCTGCTTGGCTGGGATCAGCAGGGACCTTTGGAGAGGCTCCCTAGTTTTAGAAAAGGGTAAGTGAGAGATCCACTGGTTCACATTCCCACCAGAGACTCCTGTAATTCTAGCCACAAGAGCACCTCTCAACCCCTGTGGACCCTGAGACTAACATAGAGAGCTGCCTGGAGACTGTATGCTGGAATTACTTCAGAGAGGGAGCTCATGCTGTGTCCCACACTCCCTCCAAGTCCTAAGTAGCTACAGCAAGGCACAATTTTGAAAGTTCAGCCCCCGTCAGACTATATCCTTCCATGAGACCCAGCAGGTCCTGCATCTCCAATTGACATTCTCCACTTACAGCTGATTGACACTGCCAAGGTCAAAGTGTTACCATTGGCAGTAAGTCCACTACCCCAGCAGTGGAGCCCTGCTGCATATTTCTTGTGCCCTGAAGATAAGCTTTCCTACCCACAGCAGTCACCAAGAAGTAATTGAAAGAAGTTTCTTTCTCCCATTCATGCCTGTAGACATAGAGAAAAATGCAGCCCTGAAAAGTAAGTCAAAGCACAAGCCCCTGGCAACAATCCTGCTGCTCCCAGAAGTGGAGCTACCATATATTTACAAGCACAGTGAGGACAGGCTAAACTGCCACAGCCACTCTCTGGGGTCAAAGCATGTGCTCCCAAGATATCTTTCTACAGCTGCTGCCACTGAAACAACCCTACCCACCCAATTAGCTGGGAAGAAGCACAGTGGTTGCCCCTCCATTCAAACATTTCTCTGGGAGCCTGGGGATCACACTCCTCCTGCCTATCAGTGACTGTATGCACCATAAAGAGGCTGGGGAACATGTTTACCTATCCTGGCTCCTATGTCCCTAGTGCCTGAGCATGCCATCTGCAGGTCTGGGGATTCCCTAGCCCCAACCACTCTGCCTGGAGGGAAAGGGTTGGGCCCATTCGACCTGCAGCTACCACCACAGCTGGTACTCACCCTCATGTGCCACCTGTAGGCCAATGGACTTGTCTCCCACCACCCCCACCTTCTCCAACCTATCACAGCCACTTCCAATGCTAGCAAGAACCACTTGGGAGTCAGAAGTTTGTCCTTCCACTGCTACTGCCATTGCCACAACATGCCTGCTTCCAAGGGGCCCAAGAACATGCTCGCCCAGCCAAATGCTATCACTACTGGCACACAAGCAAGCCAACTAAACACTCAAGAATTGGCCTGCCTGTCCTGCTAACACCAGTGCCAGCATATACCTTCCTAGAGCCCAAGGCCAGACACACTCAGCTTGACATTGCCACCACTGAGGCTTAAGGACTGGCCCACTTAGCATTCCTATCCCCACCAAAACTATGCCACAGCCTCTACTAACAACCACACCCTACACCACTGAGGAAGTTAAACACCAATAACACTGTTTACAGCCAAAGAAACTATATAGAGACTATATTACTCCACGTATCCAAAATCAAAGCCAAAGTACTCTACCAAACCAATACAAAATATATTTTCAGAAAAAAGTCCTCCCCTTAAAAGTAAATACATTAAATTGGAACAAGTAACTATTACACCAGATGCACTGATGTCAATGTAAAAACTCAGGAAATATAAAAAGGCAAGGAAATATGATACCTGCAAAGGAACACAATAATTCTCCAGCAACAGATTCAAAGGAAAATTAAATTTATGAAATCCCAGAAAAAGAATTTAAAATGATGATATCAAAGAAACTAAATGATATATAAGAGAACACAGATAAATAATAGAAAGACATCAGGAAAACAATTCAGGATATGAATAAGAAATTTATTAGAAATACATCATTAAGAAGAGCCAAACGGAAGTCCTGTAACTGAAAAATTAATTACTTTAAATACAAATACATTTAAAAGCTTCAGCAGCAAACTAGAACAAACAGAAAAAAGATTTTCAGAACTTTAAGACAGGTATTTTGAAACAATTACCAGTTTTCCAAATGGTAAAGAGAAAATAAAAAGATTGAAACTTTACTGAACAAAATAATAGCTAAAACATTTTCAAGTCTAGCAAGAGATTTAGACAGCCAGATACAGGAAGCTCAAAAATCTCCAAGTAGATACAATTCAAAAAGATGTTTTTCATGGCACATTATAGTCAAACTGTTAAAGTCTAGGATGAAGAATTATTTAAAAAGCAAGAGAAAATCTTCTAGTCGCTTATAAGGGAACCCCCATTAGAATAACAGTGGGTTTCTCGACATACACTTTACAGGTTAGGAGATAATTGTAGAACGTATTCAAAGTGCTGAAAGGAAAAAAAAAGGAACCTATTTGCTAAGTATACTATAACCATCAACTTATACTTGATAAATGAAGGAGCAATAAAATCTTTCCCAAGCAGGCAAATGCTGAGGGAAAACATTGCCATTAGACCAGACTTACAAGAAATACTTAAGGCAGCTGCACATTTAAAAGCTAAAAGACAATATTTACCATCATGGAAACACATGAAAGTATGAAATCCACTAATAGAGCAAACACACAAATGAGGAGAGGAAGGTCTAAAAAGTTACCACTGTAGAAAACCACCAAGCCACATGATAAACAGTAAGAGAGAGAGAAAGAAAGAATATACAAAACAGCTAGAAATCAAATAATAAAATGCCAGGAATAAGTCCTCACATATAAATAATAACTTTAAATGTAAACAGTTTAAACTTTCTACTTAAAAGATGTGGACTGGATGAATGGATTGAAAACATGACCCAATGTTATGCTTCCTGGAAGAAATCTATCTCACCTGTAAAAACATATACACACTGAAAATAAAGGGATGGTAAAAGATAAACTATGCAATTGAAAACCAGAAGCAGCCTGTAACCCAGCATTTTGGGAGGCTGAAGCAGGTGGATCATCTGAGGTCAGAAGTTTGAGACTAGCCTGGACAACATGGTGAAACCCCATCTCTACTAAAAATACAAAAATTAGCTGGGTGTGATGGCACACACCTGTAGTCCCAGCTACTTGGGATGTCAAGACAGAAGAATTGCTTAAACCTGAGAGGCGGCTATTGCAGTGAGCCAAGATCGTGCCATTGCACTACAGCCTGGGTGAGTTGGTGGCAGAGCAAAACTCTGTTTCAAGATTAAAAAAAAAAAAAAAAAAAAAAAAAAAAAAAAAAAAAAAAAAAAAAAAGCAAGTAGGAGTAGATATACTTAGATAAAACAGACTTTAAATCAGAAATAATAATAAAAGACAAAAGACAAAAAAGTCATTATGTAATGATAAAGGGATCAACTTGGCAAGAAGGTATAACAATTCTATAAATATATGCACCTAGCACTAACACATTCATATATATATAAAGCAAATATTATTAGACTTAAAGGGAGAGATAGACTTCAATAAAATATAGTTGACAACTTCAACACCCAACTTTTAGCATCAGACACATTATCTAGACACAAAATAACAAAGAAACATTGCATTTAAACTATATATTAGACCAAATAGACCTAACGCTTATAGAACATTTCAACCAACATCTACATAATATATGTCATTCTCATCAGCACCTGAAACGTTCTCCAGGATAAGCCATATGTTAGGGCACAAAACAAATATTAACACATTTTTTTAAAATCAGTTATATCAAGTATGTTTCAGACCACAATGGAATAAACTAGAAATTCATAGCAAGGGGAACTTTGGAAATGGTACAAATGCATGGGAATTAAACAATGTGCTCCTGAATACTCACTGTGTCAATGAAGAAATTGAGGAGAAAATCAAAATATATTGAAATGAATGAAAATCAAAAAAAAGCATACTAATCTAAGACATGGAGCAAAAAAAAAAAAAAAAAAAAAAAACAGTGCGAAGAGGACAGTGCATAGCAATAAATACCTTCATCAGAAAAATAAAAAGATTTCAAATAAATAATCTAATAGTGCAAGTCAAAAAACTAGAAAATAAAAAAATATCCAGAATTGAAGAAGAAAAATATTAACAAAATTTATCAGAACAGAATTAAACAAAGTAGACTAAAAAATAATAAGCATCAACAAAATGAAGAGTTGGTTTTTTTGAAGAGATAAACAAAACTGATAAACCACTAGGTAGACTAACAAAGAAAAAAAGAGAAATTACCCAAATAAACAAAGTTAGAAGTGAAAATGGAGACATTATAACTGATGCCACAAAAAAGCAAAAGATCATCAGAGATTATTATTAACAATTATACACCGACAACATGAGACACCTAGAGGAAATGGATAAATTCCCGGACACATACAACCAACCAAAACTGAATCAAGAAGAAACAGAAAACCTTAATGGAACAATAATGAGTAATGAGATTGAATCCATAATAAAAAGTCTCCCAACATAGAAATGTTCAGGCCTGAATGGCTTCCCCGCTAAATTCTACCAAACTTTCAAAGAAGAACTGACAACAATTCTTATCAAACTATTCTTAAAAAATTAAAAAGAAAAGATTTCTTCTAATTTGTTCTACCAGGCTCACATTAACCTGATGCCAAAACTCCCTAATCCCAGAAGGAGGGATAAACTGCCATCTTTGCTGTTTGGGTGACTTAGCCATTCCAGCCTGTGGACTTTGGAAAGCCCAAGCCAACTAGGACAGACAAGAGCATAATAAGAAAAGAAAACTATAGGCCAATGTTCCCGGTAAATAGACATGTAAAAATATTCAACAAAATATTAGCAAACTGAATCTAAAATGCATCAAAAAGATAACACACCATGATCAAGAAGAGTTTATACCAGGGATGCAAGAATCGTTCAACATACTCAAATCAATAAATGTGGCAAGTCATATCAACAAAATGAAGGATGAAACCATATGATCATCTCAGTAGACACAGAAAAAAATATTTGATGAAACTCAACATCCTTTCATGAAAAAAAATGTCTTAACAAACTAGGTACTGAAGAAACATACCTTAACATTATAAAGGCCATATGTAACAAATCCACAGCTAAGACTCTACTGAATGAGGAAAAGCTTAAAGTCTTTTCTCTAAGAACTGGAACAAGACAAGCGCAACCATATTCACCACTGTCATTGAATATACTACTGGAAGCTCTAGCCACAGCAATCAGGAAAGAGAAAGAAATAAAAGGCGCCTAAATTGGAAAAGAGAAAGTCAAATTGTCCCACCTTACAGATGACATGATCTTATATATATAAAAACCTAATGACTATACAAAGAAACTCTGAAATCTGATAAATAATTTCAGTTAAGTTGTAGAATATAAACTTGTAGGTATAAAGTTAAAAAAAATCAGTATTGTTTTTACATACCAACAATGAACTAGCTGACAAAGAAATCAAGAAGGCAAGTTTGCTTATAATAGCTTAAAAAAAAAGCTTAGGAATAAATTTAACCAAAGAGGTGAAAGACTTCTACTAGAAAAAACACAAAAATATTGATGAAATAAGTTGGACAGGAAACAAACAAATGGAAATATATCCCATGTGCATGGATTGAAATAATTACTCTTGTTAAAATGACCATATTGCTCAAAGTAATCTACAGATTCATTGCAATCCCTATCAAAATAGAAATGTCATTTTTTACAGAAATAATAACAAAACATTTTAAGATTTGTATGGAACCAAGAAAGAACCCAAATTCCCAAAGCAATCTTGAACAAAAAATGACAGGGCTGGAGGCATCACACTACTTGACTTCAGAATAAATTAAATGGCTGTAGTAAAATACAGAATTTACAAGGAACTTAAGCAACTCAATGGCAAATCATCATCATCATCATTATTCTGTTAAAAAGTGGGCAAAAGCTATGAATAGACATTTCTCAAAAGAAGACATACAAATCACCAATGGATTTTGAAGAAATGCTCAATATCACTAATCATTGGGAAATAAAAATCAAAACCACAATGATATATCATCTCACCCCAGTTAGAACAGCTATTATTAAAATGACAAAAGACAAGAAAAGCTGACAAAAATGCAGAGAAAGAGAGTGCTAACATACTGTTGGTGGGAATGTAAGTTAGTACAACCATTATGGAAAACATTATGAAGATTTCTTTGAAAACTAAAAATAGAACTCCCACATGATATAGCAATCCCACTACTGGACATTTTCCCAAAGGAAACAAAATCAGTATATCAAAGGGATCTCTGCAATGCCATGTTTATTGCAGTACTACTTATGAGAGCAAATATATTTAATCAACCAAAATATCCATCAACAGATGAATGGATAAGAAAAATGTTGTAGTCATAAGATGGCTGACTGGAAGCAGCTTAGGTGCGTGGCTGTCATGGAGAGGAATGAAAAGGGTGAGTATATACAGCACCTTCAACAGAAACATCCAGGTATCACATTGAGACTAATTAAGGAAATGACTCAATCCATGGAGAACAGAGAAAAGCAAGGCAGGATGACATGTCACCTGGGAGCAACACAGAGCCAAGAGAACCTCCTCTACCCATGGAAGTGGTCAGTGAATGTGTATACAAAGTGGAGGAAAGAATCTCAGAACTTGAATACTGCCTTTCTAAAATAAGACACGCAGACAAGAATAGTGAGAAAAGAATAAAATGGAATGAACAAAAATCTCCAAAATATGATATTATGTAGAAAGACTGAATCTACAACCCATTAGTGTACCTAAAAGAGATAGAGAGTGTGGAACCGATTTGGAAAACACCTCTTAGGATATCATCTTTGAGAAGTTCCCAAACATAGCTAAAGAGAGCAACATTCAAATTTGGGAAATGCAGAGAACCCCAGTAAGATACTTCATTAGAAGGTCATTTCCAAGACACATAATCATACAATTTTTCAAGGTGAAAATGAAAGATAAAAATGTTAAAGACAGCTAGAGAGAAAGGTCAGGTAACCTACAAAGGGAAGCCCATTAGACTAATAACAGAGCTCTCAGCTGAAACCCTACAAGCTAGAAGAGATTGGGAGACAATATGCAACATTCTTAAAGAAAAAAAATTCCAACCCAGATTTTCATATCTAGCCAAACTAAGCTTCATAAACAAAAGAGAAATAAGATGATTTTCAGAAAAGCAAATTCTCAGGAGATTTATTACCACTAGACCTGCTTCTTACAAGATCTTCTGAAGGAAGCACTACATATTAAAAGGAAGGACAGTTACCAGCCACTACAAAAACACACTGAAGTACACAGACACAGACAGTATAAAGCAACCACGTAAACAAGTCTGTAAAATAACCAGGTAACATCATGACAGGATCAAATCCACCTACATCAATACTAACCTTAAATCTAAATGGACTTAATGCCCCAATTAAAAAACACAGATTGAAAATCTAAATGAAGAACCCAGACTCATTGGTATGCTGTCTTCAAGAGACCCATTTCACATGCAGTGACGCGCATAGGCACAAAATAAAGGGATGAAGAAAGATCTGCCAAGCAAATGGAAAACGGAAAAAAGCAGGGAATAAAAACCTAGTTTCTGACAAAACGGATTTTAAGTCAAGAAAGATCAAAAAAGACACAGGAGAGCATGACATAATGCAAAGGGTTCAACGCAACAAAAATATCTAACTATCCTAAGTATGTGTGCACCCAACACAGGAACACCAAGATTCATAACGCAAGTTCTTAGAGGCCTTCAAAGAGACTTAGACTCCCACACAATAATATTAGGAGACTTTTATACCCCACTGACAGTATTAGATAATCAAGACAGAAAATTAACAAAGATATTCAGGACCTGGACACAACACTAGATCAAATGGACCTGATAGATATCTACAGAACTCTCCAACCCCATACAACAGAATATACATTCTTCTCATCAACACATGGCACTTACTCTAAAATTGATCACATAATCAGAACTAAAACACTCCTCAGCAAATGCAAAAAATTGAAATAATAACAGTATCTCAGACAACAGCACAATCAAATTCAAAATCAAGACTAAAAATTTCACTCAAAACCATTAAATTACCTGGAAATTGAATAACCTGCTCCATGAATGACTTTTGATTAAATAATGAAATTAAGGCAGAAATCAAAAAGTTCATTGAAGCTAATGAGGAAAAAGTTAGAATGTACCAGAATCTCTGTGGCATAGCTAAGGCAGTGTTAAGAGGGAAATTTAGAGAGCAAAATGCCTTAATAAGGAAATTAGAAAGGTATCAAGTTAACAACCTAACATCACAACTAAATGAACTAGAAAACCAAAAGCAAATAAATCCAAAAGGTAGCAGAAGACTAGTAGTAACCCAAATCAGAGCTGAATTGAATGATATAGAGACGAGAAAACCCATTCAAAAGATCAAAAAATCCAGGAGCTGGATTATTTTTTAAAAGTTTATAAAATTGATAGACTACTAGCTCGACTAATAAAGAAGAAAAGAGAAAAAAAATCAAATAAACACAATCAGAAGCAACGAGGGGGATATTACCACTGACCACACAGAAATACAAACCACTATCAGAGAATATTATGAACACTTCTATGTACATAAACTAGAAAATCTAGAAGAAATTTATAAATTCCTGGACACATACACCCTCACAAACTAATCTAGGAAGAGTCAAATCCCTGAACAGACCAATAATAAATTCTGTAATTGAGGCAGTAATACATAGTCAACCAACCAAGAAAAGCCCAGGACCAGAAGGATTCACAGTTGAATTATGTCGGATGTACAAAGACAAGATAGTACAATTCCTATTGAAACTATTCCAAAAAAAAATGAGCCAGAGAGACTCCTCCTTAACTCATTCTATTAAAAATAAGCCAACATCATCCTGATACCAAACCCTGTCAGATATACAACAAAAAAAGAAGAGTTAAGTCCAACATCCTTGATGAACATCAGTGCAAAAATTCTCAACAAAATACTGGCAAATCAAGTCTAGCCACACATCAAAAAGCTTATCCACCACAATCCAGTAGGCTTTATCTCTGAGGTGCAAGGTTGGTTCAACATATATAAATCAAAAAATGTGGTTCATCACATAAAGAAACTAAAGACCAAAACCACATGATTATCTCAATAGATGCAGAAAAGTATTTTGATGAAATTCAACATCCATTCAGTTTAAAGACTCTCAATAAACTAGGTATTAAAGGAGCATATCTCAAAATAATAAGAGCCATCTATGATAAACCTACAGCCAACATTATACTGAATGGGCAAAAGCTGAAAGCATTCCCATTGAAGACCAGCACAAGACAAGGATGCCCTTTTTCTCTACTTTTATTGAAAATATTATTGGAAGTTCTGGCCAGGGAAAACAGGCAAGAGAAAGAAATAAAGGGCACTCAAAGAGAAAGACAAGTCAAACTATCCCTGTTTGCAGATGGTATGATTCTGTATCTTAAAACCCCATAGTCTCAGCCCAAAGGTGTCTTAAGCTGATAAACAATTTTAGCAAACTCTCAGGATACAAAATCAATGTGAAAAATTTCTACATTTCTGAATACCTACAACAGTCAAGCTGAGAGTCAAATCAAGAACTAACTTCTATTCACAACTACCACAAGAAAAATAAAATATCTAGGAGTACAGGTAACTAGGGAGGTCAGAGATCTCTATAAGATGAACTACAAACCATTGCTCAAAAACCATCAAACAAACAAAAAAACCCAGAAATGACACAAATGGAAAAACATTTCATGGTAATGAATAGGAAGAATCAATATCATTAAAATGGCCATACTGCCCAAAACGATTTATAGATTCAATGCTATTCCTATTAAACTAACATTGACATTCTTTACAAAACTAGAGTAAGCTATTTTAAAATTAATATGAAAGCAAAAAAGGGCCTGAATAGCCAAGGAAATCCTAAGAAAAAAGAAAAAAGCCATAAAAAGATGCATCACACTACCTGATTTCAAATTATACTACACGGCTACAGTAACCAAAACAGCATGATATTGGTACAAAAACAGACACAAAGAGCAATGGAACAGCATAGAGAACCCAGAAATAAGATCTCACACCTACAACTATCTGATCTTCGACAAAGTTGTCAAAAACAAGCAATGGGGAAAGGATTCCCTATTCAATAAATGGTGCTGGGATAACTGCCTAGCCATATGCAGAAGATTGAAACTGGACCCTGTCTTTACACTATATAACAAAATTAACTCAAGATGGATTAAAGACTTAATTGTAAAACCCAAAAATAAAAACCCCGAAAGACAACACAGGCAGTACCATTCAGGACATAGACATGGGCAAAGATTTAATGATGAAGACACAATTGCAACAAAAGCAAAAATTAACAGATGGAATCTAATTAAACTAAAGAGCTTTGGCACAGCATAAGAAACTATCAACAGAGTAAACAGACAATCTATAGAATGGGAGGAAATTCTTGCCAACCATACATTTAACAAAGGTCTAATATCCTGCATTTGTAAGGAACTTAAATGTTCACGGAAAAAAACAAACAACCTCATTAAAAAGTGGGCAAAGGACATGAACCTCATTAAAAGAACATGAAACCTCATTAAAAAGTGGGCAAAGGACATGAACACTTTTCAAAAGAAGACATACATGCAGTCAACAATCATATGAAAAAAGAGCTCAACATCACCAATTATTAGAGAAATGCACATCAAAACCACAATGAGATACCATCTAATATCAGGCAGAATGGCTATTAATAAAAAGTCAAAAAAAAAAAAAAAAATGCTGGCAAGACTATGGAGAAAAAGGGATGCTTATGCACTGTCGGTGAGACTGTAAATTTGTTCCATCATTGTGAAAGACAGTGTGTTGGTTCCTCAGAGACCTAAAAACAGAGATACCATTCAACCCAGGAATCCCATTACTGGTTACATACCCAAAGAAATATAAATCTTTCTATTGTAAAGATACATATATGTGTAGGTTTATTGCATCACTGTTCACAATAGAAAACACATGGAATCAACCTAAATGCCCATCAATGACAGACTGAATAAAGAAAATTGGTATATATACCCCATGGAATAGTATGCAGCCATAAAAAGAATGAGATTATGTCTTTTGCAAGAACTTGCATGTAACCGGAGGCTATTGTTCTTAGCAAACTAATGCAGGAATGGAAAACCAAATACCACGTGTTCTCACTTATAAGTGGGAGCTAAATGACGAAAACAAATGAACACATACAATGGAACGATACAAACTGTGGCCTACTTGAGCGGGGAGGGTGGGAGAAGAGAGGGGGTCAGGAAAAATAACTAATAGATAATAGGCTTCATACCTGAGTGATGAAATAATCTGTACAACAACCTCGGATGACACAAATCTACCTGTGTAACAAACCTGTACTTGTATCCCTGAGCTTAAAAGTTTAGAAGCAAACGACAACAAAAAAGAATAATGTTGTGTATATAATGTGATAGAATACTATATGAACATAAAAAAATGAAATCCTGTCATTTGCAAAAACATGGATGGAACTGGAGGTCATTATATTAGGTGAAATAAGCCAGGCACAGAAAGACAAATATTGCATGTTCTCACTCTTATGTAGGAACTTAAAAGGTTAAATTTATTGGGATATAGTAGAATGATAGATACCAGAGGCTGGGAAAGGTATGCGGGTGGGCAAAATGAAGAGAGGCTGGTTAATGGCACAAACAAGAAGTTATTTGGAAGGAACAAGTTATAATGGTTTATAGCAGAGTAGGGTGATTAACAACAATACATTATATTTCAAAATAACTAGAAGACAGGACTTGATATGTTCCCAACACATAGAAATGGTAAATACTTGGGTGATGGGTACCCCAAACACTCAAGAGAAATGGTGAAATCTTATGTCTAATCAATGATCTAATGAAATCTAAGACTTGTATATCAATGTCCATATAAGCTTTATTGTAATAGCCAGAAAGCTTGAAACAAACCAAACATTCCTCTAAAGGTGAATGATTAATCAAATTGTAGTATATCCCATATAATAAAATAACCATTCTGGAATTTAAAAAATTAACTATTGAGACAGGTAACTACATGGATAAATCTCAAAATTACTGTGTTGAGAAAAAGAGGACAAACGAAAAATAATACCTACTATATAATTGCACATATACAAGATTTTAGAAAATCTAAACTAATTTATGGTAACAGAAAGCAGATCAATTTTGCCTGGGGAACAGATATACTTAGGGGGTTGAGAGGAAGCAATTTACATAGGGACACAAGGAAATTTGGGAGAGGGGTGTATCTTGTTAGTAATGATGATTTCACATGTGTATACATATTTCAAAGCTCATCAAATTATACACTTTAAATACAGGCAACTTCTACGCCAATTATAACAATACAGCTGTTTAAAAAGGGTGAATACTTCTCAAATCATTTAAAAGCTTACTATTATCTCTTACTCAAACCAGAAAAAGATAGGTGAGAAATGTATAAAGGTAAATCTAACTAAAATTCCAAGGAAAATATAATTTACTTTAAATTAAGAAATGATTCTGTGGTGATTTCTACATTCTAGTCATTTCTCTAATGAATAAAAGATTATGCCATGTAAATCTTGTATTACTCTTATGAAAGAGAAACAAGTATTTTCATCATCCTTATTTTATATATGAGGAAACTGAAGTACATTGAGGTTAAGTAACTCACTCAAAGGTAACCAGCTACTAAGGGGGAGATCCAGTATTGGAACAAAATAGTAGGACTTGAGTTCATCTGTAATATACAGCCTTTCTCATAGAAGTAAATCAGTTATTGCAGTGTTCAAACATATACACATGCCAATTTGAGAATGTCCCTGGAATATAAAAGTGTTTTAAAATTAGAAAATCTATTAATGAAATTCAACACTTAGCAGATCAAAGAAGAAAAAAAACTATGTGATCATCTCAGTAAATGCTGAAAAGTGTTTAATAATATTCAACTACCCTTTATGAAAGAAGAAAATTTTAACAAACCTTTTCTTTAAGAAGACTATCCACCAAAACCGTAAAACAAACACTACATTTAATGCTTTAAAAGTTGTAAAATCTTAGCTTTAAAGTTAAAAGCAAAAGGAATGTCCACTCTCACCATTTCAACTGAATACTATACTGGAGGCTTTGGTCATTGCAGCCATATAAGGAAAACAAATAGTTAAAGGATCAGAAAGTTAGAAAAAAATCATCATTATGATTGTTCATACAAAAACTCCAAGACAATCAATAGTTGGAATTAATAAAAGAGTTTATCAAAGCTGCTTATTTCTGACTCAATACATAAAAATAAATGTCATTCATGTATACCAGCCATTAGAAAAATAATTTTTAAAGAATACACTTTAAAATAAAAATATAATATCTAGGGTAACTATGAATAAACTTATCAAAAGTATACCTGAACTTCATAGGAAAAATTATAAAACTTTAGTGAGGAAAACATATAGAATTGAATTTCTCCTACAAATGTGTATTGAAAGACTGCCAAAAGAAATTCAACAGGCCTATAAATTTACCATAAAATTCACATGGTAGAACTAAGGTCTTTGAATACCAAGACAAATTTGAAGCGCGAGATTGATACCAGATATCAACACTTAAAATACCTGATTTTATCAGTACTCTTCTGTGTTCATTTAGGTATACACACACACACACACACACACACACGTATGTTATGTATTAATATAAATAAAAATGAGTAAAATAAATTGGTTAAGGTATTACTAAAATGTTTTCCCATTTTAGCATATAAATCTTTTGAATCACTCTTCCATTTAGAGTCATCAATATTGATGCTTTTCTTTACAATATCATTCACTGTATCATCAAGAGTGGTGGTAATTCCCATTTCTTTAAAAAGCGCTTCACTATTATCTCCAGGATTTTCACCCAAGCCACAGATACCCATTTTCCAAGTTTTAATGCTGGCACTTTGTTGATCTTACCAGAAAAAATTATCAATTGAATATTTTCAGGCAACTATTGGGACCCATATTCTTTTCTGAAATTGATTCCTAAAGTAGTGATGAAAACTTTGAGTAAATAGTGATTGTCCTGTCATACCAACTGCAGCAATAATTAAGTTAAGGCACATAGCACACTTTCTGTCACAATTGCCCTCTGTGCAAAGTTTTTGAAAGATGCCATCAATTATACAATGTATCCAATTATAAAGATGTTAAAATATGGACAAATGTGTATATTGATTGTAGAACTGGACAGTGGGAAGTAACATGATAAGACATTGCTTCAATAAATGCTAAGTCAACATCTGCTACGTCTCCCCACCCTCAAGAAATGTAAAATAAAATTATGCTGTTTGTAAAATCTAATCAAAGTTTTATTCTTATTGCTAATCAGTGGCGAATGGATAAAGACTATTTCATAACAAAGACACATGCTCAACTATGGTTACTGTGTCATGGTTTGTAATAATATAAATTTAATTTAAAAACCTAAAAACAATAAAAATACCATCAACTCTGTGATGGATAAGCAAATTGTTGGCCATTTCTAAGTGGAATAATTTACAGGCATGAAAATGGGTAAACTTTATATATACATATATATACACACACACATATATACACACATATATACATGTCAACATAGAGGAATCTCAAAAACAAAAGCAGAACAGATAATATCTATAAATTAAAACAACATAATACAAAAGTTAAAAAGAATAAAATAGAGCCATGTATAAAACATGGTTAAAATCTCATAAACAACATTAAGGGAAAAACGTATGTGGAAGATTCTGATAAGTTATGACACTGTAACTATAAAATTAAAAAGCACAAAAGTGTCATAGATTATATAAAATGCTCCTGTAAATAATGATGTAGAAAATTAAGACCACAGTGGAAAAGAGGAGGGAGAGAGACTAGGGAGGGATGAAATATAAAGAGAGAAAAACTAAATATCTAACTGAATACTTGAATTCTTAACACAAATGTTTTGTATGACCTCTTTACTACAGGATATACTGATTCTGAGAAACATAATCAATATGTGGATGAAAAACACCATGTCAGTGTATTTGTTATGGCATTTTGTTTTTTGATAATAGTTGAATAATTTTATTTCATGCCCCGTATTGAAGAGATAATTGTTCTGGGTGTTGAGATTTAATCTTGGTGTAACAGAATCTTGTTCAGCCATTCATCTCAATAATACCCCAAATTCTGCCTTGTCTTAAGTTGAGTAGTCCCTTTCATCCTCATTATTGTGTTTATATGCCCATCTAACAAAGAAGTGGATCCTAAAGATTTTGGTCATTCATCCTTGAAGGTTGAATTAATATCAGTTCCTTTAAAGAACACAGTGCAGGGAGAATTTCAGTAACAGCAGCCTGTTCCAATCTTTAAAGACTTTCTCAGTTTGCAGTGGAACTCCTAAGGACTAAGTTAAACATCTACCTTAAAATAATATAATATTCTTCTGTTTTTCCTTTGACCTTTACTATGTAAAATACATGCAAAACACGCAAGAACCAGTGTATAAAGCACACATGAATTAGCAGAAAACAAAATCATATTTTAATCAATTTCACCTGTATTCCATAATAGATGCTATATGTATAATGTAAACCATAAACCATAACTGCTTATGGTTTACAGTATACATTCCCTTATAGCTGACACAACTCCACTGCTTGTTACCCAGTGAGAGAAGACAGACTGATAGTATTCTGTTCCTCATGCTGAAGATGGGGAAAATAAGCTCTGAAAAAAACATTTTTCAGGTTGACAAGAGGCAGTATTGCTACAAACCTATAAAATGGGGGAGATGCTGCAAATACATAAGGATATTAGCTAGGCAAAACTGTATTGTTTGTTAATTTTGTTTTTGTTTTGCATAGCAAATTATTTAGGATTCCAAATATATGCTAGCAGGTAAGCCCAGGAAAATACCAAAGAGTTTTGCAATGACTCAAATAGTTTGTGGCCTTTCACTTTTGGAAGACTGTCTTCCAGTAATTTTTCTCTCCGATCACTTTATAATTTATACACTTCTATTGCCTTCCTTTAAATAGGGTCTTGGATTTTTCAGGGAGACTTCAATATATCTGATATTAATAAGCATGTTTAGTAAATCCAAATAATGCTTGAATTAAATAAAGGGAAAGTTGGGAAAAATGTTTTTTGATAGGTGCAGAATATGTTGGTGGCAATAACTAGAGATGCTGAGATTATGTCCAGATTATAGATCCTTATCAAGGAGGTCACTGACCTTCAGAAGCCATGCCTGTCAGTAGGGTCTAACTGTGTGTCAGTATATGGGGATTGGATGAGTACTTGGCATAACTATTTAAGAGAAAGTGAAAAGAGCTGCACAATACCTCTCAATCTAATGGACTAAAGGCAGAATTCTGGTACCTTATAGCCTTCATATTAAAGCAGCTCAGACAACAGCCCCTTCCCAGCGCTCGTGCAGTTGGTATGAGATGTCAGTGAAGTGACTAGAGAAACGTTTCTGACTAGCTCCTCTTCTCCTGATGCTCCAGGCATTTTCCTGGCAGTTAACTGCAACCATTCGGGTTGGTTGGTATCTGCCGTGACTACCACAGAACGTATAACCACTTCACTTGGCAGTACCTGTAGGCAGCAGATAGTTCTACTAGAAATGAGCTCTCCCAGGGCTCCTTTCTCCATTTTGCAGAGGGATGTACACAAACTAGACTGAGCCTGAGCCCAAAACCTTGGTTCAAGTTTGACACATAAGTAATTACTTTAGATGAGTTAGAGTTTTATATCTTTAGGCTCACTGCCTCTATAGATCCAAAGCCCACCCGTCCAGTTCATTCCCCATACACTCACACCTCACCTGTCCCTTCTCCTATTGCTGTTTCTAGTTAGACCTGTATGCCTTGGTTTTTTTTCTGTTTCATTTGTTTTCCAAGCCAGGCTGCTGCAACCAGTTTATTAAGAAGCTTCAATTCAGTGGAGAGTAAATACAAAATGTTATTTTTCTCCTGTCAGTGACTTCAACTATATTCTGTCCAATGCCCCATCCCTTACTAACACCTCAAACAGATCTCACGGCTTTTTGTTCAAACTTTTGATCACTTTCAAATATTAAAAGTTCATACCTATTAAAAGTTCCAAACTCTGATTTGATTTAAAATTCATATCTTTCCCTTCCCCTAGAGGCAGTCAGCTTGTGACTCAAGGAAACTGGAGCAGAGGTGGAGGATTGGTGCCTGTCCTTTTACTTTTCCTCCTGCTCCAGGTCTCCTCTGGGGAGTTGGAGCCTGATCTTACTCTGGGACAATGCCTTTTTTCCCTTTCAAGAGTTGGATGATAGAAGGGATAATCAGGCATGTAGAGCTTTTCTTATGTAACTTGGTTTTCAATCATCTCAGAGTGGAGGGGAAACATCCTTTAATGTGCTCCAGCAAAAATGACTATAGTCTTCATGTAAATGTGTGTTGTGTGCTTGCTTTTTGGAGTTGTGTTAACTTTATCCTGGTCCACTTTGTCAAAGACACCCTTCAGAGGGGAGCAGCTCTGCCTCCCTTTGCTGTCACTAGTAGCCCTTCCCCCATGACCTGGTCCTATCCTTTATCTTCTGTGTCCCTTCACATGAAACCCTGGAGACTAGGAGGTTGTCTTCTTTATCTTCAGTGTGTTCAGATAAAGCTATGGTACAGTCCCTAGTCACAGTATTCTTGAAATTGCTTTTGTAATCTATTGCCTTCAGAAACTTGCAGGCGAAAATTCAGCATTAGTCTGTCCATATTCATATAGACCACCAAACTCTGGGAATCACTTTAAAAGATAGGAAATCCCTTACTAAACTCCTCTCTACTATGTGTTTCTACAGTTTGCGCAGCTCAGCAACTCTACCTCTCAGTAAGATGCCAGTATCTGCAAGTAATCCTCATAAGGCTCCCCCTCATTTGGCATCCCCTTGATGGAGCAAGGAAGGAGTAACCTCTCATCATACCCTGCACTTCCATACACTCCTATTTCGTCAGGTGTCTTCCGTCTACAACCTTCTGATGTTAACAGGAGGCAGAGGCTTGCTGAGAGGGATAGTGGTAGGAGAGCTCACTCTGCCATCTTTCAATAAGCTCTGAATAGTCCCTGGCCCTAATTTTATATTGTGTCCCTTACAAAACTAGGCTTGACTGATCACACTGATTTGTCCCCAGTTTTAAGGCCTAGTTGCTAATTCTGACACAATAAGAGAGATCCCAAATCACCACCCTATTCTACAATTGCACCTACTTTACTGAAGACATAATTAAGATTGGTTTTTGATTAGTTTGAGATTGATTCTAAGGTTTTCTTACATAAAAGAAACTTGGAAAATCCAAAAATTCTGACTTTAAAGAACAAAGTTCACAATTACTTAAACTGAAGAGGTGGCTGTGCTGGACTACCTAAGTAGATTGGGAGTAGAGGACAAGGCATTTTGAGTTAGGTTGTTCCTGATATAAGAGACAAGGAATATGGGAAAATTAGGCCAAAATGGAAATGCTATGGTTTGGGTTTTTCCCTTCCAAAACTCATGTTGAAATTTGATCTCCAATGTGGCAGTGTTGGGCGGTAGGGCCTGCTGGGAGGTATTTGTCATGGAGTGGATCTCTCATTAATAGATGAATGTCCTCCCACAGGAGTGAGTGAGTTCTTGTTCTTGTGGAATTGGGTTAGTTACCTCAAGAGCAGGTTATTAAAAAAGTGAGTTTGGTTTCCTTAACTCTCTGGCTTTGTCTCTTGCCACATGATCTCTTTGCACATGCCCACTGATGTGGTTCGGATGTTTGTCTCCCTACAAATCTAGAGGCGGGGCCTTGGAAGGACGTGTTTGGATAATGGGGGTGGATCTCTCATGGTTGGTGCTGGTTTTGAGATAGTGAGTTCTCACAAGATCTGGTCATTTAAAAGTATGTGGCACCTCCCTAGCAATTTTCTCTCTCTATCTCTCTTGCTCTCACTTTTACCATGTGACATGCCTACCCTTCCTTTGCCTTCTGACATGACTGGAAACTTCCTGAGGGCTCCCCAGAAGCAGATGCACCATGCTTCCTGTACAGCTTGTAGAACTGTGAGCCTGTTAAGCCACTTTTCATATAAATTACCCAGTCTCAGTTATTTCTTTATAAAAATGCAAGAACAGCCTAACATATCCACTGTTTTCCATTTCTCCACCATGTTTTGAGCCAGCACAGGAACCTCATCAGAAGTCAGCCAGATGTGGCAATATGCTCTTAAACTTTGTAGACTGCAGAATCATGAGTTAAATAAATGTCTTTTTTTATAAACTACTCACTCTCAGGTATTCTGTTATAGCAACACTAAACAGACTAAAACAGGAAAACGTTGCCTTCCTTGCTATATATATATCAGAACTGTCTAAATAAGAATTGCATTTTTCATGTACTCTCCAGCATTATTTCTTTTTACATTTGCTTGATCATAGACGAGCCCTGAATACTGTGCTTCCCATGGTTCTTGTACAGATACTTATATTTTTAGCAATTGTTTTAGGTTTTTAGTTTTACTATTATTAATATAAATCTCAAAATCTATGTTGTATTAAAAAGTTCACAGTCTTCTGATAGTAAATATTTATATTGATACATGATGAATATATTACATTTTACATACATTTATATATATTTTATATAAATAAGAGCATTTAAAGGGTAATACGCCCAAACTTCTTTTTTAATCATTCTAATTTAGCCATTATTAATTTAATATATAAAAGTATGTTTCTGGAGAAAAAAAACAGTTATTCATTCAGAATCTCTATTTTCTTTTTCTCTCTCTTCTCTGTCTTTACCTGTCTCTATTAATTTTTCAATTTAATTAAGCAAAAGGTATTCACTAATGTGGTTGAAATAGTTTGTGACATAAAAAAAATCAATTGACGAACACTTCCTGAGTAAAACACCTATTGCATATGAGATAAACACCTATTCTAACATGGGAGCAGGGCTGTTCCAGTTATCAAAGTATTTTCTCTTAGCTCTAATTCACCCTTCAATACATGATTTGCAGTAATTGGAATTCCTTCAAGCATTTCTGCTTCACAGCAGCACAATGTTAACCTTTCTCAGCAGAGGGTGCTTGAGGGACATTGGAGGAGGAACGGTACTCTGCTCCTGTTTTTTTGGCAGCCTAAAGATTGGTCAGCAGTGTGGGTATCAGAATATCCTGTGATCCTCTGCTGCAACCATGCACTCACCATGTGTAATTCTTCAGCGGCCTGTAGCCCCAGCCTGCACCAGTCATCACCTTTCCACAGACCTACCTGAATTCTATTTCTTCCCCTCTGAATGGAGTTCTGACCACCAGAAGCAGGACTTGGAATCAGAGGCATAAGAAACAGGCAGGTTTGTAGTTGGGAATCATAATAAAGGATGTGACACCAAAGTGGCAAGGTATAAGGAGAGAACCAAAGGTGGAGATCAGTCCAGAGCATTATAGCTGAGGAGTGAGTGAAGACTGTTCAGGCAATGAAGTCCTGCTCACACGACAAATGGCAAGTCTACCCTTTTATAAAACATCAGGGCAAGCAGGAGCTGTTTCTCAATGGGATTGCATCTGACCCATCCTCTACCAATGTTTATTGAACAGGTATTTTGAACAAGACATCATACTAAGTACATCAGGAGTTCTATGATGATAAGGAAATAAGCCAGGGAATATCTTGAAAAGATGTCCGGTCATAAGTTTTATAATTCTATTTTGCATCTATAATAATTAAAATGAGGTTAAGACATAAGGTAACTTCTTAAATAAAATTTAAAATAAATTTTATAGATATTTATAGAAACATAATTTATTTGAATATTATGGCCCAAAATAAAAATATCATGATAAATTGACAGTAAATCCCTTTTGCTCTTTTTAATACACAATTTCAATATATTCAGTTTTCTGAGGGTTTACATGAGCCATGGGTCTGACCACCAAGAGGCATAGAATTGTGTTGAGAGAGATATGGGTTAACATCATAACCACCAAGTAACTTGTTCAAATAATAACTACCAAAGGTATTCAAAAAAGAGAGCTATTATTTATTGGTAAAATTAAAGAAGGCTTCACTGAAGAGACAGGAATTGGGCTGGACCCAAAAACATTGGTACATGGAGAGAAATGTAGTTTTTCTGGAAAGTGTTGGTTAGATATTGTGGAAGAATTTTCAGGACATCGTGTGGTCTATAGAGAAAATTATGGAAAATCAGATAAGAAATATATAATGGGTCTGCACTGTGGAAGAAATTTTTCACACTGTTAGGATAATTCAATTTATCATTGTAACTGACTTCAGTAGCTTGACAATACATAGCTATTAAGTGCTTCTATGTTTTCTACAGTTTCTCCCTCCTTTATTGCTTTTCCCATTCTTATCCCTAGATAGTAACTTTGCTACAAAGGGTTATATAGCTCCAACAAGCTCTCTGTGTTTATGATTCTCTTGAGTTTATTTGTACATTGGCATCATTCTCTCCATTTTACAAGCAAGAGTTGTGGTGAAAGGTTTGGCAGCCACCGCACAGGGTGTGACTTCAGTTCTGGGACTGAGTCTCCAGTTGCCTTTAGAATGCCTTGCCCTGATACATCTCTTACCCTTAACTTGGCTAAGTGTGATTTCCCTTGGCCTTTGATTCCACTTTTCTCCACTTGAGACTCGTGGCTGTGGATTTGCCTGACTGTTTAGCGCTTTGCCCTTATCTATTAATCTTGCCCTGGAAAGCAAGACTTGCTCTCTGGCCTTAAATGCAAGTCTTTCAGGGTGAACCTGCTTCTTCCTTATGCACAGGATATCTCTTTACTTGACATGCCCATAAAGAAATCAATGTGACCTGCAGAACTGCTGAGGCTGAGAGATGGAAAGGGTCTTCGTTAGGCCAATCCAATCTCTAATCAGATCTTCTCCAGCTGGCAGTAGGTGATCTAAAATTATTACTTGTCTGCTGCTGGTAGAGAAGTCTGAAAAAACTTGGAGGAAAGTGAATGCTTCTCTCTCCCCTCCATATTACCAAGAAAAGCTGCATATCTGTTACCTTCCACCTGTTACCTAGTCTCACTCTTTTCCATCCATTGCCAAGTACTCTGCTCTTTCTTATAAATATGCCACTGCCCTTGAGAAATTCTTGTTTCTAAATCCTATAGAACTGTTACATTCTTTGTAGAAGTCCTTTTAAAATTACTCTTTGACTTATCTTTAATGAAGTGAGGATACTACAACCATGCTTTAAATTGTTCTTTAATATCTTGTTACATATAAGTAAAGCAATCCCTTTCTGATAAGTAAAGCAACCACAAATGGCATAATGGCTTTCAGAGCCTGTGGAATGCTCTTTGAATATTCTAAGATATGCTAAGGATGAATTTCACTTTTGGAAACATTAAATAATTACATATGACCAAACCTGGTATGCAGTATATAGAATCTAGCTAATAATATAATTCTAAGTCAAAACCAAGATTTACTTTTAGAAACATGACTAGGATTTGTAAATTGGTATGAATCACTTGTGTATCATCCTTCCAGAGACCCTGCATCTTAGTCCACATGACACCTGAATGCCTCACGCCTCTATAATATGCCCCGATCCTGGCAAGCAGCATACCGGTATCATAGCACGTGTTACGTTGTGCTGTAAACTGTTTTTTATACATCTTTCTCTCTATCCAGAGAGTAATTCCCTAAAATGCAGGGATATGTTATAGTCATCTATACATAATGTTTGGCACATAAAATTTGCACAATAAATATTTAGTAAATGCTCATATTAATGGAGGATAACTTTAGTGAAAGTGTGATATTAAGATCAACCTGTGAAGTATTCCACAATTTATTTTTATTCAGGCTAATATGTTGTGTGTGATTTGCTTTGTTTCTGCTGATTATTTTCATTCTGTTATTTCCAATTTTTTTTAAAGAAACATGGATTACTCTGTTAAATCAGAGAAAAGTTAAAAGTGAAGAAAAAAATACACCTGTGGTAATAGAAATAGTTTTACCTGTTCATGGACCTAACTAAGAGATAGCATCTAATGTGAGCATAAATGTGGTGAGTCTGAAAATGTGAATGGAGTCACTACTAGTTTCTCTTTCTTTATGGCATTACATGTATATAATCTATGAGATACATGAGCCGCAGATGAAGATCTATACTAACTAAAAGAGTTAGTATGGATGCTCAATGTGCCTTTCCATACAGGCGAAGTTCATTCAGCTTATTTAATAATGACACTTAATCAGTTCAAATGAGAGCATTGCAAAACAAACCCTACATGGGAAAGATATTAGCATCTGCCTTTGCCTTCAGTCAGTCTCTGCCTGTAAGTCGATCTGAAGGTGACAATGCAGAGTGTTCTCCTTCGTGAAATGAATTGTTCCACCTATGTTCACTCTATCTCAGTCACCAGAACAATGAATCAAAAGAATAAGCATATTAATAAAATTTATTTTAATTGTGGTAGGGTTTACACTTTTTTATATATGGTGTAGGCACTGTTTTTCAGAGAGTACTAGCAGTTTACTCAGAGAGTCTTTTTAAAGAGGGCGAGGCAGTGGCTCAAGCCTGCTCAATCTGGCTTTGGGAGGCCGAGGCAGGCGGATCACAGGTCAGGAGATCGAGACTGTCCTGGCTAACCCGGTGAGAGAAACCAACCCCGTCTCTACTAAAAAATACAAAAACTAGCCCGGAAGGCTGGGGTGGTGAGCCTGTAGTCCCAGCTGCTGGGGCTGAGAGCCCAGGAAGAGAATGGCGTGAACCGGGAGAGCGGAGCTTGCAGTGAGCTGAAATCCGGCCACTCCCAGCCAGGCGACAGAGGCGAACTCCGTCTCAAAAAAAAAAAAAGAGTCTTTTAAGAACTGTTAGCACATAGGTACAAAGCTGATGCATTAGTGATAGCCAGGGTTATAAGCAGAGCCCCAGCAGCCTTCCTGTCTGGGTTACTTTTCACTCAGTAGTTTCTACCATGGACCCCTAGGTCTCTTGTAAAGCCCATGCTACCCTATTTCTGCATATAATCAATGTAGGCAGTGTTTTTCCTTCCAAAATTGTCTCCCATTCCACTAATAGTGCTTGCTCTTAGCCAGAAATATGATAAGCTAATTCTTACACATTTGAGAATTAGTGAGAAATGCTTGAAATTCTAACCTTGTAGGCACATTCCTTCTTGTGCTCCTGGACCTCCAAATAGTGCAAGGAGAACCTGTGATTCCATTTCTAATCCAAATATAGAATAATGTCCCAGTGCTCATAGAATAAAGCCCAGGGTCCTAAACAAATTGGCCCAAGGAGAGCTCTTTGGTCTTATCTTACCTGACCCATTTCACACTTCTACTGGCCACATCTCACCTGGGTACTTATGTTTCCTTCAAAGGGTCAGCTACCTCATGAACACACGCTTTGATGTTTTTCTTCAATGCTGACATTCCTATCCTACTTCCTCCTATACACTAACCCTTCTAAATTCAGGTCAAATGCTAGCACCTTTTTGCAGGTTTTTCTTGTCTTTCTTTAGTACCATAGAATGTGTCCCTTCTTTTCTTTCCCAAAGCACTTTCCTTTATGACACTCTTCATTTATTGAATTAGGCCATAGTTATGCAGATGCCTTCAACTCACTAGATTTTAAGTTTACAGAAGGTATAGGCACTCAAAGATTAGCAAGTGACTTGCCCATAGTTAGAGCTCAACAAAACTGTAACTGAAATACAGAGGGATTTAAATTTTATTTTAGATAAGTCAACACATATTGGATAAATAAAATTGTAATATTAAAAATAACATTTCATATGTTACAGCTGAAGGAAATATTTTATGAAAAGTTACGCTTCCCATTTTGGGCTCAAAAAAGTTTGTATTATGAGTGTTTCCTTGATCTTCCAAGATTTGAGGCAAGCTTTTCTCTGTATATATATGGAGATCTTCTTCATATGGGTACTCAATGAGAGTACATAGAAGATAAGCAGATAAAGGGAAGCTCCCAGGTTTTATGGTTCCTCCTACTGAATCATTTTGTAGCACAGATGAATACTATGGCATTTATCAGAACTCTTATACATTAGATGTGAAAGGCATCGTAATAAAAGACAAAATTTTACTGCAGAACTACGTATTCACTACTTTAAGAAACAAAATGAAGGAATTAATATTTGTAATATTTGCAAATGGCTTAGAACAGTGCTTGGCAAAGAGTAAGCACTGTATATGTTTACAAAATAAACACAATCTTTCATTCAAAATTTCAAAATAAATATTTTAAATAAACAATTTTGTGATTTAATGACGATTTAACCATTGTTATAGTTATTAGATGAATTAAGTGGGATGACTGCTCCAAGCAAATGACCCAGTACTTGCCACAACTGAGGTATAGTGAGATTTAATTTGAAAATGGTAAAGGAACCATATTGACTGGACAGAAGACTTTAAAGACTGGTGACCCTAAGAAACTGTAAAAATAGGCTAAAATTAGTTTGTAAAGAACTGTGAATTGACTTTGATATTAAAAGGTTTAACTATGTCAAACAGATTTAGCATACACACGGTGAATGTAGAAAACAAATGTAGTATAACATGCCATAAAATTGTTCATACGACTTCCTCACCAAAAAATAGACTCCTGAAATCACACTCATACTATTTTCATGGATTATCAAAATTGCCGAAATGGAAGGAATAAGGAGAAATTGTTTGGACCAAACCTCTCAAACAGCTAAAGAGGTTCATAAAAGCTCAATGATTTCATGAAGATCATACACTTGCCAAATGGCAGATGGAGGCCCACATCCCACGTTTTCTGCTTCACAGTCCAAGCCAGCAATCCCTAGTATTGATTGCATGATAGAGACTATGACAACCAGTGATGGTTTAATGAGTCCCTCTCTAGACACACCTCTAACGCCTAAGTTATTATTTATTTTGGTGGGGATAGATGTGATAATTAAGAATAACTTAGCACAAGAAATTATAGTTCAACAATGAAAACAATGTACTTATTTTTACATCTACGTACAAGATACTGTATAAGTGACTAGGATAATATGAGATAAAGAAGGATGAAATAAAAAATCCCTTATGCATCCTAGTGTTGGTAATCAAATTGACCTGATTTAATCCTTACTACACATACAGACGCACGTTCACAGCCAAAATTCCCTCTTGTCTTCCAGAAACTCATGATCATCTCTCCCCTAGGAAGGAAAACACTATGACTAGGAAAATAATTCTATCCTCAGGACTAAAGACACATAGCCTAAGTTTGTGGCTAAAGTCCATTTCTTCATAAAATCTTAAAATCCAGCTTTCCAGTTCTTTTTCTTCCTGCTTATAATATCCATTGCTGTCATAATCATCCATGATAAATGACTATTCCTACTCATCGATGCTGTCTAAAGTCTAGCTCATGGCGTTTTAAGCCCATTATTTTACTTACCTAGACTTAGTGGAGCAACTGCATACATATAGAGACCAGTCACAAGCTGGCTGGTCTCAATTTTACAGAAACTGTAGAATTGGGCCTGTAGAACACTTTTTCCAGAAGTAATTTATTTTGGTACCAAAAAAATTTAAAAAATAAAAATTAGACCTTTAGTTAGGCTACAGTCTTAAAAGCTATAAGTTCATTTAGATTTACGACTAACAATGAAGTTCTTGGTAGGAATGTGTTTGTTGGTGGTAACTCATCTAAACAACTGACTAGACTGATCAACTGAACTGCTAGAATTCTTTATCACCAACATACAGTAGTCTATGTTACTATATACATCCTGAGATATTTAATTATTCACCTTTTACTTTAAGAACAAATTTTTGGAAACTTTTACTTTGGTTTTTCAGTAACACACAAGGTATAGAGTCTGGGAATTCATCCTTTATCCTATTACAAATAGCTAGTGAACCAAGGTGTCTTATAATTTAAAACTATATATGGCAGGGATGTCCAATCTTTTGGCTTTCCTGGGCCACGCTGGAAAAAATACACTAACACTAATGATAGCTGATGAGTTTTTTAAAATTGCAAAAAAAATCATAATTTTTTAAGGAAGTTTACACATTTATGTTGGGCTGAATTCAAAGCTGTTCTGGGCTGCGTGCATGAGCTGTGGGTTAGACAAGCTTGATATATGCATAAAACAATGTTAAAAAGTAACTAACAATATAAGGCAGCTCATTCATTTTGCCTGATTAGTGTAGAACAACAGCTAGGTGAAAGGAAATTCCTGTCTGGAGTAAAATTTCCTAAGGTTAGAGACCAGAACTGGGAAAAAGGGAACTTCTCGATGAATCAACAGAATGATCAATGGGAAAGAATTACGGTATGTGGAGTACGACTGGACTAGTGTACCTGTTGCTGAGGATATAGTCTAGAAAATAAGTTAGGATTCCCTGTGAAGCAATATGCAAATATGACAAGGTCGCATGTGGGGGCAATGATGGGATTCAAAAAAGCCACGCTGTCAAACCTTTTCTCTGTCCTTGCAAAAGAGCATGTCTGTCAGGGAGTTGTAAATGAGTTGAATTTGCGTTAAGTCAGGGCAGCTAGAAGGGTTGGAAACAATCCAAGGAGTGCTATTGAAGCTCACCATCCATGGCTTTCTTGATGTGCTTCCTTTTTCTGAGGACGGTTTCCAACCTCTGCTCTGATTATCTACATCCTCCCGATTCATACTTTAAGGCCCATCTCCTCAGGGTTATCTTCCTTAACTGCTCTACTGTCAATAATCTCTCCATTTTCTGAATGTCACTAGTTCTGATGCTTGATTAGAGAAGATTTCAGATTAATCTAGGAGTGAGGCATTGCATGAAGTGAAGAGGGCAATGCATATTGACAAGGAGGTTGTTTATAAGGTCATTTCTCTATTCACATTTGAGGTAATGAAAAGATGAACGTGGACAGGATTGGAAAGGGAAAAATGTGTAAAGTAATCAAAATGAATTAACTATTGAATTAGAGAAGTCAAGAGAGAAAGAAATTCAAAACTACCGTGAAGTTTCAAGTTTGGAGAATTGCTTTGAGACCACTAAATGATCCCTAATAGAACAGAAATCCGAGGGAATGGGTTTGAAGTACAGGCCGAAGGCAAAAGCCTGCAATATTAAAAAAGGATGCACTGGAAGGGGCATAGAATCCTGAAGCAGTGGGAGTCCATTGAGATGAGCAGCTGGGACTGGTACTGTGGCGCTTATAAAAACAATGGCTAGACTTTAAGATGTGGTCATCAGAGCAATCAACCGGTCACCCAGTGACATATATTATTCAACTGATAGCTGTGACTAATGCTATGGCTAATACTTCTTTCAATATAGGGAAAATGAAACCTTGAGACCTCTTCTTGGCTAGATTAAACTCCACACTGCAACATTTTTGACAATAGCATTTCCTTTTTCTTTCTTTCTATTCAAAGATTATGGGAGTCTTGATTCTAGACAATGTTTTTTTCTCCCCAACACAGAAAGTCCAATATCTAATTCTGATATTTTCAAGGATTGAATCTATGCTCTTAAACAAACAATCTCTCTTCTCTGTTATTTTCACCTGATGTGAAGGCTTACAGTGAGGCCTAACAGGAAAGCCTGAGAGGGTCACATTGTTATGGATTTTTGTAAGCCATTTCTTTCCAGAGATCTATGTACTTTTCTATTGTCTGTTCTAAATATTAATATATTTTTCACACACATAAAATACCTACATACACATAATAAATAAGAAGTTCCAAACTCGAATGTTTTGGGGATTTCAATTTGATTATTTTAAAAATAAAACTGCTGTCAGCTTTGTTTGTGGAGAGTGTTTAGCAGCTCTGTTTACCCTAAAAGTAATCACTTCTTGATTCAAACTGCTTCACCAGTAAATAGAATATCTTAGGACATTAATTATATGGGAGAGAAGTCAGCAAGAAGTAGCTGTTACAATTCATTACTGTACAAGAAATAGCAAGAGATGGGAGAAAATGTAAAGACAGAGATAATTGTTATTGCTTGGCTGTGAATAGCACTGGGATAGATGGATTGGAATTGGTTTATCTTTCTCCTTCATAATAAACTGGAACATAGGCCAGAGAGGGAGGTTAAGAAAGGCAGTCAGTTACTCACATGTTTAATGCTCTGGAATACTGCAGACAAAAGAGGCATCTGGCAGCATTTTCTGAAAAAAAAAAAAAGTATAAATTAATATTTTAATGTAAAGCAATTTATTTCAGTTTATATGGTTAGGCAAAGTCTGCTGCACTATTTTGACTTGTAGTTTACAAACTTTTAAAAATAGTGATCTTTCTCAAAGGATATTAATATAGTTTGGCTCTGTGTCCCCACCCAAATCTCACCTCAAATTGTAATCCTCATAATCCCCACATGTTAAAGGTGATACTAGGTGTAGGTAATTGGATTATGGGGGCAATTTCCCCCACACTGTTCTCGTGATAGTGAGTTCTCATGAGACCTGACGGTTTTATAAGCATCTAGCATTCCCCCTGCTTGCACTGACTCCATCCTGCTGCCCTGTGAAGAAGGTGCCTGCTTCTCCTTTGCCTTCCATCATGATTGTAACCTTCCTGAGGCCTCTCCAGCAACGCAGAACTGTGAGTCAATTAAACCTCTTTCCTTTATAAATTACCCAGTCTCAGCTATTTCTTCACAGCAGTGTGAGAATGGACTAATACAGGCACCTTACTGGGGACCAAAATATACAAAAACTGCTCTGGGTGGCATTTCAGTTCCACTTTGTCTTTAGCCAAGTGCCTACACACCATCTCTTTTTCTTCATTCGCCCCCAGCACCCTGAGCAACCCCTGAAGACCTCTGGCACCCTGCAGAGTACAGTATAAAGACATGTGATCTGAGCCTTCTCATTTTACAGATGCCAAAACCAAGACTCAGAGAGAGGCAGCTTTTGGGTGTAACTTATGTTGTTCGATTATAATGAAACTGACTAAAAAAGACGTTTCTTGGTTCAGGTGTGCTGTTTTTGGCTGTACTGTCTACTTCTTATTTGAGGGCAATAATGCCAGAGGAATATTTCTGTGTCATTAACTCCTCATCTTCTAGACTTATCTTCGAGTGACATTTCCTTCATATTGGCCCGGGCTTATATAACACTGCACCTAATCACAAATTTTAGAATAGTTAGTTTATAGCCAGGAACATTTCAGAGAGAGAAGCACACGAAAATGTATCCCAAGGTCTAATGACATTTGGCCTAAGATTAGATGGTAAAAAGCATCAGATTGGAAACCATTTCAAAATAAGATATGATATAGATATTATGCACATTTTTTAAAACTTGCTCTGGATGTTCCTGATCACATATGGCGAGAATCATATTCATTAGTGAATAGTCTCGGTGTAACTGCTCAAGAGAACATGCAACCACACTGGAGGCATGAATGTCAACAAATAGCATCATGAGATATTTATTGTGCAATCAGTTATAGTAAAAGCTGCAAAGTACAACCTAGGTGAGGCAGATTTGCATAGCATTGTAACTGAAGAGAAAGGAGACATATGGTTTAGTCATGAGATAAAAGTTTTATTGAAAGAAAATACAGAATGACACAGAAGAAAGGAAGAAGAAAAAAAATTTAAAAAGAGGAGGGAGCATGCTGATGGGACACTGTGGCTGTAAGAGAGAAGACATGGGGGAGTGAAAACAAGAAGAAGAGGAGTCAAAAAGCAGTTATATTGAAAAAGAGTAGACACTCCTACCATTGCCAATCATTCCTGGCAATGGGGAGTTCTGTCAGGTATTGTGGCAGAGGACTTGGGAGACTGAGTTTGGGATTTGAAAGCAGACAATTGGATTCTGGAAATGATGTGATTTAATCACTGTATCTGCTCCTTGCCTCAGAGAATAGAGCATTGCCTGAAGGTGTGGTTCCTAAACCTCCATCCTAGAATTTAAGGCTTCATACTTAGCTTTAAGTGATTTAACATATTGCCTCACCTCAAACCCATGTACCTGGAAACCATTTTACACAGACCTTCTTTGACTTCCCCAGTGAAAGTTACATTTGCATCGCCACTCCTTTTGATTCCCCATTTCCTAATATGCCACAGATCCTGAAGGGGAGAATTAGACTGCTCAGGGAACACCAGTTAATGGCTGGTTTTTCACTGTAGCTCATACTAGCTGCTGAGGGAAGCATGCTCTGTATATGCTCCAAATAAAATTTGTTTATTAGCTCTACGTGCTGCATGCCATAGCCATCCCTTGATCGCTGTCTTTTCTGATGGTTGCACATGCCAACCATAAGGTAACTCCTTAGGGGAAAGGGTACTTGAGAACAGGACCATCTCATAGAGCCTCTCACAGAGATTCATAAATACTCAACCTTCTCCGTTAATGTATAGACTCTGGGATTAGAATTTCTCGGCAACTTATCTTAATTTTAGCTATGTGAGTTCTTGCCCTACCTCTGCCATTAATTTACTAAAAGATTTTGATAAATCACTGAATTTATCTTGACTTTAGCTTACTCTTGTTTTTGATGAGTATAATAATTTATAACCAACTAATCCAATGCAGTTATTTGTAGGATTAAATGAAATATGTGAAAGCTGTTTTTATTGGAGAAAAGTTTAGCAAATATATTAATATAGGATCTTATGATTAATATTATAAAATAATTTTTTTCATGTATCAGTTTCTCTACCGTTCAGTTCTGGAATATATATTATATAGCATTCCAAATTATTACAATATAATTTAATTTCCAAAAATACTATGTGAGGCAAATTGCAAAATGCATGGTATCATATAGTCTTTATAGTTGTAGATATACCAGGAATCCATATACACCTACCCACTTCCTTTATATAGAAATATCACAATCATCATATACACAGTCATTCATTTATTCTATAACTGGACAGTTACTAATTTACACTTACCAAATTCAAGACCTTTCTTGAATCAGCCACTTTGTTAGGTTCTTGTTATCAAGGAGTAATTGCTCTATAAAGTGGCATATTATTAGAATCCAATTTACTATGTAATTTTTGAAATTATGCTGAAATATACATAACAAAATTTTACATTTTTAGCTATCTTTAAGTGTACAATTCAGTGTAATTACATTCACAATGTTGTATAAACTTTACCACTTTTTCCAAAACTTCTTAAACGTGTTAAACATCTTAAAAACAAAAACTCTGTATGTATTAAATAACAACTCTTCACTCCCCTTTATCCCATCTCCTAGAAACCTCTAATCTATTTTCAGTATTTATGAATGTGCCTATTCTATACACAGTCATGTGCTACATAGCAACACTTTGGTCAATGATTAACCATATATACCACAGTGATTCTATAGAACTATAATACTGTATTTTTACCTCACCTCACCTTAATTCCTTTTCTATTTTAGATAAATAAATTCTTACCATTGTGTTACAACTGCCTACAGTATTCAGTACAGTATGCTGCACAGGTTTGTGGCCTAAGAGCAATAGATGGTACTATATAGCCTAGGTATGTACCAGGCTAACCATCTAGATTTGAGTAAATACACTCTATGGTGTTCACACAACAGTGAAATAACCTAACAACACATGTCTCATAGTGTATCTCTGTCATTAAGCTATGTGTGACTGTATTTCATATACATGGTATCACAATATTTGTTCTTTTGTGTCTGAGAATTCTGTGTTTAACTATTTGAGGAATGGCCAAACTGTTTTATACAGCAGTTGCACCCTATCACATTACCATCAGTGTACAAAAGGGTTCCAATATCTTCATATCCTCGCCAACACTTGTTATTTTCCTTTTTTTCCTTATTATAGCCATCCTAGTAGGTGTTAAGTAGTATGGTGGGTTTGATTTGCATTTCCCTGGTGATTAGTGATCTTGAGCATCTTTTCTTGTGCTTACTGGTGATTTTTATGTTTTCTTTCAAGAAATATCTATTCAAATCAATTGCTTATTCTTCATTTGGGTTAGTCTTTTTGTTGTTGAGTCGTAGGAATTATAAATATATATTCTGAAGACCAAACACTTTACAGATATATGAGTTCCAACTATTTTCTCCCATTCTGTAGGTCATCTTACTTTCTTGATAATGTGCATTAATAAATAAAAGTTGTATTTTTTGTTTTGATGAAGTCTAATTTTTTTGTTTATGCTTTATATGTCATATTTAAAATTCCATTGCTAAGTTTAAGGTTATGAAGATATAGCCTATGTTTTCTTATAAGATTATTATAATTTTAGTTCTTATATTTAGTCATTGTTCCATATTTTGTTAATATTTGCATGTGATGTGAGGTAGAAATCCAAATTTATTCTTTTACATGTGTTGAAAAGCAAACACATGTAAGCAAAATGTGTTGAAAAGACTATTCTTTCCTTTTACATTTAATAAATCTACGTTGCATCTTTGTCAAAAGTCAATTGACTATATGTGTATGTTTTTTGTTTTTGTTTTTTTGTTTTGAGACAGAGTCTCGCTCTGTCACCCCGGCTGAAGTGCAGTGGCACAATCTCGGCTCACTGCAACCTTCTTCTCCTGGATTCAAGTGATTCTCACGCCTCAGCTGCCTGAGTAGCTGGGATTACAGGTGTGCACCACCACGTACAACTAATTTTCATATTTTTAATAGAGATGGGGTTTTGCCATGTTGGCCAGGCTGGTCTCAAACTCCTGACTTCAGGTTATCCGCCCACCTCAGCCTCCCAAAGTGCTGAGATTACAGACATAAGCCACCGTGCCCGGCTTATATGTGTATGATTTTGTTTCTGGACTCCCAATTCTATTCCATTGATTTCTATGGCTATATTTATAGCAGTGACATATCGTTTTGATTAATGCAGCATTATAGTAAATTTTGAAATGGAGAAATGTAAGTCTTCCAACAATATTCTCCTTTTTTAAGAATGTTTTGGCTAATTAGTTCCCCTTGCAATTTCATAGGATTTTTAGAATCACCTTCACCACTTCTGCCAAAAAAAAAAAAAAAAAAAAAAAAAAGGCTATTGGAATATTTCTAGGAATTGTGTGAAATCTGTAGATTGCTTTGGGTAGTATTGAGATCTTAATAATATTGTCTTTCAACCCATGAACATAAAATGAACTTCTATTTATCTATGCTGTCTTTTTAAAGTAACATTTCGTAGTTTTCAGTGTACACATCTTTTACCCCTAGATTAAATTTATTCCCATGTATTTTATCTTTTTGAATGTTATCATAAATGCAATTGTTTTCTCAATATTCTTCTCAGATTGTTCATTGTGTATGGAAACACAACTGATTTTGTGTGTCGATCTTGCAACTTAAAAATTTTCTAAATTTGTTTATTAGCTCTAGTAACTCTCTTATGAATTATTTGGGACTTTTTACATGTAAGATTGTGTCATCTGTAAATAGAGGTAGTTTTACTTCTTTCATTCCAACTCAGTTGCCTTTTATTATTTTTGTTGTCTACTTTCTCTACTTTCTCTGCGTAGAACTTCCAGTAAAATTCTAAATAGCAGAGGCAAATGTGGTCATCTTTGTCTTTCTAATCTTAGGTAAAAAGCTTTCAGTTTGCATTCGGTATGATGTTAGTTGTGGGTTTCTATAAATATCCTGCGAAGTTAGTTGTGGGTTTCTATAAATGTCCTTTATCATGTTGAATATTTCCTTCACTTTCTAGTTTTTTGAGTGTTTTTATTATGAAAGGGTGTTGGATTTTGTCAAATGCCCTTTCTATGTGAATTAATATGATCATGTATTTTTCCCTTTTTTGTATTAATGCAGGATATTGTACTAATGTATTTCCTTATGTTAAACCACCCTTGAATTATATCAATTCCCTGTTTTCCTTTTCCTGCTTGGTCCACTTTTGTCATCATTCCAAACCTACCCTTCCAAACACTTGTCCTTGATTTCATCGTGGTGACCATTTTTCAATGACTAATAACAGAAATTTCAGGTTCTGTGATCAAAGTTGATAGGTATGGTAAACGCTGAAACCATACTTTGACCTTTTGATATGAAGATGAGGTTGATATGTTATATCCTGTTAGCTAGAACAGCACTGGAATGGAAGAACTCTGAGAAGATGTACAACAGTACAACATAATTTTGATTTCATGGAGTCAGCAAACATTTGTTGTGTTATCCTGACCTAGAACACATCCAATGGTAGTCCAGGCCATTAAAATACCTATATTTTAGCCACATGGTAGACACCATAAGAAATCTCATAACCTTACTCTTTTTCTATATGTAGAGATATTTTAACAATTTAACATGATTATTGACTGAATATACCCCAACCTTACCAGTTGCTATGAAAATTTGACTGCTCATTGCCCTGAGACAATATTCACTCTTTGCCCCCCACCTCACCCATTATTCAAAGATGATCTCTACAGTAAATTTGTTCATGCTTTAATGATAGTTTTGTACTGGTAGGTCTTAATATGATTTTTCATGGACATTACTGTGAACTGTCCTAGGAGATATGAGGGACAGGGAGAGCCTTTTCCATACCTTTAAGAAGCATACCACTCAAGTGACTCTGAATATGTTAGTCAAATAATTAAGCTCATTTTAGCCAGTCAGAACTTAATCCCTTTATGGATTTTGACTACTGTTTTCAAATTGTGTTTGGAAAATAGCCTCTTATATAGGCACTCTCAAATTATATATATAATTCCTATGAGGGCACCAGAAAAGATGATAATTCACAATTATGGCTAAAGCTAGGATTGAAAAATTCAGTCAAATATTAGTATCTGAAGATAAATCCTACGAAGTATTGGATAGCATTGAGCCCATGCTGAGCAGCTAGAGAGACTAACTGTTTAACATATATAGAAAAACCTTTCATCCTATTCCATTTAAGTTCATTTTGAATTCAAAATGCAAAATTTCTGCATATCTGCCACTTTCTTTGCAACTCCTATTTATCTTAAGATAGAACCTTGGGTAGTTTTCTTATTCTTTCAATTTTTCTAACAATATATCTTTTCTTACAACTGCTTTAAATGTGCAAGTCATAGACAACAAAAGAGCAAAGGATAATGTGATGAGTAGGTAGGAAGCACAGAGAGATGGTGGAGGTACATTACATTCTGGAAGATGCTGTTCTTAAACATAGTTTAAGCAAGATGACAACAGCAAAAGTCCTAGAAGCAGAATATTCTGGGCTCTAGAATATCACAGGAAACTCATCTATCTTGAGAGACAGAGAGCCAGGTAAGGAAGAACGGCAACAATTGCAATTCAGTTCCACTAAGCCACATTACATGAATGCCTGTTAGACATTAACTCTAGCTAAGGTCAATTAACACAACATATCTATTGATAACCATTTAATCTGGTTATATTATATTTTGATCAAAGATAAATTTTTAAAAGAAAAAGGAGTAATACTCATAGGTGTGCTTTACTATAAGGAAAAGAAAACTGCATACGAATTTTTAAATAAAGATAAGACTCTTGGTAGACTCCATTATTTACTCGAATTTTTCACCTCACCTTATATACATGCCCTTTGCCATGCAACTTTAGAATGTGTTCCATAAAGGCAGAATGTATTTTTCCACCCTTTGACTTTGCTCTGGACAAAAGTGTAATTCCCCACCTGATTATTTGGCCAATAGAATGAGTTTAAAGAGATGGTGTATCACTTCTGAGCCTGGGCCTAAGAGGACTTGTGTGCTTTAGCTTTCCCTCTTGCATATCTGTCAGCACCACGAGAAAAGTAAGTCTGAGCCAGCCAATTAGTCACAAATACAATAAATGCCCAATATACTCCAGTCAATCCCTTTCCATGTCAGATAATACCCACAGGCAACCATAGACTCATGAGTGATGATGAATGATTTCTGTTTAAATGGTTTCGAGTGGTTCAAACACACAGTTGAAAACTGAAGAAGACTTCTTAAAACTTACCTATTGCAAGAGCCGTTACAAAATTTAGAAAACTGAAAATATCAAAAGTTTGTAAGATTATTTGTTCCCTATGAAATATAGGCAGAACATAAAAAATTTTTTAAAAATGAGATGAAAAAATTGAATACATTAAATTTTTTAAATAGAAAAATCTAATTTAAGGATGTAATAAAAATAAACTGTTCATGCAAAAAGGCATATATTCACAGAGGAAAAGAATATAATTTATAAATAGCATGAATTTGAAAATCTCATTCAAAATATATAACAAGTAAATAAATGGATATAGATGGACAGATGAGAGATATTTGCAATAGAAGTATTTTAAAAAGAAAGATTTTAGAAACTATAAAAGTAATAAATTTAAAAAACCTTAAAAATAAAAATGAAGGGATTGCTCTTGAATGAGAGGAAAAGGGATGAGTATACAGATTCAGATAAAAGAGTTTTAAACTCAGTACCAAGAAATCAATAACAAGAAATTACACCTTTATAGATACTGAAAAATGGTTTTAGTTACAAAAATATAAAACATTTTCACAAATAACCACATAGAATCAAGAAAAAAGAATCAGATTGTTTTATGCCAGACTTGTCCTCTCCAACAATTCATGACAAGTCTTTTTGTATTTCAAATTATAAGATAATACAGAAATATTCTGAGGTAATTAAAGGCAAAGATAATGGAAAGGGTTTTTAAATTGTACTCAATTATCATGGTGTTGTCTGAAAAAAAATTAAGAAGCCAAGATCAGGCATGTCTAGGTATAAAATGTGTTAGATCTACTTGTATATTTTGTGATGTTCAACTCCAAAATTCACTTGAATTATACTTTATAGGGTGGTTTGTTTCTACAGCACCAGGGCAAAGCTTAGAACTGCAAATACATCTTCTTTTTGATACATTTCTAGAATCATAAATGTGGTTCTTTTATCAGAAAAATTATAAAGAAAAATAATTTTTCCCCTCCACAAAATCTAAGGAATTTTGAAATAATTTGAAGGTTTTAAAAATAAAGGTTAAACTACCAGAGATACTTTATGATCTTTAAAAGTAAAAATAGATTAATAACCATTGTATTGCCCCTTATCCAAAACCCTGTATATAACTTGTTCATTGTCAAACAAAATATGCTGTAGACATGCAAATGCAAACAATGAAGCAGAACTATTATGGTTATGAAATGCCTCAAATTTTGAACTTCATTTATTTCTGAATTTTCTTCTTTCTGTATTTCTAAATTTTTCTAATTTTCTTGAAGGAAATGTGGATCATTTTTATAACGAATAGAATCTTTATTTAAAAAGAGGAATCTTGTGTTTGTATTTTTCTCCACAAATTTTTTGTGTCATCTAGTGTTTCAGAATTGGAATTTTAACTATAAAAATTATATAATTATCCTGCAGAAATGATGTGAACAGAAACAGGTGTTTCTTGAATTCTGCTGTCAGTCCCATATTTTAATACACAAGTGACAGCTGTGCAACTGATTTTAAATCACATAATGTTTAATATTCATTTTCAAAGATAACACATACAAATCAACAACATGATAAAACTTTATGATATAGTAATAATGCCATATTTTATTATCGTTATTTGTAATTTCTCATCATATTTCTATTAGTTTTTTCATAAATAACATGCAAATATGTATTAATAGCTCCAGTTTTCAATCTCACTATAATACCATTTCCAAAGCCATTTAGCTCAGTGCCTAGAAATAGAAAGATATCAGAGTTTGAACCTCCAGAAATTACAAACTGTAATTAGAAACTATGGAGCAACATTTGACTTACAGTTACTGCCTTTAGTAAAACTCACCTGAACATTCAGCCCTCTCCCTGTGATATTCATGTGCATGAGAGTGAACTGCTCACTACCTTTGCCATTTGCTTTAAATATTTTGATGCATCAAGGATAGTCTACAATAAAGTTTCTTCCTAAAACATTTGCAAATTCAGCTCCAGTCAGTGCCTTATTGTTAATTTCCAAGGGAGTTTTTCAAGTAAAACTACATGGACAGTAGCACATTTTGAATTCTTCTGGAAAAATCCACAAAAATTATAGTCTCATTAGAAATCATAGGAAGAGTATGTAAAATCATTGCACTGTACTTTTCAGAATAATTTTATAAGAAAGAATATTTAACTTTCTCATTTTGTATTTCTAATAAAATAGAATTCTTATTTTCTTGTAGCAGTAAACATTAGAATGACTCTTCTGTGTCTGTCCTCATTGATTCAAATGTGTAATTGATTGTCTCTCCCTATTAAATATGAATTACAGGAGTTTAATAGGATTATGTAACTTAATATGAATCACAGTGTTTTGGAAGGCTTTCGGTTTGGAAGGGCAGAGATGTGGGCAGCGATGGTGGGGCTAAAACTGCTTCTTAAAACTGAAGCAACTTTTTAGTTGTTCTAAACAAAGGTGTGGAGTTATCTGTGAAACTGAGCTAGACCACTGTTTAGAGAAATGAGTGGTAAGCAACTTAAATGAGTCATTTATTTATCCAAGGAAGATAAAACTTATCTTCTGAATTGGAGAATTTTTAGAAAAGATGCAATTAATTTTTTAATGTAAAAGATTTGCTTTTCCCTGAAAGGCAGACTTTAATTGAGGAAAAAAATAAGGAAAGTATATTTTCCTATTCCCATTGGTCCTCAGAGAAGTGGGAGAGGAGAGTGCAAACTCTGGGTAAGGGGGCATAGTTAGAGGCACAAGTGTCAGGGAAAAGCTTACCTTCCTACCAGGCATGACAACTACTAGGCAAAGTGGAGGAGTGGCTGGTAAGAGTCACTTTTAGAAGGAGGATGACCTATACCTCTAGCAAAAGTCATTTTAGTAGTCAATAGTAGGTTTGATTACATGCCTTCTAATTCCCTTCTGTTAACCTCAGATCTGTGAAATCTTCTTGTCCTTTGTGACTTGTTCTTAACTCTGTCTTGAGATGTTCCAGACTGAGAAGAAGTAACACAGATAAACAGAAAGAAGAAACCAGGCAAAAGGTGATTACAGATGTCCTTCAAGGAGTAGAGCAGTGATATAAGCAAAACACCTAGATGTCTGGATCCATATGACAAGCAGGTCAGATTTTTTGGATGCGTAATCATCCCAGAGAGATCCCCAGAAATACTTGGGAAGTGGTGTGCAGGGGAACCTAGTATGGATCAAAATACTGACATACACGTGGGTCAAAGGATTGCTATGCTGACACTGAAGGCACATGACCCTGAAACTTAAAAAAACTGGAAACTTCGAGCAACATAAATAAGACTGTATGATAAAGTTGTAGAAAATTCTATGTTTAAATTGGCCAGGCGCAGTGACTCATGCCTGTAATCCCAGCACTTAGGGAAGCCAAGGTGGGCAGATCCCTGGATGTCAGGAGTTCAAGATCAGCCTGGCCAACATGGTGAAACACAGTCTCTACTAAAAGTACAAAAATTAGCCGAGCATGGTGGCAGGCACCTGTTATATCAGCTGCTTGGGAGGCTGAGGCAGGAGAATTGCTTGACCCTGGAGGTGGAGGTTACAGTGAGCCTAGATTGTACCACTGCACTCCAGCCTGGGTGACAAGAGTGAAAAAAAAGAAAAAAAGAAAAGAAAATTCTATGTTTAAGTTGTTAACTGTGGGAAGTGACTTTGACATTTCTTTTTTTTTTTGTCAGTTCATGTTACATAGCACAATTGGGATATAATTGCATATTTCAAGAATCATGTATGTATGTGTGTTTGTGTGTGTTTATGTTCAAATAAAAAGATAATCTTCTCAGTCATTTAGGTAATACACATTCAGGATTGAAACACATTGTTTTTAGACCTACTTCCTTTTTTAATGGGCATTATCAGAAATGGAAAGTGTCCTTAACTTTGGATACCTACCTTACAGATTATACTGATCTAAGTCTGGTATAATAAGGAAAGTAAGGCCCACAACTTCTTGATTTGTAATCACAAATATAATACGTTTGAGTGAAACTACAAATACGTTTGCTAGTAAGCAAGGGATTATATCTACTGGTAAGTACAAAGCTGTGGAGCATTTAATTCTCTAGAGAATTCCCCAGGAACAAAAAACGTGCTGCCAGCCAAGAGTAACCATAATCTTACCTTTCAGTTCCCAAAGTCCAATTTGGTTTCGCTCATCCATTCATCAGATGTATATTTATACATGACGTCTTCCCAGACACTGTGTAAGGCAACAGAGTTCCAGGAGAAATGAAGCATTCTCTTTACCTTTGGATAACTCAGAATTTGAAAGAAAGTAATATGATAAACTGATGTTTATTATCCACCTATTATGTACCAAGCTGTGTCCTAGTGCTAACCCAAAGGTACAGAAGAGCTAACTCTCCCTGGGAGATGAAAGAGACATAGAATTTGAAGTAAGCCTTGAAGGACAAATAGGACTTCACCAGCTGGAAAAGGGGTGGAGCATATTCCAGATGGAAGAACCAGCATGTATAAATCCATGTGTATAAACACGTTGTGTGGTAACAACAAGGAAATTCAATATTCAATATAGCTGAGTAAATGTTGTACTGAGGACTTGCAGTGGCAAATAGCATAGGCTTGGGTGGATGATAAATAAAGTAGCAGGTAGAAAATCACCCCTCTGTAGTAGAAGTACTACTTCTATTATTTAAACTTTTAAAACAATACTAGAAGGCATCTATTATCACTATTTCACAGATAAGAAAATTGATAATAATAATAAATATAAAGCATTCATTATCTTACACAAATTTATATAACCAGTCAAGGATAGAGACTCCAAAAAAATTATCTTCTTGTTGATCATCATACAAAAAGAATTTCATGTGGCATGCTAAGGAGGTCAAGCTTAAATCAAGGCAATGATGGATTGACTATTTAACTGGTCATTATACCCCTCTTCTTTGATTCATCCATTCATTCAAAATTATTACATTTCAATTATGTACCAGGCATTGTTGGTATTTTCACATAGTCCATTACAGAAAGATCGATGTTTAAAACTATGCATTCAATATAAGCTATGAGACTATGATAGAAGCATTTTAATATATGATTGCTGTACAAAGAGGAAGTGGCAAAGCTTATCATGGAGGCGTAAGAATGAGTTAGCAAAAGTTTCACAAAGGAAATGGTGTTTGAGAAAATTATTTACAAATGTAGCAGGTCATTAGATGTTATGAGAGCCCAAGAAGCATCCAAGAAAAATAAAGAAAAAAAATATAGGTAGAAGTGTAGGTAATTCAGTAAGATCAAGAGTATAACAGGTTGGGGCCGGTTGCGGTGGCTCACACCTGTAATTCCAGAACCTTGGGAGGCCGAGGCAAGCGGATCACAAGGTCAGGAGATCGAGACTGTCTTGGCTAACACAGTGAAACACTATCTTTACTAAAAATACAAAAAATTAGTGGTGGCATGCTCCTGTAATCTTAGCTACTTGGGAGGCTGAGGCAGGAGAATTGCTTGAACCCAGGAAGTGGAGATTGTAGTGAGTGGAGATTGCCCACTGCACTCCAGACTGGGTGACACAGTGAGGCTCAGTCTCAAAGAAAAAAGAGTATAAATAGGTTGGACTTTTAGCAATATGGCTGAAGAAAAGTCAGGGGCCACATTATGAACAGTATTGTATTCCAAGAGAAAATCTTTGCAAACCACAGATGGTGGCCCAAATTCAAATGTCAGACATCCTTTCTTATTTAAATTTTATTGTCCACACACATAATCTTTTTCAACTAAATTTAGAAGAAAAGTGGGATTTTACATAGAATTTCTGCCTCTCTTAAAAAATTAGAAGAGGTGCCCACATTTGGCCTGGATTTCTGGCTAGTAACGATTGGTGCTGGAGAAGAGTTCTCTCCTTGAAATAAACATGTTCACTTCACAAACTGCCTCATTCTTCTATATTCAGTGACTGATCTCTGATGATTTGTGTTGGCAAAACTTGATCTAGGCCCTGACTTGTTTCAAGATCACTTAAGAAAAATAATAAATAAGTAGCCCTCAAGCCCTCTTAAACCTACTTCAAAACCAATGGATTCATTATAATTTTTGTCAACTCAGGGATTTTAGAGTTGGGTTTCTAAAGAATTCTAAAGAAATAAGACTTCAAGAGAAAACTAGAAATAGAAGCAAGAAGAGGTCTGGGAATGCTGTGATGGTAAATAAAACAATAAAAAGTCCACCTGCATTTAAACATTTTATTCCTCTTGCTTTATTCACAAGTGCCTAACATAAGGTAGACACAGAATATTAAGTATATGGAAGCAGTTTTTATCAAATGATTTCCTAAAGTGTGTACCAGATAGTATAAGTCCCTGTGATGTTGTACCCAAGCAAAGATTTTCAGAATAAATCAATAATTGTTAAAAATTAATTGTCTTTTTCTTATTTTCAATGTTCTTTTAACATATCAAAATATCTAAAAAAATTGCATCTTTTCCACAACAACTTTCTGGCACCAAAGGGATGTCCTACAATTTAGTTTAAGCTGAAGTTAGTACAGACCCTACAAGTTAAAGACAAAGTCCTTCAATTCTGATATGAAGTATCCAGGGTTAGTGGAGACCCTACAGATTAAAGACTCAGTCCCACAAAACTGCTCCCACTTCAGACTTCAGTTGCAGGTTTTTGGTATCTCCAAGTTAACTTCACTTTTTTTTCCAAAAGACTGCAAATTTGGGGTTCCCACAACATTTCACCCTAAAGTTCAATAATTCACTAGAATGATTCACAGAACTTGGGAAACTGCTATATTTAACATTACAGTTTTGTTATAAAGAATACAACTTGGCCAGGCGCGGTAGCTCACGCCTGTAATCTCAGCACTTTGGGAGGCTGAGACAGGCGGTTCACAAGGTCAAGAGATCAAGACCATCTGGTCAACATGGTGAAACCCTGTCTCTACTAAAAATACAAAAATTAGCTTGGCGTGGTGGTGCACACCTGTAGTCCCAGCTACTCAAGAGGCTGGGGCAGGAGAATAGCTTGAACCAGGGAAGCGGAGGTTGCAGTGAGCCGAGATTGCGCCATTGCACTCCAGCCTGGCAACAGAGCAAGACTCCATCTCAAAAACAACCACAACAACAAAAAAGAATACAACTCACAAAGAGCCAAAAGGAAAAGCTGTATAGGGAAATATATGCAGGAGGGGTGCACAGCACTTCCATTCCCTCCCTGAGTGTGCCAGCCTCCCAGGATATTGATATGGTCACAGATGCAGAAGCTTCTCAAACCTCATTGTTCAAGAGTTTCTATTGAGGCTTCATGCTGCAGGCATGGTTGATTGAATCATTGGCCATTGGTGGTTGAGCTGAATCCCTTACTCCTCCTGCATCTTCCCACATTGGAGGTCTGGAGATAAGGCCAAAAGTTAAAACGTTCTCATCATGTGGTTGGTTTTTCTGACAAACGGCCTCCCATAGGGATGCTAGTGAGGGGTTCCCACAGGTCACCTCATTAGCATAACAAGACACTACTATTACTTAGGAAATGTCAAAGGTTTTTGAAGCTCTGTACTAAAAAACTGTATAAAAGACCAACTATATTTTTTACAAAACAATAGAAGTGCTTCAAAACACAACCTACTTATTTTTGTCTCACCTAGTACTTACCATACAAATTTGTTATGGACACTTTCAAAATAATATTTTCTTTTGGAAATGTTAATATATAAAATGGCAAAGCAATCAATAGAAATACCCAGAAAATGTCTTATCCTTTATAAAATTAAGCAGAGAGAAAACAGAAATAGAAACAGGTTGTGACTCTGAATTCAGCCATTTCTGGATATTAGCAAATGGTGTTGTCTGTCTGAAAGTGTATACTCCTGGTGTTTTCTGGTCTCCAGCCATACCTGAGAGGAAAATAGAGATAGAAACACATTTTTTAGCCTTCCCAGTCATGATTCCAAATTCTCATTCCTGAGTGCAGGAGCAGGCACAGAGTAGGCAGCAGCTGAGGGGCTCTGAGCTGGCTCTCCGCCATGTTTTTCCCTCTAGGCTGTCCTGTACCTGCCAACCAATGTCAGGATCCTTCTTCATCAGTGTGGTTTTATACAAACAACAGTAACCATCAGGGGTGTGCAGGATGTAAATATATCAAACCGAAACTATAATCAGCCAACGTCCATCATCCTGAGAATTCCTTCTGCCTTCGAGGCAGCAATGAGATTTGGAGAACTGGACCGAGAGGAGTTCTGCAGGGCTGTGTGCAGCCTGGGGCTGCCCTTGGCCAGTCTGCCAACATGCAGCTGTGCTCACGGTCCCAGCTGCTTCACCCACCTCTAGACATGTGAAGGCTAACAATTCCAATATGTACAGTAACGTGGCTGAGTTTTCAAATCCACTGGGTTACCTTCTTCATTTTTCTACAAATACTGTATTTTCAACATCAATAGAGATGCCTCATTTTCTTTCTTTTTGTATTTCAAATGTTTTCTTACAAGTTTCTCCCTTTTTTATTCCTAACTGTAGAGTCATATATTGCCAAGTGATCGAGTTCATAATAACCAGCTCCCAACCAGGCTTTTTATTAATAAAACCAGGATAATCATATCACACCTACCTACCATAGAAAGTTATAGCTTTGGTAGTTATAGCAATGTTATAACATTGACTGTAACAGTCAGTGTTTATGGAACTAAGGTTTACTTAAGTGATCCTATTTTGAGTACTATATATATGTGTGTATGTGTGTGTGTGTGTATATATATATATAAGCTCAATTAATGTAATAAACATAGAACATTGGTACTTTTATTATTGCCATTTCACAGAAACCTTAAATACAAAATGTTGAGTAATTTGCCCAGTGTCACATAGTCTCTAGCAATGTTAGAAGTCACACCCAAGAATTCTTGTTTCATTGGCCACAAATTTACCACACCATTCATGCAGCTTCTTTAGTGAGGAATACTCACAAAGAGAAGAGTGAAATCACTTCGACAAATGTAATATATAAATATAAGATTCTGGCATGCAAAATCAAATGTAGTGCCAGGAATCCCATATATGTGTATGTGTGCACATATATGTTTATATGTACATGTGTGTATATATGTATATATATGTATATACATTCACATATTCGTGTGTGTAGGTATATATACATCCATGCATACATAAGTTGTGTGTGTGTGAATGTATATGTGTGATGTCAAGAAAGAATAGGCCTAAAGGTCTAGTATTAATTTAATTTTATTTCAAAATTGAAATAATTGCTTTGAAGCATATTTTAACTCACTCTAAGATAATTTAAATTATTTTTACATTAATTTATTTTTAATCATTTTTTTTTTCTTTTTAACATTCAAGCTTGTTTCTCATAAGTATAGTTGATTAACTTCTCTCTTGGGCACCTCTGTTCTGAACACCTTGTGCACCTTTGCTCAAGTTAAGGGGGGGTGCTTCAGTGTCAACTCAATACCAGAACCTCCCAATCTATCCCTGTTTATCAAATCCAATGCCTACATTCCCTTCCACCAGAGATTTTCTGGACTGACCGCTCCATTGGTTTGTCTTCCTAAGTGTATTTCCCAAAGGTTTCTAGCTCTTTGTACCTGGTTTCTCTTTCAGAATCCTAAGTTGCTTGCGAACTGGGACTCCTTCTTCACTCCTACAGCAGGGCTATAGCAACATCACATAAATAAAAAGCCTTTAGCCAACTGTGAGATTATTATTGATCTTCTACCTCCCTATTGTGACACTTTATGCAAGCCAGTGACTTGCTTTCTATCATAGCTATTATGCTCTGCAAAATCACTACACGCCTGTACCACTCTGAGGGACTACGTTTGGAGTATAGAGCAAGTTATGACAAAGCATAGGAGGCACGAGAATGGCTGCTTGGGCCACATCACATGGAAGTGCTACATTCAGATATTACATTTAGGTCCCTCACCCTCTTGATGGGGGTTACTGTTCTTTGAGTAACACTGCTCTAATGGTAAGAGAGGCAGAAGCTAGCTCACTGTTGAAGGAAAACAACAATGACTGAGATCTCATCAGCCCCATATGGGACTCCTGGATTTTATCTGGTCTAAAGCACTCTCATAATAAAGGTAAAGTCAGAAATCAACTAGCAATTATTGTGGCCCAGTAAGGTCTGGACATTATGCTAGGAGCTTTCAATTGTTACATCATTTAAGCCTTGAAAAAAATCACATGGCTTATCTGCAATCAAGTTTCTAAATTTAATGGATAATATAATAATGCCTATTTAGAGGTAACATATTCGAAGTCACATAATTAATAAGTATTGCTATTGATACTCAAACTCAGGTTTACATGACTTACAACGTTGTGGGGATTTTTTCCTTTTTATTGTTTTTTATTGCTGTTGTGTCTCACTAGATAGAAAATGGTAGGGCCCACTCCAATTGTACTCATGTAGAAATAATGGTTCATAATCTTAGCCACTACATTTGGCTTTCCTCAACCTGACTTACCCTGTGGCCTATATGCTTTTCTTTCATAAATAGATTGGCTCTTCAGACAAAGCATTAAAGCAGCTTACAATGTAAAAACAGTTTTAAACAAAGACACAATCACTCAGAAAATTGGTGCCACAAAACTTCACTTTACTTCACCAAAATATTTATTTTTTGTCTGTAATACTTGGAAGTCTTCTAAATCTTTTCCTTATGCTTTGAGCAAAAATATTCATATCCCTTCCCTCTTCATACGCTCTAAAATGCTGTAGAATTAGGTTTAAAAGCAATGTATTCTTTGAGACAAAATAAATTACAAGCAAGTCTTGCAGACAGTAGCTAGGTAAATTGATTTCTGTGTACAAAATGTCCTTTCCCTGATTTGTTGATAAAATTTTAATGTTATACATGTTAGAACTATTAAACACATCCTCCAAGCATGAGGCTTTTATTGGTGTTATGGTTTTTCTCCTTTTATCACTTGTTTTGTTAAGATTTTCACATTCTGTTGAAAATTGGGCAGATCATGGTACTGGGAAATAATGCTAACTATTACCAAAGGAACCTCATTACATTATCTTTACTTGCCACTCTGAGTATTAGGTCTGAGCATGGAAAATAACCAGGGTGTCCTATGTGTACTTTCAGGAAAATTGATGAATAAAACTTCAAAACCTATTATAACTTAGATTTAATATAAAGCCATGGTGTTTCTGTGAATCTGGAAGCATACCAAAAAAAGAAGTGCACGAAAGGCTGCTTTAGCTTTAGCAGATGGGCTAAAATGATATTAATATCTAAGTGGTGGTGATGAGAAGCCCTGCAGCCAATGGTAGCATCTGTGAACCATGACTAGGCAAAAATGTTTGGCAAGGTTAAGGGTAGGTTCAAAGTAAAACAACATGCATCAAGCAGTTCATTGAGAACTGTTAGTTATCTATTCAATTTTTTTTCCTGTTGTTCTTTTAAGAACATTGAGTGCCAGAACATCAGTGGTTGGTGTAGTACTACTCCCTTAACTCAAAATGTAGAGATGCTGGTATCTCTACCTTGGATGCTCCCATTTTACTGTTCTAGAATGCCGCCTCTCTGCTCTTTATGATTCAAATCCTTCTCACTTTCACTACTTAAGTAAATATCTACCCCAGACAATAAATATGTGTCAATCAACGATCCAGCTCATTTACTGAGCACTATATATGGGGATATATTAAAAGACTAAAGAAAATATTAGGGGTAAGGAGGCCAATCAGGCTGCATGTTTTCCGAGAAAGCCTCTACAAGAAAGATGACATAAATTGCAAGGACGTGGGTTGGTGTGAGGTTTTCATAACTTCACCTGCCACCCACACTATTTATTTTTCCATTAATAACATTTTTCTGCTTGACTTAAATAAAACAATTTAATCAGAAAAATTCATATCCTTGAAATTAATCAAATAAATAGATTTTTTTTGTGTGTAAATTTTCCCTAAATTTAAGATATTAGAGCAAGAAAAAAAACAACCAACAAAATAAAATATTATTCTAAAATTGTAGGTCTTATCTATTGCCTGCTTAAAGATTGGAGTCTAATATCTACTCCAATTTTATTAAAAAGGAATACTCACTATGGTTTCAGTGTGTTCCCTCAATTTCATGTGCTAGAAACTTAATACCCAATTTCATATGTTGATTGGAAGTGGGGCCTTTAGGTGTAATTAGGATCAGATAAGGTCATCAGGGTGGGGTCTCTATGACGGGACTGGTGGCTTTCTAAAAAGAGAAAGAGAGGCCTGAGCTGACCTGCAGATGCTTGCCCTCGCTCCATGTAATGCCCTCCACAATGCATTAAGAATGTCCTCACCAGATGCCATTTCCATGTTCTTGGACTTCTCAGCCTCCAGAACCTTGAGTCAACTTCTTTTCTTTATAAATTACCCAGTCTGTGGTATTCAGTTATAGCAACAGAAAATGAAATAAAACACCCCAACTTGCAAAGGAGACATTCATCTTCCCATAACCAGCAGGATTGGAGCAGAATTGAAAAGAGAATAACTCTCTCATTATGTGATTCAATGACATTTAATGCCTTATGCACACATCACTGGAATGAGTCTGAATCTTGCATTGGAAGTCATGTTGTATTGTGTTAGCACTACACATCCTACACATTGAAAATATTGAGTTATCAGAAAGAAGAAAAGGAGAAACTTACATTAAATTAAAATTAAAAAGCAAGGGTCATGGAAAGTTTATGACTAAGATGTTTCTAGAAGACCATGAAGCCCTTTTAAACAAGATTTTCTTCTTTCTTAAGCCTCTGTTGAACAAGCATCTACAATTAATTTAGATACAACCTTTTCCCTTTGGGAGAATGTAGCTTGCTTTGTGTACAGACAATTTCCCACATTTCTTTGTTACTCCTTTAGCAACCATTGCAGAACAAATAACATAAGACAAGAATAAAAAATATTAATTGATTGGAGTTTATGTTGTGTAAGTAGCCACACTTACATGTAACTACAGGAAATCTTTGGAAATAATCATTTAGTTGCCACTTAGTCGTGACTCCATTGAGCTTTGTAGGGCACGATCTGACTACAGATACACAGGTAAAACTGAATCCGCAACTGAGTTGGTGTCCTAGTCTCAGACATGAGGCCCTGTAGCTACACGAAGAGAAGAATTAGATAAGCACTTATCTGAATCCTGTTCTACAACTGTTCTCAACCTAGTCACCTGATGTACTTGAAATAAGCTTGTGTCTCTTCAATAGTCTTTTCTTCCATTGAATAAATAGCAACATCATTCTTGAAATTCTAAAGTACTACGAAATTCATTGACATGAAACTTTTTGTAAAAGATTCATGGTCACTCCACTTTTGAAATTTGTGATGGTTAATTTTATGTGTCACCTTGAGTGGACCAAAGGATGCCCAGACAGCTGTTAAAACATTATTTCTGGCTGTGTCTGTGAGGTTGTTTCTGGAAGAGATTCACATTTGCATCAATGGGCTGAGTAAAGATCTACCTCACCAATGTGAGCCAGCAGCATCCAATCCAAATAGAACAAAAAGGAAGGTAAAGGAAGGTTAAGTTTTCTCTCTTTCTTCTTAAGTTGGGACATCCATCTTTCCCTGCCCTCAGATTTTGGATATTGATGCTACTGGGTCTCAGGCCTTCAAACTAAGATTGAATTACACCACCAGCCTTCCTGGTTCTCCAGCTTGCAGATAGCATATTGTGAGACTTTACAACTTCCGTAATTCTGTGAGCTAATTGCCATAACAAATCTTCTTGTATCTATATCTATAGCTGTCTAACTACATATATGGATTGCACATACACACACACACAGAGGCATACATCTTATTATAGACAGAGAGATGGATAGATGTGACCATATAGATATATATGCCCATACCTCTGTCTATCTATCCTTCCATCCATCTATCTATCTATCTTGTATTGTTTCTTTTTCTCTGAAAAACCTTTGTAATATGGACTCTATTAAATAAACCCAAAAGACTTGCATATCTTAGGATGAGTTTATAATTCTTCACCTTGAGAAAAAGTGGACAAGTGATGACAGCTAACCTCACTGACAAGGAACACGGAAAATATAATCCCCCAAAATGAGCTTCCTTATGATAGAAATAAAGTTATATGTGGAAAGGGAAACAAATACATGTGGACAGAAAATAGTTATTCATGGAAGGGAAGACAGCATAGAGGGATAAACCCAGAATGAAAATTAAAGCCTAAGGCCAGCTAAACCTAGTCTGCTGTTCTAAGTCTTGTATATTTTTTGTAAGCGACACTGTAAACTGCATTTGGTTTACATGAATTTCTTTTAAAATGTAACACTAAATCCCACTAAATATTAGAGAATAATTCCATATGCATACATCCAAGCACACACACATTCTTACACAACCACCCACCCCCTACAACACACCCACACCCACCACTAACTTTGGCCAGAAAAAGGTTTCATGGAGAACCTAACAATAGAAAACCTTCAATAGTCATTGGCTCCTTTATTATCTGTGCACTTCATCCCTAACTCTGTCTAGTAGAAAAGGAAACGCAGCCTGCTTCTATTGTTCTTCTGTTTAAGTGAGATAAGATCCTCACTCTGTTCATATTTCCCCTTTATCTCCACAGTCCTTGTGTCTCAGCTTGTTCTTTGAGTTTAATGACTTTATTTCTTGCTTTGTTTTGCTTCTTTATATCTCATTGGGTTATGAGATCTTTACTGATTTCAGGACTTGGTACATTTTTTTCTCTTTGGTCCCCTACTTGATTCATCGTTACCTGGTTGACTTAAAAAGTTTGTCCAAAGTATATGGAAATTCTGTTTCCTCTTTTGTTAGGTCAACTGTCCTTTAGAAACCAGTAACAGTTGGAATTTATTTTCATATACTGTTTTGGCCATTTAATGATATCCTTACATTTATCATCTGTCCTAGTCAAAACACAATTTCTTTCAATTGATCTAAATTAACAAGTCTCTTTCATGTAAGATGATTTTGAATTTAATGCAAGACCATATGATGCACTTGTAACTACTTTATGCTTTCTTTATTTCTTGGTAATTACCTTACAGTTTGTTTCTTCACTGGTAAGATATACATCTCTCATCCTTGACCACATATTGCAAATGTTGCTATTTTAAGTAGAGGAATCATTTTCATTTTTTTTTTTTTTTAGAATAAAGCTGATACATCTGTTTCAGAACTGGCACAATCAGTATATATTATTATTTAGTATTGTGAGATGGAAGCCAGTTCCAACAATATCATTATTTACCAGGAGAATTATAACAGATAGAATAAAGTATATAAGCAGTATATAATTCCAAGGTTAGAGGATAACCTAGGCATGAAGTTGCCATTTCCTAATTTATTAAAATTAAAGGCTTTTCTTGGATAAGAATTTGAAAGAAGAATCTACACCTAAACATGATGATATAAAATTGAATTCAAATGAAAAAATATTTTCTTCAGCATATACTACATGTTTAGAATCCCAAATCTGAAAATCCAAAATCCAAAATGTTCTAATGAGCATATTTCCTTTGAACATTAGGTTGGTCCTCAAAAGACCAAAATGTTGGAGCATTTTGGATTTCAGATTTTCAGATTCAGGATGCTCAACCTGTAAGTATAATGTGCATATGGAAAATCTGAAAAAAAATCCAAAATTGGAAACATTTCTTGTCCCAAGCATTTTGGATAAGGAATACTCAACCTGTGTGTTCCCAGGAATGTGCTAAGTGTATCAAGAAATATAATATAACCAACATTTATTATGTTTTTATCCCCCAAATTTTATGATCTAGCTGGAGAACAAGATTTTAAAACACGAAAAACAAGAGATAATTAATCCAATGGGAATAAAATTACATGGGGAAATGTGCAGTGGAGGTTGTTATAGGAGTTAGGGAGTAGATTATCCTGTATGGCAGCACTGTCCGGGAACACATTGTGGAAGGTAGAAGATGCATGTAGAATGTGGTGACATGAAGACAGTACTTGTGTCAGTCCATGTGTGTCACTATAAAGGAATATCTGTGGCTGAGTAATTTACAAAGAAAATAGGTTTATTTTGGCTCATGCCTCTGCAGGCTGTGTAGGAAGCATGGTGCCAGCATTTGCTTCTAGTGAGGGCCTCAGGAAGCTTATAAACATGGCAGAAGGTGGAGGAGGAGCCAGTATATCACAGTACATCAAATGGCAAAGTGAGAGCAAGAGAGAGAGAGGAGGAAGTTCCAAGCTCTTTTAAACAACCGGATGTTACACAAACTCATAGACGGATAACTCACTCATTACCACAAGGTTCAAACCAAGCCATTCATGAGAGATCCTCCCCTACAATCCAACCACCACCCACGAGGCTCACCTTTAACGTTGGAGGTCACATTTCAACATGGGATTTGGAGGGGCGAAAACATCCAAACCATGTCAGTACTCTATTCATACTTTCAGGCTTGACATTCCCTTTGTAGACATAATGGAAGGCAGGGGGAGGGTAGATGAAGAGTAACAACTAAGCGATAACACCAGAGTTAAAATCAAGAAATGCAACCTTCACAAATCATGTTATGTAAACACTTTAAAGTCACAGTTAAGGTGGCCATTTTTTACAAGGCTAAGTAAATATGATTAACCGAAAGTCATTATGTCCACTTCATCTGTGCGAATATAAATACAGTCTATTCCTGCCTGATACAGGCCATTTCCTCCCAGAGGAATACGTGCAGGCAGTCTTATAAGCACGCAGAAGATGTGGACTGTGTACAGTGAAGGCTTCACTAGTACCCAGTTTCCCTGAGAATGTAATATTTTTAATCTGTGTCTTTCTAATACCCTCCAACTCCAACAAAATACCTTTATAATCCCTTTCTGAGATTAAAAAGCTTCTAATAAATAAGTTGAATACATAATGCTGGATTGTGTGCTCTATACTTGTGTGTATACATTTGGATTATATATTAAAGGTTCTAGTTTTATTTTTTAAGTGGAAAACTGTTCTCATCTTGGAGAAAATAAGCTCTATATCAAGCATGATAAAAGTATGTAATAATGTCAAATAACTTTGAGCTAAAGTGAATAATGAGTTAGCCCCTGTACTGGAGACTTGTTAAGCCCTGTTCCTGGCGTTCCCCTATTCTCTTGATGAATGCTGGTGATATGGGAGGGGGGCAGGGAAGTGATGGGTAGAGAAGGTCGGGTCCCCAGCTAGGGCTCCACCCTCGGGCCTATGCCCGCGGACCTAAGTAAGAACAGGCATTTCTGTTTTACTGCCCAAATGTTGCATTTCCCAAGACCACCCTGGCCTACCACGCCCCCATTCTGTGCCTATGAAAATCCCGAGATCCTAGTGGGCACACACACAAGCAGCTGGACGTTGAAAGGAGCACATCAGCGAAAGAACACGCAAGTGGCCGGACGTCCAGAGGAGCACACCAGAAGAAGAGCACAAGGACAGGCACTGACAGACTCCGGCAAGACATGGAGCGGGGGAACGACCTGGAGTCTGGCTGGGGTGGTCGGAGGAGAGTCTGGCCACTGAATAGCCCCACTCCAGGGGAAAACCACCTTTCCTCTCCATCGCCCTTCTGGCTCCCCCATCTGCTGAGAACTACTTCCACTCAATAAAATCTTGCACTCGTTTTCCAAGGCCACGTGTGATCTAACTTTTCCATACTCCAAGGCAAGAACCAGGATACAGAAAGCCCTCTGTCCTTGAGATAAGACAGAGGGCTTAATTGAGCTGGTTAATACAAACTGCCTGCCAATGTACAAAACTAAAAGAGCGCCCTGTAACACACGCCCACTGAGGCTTTAGAAGCTGTAATCTTTTACCCCCTAGACACTGCCACGGGGTTAGAGAACCACAGCCTGCCCGTCTGTATTCTCCCCTAGCAGTTTGAGAAGCGGACACTGAAGAAGCGAGCCACTCCTCCTGTTGCACACCCTGGAGGGGGACAAGAGAACTTTTCCCATTTCAGTGGTACTCTTCAAATGTCCAAATGACACAAACCTGGCAGGCATATTGACCACCACCATAGACTAAAATGGTAAACTAAAACCAAGAAGATGAAATTTGACAAGAATCAATGCAGAGAATTAGTGTGCTCTTAACAGACCTACAACAAATCACTCCAAATAATCACAGCATTTCAAAAAATTCACAATGTCAGAAATTAAAATGAGCTGCTCTGTTAGTTGACGATCACCTCATCTCTGAAGCACACATCTGAAAATGTGAACTGATACTTAAAGAATTGTGTGCTAAGACTCTAGAATTTAGTGTGAAATTATCCGTGACTGATTTCAGAAGCCACTGACATTAGTAATATATATTTGTTTTGTATCCTTGCATGTTGCATCACTCCTGCGTCATCAAATTATCTGACCCTAGAGACCAAAGATTTGGAACACTTTGGCCATGTAAACTAGAATTACCAAAACAAACAAACAAACAAACAAAACAAACAATAACTCAATAAGCTTCTGGTCCTGTAAGACTTCAAATGACCTTCCTCTTGCATTTCATAGGAGAAACAACTGCATTTGCATTATTCCTATAGACATACTTCATTCCAATCGTGGTCAGGAAGTTTAGTCGTAGATTTCTTATTTCTCATCAGATTTGTACAAAGGTAACCACATCCAAACCACCTACCCAACCAATAGTAGTAATGTCCTTTTATTTCCTGATTAAAGTGCAAAGTGCTTTAAACGTTCAGTGTAAACACATTTGTTTATTTCTTTCTTAATTTGTGAGGCCACTTTGCTGGCAGAGACCAGAGTAGAGGAATCCAAGATGTATTGATTTCTTTCTTCATGACTATTTAATCGGTTAAAGTGTGCACCACTTGCAAGTGCCAAGATGCTGGTTACATTTTAATAAATGTCCTTTTTGGTCGATCAATACTTCTCAGCCCCAAAATAAATAAATAAATAAATGTGCTGTTCTCTCATAAGTTAATGGGGAGAAAATCTTTTTACTATCGTCAGTCATCATGACAAACAAGAATATGAAAAGTGTTAATGAAATGACCAACTGTCTATAAAATAAAAGACTTGCAAGACAGTCTCCTTTCTTCCTTCAATTTGATGAAACAAAATGGAAAATTACACTAGTGCCCATCCAGCGTGAAATGATGTTAACAAGCAGAAAACAAATGCTATAATGAAGGACTTCTAGATGTACTATGTATAGTCTTACTTGTAAAGAGGGAATTACTGGGCAGAGCTCTAGCCCTGAGCAACATCCCACCCCCTACTGAGGAGAATCACAGCTATCATCATGTCCCTCGGGAAATCGGGCCATTCCCCACAATACGACAAATTGATGTTCACAGCATAATAATTATCCATGTGCTGCAAACAATAGGCCACACAATTACCAACCAGGACAATGCCCTACACAGGGCAAAGTAAAGTTACAAAATGAGGTGATTGTACAGATAATTGAGGCAATAGCCCCACAAAAAAGGGATGTGGACAAGTTGTCATTTACTGAGCATTGTTCGGGAAGGAAGAGTTACAAATAACTGAATTTTCCAGAACACCAAAACTTATCATTTAAGTACAAAATGTTTCATTTTCAAAATGCATTCATTGTGGATGGATATCTTACTTAAAATATGTTATTAATCCCTCTCTCTGGTTAAACAGAGTACTATAAATGTGATTGTATTTTGATAGTTCTCTCACTTAAACAAACAAACAAACCTTTTACTAAGGAAAGGTGGCGCAGAAACTACCACCTGGTTTAAGAATGTAACCACATTCTTGTAATGCCTCCCATTTTCTACAGAAGGATGGCATGAAGACATGTAAGTACATTGTAAAGGCATTATTCCAAAGGAGTTCACAGGTTCCTACGTGAACCCTGCAGGTGCAAAGCAACATAAGCCAAACAGATGATATTTCTAAAATTAAATGAGATACAACTACAGACATTTAAAATAATTTGATGCTATTTTTGTGAACTTCATTTTCTTACTAGAGACTAGAGCATAGAGGAATATTGTGGAGTTGAAGCAGCTTAATGTGAAGGTTCTGCACTTGTCTCGAAGCTCAGACTGCCTGGGTGCAAATCTCATCCAGCATGTAATAACTGTGTGATGCTGGAAATCTTTTTTGAATCATTATAAAAGTCTGGATTCTGATCCACAAAATGGAAATAATAATGATCCCGCTATTGTAATTTTAAAATAAGATCATCCTTGCAAAATATTTAGCCCTTTTGTTAGCGCTTAGTAAGGGCTCTGTAAATGTTAGCAATTTAAATAGAAAATGGGGAGGGAAATTGGTTCAATAGGAATCCAGAGATGAAAGTATAAATAATAAGCATGTGAAAGACTATAAAAGGAATGAGTGTAAAAACTAAAGGAATAGAGAATAAATAAAGAAAGAATATTTAGAGGACACCAAGTCGATTTTTTAGATCACCATGCCCTCAACCGTTCAAGGAAAAATCACTATTTTGGTATTAATAAATATTTATTGTGTCATATCACAGACTAGACACAATGCCAGACACCATTAAATTATGTAATATAGTCTATTCTGCACCAACATCTTTGAGGTGGAATTTGTCTCTGTCATTTTGTAGGTGAGAAAACCAAAACTGAAAATAAAGGAATACTGTAGGTCATATGGTAAGAAAGATTTATAAATATCATTTAAATATAGTATATTTTGGCTCTAAATCCAATGTGCTCTTCCCCGTAACACAGAGCTTATGTACATGTTTTCCTTCCTTCTCCCCTCTCCTCTTGCTGACCCATTTTCTACTTCTCCTGTTTTTTGAGAACGTGTGAAACACTGAAAAAAAAAAGTTAAAATTTGTTCTTTGTCTGTAGTGATTTTATGGTCCATTGGAGGACAAAAGCATGTGAAGAGATGCATACAATTTAACAGATGACTTCAACAGGGACATGCGTGGAGTGCCATTGTTTCTCACATCAACCTCTGTGCCTGGAATGCATTCTCTTTGTTTCAGGCTCCCAGATCCTGATATCCTTCTATCTTTCAAGCCTCAGCTCACGTTTATCATTCTCTCTCATAATTATACATACTTAGTGATTCCCTTTTATTTGAACCATTCTTGTGATTTATTGTCTATACCTGAAGAGCCTATTAAGATGCACAGCATTTGGGTCACCTCCAGAGTTTAATATTTGGAATCTGGGGTGGGCCCTGAGAATTTTCACTTTAACGAGTTCCTAGATGATCTTTCTGCTGCTGCTCCGGGGAGCATACACGGAGCACCATTCGCTACCCCAAAGGGCTCCCTCAGCATTTGCCAAACATTCCCTCTGGTATGAGCTAATGTTCCCGTTGCTTAGATCCAGTTTCCTACCTAGCCATTAGTCCCTTGAATCCAAGAGGTATTTCTTCTTATTCTTTGCATCTTCCCACAGCTATTAGAAAAGCATGCCAGTCAGTAGTAGGTGTACAGGAAGTATGTTTAACTTGACTGGTTGATTTACTGTCAGCTCAGTGGCTGTTTCTCTCCCATTACTTCCACCTCCCATGAGGACTGTACCCACGGCAGCGGTTTTATGTGAACTTGGATTACTGTATGGAAATGGAGGTGAGCATATGTAGATATTTGTATTATCATATCTTTCAAATAACATCTCTCAAATAATGATACTTGCAAAACTTTTCCTCATGTTTATTTGCAGAGTAATACATAGGCAGTTGCCTTGGAAACACTCACTCTGAATATTCTAAATTTTCTATAATGGAAAATCTTGCCTTTACCTTATAATTTATAGTCTCTCTCATTTTTGTGTTTTGCTGAGAATACATAATGAGATCCAAATGCTGATAAATGTCATTTTCTGAGAATATAATTGTTATATTCATGTATCACTTTTTTTATAAACTCATTTTTGTCAGTCAGCCTTCTGAAGGGCAATTATCTAATAAAAAATAAAATTTTAACTAAGGCTATTTAAAGTTGTGTTTTAACTGCCCTCTGTATAGTGTCCATTTCTTTTTTACTTGTACATTTAAAAATATTAGTTTTTTATATTATCTCTTCCGTCATAAATCAGAATTAAAGCTGTCATTTCCACATTTGTATTTGTAGAACTGTTAGGCCACTTTTTTTTAATGTCATTAAATACCAACTAGCCTTAACAATTCAGAATGTCTGGTTCCAAAAACCCGATTACTAGACTCAGTCATAACACATTGCATTTTCTCCTAGACTCAGCAACATTTCCATTAGTTATTGTTCCTGTTTACTCAGTTTTGAGCTAGACTCTCCCAGAGTACCTATTACGTCCTGAGAGCAAGTCCACACACCACAAGGTGAAGAACAAGTTTGACAATTATCCTATTAATTTGATCTATGTTTACATATATATAGCCAAACCAGATAATTCAGTACAAATAACTCACCCAAAGGACTTATTATCTGGGTTGGTTATCTACATAGATCAAACTAGATCTTAATAACTCCCAAATTTCCACTTTATTTTATGTCCTATAGACATAACCAAAGGTGATTCTACTTGCTCTGGCCTACGCATGCCAAGCTATCTGTTTCTACAACAGTGGATTCAACTTTCAAACTTATCACATACTTACAGAAAAGCTATTGAAGACTAGAAGTATCAAAAATAGCTACTAATGAGTTATTATTGCATTTATTCTTTGTAAGTCAACAGGAATGTAAAATTTGTTTGCATTGTCATTATCTCTCTTTTGTGTAGTATGAAGTCTAACATTCATTTACATATATTTTCTCGGTCAGGGTCCATCTGAGCACTTATATACAGATACATCTAATTGTCAATGAAAATATCTTATATTTGACAATGCCTTAGCTATAAGAATGTGATGACAACTAACATTACTCTAAGCTTACTTTGTTAAAAATATTTATACAGGCATCTCTTCTTTTAGAATGTACAATGTGTGTCTACTGGACTCCTCAAAGATAAGGAAGATAATATTCATATGTGTACAGCCAGAGCTTTTCTAAAGCATGATGTATACTCAGTAAATGACTGAACAAACTTGAATATTACAAAAGTTAAACATGAATATTGTAGAAAATAAGAAAATAACAATGAAGAAGAAAGGTAATAATAAGATCACTAACTCACCACACTAAAATACTATTGATATTTTAGTATATGCTCCCAGAAAGGATTCATTGCATATTTTATCTATTTTTAATATTTCATCATATTATAGAAAGTGCTTTGTACACTTTTTTTGCTAACCAGTATATCCTAAACTCTTCTTCATATAAATAAATATACTTCTGTGACTCTGAGAAACCAGTTTTTTATTATCATATACACACACACATATATGTGTATGTGCATGTATATATAAAACCATTGCCATGCTCACCACCCATTTGCAGAAGCTGACATCATCCCATCTGGGCTTTAGCACCCTGTGTGGAATTACCTCCACTGCTCACTCTGTTCAGACTTCAAAAGCTGCACCTTGAATCTTGCTTGGACTCTGACACTGTGAATTCTGTCATCACCACCCTTGGGTTCTGACACCCAGTCTGGTATACGCTCTTGTATAGTTGGACCCCCTATCTGGCTTATGCTCTGACACACATACCAGGCCACCACCACATACAATGGCCTTCCGTCTTTGCTGAAGTCTGACTTCCCACATTGAATTTCCTTTCTTGAAGAATGCACTACTCAACCTACTTGAGTTTTGACACTCCCTCTGAACCATCCAAGACTCTTCCCAGCCGCTGTGTGAAAGCTTACCTTACTCACCATACCTAATGACTTTACGACTGAAGGGAAGAGAAGGGTAAAGATAAGGAGAGGGACTAAGATGAAGAAAAGCCCTCTGTTTATTTTAAAAATGAAATTTGACATTAATTTGGTATTTACTAAGAGCTGCATATCGTGCTGTGTTTTGCCATGTTATCTCATTAAAGTAAAAAAGTGCCTCTAGAAAATGTTCCACAATTATTGCTACCATATCAATTATGTAGCTAAGTCTTACAGACCTTGAAATTCCCCTATTATCACGGTATAAATCACAAATCTAGAATGCGAACACCCTATCTAAACCAAATTATCTTCTTAACTATAAGCTATAATGCCTCTCTACCTATAGCTCTTACTCACTGGTTTTTAATATTGCAACTACCAATAAAAAATAACATTAACTTTTCAAAATTAAATGTGTGGTTTTTCTGAATTAATAAAGTTAACAATTTTACTACTTTATTTTACCATAATAATCCAATTTAAATATTTTTCTTTTTATTTTTGTTTTATCTTATCTCTTAATGTATCTTATTTTTAATTTTTATTTTGCTAGTTAATCTTATTTCTTTTATACCTCTTTCTCTAATTTGCATTTTATTTTTTAGTATGTTTTCTCAATCACTGTTTCCTATTTGCTCTTCAAACATTTTTACCGTTATTCTATAAATGGAAAACAAAATCACACAGAAAGAAAGTGACTATGAGGATATGCTAGAAACTAAGCAAGAAGGCATGTCTGCCATTTCTTGGCCAATTCTTTCTGCTTTCCACCATAGCATCCCCCTTCTCTCCATATGTAAACTATGTAATTGATTCAAGAAATAATTTGAAAATAAAGCAAATCCTATAATAATTAAACTAAATCCAAGTGCAAAATTAGAAGGTTGAAAACTTTTCTCTCTCTCTCTCTCTCTCTCTCTCTCTCTCTCTCTCGAATAGGGGTTCGTTTCAAAGCACATTCTATGTAGAGAATAAGTGTATAGCATAGACAACCACTTAAACTTACTAGGTAAAATTTTGAGTAGAAGGATGGATAGAAAGTCTGAGACCTACCCACATTAGGCCACTGCCCTGACTTACCCCCCAAGTGCACTAGTTTTTTTTAATCTTTATCTTTGCTCCTCACTATTAGGAAAACTTATGTCAGAGTTCAGTGGTTCCCGGTTCTCAGACTTGAGAGTGCATCAGAATCACCTGGAGGGCTTATTAGGAAACAGATTCCTGGACCTCACCCCCAGAGATTCTGATTCAGTCTGTCCAGGGTGAAGCCTAAGAATTTGTGCTTTTCATAAGCTCCCAGGCCGAGCACCATGGCTCACGTCTGTAATCCCAGCACTTTGGGAATCTGAGGAGGGTGGATCATGAGGTCAGGAGTTCTAGACCAGCCTGGCCAACATAGTGAAACCCCATGTCTATGAAAAATACAAAAAATCAACTGGGCGTGGTGTTGGGCACCTATAATCCCAGCTACTTGGGAGGCTGAGGCAGGAGAATCGCTTGAATTGAGGAGGCGGAGGTTACAGTGAGCCGAGGTCAAGCAATTGCACTCCAGCCCAGGCAACAGTGCAAGACTCTGTCTCAAAATAAATAAATAAATAAATAAATAAATAATAAGCTCCCAGATGTTTCTATGGTTCAACACCACGCTTTGAGTAACATTGGATTAGACCATTATCTACAACACTCACAGAGACAAACTACTGTGATATGTCTTCAGTTCTTCTCTACTCTCCTTATTAAATAAAAAAAAAAGACATGAATATATATTCTCAATTTGTTTGTTATGCCCTGGTATTTAAAATGTTTCTCTTTTTATCTTTTGTTATGACACTGAGAGAATGAAACTATCTAACTTCCTACATCCAGAGAATAAAGAGAAAATGGTGCCTTGATTTAAAATTTGGTCTTAGTAGCTATCATTACACAAATTTGTTCTTTGTGCAGCTAAGAAAGGAGTCCTTAAAATGCATATGAACCAATAATTAGCCAATTTCTTACTCCTGGTGGGTCCAAAAAGGCAAAATGTTTAAATGAAAGAAGCTTATGCCATTTTTCTTAATAATAGATTAAGCTTTTCAACTTATTATTCAATTAGGAAATTTTTTTTTTCCTTTTTATGACTTAGGAAAAGTTAGGTTGCAGAATTACTGTCTATGATAGTTAATGTTTTTCTTTAGAAAAATGATGTGTATGTGTGTGCAGGTGAGAATGTACGTGTTTGTGTGTGCACAAGCATGCATTCCAGGGGTACTTAGTAGACTGTGTAAGAATTTGAAAGTTAAATCAATGAAAAATCTTTAAAAGGATTCTACTTAAAATGTTAATATTCAACTTAGACTGTTCAGCTACATATAATAACTGCCAAAGTACTTGGATGGATTTCCCACAAGGTAAAAAGAGAATCTGTACTTTAAAAGAGAGACTTCCTAAAGCCAAAGAGGCAGAAATTGGGGAGAAAGGAGGAGGGCTATATTGGAAACCAGGGAACATCATGAGTAAAACTTATAAGGTGATTTTAGCTTATTCTAGCTTTTCTCTTAGATATTAAGAAAAGTCTTAATCGTTATGCTAAATTATAATTTTGAAACAGTTAAAATATTTTTCGCAGGCAAATACAAAATGAACATGTTTCAAATATTTTATTCATGCCATTAATTAATGAGAAGCTAGCAAGATATTAAGGTCAGTTGAAATAAATATTAGAAAAACAGATATATATAAATATATAATCAGCAATAATGAATGAACTTGCTGACAGATGTAAAACATATTAATAGTCTATAGGACAATACAATGTGATGTTTAGACTCATCTTTTCTACAGGATAGAAATCAATTATATCTTTACTTGACAAAAATTATTTGTAGTCTTATGAAGGGGAATAATTTGTATTAATATCAGTGTTCTACAACTTCACTTCTTCCCCTACAAAATTGTAATGTAGCACCTTCAACAGAAAGACAATCAAAGGTACACATCCTGACAGGTTCAGATCACTGAAGGATCTGTTAGACAATGTCCAACACTCCTAGTGAAAGACAATACAGTAAGCCTTTTTGCCCATTTCCACTTGGGCATATTTTTCTGTCGGTAGACATTCAAAATTATCTTCCTCACATAGTCTAATTTCATTTTGTGGCAACGTCCTTAATCTTTCATGAAGACTGCTGCACCTACACCACTTTATGTGGAGGGAGTAGAGAGTTGTCCCCCAGGGAAATGCAGCCTAGCCACCCTCTGTTTCATTCACCAGGAGACCTTCCTTGTGGCACAAACAGCAGTGAGAGGAACTGAAACCAGACTTCATGAGCTCTAGACCACAGCCAGCAAATAGAAGAACACTGATGATTGGGAGCAGTTCAGTGGATGCTCCCTAGAAAGCCGGTTAACCTTTTTTTGAAAGGATAACACTTTCACAAAAAGTCACGAATGACTAATGATTGGATTCCATATGAGGAACTACACTGGTGCTGGAGAGGTTTTGGAGCTGGGATCCTGGGTCCAAAGGAAAAATAATGAGAATATTAAGATAAAACTACCTGCTAAGATATTTACTCTTGTTTTGCTCATATGTCAGCAAGCCTAAGGGAAGAACTTGAGGAATTTTGAGAGTCCAGTGCCACTCCAGTGGATTCCAAGCCAGATTGAATAGGAGTTGTTATGAAAACCTGCCTTGATTTCACACCTATCTGCTAAAAGATGTTATCGCCCTGCCAGCCCTCTGAACACAGGCCTTTCTGGGAGAGGGAAAGCAGGTTGACAGCCCTGAAATGTGCCCTGGGTTTTGCAGCTGGAAAAGACAGATCAGACTGGTGATTCAAGAAAATCCTGTCCCACATGGGTTCTGATAAACATGCAAGCACTAAAACATTAAGCCACCTTTGTCAGCAATCTTACATCCTATTTTTTGTTTCCTTTCCTGCTAAGTTCTTTTATTAGCAACAATGATAATGATGCTAATAAGAAGCCACTTATTCCAGCCTCTGGAATGATTCTTAATAATTTATGATCTCCATTTTTGTCCAAAATTCAGCATAATTCAGCCTTTTAAGAAAAGAGAAAAAAAATCAAGTTACACACAGAAAATGAATTATGCACCAAATTGTAAATATTCCATTTTTTTGCTGATCTGAAACTCCCCAAAGAAATATGAACACCTGATTTAAAATTCAGCTGCAGTGACATTTCCTAGCTGGGAAAAAATACTTGCAAAAATTCACAAGTATTTGCAAAAAGATAACTTTTTTTGGTGGATACTAGTACATTCTAATGTGTTTTTAAAAACTATCTTGTGCTTATATTCCCCAAAATGAATAAAATAGTGCTTAGTGGAAGTTTGTTCTGTGAATAGACCTACAACATTTCAGCAAGAAGGGACTTTGCATGGCTAGGGATAATTTCCTGATAGTAAAGATGCATGTGACAGCAAACTTTCTACCTGGAGAGTAGCGAAAGTCACGTAAATGCCTACTATTACCCTGCAGACTTAACTATTAGATATCTTGGCCAACTGATATCTCACAACTGAAAACAATCGTCCTGCTAAAGTCTAAAAGGAACTGGAAAGGTCCACCTGTTGTGTTTTCCTCTGGGATTTCCAAATATAAGGCGTCAAACACATTAAGCTCAGAGAAAAATTACTAGTATTTTCACTAATAACTTTTGTTTCTTTGTTTGTTTCTCTAAAACATTGCTCAGCTATGAAAGAATTAGCTTCCATGTTAAATGATTTATGATGAGCCAAATATCCCCACTGTCCAAGTGCTTTGGTCACTTGGGTGAATAAACAGCAAATGGAATTGAGGCCAACATTCCTCATACTGCTGATTTCTCAACACACAGACATACAACACACATTGTTATACCCTAAATGTCTTAACACTATGTGGAATAGTCAACACACAATTTGATTTTGCATATTAGCAATAATAGGTAATAATAGTTTCACTAATAACAGCTTGTATTGGTATTAATTTATTTAACACTCACTCAACACATATTTAGTGACTGTATATTTCAAAGTTTTTTATGAGCATTAGTGAATCACATAACCTTGTGAAATGACATGGCAGGAATAGTTTATTCCATTTTGTCTATGAATAGACTAAGGATTATGGAGTTTATAAATTAGAATTCTAGATTCCTGAGTCCTACCATTAATCATCATTAATTGTCACTCTAGAGGAAGTCTACAAATTATTGGGGCCAGAATCACTATGGACTTGTTAAAAATGCATGGTCTAAAGCTCTAACACAGAAGAAGGCACTACAGAATCAGAATATGTGAGATAATAATAGCATTTAGCAAGCACCCCAAATGGCTTGCTTCTAGAAACTGTTCCTAAATATCCCAGGATTGATTGATTAATTGATTGATGAATTGACTTGTGTTACAATATTACCCGATGTAATTCTGTCTGTTTAACCTGGAAGACTAGCTACATAAGCAGAGATACGGTATGGTAGCCCATATTAGAGGAAGACACAATGGTAGGCAGTGGGAGGCATTTCACAAAAATGCCTCTGTGTCCGAAAGCAACGTAAAGTTAAATCCAGAAAGTAAAGGGAAAGTCCACTGCAAGGGAGGTGCAGATGTGGATAATCCGAGAGACTGCATTCTTTCTGGTTGACACAAAATACCATTACCTCTCCAAACAATTTTAAATTAGGCAAAAGCTAGTGGATAAAAATGGGTAAATTCTGTTTTTTTGTTTTTTTTTTTTTTTTAATTTTTTAAAAAAATTTTTGTAACTGGTTCCTGCAAGGCAGGCCTACATCAAAATGTGACTGAGAAGATTGGTTTTCAATATCCACCCACTCCCTTCTTCAAACTTTCTTCTTTCTATACCTGCATACTCCTTTCCAGACAAGTTACTAGTTCTCTGACAGCCTTGAGGAAGACAAATGATAAAGCCTTTAATGGTAGAGTATGAACTCAGTGATTTCCATTGAGGGAATACATGTCACCTTTCAGACTGAGGTATTGCTCACCCTCTCCCAAACCAGGTAGTACAGGCTGTTGCCTCCTCATCCACTGGTAAGACACGACCAGATTTTTATACTCATGGCCAAACCACTCCTGCTTAATACCAATTTACTTCAACTCAGATTGCTTGAGACTCATTGTGGCTCATCTGTAAGGCAAAACTGAGACAGGTATTAAAAACCTCATCTCGAATTCTTGCCTTCTCTACATTGAGGTGTGTACCTTGGAGCTACCAAAGTCAGGCTTTTCAGCACATTCTATTCACCCTCAATGAGTCTGCAAGTTGCACAGAACCTAAAGAATCAATCAATTCTGTCAGGGCAAAATAAATCAATCCCACCATTTTTTGTCTTTTTGTTGTTCATCAGAAAATAATTGGTAATTGACCTTTTTCTCACTTTTTCTATAATTTTGTTGTTCATAAATAACATTGCTGAAAAGTAAAAAAAAAAAAAAAAGTGATTAATCAAAATAAAATTCACATGCAAACTTGCATTCTCTCCTCCTCTTAATTTTACATAATGTGTCTTTGCTACATATGAAAAGTGCTTATCACATGGTAAAATGATATGCACCCCCCAACACACATACTTTCCAATGAAATGCTGGCATTATTGCCCTCGAAAAAGTAACAAAATACTATGTTACAATATTGCTAAAAGTAATAAAGCTTTCCTTGTTTTCCAAGAGGCATGTCTAGCAACAATTCTATTTCTCTCTCTGTCAATTTCTCTCTCTGTATTTCTCACTCCTTCTTCCAGTCACCCTCCCTTTCTGGTCTTTGGTTTATCAATATATCAAAAAGCCAATGTGATGACTCCCCCACATATCTGCTTTTCAGATTTCATTCACCTCTGACCTGTAATGGTCCAATTTAGCTCAAGTACTTTTATTTATGCTATTCCCTAGACCTATACATTTTGATGAAAGAAACGACACTCTCTGTTCAGTGCCTTCAGAGAGCACTTTGCAGGTACCATCCGTTCAGAAAAAGCAGTCACCCAATACATGAGATTGTGACAAGGTATAATGTAATGGTAGTTATGCGAACCTCCAATAAACCAGCGCTACTTCACAGATTACTTGGAGAGAAAGTCTCTTAGCGTGCTTGAAGAAGTATGAAATGAATTTCATTTCCTTCTCATTTGCCTTGCTTCTGAAAGGTTTCATGCAAGATATGTGACCAACTATTATAGTACTAATCCATCCATGACAGAGCTCAATTTTCTCTGAGAATTTACTTCTGAATGGGCTTCCGAAATACTTGAAAGCTCAAAATTAAAGTACACTGAACAGAGCAGCCACTGAGCTGTGGACAACTGTCAGTCAAGAAAACCAGTTGGAACAAAATGTAAATTAGATTTTATTTTATCTTATTTTATTTTTTTAAAGTGATCTATAATGATGAGGTGGTAAAGTTTTATAGCCCATTTCCAAACAAGAACAATAAGGAGGGAAGTGGCAAGAGCTGTTGTTGTGAGCTTTTCTCATTACTGCAAATGAAAACGGGAGCTTGTGTTATGGAAACTCTAGAAATGATGTGCAAACACTGTGGCTTGTTGTATGCACTCTTTGTTTTGGTGGATGAGAAAGTGGAATGACAGGAGCCGGCTGCCAGTCACTAGAGACAATGTCTATAGAACAACTGACATTGTGCATGACGTTGTGGTACTTGGGCCATAGTAGTCAGGGTATCACTGATGTTAGTTATACCAAGGACAGTTTTGGTCTATGGAAATAGTAGAAATTTTTAAATTCAACACTATGTGACTCCAGGAATTTGTGAGACTAAAGACTAGCTAGACAAAACAACAACAACAACAACAAAACATGGCTGACAGAATTTCTAAAGATACTAATTTGTGGAGGTAAACATTCCATAATACTGGAATCAAAAGCTCACATTTAGTGCCTGGTATGTACCTGGGTCTGCCTGATACACAGTGGAGCTACGAGAACATATAAGGCACGTTTCTTGACTTGAAAATCTAACGTTCTAGTAACTGCATGAAAGGGAGGGAAAGAGGATAAAGAGCAATGCTTCTAGAAAGCTCTGAATTTATAATATAAGCAAAAAGTTAAGTGTCAAGGAGTTTCTAAAAGTAGTCTACTTTTTCTTTGAGATAAGGGAGACTCAGCAAACAATGAGCTCAGGGAAATTCTAGTTGAATTAAATACTTCTAAAGCATTTTTTGTTTGTTTATTTTTGAGAAGTTTGAGTGCAACATTTTTAGAAGGCATTGACAACTAAATAGCAATCAGACATTTGTCTAATAATGACTTTATATGAGATACCACTCCCAGCCTTATAAGAAAGAGATAATTCAAAAGAGAGTTGCAGTAATGAAACAGAAAGAGAGTATACCTGTGAGACGGTTAATTTCAGGTTTCAGGTGTGGATTAAGGAACACCTAGAGACCTAGTAAAGCATACTTCTGGGTGTATGTTTTAAAGTGTTTCCAGAGGGGAACGGCATGTGAGTCAGTAGACTGAATGGGGAAGATCCGTCCTCAATGTGGGTGACATTCGGGTGGGGGCCCAGATACAAAAGAAAGAAAGAAAGAAAGAATTTCCCGTCTCCTGGAGCTGGGAGACTCTCCTTCTCCTGCCCTTGGACATCAGAACTCCAGGCTCTCCAGACTTGGGATTTCAGGACTTTTACCAGCAGCCTTCAGAGTTCTCCAGCCTTTCACCACAGACTGAGAATTATACCATTGGCTTCTCTGGTTCTGAGGCCTTCAGAATGCTGGTACCATAACTCTATGGTACCAGCATTCCAGGGGCTCCAACTTGCAGGTGGCTTGTCATGGACTTCTCATATAGCCTATAGCTAGGACATATAGCCTATAGCTAGAAGAATTATTTTCTTTCTATCTGGACCTCCAGAAGATTTTCATAGCTATAGCTATAGATATATGACATATGTGATATATATGATATAATAGCTTATAGCTAGAGCCATACATATGATAATAGCTATAGATATATTTGATATGATATATGATATGATAGCTCTGTTGCCATAGCTATGGCTGTATCTATTGGTTCTGTCCCTCTGCAGAGATCTGACTGATACAACCTGGTGTGTGATGATGCCAAAAAGGAGAATAAAATAAGGCATGATATAAGATATCAGAGAAAGGACTAACAGCACACCTCATTCTGTCACTTCCCTGGATTTCCCGGGCTTTTGTTTCATATATATATATATATATATATATGAATGTGTGTGTGTGTGTGTGTGTGTGTGTGTGTGTGTGTGTGTGTATATATATATAGAGAGAGAGAGAGAGAGAGAGAGAGAGATTTAGTTTCCTCAGGCTAGAAACCCAATAAAATCAAACGATAAAGGGTACAAAGTGATTGTATAGGATTCCACAAAGCTTTAATCAGCTCCATCTTCCAGGGTTTATGTAATAGATGAACAATTACAAAAGGTTAATGCATTTCAAAACCCTCCTTTCCCCTCCCACCTGGGAGACAGCAGAGTAAGTCAGGATGCCACAGAACCAGATGTTCTAGTCTCTCTCCATGATGACATTTACAGACATTTGAGTTAAAACTCCAATGCAATCTGAGTCCTGGAAAATAGAAAATTGGTTGACTGCTTGTTTGATTGTTGTCTTTTTTAAAAGGCCAAATTCAGTAAGTTTAAAACCTCTTTCCAATTTTTAACTGCTGAAAATAAGCTTGAATTTAGTATTACATTTGAGTACAGTAATTTAAAGAAGGATACTTAAAGTTGCCTTAATAACCTAAAACTTGAGAAAGGTCATTGTGGTAAAGGAATCATTTAGGCATTCATAAAAGAATAAAGTACAAAATATTGTCTGGCATGGAAAGCCTTATTTCCAAAGCTAAAATTTAAAATCTGATGTGCTTCCTCAGCAAAATGTTTGGAAAAAGAGTGAATGAGATAGGGCAAGAAGGAGAGAGTGTGATGTTTCTAGCAGGTTGTAAGTCTATAAAAGAAACCACAAACTCATTGTCACACAGCTGCTGGGAAGGAATACATTCTTGAAACTGAAGAGGGTGAGTTAGTGGACAAATCTGTGGAGACAGAAGTCCCAAGTCATTATGGTCTAGTCGGATCATTTTTAGAGTTATTTTCTTCTTTAATTTTGGGGGCGACATTTTATTTTATTTTATTTTATTTATTATTATACTTTAAGTTCTACGGTACATGTGCATAACGTGCAGGTTTGTTACATATGTATACTTGTGCCATGTTGGTGTGCTGCACCCATCAACTCGTCAGCACCCATCAACTTGTCATTTACATCAGGTATAATTCCCAATGCAATCCCTCCCGACTCCGCCCTCCCCATAATAGGCCCCGGTGTGTGATGTTCCCCTTCCTGAGTCCAAGTGATCTCATTGTTCAGTTCCCACCTATGAGTGAGAACATGCAGTGTTTGGTTTTCTGTTCTTGCAATAGTTTGCTGAGAATGATGGTTCCCAGCTACATCCATGTCCCTACAAAGGACACAAACTCACCCTTTTTATGGCTGCAGAGTATTCCAGGCAGTTTGACTTGGAGAAGGGAAGATGGGTGGGGAGGGGTGGGTATGACGCAGGGATTCAGCAGAAATAGCACTAAAAGACTCTTTACTTCTAAGTAATATGGATTTTGAAATAATTTACAGTCTTTGCTATTGTGAATAGTGCCGCAATGAACATACGTGTGCATGTGTCTTTATAGCAGCATGATTTATAATCCTTTGGATATATACCCAGTAATGGGACGGCTGGGTCATATGGTACTTCTAGCTCTAGATCCTTGAGGAATTGCCACACTGTTTTCCACAATGGTTGAACTAGTTTACAATCCCACCAACAGTGTAAAAGTGTTCCTATTTCTCCACATCCTCTCCAGCACCTATTGTTTCCTGACTTTTTAATGTTTCCTGACTTTTTAATGAACTGGTGTGAGATGGTATCTCATTGTGGTTTTGATTTGCATTTCTCTGATGGCCAGTGATGACAAGCATTTTTTCATGTGTCTGTTGGCTGTATGCATGTCTTCTTTTGAGAAATGTCTGTTCATATCCCTTGCTGGGGGCGACATTTTAAGAGGCATTGACAACTCGGGGGCAAGAAGTATGGCAAAAGCAGATCATTGCCTTGTTTGAAACATGGTTGGAAAACCCAGGCAGTTTGACTTGGAGAAGGGAAGATGGGTGGGGAGGGCGGGTATGATGCAGGGATTCAGCAGAAATAGCCCTAAAAGACTCTTTGCCTCTAAGTAATACGGATTTTGAAATAATTTACAGAAGCAATAAGGAGAGGAGAGGTTTTGTCCATATGTATCATAAAATCAAAACTGGGAGAATCGCTGATGTTGCAATAATGTAGAGAATAGTAGGGGGATTAAGAGCATGGCCTTCAGTTGTTGGCTGCCTAGGTTTGATTTTCAGCTTGGCCACTTAGGTCTCTGCAATTCTGGAAACATTAATCCTCTCTTTGGGGCATACTTTCTATAAAATAGGAATGAATGTAGTAGTGCCTGCCTTCAAATGTTTTTGTAAGCATATGGTCGGGAAATGGTCTGATACATGTAAAGTACTTGGAGCACTGCCTGACCTACAGAGGCCGTGTGATAGATAGGAACCCCTAGCATCAGCTCTATGTGAAAAGATGGTCTGGCCAGCAGAGCTGTTGCCAAAGAAATGAACCAGTGTGAATGCTCATAGGTCAAGGCGGCTGTAGCAACTCTACTAATTTAATTAAATATTTCCTTAGAATAAAAATTCTTAGAGGTGCTTGAAAAATAGTTATTCTTCCAGGACTAGCCCAGTCAGACAGTACCAGGCCCCAGAGGAAAGACTAGCATAAAGCCTTCCAAAATTTATTTCTTCCCCTTACAACTTTTTATTGTAGTCCTAAGAACCCCAAAGTGTGAATGTAGAGAATGGCTTGAGTTTGTCCCTAAGCCACAAGAAGTTGCTAAAGGCTTGTCTTTAGAGTTCTCTTTGTTTACAATGTGAACTAAAAAAAAAAAAAAATCCCCAATAAATCCATCTGCGTGTTTCCCTGTTCCCACCTACCTACATGAGTGAGAAAGTGTGGGTATCATAAAAGAAGGCAGAAAGGCAGAACCAAAAGACAGAGGGATCTTGGGCCATGAGTCAGCAAGGAAAGCCTCCCACCGAACATCTGCACTGGACTCTTACAGGAACAAGAAATGAACAATCGTGTTCAGCCCCTGAGACCTGGGCTTAACATGACTTTCACATTGTCTGCCCTACCTAATAGAGTAGGGATGCCAACATTATTCCTGTTTTAGAGGTAAGTACCATTCCTATTCTTATTTGGGGATGTGGATATAAGAATCAGAGGATCCCAGACATTTTTACTCCAATTCCATTCTCTGGCTGCAATGGGTGTCTTGAAAAGCTGCAACCAAATAGTAATAGCAGATAATAATTTCGAGCTACAAAGTACAAAGCACTGTTTTCAGTGCTATATATTTCACACATTGTTTATATCTTTAGATACATGCAGAAAGTAAGCACTGCAATTATTCCCATTTAACAGGTGAGAAAGTTAATACACAGAAATATAAAATAATTTACCCCAAACCACCATTTATGTAGGTGCTGGAGCCAAGATTAAAACCCACAAACCTGATTCTGACTCAAAATGTATAACCAACATGCACTCCAGTGTCCACAAAATAGGGGATTTCACTTCAATAATGGACTTATGCTTTATGGGGAGCTAATCAGCATGGAGAAAGGGCAGTGGTGAAAATTGTAACAGCCTGTGCTACGTGTCTCCTGACTTTGATTTTGTTTGATGGTTAGTGTTTCTATGTAGTAGTTAGGATTATGTGAGGACTTTGCAAAAGATCTGTCCATTTCCAGTAAGCAAAGGGCCATTGCAGACATGAATGCAGGGGCTTGAATGACATGCAGCATCAGTTGACTTACCTGCTGTTAGTTTGTGGTCTTGGCTAAAGGTGAATTATCATCTTGTTAATCCCATTACAGTCGTGATGCCTCAGCTGCAATGACTGAGAACTACTCCTCATTTATTCTCTTCCAAGATAACAAAAGAGAATGGACCAAAGACAGTCTGGCATCACATCTAGTCAAAAGAGCTAATAATCGCAGTACAACTCTTCAAAAGAAAAAGAAAAAAAAAAAAAAAAAAAAAAAAACAAGAAAAAAGTAATAAACAGATGAGTTCTGCTTGATTGTTTGACTCCTTTTTCTTGTGTTGTCCTCTGGAATTTCCCTGTAGCTAATGGCCTTTGATATTCTATGTCTACAAGGTGATGGCCTCAGTGGTAGCGGCAGTTTCTTCTTTTTCTCCTTTTCCTTCTCCTTCTCCTCCTTTTTTTCTTTTCCTCTTGTTTCCTCCTCCCCTCCCTATTCTCTTTCCACTTCCTTTCTTTTCTCCTTCTCCCCTTCCTCTTTCATCTCCTCTTATTATTATTATACTTTTTTCTTGATATAAAACAGCACTGTATTAGATGCCAAATCTTTTGAAATTAGAAGTTCTGACCACACGCAGTGGCTCCCGCCTGTAATCCTAGCACATTGGGAGGCCGAGGCAGACAGATCACCTGAAGTTAGGAGTTCGAGACCAGACTAACCAACATGCCAAAACCTTGCCTCTACTAAAAATACAAAAATTAGCCAGGCGTGGTGGCGTGCACCTGTAATTCCAGCTACTGGGGAGGGTGAGACAGGAGAATTGCTTGAACCTGGGAGGTGGAGATTGCAGTGAGCCAAGATCACACCAGGCACTCCAGCCTGGGCAACAGAGTGAGATCTGTCTCAAAAAAAAAAAAAAAAAAAAAAAAGAAATTCTATGTTCTAAAACAAGTATTGCTACCACCTGCACTACTGAGAAAGTCCCTTAAATTACCTGAACCTCAGTTTCCTCAGTGGTAATTAAATAACTGTTAATTAACTCAATCTAGTTCACTCTATCAAAAGTATCATAAATAATAACTATAATTTTAAAAGATATTGAATTTACATACACTTAGTTTTAGTGAAAAAATATTAGCTGTTACCATTATTGTCATTTCAAGCTAATCACCGTATTAGAACACACCGTCATCCTTTAAAAGTGCCCAATGGTCCATCTGAAATGGTCATCTCCTATCTATCTATCCATCCATCTACCATCTGTCAAATACATATAATTTTTTAATTTTAAGAATCAGGCAGCCTCCTGAGCCTGAGTTGGCTAAAAGAGACTCCCTCCAATTCTTATAATTTAACTTTTCTCATTCTTTTTTGATCTTATTATTAAATTTTCACAGATTTAAGAACACAGACATCTTACTTATCTCCAATCTCACAATACACATTTGTACTAACCATTTGGTACTGTGTGATACACATAATATTCTGTTTCGATTTTGAATTGCCAGAAAAATTTGATATGTATTTAAATTGGGGAATATTAAATTTTATTTAAATGTGGTTGATATAAGCTTCTTCAGAGCAGGTATACCTTTTTATATCCACAATAGTATCATGCACAGGGCTTCTTACATAGTATCTCTCCAAAAATGTCTAGTTATTAGTGTTGGCCAAATTACCCAGTGTTGACAATTCCATACTCCAGCAAATGCTGCAGTTGATTGATGTTTATGACGTTAATCAGAAGTCTTCTCTATTTCTGCAAGAAGGATATTTTGAGAGGGAAAGAAGTGAACTCAATGATAAGCCTATTGATGCTTATTATAATTTTCATTGTTTATGTAGAACTTCCTGGAACTCATGAGTATTTCCAGAGATGTCCAGTTATGTTATACTTTTTCATGAAGATGACTGAGGGCTGAGGAAATGAGGCTTTCCAAGAGTTTCTGGCAATGAGATTTACCCTCAATCTGCTGGCACCCACCTGATTATAGCTTGGCCATGTCTTTCCTTCTCATTTATCCCCTGTGATTATAACAGGGTAAAACAACAAAGAATTCTGTACTGTCAGCCACAGGAAGTAAAAATGGAGCATAAATATTTTTCATCTGCCAAGTAAGTATTTTTATTCCATGGGCATAGTGTTTTTGTATTTAAAATGACAGATCCTGTCACAAAGGGTCTTCATATTATATTGAAAAGATATCTGTATTACAGCAGAGGTTAAAAAACTCATTTATTTATAAGACTCTCAGGTCCTGGAGAGGTCTTCTGCCCCTTTCTCCCTGCAGACAGTTAATATCATTGAAAATAAAAAGCTGTTATATTATATGACAAGGCACAGTGGTATTAAAAACAAACACAGGCTGGCTGGTGCCAGAAATGTGCTCCAATGCTGGTAAACTGTTGGCTCTAATTGGAGAAAAAGTAGGTGTGGGGATTTTTGTTTTGTTTTGTTTATTTCTGCTTTTTTTTTTTTTTTCCTCCCAGCTATTTTTGTATTTTTCCATGCAGATCTGGTTCATTAAAAAGATACACAAATAAGTTACATAACTTAAAGCAGGATTTATTCCATGGAGTTTCCAGGTTAAGAAAAAAATAAAACCACTAAAGAGTAGATAAAGGATGAGAACCGACCATGCAGCCAGCTGGCAGGACGGCATATCTTTAAAAGGCTACAGAAAAGCTCACAATTTTAGGAAGGCAAGGTGCAATAAACCAGAAGTGCTGACTAAAATAAAAAGGGAGGGCTACTCACTCCTCTGCAGCCATTGTGGTCTTTTATTACCTTTATCCCTGAAGCTCTGGAGCTTAACTGAAAAAGTAAGAGGGCCCATGGACTGACACACTGTACTTCCTCAATACAAGGTCCATCATGTGATACAGAAGCATTTTCATCTCACGTCAGACACATACTAGGGGTTCCTCCATAGGATTCCACAGATGTTATGACTGAGCAACCGGCTCACCCAATGAGGCCAATGGCAGCTGGTCCTGTTGAAGTAAAGACCATGGAGCAAATGGGCCTCAGGAACTGAGTGGGGCTAGGACCCACTGCCATAGACTAGTAGGTTATTGTATCAGTCACCTGAAAGCACGTTAGTAAACCTGTCCAGAAGAAAAAGAATGCAAAGCCAAAGTGCAATTCAGTGAAAAAATAGCCTCACTATTCTACCCAAGAATACAGCTAATAGGAGAAAAGGGTATGTTTGATCCCTTATGAAAAATTACATTTAACTTTTCTTCTCTAAGCCAAGGTTCATAACAGGTGAAGAAGAAACAGCTGGAGTGTGGTGATAATTTCATTTTTTAATTTGTCTTCTCTGCTCTAGGCATTCTTCAACTCAAAGCAATGTTTTCAGCTTTGTTCATTCTTTTTTTTTTATGTTTGAAGGAAAACCAACTTTGAGCAAGGATTTTTATCAGTCAAGACCACGGACCAACTTGGATCAGCTCATTCAGCAAGGATTTACCTAATACTGCTGAGGACAGGGTGTTGCACAAAGACGATGAGGAATCCACAGCCCCTATCCTTAAAGAACCCACTATCGAGGAGGGAGAATAGGATATGCGTAATAGAGTCTCAAAAGCAGCGGCATTGAAGGATACACAGAATCAGAAAAGTGTGAGACATGGAGAGACACACAGTTTTACTTAAAATATAATTATGCTGTGTTTGATAATTGTCTTAAAACGTTCCAAGAATATCTATTCTTTTGAATGCCAACCTAGTTATCAATGCAGTTGTTCTTTGATATCTGGGAAGTTTGGTTTCAGGAGCCCCTGCAGATATCAAAATCTGCGAATGCTCATGTCTCTTACATAAAATGGCATAGTATTTGTATATAACCTATGTGCATCCTCCCATACACATTAAATCATCTCTAGATGATTTCTCATACCTAATAGAATGTAAATGCTGTGTAAATAGTTGTTCTACTGTATTGTTTAGGGAATAACGAAAAAGAAAAAAGCCAGTATGTAGTCGGTACAGACACTACCATCCATTTTTTTTTTTTTTTTTTGGCGAATATTTTTGAGGCAAGGTTGATTTAATCTGTGAATGCAGAACTTACACGTACGGAAGACAGACTGTATATACTAATGTAAGCACAAGCATTTTTTTTTTAAATTCTAAGGATAAATTGATATGTAAATGAGCTTTGTTTATTTAGAAAATTTGGGCATGAGAGACAATGCTTATTAATCTAATCAGTGTAAAATTTATTCTATAAACATTTCCTCAAAGCGCAGTGTTAAAAAATCTGTCACAGAAAAGGTGCAAAATGTTTATTTTCAGAGATCTGAAATGATGATACTTGGCCAGAGCTTACACCATTCACAGTTAACTAGCAGGTATTATGGAGGAGGGAGATAGAACTAACACAGGATTTGTGGGTTTGACTGTGATAAAACTTTCTAAAAACTTTCCTTCATTAGTCTTCTTGACCGTAAAGAGAGATTTCTTGAGGTCATACGTGTGTGTTTACACATCACTTAGAATCTGAATAACTAATAAGTAATAAGTGATGCAGAAGGCTTCTTCCACAATTTCATGTGTTATTTTTTTATTTTTATTTTTTTTGGTATTTTCTTCTCTCAATATGACTGCTAATAATATAATCTTCAAAGAAAACTAGGTCTCTTTTTCCTTTATAGTTAAATACTACTGCCAATGTTATTTTTGACATATTTGAGAATGGCTGGACATTGACATTGGACTGTGAACACGCGGCTGAGATGAGTTTCTAACTGGGGGCTTCACTAGCAAGAATTCTAGTTTCCTGTCCAGTTTGCATGAACCTCTTCCTGAAGTAAACTTCCATAATGTTTCTGATATGATATGAACCACATATTTTGCTGCTTTTAAAATTTTGTCTCTAGTGGTTTATAACTTTTTTATGTGGAAACCCTACATGGCCAACCTACAAAGGAGAGCCAAAGATTTCTTTCTTCATATCTCTGTGGGTCTCTTTTGGGAATAAGCCCAAAAGAGGTGCTACCTGTGTCACTGGAAATAAATAATCGGCCCTACGGAAAGAAGATAGCTCAAAGGTAGTATGTGCATGGCATGAAGTTATCAGGATGTGGTTTGACTCACAATGGGCTTGACTTTTCAATGCACCCCAACAAGCATTCATGGAGTGCCTGTGATGTAGAAGGCACTGTGTCATGAATTGTGTCAGGGGTAGGATACAAACACAAAGAAAATTGCGTCTCTTACCAACCAGGATTTTCCATTTAATTGGGAAAAAGCCATAAATTAAAACAGCAGAACTATCTCCAAACGCCCTCATATGCAAAGAACTATAATTAATTAACACCCAAAGCCATAAAATATTATGGTTGGAGGCAAAGGGAGATAAAAATTCCAAAGCGGATAGTTTTAGCGAGACATTCAAAAACTACTAGACAAAGACACTTTCTACAAAGTAAAAGTCAACATATAGTGAAAAGGGGTAGGGGAGAATATAGGCAACAATTGGTGTGATTAGCTTAAATGGTGCTAGAAATCTGTATGTTTGACATATTCTAAAGTTTTATTAGTTTTTCTTTCACTGTTTGGTAACCCATAAGCAATGTCATCCGTGACTGACTTGGCTGTAGAAATATTCTGTGTTTTGACTAATTGCTTTGTCAGGTTTGTTTCCTGGGGATACAGACTTCTGTTTTTAACAGTCTATATTTAAGCTATCCCAGAGATGGTATATTGTGTCAAAACAACCTAATAGAATGGTTCACTTTTTTCCAAGAGGCACTCCCCCCAGCCTTAGGTATTCTTTCTGGCCACATCTACATATATAAAAATGTTTTTAACATTTAGAATATGCTAATGTAGTAAGCAACAGTTCAATCAAGCAAATGGTCAGAGATCAATCTGATGCAGAGTTCAGATGCTTGGATAACAGAGCGGGCAGTTTCATGGTCTTTCTCTCTCTATTTTAAGTTCCTTTAGAGACCAAATGAGATAAATTGCTACTGGCCCACTGCTTGGGGATAAACATTAAATGGTTTATCTGGGCAACCCAATCACCTCCAGCCAGAGCAGAGAATTGGCCTAAATAATGAAGGTGTGTGTCATTCATCTCTTTGTCTGGCTCCTGGTAACCTTGACAGGAATGAGTGGAGACATGCTGATTTGTATATACTCAATAATTCAAGGTGTTTGCTTATCTTTCCTTGTCAGATGCTGCTCATTCCAAGTCTATGTTACCATCTAATTAGCCACTTTTTTTTTTTTACTTTGCTTTTTCACATAAGGCTTTCTTTATTTCATGAATTTAATTTGCAACCTGTCTTGCTGTCATCAAATGTCACACTTATTTCATTTGTTAATATGTTTATTAGTTTTTATGCATATTCTCAATATAGCCTTCCTCTCTTTTTGATTCACCCTCAATGTAATAATCAGTTTGATTTTGTTTTCTAAAATATAAATGAAACATCATACTAAAAACGTCATTCCTCAACTTCACTTACCAAAATCACGTGACACATATTTTTGCCTCTGAATTCTTTCTCCGGCTTATTTTCATCAGTTTTTCTGGCATTTAGTGCTCTTTATAGAATCCTAAGTGCTTGTTTTTTCACTGTGTGAGGTCTGCTACCAGTTTTTATATGTGAAAATACTAGAGCTGCTTATCAATATTCCTGGCTCTTCTCTTTCTGGGCCATCAAAGGGTTGGTCCCTTCCTAAATCTTTGGGCTTGGCATCACCCTGTGATTCTCCTTAACCAATGAACTGTAAGCAGAGATGGTGGAAATATTTTATCACGTGTATAACATTCTCCTGCATGATACCCTTCTCTGCCTCTATGCCACGAATGCAATGTAAAACTGAGCTACTATGTGGAGGATAACTGTCCTACAGACAGCAGGATTTGCAGGAAACCTTGGGTAAGTGAAAAATAAGCCTTTGCTAGTTTAAGCCATTGAAATTTGTATGTTGTTCCTTTTTTTTTTTTGAGACAGAGTCTCATTCTCTCGCCCAGGCTAGAGTGCTATGGCATGATCTTGGCTCACTGCAACCTCTATCTCCTGGGTTCAAGCAGTTCTCCCATCTCAGCCTCCTGAGTAGCTGGGACTACAGGCGTGAGCCACCACACCTGGCTAATTTTTATATTTCTAGTAGAGATGGGATTCCGCCATGTTGCCCAGGCTGGTCTCAAACTCCTGACCTCAGGTGATCCACCTGCCTCAGCCTCCCAAAGTGCTGCGATTACAGGTGTGAGCCACTGCCCCAGGCCGTGTGTTGTTTCTTATCTCAGCATAGCCTAGCATAGGTTAACCTAGCATAACCTAATTAATATTCTATATTTGTAAGTATTCTGTAAAAGTATTTATTCAGTGGCAATCTATCTGTCATAAAAATTATGTGCCCAACATTGTGCAATGCCACAGGAAAGTATAAGAGAAACTCTGCCATCCATGAGGCTTTAACACCCCCAGGAAGACAAAGCTAACAGGCACAAAAGAATTATAGGGTATGTCAGATGAGTGCATGACTAAAGAAATAACTTTGGGGTATGGTTTCTAAGTACTATAGGAGCATGAAGAAGGTAAAAATTCCAAGTGGGATAAGATGGACCAGCAGACAGTAGGAAAGAAGGCATTCCAAGAGACGGAGAAGGGAACGCTAAAGCAAATAAGAAAATAGGTAAGATAACGTGGTGGGGGAGAAGAATTATCAGTGAGAACAGGTGAAAAAGACACTCCACTGAACAGGTAAAGGCTTTTAGCCTGATCATCATTGTTCTCTATTTCTTTCATGTAGACAACTTTTTTCCTCAAGTAAGCTGTGAATAGTTACAGATCAAAAATAGGCTTTCTTCATTTCATCACTATCGGTACTCCTTCTGTTTCCAAAATGGTTCTGTCTCTATAGGGCCAGTCATTCTGAAATCTGAACTCAAAAGAGCCCAGAGATCCTACAAGTATTAAAAGGGCAGATCTAAGCCCTATATACAAAAAGTTCATCAGACCTGCCTTCTGCCTCCTAGGAACTTAAAGTCTAAGCAGAAAACCGTGCACACAAATGTCATTCCAACCATGAAAAGTGATATACCAAATGTGAATTGTGTTTTTGGATCCTCACTAGTAACCAAACCCACCACCCAACTTCCCAGGGAAGCATTCCACCTTCCACCCTGCCTGCTGAGTGCTGCTGCCTTCCCAGCTATCCCTTCTGAGAGCTTAGGATCTGATATAACACCTCCTTAGTTTGGATTCTTCACTTTTGAAATCTAAGACTATTTTCTCTACAACCTGGTGACCTTTTTGACATCAGCAACATTAAAACACAGAAAACAATTAACTAAAAATCTACCATAGTTATAACATTGGCAGTCTTAGATGACTTTGCGAATTTCTTACTTTACTTTAAAACTTGCCTTCAGAACTATAGAAAATGTGCTTTCATTTTCATGTTGTATAGCATTAAAATTGTATACACGATTGTTAAGACCAGTTCATTCAGCCCTTACAAAACTGAAAAATCAGGGAAATTTCAGCACATAGACAGGCCTCATAAGTGGTCACTGAGAGTAGCAGGTGTTATGTCTTCTAGTCCCTTCCATATACATTTTTAAAGAATCATAACCAGGCTGGGCGCGGTGGCTCATGACTGTAATCACAGCACTGTGGGAAGCTGAGGCGGGTGGATCACCTGAGATCAGGTGTTTGAGAGCAGCCTGGCCAACATGGCAAAACTCTTCTTCTACTAAAAATACAAAAATTAACCAGGCATGGTGATACATGCCTGTAATCCCAGCTACTCGAGAGGCTGAGGCAGGAGAATCACTTGAACCTGGGAGGCGTAGGTTGCAGTGAGCCGAGATCCCACCACAGCACTCCAGCCTGGGTGACAGAGTGGGACTCCATCTCAAAAAAAAAAAAAAAAAAGAACATAACCAGATTCCATTCAAAGTATATAGCGTCTGTTCCCTTCTCATTCATCCCGCTCTTATTTTATATATTCCACATCTATTTTAGAATAATTAACACTTTTGGAGAAAATTTGCTTTCTCTTTCAGAAGCAGTCTCATTATAGTCTTTAAAATAAATGCTGGAATGTGATTGGGGGCTGTAAGTGGCACCTAAGTTCCCATTCCTCCTTAAGTACATCTCTCCTAAGGGCCACCATGATTTAATCTGATGGTCCCACTGAGTGGAAATGATCGACTCCTCACAGTCTTTTGTCTGTTTCTCACTTTAATTATTCTTCACCTCCACATACACACCTCCTGTGCATGTGTTTAAACTCACATATACTAGAAAGAAAATAAGCCATCTTTGACCTCTACTAAGGCTGTCTTTAATTGGAGTAATGTTTTCGCCTGTTCAGGATTTAGGGCCTCAAAATTCACTGGAAGGCCTTTGTTTTGCAAGACGCTTTTGACCAGCTGGACACAGGCTCACCATTTGATCCAAACCAATGACCCAAGTCCCCAGTGCTCCATCTATTAGACCTGCATAATCATCCAGCTTAGCTGTGCATTGTCCATTTTAATTAAGGGTGTGCTACACCCATTAGAGAGAGTTTATGAGCCAGAGACTGAACTTATTTGTGCATGTTCCAATCCCACAAGTGGAGCTTTAGCACCTCCAAAAGAGTAAGAAGAATAATAAAAATAACAATAATAATAATGAAGGCTGTGTCTCCTTGAATACCAACCTCCTGCTAAGTGCCCTTTCTCTGTTTGAATTTCTTGCTAATTCAATGCCATTAAAATAGAATCTCTTAAAGACTCTGTTCTGTCAAACACAAAAAAGAGAGATATATAGAGTGTGGGAATTAATTATCACTGCTCTATATCTCCAAATGTGAGTTTTTCTGAGTAATAATTGCCCAAGTTTGTCTTCAAAAGGCATTTTAATAGTGCTAATACGAGTAAATATTGCTCATTTTGATACTGATGTGCCGTTTTAATGGTTCCCATGGTTTCTAAAAGTCATTTCTTATCGTTTTACTGTAGAAAGAATCTTACTTTAATTATGTCATAATTGTTTGGAAGCCATAGAATCTTAATTAATGCCAATGGCTTCAAGGCACAAACCAAATGGAGAGTTTATATTCATGTTTGTTTCTTCATCTCTTTCTCCCCGAGAAGACGCTCCCCATGAGCTTTTTCAAACTACCTTCATAGATGTTTTTAAAAGATTCTGGTGATGTCATTCCTTTATTTTTCTAAGTCAGATTTTCTCAGCATCACCTCAGAATTTAAAGGTTAATATGAAATCAACATTCACTCTTCACAGGGAAACCTTTATCTCCAGAATACAGTTGTTCACTCTCCTGGTAAAAACAGAAACCTCTGATTGCTCCTTAGAGTGAATGGAATGAACTCCAAATGTCTTCCCTCAGAATCCCAGAACTGCCGCCAGCCAGCCGGGCTTTCTCCTCCTGGAAAACCACCTCCAGTAGAGACACCCCCAATTTGTTCTACTGATTCTACTGATTCTTTCCTATCAACACGGCTGCGCACTTTCCTCCTTCTACCAGAGTCCTAGCATGGCCCATTCCCAGTCCCAGAACCTCTCCTGTCACATCATCCCATGCAAGTACAGAGAACTGTACTCCATTCCCTTGGCCACAGAAGTCAGAGATTGACTTCATTTACATTCATGGCTCTTTTATCTCTTAAAATAACTTTACAGAAAAGACCACGTCCTAAGAGCCTTTGGTTTTTTCATGGTGTTTTGCATAAGGCCTTGCTTGAAGCAGATATTCCTTAAATATTGATTTAGCGATTGCCTATGGACTTTCTCCTAAGGATCTAGGAAGGTTTCAAAGCTATACCTAGAAAATAAATATATCCTTGTTTTGTAGTAAAGAATCCGCATAGGAGTTCATTCTTCTAGAAGCAGAGAGCAAGAAGTGACTTCGAGAGAGTATATTTTATTACATTTAATAGAAAAAGGAAGGTTATGCCCAGAAAATTTAATTATATTTTTTAGGGTCTCACAACTAGTGGGTAGTAGAGCTGTAACTAGATCACAGGTTTCCTGACTCAGAGTGCTAAAATTTCCCCCTATAATTTACACAAGTGTCACATCAATCCTTTTCATTTAGCTATTCCAGCAATCCATCTGATTGTTTTAGTCAACTCCCCATTACGCAGGCTATCTGGTAAGCACCAGATAGCTATATGGAAACCATTGCTAATCTAACATCCCATTTTCTCTTTAGTTTCAATCTTCTACACAAACTGAGATTCAAATCACACCAGTTCATTTATCCGACTTGATTTGCAAAAGACTTTAGGTTTTGACTGAAATGGAGAGGGTATTTGTGCATGAGTCCCTGGGGAGTAAGGTAGGGGAGGCAGTAAAAGGGCAGAAAAGAAGAGAAAGCAGAGACAGCAGCCTGATCTCTGCCCTTAGTTGAGTTACACGACCTGATGCCCAAGTGTAGTTAGTAAAGTTACTGATTTCAAATGAGGAAACAGCAGTCCTATGGAGGCCAAGATGAGAAATGTTGATGAAGTGTGGTAGAGAGGGGTGATATCCTCATTCTCTTGGAAAACAGCCTAGATGGAAAACTATATAGTTGAGTGGCTTTGGAAATGGCAGGAGATCCTACCACCCCAGATGTGGCACTGTCTTGGTTGGTCATGGGAGTGACAGCAAGGCTAAGGCCCCTTCAAATGTTCTTCAGACAGAAGACGTGAGTCAGTGAAGTAGAATAAGAGAGACAGGAAGGACATGGCAGATGACATACAGTGCGGCCACAGACTGAGAAGATCAGACCATTGACATATCCTGGTGAGAACACAGATGTAACTCAGGAGACATCTTCAGGGGACTGGAGTTGGGGGGATTTCTAGCATACCTTTTCTGATGACTTCTGTCTATCCACAGATTTGAAATTAGCGTTACACATTATAATTAATGTCCCAAAAGGGACTGAAGGGTCCTACCAGACTCCAGATGCAAAGCTGCAGAAGTGCTCAGGGTTTTCTCTTTAGTGCACCCAATTTACCCTGGTCTTCACCATTACAGAGTTAACCATTACCTCCATATGCCTCCAGAAGATATGTCAGCCTGACCCTCTGCAGGTGGGCAGCAATGCCAGAACAATGAAGAATCCTGAAGTTCTAAAGAGTTCTTTTATCTTCATGCCACCAGCTTCAACCACTGTATTGCCATCGTGCAATAAAGCTTTCTTTTAAAATGAATTAAAGATTTGGAAAATAAAAAGACCGCAATCATAATATAGCATGACATAGCAAAAATAAAGCAATTTGCTATATCATGATGTAGCAAAATTGCTATAATCAACCTAAGTAACGGCCTAGGATCGCTGCTGAAAATTGCTGGTACACAGGATAGCTTTTAAAACAAAGTAGCATCTGAATCAACTTTGGAAAGCAGGTATATGGGAATTATTACGAGCGCATTGCTGGACTGTTATCTTTTCTCATGTTTACCATCCATTATCTGCCTTTGTTCTGGTTCATGCTAGTCTTTTTATAATTCTTTTTTAAAAATACAAAATCAATACAACTTTAATTACAAAAAGCCCGTGGTGCCTCTTGAAAAACAGGACAAACAAAAAAGGACATTTTGAAAAGGGGCTAGTGATCTAAGAAGCGTGACCTCAGGCCATCCTATTTCTAAGGGGGGATGTTGTTGATCTGTTAGTCCCATTATAATGATTTACACATCCATATCTGGCACCTTTTGTTCTCCAGCAGGCTTTGTGTATGGTAAACGGAGAATTGCATACCAACCAGGGGTTTGACATTTACAATGCTTTGTAGCATAAGATAGAGTCACATCTGGGCAAACATTGTCCCTGGTGGTTAGCGGCTCATATCATCTGTGAGTAGTCTGGCTGCCAAAATGATGAGCACTCATTAGAAATGTCCCATTTACTCCCAGAGCCAAATAAAAGCACAAGCTAATCTGAAACGAACATTCACAGAGTATGTATATGTGTGCGTTCAATTTGTGCGCTGGCTTATTCCAGAGGCATCCTGCAGCTTGTTTTTCCTTTGAATGTTGTCTATATCAATGGCCTGAATCAATGTGAGCATAACAATGTAGAAAATCTAATTCTTGATCGTGTGCCTTAGCCTGAACTTAAGGCCATTATACAAAACAGCTAGATGAAACTCTTTGATTGATACTTAATGTGGAGGTGCTGTTAAAAACTTTGCCAGTCTCTACTAAAAATACAAAAATTAGCCAGGTGTGGTGGAGCATGCCTGTAATCCCAGCTACTTGGGAGACTGAAGCAGGAGAATCACTTGAACCCGGAAGGCAGAGGTTGCAGTGAGCCGAGATCAGATCACTGCACTCCAACCTGCGAAACAGACCAAGGCTTCGTTTCAAAAAACAAAAACAAAAACAAACAAAAACACTTTATTCACTACCTGACACAGCATCAGGTTTATAGAGACCCCTAGAGACATTATTTCTGAAAATGAGAAATAAGTAGGCTCTCCCTGAGCAACTGGACGTTATTGTTTATTTGTTTATCTGTGTTATATCTATTGTAAACCAAGTGCCTGACGAAGAATTCATATTTGAGTCTGCTGTTAGAAAGATGACGCATAATAACCTATCTAGAGCATTGCAGAGAACCTCACAGCAAACACTTGTATGTATCAGTCTCACCCTTGAATTCATCTTATTTTCTACCATGACTTTCTGTCCTCCTAATTTTTCATTCTTTATGCATTTATTTTTCAGAATTGTGAGTAATTTTTTAGTCGCTTTAAATCTTTTTTTAGAACAAGGTAGATGTAAATACCTAAAACAAAGTAAAATAAAATGAAATGAGATGAAACTGGTTTCTGACCTCAAGGTGCCCATGAATTACTTCCAGAGACTGTGTAAATTTAGAGAAAGATAAAGATATAAGGAGGGCTGTACTATGTGCCAATACATTTTAGACATTTAAAGCAATAGTACCTGAGAGGATGGGAGATTAACCTGGGTGGTAGAACTCAGGTGAAATTGATAGTTGGAATGGAATTCTCTTCTAAATACTTAATCTCTAGTCAGTTTTATGATACTGAGTGGGACATAAACATCTAGGCATGAAACTGCATATGATATAAATAAGTAAGAGAATATGTGCTTAGCTAGGCAGATTAGAGAAGTTAAAGGTCTTAAAAATCAAAAATTTCAGCCAGGCACAGTGGCTCAGGCCTGTAATCCCAGCACTTTGGGAGGCCAAGGTGGGCAGATCACTTGAGGTCAGGAGTTCAAGACCACCCTGGCCAACATGGTGAAATCCCGTCTCTACTAAAAACACAAAAATTAGCTGGGCATGGTGGTGCCTGCCTGTAGTCACAACTACTCCAGAGGTTAAGGCAGGAGAATTCCTTGAACCTGGGAGGTGGAGGTTACAGTGAGCTGAGATTGCACCACTGCACTCCAACTTGGGCTACAGAGCAAGACTCTGTTTCAAAAAAAAAAAAAAAATTCAAACTTTATTTTGTCATTCTCATGGTGCTATGGTTTGAATGCTTCTTCCCCTCCAAAATAATGTTGAAAGTTAATCCCGAATGCAACAGTATTGGAAAGTGTTGCTTTTGGGAAGTGATGAGTCATGAGAGCTCTTTCCTTATGAATGGGACTAGATGCCATTCTAAAAGGGATTGCCAGAGGTAGTTTGTCTTTTTTATCCTGCTTTCTGTATTTCTCCCCTTTAGAGGACACAATGTTCAAGGTGCCATCTTGGAAACAGAGACCAAACCCTCACTAGACAACCAAATGCACTGGCAACTTGATTTTGGACTTCTCAGCCTATAGAGCTGTGTGAAATAAATTTATGTTCTTTGTAAATTACCCAATCTGTGGTATTTTGTCATGGCAACACAAAGCAGACTAAGACATATGGTCTTCAATCAGATCTTCTTTGGCTTATTTTAGACACAATTTCAGCACATTTGTTTTTGTTTTCTCAGTTCACAATAGATTAGAAGCAATAAATACTCTGACAACATGAAATGACAACCAAATCAGAGTAGAGAAGAAAAAGGGTAAAAACACAGACAGAACTCCTGAGTATGGATAGCAAGCTAAAGCTCTCCCTGTGAGCTCTCCCTGTGACAATTCAGCAACCCAGAAAGCAGCAACACTCTCAAGTGTCAATACACAATCTTGCAATAAATGAGTTTACATGCTATTAAATCTATTTGGGTTAAGAAATAGGCCATATGCACTATATTAAAGAACATAGATAAAATAATCAGTAAATCGCTCTAAGCAAATGAACAATAGCCCTAATTCTGATTCCACAAGTACTTCTGCAAAACAATGTTCAAGCATCACCAATATGGAGATGCCATCCTTAATGTTATTATCATTATTGCAAAAATTTTTCCAGTGCCACTGTTCCACAATTGTACCCCCAGTGTCCCATGGCAACATTATTAAAATGGTACTTTTGGCTTCTGACTTTTCCAATTTTATAATCCTACATTCATTGTCTCAATTCTCAGTCGATGGGCACCAAACAAGAACTAGGGATTTAAGACATCAACTCACCTCATTCTTCCAGTACTGACTCATTATTTTTGAATCGAGCCTTCTTTTCTATGAAAAGTTTATTTTCTTTATACTGTTAGTCTGCAGTTGTCCACACTGAGTACGTTTCTACAGATAAACAAAGTAATAAGAATTGGCCATTGGATTTAATAACTTAGTGGTAGCCTTGACACTGAACCAATGGGAATGACTATTGGTTCAGAATAGCATGAAAGGGTATGTGCATAAAAGACACAAACACATAAATATAGACAATGTTTTGAAATGTTTTGCCACAAAGGGAGAAGAGAAATGAGACAGTAGCTGGAGTGAAATGTGGGTTAATGGAGGATTGCTTCTTGTTCCTGTTGTTTGTTTGTTTCCTTTTAAGATTATAACATGTCTTGAGACTGATGGAAATGATCCAGTAGCAAGAAGTAAATTGGCAGTATAGGAATGAAGCATTTGAATAAGAAAAAAATGATCAAATGACAAGGGGGAGAGTAAAAGACAAAGCTATAGAAACATGTGGGCAAGGACAAACTGGGTTAAACGTCTACACATAAAAGTGGCATCCTGTGCAAAGTTCTCCTCTTGTCTTTACAGGGCTCTCACCTACATGGGAGACTCGAGTGATCACAAAACAGGAGTAGGGATGATAATCAGACTCTACACATCTTAGGATTCCAGTTGACACAACTTTATCAGCTTAATTTTATTAGTACCAAAGTCTATTTTCAAAGTCTATTTCTGAAAAAGAGAGAGAGAAAAAAAGAGTTTGAAGAAATAGAGCAAGTGGGAATGTTAGAATGAGAAGGCAAAGGAGATTAATGGGCTCGTTTTCTCTTGTTTTGTAAATACAGTTTGAAATCCTACCAAAACAACTCTGAATGAAAATAAACCAGAGCACTGGAAATTCACACTGGCAATTCAGTTGTTAGTTCAAGAAGAGTCCTCTGGCATTAACAATAAGAGTCCCAGCACTAACACACAGAAAGAAATAAAGAGAGAAAAAAGAGAGAAAAGGGAGAGAAGAGGCGAGAATAAGACAGGGAGAAAAACATAGGAAGGGAAAACTAGACAGAAAGAAATAGGGAGAGAGAAGAGCAAGTATAAATAGTCAAGAGGGAAAAGAAAGAGGTTTTCAGCTGTAAATTGTTAGCATTCCTTTGTCCACACAAATGCCAATCATAGTAGTAGTATGTTCTTAGATTAAAATCCGGTTGCAGCACAGCCTCACTAGATAGTGCAGTGCTTTGGTCTGGTATCCTGCTCCCCAGATATAATCCCTACACAAAATAAGGACAAATGAAAAATGCTGGTAATTTTTAATGGAGGTTGCCTTGGAGTTTGGCTCAGAGACAATGGCCTGTGGTTGCATTTGATTATAACTCATCTCCATGGGGGCAGAAATAGCTGTTGTAAATGTCTGAGAAATTATGAGCTTCTTTAGCAAGACAAACTCTGTGATTATAATGACACTTGGCATTTGCACATTTTATAGCCTTTCTCATCTGAAAATCATGGAGCTGTGTTTATATTATAACCAGATTCTTGTGTGTTGCTTTAGGGTATATATCAGTGAGTTCAGTGAGTGTTCCTTTTCTTTCTTCTTTCTTCTCTCTCTCTCTGTCTCTTTTTTTTTTTTCTTAGTGGGGGGAGGGCAGGAAGTGATTTGGAATATTGCCATCAGGATTGAGAAAGGCAGCTTTTCAGAATTTGATGAAATGTGTGAGATCAAAACTCACAGGGCAGCCCTAAGTAACAGGGTAGGTAGTGGCTATGTGTTAATTCTCCAGGAGAACACAGACTATCATTTGAAAGTTAGCCTAAATGTAACCCAAGAGTCCAAAACTGTTCCCATTCTCTGAAAATAGAGCCATCTCTACTTCTAAGCAATATTCAATATGGCATGACTTTAAAAACAGGAAGAGGCTCTCTATTATATCCTCTCCCTAACTGCTAGAGATTCACACTTTAGCCACTAAGTCAAGATAAAGTCCCTAAAGGCCCTATTCACGTGTGTTGGTAATTTAAACTACCACCATCCATTAAGACAGCATGACTTAGTCTACGGAATTAGCTCTAACCACTTTATAAGAAACTGAGAAGATAGAGGGCATGGAACAGATTTCAAATTTCTTTTTATGTGTGTGGTGCTAGGGAGAGAAATGCCCAAAACATGTCTGAGTGAGTGTGGAAGCCAAAAAAAAAAAAAAAAAAAAAAAAACCTATGCAGGATCTCAACACCAGAGGAAGAGGTGATACAAACAGAAAGTAGAAGGATGCTATAAACCGTGCTACTAAGTCAAGTGACACCCATGTTATATTGAATAGTTTGATTGCATTTCTCTGTACATTTTCTACTGAGAATAAAACAAACAAAGAGAAAAATTCAGCACTGTGTGTGGCATAAAGCAGCATTGGAAATATCAGTGTCTCCCTTTATCCAGACCTTTGGCTCCCCCTACTCCCCACCATTGACTGAATTTTGGCCACTTTTACCAGTTGGTGTCAGAACCCTTCCAGCTCTTTGGTCTCTATGCCTGTGTCAGTTTCTGATCCCAGAACCTAGGGCTGCCAGGTAACTTACAGAACACCAAACTAAATTTCAATTTCAGATAAATGAAGCACATATATATATATATGCATATGTGTGTAGATATATGTACATATGTGTGTATGTGTGGTATACGTGTGCTTCATGTAGTATTTGCAACATACTTATATGAAAATTATTTGCTTTTTATATGAAACCCAAATGTAACTGATGGCCTATATTTTTAGTTGCTAAATCTGACAATTCTACCAAAGATACATCTCAGTAGAATAAATCAGACGACAGAACTGTTCTGTCTACAGGTAAAAAATTCACCATTGGCCTGTATTTTGAATTGTGCCCAGCTGATGATCTCTGATCTTTCTTATGCCAGACTCAATAATCATAGCTGCCTCTTGTTCCTACCTTCTACTATCCCAGAGCAGCCCATCCTGCAGGTGCAGAGACCTTTGGCCTCTCCATCAGGGATACAGCCAATTCTTCATTCTGGATTGACTGAACTGGCCCTATGCAGTTGCCAACGAAACAGGGCAAAGAATACAAATGAGTGGAAAAGAACAGGCCCTAGGAGCTTCTAGAAATCTCAATTTGTTTCATCAGATATTTGAAGACAATTAATCCCCTTAACTCAGACCGTTGTTAGAATGGCAAAGCTCTTTGCAAATTCTAATGAGAAACAAAATAAGATGCCGTGACTGTTACCCTGTTATAAAATAAATATTGACAAATTATGTGGTGGAGAAGGAAGTTGAAAGAAAAGTTTGATAGGTGGTCACTCCCTTACTGTACAGTTTAGCCCCTAAACCCTAAAAACCCTGAAAGCTATTTTTTTCTTCCTAGTCATTCAGCCTTCATCTCCCCTTGAGAATGACCCAGGTTACTTTGTCTCAGGGTAAAGCTGGGTTTTGGCAATCAGTAAATGTCTTTGCTATTGAAAATTGCTGTAGCAGCTGCATTTCAGGCACCTGCTCAGTGAGCAGGTTCCCGGTCAAGTTCAAAAAAGGAGCCATACCTTCATTTGCGGGATGCTGTGTTGAAGTCAGACTTCAGAGGCATGGTTTGTGCAGCCTCCTGGGATTTAGCTGGGCTTGAATCGCCTGTGACCTCTGTGCCCTTACAACATCACAGAAAACACCATCATGGTGCTCACTAATTGGTCACCTTGATGTCAGTCACAGCACGGAGATCAAGGACAGAGCCGGTCCCGGAAAGTGAACTACACACACTCTCGGAGGTGGTCTCTACAGGTCAGGCTAGCATCCTGCTGAGAGCACAGTGCCAGGGAACCTTACCCCAGGACTACTTGAAACATGGCTGCGCTGCTCATGAACAAAGGACAGGTGGCCCCATGAGTGACCCCTTCCTGACCACCCACAAAGTCCAAATTGTCAGCCTTTCACACCTATTATGCTGCCATTATCTGAGGAAAACACTAAGTGCTATGCTCCGAATCTAACACACAAAGCAGGCTCTTGAAATTAGTTTCTGCTTATTGGTTTTAAAAATTATCAAGATTATTTTATTTTTAAGGCAGCAAATCCATCATGAATTGTTGGAGTGTTACGTGCAGAGTGCATTTGAGAAGCTCACTTTAATACTAATCACAATTTTGTTAGAATTCAAGTGCCATGTGCTTTTGTGAATAACATATAGTCGTAGGAAGAATGGGAAGAAATGTAAGGCACAAGTCTTTCTATTATTTCCCTTGGATTGAAAAAAAATATGTGGGTTACTCTTCTCTCCCTTTGAAACCAGGCATTTCAGATGGTAGGAATCTCTGCACTTAAGTAGAAATTCTAGAATTCTAATCAAGAAAAAAAAGGAAGTGAAAGGAAAGAGGGAAAAAAGGAAGAGAATGAGGGAGACAGCTAGGAAGGAAGGAAAGAAGAAAGGAAACGAGAGAAAGAAAGAACCACTGCAGAAAGTACGGTTTGTTAAAAGTGCTTTATTCTGTAGTTCCATTTATCAAATAAAATATTTGTTTCAATAATATGAGATCTTTCCTTAAGTGTACGGATCATACTGATAATCTTCTACACCAGAAAGATGTATTTGTCTGTCTTCACAGGGGATCAGTGCTGCTGCAGGAGCTGAGGACAAATATTAGAACAGAGGAGTCGCCTTGGTCTAGATTAATGATCTAGACATCCATAATCATCATGAGAAACTACCTAGAACTCCTGAGGATAGAATCCATTGAAAACAGCAAGGACCAAAGTCTTGGATGCTCAGCCATATAAATGAGGAAGTGTGAGTTCCTTACACAGACAGGAGATGAGTCCACAGTTTTGCCTTAAAACTGTCTTTTAAGGCAAAAGCAGTTTAACATCTTCTCAGTAACTTAATTAAGGCAAAATCTTTTGGGACTTTACAAGGTATAGGATGATTCCCCTTCAGGAGGTTTCATGTGCTAGGAGTAGATAAGAACCAGATAGAGGAGTGGGGCAGCCACTCAGTGAACAGGTCCAGCTGGAGTCAGTAGAAGACCTAGCCTGTCAGATAGCATTGGGAGAGCTGAGCAATTGATCCCCAGCAGGAATTGTGGCACCGTGTAAACATATTACTGATTCATGAGATAACAGTGACATTTCAAGGAAGATTCTCCTCTACGGCAAGCTTGAAGAAAATAGGATCAAGCATCAGACTATGGTGCTCAGTAAAGCAAAATAAATAAAAATAACATGTAATGTAAGAACTAGGAGAAGGAATCGAGTCAGTTATCGGGATTCTAAAGGACCAGACTAAATGGAAGCCTTAACTTTTTACCTCTGCTTTCTTCATCTTCTCTTTACAGTGGCCAATTATCAAAACTCAGGGAGTCATCCTAACAAAATTAACAAGACTGAGGCAGAAATAGCAAACCAGTAGTTTGTCCCTGCCTTTGGCAACTCAGGACTGAGGCCACGAGTCAGGGACAGTTTACATTAATCTGCATACTAGTTAATAAAAACTGGGCTGGAAGCAAGAGGACTGGGGAAGTTTCCCTCTCCAGATCTGGGATATGAAACAAACTGTGATGATTCTAGTTAGCTGAGCTGGTTTGCTTAGCTTGTTTAACTAGCTTTTTAAGTACCTTTCTATCTAGCATTCTGTCATAACAAATTTAAGAAGAGGCCTGGGAGAGGGGAATAAAGAGACACTTAATAAATTGTTTTGCAGTATGAAAAGGGACCTGGAGTTTCAGCCTTAATAAAAGCTTAGGTAACTTCTTAGTATTGTGGGAATGAAATAAAGGGGCCTGAGGGCTAAGTCCTTGTTTCTCATGCAAGAGGACTATTGAGGGTTCATCTTCTCAAATGTGAACTCCGCTGGGTAATCAGTCATCCCCATGGTAACCCAGCAACTTTTAATTGTCTTTAATTAAGGGGCCACAGAGGCAATCAGCTACATTTCTAGCACACTAATAAGGGAAGCATGAAGTGCAAAATGGCTGCCAGAGGTAGATGGTGCTCGTATAAACCAGGACTCCTGGAGGAATTTCTAAGGGGAAATGTGATAGATGGTGCAACCTTGAATTTCCTCCTCAGATTCAGGAGGGGAAAAATTAGGAATATTCAATAATATCCAAGGGAAAAAAATATGAGAAATAAGTAAAAGAGCAAATAGGATCATCTTAGCTAAATTAATAAAACACATGGGATGTAATATGCATCTGGAATTTTTAAAAGATTTAAAAACCAAAAAAGAAGACAAAGTGAGCAAGTTAAATGAAGCTGAGGAGGAAGACCCGTGACTTCACCAAAAACCTGATATTAAACTGCAGAGCAAAGTAAAAAATTGTGACTCTTTAGTTCATCTTAAAACTTGCCTGTTTCACTTAGCTTTCTCTCGCCATTACAATTCATATTAATCATTTTTAAAATGTACTATTAAGAAAGAAAAATAAAATTCTAAGCCCCCAAACCCACTGAACAGACCCTCTCTTGGCCAGGGAGACCCCAGAGAAACTTGAAAACCAAGTTTCTGGCTATGAAGGGATAAGAGGTCAGACATGCCTCCCTTCTCCCCGACTTTTTTTCTTTTTATTCAGGATCTTGCTCTGTCCCCTAGAATGGAGCGGTGCATTCATGGATCACTGTAGCCTCCATTTCCTGGGCTCAAGCTATCCTCCCACCTCAGCTTCCTGAGTAGCTGGAACTGTAGGCATGCACCATCACACCCAGCCAATTTTTTATTGTTAGTACAGACAAAGTCTCACCATTTTGCCCAGGCTGATTTTGAACTCCTGGGCTGAAGTGATCCTCCAACCTTGGACTCCCAAACTGCTGGGATTACAGGAGTGAGCCACCGCCCCAGGCCACATGCACCCTATTATACCTCCTCCCTCCCTAACTGCCTTTAGGCTTTTTTCCCTAAGGGCTAAACAGAAACCAACCCTTTGGAAACACCAGCTCCACTGCTGGTATTACCCAGCCTCCTGAGGCTGCCCTTCCCTTTTTGCAGTTTTGACACTAACTGACCAACATTCCTTCCTGGTAAGAGACCATCTGCCACAGGGTGGTTCTGGCCAGTCTATGGAAGATGTGCCGTGAGGGTTTTCATGTCCTGTGCTTCACCTTTTGACATCAGAGGGCTGAAAACTCCACCCTGGGTTCTAGGTTACACAGCCATTTTTTTGTACATGGGCCCCAGGAGGGTATGAAGCACATTTCTCCTTTTATAAATATTCATGACTCCTCCTATAGTATATTGAATATGTATAATCAGCCACCCCGCTTAGCATAAATTCCTGTTCCCTTTACCTCTCACTTTAGTTTCTGTTTCGGATTTCTGACTGGAGGCTATGCTTCCCAGCCTGTCAGAATGGCCACCTTGCAGGCTGTAAGCGTTTATGAGAAATAAAGCTCTCCTTTCCATATGTCTGAACCTCACCATTCTTCAGTTGACAGAAGTCAGAATTTACTGACTTCACTTTTTTTCCCCCCTAATTATAAATGATCATATATTCGGGGGGATGGTGGCAGACTAATTGAGACAATTTAAGAAGTGGCTTTATATATTTTTCCATGCTTGGTTACCTTCACATCCCTGTGATTCATTACACAGCATATGCTTGATACCTGCTTTTATACTTAAACAAACCAGGCACTAAAGTACAGCTTAGGTTCTGCTGCTCAAAGTAGCGAAGCTGAGTCTAGAACCAAATTCATTGTTCTTTCATGTTGACATGTGGAAAGACAGAGGCCAGCCGCATGCTCTCAGCCTTTCTGAACCTGCTATAAGTACTCAACAAATAGTTTGGCCTGATTCAGAAAGAGAAAATTCAAATTAAAGACTACAGTTTTGAAATGGAGGCCAAAAAAAAGAAAATATTTTTACTAAGTTTGTAAAAATATAAATATTTACTTTAGGTTTATTTCTTTAGACTCACAGTCTTATTAAACAATCTTAAATCATATTGTTTACAATTATATTCAATTCTTTCCCAGGATACTATGAAAGTAGTAAGAAAAGACTTTCAGGAATAAGGGTCTGAATGAGTAATTGGCAGGGAATGGACTGCTCTAATTCTTTACAAAGAGATTGTTCCCAGCCTTGTTTTCACACTCCTTCTCACCAGTGATAAGCCTTGCTTGCATTAGGAGCTGATGCCTAATACAGTTTGTTGCTTTTGTTTATGCTAATCAAGCAATTCACATAAATCTTAAATCAGCTACTGGGGCAAATTTAGGTTCTTTAACACAAAGAAAGATGTAAGACAGAGCTTGTGTTCAGGGAGTTTATACATTAGTTGGGAGGTAAAGCCCAACCTGAAAAGAACACTAAGAAAGTGGAGAAGCCTATGGAACAGATCTTACAGTTTGTGTTTTTAGATGTAGCTGGCACTGATGAAGCCGATTGGCAATTTTTATGTGCTGACTTTTCAAGCATTATCTCATTTTATCTTTATAATAATTCAGGGATGTAGGTATTGTTATCATTCACGTTGCATTAGATAAAGATCACGTTCACTCTCTGCCCAAGAGTTTCTCTTCTTTTGCTCAGTAATAGCAGAGTTCTTACACTGCTGCAAAGCCCATCGGGTAGGATTCGACCTTTCTCTTCCATGTCCTGCCTGAGCCCCCACCTCTCAGTCCTCATCTCCTACCACTCTTCCCTTCACTCACTGCACTCTGGATACATTTTTCTCCTCAGTGTCCCCGTGGTGGGCTTTGGAGCTTCCAGGACTCACCCACATTCCAGTGCTTCGAGTCCTTCAGTTCTCTACTTTAATCTTATCAGGAAGGCCTTTGGTAATTTCCCTAAATGAAACTGCAGACCCCACCCTGACAGCCAATCCTCTCACCTAACTTTTCTTTTTCTCCATAAATTTCCCATGTTGGAATATGTTTATGTGTTAATTCATTTGTTAACACTCTTCCCTGACTAGCAGGTGGTATGTTTTGTCCACGGATGTATTCCCAGTACCTAGAGTAGAACCTAGCACAAAACAAGGCTCAATACATACTTGAAGAATAATATGAATAGGGTCAGTAAGGCTTTGGGAGCTTAGGCAATTACCCCAGTCACAGCCTCACGACGAAAATGGGACAGGAGCCCATCTTCTAGTACTACCTATCTGAATGGTCTTCAAGGAAGCAAGACCATCTTAGGCTATGACAATGAAAACAGAACTTCTCATAACAAAACTTAAAGTCTTTGAGTTCTGTCTTCAAATTGTAATTCTGCCAAATGTGAAAGAAGGTATGTAAAATTATTGACAGTGGATTCACATTTTGATTATTATTAATCTCTAAATAAATCAATTTATCCACAATTCTATATGTGCTTAATGCATACAGACAGCATTCCAAAATTTCCTTTTCTTCTTTCTTCATAGAAATAGGTATAAAATTATTGATTGACAGATAAGCAAAGAGAGAGGGAGATAAAATCTTTCAACTGTACTATTGCTGATTTCTTCACCTCTAAATTTAAGTACCTTCACTTTGTGCCTCTTTCCACTACTCTCAAAAAAGTAATGCACCTTACAGGTAAATATCCCATTAAACCTATGAACAACAAAACTATTCCCTCAGATCTTTACTATACCCTTAGGAATCTGATAAGATAAATTCACCTTAAGTTATTACTATTTTACACCTCTAGATTTCTGCATTTAGAGAGTTCTGACAATATGGCAGTAATGGTTACATTTACAGTACTGTTTTAGGTAAAAGAAGAGATCTGCAACCTTCATATTATATTATTTGGTTGGTCTGAATTTTTTACCTAAACATAAAGCTGGCTGTGGCCTGGCAGGAAAACAAATGGGAAAAGAAAGGGAGAAAATGAGTTGTATGGCTTAAAGGAAAGTATTTTTCTGCATTACTTTTCTTCCCCTTTCTTGGACTTCGCCATTCCATCAAGAGAGGAATAGTCTTTCCTCTATGAGGAATAACCTCTCTTTCATGCACTGAAAAATGTCATTTTTCATTTCTCCCTGGAATAATTTGAAACATTTTCAAGTTGTATGGGATGCACAGACCTCTGTCATTCCAGGTGGCTTGAAGCTAAACAAGAAAAAAATCGAGTATTCCTCACAATCACGGAGACTATTGCTTGGGTTTGTGGCAAAATATAATACAAATTTATAATAATGGCAATGGTAATTGTCCTGTGTAGTCAGCACTCTCTGTTTCCTTATAGTTTTTTATGTTTAATTCCTGTTTATATAGAAAGAATTTCTAGAAAAATTTCTTCAAAACAGTATGTATAAGTATGAAATATTGAAGTCCACCTTTTTTGTTCCTTTAACTTCCTCTCCCAAGTTAATTAAATTGAAATGGGGATTCTGCTGTTTGCTGCTTTAAAAAATAGCCAATTGAAATTTAATTGGTATCTTTTTCCTTTAGTATTCATGCCCTGAAGCTAAATTAATGATCAGTTGTAAGCACTTCAGCTAAAGACTATTATGACTTTTGAAGGAAATTAAACCTAGAACCATATAGTGGATAAAATAACTACCAAGATAAGAATGACAACTGTACTATAAATAACAAAGGGTTAACACGTGTGTCTGTGTTTTCTTTATCTTTTAAGAAAATTTTTAACAACTACAGAGAGACAAAAGTCCCAAGTGTATTCTAGGACCAGTAGCTGTTGTAAATCAAATTAATTACTTTTGTCCAAAACTGTCCTCAGTGGAGGATATTTGACCACTGGACTGTTAATACGTCTTTACTTAATCACTGTCCTATAATGCCATCCCCCTGATAGAAGAAACGAACTGGAGCAATAGTAATTTATTCACCTTTCCTAAAGTCCTCACGAAACCTTGATTTACAGGGTGAAAGTGTTATGTATTGTTTAGCTAAAAACTGTCTACCCCTCAGAAGCCTCTCTTTTTTGGGAGCAGAATAAAACCCACAGAAGACGATGACCTTTATATCTACCTTTTACTTGCAGCTTTATCTCCACTCTCAGTACCTCGTGAATTTTTCTGCTTTGATTGGATTTTAAAACATCTTTAATATACATTATATCCATCAAGATGAAACCCACCCATTGTCCCATATAACTAATATTTAAGGTTTTTTGAACAAACATACAAATTGACGCTCCCTGATCTTAAAACTTGAAACTTACATTTGTCTCCTGAGTCTTTTCCCCAGGAAACCAACCCACAGGCAAGGAACTGAAACTCTTGAGATCACTGCAAGCAAACAACCAGACACTAGATTCCTCATCTATCATGACTGCTTCCATACTTCTCCTTAATTCCTGTTTTCCTGCCTTCCTTGCTATATAAACACCCCAATTTCAGTCGGTCAGGGAGACAGATTTGAGACTATCTCTCGTTCTCTTCTACTGCAGTATCCAATAAAAGCCTTCTTCCCTGGAAATACTAATTGTCTCAGAGATTGGCTTTCTGTGCGTTAAACAGCAGAACCTAGACAGAACCCCTGGTATTTTGGTAACAGGCTTTTGACATTTCCACCTCTTTGATCCAGAAGAATTCATCATCGTAATGGTTTACCATATCATTTACCACACCATACCAGTTTAGTCCAGCTCAAAAAAGGCATAAATGTTCAAAGACAAGGTTACATGGAAGGCAGTGCACTGACTGAAGGAAATCTGCCTATTATGACTTCTTGGTGCAATCACTTCAGTCTTCAGATAGACATGGCCATCATTTCCAAGGTAACTAGAGAATGCCAGGAGAGGGTCCAGACAAAAAGATAAAGCGTGAACTTATTTACTACCGACACTTGAGTTTAAATTACATTTTATTTATTTTTAAGTGAACAGTCTTAATTTTCTTCTTAAGGAATGTTGAAGTTAACATAATAATAATAATAATAATAATAATAATAAACCTTCTCTGATTAAAAACCAGATTAGTCAACCATTGTGGGGTTGACTAAGACATAATTTTAATAAAAGAAGTACCCCGTATCTGAATAGAAAATATTCCATCCCTCATGCTTGCATATACACCTAAGATCTGTGGATGTTGAAATAGCGTTTATCAAGCTCCATCCACTAGAGTCAGTACTGCTCTCTGCCCTCTGTACTTTCTTAGATGGACTGAGGAATTGTTGTCCAAGCGCTGCTATTTCAGGAGGAAAATTCTCCCTTGCAGATATTTTCCGCAGGGCTGGTTTTGTAAGACAGCTCAATAGGTGTGGTAAGGAGTGGAGTCCTGAGCATCTCTGAGAGTGTGTAGGGAGAGGAATCAACTTTTATGGTTTCACTGCTTTGCTGGAGAATGCTATAATTGATTCTTAGGGCATAGATTTGGATCCCTTAAATATTGGCCTCAATCTATGAGTTCTAATTTCCCTTTTAGTAAGAAGACTATGGCTAATAATAATAAATTGCAGGACCAGGGCATGTTAAAGAATGATCTCCCCCCCCCCATGTCATTAAATGTAACATTTCAAAGTTCATGAAAATTGCTTCATAGGGATTCTTAAGATGGAGCTTCATCTTAGGTGTTAGGTTCATTGTTTATCTTTCTCTCTGTCCGAATGGGTTAATGTCTGGAACACGGGTGATGAAGCAAAGGAAAACTCTTTTGCTTAACAATATACAATTTAAAACCCTAGCAATTGTTTTTGGTCAGTTTCTTGCAATCTGCAAGGTAATTTTTTTCAATTTATTTGGAATTAGTCAAGTGCACTGTTGAAAAGGCAGAGTGAATTGATGCTAAATAGTTTTTGGAAGATGTAATTGTCTGATGATTTGTAAATAGCCAAGCTTATCAAAAAAGTAATTTAAATGTTCTGCTGACAATTTTGTTCAGTTTGCTATACTCTGTAAACTGGGGAATCCAATTTTTTGCCCTCATTAGCATGAGAATTCTCTTTGATTGACTAAATAATTTGAGGGCCTAAGGATGTCCAGAGTTTTGGAATCTGAACTTTTAATGATTCTTACCCAACATAAACATCATTCATAGGATGATAATGCCACAGTGCTTTTTAATAACAAAGTTCAATACATTTTGCAATGGCCGGAATGTGTCCCATCAATAAATACCCTATGGGTGTCTATCTTGGGAGAAAGTAGGACAATGTGAAGTCTGCCTCCATTTCCCCATATTCCTCTTTGCCATTCTGCTTATGCTTTTTAATATGAACACTCTAAACTCCAAACTCCATCTGATAATCCATTGTTCATCAAATGAAGGAACTCTAAAAAACTGATTCCTATAAGCATATTATGGACAGGATCATATTAACTAATCGTTTCCTTCATAATAGTAGTAAAATAATTAAAAATAGTTATTTACAAGATATTTGCTAAGTACTTTAAATGCTTTATATACATACATTTTTAAAATTTATTTATTTATTTATTTTTAAGACAAAGTCTTGTTCTTGTCGCCCAGGCTGGAGTACAGTGGCACCATCTTGGCTCAATGCAAACTTTGCCTCCCGGGTAGAAGCAATTCTCCTGCCTCAGCCTCCCAAGTAGCTGGGATTACAGATGCCTGCCACCACACCTAGCTAATTTTTGTACTTTTAGTAGAGACAGGGTTTCGCCATGTTGGCCAGGCTGGTCTCGAACTCCCGACGTCAGGTGATCCTCCCACCTTGGCTTCCCAAAGTGCTGGGATTACAGAGCGTGAGCCACCACACCAGGCCTATATACATACTTTTTTCCCCCAACTCCACACCAACTTTGGTGTTTTATCCCTAAATACCTAACAGTTTCTAGAGATTTGGTAAATGAAGCAACTAAGACTTAACAGTTTATTTTCCATGGTTATACTTCTAATAAGTCAACAAGCTGAGACCCAAAACCTATACCTTGTCTGACCTCAGATGTTAATTACTATGCAAGATTGCCTCTAAAAACAAATAACAAAATCGGACAAATGATGGATACATCTTTAGTCTCTGGAATGGAAACATCTTGGACAAATCTTAAAAAGTATGAATATAAAACTTTTACAGGCAAAGCCTAATTTCATACCCACTTTTGGTTCCAGTATTATTTTAAGTCAGGCTTAGGGATAATAATCTATTTGGAAAGAGAGTTTGGAGAAGCAATTGTTTATCACTTTACACAGTTTTAAAAAAATACTAGATGAAAAAAAGCTGAAAGTAGGGAGACTGATGGAGTTTATGAACTCACTGAAGACTCCTGTTCATTCACACAAAATACCCTTTCTACACTACTGATAATTAGGTGAGAGAAAAGGCCATAATTTTGCTGCCAAACATCTTCAAATCAGGTCTATACAAATATGGGATAGACTGTTTCCTTCTCCCAAAAGTGTATCTTCTGAAGCTACTTGGAGAAGGTGCTCATTAAGGATAACATGGGCAGGGTGCAGTGGCCTATAATACCAGAACTTTGGGAGGCTGAGGCAGACAGACCACATGAGGCCAGGAGTTCAAGACAAGCCTGACCAACATGGTGGAACCCTGTCTCTACCAAAAATATTTAATACAAAAATTAGCTGGGCGTGGGGATGTACACCTGTAATCCCAACTACTAGGGAGGCTAAGGCACAAGAATCACTTCCACCTGGAAGGCAGAAGTTGCAGTGAGCAAAGATCATGCCACTGCACTCCAGTCTGGGCAACAGAGCAGGACTGTCTCAAAAATAAATAAATAAATAAATAAATAAATAAATAAATAAAATTTTTAAAAACAAAAATCAAAAAAAAGGATAAGATAATAGTTTTGTAATATGCAGGAGTATCTGGAAGGGATAACCATTATCCCAGTATTTGCTTTAACATCTGAATCTAGGTCTGGTATTATTTTAATCTCCTAGCAGAGTCATGGATCATAGGACTTGTCCCAGACATCAATAAAAAAAGGAATGGGGTGACCACAGGCCAGGGCCTCTTGCAAAGAGCAGACCTCATAAAGCACTATGACAGAGGTTTTCAGAGAAGCCTGGTAGTGTTCCCGGCAGGTCTTTGTTCTTAGAGCTCCCAAGATGGGACAGGCTGCTCCCAAGATGGTGGTAAGCCTTTTGATCTTTGACCCGGGGTTCTTGGCCTCATAGATTCCAAGGAATGGAACCTTGGGCCATGCTGTGAGTGTTATAGCTCTATTAGAAGCCGTGGGTCCCGGAAGAGAACTGTGGAACCCAGCGACTAGTATTCAGCTCGATTAGGACGAACCCGGGCACTTAGCCACCCAGGAACAATGGCAAGCCTCTAGCCCAATAGGGAGCAGCAATGGGCAGAAGTGCAGCGGACACCCTGCCGGATCCTGAGGGGTGGAAGTCAGTGGCGGGTCTGCAATGGCCGCGGTCAGCAGTGGTGGACAGTGAGTGAAATCTCAGCTCCAGCCGGAATAAACACAGACCAGAAGAGTGTGCAGTTGCAAGATTTAGTAGAGTGAAAACAGAGCTTCCATATGACGAGAAGGGACCCAAAGGGGTTGCCACTGCCAGCTCAAATGCCTGGGTTTATATCCCAATCATTGCCCCTCCCCCTGTGCTCTCAGGCGACAGATGATTTGATTATTTCTTTACCTCCTGCTTTTAGTCTAATTGGCATTTTAGTGAGTTTCGTTTACTACCTGATTGGTTGGATGTGAGCTGAGTTACAAGCCCTGTGTTTAAAGGTGGGTGCAGTCACCCTTCCTCAGCTAGGCTTTGGAATTTTTAGTCAGCCTAGGAAATCCAGCTAGTCCTATCTCTCAGTAGGACAGCATAAGAAGGCACTGTAGACAGCACATAATGGGAGGAAAGAGTGCTGAAAAGTAGAGGGAAGGTAACAAAGAAAATGACATGCCTGCTTTGTCTATTACCTTTTTCAATGGCCCGCCTTCTGAAGTTTTCATATATTTCAATTACATCTGGCTACACAGGCAAGACTGGAGTGCGGGTGCAGCAGAAAAAAGGGACGATGGAAGCTGGAGGTGTAGCAGGCTCACTGCTCTGCTGTTTTGTTCTATTGCATTGAATAAAATGAATCTTTTCAAACAGGTGAATTTTCCAACAGAAATGGCCCAAACAGCCTCAGCTCATTGAATAGAAAGTGTAGTGGTGATCTAAACCTATTACCTTCAATGGAGTCTGTGACATTTTCTTCCAGCATATTGATCGGCAAGAGAGAGGAAGAGGGAGAGAGAACTTTTTCCTCCACTCATTGTGTTGCATCAGTCATTGTAATGCTAGTCACAATGCATTAAAAAGCATTGAGAATCAACAGGGCTGGCTCTTTTGTAGCAGGAGTAATAAATGATTTTACTGAACAGAATTAAAATGCTGTTTAAAATATACTCTGTACACATTTTTTCGAATTTCTCACCAATCTTTCTTCCCTCCTTTACAAAATAAGGAATCAAAAATTGCTTATTAATTAACAGTTTTCAGCATGTATACATCTTTTCCATTAAAGATTCTAATATGTTTTTACAGAGAAATACCACAATACTATTTATTTCAAAAATATCCTCCATCACATCAAAGTTTATCTCAAATTATCTGCAATTTAGGTTGAGAAATTTCAATCTTATTTAAACTAATGTGAGCTAAAACAACTTCTGGGGGTAGAAATGAATACTTTCTTATTTTTTGTTTTTGTTGCTACTGGGTTTTTGTTTTTGTTTGGCATTTGTTTTGTTGTAGTTCTTATTAAACAGCACAGCCTTTGAAGAGAAATAAAGTGAAATCAAATCCAGCCTCATTATATTGAAGTGTGGCTTATGTGGTTGTGGTTAAGGTGGCACCAGCGTTTCTGTCAGAATGTGATTGAAATATCTCAATTTCATTGATTACCTTTATTGGCTTATTAATACAGTGAGAGGAAATATGAAACTTCTACAATCTTCTAATTTCCAGGTAAAATGTATTCATTATTTTTCATGAAATACTAATTTTCTGTATGTGATATATACATTTATAGGTAAGAAATACCGTCATGAATTTCAAAGCAAACATCTCAAAAATGCATGAAAGATGCGTGGAAGTTCCCTAGCAGGAAAATTACTATTGCACTATCTTTATTATTAATGTTATTTACTTATATTGAACCCATTTATTTTAGTTTTATCTTAATGTGGTCCATTTCACTCCTTGTCTCTAATATTTATATGTACTTTTTCTTTGTCTCAGTATAAACCTATTGCATTCCATGTTATCTGAATTTTGTAATCTTGCCTATTACTTACAAGCAATCTGCTGCTACAGTTGTTCCTAGGTGTTCTTATAAACTAATTTAACATCTGTTAGTACTACATAACCGTATCAACCTACAAATGGCCAATAGAACTTCGCATTGTTGTGAATTACCATGTAGATAGATGGAGTTACACTAGTAATTGCAGGATCCACTCCATATTTCATGGTAACTCGATGAATAATCATTGTTATCTGGGCTATTTTCTTTTCAGTATTGCATACAATTCACATTTGAATCTAATTGCATTTAAAGCAAAAGATCATACAAACTATCTTTTTAGTAAATTAATTGATAATTGTGCTGAATTAAGGAATTTATGTAGGTGATTCTGGAAAATGAGTTTTCTAGTGTAGAAATAGAGATTCAACCAGTAAAGATAATACAAGATGAAAGGATGTTTGAGAGATGCCTTTGTCATTTTGGTCTACATAGACAATGGCACTCTCTTAAAGAGTGGCTAATTTAGCATAAGTAAACTGGAAATAGGTCAGACAAGAGCCACATGGACATTTACCAGTATGAACAGATTTCCTGCGAAAAGGATACCTAGTCCAGGTTGGACACAGGCATTGAGTTGAATACTTAGGCATTAGGCTGTCCATTGGATAAAAACATGTCCATGAAAGGCACTTTGTAAATGTCTGCAGCTAAATTCCCTGAAACCTTGTCAGGGCTGGGCTATATGGTATAGCCACTCTCCAGAGAGCTCAAGACCAAATTAGAGAGAAATAAAACAGTGCTGTATCTTCATTTTACAGATGATGAAACTGATGCTCAGAGAAGGAAGTGGAATTTAATCGCTAACATGATTTCTAAATCTTCAAAATTAAATGTTTCTTTCTATAATAGGCAGAATTCTAAGATAGCTTATAGATTTTCTTCCCTTGGTGTAGAAGCCACGTATAATCCCCTCCAATTGAATATGGTGTGACCTATGAATATGATGGGCTTGTCACTTCTTCAATTAGATTAGATGATTAAACAGCAAAGGTGGCAAGATAGTCCTAATTGTTAATATTGTCTGATTCAATTTGCTTAAAAGTAATATGGAGGGAAGAGGCAAAGAAAGCACATCTGTGAAGCAGATCTATTCCACTGGTGGTCAATTTGTAACCTTCATTTCAGATCATGACAGCCAATAATTTCATGAAAAACAACAAAATATTAGAGTTGGCAGACTCTTATTGATTATGCTAGTCCAACATCTTTATAGAAGTCACACGAGTTTTCATGAGTTTTCAACGTGTTAGTGATTGGCCAAAGGTAGGAATTTACTTCCCCCAAGCAGAACTACTCCAAGTTTGCTCCAGAATAGGTGGCCCTAGCTTGTGTTCTGGTATTTTAGAATTTCACATTCAGAAGCTATAGCATCCCTAGAATACAAGTCTGGTCATTTAGAATGATTCATTGTATTGGAAATGATCAGAATTACTGTTCTAAATTACAAAATATACAGAATATACTATCAACCTAGAAGGATTCCTTGTAGTCAAACTTAAGCCATTAATTTACTTCCCAGTATATCAAACTTTACAGGGAAAAAATGGGTTTAAATTTCAAAGGCAAACCAGATGTATTGGTTCAACAGCTCAGCAGTTTCACTTTTAGAGTACTAGTCACAGCCATATTCTTTAAGTTACCAATTGGAAATTCATAGGCATCAAATCCAACTTTTGCTCTTATACTAGTATATTCTGTCATTTGCAACATACTATTTAACCTTCAGGTTCCTCTTATACCAGTTATGAAACAATGATTCTAAGCCTCCACATCTCTTCTCAAATTGTCAGTTGAGCTCTTTGGGAGAAAAAATTGTAAAATTTCTAAGAGGATTACATGATTGGGAGAGATTATATAAGTCAGCAGTTCCCAAACTTTTTGGCACTTGTTTTATGGAGACAATTCTTTCACGGACTAGGTGCTGGGGGATGGTTTGGGGATGAAACTGCTTCACCTCAGATCATCAGACATTAGATTTTCATAAGGAATGTTCAGCCTAGGTCTCTTGCACACGCAGTTCACAATAGGGTTTGCTGCTCCTATGAGAATCTAATGTCGCTGCTTATCTCTCGTAGGAGGCAGAGCTCACGCAGTAATGCTCGCCCACTGCCCATGTCCTGCTGTTGTTGTGTGCGATGGAGGAGGGGGTGGTTTTGGGACCCCGATATAAGTTACATATGACAAATTCTCTCTACCCTACCACATTCACTACACTGGATGTTTAATTTCTTCTTCACCATCATTGATAAATCGTAGTCATACTTCATAAAAACAAAACAAAACAAAAAAACCCCACAACAAATGAAAAATATCATTCTCTTTTAAGAAAAGTGATTCAATTTTAGATGTTAATTATTAATTTTTAAATTTTATTGAACTAAAATTATATTTCTTTTGTGAGTCTGACTCCTCAATCTTACATATAGCTATAGAAGCTACATCTCGTCCACATCACAGTTTTTCAAATAATATCAGATTTCCACTGTGTTTCTTAGACTCTGATTCTCCAGTGTCAGCCTTTCTGCCTCCTCTATTGAGTTACAGTAAAGTTTGGTGCTGAGCCACCCACACCTTTTCAGTATTTATAAACACTTTCCCAGCAATGTAGTAGTTAAAAAGAGATATAATATTCTGATTCTAGTTGACCGGTTCCAAAAAGAGTAAAGTATGAGTTAAGTGATCATTTTCCTAAAATCAAAACATCAGATTTTTTCTTTTATTTTCTATTAAGCCCTTTTCAAAACTGTATAGGTTCTAAAATAGGTAGAGATAGGGCAGGGAATTCCACCTAACATTTATTTTTGTTAAATATGTCTAATCAGAATCCATCTATTATATTTGAATTGGCTATTATCATACAATTTTTTTCTACCTATTTTTGGCTGTCATCTACTAATCTGATCAGAATGCCATTACTGACCTTTTTCTGTACTTTAATATAAATTCACAAAAAGCTAGGATTCATGATAGAGACTTGGAAACACAAGGAAATACCCTCTACCAGGTTAAAATTAATCACTTTAATCGGAATCCTTTTCATCAGTCAGTTATAATCAATTTCAAAATAATTCAATCCACATCTTCATATTTATCTTAAAGGGTGCTATGTAGGGCCCAGAGCTGAAAAATGTTTTGCTGAAGTGCATACACACTACTCATCTGATCTACTCAATAGGTAAAAATAGCATTAAAGAAGGTAAATCTGGAACTACTTGTTTTTTGTTGAACTAAATGATTTATATTAAGAAGCACAAATACAATGAAAAATATGATGTTGATAAATATTGAGACTAACATCAAAATCACTTATTTGTAGCTTATAAAATCCAACATCTTCTCTTTCACAATTATATTAGGTTGTGCAAAAAAATTTTTTTAATGACAAAAACCACAATTACTTTTGTACCAATCTAATAGTGTTGGGTAAGGGAAAATATGTCAATAGGCCCATTCTGCCCATGACCCTTCTTAAGATTCTGATATCCCAATGTCACATAAAGACATACACAACGATAATGAGTAGAAACATTACAGCACATGGAATTGAATTTGCCGGTTTGAAATCATAAACGTTTTTGTCAAAATTTAGAAAAAGAAAAAAAAAAACAGAAAATAAAAGCTATGAGACCCACCATTGCTTTGTAATGTTTTGCCCTACCCACAAATCACTTTAGTCATGATATTTTTGTTTTCTTTTGGGAAAATATTGATAGACCACTTTAATTTCTCATCTCCTCTTCCCATTTCCAAAACTCTTCATAGATCACCAATATTAATTTTATACCCTTATCTGCAAATTCCCTCAATACTCTGAAGTGCAATACTTGATGACAAAGATATTTAACTTAATCTTGGTAAATATAAACTCTCTAGAAAATGTTTGGTTTTAGTATATTTTTTGCAAATATGTTTTATTCTTTCATGCTTTAAAATAATTATCATTAGTTGAACAGAATGCAGCAATATAGATTGTAAGGAGTTTTCTGTACTGCTGTTTTCTGTTAATGTTAAATTAATCCACCCTGTCTCAAGCATAGCTATAAAAAGCCATGAAGTTTCCCTAATACATCCTTATTTAAGCATTGTTTTATTCACTTTATTATTTCATTATAAGAAAAAGCTTCTATCATTTTATGTTAATCCTAGGTTGGGATCTTTCTTCAACTCTGAAAGATTGTTTCAAGTTTGGAAACCTTTTTAAAATAATACATATATTACTCTCTCTTCATTAGAGCTGTTATAAGGAGAAACGTATATGTGTTAACTTGTGTGTACATGTGTATGCTTTTCCTACTAAAATAATTTATCTCATAATTTATTATACAAAATTTAGGAAAAAAATAAGCAAATAGGAAAAAGAAGTTATTTCCATCCATTCTCTGATTGGTGCCAATGCTGTTCACATTGTGGCATCTTAGCAGTCTCGTTTCTGTGCACAGACAAAATTACTTATTGTTGTTATGTCTTTGTTTGCCATTGAAAAACAAACACATACAAAAACAAAACAACAATAAAAAGCAAGCACCTACAGTACCCTACATGTTTTATTTAACTGCAAATCATGAACAGCTTTTCATTCTGGCAGTCATTAGTTGTGATCACTAAATACGTTCAGTTCTCTGCCTTCTGCTCCCTGGCCATGTGACTTGCTTTGATCCCCACCTTTGAAAGGAGACTGCACATATTTTTCGAGGCAGAAGCTTGCCTGCTTCCTGTGACAGTGTTCCACAGTGTTCCAGACTGTGGAGGCTCCGTAGTTTTGCATGAAACAGGGTTGAGTTTGTGTGCTGAGAATTGCAGCTAAGGGGACTTAGCATAAGATACTGGGGGCAGGCTGGTAGGGGAAATAGCAGTTCAGACTACAGTGAACTGTAGAGCAAAAGAATGGTAAACTCAGTCATAATGTTAAATTGTTGCCAAAAGGTGATTTTTTTAGAGGGTTGTACAGGAGTCTGTAATGGCAACCCTCAAAGTCCTATGAGGTTACCTTTAGAATCTGGGCATACAATTCACAATGAAACCAGGTTTCACATGGTGGCTGATATAGTCAGAGATGAGTACTCCTTGGTAAGAGAAACTCAAAGACATTCAAGACAGATGAACAAGCTGGAATTCAGAAAAAGCTTAGGCCTGAAAGAAGGAAATAGAAACACATGGCAAAAACAGTCAGAAGCCTAATATTTTAGCTTGAATCACAAGTGAATAAGGAAGGAAAATCAGTATATTACTAGGATCATGCTTATCCCAGAGCCATGACAAGTCTAATAATTATCAGTTGGACTCAATTATTTCAGCTTAAAGGAACTGACATGGGAAGAGGTGAGTATTTTCAAAATGTGTCTCTCTAGTGCAAAAACGCTTATCTATGTAAAATCCCTCCCTTCTTAGTTATATGGACTTCTAAAGAGGTATTTTTCCATGAGTCTTTCATTTATCTGATATGCAGTGAATACTCACTGTGTTACAAACTATTCTGGGTATTGAAGAAATCATAGGAAATGGGACTTCCATTTCTTCAATGTGAAAACCAAGAATATCGTATCACTACAATCACTTCCTCCTCTTTTGAAAAAATGAGATAAACTTTTAAATTTATTACCTAGATGTTGAATACTGATACAGAACTATCTGAGGCTTTCAGTACTATATTTTACCTAACAGAATACCAGACCCATGAATTAAGGACTTTGTTTTCTTCATCATTATAATTACCCAGCTTAGAACAGTGCCTAGTGTATAAGAGATGGTTAACAAATAAAATTGATGCATAACTAATACCATTTTTGTTATTCCCCCCACTCCACTTCATAAATTCTTAAATCCTCTTTCTTTGGGGGCTTATCTAACACAAAATATGTAACTTCTTTTCTAAGTTTAACTGGGATTAATTTTATTCTTTTTTCACTTTCAGTTTAACTTCATATTTCAATAGAATCTGGTTCATAAAACCTTGAGCTCTACTCTGCTACTGTTCATTATCCTAGCTGCTTTCACGTATATTCTTTCCACTAACAACGCTGTAGGGTAGAAATATCATCCATTTGTATGTGAAATAAGGGAGGTTAAAATAAATGAAGCAATTCACCAGAGTCACAGGGTCAGGGAGACTTGATCCCGGTTTGATCCCAAATAAATTTCCTAACACTTGTAAACACCATTCCTGGCCTTTTGTAGTCACTCCATCCCTAGGTATCACCTTAAATGATTGTCAGCAAAAACAAACAAACAAATAAAAACTAAACAAAAATTTCATTCTTTATCACTATCTATATAGCCAGTTTCTCATTTCTCAAAGCCTGTAAAAGTTTTACTCGACTCTGCCGAAAGCATGAATTATCTTTACTGTATAATAGAATATAAAATGTTACTACCTTTCATGGAAATGCAGATTGACCACTCTTTAGAAAAGGCTTATTTCATTTGTATATCTCAGTTGGTTTGCTGCTTTTTCCTCTCTATGATATTTGTTCATTCAAATAACTTTTTTAAAATATATTTTATTGGTGCAGAATGTCAAACTACCTTCTATACATATTTTATGGCTGATTTTTAAAATTCTTTTTCTTTTTTCTTAAGTGAAAGCAAGTTTATTAAGAAAGTAAAGGAATAAAGAATGTCTACTCCATAGACAGCAGTCTAAAATTCTTTTTAAGTAAAATTTACATATAGCTACGTAGAAATCTTAACTGAACAATTTTGATAAATGGAAACATCAATACAACCCACCCCACTCCCTTTCACAATAAAAAAAAAAATTCTACCTCCCTAGAACGTTCTCACGTCCATTCACCATATATTCCCCCAACTGAAGGCCAGCTACTATTCTGATGGATTCATTTTCTTCACCTTGGAAAGTTGTGCTTGTTCTAAAACTTCATATAAATGGAATAATAACTCTGACTTACATTACTAACATTGTGTTATTGTGACATTACATTAATGGAATGAAGGGTAAAACAACATGATCACGTCAATAGATTCAGAACAAGCATTCAAGAAAGCTCAACATTATTTCATGATAAAAAACTCTCAACAAAATAGTTACAGAAGGTGATTTTCTCAATATTATAAGGCCATTTATATATATATATATAAACTCAAAGCTAACATTATAATTAATAGATAATTACTGAGTGATTTTTTTTCTAAGAACTGGTACAATGCAAGGAGGCTCAGTCTTGCCACTTCTATTCAATGTAGTACTGGAAGTACTAGCAAGAGCAATCACACTAAAACATGATATAAAAGATGTTCAAATAAGAAAGGGAAATTATCACTGTTTACAGAGGGTATGATTCTATGTGTAGAAAATTATAAAGTCTCCTCCATGCATACATATATACACAAACTTATAATAGATGAATAAATTATATAAAGTAGCAGAATAAAACATCAACATGAAAAAATCAATTGCACTTATTTACACCAATAATGTTTTATCTGAAAAAGAAAATTTTAGAAATCCAATTTACAATAGCAAAAAATAATAAAATACTTAGGAATAAATTTAACCAAACAAATAAGAGATGTGTACATTGAAAACTATAAAACATTCATTAAAGAAATGAAGAAGACATAAGTAAATAAAAAATATCCCATGTTTGACTGGGTGTGGTGGCTCACGCCTGTAATCACAGCATCTTGGGAGGCCGAGGTGGGCGGATCACCTGAGGTCAGGAGTTCGAGATCAGCCTGGCCAACATGGTGAAACCCTGTTTCTACTAATAATACAAAAATTAGCTGGGTGTAGTGGTGCATGCCTGTAATCCCAGCTAATCAGGAGGCTGAGGCAGGAGAATTGCCCGAACTTGGGAGGACGAGGTTGCAGTGAGCCGAGATCACTCCACTGCATTCCAGCCTAGGCTACAAGAGCGAGACCCTATCTCAAACAAACAAACAACAACAAAAATTCCATGCTTATGGATTATAATAATTAATACTGTTAAAATATCCCAAAGTGATATACAATTGCAATGCTATCACTATCAAAATTCCAATGACTTTTTCACAGACATTTTTCAAAATACTATAAAATTCATATGGAACCACAAAAACCCTGAATAACCAAAGCAATCTTAAGCAATAAGAGCAAAGCTGGAGGCACCACCCTTCCTGATTTCAAATTATATTACAAAGCTATAGTAATCAAAATTGTATGAAATTGTCATAAAAATAGACACAAGGATCAGTGAAACAGCATAGAGAGCCCAGAAATAAACCCAAGCACATATGGCTAACTAATTTTTGACAAATCCAACAAGAAGACACAATGGGAGGAAAAAAAGTTTCTTCAATAAATGGTGTTACAAAAACTGGATACCACATGCAGAAGAATGAAACAATGCATACATTACACAATACACAAATATCAACTCAAAATAGATTAAAGATTCAAATGTAAAACCTGCAACCATACAACTTCTAGAGGAAACATGAGAAAAAATCTTCCTGATATTGGTCTTGACAAGAATTTTTTGGCTATCACATACAAAGAAAAAACTAACAAGTAGGACTATGTCAAACTTAAAGCTTCTGTACAGCCAAAAAACAAGCAGAAAACGGAAAACAAACCGAAAAATGACAAAATGAAAAAGCAACACACAGATGAGGAGAAGAAATTTTCAAACCATATATATAATAAGGGGCAATATCCAAAATATATAAGCAACTCACGCAATGTAATAGAAAAATAAATAAATAAACAACCTGATATATAAATAAGCAAAGGACCTGAATAGACATTTTTAAGAAGACATAAATATCGTCACCGGGTATGTGAAAAAGTGTTCAATATTAGTAATCATCAGGAAAATGCAAATCAAAACCCCACTGAGATATCACCTCACACCTGTTAGAATGACTATTACCAAAAGGTTAAGGGATAACAAGCGCTGATGCGACTGTGGAGAAAAGGAAATCCTTGTACACTAGTTGGTAGGAATGTAAACTGGTGCATCTGTTATGGAAAATGACATTGAAGATTTTAACTAATTTTAAAAAAATCTATCATACAAGCCAGCAATCCCTTTGTTAAGTATATACCCAAAGAAAATAAATCAGCATGTGGTAGAGACATCTGGGCTCCCAAGTTTGTTGCAGTATAATTCACAACAGTCAAGATATTTAAAGAACCACCTATTCATTGACAGATGAATGGATAAAAAATGTAAGATAGATAAATATACATCTTTTTACATAGAGATATATATATCTCTTAGATAAAAAGTATTATTCAGCCTTAAAAAAGGCAATATTGACATTTATGAAAACATGAATGGACCTGGAGGACATTGTGCTGAGTGAAATGATCCAGGCTAGAAAAGCAAATATATACGCTTTCACTTATCTGTAAAACCTTAAAAAAGTAGAATAAATGGAAACAAATAGCATTAATGTAGCAACCAGGACCAAGGAGGGGAAGAAAATTGAAAGAAGTAGGTAAAAGAGTACAAACTTACAGTTAGGTAAGATGATTAAATCTAGAGATTTTATACACAGTGTGAGGACTATAGTTAATATTGTATACTGAAAGTTTTCTAAGAAAGTAGATTTAGGTGCCATTATCACAAAAAAGTATATGTATATTAAGACATTATGTTGTACACTTTAAATATATACTATAAAGTAATCTTTTTAAAAGAAAAATGATTCAGATAGACAAAATTTGAGGAAATTTATTACCCATAGGACAGTCTTGCAAAAATGTAATAGGAAGTTCTTCTTTAGAAAGAAAAATAACATACATCAGAAACCAGGATTGATGTAAAAAAGGGAGAGTGTCAGAGGAAAAATAAATTAAGGTTAAATAATTTTTAAAATTTTTTAATTGATATAAAATATAATAGTTTGTTCAAAATAATGACATTAACGATGTATTTGATAATTATGCTATATGAGTAAGTGTAACGAACTACATGAATAGTGTAAAGGATCAGAAGGAAGAATTGGAAATACTCTTGTTATAATTTACTTGCACTATCAGTGAAGTGATGTACCATTATTTGAAAAGGACTTAGATGAATTGTAAATGTATATTTCAAACTCTGAGGCAACTACTAATCAAATTTTTAAAAGACGAACATTGGATATGCGAAGAATGAAGAGAAAATATAATCATATGAAATGCTAAATTAAAACCACAACTAGTGAAAAAGAGTTAAAGAAAAATTAGGAATGCCATGCCAGGGTTACTACTACTAATAAATAAACCTGGAGTAGTTAATTTCAGACAAAGTCAACTTTAGGACAAAGAAACTTGTGAGAAATAAAGGAGAGAATTACATAATGTTACAGGAGTCAATTCTGCAAGAAGGCATAACAATCCTTAATGTATATGTTCCTAACAAGAAAGCATCAAAATACATGAGGCTAAAACTAATGCAACTGCAAAGATTCCACTATTGTAGTTGGACTCTTCATCACTCCTCTGTCAGTAACTGACAGATCTAGCAGGCAGAAAATCAATAATAATATAGTTGAACTGAAGAGCCACATCAATCAACTGAATCTAACTGATGTTAATACACAATATCCACAAACATTGAAATAAACATTCTTCTCAAGTTCACTTGGAATATTCGCCAAGATAGACCATATTTGGGGCCATAAAACATACACTGACAAATTAAAAAATAAATAGAAATTATACAAATATATTCTCAGTCCACAATGGAGTTAAACTAGACATCAATAACAGAAGGGTAGCTGAAAATGTATAAAATATTTTTAAATTGAAAAATGTACTTATGGGCTGTGTTCAGTGGCTCATACCTGTAATCCCAGCACTTTTGGAAGCTAAGGCAGAAGGATCACTTGAGGCTAGGCATTTGAGATCAGTCTGGGCAAAACAACAAAACTCACTCTCTAAATTAAAATAATAACAATAAAAGGAAATAAAATAAAAATAAAGCCATGCTTACAAATACCTACAAACACCCCAAAGGTCAAAAAAAGAACCCTGAAGGAAAAAAATCTAAAAACATAGTTTTAGAAAAATTAAAATACAACTTATCAAAATTTGTGGGATGCAGCAAAAGTAGTACTTAGAGGAAATTTTATAGCACTGGATGCACACTTGAAGAGAGATCTAAAGTCAACGATATAAGCTTTTATCTAAGGAAATTAGAGAAAGAAAATCAACTTAAGCCTAAATCAAGCAGAGGAAAAAAAAAAAAAGTATTAGGGGAGATATCAGTGAAATTTTAAAAAAGAAATCAATAGAGGAAATAAAATCAAAAGCCAGTTATCCAGGCCAGGAGCAGTGGCTCACATCTGTAATCCCAGCATTTTGGGAGGCCGAAGTGGGCAGATCATTTGAGATCAGGAGTTCTAGGCAAGCCTGGCCAATATGGTGAAACCCTGTCTCTGCTGAAAATACAAAAAAATTAAGCTGGGTGTGGTGGCACACACCTGTACTACTCAGGAGGCTGAGGTAGGAGAAGAATCACTTGAATCCGGGAGGTGGAGGTTGCAGTTGGCCGAGATCACACCACTGCATTCCAGCCTGGGTGACAGAGTGGGATTTGAAAATCTCCCTCTATGATTGAGGGTTTGTCTGTTTTCCCTTTTGTTTTGTTAGTTGTTTCTTCTTGAACCATGAATCGCTGCAATTAATCATGTAAACATTTCAATTTCATTTTGTATTCTGAAGTACAGACAACACTTTTTGTTGTTTACATTTTGAAAAATGTCCCTCTTCATCTCTTATATAACTCCTTGCCAGCACTTGTCCTCTGATAGGTGTTTGGTTGATTTTTTTCATTTTTTTTTTCCACTTCATTTTTGCCCTTATATTTAAAATATTCTTCCTTTTAATAGTACAGAGATGGATCTGTGTTTGTGTTTTAAATTATTATTTAATATGATTATCTCTGTATTTAATTGGCATGTTTGGTCAACTTATATTTAATGTTATTGTTGATATGACTGGATATAGATTTACCATGTTGTTATTTCATTCATTTTTTTCCTATTTGTCTTTTAATCTATATATGTATTTAGATTGTAAGTGGTTTTTTTGTAGACAACGCATAGTTGGCTCTTGGTCTTTGATCCACTCTGACAATCTCAGTTTTTTAATTGATATTACAATGAAAACACATTTAGGCCATTGGTATTCAAAATTATTGGTTTAATGGAGTTAATATCTACCACATTTGTTACTGTATTCTATATGCTGCCCTTTTTCTTGTTTCTGTTTTTGTATATACTCTTTGCCTTTTGGAATTTTCATTGAGTATTTTATATGATTTTTTTTTTCCTCTTGTCTAAGCATATCATTTATTCTCTTTTAACTTTTTGGGAGACTATTCAGAATTTGCAATATATATTTGCAATTAATTCAAGACCACTTCCAAATAACACTGTACCACTTCATGAGTAGCATAATTTGTAACAAAATAATTACAATTCCTCCCTGCCATTTCCTTGTATCATTTCTGTCAGTAGTTTTATGTATACATCAGCAAATATGTTATAAATAAACATATGTAATTAAATGTATTGTTACTAAGATTATTTTCAGCAAACTATTATATGTTAGATCAATTTAAAATTTAAAAACAATAAAGTTTTTAATTTTACCTTCACTTTTTACTTCTTTAATACTCTTCCTTTCATTATATAGATCAATTTTGAACCTATATTATGTTTTATCTCTCCAAAAGAACTTCTTTTGACATGTTTTACAAAGCAGGCCTACTGTCAACACATTTGTTAGTGGTTGTTTTTTTTTTTTTTTTCTTTTTCTCACAACACTATTTATTTCACTCCAGTCTCTTGCTTGGATGGGTTTTCGGAAACAGCTGTAATTCTTATCTTTTTTGCATCTATAGATAAGATTTTGTTTGCTTTTGTTTGTCTCCCCCTCTAGTTTCTTTTAGGATTTACTCTTTCTCTCTGATATGCTTTTTTAACTTTGAAATGGCGTGCTAAGGTGGGCTTTTTTGTTTGTTTTTGTTTGTTTGTTCGGCATTTTATCCGGCTTGGTATTACCCGAATTTCCTGGATCTTCGCTTTGGTGTTGGGCATGAATTTAGAGAAAGTCTCAGTCATGGTTGCTTCAAGTAGTTACTCTGTTTTTCTGTCTCTTTCTTTTCATTCTGATACTGCCAGTATATGTAAGTTATACCTTTAGATAGTTGTTCCATTGTTCATGGATATAGTTTGTTTGCTTGTTTTTTAAGTCTTTACTCTCTTTGCTTTTCAGTTTGGGGGGTTTCTATGAATATATAATCATTCTCAGAGATTCTTTTATCAGCTGTGTTCAGTCTATTAATAGATTCGATAAAGATATTCTTTACTTCTATTACAGTATCTCTCTCTCTGTGTTTAGCATTTTAGTTCTTTCTTAGGATTTCTATCTCTCTGTCTACATTGCCTATCCTTGCAGGCTGTCTGCTTTATCCATTAGATCCCTTAATATAGTAATCATAGATGTTTTAAACTTTCCTCTCTAATAATTCCAACATTCTTGCCACCTCTGGTTCTGATTCTTGCTCTGTCTCTTCCAATTGTGGTTTTGGCTTTTTAGTATGCCTTGTAATTTTTTTTCTTGATAGCCAGACATGATGTACCAGGTAAAACGAACTGCTATAAATACGCCTTTAATAATGTGGTGGTGAAGTGCAGAGGCAGGGGGTGTGTTTTAGAGTCTTATGATTAAGTCTGATTTTTAGTGTGCCTGTGCCTCTAGAGTGTGAACTTCACAGGCGTTTCCCAGTATCCTGGTTGTTGTTGCTGCTGTTGTTTCCTTCTCAGGTGGAACAGCATGACTGGAGTGAGCTGGAGTTTGTTTCCCTTCCTCCAGGTCAGTTAGATAAAATCCCACCAAGTTAGGCCCTGGTTAACTTGTTTTTCCTGAGGGAAGACCTTGTGAAGAAAAAACATAGCGCTCTGTTATATTTTGAAAAGGTTTCTTATTCCCTCCCCCTGCCAGAGCTGGGGATTAGTCTCTACTATTTACTATGAGAATGTTATTGATCTCTTGGAGGTAAAACTCACAAAAGCATGTACCTCCTCTTTCCCCATGACCAGGTTTCCCTGAAGTTTTGTTTTGTTTTGTTTGAGATAAGGTCTCACTCTGTCGACTAGGCTGGAGTTCAGTGTCATGACCTCTGCTCACTGCAACCTCCTCCCCCTATGCTCAAGTGATTCTCCCACCTCAGCCTCCCAAGTAGCTGGAACTACAGGCAAGAGCCACCATGCCCAACTAATTTTTTGTATTTTTAGTACAGATGAGGTTTCACCATGTTGTCCAGGCTGGTCTCGAACTCCTGGTATCAAGTAATCAGCCTGCCTTGGCCTCCCACAGTGCTGGGATTATAGGCGTGAGCCACCATGCCCAGCCTCCTGAAGTTTTTAACTCAGATTTGTCCACACCTAGACTCTAGTAATTAATCAATTACAGTTCAGGTTTTACTACTATAGCACTGGTTCCCATAAAAGTTTCTGCTCAGGTATGTTTTAATTTTATTTACCAGCCTGTCTGTCTCTCCAATTTGAGAAACAGCAGCTTGCTCTGTGACCTCACTTCTCTTTTGGTTCTATGAAGCTGATTTTTTAAATTCGTTCAGTGTTTTACTTGTTTTTAGGATGAAGTCATGACTTCTAAACTCCTTACATGTGAAACAGCAAACCAGAAGTAACTACCTATTTGGTTTTTAATTCCTTTCATTTCTGTCTCTTTTAAAATCTTTTTTTTAAATATTACAGTTTGACCAGCCTGGCCAACATGGTGAAACCCAGGCTCTACTCAAAATACAAAAATTAGCCAGGTGTGGCGGCATAAGCCTGTAGTCCCAGCTATTCAGGAGGCTGAGGCAGGAGAATCGCTTGAACCCAGGAGGCGGAGGTTGCAGTCAGCCGAGATCGCACCATTGCACTCCAGTCTGGGTGACAGAGTGAGATTCAGTCTCAAAAAAAAATAATAATAATAAATAAATAATATTACAGTTGGACTCCTTTGGTTTAATTATATTTCTTTAGCTCTTTGAATTTTAAGTGGTTTCTCCAAAACTTAAGTATGTTTTAGTTTATACTATTCCCTTTTTTTTTTTTTTTTTTGAGACGGAGTCTCGCTCTGTCCCCCTGGCTGGTGGGCAGGGGCGCGATCTCGGCTCACTGCAAGCTCCGCCTCCTGGGTTCCCGCCATTCTTCTGCCTCAGCCTCCCGAGTAGCTGGGACTACAGGCGCCCACCACCATGCCCGGCTAATTTTTTGTATTTTTAGTAGAGACGGGGTTTCACCATGGTCTCGATCTCCTGACCTTGTGATCCGCCCGCCTCGGCCTCCCAAAGTGCTGGGATTACAGGCGTGAGCCACCGCGCCCGGCCAGTTTATACTATTCCTATTCAGAATTGGATTATACTTTTTCATGTGATACATGAGAATTTTCAATAGCATATTTCTATTTATCACCCCTATTCTTTGTGGTGTTACCATATACAATACATTAATAAGTTTATAGTGTTTTAACACCGTGTTATGCTGTTTGCTCTAATAGTCATATTTGTTCAAATAATTTAGAAAAATAATTTTAAAAATATTATATTTATTATCTATTTATCATTTTCAGTGATTGGTGTCACTTCCTATAGATTAAAGTCTTCAGCTGGTGCTCTTCTGTGTGTTATTTGAACAGCAGCTGATGACGCTCTTAGGTTTCATCTATTTGAAAAGCATTTCATCTATCTCATCTTCGTTTTTGAGGGCTAGTTTCGCTTTTATTGAAAAATGTATTCATTTCATTATTATTTTGGAAGGATTTTTCTCTCTGCGTATAATTCTTGGCTCTCTGCTTTACTTCTAACTTCTTTCTGTATTTTAAAGGTCCTCCACGGTGTTCAGGTCTCCCTTTTTAATCCTGAGGATCAGCAATCATTTGCTTGGTTTCCCTTATGTCAGTCATCATTTTCTATAACTCATTTCAAGTCTTTTCTTATCTTTGGATTTCAGAAATTTGTCTTTGATGGGCCTACATGTGATTTTTCTTTGTATTTCTCATGCTAGGGGTTTATTAAGCCTCTTGGATCTGGAAATTGGTGAGTTTGATCAAATTTGGTAAATTTTCAGACTCTTTTTTTCAAAATTTTTATTGTTTTATTTTTTCTTTGTTTTCTTCTGAAACTTCAGTTATACATATGCTAGACTACTTATTATCCTACAGATTTCTGCAAGTCTGATATTTATCTTCAGACTTTGTTTTCTCTTTCTTTTTCAAATTAAGTAAACTTCGTTAATTTCAAGTATATTTATTCCTTGTCATTTCCAATCTACTCTTAATGTCATTCAATTAATTTGGTATTTTAGCTATTATAAATTCACCTGTGGAATTTCTATTTTGTTCTTTTTTTGTAGTTTCAACCAATTTCTATGTTGGGAATTTTCATTTTTTCTCTCATCCTTTATACATAATTCTTAAAGCTTTTAGTCATATTAATAACAGATGATTTGATGCCATTTTCTGTTAATTTTAGCCATCTGGGTGATCTCAGAGTCACTTTCATTTGATGACTTTTTTTTTTTCCTAAATACAAGTCACATTTTCTTATTTTCTTTACATACATAGTGTTTTTATGAGTTTATGTTTGTTGTTGTTGTTTTAATTTCTCTTTTTGGATTCTGTACATCGTACAGAAGCTCTGAATTCTCTAATCTTCCTCTGAAGAATGATTTCTGTGTTAGAAAAAAAATTAAGTTTCTGGATTCAAACTCCAAACTCTGCCTACTGAATCTCTATATAATTATTGTACCTTCCAGCTTCTCTTCTGTCCTTAAGTTCTTTAGAAATTGTCCTCCTTTCTCACATTATAGTTTGTCAACCAAGGGTATGGATAGATTTTTATATTCATATTTTCAGACTCATTTCTTCAGCCTTCTGCCTGAAGGAGTCCACTACTAAATTTCTGACTATGTCGCCATCTTTAAACTTTGCCGTCTGATACCTTGTCTTGCAGGCTCTGAGGCCTGCTAACCAGAAGTGCTCTCAGGCGAAGTGCTTCAAATGCACAAATCCTAGCCTACTACAATCAATATTTCAAGGGTAGATATACCCCAAAATTCCACAATTCGTTGTTAAATATTGTTTTCCGATTTTATCAATTTTCTCTGTGGGTGGGGTATTCTGACCAAGCTACTTCAAATTACAACACTCTCCTAACTTTTAAAAAGGCCATTGCCTCATGCCCAATACTTTTGAATTGTACCTTACTTTCTTGTTTCCTTCTTGTATTATTTCTTTTATTCATGAAGAGCTTCTTATTGTCCTTCATTAACCTGAGCTTTAAAAAGTATTCTGTTTCACCTTCTCAAGCTGGTAAAACAGATTATATTTAAATGTATATTGTTAGACTCGATTCATGCTGTTAAGACAGCTAGTTTAGTAGAACTATTACTCAGTTTCCACATCTCCATTTCAAGTATGTAAGATGGAAGTGTCCACTGAAGGCTTCTACTAAGACTCAAGTATTTATAATTTCTAATCATTATTAGTTATTTCTAATTAGCACAATATTATAAGATGGTTTTTGTCCCCTTTTTTACAATAAGCAAATTGAAATCCAAAAAGTACTAAGTAACTTAATGAAGATTCCAAAGCGAAAAAGACACTGTCTGAATCTAAAAAACAGATTTTTTTTCCACTTCCACAGGGATCTCCTTTGGTCTTCTATAAACATATGTTTCCGTGGCAAATTAAAACAACAACAACAACAACAAAAACCTAAACATGTATTCCCCAAGCATGTTAACTTATATTTTAATATCAGTTAGAAACATAAATGTCTCTGATTATCTGCAGTAAATTAGCACATACTTTTCAACAAAGTATTCCAAAGTATTCTTTTTGGTTTCTCTTACTAATCTATTTACAGGAGATCCCCTAATTTACTCTGACTCAGTTGAAGATTGTTTGACTTTACGACGGTACAAAAGAAATACCCATTGAGGGCCTGGCGCGGTGGGTCACGCCTGTAATCCCAGCACTTTGGGAGGCTGAGGTGGGCGTATTACGAGCTCAGGAGATCGAGACCATCCTAGCTAACACCGTGAAACCCCGTCTCTACTAAAAATATAAAAAACTAGCTGGGTGTGGTGGTGGGCGCCTCGTAGTCCCAGCTACTTGGGAGGCTGAGGTGGAAGAATTGCTTGAACCCGGGAGACGGAGGTTGCAGTGAGCCGAGATCGTGCCACTGCACTCCAGCCTGGGTGACACAGTGAGACTCCATCTCAAAAAAAAAAAAAAAAAAAAAAAGAAAGAAAGAACCTATTGAGTAGAAGCCATATTTTTAGTACCTATACAACCATTCTGTTTTTCGCTTTTAATTTTAGTACAGTGTTCAATAAATTACATGAGATATTTCACATTTTATTATAAAATTGGCTTTATGTTTGATGATTTTGCCCACCTAAAGGCTGATATAAGTATTTTGAAGACAGTAAAGTAGGCTAGGCTAATCTATGCTGTTTTGTAGCTTAGGTGTGTTAAATGCATTTTTGACTTACAACATTTTAAATGCGATGGGATTATTAGGGTGTAACCTCATCATATGTCGAGTAGCATCTGTCTCTAGTTTAACAAGATCCGTCTTCCTCACTGCCGTATTCTAATCACGACCTGCACATCTTTAAGTAGCCCATATTACACATACCCTCCAAGAGGGAGGGGATGGCCCAAAAGGTAATTTACTATGTGCATAGTTAAGAAATTGCCTCTTCTAGTTAGGTATTAATCATCTACCTTAATTGTTTATTAAATAAAGATCTCGGTACAGAAATGTAGCAACCTTATGCTGAGGAAGCAACACAGAATTCTTGCACGTCTCTGTGGTCCGGGGAATAATAGACTACAGTGATACTATCTTTCCCATACGCCCAAATGAGGGGCATTTTTTAAAAGCACGTTCAGCAGGCCTCAGGCTATGTAGAGTCCCTGGATATGTTTGTATAAAACAGTGTATGGAAGAAGAGGACTTTGGGGAAGTCTAAATGATCTAATGGCAACTATTTGCTGCATTCTTTTCTCTGACGGTTACACGAACTAGAGCAATTCAGGCTGCGAGCACCTGGAAGGAAATGCCCAGGCAGGCACTTGCCATTGAAATATGGTTAGAGAGCCATTCCTGCATGTAAGTATCACCCTGTTATTTTCTTTAGGGTTTTCAGCCTGAAACCAATCAACCTGAAGCCCAATTCAAGAAGGCATCTTTACAATCAGAAGCTGTGGGAAACTTAGTTGGTTGTGGGATCTAATTTGTCTTGGGTAGGAAAAAAGATAAAGGAAAAAAACAGAACTTGGAGCAGTGGGGATTAACAGAAGCGGAGCTGACTGCATACAGCATGTTTGCGGTAATAAACAACAGTGTTATTAGCAAATATAAAGCCCGTGATAAACAATGCCATGATGTTCTATTCACCCTAATAGGCAGGAACAGATAATTGGGACAAATAAAGTGCTAAAACAGTCTCTAACCATCTTTCTGAGCGTCTCTCCGAATGAGTGAATCGCCCTGCATGCTGCATGGCGCAGCGGTAGCCTGGGATACCAGCTTTTGTGTTTCACTAAAAGAATATGCTCCTGTTGCTAATGGAAAACAACAGAAGCTAAAGACGATTGCTGGGATTGTCAGATCTCCTTTTTTTTTTTTAAGTGGTAATGAGTATATGAGGAGACAATTCCACGATTCATCAAAGCCAGAGGAGAGTTCTTTGGAATACATTGTCAATTGAAGTCCCAAACACTTCCAACCATGGGGACTTTTAAATCTAAACTCAGAGCTCTGCTGTTTCATGTGGCAATTTCTTCTTTTCCACCCACCCTCGACAAACTGTCTTGTTCCAGCAATGGACTTTTTTTTGAAGAAGCCTTTCTTATTCCTTATCAGAGCATCATTCTGACAGTTTCTGCTCTTTCATTTGGTTCATTGGATTTACACAGTAGATGGGAGTTTGACACAGCTGAGACTTGTTCTCTGGCCGTAAAGACAGGAATTTATCATCCAACATTTCTTCTTTGAGCGTCAGTTTCTCCATGTGTCCCTTTAGAGATTGCATTGGTTTGAAACTTCAGGTACTGGCTGAAGTATAAAAAGCTCTGAAGTTAACACAGTTGCTGGAAATCTCTGAAGTTATTTAGGACTATGGAGCAAGCAAAACTAATTGCAACTGGGTTATAGATGAATTTCATTCATTCATTCATTCATTCATTCATTCATTCATTCAGTAATTCAACTAATATTGAGTACTTACAGTATACCAGGCACCGTTCATTCTTATTTTCCAACTTATATTTGGACTCGGTTCTCATTTACTATAGCAATAATCACAGTTTAGTTACCTTACCTCAAAGAAAAAAAATTATATTCTTCACTTTTGAATTAAGTATATTTCATCTCAAATTTGCTGTGTCCAAAAGGTAGCCTTGTGCCACATATATCAGAATGTGGATAATTAGACAAGAGGGAAAGAGATTGGGGATGAAAACTTACTTTAGATTAACAGGTGTCCAGTTTTTTTAAATCTTGAAAAAGAAAATGAGAGGAAAACAAAAATCCCAAAACCAAAAAATCAGAAGCTGTGTGATATGATAAAATAAGAAATATCTATTTGGTCTTTGGTCTTTGTCCCTGGTTTCATGTACACAGCTTCTAAGACCTTTGCAACTTCCTGAGTGATAGAAGTGAGATTACCATCTTTCATTATTTATAATAAGCCTTTTTCAACCATACCTAAGTTTATATTAATGAGGTAACTCTTGGAGGACGCAGGCTGGTTGCCAGAGGTTTAGAATGAATAGAGGTTTAGAACTTTCAGCCTCACTTCCTACCATCCCACACCTCTGGGGAGGTAAGAGGAGCTGGAAATTCAATCACCAATGGCCAATTATTGAATCAATCATGCCTGCAAAATGGAACTACCACAAAACCCTAAATTTAGGGGTTCGGAGAGATTGTGAGTTGGTGAAGACATTCACATGCTAAGAGGGTGGTGTACACTAACTCATGGGGACAGAGGCTACTGATTTCAGACTCTTCTGGACATTGCTCTGTGTAACTCTTCATCTGGCTTTTCATTTGCATTTTGTATATTGCATATCTCAATTTTGCCTAAAACTCAAATCCTTTTGTTAAAAACCATATATAACATTGGGGATAGTTGTTTTCTATGTTGCCAGTGCTCTACATAGATTTCAGTGTACTTAAACTCCATTAATTTTTTTTTTTTTTTTGAGACAGAGTCCTGCTCTATCACCCAGGCTGGAGTGCAGTGGTGCAATCTTGGCTCACTGCATCCTCCGCCTCCCAGATTCAAGCAATTATCCTGCCTCAGCCACCTGAGTAGCTGGGATTACAGGCCTGCACCACCATGCCCAGCTAATTTTTGTATTTTTAGTAGAGACAGGGTTTCACCATGTTGGTCAGGCTGCTCTTAAACTCCTGACCTCATGATCTGCCTGCCTCTGCCTCCCAAAGTGCTGGGATTATAGGCGTGAGCCACCGTGCCCAGCTAATATTATTTTAAATGCTATAGTTCTATTTAGCTAATGAAATACTAACTGCCTTTTTAAATGTATATAAAAACAGAATATGTGGCATTATATATAATAAAGTTTTCAACATATTCTTATAGGAAAAAAAAGACACACTATGTTACCTGGACTACAAAGCCAAATAAAATAATTGAGTGAAATTCAATGAGATGGATCTCCAATTCATATAACTAGGAGTTTAAAAATCACTTGTATTGAATGAGATTACATGGGATATACATTTATCTACATATATCTTAATTGAATATGGAAGTACATGGAGTGGGAATTGGGGGGCACTTTGATAATGCAGGACTGTATTGTGACCAGATTGGCGGCGTGACTTACTTCTCCTGTACTTGCTGGTCTGCTGTGCTCTCACTTGTGCCACTCCATCAGTCCAGGAAACCTCTCCTTTTATATCCCACCTATCTCATTCTTATACATTCTTCAAGACCCTGAGGACTTTTCTGACCACCTCAGGGTACCCACTGGGCTCTCCCTCCTCTGGCCTATATTTTATTTATTTATTTATTTATTTATTTATTTATTTATTTATTTGAGATGGAGTCTTGCTTTGTCATCGAGGCTGGAGTGCAGTGGTGCAATCTCTGCTCATTGCAACCTCTGCCTCCCAGGTTCAAGGGGTTCTCCTGCCTCAGCCTCTTGAGTAGCTGGGATTACAGACGTGCGCCTCCACACCCAGCTAATTTTTGTATTTTTAGTAGAGACGGGGTTTCACCATGTTGGCCAGTCTGGTCCTGAACTCCTGACATTGTGATTCGCCTGCCTTGGCCTCCCAAAGTGCTGAGATTACAGGTGTGAGCCACCATGCCTGACCTATAGCTTTTACTGTCAGTATCACCCATTTGATGCTGAGAGTGTATGGCTTTGTGTTATCTTTTTATAAATAGGTCTCCAACAAAATTGTAAAATTCTTCCACTGTATCTGTTATAATGCCACAATCACAGAAAATTCTCAATTAATGCTTAATGCTGCTTATCATGTTACAAGATGCACTCTCTGTACCAACCAACTGCACCAGTTCGTTGCTCACCACCTTCTGGGCAAATCTGGCCTAGGCCTCTAGGCAACGAGAATGGGCTTTTCTCATTGCATTCTCACCTCAGTTATTTGAATCAGATACAAATTAATTGTGAGTAGAAGTTATTCTAATGTGACAGCTGTCCAGTGTCTTGTTTGTCGAAAGAGAAAATGACAACATGTTGACTGTGTTCCTTTCTTTGATGGGCCCCAGGATAAATAAAGAAAACAGGAAGAGCCTAACATTATCATGACCATTGAGAGCACGCTTACGCTAAGCTCTTGGTGCTGTGCTCAGCCTTGTCATGGAAACGAGGTGGCATACTCACAGTCCCCTTAAATAAATGTGGTGACTAATTTTGACAGGACAATAGAAAACCCAATAGTATTATTCTTGTGTCTTCTTTGCATTAATAGAAGATATTGGTCTTCAAAGCTGTCATCATATTAGTACTTTTCACAGACACTGAAATTCATCTTCCAAAATGAAATCATTATCCAAACAATCTACAGATGGGATCTTACTAGTGGAGTCCATGGATTTTTCTCAAGATGCAAATTTATTATTTCACTTTACTTTTAGGAATGGAAAACATGACCTTTCTCTCTTGCTTCAGCTTAGCATCATGGATTGGTAAATACATTCTATTTTTTCCTAGGTGTTTTATTACTATTACCATATTTCCACTGCAGAAAATATGAAGGGGAAAAAGAGCAAAAAATAAAATATGAAATAAGGAAAAGAAAGAAAAATGCTGAATATCAGTCAGGCTTGACGAGGTTCCCCTAAGAACAGATTACCTAGTCTAATGTTGTGGAAAAATGACTGCTATACATCAGCAGAAGAGGTCAGGAAATTAAATTTTATGTGTCCTGCTCGCAAAAAAAAAAAAAAAAAAGAGAGTTTGGTTGAAAAATAGAATTCTTCATGGCTTGGTGAAAATTTTGAACATTTCAATTCTCATTTACAAAAAAAAAGACAAAAAAAAAAAAAAAAAAGCCCTCATAGTGGAAATAACTGCAAGTCAAGAAACAAGATAGATCTTATAAGCCATAATGAAAAAAATGTCTATCAAAGGTCCTGTGACTGCCAGTTATCATGTCCAGTCCCATAAGGTAATTGGAAAGGTGGCAGCCATGTTTTGGTCAGTTCTTGAATTGTGTAAGGTTTAGGTTAGACGAAAATCTGTGGCATCTATAATTACTTTTAATGCCTATTTAAGGGGCAACAACTTTGAGTGGATGGCTTATGGACCTGAAGGAATATTATCTAACTTATAAATGTAAGTAGAAATGATTTTCAAATGCTGCTCTTGTGAAGAGTGACCACTCTCCTTCCTATTGACCTTGCCTTGCTTCTCAGGTCATGTTCTTAATCATTTAATTCTTTTTTATATTTTCACCTTTCTTACTCTTTTTTATGTAATTCAGATGAAGCCCTGCCACTTCTCTTCTTACCAAAGATAAAGAATTCATTTGTAACTCTCATATAATTTTACCATTATCTATTCAGTTAGGGAACCTGCTCCATCAGAAATTTCCACACCACCTATGGTCTTTACTCTTTCTACCTATCAATATCTTCCTTTGTATATAAATATAGGCTAACTTTTTTTTTTTTTTTTTAAACAGAGTTGCACTCTCATTGCCCAGGCTGGAGTGTAATGGTGCTATCTTGGCTCACTGCAACCTCCGCCTCCCGGGTTCAAGCGATTCTCCTGCTTCATTCAGCCTCCAGAGTAGCTGGGACTACAGGCATGCACCACCACGCCCAGCTAATTTTGTATTTTGAATAGAGATGGGGTTTCTCCATGTTGGTCAGGCTGGTCTCAAACTCCTGACCTCAGGTGATCTGCCTGCCTCGGTCTCCCAAAGTGCTGGGATTACAGGCATGAGCCACTGCACCCGGAGACTAACCTCTTTATGAAGACATTATTATGGCAAAATACCGACAACTGTTTTGACCTTCATATTCTTTCAATTTGCCTCTGTTAGTCTTCCCTACTTTTCATGACTCAACTTGGGAAATAAAAAGTGAAGCCTCTGGCATGTACTTTCTTATCTCGTACAGTCTTGTCTACCAGGTCTTTTCAATCTAATTTTTTCCTCCACCTGGCTTAGAAGGTAATCTTTTCAAGAAGAGCAATGAGTCTTTAACAATCAACGTATGCGTTATTTTCTCATACTCCTTAACTTTCAGCATTACTCATTACTGTCCCCATCTCTAGGAAATTCTCTCAGCTCCAGTCTTTCATGACACAATACCTTCCTCCTACCTTTCCATCAAATCCTGTTCTACTTTCTTTTTCACCTCTTATCTCTTAAAAATATGCATTTTCTACATGATTAAGGTTACTTCTTTCCTTCTAGTCCTTGTGTCTACCTTTCTTATGGTGAGATACTACATCTAATAGATCCTACTTCTTCTTCTTCTTTTTTATTTTATTTTATTTTTTTGAGAGGGAGTCTCACTCTGTCACCCAGGCTGGAGTGCAGTGGCATAATCTTGGCTGACTGCAACCTCCACCTTTGGGTTTCAAGCGATTCTCCTGCCTCAGCCTCCCAAGTAGCTGGGATTACAGGTGCCTGCCACCACGCCCAGACAATCTTTTTGCATTTTTAGTAGAGACGGGGTTTCACCATGTTGGCCAGGCTGGTCTCGAACTGCTGACTTCGTGATCCACCCACCTCGGCCTCCCAAAGTGCTGGGATTACAGGTGTGAGCCACTGTGCCCGGTGATCCTACTTCTTGAGACGTAGTGAAGCAACAAGGTTAGAGGCCAGGATACTGAAGATAGTGTAATTGTGACTTAAGACCACCATGGTTTGACAGTTTTTTTAGCCATGGAGCTTTAAGCAGTCACTTAACCTCTCTAATCTTTCCTTCTAAATTTCAGAAAAATGAGTATATCAAAAGTATATTGAAAGAAATAAATATGTAAATGTATGGAAAGCACTTATCATCTAGCCTGATACATAGTCAATTTATAATAAATTGTTTCATCCTTTCAGTTCAAACCACCACCCACTTTGGTTCAAGTCCTCTTTACCTTTCCTTTAACACATTATACTGACCTGTTTTGTTTATGGCCTTTTCATTTCCTTGCTCTTTATACTCACTGCCACCTCCGTTTTTTGGATGATCTTGAACTCTGTAGTTGGCATTTTCTTCCTGAAGCACTGTTCAAATTATGTCTTACACTGATATCACTTTGTTTGTTTTATTTTTTTCACTTAAAAATATGTATTAATTATCCATTACTTATAGAACAAAGTTTAAATGACTTAACTTAGTCTTGAAGGCATTCCCAGTGTGGCACCAACTTCCCTTCACAATTTTATCTTCACCTTGATGTATCTAGTGTTCAAGTCCTAACATGCCACACAATTTTAGTGTCCATGGTTTTGTTCTTGTTATATGTTCTACAGGCAACGCCACCTGCTGAGTCATTTCATTATCCAGACAACATCTCTTCCTACTGTAACCCAGCATTTACCCTGATAAATTACAAATATCTTTGAAATCAGAGACTGGTATTTATTTCTTTTATATGCACTTTAATGGTAAAAACATCGTTGGGGCCTCACCTATGTTCTGAATTAACAAAATGGTCATTTTAACTTAATTTAAATAAAGATGGAACTAATTATCTTTTTTTTCTTTTCTCCACCTTTTTTCTGAATATTGTTTGGTTCCATTGCAATACAAGGTAGCAGCAATTTGCAAAGCAATGATAAAAAAATAATATCTGGACAGTGGTCAATATTTTCTCATTGGTAGTTTAAATAGGCTTATGGGGATCACAGAGAAAAAATGCTTATTATTTCCATTAAATATTTGAACTTATTTTCATGACTAGGAGGAAATGGAAAACTGAAGTATAGAAATAAGTTCTGGCCGGGCGAGGTGGCGGGCGCCTGTAGTCCCAGCTACTCGGGAGGCTGAGGCAGGAGAATGGCGTAAACCCGGGAGGCGGAGCTTGCAGTGAGCTGAGATCCGGCCACTGCACTCCAGCCCGGGCGACAGAGCAAGACTTCATCTCAAAAAAAAAAAAAAAAAAAAAGAAATAAATTCTTTTATTGGACAGGTGTAAATTATCTCTATTTTTTCGAAGAGCTATTATTGGATAAGCAGCTTCAAATGTCTCCCCCTACACGTAATGCCATGGTTGAATGCCTCCTAACTGGTTCCATGTTTCCCTCTTGACACCCACAGACTATTCTCAACTCAGCACCTAGAGTTGTCGTGTAAAAAAGGAAAGGCAACAACTTGTGTGCTCAAAGCTCTGCAGTGGACCCTTTATTTTTATTAATATAAAATCCAAAGTTTAGACATGGCTCACAGAGACTTACTTGAACTTGCCCTTCATTTTATCTCTGAGCTCATCTTCAAATGTTTTCACCCTTGTTCACTTACTGAAGCCGTTACCGACCTCCTTTGTTTCCTTAACAATCATTTCCATTTCTGTTTTTGACGCTGTGTATTGGCTATTCCCTCCACCTTGAAAGCACTTCCTCTAGATATATACAAAATTCACTTCCTCTTTGCTTTCCAGTCTTTTCTTCACAATCACCTCCTTTGGGCCTGCCCTGGCCACCCTCTTACTTCCAGCACTTCTGACCTTTAACCTGCTGTGTTTACTTATGCAGTACTTGTCACCTCCTATAATCTATATTATTTAATGTTTATATAATCAACTTAATTATTATGTATATTATTTATTTATTGTTTTGTTCACTGATGAATTCCCAACATTGAGAAATATATATCTATGTCTAATTTGTGCTCAGTGAATATTTACTAAATGAATGTACTAAATAGGTATAAATAGGCATAGGTATACTTTTTTTTGTTGTTCTTCTTTACCTCCCTCTCTTACTGTATATTTCCTTCAAGAAGGAATTCATATACTAATCAAGATGAACACCAAAAAAGACCATCAACTAGACAATTACACTGTTTACAAAGTATCAAGTATTTAGATAATTGTAAAGTTATAGATAACTGATAAGCTTTCAGTTTCTTCACTGTAAAGAAACTGTAAAGTCCTATCACATAATTATTTAATTTGACGTATTTACAGTAATGTTTGCTTTTAAAGTGTCTACTGTCTTTACTGGCAATGGTAGAAACAGAGCTCCATGGACACTTCAGCAATGTCACCATGGGAAGTTATTTTTCTGCAAACCCTACTGATGTGAAACAATTGTATTTACCATCACGTTCAATTCAACTATGTTAAAATAGATATGTTTACAAAGCAAAATTAAAGGCTGAAAGAACCAAGCTTTTTTTTCCTACACTTCAAATTTCTATCAGTTAGAAAATTTAGATTAGTGAAAAGAAGACAATAGAAGTTATATAAATAATAAATGTATTTATTTATATAGTTTTAAAATTTACTAGAGATGAGATTTTGCTATACTGTCCAGGCTGGACTCAAACTTCTGACCTCAAGCTATCCTCCCACTTCAGCCTCCCAAGAGGCTAGAACTACAGGCATCTATCACATTATGCCAGCAGGCGATAACTTTAATTGCCAACTTTATTTGTTTTATTTATAAACAGGACTAATGTATTTCCAATATGTATTATAAATTGACTACTGGCCAAATCAATTATCTTTACCATAATTTTTAAAGTTGCTTTTTGAAATATTTCACTTACACCACAAACGATTGCTTCCTAGATTTATAACCATTCACAATTTACCACATTATTAATCATTATCTTATTGATTAAATATTAAATTTCTTTCTTTATCCATTTATCTGCTCATTCAGTCAATGAATATTTATGACACACCTTGTTTATGACACCACCAATGTATTATTTTAAAATCTGACAAAAGTCTTTGTTTTCTTGAAGCCTAGGATTAGCATTAATTCATGTAGAAATCATGATTAAGTGATATATTATCAGAGATTTTTACTTCTCCCTGACAATTTTGTACTCAGATTTTCCAAATCCCATGTTTCACAAGCAAACACTTTAGAAAATGGAAGCAGAAATGTATTGCTCTCTATAAAGCCAAAAGAGATTAAATAAAAGCTTACCTGAAAACTAGATTCTTGTTAGGATAATGGAATTCAATTATTAAAAAAAATTCAAAAAATCACAATCATATATATTTAAAAATATGCTTTATAGCTTGAGGCATTGTTACTACTAGTATGTCATTCAGGAACATGAAGCCATTAGAAAAATAATTATCATGAGTTATTGCACATTATAATATAACACATATATACACATGAATATGTAACAGAAATTCAAGATTTTGAAAAATGAAAAGTCATAGAAAATCATAGTTCTCATAGAAATTGGTAAGAGTAAGTAGGCAAGCAACAAGAGTTGCTTGTACTTATGCTTCTCTGAGGTGAGTAACATGGACTGATTTACATTTCCACCTGAAATAACCAAAAAATGGGCAAAATACATGAAAAAAAGTGATTACTAGGATACTGAACATCATGTAAAGAAGTACAGTGATCCCTGAGAGATGGGGAAAAAATGAGTAGAACCCTATGATAGCCCCAGCTTTTTTGCTCTAAAAGAGTTTCCAGACAACATGCACAGGGAGGAATCTTCTAGGTGGAGTCCCAGAGTTGAGAAAAAGAATTTAAGATTCCAAAACAGCTAGAGTATATAGCACAGAGAGCTAGAGGGGAGACAGCTGTACAAAGGCTGAATTTTGGAGGAACCTGCAGAGTCTCATTTAAATATTCAGCTGATTAATGATAAGTGTGTATGTAGAAGAAAATATCCAGAGTCTGGAGACAGAACCGATAGAGAGAATTAGAGGTTAGATTCCCAGTGCTTACACAGAGCCAGTGTTATTGTCTGAATGTTTGCCCCCCTGAAATTCATATGTTGAAATTCTCCTAGTTTTCTTCAACTGCATGAAGTTTCATGAAAAACCTACAGCTAACATCATAGTTAATGGGGAAAGACTGGGTGCTTTGCCTTAAAGATAAAAAATGCAAAGATACTGGCTTTCACAACTTCCATTTCAATATTGTTCTAGTAATTCTACCCAATGCAATGAGGCAAGAAAAAGAAATAAAAAGCATTCAGTTTGGAAAGGAATATTTAAAAATTGTATGTCATGAAGAAAAATACAAAGGAATCTTTAAAATAAAAGCTAGAATTATTAAATGGGTTTAGCAAGACTAATTAAAGACCAATATATGAATATCAATTGTATATCTATACACTAAAATATTTTTAAAATCAGAAATTGAAATTAATAACATATCCCATTTATATAGCATAAAAATTATGAAATACTTAGGTTTAAATCTCACAAAATATGTTTATGATGTATACTAAAAACTTCAAAGCCTCACTTATGAAAATTGAAGACTCAGGGCCGACTAAAAGCAGTGTGATTGGAGGATTCCTTCGAAAAGAACCATAACAGCGTGCAAATCCTGCACAGGCTCCTGAAGTATCCAGGTTCTGTCATCAGAACAGACTATGCAGCTGGTGTGACCCACAGAGAGGAAGGAAGAGCATTGTGATGTGGCTGCCCACCTGAGAGCCACATGGGGCAAAGGAGCCCCCATCCCCCAGCCAAGGGAGGTGGTGAGTGAGCATGCTACCCAGCCTGGAAAAGCATGCTTTATATATGGAACTGTGCAAGCCACAGATCTGAAGACTTCACTCATGAACCCACACCACCAGGGCCTAGGGTCCCAGCTACAGAGCAGAGCAGATTCTGAACAGCCACTCAGCTAGAATCTGCTTAAGCCTACCAAACTCCCAGGGTGGGGGCAGCCAGCACCAGAGCTGCAGCTGCCTGCTCTCTAAGCCCTTTGAGCTCCTTGGGAGAGAGGCAACAGCCAACACTGGGACTGGTAGCTGCCTAACACACTAAGCTCCCAGGGTGGGGGAAGGGCGGCAGCCATTTCTACATCTCTAGGCCACCCTTTTTCTTTTTTCTTAGTGGAGCCAGGGAAGCTGGACGGCTTGGTCCCAAGAGCCATGACCAACAGCCAAACACACCAGCTATGCAGACTGCAGCCAGCGTGCCTATTCAGGCCCGACCCTGACCCATCCCTCCTCACTGGGCGGGGCCCCCCTGCAGGAACTCCAACAACTCCAGCCAGGGGCTCAAGGACCTGGGTGAGACCCTCCAAAAGGGGTTGTCAGACACCCTATATAAGGCCATTCCTACTGGCAACAGGTCAGTGCCCCTCAAGGTCAGAGATCCCAGAGGAAGGAGCAGGCACTCATCTTTACTGTTCTCCAACCTTCCTCCTTGAGTGACATCTCCAGGTGTGGGAGCAAATCAGATGAATAGGACCTGAAGTGAACCGCCAGCAAACTGCAGCAGCCCTACAGAAGAGGGGCCTGACCATTACAAGAAAAACAAACAGCAACAACAACAGCATCAACAAAAAAAGTCCCCACAAAGCCCCAGCCAAGGGTCAGCAGCCTCAAAGATTGATACTAGACAAACTCATGAAGATGAGAAATAATCAATGAAAAAAGCTCTGAAAACCTAAAAGGCCAGAGTGCCTCTTCTCCTCCATATGAACATGACACCTTTCCAGCAAGGGCACAGAACTGGACGGAGGATGAGATGGATGAATTGACAGAAGTAGGCTTCAGAAAGTGTATAATAACAAACTCCGCTGAGCTAAAGGAGCATGTTCTAACCCAATGCAAAGAAACTAAGAACAGATGAAAGGTTACAGGAGCTGCTAACTACAATAACCAGTTTAGAGCAGAACATAAATGACCTGATGGGGCTGAAAAACACAGCACGTGAACTTCGTGAGGCATACACAAGTATCAATAGCTGAATCAAACAAGTGGAAGAAAGGATATCAGAGTTTGAAGACCATCTTGCTGAAATAAGACATGCAGAGAAAATTAGAGAAAAAAGTATGAAAAGGAATAAACAAAACCTCCAAAAAAGATGGGACTATGTAAAAACACCGAACCTACGATTGATTGGAGAACCTGAAAGAGACCGGGAGAATGGAACCAAGTTAGAAAACACACTTAAGGATATTATCCAGGAGAACTTCCCTAACCTAGTAAGACAGGCCAACATTCAAATTCAAGAATACAGAAAATACCATTAAGATACGCTGCAAGAATATCAACCCCAAGACACATAATCATCAGATTCTCCAAGGTCAAAATGAAGGCAAAAATGGTATAGGCAGCCAGAGAGAAAGGTCATGTCACCTACAAAGGGAAGTCCATCAGACTAATAGTGGATCTCACAGCAGAAACCCTACAAGCCAGAAAAGAGAGGGGGCCAATATTCAACATTCTTAAAGAAAAGAATTTTCCAACCAGAATTTCATATGCAGCCTAACTAAGCTTCCTAAGCAGAGAAGAAATAAAATCCTTTCCAGACAAGCAAATGCTGAGAGATTTTGTCACCACCAGTCCTGCTTTGCAAGAACCCCTGAAGGGAACACTAAATATAGAAGGTAAAAAACAGTACCAGCCACTGAAAAAACACACCAAAATATATAGAACAATGACACTATGATGGAACTGCATCAACTAGTGTGCAAAATAACCAGACAGCATCATGATGACAGGATCAAATTCACACACAACAATATTGACCTTAAGTGTAAATGTGCTAAATCCCTCAATTGTAAGATACAAACTGGAAAATTGGATAGAGTCAAGAATCATCAGTAAGCTGTATTCAGGAGACCCATCTCACATGCAAAGGCACACATAGGCTCAAAATAAAGAGATGAAGGAAAATTTACCAAGCAAATGGAAAGCAAAAAAGAAAGCAGGGGTTACAATGCTAGTCACTGACAAAACAGATTTTAAACCAGCAAAGATCAAAAAGACAAAGAAGGGTATTACATAATTGTAAAGGGATCAATTCAACAAGAAGAAAGAGCTAAGTGTCCTAAATATATATACACCCAATACGAGAGTATTCAGATTCATAAAACAACTTCTTAGAGACCTACAAAGAGACTTAGACTCCCACACAATAATTGTGAGAGACTTTAAGACCCCACTTTAAATATTAAATCAATAAGATGGAAAATTAACAAGTATATTCAGCACTTGAACTCAGCTCTGGATCAAGTGGACCTAATGGACATCTACAGAACTCTCCACCCCAAATCAATATAATATGTATTCTTCTCAGTGCCATGTGGCACTTATTCTAAAATTGATCACATAATTGGAAGTAAAACACTCCTCAGCAAATGCAAAAAACTGAAATCATAACAAACAATCTCTCAGACCACAGTGCGATCAAATTATAATTAGGATTAAGAAACTCACCCAAAACCACACAACTACATGGAAATTGAACAATCTGCTCCTGAATGACTCCTGGGTAAATAATGAAATTAAGACAGAAATCAAGAAGTTCTTTGAAACCAATGAGAACAAAGAGACAATGGACCAGAGTCTCTGGGACACAGCTAAAGCAGTGTTAAAAGGGAAATTTATAGCACTAAATGTCCACAGGAAAAAGCTAGAAAGATCTCAAATTGACACCCTAACATTACAATTAAAAGAGCTAGAAAAGCAAGAGCAAACAAATCCAAAAACGAGCAGAAGACAAGAAATAACTAAGATCAGAGCAAAACTGAAGGAGACAGAGACATGAAAAATTCTTCAAAAAAATCAATGAATCTAAGAGCTGTTTTTTTCCTGAAAAAATTAACAAAATATACCACTAGTTAGAATAATAAAGAAGAAAAGAGAGAGTAATGAAATAGACACAATAAAAGATGATAAACGGAATATAACCATATACTCCACAGAAATACAAGCTACCCTCAGAGAATACTATAAACACACCTATGCAAATAAGCTAGAAAATCTAAAAATATGTGAATAAACTCCTGGACACATGCACCCTCCCAAGACTAAACTAGGAAGAGATCGAATCCCTGAATAGACCAATAACAAGTTCTGAAATTGAGGCAGTAATTAATAGGCTACTAACCAAAAAAAAACCTAGGACCAGATGGATTCACAGCCAAATTCTACCAGAGATACCAAGAGGAGCTGGTATCATTCCTTCTGAAACTATTCCAAACAATTGAAAAGGAGGGAGTCATCCCTAACTCATTTTATGAGGCCAGCATCATCCTGATACCAAAACCTGGCAGAGACACAACAACAAATTTCAGGCTAATATCCCTGATGAACATCAATGGGAAAATCCTCAGTGAAATACAGGCAAACCGAATCCAGCAGCACATCAAAAAGTTTATCCACACGATCAAGTCGGCTTCATCCCTAGGATGCAAGGCTGGTTCAAAATACGCAAATCAATAAAAGCAACCTATCACATAAACAGAAGCTATAAGAACAACCACATAATCACCTCAATAGATGCAGAAAAGGCCTTTGATAAAACTTAACATCTCTTCATGTTAAAAACTCTTAGTAAACTAGGTGTAGATGCAACATATCTCAAAATAGTAAGAGCTTTTTATGACAAATCATAGCAAATATCTTACTGAATGGGCAAAAGCTGGAAGCATTCCCTTTGAAAACCAGCACAAGATAAGGATGCCGTCTCTCACCACTCCTATTCAACATAGTATTGGAAGTTCTGGCCAGGGTAATCAGGCAAGAGAAAGAAATAAAGGATATTCAAATAGGAAGAGAGGAAGTCAAATTGTCTCTGTTTGCAGATGACAGGATTGCATATTTAGAAAACCCCATCGTCTCAACCCAAAACCTACTTAAGCTAATAAGCAATTTCAGCAAAGTCTCAGTATACAAAATCAATGTGCAAAAATCACAAGCATTCCTATATACCAACAATGGACAAGCAGAGAACCAAATCATGAATGAACTCCCATTCACAATTGCTACAACGAGAATAAAATACCTAGGAATATAGCTAACAAGGGATGTGAAGGACCTCTTCAAGGAGAACTACAAACCACTGCTCAAGGAAATAAGAGAGGACAGAAACAAATGGAAAAAAAAATTCCATCCTTATGGAATAGGAAGAATCAATATTGTGAAAATGGCCATACTACCCAAAGGAGTTTATAGATTCAATGCTATTCTCGTCAAACTACCACTGACATTCTTTACAGAATTAGAAAAAAAGTACTTTAAATTTCATATAGAGTCGAAGAAGAGCCCAATACAGCCAAGACAATCCTAAGGAGAAGAACAAAGCTGGAGGTATCATGCTACCTGACTTCAAACTATACTACAAGACTACAGTAACCAAAACAGCATGATACTGGTATCAAACAGACATGTGGACCAATGGAACAGAACAGATTCCTCAGAAATAACAACACACATCTACAACCAACTAATCTTCGACAAACCTGACAAAAACAAGCAATGGGAGAAAGGATTTCCTATTTAATAAATGGCACTGGGAAAGCTGACTAGCCATAAGCAGAAAACTGAAACTGAACCCATTTCTTATACCTTATACAAAAATTAACTCAAGATGGATTAAAGTCCTAAATGTAAAACCCCAAGCCATAAAAACCCTAGAAGAAAACAAAGTTAACACCATTCAGGACATAGGCGCGGGCAAAGACTTCATGACATAAACACCAAAAACAATTGCAACAAGAGCCAAAATTGACAAATGGGATCTAATTGAACTAAAGAGCTTCAGCACAGCAAAAGTAATTGTCATCTAAGTGAACAGGTTACCTACAGAATGGGAGAAAATTTTAGCAATCTACCCATCTGACGAAGATCTAATACCCAGAATCTGCAAGGAACTTAACCAAATTTACAAGAAAAAAACAACAACCCCATCAAAAAGTGGGCAAAATATATGAACAGAAACTTCTCAAAAGAAGACATTTATGCAGTCAACATACAGATGGAAAAAAGCTCAACATCACTGATCATTAGAGAAATGGAAATCAAAACCACAATGAGATACCATCTCATGCCAGTCAGAATGGCAATTATTAAAAAGTCAAGAAACAATAGATGCTGGTGAGGCTGTGGAAAAATAGGAACACTTTTACACTGTTGGTGGGAGTATGAATTAGTTCAACCATTGTGGAAGACAGTGTGGCAGTTACTCAAGGACCTAGAATCAGAAATACCATTTGACCCATTGATCCCATTACTGGGGATATAGCCAAAGGAATAGAAATCCTTTTACTATAAAGACACCTACACAGGTATGTTTATTGCACCACTATTTACAATGGCAAAGACATGAAACCAACCCAAATGCCCATCAATGATAGACTGAATAAAGAAAATGTGGTACATATACACCATGGAATACTATGCAGCCATGAAAAGGAATGAGATTATGTCCTTTGCAGGGGCATGGATGAAGCTGGAAACCATCATCCTCAGCAAACTAACACAGAAACAGAAAAACCAAACACCACATGTTCTCACTCACAACTGGGAGTTGAACAATGAGAACACATAGACACAGGGAGGGCAACAACATACACTGGGGCCAATCAGGGGGTGATGGGAGGGAAAGCATTAGGACAAAGAGCTAATGCATGCGGGTCTTAAAACCTAGATGATGGGTTGATAGGTACAGCAAACCACCATGGCACATATATACCTGTGTAACAAAGCTACACATTCTGTACTTGTATCCTGGAACTCAAAGTAAAATAAAAATAAAAATTAAAAAAAAACATGAAAAACAAAAAATTAAAGAAAAGAAAAATTGACGATTTAAGTAATTGGAAATGCATTATTTTAAAATAAATTTATTATTTATGTAATAATGTAATATATGATAATTTATTTTAAAATAACATATTTGTATATTTAAATATTTAAATAATTTAAAAAATACTTTAAAAAAATTAGTTGGCAGGGTAGCACATGCCTATAGTCCTAGCTGCTGCTGAGGCTGAGGTGGGAAGATCCCTTGAGCCCAGAGTTCAAGGTTACAGTGAGCTGTGATCAAACTGCACCACTGCACTGGAGCCTTGGCAACAGAGTCTCTTAAAAAAAAAAGGAGTACAAACACTCCCTGATTTCAAGTCTTCTTGTAGTGCACTTCCTACATTGCTAATCAAATGATGGTGGTATTATGCAATAATTAAGACAGTGTGGTATTGCCACAAATATAGACAAATAGATTAATTAAACAAAATCGGGAGTCCAGAAAAATGATCCATACACATATATACACACCTAGTTCTTGGCAAAGTTGTAAAGGTAATTAAATGGAGAAAGGATAACTTTTCACAAATGTTGTTAGAATTCCTAGAAATTCTATGTACAAAAAAATTAAACTTGAATCCATACCTCAACCATATAAAAAATTAATTCAAATTAGATCACAAAACTGAATATATAACTTACGGCTATAAAACTTTTAGAAGAAAACAGGATACAGTTGCATAACCTTGGTTTAGACAAAAGTAGTTTGGGTATAACAGCATAAGGTAAAAAAAAAATTGAACTGGACTTTATCTAAGTTACTGTTTTTTTGCTGTTTGATACTCACTGTTAAGAGAATAAAAACATTTCTGTTCTTGTGATAGTTTGCTAAGAATGATGGTTTCCAGCTGCAAAATGGGTGCAGCAGACTAACATGGCACAAGTATACATATGTAACAAACCTGCATGTTATGCACATGTACCCTACAACTTAAAGTATAATAATAATAAATAAATTAAAAAAAAAAAAGAGAATAAAAACATTAGCCAAAGTCTGAGAAAAAAAAAATTTGCAAAGCATATACATGATAAAACACTTGTATAAGTAATAAATAAAGAGCTCTCAAAACTCAGTAAGAAAATAAACCACCTAACACAAAATGTGCAAAAGATTTTACCAAGGAAGATGTACACATTGAAAGCAAGCCATGATAAGAAGTTCAACATGATTAATCATTAGGGAAATATAAATTAAAATCGCAATGAGCTACAACTCTTCACCAGTAAGATGGCTAAGATTAAGAAGCCTGACAATACCAATGACAGGCAAGTATGTGGAACAACTGGAACTCTTTTAATCTGTTGGAGGCAATATGAAATGATGCAATCATATTGGAAAACTGTTCAGTGGTTTTGTTAAAAAGCTATATATGCATATGCTATATGATGCTGCCATTCCACATCTGTGTATTTGCTCCAAAAGGAAGGCATACATCCATTCAAAGACTTTCACACAAATGTTCCTTGTAGGTTATTTTAATAACCAAAATCTGGAAACAATCCAAATGTTCATCAGCAGGTGAATGGATAAACAAACTGTGAAATACTACTCAGCAATAAATAGGAATGAATTATTTAGATACTTCAATGGCATGAATGAATCTCAGAATGGTTACTGTGATCAAAAGAAGCCAGAAGAAAAAGAGTACCTACTGTATGACTACATTTACATAAAATTCAAAAATGTCAATTAATTTATAGTGACAGAAAGATCAGTGGTTGCTTTAAAGCAGAAGGGGAGGGCAGGGATGAATTACAAAGTGGTTCAGGAAAACTTTTAGGGGTAATAGTTATATTCATTATCTTGATCGTGGTGATAATTTCATGGTGTATACATGTCAAAACTCATCAAATTTAGTAAATTCTACATGATGTGAATTTTACTGTATGTCAATTATGTCTCTGTATAGCTTTTTGAAACGTTTAGCAAGAATGTAGATGATTTGATGAAGACATTAAAAATCTGACTTAATTATCATATGAGATGAAGCATTCATCAAATTAAAAATATAGATTTACTTAAAATATACCTGGACCATGTATTACAATGTAACTGGCACAAACGGCACACAAGAAATCTCAAAGATCAACAAAATTTAATATCAGACCAAACTCTCTGGACACAAAATAACATTGAAAATGCTTAATAGAAAGACAAAATTTAAACCCTCCTTTATACTTTTGTTGAAAATATAAAGATTGCATACTGACTGTGTGCCAGGCATTATGAATTAACTGTCTATAAGTATTCTCTATTACATTAAGGTGTCTACTACAAACTTCCAAAATACTTATTATTAACATGGTAAATATTTTTGAAACCAATAATCATCATTGTTTTTTGCCTTTCCATCTTATCTCTCAACCATATGATAAATGTCACTGCTATCACTTACCAAATCTTTCCTTCCTCAAGTAAGTAGACAACTGAGATATAAGTGGAGATTTTTCTTTGTTTGTTTGTTTTTGAGACAGTCTCACTCTGTCACCCAGGCTGGAGGGAAGTGGTGTGGTCACGGCTCACTGCAACCCCTGCCTCCTGGATTCAAGCAATTCTTGTACCTCAGCCTCCTGAGTAGCTAGGATTACAGGGCGCACCACCACACCTAGCTAATTTTTGTATTTTATTAGTTTAGTAGAGACGGAGTTTCATCATGTTGCCCAGGCTGGTCTTGAACTCCTGGTCTCAAGTGATCCACCCGCCTCAGCCTCCCAAAGTGCTGAGATTATAGGTATTAACCACTGTGCCCACCTTCCAGTGGAGTTTTCAAAGTCTTCTTACTAAATCACACTGAATTACAATTATTTGTAAGATTGTAAGGATATAGGTGATTATTCATTATTCTGTTTTATTCTTTAACTTCTTATCACAAAACAAAATGTTTTTAGTTATTCCGAAAGTATTTTACTATTGTTATCATAAAGACTGTTAGAAGAGGATTTATAAAGAAAATTCACAAAGATATTTTGTATTACATAAATCTCCCTACACAAATCTAAGCTATTGTTGAGTTCCCATGGACTTTTGTATACTTACATGTCAGCAACTCAATTCTAGCGTTTATTGAAAAAAAAAAAAAAAAAAAAAAAACCCAGACTAAAATGTATTATATCAAAATACTGAAAAAACATCAGCATTTGTTATTTGTAACACCCAAAAAGTATGCAAGGTTTACATTCACCTTTTTCACTATATTGGTCATGAAAAATTTCTGGAGCACCTACTGTGTTGTTCCCAAAACTATACTGGCACTACAGCAGATTTAAACAGGTATAAAACATTACCTTTGCCCTTAACAACTTTTTAGTTATGGAAATAAAAATAAAAGACATGAAATGTACAAAAAGAACAACTACCTACATCTAATAAACCTCAAAAAAAAAAAACATCAGTTCAGACCTGAAGTCATTCTGTTAGTGTTGAGACTTGAGCTACACCTTGAAATGGGATTAAAGTAAGAAGACATTCCAAAAAAGGGAGTAACATGAGGAAAGAACAGGAGTATCTGAGGCCATGACAAAAATCCGCCAAGACAGATCTATTGTAATGTGTTGCAGGCAGTCATAAACGTGGTCTTATGCTGTAGGTGCAACCATTTTATGAAGCAGCTTGAACCATAAGGCACAAAAATAGAACTTGACAGAGTTGGCCAGGGGTCTTATCAAGTGTTCACGTGAAGAAAAGGAGTTGTTTTGCATGAAGTTAGTGACTATAGTTGTTCAACGTTCTCTTTATCATAATATCCATTCTTTCCTTCCTTTTTAAGAGATCTTAAAAATCTGTTGAAGATAGCAGATGTTTTCAATTAAAAATACTATATTTTGTAGCACAGGCCTGTGGCTTGAGTTCCTCGGGAGGCTGAGGTGGGAGGATCACCTGAGCCAGGGACGTTGAGGCTGCAGTGAGCTCTAATCATGCCACTGCACCCCAGCCTGGGCGACAGAGTGAGAATCTGTTTCAAAAAATAAAAAAAAATAGGCCGGGCATGGTAGCTCATGCCTGTAATCACAGCACTTTGGGAGGCTGAGGTAGGTGGATCACTTGAGGTCAGGAGTTTGAGACCAGCCTGGCCAACATGGTGAAATCCTATGTCTACTAAAAATACAAAAAATTAGCCAGGCATGATGGCGCACACCTGTAATCCCAGGTACTCAGGACACTGAGACAAGAGAATCTCTTGAACTTGGGAGGCGGAGGTTGTGGTAAGCTGAGATGGTGCCATTGCACTCCAACCTGGGTGACAGAGCAAGACTTGGTCTCAACAAAAATAAATAAATAAATAAAAATACACACAATATTACATTTCCTAGTCCCTTCACAGATAGGGAGATGACAATTTGACTCTTTTCCAGCAAATAAAATGGAAGCAGATGCTGTTGTAATGCAGGAGCAGCTTCTGTAATGCAGGAGAGCAAAGACTCAGCCCATGGTTAATAGAGAGTTGATGCAGTTATGGGAGTACATGAGAGGCGCACAACTAGAGTACTTACTGTGACCAGCACTAAAGGGCTGGATAAAAGCAGAGTTGACTGCGAAGGAACAAACAAGAAATGTGTGTCAAGAGAGTCTAAGAATGAGAGACAGTGGTGCCACGGAAGCCAATGTGGGAGAGTACATTGACATAGTGAACAGTGCCACTCTCCATGTTCAGAGTGGTCATGGGGGTCAAGAAGACACCACATGTCCCCGGATTCCTTCTAAAATAGAGAGACATCCATTTTGACCTGTAGGGTCAAGCCATCTAGATTCAGAGAAATAAGAGAAATTTTCTTTCTTATGCTAATTTGTAGATCTATTTATAGGAACAAAATGGGCTTGATAAAAAAGACAACACATGAGTACCGTACAAGAAACTGGGTACATCACTCTGAAGAAATGCTGAGTGCACACACAGACTTGGCTTCGAATTTCAGATTTTGAGAATTCAATGATTCTTCTAAAAGCGTGGGAGAGATGTGTTTGCAATGCAAAATGAAGTTGGCAACTCTATGTAATAAACATTTGTTGGTACCTATTCTGTGTAGGAAACTATTTTAGAAACTGTGACTGTAAAAAATAGAAAGACTATTTTAATTTACATCTAGGAACTTAGAATCATGGATTTTTATGTGATAAAAATTGATATGTAACATGAATAATTACTGTATTTGAGGCAAGTACAAAGTACTATGTTTGTTCATATGTATACATAAATATGTATATCTTAAGCATGCAGATAAAATGAATATACAATTATTCACACTCTTAGAGATATATGCAAATAATTTTTTCTCCAAAATGTTTGGTCCAACATAGATATATAAATAGTCTATATTTTTATATGCTTGTAGAAACATATAATTTGAGAAGGTAAAAATATATAATTTGTGTATAAGTCACCACAGAGATCAATTGATCTTCCCAGGGTTGAGATTGGGAAATCTCACATAACAGATGTGATATCTGAAAATGTATAAAAGTGTGTGGTAGAAAGAAAGATTTGAGGTCAAAGAGAAGAGGAGAAAGTCCATATGAAATACCGGCAATTTTGTCCCACTTCAAGTTTGAGAAGTCATGGAATATTGAATGAATTCCTTTTGAAATCATGTACAAATAATACAGCGGGTCATTTCTCTCTGAATCACTCCGCATCCCAGTCTGCTAATCTTTGAAAGCAACTTTTTAAAAAATGCCAGGGAAGTATGTTATTTTTGTAAGATAATTGGGACTATTAATAGTTCAGATTATTTTATTGAGAGATACAGTCAATTAGAGAAAATAATATTTAGCATTGGTTTAAATACATTTATTTTGTTGATTTAGCTTAACCTTGCACATGTTTAAATTTTATAAATGTATAATACTATATATTATAGATATGAATATATATGTGTATATATGTGTATATATGCGTATGTGTATATGTATTTGTGTATATGTATGTATATGTATATATATATAACCAAACTGAGAAGATTACTCTGGTACCTTGTAGGATGATACAGATTCAGACGCCGAGCGTAATGGTGGTTAAAATAGCATCAAAATAAATAAGGAATTGTTCTATGGTCAGTATGAATGTTATTCAGAAACTGAAATGTTGAATCTGTGTATGAAGATGAAGCAGCTTCCTACACATTGGCAACCAATCTGTTCTGAATAAGTAGGACAAAGCAACAAATGTGTGTGTTTTAGAGACAAATGTGTTCCCCCTTTTTTTTTTCTCTCTCTCTCTCTTTTTTTTTTTACCTCCTTGGAAATCTGAAAATGTAAACAACATGAACAGACATAAAAGAAAATCTCTCCCAGATATATCTCAGACTCTGATATAGAATTGAGCTATTCCACAGCATACAAATATAAATTGCTCTGGCCAGGTATGGTGGCTCACGTCTGAAATCCCAACACTTTGAAAGGCCGGGATGGGTGGACCACTTAAGGCAAAGGGCTTGAGAACAACCCGGGCAACAAAATGAGGCACCCTACCCCCTTCTCATCTTTATAAACAATTAAAAATTAGTTCTGTGTGATGATGTGCACCTATGATACTAGCTCCTTGGGAGACTGAGGCAGGAGAATAGCTTGAGCCCAGGAAGTTGAGGCTGCAGTGAGTCATGATTGTGCCACTGCACTTCAGCCTGGGTCAAGACCCTGTCTCAATAAATAAATAAATTAAATTAAATTAAAAATAACTTGTTTCTGAATGTGAAATATGCATTCGTGCAAATGTTCATGTTTTCTTGCTACCTTTTCTTTTTTGAGAAGGAGTTCCTTAACCTGGATATCTTCCCTTCAAAATTTAATTCATTCGAAGAATATTCACCAACCACTTACTATGTGTAAGAAACGGTGTGCTAGATTCTGCCAATTCTAAAAGAAGACAGTGACTACCTTGGCATGAACTTGGTTTCGCTAAACCAAGAAAAATATCTAGCATTGCCACTTACATCTGATATAAAAGTAAACTCAAAAGTATAAGTTTATTGTTTTTTACAACTCTAAAACAAAATTTCAAAAAACTTCATTTTTCATGAAAAAGAGAGAAGTTTCAACTTTGCAATGGCTGCAACATGCTAAAAAAAGATTTCAAAAAATAAAGAGGGAGTCAAGAAGGAAGAGGGGGAGAGGCAAAGGGGAAGAAAGGAAGGAAGAGGTAATATGTAGATTCTGATGCCAGGAGACTGGGAAGAAGTTGGTCTGGTTATCTTAATAAATAGCACATTCTTTGGAGCATATCTGCATATCTGAATAAAGTCAGGTCACTTGAGCCCAGGAGTTCAAAGCCGCAGTGAGCTGTTATCATGATGCAGAGGAGAGATGTTCAGAAACTACATGAAATACGCTTTGGTGGCCGGGCGCGGTGGGTCATGCCTGTAATCCCAGCACTTTGGGAGGCTGAGGTGGGCAGATCACGAGGTCAAGAGATCGAGACCATCCTGGCCAACATGGTGAAACCCTGTCTCTACTAAAAATACAAAAATTAGCTGGATGCAGTGCCACGCGCCTATAATCCCAGCTACTCGGGAGGCTGAGGCAGGAGAATCACTTGGGAGGCAGAGGTTGCAGTGAGTTGAGATCACGCCACTGCACTGCAGCCTGATGACACAGTGAGACTCCATCTCAAAAAAACCCAAAACAACAACAACAACAAAAAACTCTGGTTATCAACAGTATTTACCAGATGAGAAAGAAAAAGGGAATTTAGGGTGAAGAAATCTTAAATCTTTTGGACTAATTCTGAGTTACAATGAATAGAGAACAGGAAAAACAACAACAAAATCTTCATTAACCAGATAATGACATCTTCTTTATGTAAGGTCCTGTAATACAACAGGCAAAGACTGACTTCAATGTATTTTCATCATCTGACAAGTTTTAGATATTTCTATGGATGCTGGTTCTTGTTGCCTATATAATCATATGAAAAGCCACAGCTATTTTTTATTTTTTATTTATTTATTTTTCCAACAGAAAGTCCATAGCTATTTTCCCATATGAAACAGTCTATGTATTCTGCTCACTTTTAGGCTGAGTTGATGTTTGTCAAAAATTTTAGAGGAAAAGAAAAACAAACATTAAGCCCATTATCAGAAAATTTGGTCAAAGGCATGCTAAGCAAGTGTTCTGGAAACAACAACAACAACAAAATAAACTTATTTCAACAGTTTGAAATGTTAAGTATTTATTATATTTGGGAAAGCATGCAAGGATTTTAGAAGGAAAGGGCATAGGAATAGAAGCTGATTCCTTTTTAACAGAAATAAAAAGTGGTTTTAGAGGAAGAAGAAGCTCTGAAGTTTTCGCATTGCTAAAAAAATCTCACCAGGGCAGCATTTATATCTCCATACTACATGAATTTGTTTCATGTAATTTCACAGTCCATCGAAAATAAGGGTCAAATTCAAGAGACATTTGTATAATGCTGGAATGGAAAACACCACAAAATGCATAGGGCAAATATTGATATATTCTGTTCAGCTGGCTAAAACTGTGATCCAGATCAGCAGGTCTTCAAGTGGAGTCTGTGAATCCCTGGAAGTATCCAAGACGTTTTTCAGGCTAAGTGCAGAGTCCAACTATTTTCATTTAAAAATTAAGGTAATGTTGGCCTTTTTAATTGTGCTGACAATTGCACCAATGGTAATAAATGAAATAGTGAGTAGAACTGACAATGTCTTAATATGTGTAACAAGGCAGTGGCACCAAACTATAGTAGTCATTGTATTACTCATTGCCACATAAGCTCAGATGAAAAATAAAACCATATTTTACCTAAGAATGTCCTTAAAGAAGTAGTAAAAATTATTAATTTAATTAAGTTCCATCTTGAGTGTATGTTGTAAGTGGTATGCACAAAACACTTCTGCTGCATACCAAACACAGTGGTGGTCTCAAGGAAAACACGTGTACTATTGAGTTGCAAGCTGAACTAGCCACTTTTTTAAACAATGGAATGTCATTTTTGAAAGATGTTGAAAGACATGCACAAAACAATGGCTATTAAGACATGAGGATTGAGTAGACACTGTCTCATAAAATTAACTATGTGAACTTGTTATTTAAAATAAAGCAATGGACAGTAGCTTTTGCCATTGCTCAAATCTGAGGTTTCTAGCAAAAATTAAAATTGTGGAAAACTCTGCCACCATGCACAGAACTGCTTCCCAACAGTTAATGACTTTTCTGATAGAATCAGTGATAATATTAATGAATAAATTTATGAACATTTGGAAGATCTGCAAAGCTCAGGAAACCAATATTTTTCAAATGACTAATGCATAACATTACAAAATTAAGCATGAGCAAAAGATTAATTCAAGATACAAAATATATCAGTGAATTTAATGAAACAGTATGGTAAGTTTATAGGGATGATTTCATATTTCACATTGCACCCAACCTTGATATGTAACTTGTCGATTTTTGGTATAGTATTAAAAAATATATAGTTATATCTACACCTGTCCAAAATGGCTATTAACATACCCCTCCCTTTTCTAACTCATATTTATTCATCCTCACACTTCTTTGAGTAAGGATTGCTTTTGTCCATATACCTCAATAAAGAAACATATCCCAGAGCTCAGTGGCAGAAGCAGATCTGAGATTCCAGGCATCTTTTATAAGCCAGAGAGGAAGGAGATTTTTAAAACGTAAAATAATGCCATTCTTATCACTACATTTTTCTTGTTAGGCAAAATATAGTTATTTTTTCACGCAAAACAAGATATTTATGTTAGACATAATGGGATTATTATTTATTTGTGAATTAATAAATACATAAATAAATATTTTAAACATCCAGTTTTGATTTTCATACAATAAATATTCATAGATGTAATACCCACATAACCAGACATTCTTTGGGGGCCCTCAATATTTTTTAAGAGTATAAAAGATATCCAGGGACCAATATTTTAAAGAACCACTACTCTAGGTCAGTTAAAACATTTTGGTTGAAAGGATTTTAGTGAAAAAGGAAGCACAGGCTTCAGAATCAGACAAATCTGGAGGTAAATGCAAACTCCAGCATTTAATTATGTGTGTTCTTGGCAGCTTAACTTTTCGGAACGTTAGTTTCTAAGAAGTAAAGTGAGTTTGAAAATATTTCCATTTTACAGTTTTTATAAGAATTATAAGTAATCTAAATAACGTAGCTAGTGCTGAAACTGCTACTTCATAGACCTTCATTGAATAATGGCTATTGTTTATATATATAATATAAACTATATATAGTAGATATATTAATATAATATATATAAGATCTCAGGATAAATACAGAAACAGATACAACTACAAAGTATTAAAAAACAGGATTGTAAACTACTTTTTATTTTTATTTATTTAAATTATAATCTTGTCAACATAATTGGAAATAAAGAGATTTTCACAATAAGACACTGACAAAATAGAGTAAGTATGTAAGTAAAGAAGTGCTTTGAACTCAAGTGCATTAATTATATTTAGGAATTTAGGAGTGCAGATTACAAATAATTTACTATGATTGCTACCAATCTAGCAGCTATATATTTTTAGTTTGTTCTGGTGCAGGAACGTACGTGGCTGAAGTATCAAATCGAAATGTATATTGAAACTCATGTTAGACTGGGGAGAATGGTGCTTTAACGGTTTTTTGACCCACAACCAAGGACTTTCAAAAACATGAAGAGCAAAAAAAGAATTAAGTATGTGAAAAATGAAAGAAGCTAGAGTCATCATTTTCTTTTGCATATCTGCTCCTAGCTCTGCACTCCCTCTTTTAGTTCTTGGAACAAGTCCTCCATCTTCCTACCTCAGAATCATTACACTGCATATTCAGTCATTTCAAGAATTCTGTTATTGTCCATAGAATCAACTTCATCCAGGCTGTCTCTTCTCCATTGTTTCAAAAGCAAAGTTTTCAAAAGCAAAGTTATGGCCACAATGTCACCTTGCTTAATGCCCTGTCACCTCCACCCAGGACTGAAGTCCCCTACACTCTTGTTGCACTTGCCTCATGAACCCATCTTACATCATGCCCTTTCCAGCCCACCCTCCACTCAAATAGAAGTGCTCAATAGGCCTTCAAAGGCTGTGCCCTCTCCTTCTGCAGCTTGGCATATACTGTCTATTGTATTTCAATGGCTTTCCTCCACCCCCCAATTCTGTAATATGAAGCTCAAATACCATATCTTCTTAAATTATCTTCTGTTATATCCATATTTTGCCGTAAATCAAACATAATCTTGCTGTTCTCTCATCTCCCATTATAGTACATGCGAATGATTTTATGGCACACATCTCTTTCTACTATTTGATTATTATTTGCAACATTGATTCATCTCCTAATCTATAGTGTCCCGGTTTAAACTGCCACCATCACTTACCTTGACTAATGCCAACAGCTTCCTAATTGGTCTCCATGCATCCATTCTTGGCCCTGTTTCATTCATATCTCAGTAGCCACAGTAATTTTCCTAAATTATAATCAAGCTACTAATCCACTCAAAACATTTAAGTGGTCTCCCATTTCTCTTATATTAAAACCTAAATTTCTTACTATGGTCTGACCAGCCAGGCATGATCTGACTTCACCCTATTTCTTTCTCGTTATTGTAAGCCACCCTTCTTAACCTCTTTATGCCACAGCCATGCTGAACTTCTTTCAGTTCTTGAAACACCTAATGCTCTTTCTTTCTCAAGGAAGAAAACACTGGATGCTACCTTTTCTGCTGAAACACTTTCTCCCTTGCTCTTCACGGGCGTACTGCTACTTATATTTAATGTTCCAGCTTAAATGTTAGGTCCTCAGAAAAACTCTTTGACCTTCAGTTCCTTGTTTATTTCTCCCATTGTACATACTGAATTTATACTCTTCTAAAATGTATTTCAGGTTATTTGTATTTGTCTATCTTCTCAACTGAAATATGAGCTCCATAAGATTGGGAGGCATGTACACCTTGTTCTCCATTGTCTCACTGTCACCCAGCATAGCGCCTGACACAGAGCTCAACAAATGTTTGTTGAACAAATAGATAGCGAAATGGTATTGGGTTCCAGAATGCCACCTTTAGTCAATAAGCTCAAGGTCTCTTAAGGGCTATTGGGAAAGCTTGAAAAACTATATTGGTAAGTTTTCAACACCCTGAATCTCTGAAATTATAATTTTTTCTCTGAAAAATTGTGGGACTCTTTAGAATAAGTTATGATGACTCTCCATCAGTTTAGGTACTATTAATACTACGTAATATGATGCAAACTTTGAAAGAAAATCTACTAATGACTTGTTAAGCATATATAATGAGAGAAACCTTCCAGGAATTACAGGAATTACACAGATGTTTATTTTTCAATGGTGCTCCATGGAAGCATATGATGAATGTGACCTGGATTTCAATAAATGTCCCTCAATATCTACATTTACTTCCATTCTTTTACAAGCACAAATACTTATTCAATTTCTCAGAATATGATCTACTTTTTAAAATAAAGGTTAAAAGTGCTAATAGTGTTATTTTCATCAACAGAAAGAGGATTTGTTTGAGTTTAATTTTCCTTAACCTTTAAATTCTTTCTTTCATTTTACCTTTCTTCACTGTTTCCTTTCATCCTTTCTTCCCTTTCTCATTTTGGGAATCCCTCATTCCTGCCATTTGAGTGTCAGATCTGCATAAACAGTAGTATACTGGGCACTTTCAAGGATACCAGATTGAAGCAATAATTACAAAGTTGCCAATCTTTATTGTAATATCCATCACAGAGCACTTTATTCTCTCAAAAGAACATCCTTTCACTAACTCAATATGTCTCACAAACTTTAATTGTTTTTCTTGACTGACTTCTGAGTCACATTTTCCTGCATCTTCTCTTTTATGGCCTCTCTACCATTACAGAATTATTTTTACCGCCTAGCTCTCCTGGATCATGTGTTTGAGGCATTCCTCCAAAGAAATTTGGTCCAGGGCTCCTTGATGTATCAGTAATTCCCATAGGGAATTAGACACTACTTAGGCACCACCTCATAGCCTCCTAGCTTCACCTGTCTCCAGAATCCTGAGTCAGTTGTTTCTCCCAGTCATCGTTCCAGCAACCAGCACTGCCTAAGATCAGACTGACTTCACTTGGAATCCCAACCCATGGTTAAGATAATGACCATGACTGAGACTTTGGGCTTCACCAATGCCACTGTAGACTGAGATGCTGAATTCCCACCTGGCTTCTGCATAGACTCAACTCTGAAAGGCATTTTGTATGCACCACCTCTTGGGAGTGAGTCATTGATCTACAAGAAAATAGTAAACAAGGGGTCAAGTTTTCTCTCTCCAACTTTGAGACCTACCAACCTGAGATTAGCAATGGTTTGTTGGGATTTGGAAGGCCATCCTACAAAATATAGCTTTGCTTGAGGGAGAGCAGAATTCAGCACCATTAGGTACTATATATTTGCTATCTCTCCTTTTTTTCATTTCCATTTTCTTCTGTCCTGGTTCTACAGATTTTTTCCTACTGATAAATAACAAAATAGTTTGCTAGTTTCTGCTTTGAACTCTACTTTCTGGGGAACTCAGTTGGGGCAAACATTCTCTCTTATGAGACTTCCATGATCTCATATTCATTCACTAAACACCGTTTATAACAGCTCTGCCCATGGTCTACTGAAACATGGAAAAGAGGCCCGAGGCTTGTATACCAAAGATATGGTTCTCCTTTTAGAGTGAAACCAAGGAAATCGTTCTTGATCACATATTTGATCCCTGGAATAGACATATATATTACATATATTTATTTATATATATATGTATATATACACGCACATATATATAATGCTAAATTCTAAATGAAGACACTTAATGGCAGGCTACAATTCCCCCATGGAATTCTTGATATAGAGAGTATCTTCAATAGATATTTCAGTATCCATTTGATCTCTTAACTCTGATAAAAACTTCTTAGACTATTACTATCTGTACCAACTAATCTCTCTCTTTTTTAAATGAGATACCTATTTAGGTGCAAGTTTAACTTAGGAAGCTCTTACATATTTATTTATATATGCACACACATGCACACTAGTATATCTATATTTATATGGATATACATATATACATTTTTTTTTCACTCATTTAAGAGGGTTTTTGACCTTTACGATATGCCAAGCACTCTTCTAGGCATTGAATATTCAGTACTGAATGAAAAAGGCATATTTTATATTCTTATTGAATTTGTAGTCTAGTATAAAAGAAGGCCCTTTACCCAAGAAAAATAAAAAAAGAATTTAAGATCTCTACAAGTTTAAGGTCTTTATCTCACAGCATTATAATTTTTCTTTTTGGTTTTATTCTCCAGCTGTATCTCATGTAAACATTACTAACAGATCTTTCACAGGATTATTTGAAAACAAAACAAGGAAACCAAGCAGATTTACCATATCTAGGAACATTAGAACAACCCTCAGGGAGAAATAGAATTGTGTCTAATCCACCACACATCTGGGAAAGGGAAATAAGGTTGAATTCATAATTCACTTGTACCACAGGACTAGTCTAACAATACAAAAATGGATAGTAATAAGGTATGACACTACAGAGATTGGGAGATAAGGTAAATGTAGCCTAGAACCTTTTCAACCCTAGTTAATGAGAATCCCCAAACACCACCAGACAACTTAATAGACCTAGCCATTACTGGAACATTTTGCCTTCTAGGCAGCTTCCTATTCTTCTTCCATTAATTCAAAACTTCAAAAGCACCAAGCTACATTTCATTCACAAATTGGATGAGATGTTAAATTAGGGAGATGGCATCTGAATCACTCAAGGTTGTTAGGCTTGTCGCAGTCAATATAAGCCAAAACTCTCTCACATGTGCGGGGCTGCTCTACTCACAAAATGCGGGAGGGCTTCTACCTACACATACATCCTGACAAGGTTTGCCCAGGGAGAGTCAGCCTCAGTAAAGATACAGGTAGCTGATGGCACTTATTTGAAAGTAAAATAATGGTAGAGAGAAAGAACACAAGCACAGCACGCATTTCTCAGGCATTTCTAATCACTTAACACACTCACATCTATACCTTGAAATCAAAGGCCCTCCTTTATTATGATAGATATATTTAAAAAAATAATTTTAGGTAAACGAGAAAGATGACAAACTTTTAAAAACTCACTTCACTTTATCATTTATTTAATAAAATAAATCAATTTTTACAATTTACATATGCTTTGACAAATTTTTTAAGCCCAAAATATTTAGTATAGTTTCTCCCCTACAAAATAGTGATCCTTATATTTTAATGTTAAAAAAATCAAAGTGATATATGAAACAAAATGGGGACATATAGGTGCTATCATTGTCAATCAAATTGCTCTAATTAAACAGCATTTAAATAATAAATGATTTAAAGGATAAACATGTATTTTTATTTATAAATGGTGTATGTGTATGTGAGCACTTGTGTGCATGCATGCACAGGCATTTAATTTTATAACTATGTCTTCAAATGCTAGCACAGGGATTTGATTGACTTAAGCAACTGCAAATGTGAACTCAAAAGTGGGTATAAAAACGAATCTCTTTTTGGTTACAGGCTACTATGGAGCATCAATAATTGCATTTTTGCATTAAATGCATTTAAAGACTATTGCTTTCAAGAGACAGCATTAAAGGGGAAAGATTTCACCTCATTTGGAAGTAACCAGAGATATAAATTTAGGAAAATAGTGAGCCACTCTTACATCCAGAACTGGAGTATCAGTGGATAAAGAGTTTATCATGATTTTGACTCTATCAAAAATGGATCCCTGACTTAGATGAACATAAAGTCCCTGCTTTTCATACTCAATTTGCTGCAAGATATAGAGGAGTTATTGCACTTTAAAAGATCAAAATAAAACAGACTAAGTTTCTTGTGCTTTTTTGCAATGATCAACATTCAGAATTCACGTTTCCCTCCTCTACCCTGTCAGACACAGCTCAGGGTAGGCTCCCAGGGGAGACAATGCAAGAGCTGTGTGGAAGTCTGCTTGACACTGATGCTAGTCTTCTGAGCAAGAGGAGAGAGAGGAGAGACAAAGAGAGAGAGAAGGAGAGACAAAGAGAGAGAGAGAGAAAGAGAAAGGAGGGGAGAGAGAGAGAAAGAGAGAGAAAGAGGAGGGAAATACAGGAAGAGAAAGACTTCTCTTTCTCTTCAGATAGAATAATCTTCAGATAGAGAGAAAACTAGACATCCATGTCCAAAAGCATGAACCATTCAGTCAATCGGACATTGTACCAAATATAAGGAATGATTATAAGAGGGATTAAGAAACATGGCAAAAGTACAAATTTAAGTAAAGACTTAAAGGAGGTTGATGGGGACAGTCAAAGAGATTATGATGATGGGCTCAGCAAGCCCTTAACTCTCCACAAAGCTGAAGAGAGAAGAAAAATCGGCTTAGCCCCATATTTAGGAATAAAATTTGGAAGCAAGCATTAAACTATTATTCTATTACTTTATTACCATTTCAATACAAGACCCACAAATGACAAACCTAGGGTTTGGAATATAGACTGGATATGTTCTTTAAAGAGTTGCTTTAATTATTTAGGAGAATGAATAGGGTGCATCTATCAAACCGATATTTATTTAGCATTTACTATGTCCTAGGCACTCTTCTAGGTGTTTGGAAGACATGAGGGAACCAAACAAAAGGCTCTGTCTTTTGACTTTTATATTTTAGCAAAAGAGAAAAAATAACAGTGAACATAATAAATATGTTGTGTAGTATATTAGAAGGTGATGCGTGCTAATACTTTTAAGGAGCATTTTACAGTCAGAGTCTACCTTAATTACTCTCTCCTTGTCAGCTACTGTTACTAGCTTTGGTTTCTGAGACACCAAACAGAGCTGTAACTCCAAACTCCTCTCTCCTGAGGCAGTCACTCAAAACAATTGCAGCTGGGTATCGAACATGCTGGTAGGTGTTGTGGCAGACCTACAGAATCACATTACTAATTTTGAGGCCTCACTTTGACAATTATCTCTCTCCTTCACTTCCTTCTTCTAGACCTTTAGAATTTCTCCAAACCCCAGGGACTCACTGGCTTCATAATCTGCACTACTGGGAGCTGAGTGCTGGTTAATTGAGGATGATGATGAGGAGAAGGAGGAGAAGGAGTGACTCGCTATTATCTAATACCATTGCTGGGTCTTGAAGGCGAGGAAGACTAGGTGGCTGACAGAGGTTTAGAAAGACGGAGCACCATGACTCAAACTGGCAGGACCTCAGTGACCTGCCTTCCTATCCAATGTCTACTCGTGGCCAGAATAATTAAAACCCAGGAGAGAGCCAGCAGGATGGATAATAGGACTTGGTAATGACCCTCTTTGTTTCAACAAATTCATATTGCAGTTCCTGAATTTTAAAAAGTGCTGTGCAAATCGATTTGTTGGCTGATAAAAAGTGAATAGTAATTAGCTTGTAATAAAATAGGCCATTTCCATGCTTGCTGGTGTGATGGGGTGGGGGCAGAGTAATAGGATTTCTGAATCCAAACCCATTCAAGTAAAGCTTCTCTAGACCACTTTAGCACAGTTACTAAAGCTAACTTCATCAGAATAGCCAGAACCCCATATTTTACCTCTGATATTCAGTCTTTGCTATAAAAGTTTTTCTTCCCAATCTTTCTTATTTACCATCCCATAGAGCACCACATTAGGTCACTAACCCATCAGAGTAAATTTGCTTGTTCTATCTCTTTCCTTCATAATCAGGAAGTCTCACAGAGGTCTGCTTTGGAGTAAAAACAAGCTTGTAGGATAGAGCAGGGGAATACAGCTAATAACAATGATAATAAGAGCTACAAATTTTTAGCTTTTCCCATTAGCCAAGCATTGTAATAATTCCTAAACAGATATTATCTGGTTAAGTTTCACAATGACCTTCTAAATACAGCATATATTATGCCAATTTTGCAGATTAAAGAAAAAAACGAGGTTCAAAGAATCAAGAAACTATTTCAAAGTTCTATAGATAACTAGTGCAAGAGCTAGAGTTAGAACCCAGAGCAGACTGATAGATACCCAGCAGATTGATAGAACCCAGATAGAACGTAGGCCATGCTACTTCTACAATAGTGTGCTGCGATATCTTCGTAATAAAGAAGCCGATGAATTCAAAGTGAACGGACCTAAATTTGAGTAAGGCTTCAGAAAGGATTGTGAAGAACAACAGAAACTAGTGGGGTTCTATCATTTGAACCTTCATAAAGATGGAAAGATTTATAAAGGGTGACTAGCCACGCACTCTGAAGAAAGAACAATAGATATGCCATTAAATAATTCTCTTAAACATGAGTACGTTTTATAAATTGTGACTGTAATGCATCAGGGCTGCTGCCGTGACCCACTGGGATCTAAGACATTGGCAGCAGTTCCTAAGGAAAAAATACTGTGCAAACATAGTTGTGTCCAGGAGATGTGGCAGTGACCAGTGAAATTCATGTAGCTTAGCAATATACATAGAATTCAAAGTGGAAGGCTGGCGCCAAGTAGGCATGCTAGAAAATAGTGAAAGTTACAATAGTCCTTCTAGAAACCATGGAGTTCTGCAAAGTGATAGCCGAATGCTCAGCAGTGGTGGTATGGCCTTGAAGACACAAATAACTAACTGGTAGTTGAGAGACTTGTTTGTGAGCACAGGTGGGTACTGTAGTGGACGTCCAGTAGTGATACCATTAATGTGATTGCATTTGCAGTGACAGGCTTGTGAGAGAAGTGGAAGAGAGATTGAGCAAGATTCACACAGTAAACAACACCAGATTCTGATACCTGTATACAAAAGGCAGTTTTTGTCAGGAAAATGGGATACTTGATTGACCTGAACACTGTTAAATGTTGTCTCTTTTACTCTACTTTTATCTCTGGCTAACCTATTCTGCTATAAGCATTGTTTCTTGGGATATATTATCTTTTCCAGTCACTCTGTGATCACTGGCTTTGGTGATTTGCGTATTTCTGCTCTGATTATTTTGTAATATACTTATGATATATGTCAAGGGGACAGCATGATTTTCAAGTTTGTACACAGCAAACTCCACAGCCAGTATATAACTTTGTTGCAGTTTCTCCTACATGAAGGAGAAATTTATGTGACATCATCTGAAGAGCACTGGAGAGTCTTCATACTTAGTTTCCAGAACAGCTCCCTTAGATGGTATTCTGCATCATGAAAAGACCTCATTCATTTAGCACGGCTAGTCCCCACTGAGACAGAGATTTATCCTCTTTTGCCCTCTGCCTATGAACCTCCACAATCTGCATTGGTAGAAGACGCACATGATTTTCTTAAGGAGAGACAACACCCACACTGTGAATAGTAGTTTGACTCAGAGGTGATTTGATAGAAAGGTGACTCATCTTCCTTTGACTTCAGAGTTCAGTTTCTGGATCTCCTGTTTTAAATTGGTCAGGTGCAGAAACTGAGCTGTAAGTCAGCTCACTCACTGTGAGAAAAGACTAAGACCATCTCAAAGCACTTAGCACAGTGGTAGGCACGCGCTACCTTTGAAATAAGTGCCTGTCAGTAAGCTGACTTGGAAAAGGGCTCTAACACAATTCCTGCTTACATGACTTCTTGGTATAAGAAGAACATAATAACATTTTATATACATGTGACATTTTGGAACCTCATGAGTATTTTCAGATAAAACCACCTTCATTATTCAGAACTGTGTGTGATATAATAGGACAGGTATTATTAGTTTACCTTTATAGGAAAAGAGAAACAAGAGCTCTTGTTTTTTCTTTTTTTTTTTTTTTACCCAATATGACAAAAATGATAACTCTAGTTATCTAGCCAACACAATGGATTGCATGTAGTTTTGGTTCATTTCAGTTTTTTAAATTTTGCCACATTCTCTTTTTTTTAGACTTTCCTGGTTCTAACAGCAAGTCTGAAATCCTCGAAAATACAGTAAAGTTTTTTTCTTTTTTTTTAATGGGGAGATTACAGCGAAGTCTCTAAAGAAACAGGTAGAAATATTTAATATAGATAATTATGCAAACAAGGTTTTTATATCCTAAGTTTTAATAAAATTAGGTTTAACAAAATTCTCTAGGGATCAAGCCCTAAGGAGTTTATCAAGATGAGCATTCAACTGAGGAAAATTGAGCTTAAGGCTAAATTGATTTAGGGTAAGAAAATGCAATGCCTATCAGGGATCTATTGGAAAGAGATGGACTTATTTTTAGAAAAAAAAAATAAAACATCTGCACACATTTGAAAAAGTTCAAGTTTTTTTTTAACCTGGGGATAATCTTCAACTCTGCTAATCAAATGAGCCAGCTTGCAGCCTGAGTGAGTGAAGCGAGAGAGAGGAAAATGTGTATCTATTTATTTGGCCTAGGAATATTTTCGACCGAGGATTCACGCGTAAGAGAAATGTTCGGATGGAATCCAGGTCAAATATGCGGTGATGAGGTCACATATATGTTTGTGTGTCTCCTTTTGTAGAGACATACTTGGAAAAAAAGCAGACTACTTTATATTGGTAAAGTCATGCATTGCTTAACAATGAGGATACGTTCTGAGAAATTTGTCATTGGTGATTTTGTAATTGTGAGAGTATCATAAAGTGTACTTACACAAGCCTACGTGGTATAACCTACTACACACCTAGGCTACATGGTACAGCCTATGGATCCTAGGCTACAAACTGATGCAGCATATTACTGTATTGAATACTGGAAGAAATTGTGACACAATGGTAGGTATTTGTGTAGGTAAACGTATCTAAACACAGAAAAGTTACAGTACAAATATGGTCTAACATATTTTTAAAAAATGACATACCGGGCTGGGTGCAGTGACTCACACTTATAATCCTGGCACTTTGGGAGGCCGAGGCAGGTGGATCACTTGAGGTCAGGAGTTTGAGACCAGCCTGGCCAACATAGTGAAACCCTGTCTTTACTAAAAATACAACAAATTAGCTGGGTGTGGTGGCAGGTGCCTATAATCCCAGCTACTTAGGAGGCTGAGGCAGGAGAATTGCTTGAACCCGGGAGATGGACGCTGCAATGAGCTAAGATCACGCCACTGCACTCCAGCCTGGGTGATAGTGCAAGACTCCATCTCAAAAAAAAAAAAAAAAAAAAAGAAAGAAAGAAGAAGAAGATACACCTGACCTGTATAGGGCACTTACCATGAATGTAACTTGCATTACTGAAAGTTGTTCTGGGTGAGTCACTGAGTGAGTGGTGAGTGAATGTGAAGGCCTAGGACATTACTGTACACAACTATAGGCTTTATAAACACAGTACATTTAGGCTACATAAAATTTATAAAAAGCTACTTTTCTTTCTTCCATCATATTAACCTTAGCTTACTATACCTATTTTACTTGATAAACTTAAATTGATTTTTTAACTTTGACTGTTTTGTAATAACACAGCTTAAAACACAAACGCACTGCACAGTATTCAAAAATATTTTTTCTTTATATCCTTGTCCCATACTCTATTTTCTATTCTTAATTTTTTTAACTTGTTAAACTTTTATGTTAAAAACTAAGACACAAACACACACAATAGTCTAGGTCTACACGGGGTCGGGATCATCAATATCACTGTCTGACACCTCCACATTTTGTTCTACTCGAAGGACTTCAGGGGCAGCAACATGCACGGAGCTTTCATCTCCTATGACAACAATGCTTTCTTCTGAAACACCTCCTGAAGGACCTTCCTAAAGCTGTTTTACAGTTAACTTTTTAAAAATATAAGAATTACACTCTAAGAGAACAAAAAAATTATAGTAAATCCATAAATGAGTAACAGTCATTTATCATTATCAATATTATATACTGTACATAATTGTATGTGCTAGATTTTTATATGACCAGCAGTGCATTAGATTTGCTTACACCAGCACCACCACAAACACATGCATAATATGTTGTACTATGTTGCTAAGATGGCTCAGACATTAGTAGGCATAGCAAGTTTTCAGCTCTGTTACAATCTGTTGGGATCACAGCCATATAATAATAATATATCATTAGATGATGTATACAAACACATGGCTGTATTTATTACTAAGGAAGAAGTAAAATCTCCTTTCTGGCAGATCATCAAAATCTCAACAATTTCATGCAAAATTGTGTATATGCAAATTTTTCTATTAGGTTGGTGCAAAAGTAATTGTGGTTTTTGCCATTAAAAGTAAAACCGCAATTACTTTTGCACCAGCCTAATAGTTCTCTAACATGTCACCAACCAGTACTTTAACCTTGAGTGATGATATTTAAATGAATAAACTATAAATTCTGTTAGGCTTTTCTGATCTTACATGCAAGATATTAGGAAAATATATTGTGGATCACCTATTAATATCACCACAAAAAATAAATAAAAACTAAATAGACAAGTTATTATCTTGTTACAGTGAGTTATTAAATATAAGTCTTATATTACAAAAAAAATCCTTCATTATTTCTCATTACCTCCAATATGGACACCAACTTTCATAGCACGGTATTGCTTTACTCCGTATGATTTCTCTTTCTTCTGATTTTCCAGCTTTATTCCCTGTTGCTTCTCAACTTGCACTAAATTGCTTATTATACTAAACTACTTTCAATTCAATAAACAAGACTAGCTATTTGAATAAGCCATTTTGGGGGATAGGCTTATATCAATGTTCATACATCCTTTCTTTTTTCTTTCATTAGTATGGAGATTCTGTTCAAGATTTCCTTCAAGATTCAGTTTAACCTCACCTAGCAGACTTCCTTCGATTGGGATAGACTGGATGCGTGTCTTCTTCTCTTTGCCACAGGGCACCGTGCACCATAGGATAGCCCACTATATGGTATTCATATTCGATCTCCACTTCATTATAAACTTCTTGAGGACAAATGTGTTGTTTTATTCTCAGAATTCCAGCCCTAGAACTAAATCCAGCTTAAATGATACTCGATAGAAGTTTGTCATGTGAAAGAATACACGTGATTGGAAGACACAGAGCCAACTAGAAAGAGAATTCTGCCCTAAATGTAGTTTCAGAAGTGAGGCCTCTGACTGAGACCTATGTGAGAAGGAGGAAGAGGAGAAAGAGGAGGAGAAGGAGGAGGAGGATGCAGAAGAACAACAACAACAACAAGAGGAGAATGAGGAGAGAGGAAGAAGAAGCAAAAGAAGAGAAAGAAGAAGCAGAAGAAGAAAAAGAAGGGGAAGAAGGAGAAGGAGAAGGAGGAGGAGAAGAAGAATAAGAAGAAGAAGAAGAAGAAGAGGAACAGCAGCAGCAGAAGCAGCAGGAAACATAGCAAAAGTAAAGTATATTTAACATAATGTGATTTTATTCTATAAATAAATGTATTCGGGGAAAAGGAAGTAAAGCTTACCTACATGTGGCTGAAGTGAATAAATGGTCTAATCTTTCCCTAGAACATATACAAAGAGAAATTACAGGTGAATTAAAAACCTTATTTAGAAATCTGATGTTTCTTAATAATAAAAATGTGATATAGTTTTTGTAGTTTTAAATTTGTCCATATATCCGTTTGATGCCAATAGAGCCCATTGAAATTAGCATGTTTCAATTTTCATTTAACAGATGTCAAAGTTGATGTAACAAAAAGTTTATTTCTTTACAGAGCTATCTACGCAATTAATGGTGAAAAAAAGAGCCTGCCCATCTGACTATGACACCAAATATATGCTCTTTCTATTGTTTCCAGAGCCTTTCCTAGGAGGTGAGTTCCAGGCACCTCAAAGACAAATAATTTATTTCATCAAAAAAAAAAAAGAAAAGTAGGCCACCAAGTCAAAAGTCAGGCTTCAGCCCTCCTTAATCTCATCTGGATTCTTAAAAGATTGAATTAGAAAATTTTCATTCTATTTTAATTAAATTGAGTTAGCACTTCTTGAAGTCAAAGATCTGTAACTATAAGAAACAAAAACTCTTCCCAAAAGACAGCAAAGACAAGGACCCAGGAAAAGGAATTCAGGTGAATATGTTCCAGCATCAGTGTGTTCGAACTGTCAGCGGAAGGCACAGTTCAAACATCTTTGACATTTCCTCTTTGTTGTTTCTAATAGTTTCCACTAAAGTTTCCTAAGTGCTGGTTGTGATAGCAAAAGGACTCATTCAATGTTTACATTTTGGTTTGTTTTTTTGTACGTTTTAGTAGTTGGCCTTAGGCAAAATAAACGTAATAGTAATACAGGCTTCTTTGGCCATGAGGTGGAGCTCAAGATTCCTTTCGTCAAGGCTTTGATGAGTTCAAGGACAATAGGTGGTGGGAGAAGAGTGAGGACATTGAGCTGGAGCTGTGAAGCTCACAGGGGTTGCCTCCTGCCTGAGAGTGGGCTGAGAGTGTTTTGCTCTGGCATCAAGGCAAGTGATTTTTCCCATTATTTTTCTTTTTATTGTGCTCTTTCTTTTGTTTTTCTTTCTATACCACTGCAGTGCCAAAATCTTGAAGGCTATAGTCTAATGCGCTAACCATCTACCTCAAAGAACCCTGAGGCACTGGGTAAATAATTCTTGAAACTCATCTCACATCTTCTGAATTGGCTTTTCTGATATTTAAGTCCTGATAAAATGTATTTTACACAGCACATTCCCTTCTCCATGGCCAATACATCTGATTTACTATTAAGTTTAAGAAATACTTAAACTCCAAGAGAGGCAAATTAGCAGCTACATGACTTTTAAGCAAGAGCTTTGTGACTTAATGTGGCCTAGTCCAGTTCTCAAGAGACCACTTAGATGTTTGGGGCCAAAACCCCCAGCTAGTTAGGATTTCCTTTGCCTCACTTCTAGGCATTTATCTCCCTCAGGGACTTAATGGTTCTTGCCATAATGAGTAGTTGATTGATCATTAAAAAATCCTGGGGCCCTTCCCCTGAATCATTCCACTGCTGCTAATTCTGAAAGCCACCTCTCACTCTTTTTTCTATCACAGAAGAGATTTGTGAATCAAGAATAACATATTTGGGATTAATTCATGTGGCTCAAACAGGTCCAGCTTCATTCAGCTAATTTGATGACCTTTGAAATGTAATCTACCTCAGTAAGATGTCAAAATGCGGCCAGGTGTGTTGGCTCGCGCCTGTAATCCCAGCACTTTGGGAGGCTGAGGTGGGTGGATCACCTCAGGTCAGGAGCTTGAGACCAGCCTGGTCAACATGGTGAAACCCCATCTCTACTAAAAATAAAAGAAATTAGCTGAGCATGGTGACAGGAACCTGTAATCCCAGCTACTCGGCAGGCTGAGGCTGGAGAATCGCTCGAGCCCGGGCGGCAGAGGTTGCAGTGAGCTGAGATCGCGCCATTGCACTTCAGCCTGGGCAAGGAGAGTGAAACTCCATCTCAAAAAAAAAAAAAAAAAAAAAGGAAGTCAAAATGCACCTGAACACAAGGATGACAGGTTTAATATTCCTCAAGGAGTAGGCTGTAAATCATGTTAAGAGAAGGCATGTACTTTTTGCATAGGATTATATGTGCTTCCAGGAGGGAAAACTGAACACTACTCATTCATGTGCGGCACTGTTAAGAAAATTAACTTCCAAAGTGGCTTCATCTGAAGCCAAATTGGATTTGAACAGTCAACTTTGTTTATTGAGACCCACTGATATTATACTTCAAATGAAGTCTCTAAAATCACTACAAAACTTAAGATGAGATCAATAGTTTCAAGGGAGTAATATTTGGAGTTTTTCAAGGGCTAAAGGAAAACAAACAAAAAAATAATGTAGTAGAAAAGATACAAAGATGTTGAGATCAAGGAAGCAATCACATGATCATGCTCCTTCTGATGTTTGAAACTGTCAGACTTCCCACTCTACCTTTCTTCATGTGGTTTAATGAAACAAATAAAGCAAAAGCACAGCTCCCTGATCCTCAGTCCTGCAACATCTACTTGACCTACCATATTAAAATCAGCAAGATCCTCCGCTGTCATTCATATTTTCAGTCTGGGCAGGACTGAATTCAAGCTATCTGAAGGCTTGCTGATTCGTAAGTGGTTATGGCCAAGATAGATCTCAAGGGACAGAGGCTCTTCTTTTAGGTTTTCCAAGTTGTCAGAAACCATAAATATTAGAAACCGTAAGACCAGTCCTCATAGTTCTGCTTTCCAAGAGAGCATTAGTTTCAAACTTCAGAATGCCTGAGGCTCTCCTGGAGGACTTGTTAAAACACAGATTGCTGGGCCCCATGCCCAGAGTTTCTAATTCCGTAGGGGCCAGAGAATTGCATTTCTTGCAAGTTTCCAGCTTCTTCTGCTGCTGGTCTGGGAACCACACTTTGAGAGTCTCTGTAATAGGGTAACTAGGAAGACATCCTGCAAAACAAAAGGCGGAGGTTCTGACACACCATTCCCAATAAGGAAGCTCACTGTCAAAGGCGTTTTTGTTGATGTTTATGAGCACATACAACTATCTTTAATAATATTTTAATTTATTATTTCTTATTTTATGCTTGGCATTGTTCCAAGGAGGACATTACTGGTTCCATTTCCTTTGATCAATACACCAATCCTATAAAGTATGCACTAATACTTTTTACATTTGAGAAAATTGAGGTACAAAAAGTATATTTATCTTCCCCAATGTTACACAGTTACTAAAAGAGAAAATCAGAGTATGAGCCCAAATCCCTGTCACTATAAATGATATCTGTGGTATAATTCATAGTAAGCACTGTGTGGTACTTACTTTCAGGAGAACCATATTCCTAATCCTGTACATGACAGAACAACTCATGTGAACTTGCACCAGAAATGTGATTCCAAATCTGAGCTCTACCACCTTATGCCATGTTACCTTCAAGATATTGTTATCTCTGCGTTAGTGTCCTTAAAAAATCACAATAAAATATGTTGAAATTAAAACATGTTAAGCATTTAGAAAAAATAATTTTTAAAATGATATCTACTTATAATCCTATTAAGGTACCCTTACAATAACAATCTAATCGACCAGTGGATGGGACATGCATTGTGCTGGTTATCAGGAGATCAAAGTTCTCATCATGACCCAGCCATGAACCAATTTTGAATACTCGGCGTGACAAAGCACTTTTAGTTTTTTCATTAGTGATATGAGCATAGGTGGCACTTACACAACTACTACTATATGATTTCTTTGAAAATAAATGTCTATGTAGTATAAACATATATATTTACATATGTATATATTTTAAATGCCATATATATTTATGTGCATATATGTACACCTGTGTAATTTGTATATTTGCACGTGTTTTAAATTAAATGTTTTTTACAGTATCATTCCTCTGAAAAGGTCAGATATTGCCAAAATGTAACTCCACTTGCAATTCTAGGGCTTCTAATATAATTTTAATTTTTTTTTTAGACAGAATCTTGCTCTGTCACCCCAGCTGGAGGGCTGGAGTGCTATGGCGTGATCTCAGTTCACTGCAGCCTCTGCCTCCCGGGTTCAAGTGATTCTCCTGCCTCAGCTTCCCGAGTAGTTGGGATTACAGGTACGCACAACCACGTCTGGCTAATTTTTGTAGTTTTAGTAGAGACGGGGTTTCACCATGTCTTCCAGGCTGTTCTCGAAATCCTGACCTCAAGTGATTCGCCTGCATCAGCATCCCAAAGTGCTTGGGTTACAGGCGTGAGCTACCGTGCCCGGCCTAATTTGGATGTTTTAATTAAATTTGTTTATCCTTCCTGAAAAGACCAAAGCACTGGACAGGAGTCATTCATCGAACACAGGGCTACTGCACATGGACAGGCCCCCACTTCCATTTCCTACAAACTCATTCAATATTTGTGTTGTGATATTTGTGTTAATTAATAACATCAATATTTGTGTTAATTTGTGTTAATTGCTCTAAGAGCTACTTCAGGAATATACCAGGAAAGCTGAAGGAAGCCACAGACCCTTTATTTTATTAAGCTTGTAGAAACTCTATATGATTTTCCCTGTTTTAGTTTTCTTCATCCTTTAGTCCTTTCTCCTGAGCTTTGTCATGAGGTTGGTTCTCCTTTAGCACCCTTTCATGCTGCTGTCTTTCCACTGGCAAATAACAATTGAGCTCCCTCTTCTCTATTATGTGAAATAAAATTATTTTATGTTTGTAGCAGAGGTAATTCTAAAGGCTTCTTCATTCCCAATTCTTTTTTCACAAGCAACAGAGGTGTGCTGTGTCTCCCAGCTTCCCTTAACATTAGGTGTTTGCATATAACTGAGCTCTGGGTAGTGGAATGTGAGTGGAGGTGCTGAATGCCTCTTCCAGGCCTAAATCCTAGGACCCCCTTCCCATTACCTTCGAGCTTTCTCTCCTAACTTACCTACTACCAAATACAGAGAAGCAAGTGTAGACTTGATCAAGATGTTGTAGGCCTAGCACATGGTGAAGCTGCTGGATGAAAGAAACCTGGGTTCCTGAAGGTCTAAGTGGAGTAATAACTATCTCCCCAGTGGCTGACCCGCTGCTGACTGACCCAGGAGTGAAAATTAAACTTTTTTTTTTTAGGCATGTAAATTAGAGAATTTGCCTAAACTAATTAACAGAGTGTGTTTTCCTTGGCTCTTTCTTAACTATTTCAACATACCTATCTATGAACTTTCTTGGACATTTCTACATAATCAATCTCCTTCTAAAGATAAGGGTGGTTTCTCCTTGGCTCCTATAGCAATGACATGAATTATCACACCAGTCTCTGATGTTGTTTCTTCCAGATGGAATAATTCCCTCCCTCTCTGCATTCCACATGGCTTCCATCACTAAGAAATTAATTCAATGCAGCTCTCTTCTATGAAAACTCATACTACTTAAACACAGGTGAATCTGTTACTCACTTAGCTTATGCATTTAGTTAGTTTTTTTCCTCACCAAATATAAAGTATCAGTTGTGTGCTAAGTTGTAAGCAAAATCAGTAAGACCAATGACTGATATCAGCAAGCTCACCATACTGTGGCTCAAATAAGGAAATGAATAAAAAGTTAAAATGGTTTTGATATGGATGTCCATGCACTGCTTTTATAAAAGGACATAAGATGTGTCCTAATTTACTCACAGAATGCTGTTGAGTGGCATGTCACTTTGGCTGAGAAGCTAAGTCTTGACGTATAAGTAAATATTAGCCAGATAATATGCAGGAGAAACGAAAGGTATCCCAGGTCAAGAGAACAGCATATACAAAGGCCCTGGGATGACAGGGCGCAATTACTAAGAAAATACAGTACTGTGAGAAGACTGAAGTGTCAGGATGTGCCTGGATAGCAAACTTGTCATTAAGCAATAAGTTCAATTTTTCAGAAACCGTGCCAGAATCTGGAGATATAAAAATAAATAAAACCAGATTTCTTCTATGATCTTATTTATAACCTAACTAGAGAGAGAGAGAAAAAAATCACAGTAGAATGTGGAAATACAATAACCATTTTACTTTGTTTTATTTTGCTTTATTTACATTTAGTGCAGAGAGGACTTAGAGGAGGCAGGAGTAGAAGGAAGGCAGGGTTAGAAAAAGCATCAGGGAGAGTGGAGGAAAAAAATGGCAGATAGGAGGCGGGGCTAAGTTGCAGCTCCCACTTAGACAGAGAGAGCAGTGTGTGGAGACTCACATCATAAACTTTTGCTCTAAGAGCTACTTCAGGAATATACCAGGAAAGCTGAAGGAAGCCACAGACCCTTTAAAGGAAGCGAATTGCTCCTGCAGGACCTGGGAGACAGCCCAAATATTGTGATTGTCCAAACTGTGAAAGTGGAAAGGGGAATCATCCACCCCCCAAAACACACACCCTCACTGGGGAACCTGAAAGTCTAGATCATGGGAGAAGGATTTGACCTTACCTGGAGCAGAGACAGTTTAGAGAGTCAAGTGAAATACAAGGGTAGAGGAAGCAATGGGAAAAGACCTGCAGGCTCTCTGGGTCCCCAGGGAAACTATTTCTGACTTGTCTCACAGGGGTCTTTGGGAAGGGCTGCCAGGGGAACTGGGAAAAGATCACAAGAAGAAGGAAACCTCCAGCTAAACTCTGTAACAATTCCAACTGAACACGAACTTTCCTGACCAGAACTTGGGGGAAGGAGTGAATCTGCTGTGCATACTCTACTGGCAGGGAAGCATGAAAGCCCTGCTTGCTTTCTCAGTCAGGAAGCTGGTAGCCTGGGGCAAGTTCTCAGCCCAGCTTGCCCACTGCCTAGAAACAAACTCGGTGCTGTTGGGATTGGGAGAAGGTGGGAGTGAGACCAGCCTTTTGGGTTGCTTGGGAGCTAGGTGAGGCCTGTAACTGATGGCTTTCCCTCACTTCCCTGACAACCTGCATGACACAGCAGCGGCAGCCATAATTCTTCCGGAAACATAACTCCATTGACCTAGGAACCACACTCCCATCCCCCACAGCAGCTGCAGCAAGCCCCACCGAAGAAGAGTCTGAGGGTCTGAGTTCAGAGACGCCTAATCCTGCCCCCACCTGATGGTCTTTTCTTATCCACCCGGGTAGCTGAAGACAAAGGTTATCTCCTCCTGCGAGTTCTAGGGCCCTGCCCACCACCTGATCCTGCCCTATACTACCACAGCTGATGATCTCTTGAAAACACCACTTCCTGGCAGGAGGCCAACCAGCACAAAACTAGTTCATAAAACAATTACAACTAAGGACCTTCTCAGAGTCCATTTTACTCTCCTACCACCTCCATTGAAGCAGGTGCTGTATCCATGGCTGAGAGACCTGAAGATTGTTTATACCACAAGACTCTGTGCAGACACCCCCAGTACAAGCCCAAAGCTTGGTTGTCCTGCTGGGTGGCTAGATCCAGAAGAAAAATAACAACCACTGAAGTTTTGCTCTCAGGAAGCCACATTTCTAGGAAAAGGGTAAGAGTACTACATCAAGGGAACAAAATAATCTGAACAGCAGTCTTGAGCCCAGATCTTCCCTCTGACATTGCCTACCCAAATAAGAAGGAACCAGAAAAACAATTCTGGCAATATGACAAAACAAGGTTCTTTAACACCCCCCAAAAAATACACTAGCTCACTGGCAATGGATCCAAACCAAGAAGAAATCCCCGAATTGCCAGAAAAAAAAAATTCAGATTGATTATTAAACTAAAAAGGAGGCACTAGAGAAAGGTATAGTAAAACTTAAGGAAATAAAAAAATATAATAACGATACAACATGTGAGGGGAGAAATCTTCAGTGAAATAGATAGCGTAAATAAAAAACAATCACAGCTTCAGGAAATAAAGAACACACTTAGAGAAATGCAAAATGTACTGGAAAGTTAGATTTTTTTGACGTATAAATTTGGAAACTCCAGGTGTTAGGAGCATATATATTTAGGATTGTGATATTTTCCTGTAGGACAAGGTCTTTTGTCATTATATAATGTTCTTTTTTTTTTTTTTTTTTTTTTTTTTTTTTTTTTTTAACTGCTGTTGCTTCAAAGATTTTTTTTTTTTTGTCTGAAATAGAAACGAACAAGCAAAAGTAAGAACTCCAGAGCTTGAAGACAGGGTTTTTGAAGTAACCCAACCCAACAAAGACAAAGGAAAAAGAATAAAAACAATGAACAAAACCTCCAAGAAGGTTGGGATTATGTAAAATGACCAAACCTAAGAATAATTGGTGTTCCTGAGGAAGAAGATAAATCTTAAAGTTAGGAAAACGTATTTAGGGGAATAATTGAGGAAAACTTCTTCAGGCTTGCTAAAAGTCTAGACATCCAAATACAAGAAACTCAAAGAACACCTAAGAAATTAATCACAAAAAGATCATCACCTAGGAACATAGTTAGCAGGCTATCTAAAGTCAGGATGAAGGGGAAAGAATCTTAAGAGCTGTGAGGCAAAAGCACCAGGTAACCTATCAGATTAACAGCAGATTTCTCAGCAGAAACCCTACAAGCTAGAAGGGATTGAGGACCTATTTTCAGCCTTCTTTAGCAAAACAGTTAACAGGCAAAAATTTTGTATCCAGCAAAACTAAGCTTCTTAAATGAGGAAAGATACAGTCTTTGAACAAACAAGTGCTGAGAGAATTTGTCATTCACAAGCCAGCACCACAAGAATTACTAAAAAAAAAAAAAAAAAAGCTCTATATCTTTAAACAAATCCTGGAAACACGTCAAAACAGAACCTCTTTAAAGCATGAAATTCACAGGACCTACAAAACAAAAATACAATAAACAAGCAAGCAAACAAACAAACAAAACCCAGCATGGTATTTAGACAACAATAGCATGATGAATAGAATAGTACCTCAGATCTCAATACTAACTTTGAATGTAAAGGGCCTAAATGTTCCACTTGAAAGATACAGAATTGCAGAATGGATAAGAATTCACCAACCAACTATCTGTTGCCTTCAAGAGATTCATCTAACACGTAAGGACTTACATAAACTTAAGGTAAAGAAGTGGACAAAGACATTTGATGCAAATGAACACCAAAAGTGAGCAAGGATAGCTATTCTTATACCAGACAAAAAAATAATAATAATAAAAATAAAAGAATAAAAAATAATAATAATAAAAAAACACTTTGAAGGAGCAGCAGTTAAACAAGACAAAAACGAACATTATATAATGATAAAAGACCTTGTCCTGCAGGAAAATATCACAATCCTAAAAATACATGCGCCCAACCCTGGAGTTTCCAAATTTATAAAACAATTACTACTAGACCTAAGAAATGAGATAGACAGCAACACAATAATAGTGGGGTACTCTGATACTCCATTGACAGCACCAGCACTAAACAAGTCATCAATACAGAAAATCAACAAAAAAGCAAGGGATTTAAACTATACCATAGAAGAAATGGACTTTAACAGATATTTACAGAACGTTCTACCCAACCACTTCAGAATATACATTCTATCCAAGACAGATCATATGCTAGGCCACAAAACAAGTCTCAATAAATCTAATAAAATTGAAATTATATCAAGTACTCTCTCAGACCACAGTGGAACAAAATTGGAAGTCAATTCAAAAAGGAACTCTGAAAACCATGCAAATACAGGGAAATTAAATAACCTGCCCCTGAGTGATCGTTGGGTCAACAAGGAAATCAAGAAGGAAATTTGAAATTTTTTTGAACTGAAGGAAAATAGAGATGCAACCTATAAAAACCTCTTGGATACAGCAAAGGCAGTGCTAAGAGAGAAGTTCATAGCCTTAAATGCCTACATCGAAAAGTCTGAAGGAGCACAAATAGACAATCTAAGGTCACACGTAAAGGAACTAGAAAAACAAGAGCAAACCAAACCCAAATCCAGAAGAAGAAAGGAAATAACAAAGATCAGAACAGAACTAAGTTAAATCAAAACAAACAAACAAACAAACAAAAATACAAAAGATAAATGAAGCAAAAAGCTGGTTCTTTGAAAACATAAATAAAATTGATAAACCATTAGCACAGTTAACCAAGAAAAGAAGAGAGAAGATCCAAACAAGCTCCATTAGAAATGAAATGGGAGATATTATAACCAACATCACAGAAATGCAAAAGATCATTCAAGGCTACTATGAACACCTTTACACACATAAACTAGGAAACCTAGAGGAGATGGATTCCTGGAAAAATTCAACACTCCTAGCTTAAATCAGGAAGAATTAGAAACCCTGGACAGACCAATAAGAAGCAGCAAGATGGAAATGGTAATAAAAAAAAAATACCAACAAAATAAAGCCCAGGACTAGAGAGATTCACAGCTAAATTCTTTCAGACATTCAAAGAAGAATTGGTACCAATCCTATTGATACTATTCCACAAAATAGAGAATGAGGGAATCCTCTTGAAATCATTCTATGAAGCCAGTATCACCCTAATAACAAAACAAGGAAATTAGATAACAAAAAAAGAAAACTACAGACCAATATCCCTGATGAACATAGATGGAAAAACTGTTATCAAAATACTAACTAACTGAATCTAACAGCATAGCAAAAAGATAATCCACCATGATCAAGTGGGTTTTATACCAGAGATGCAGGGATGGTTTAACATACACAAGTCAATAAATGTGATACACCACATGAACAGAATTAAAAACAAAATCATGTGATCATCTCAATAGACACAGTAAAAACATTTGAAAGAATCCAGCATCCTTTTATGACTAAAACCCTCAGCAAAATCAGCATACAATAGACATACCTCAATGTAATACAAGCCATCTATGACAAACCCATAGCCAACATAATATTGAATGAGGAAAAGTTGGAAGCATTCCCTCTGAGAACTGGAAGAAGACAAAGATGCCCACTCTCAGCACTTCTATTTAATGCAGTACTGGAAGTCCTAGCCAGAGCAATTAGACAAGAGAAAGAATTAAAGAATATTCAATTTGGTATAGAGGAAGTCAAACTATTGCTGTTTGCTGATGATATGATTGCATACCTAGAAGACCCTAAAGACTCCTTCAGAATGCTCCTAGAAGTGATAAATAAATTCAGCAAAGTTTCAGCATATAAAATTATTGTACATAAATCAGCAGCTCTGCTATACACCAACAGCAGTCAAGGTGAGACTCAAATCAAGAACTCAACCACTTTTACAATAGCTACAAAAAAAACAAATACTTAGGAATATACCTAACCAATGAGGTGAAAGACCACTACAAGGAAAACTACAAAACACTGCTGAAAGAAATCACCGATGATACAAACAAATGGAAGTACATCCCACATTCATGGATGGGTGGAATCAATATTGTGAAAATGACGATACTGTCAAAAGCATTCTACAAATTCAATGCAATTACCACTAATATAACACCATCATTCTTCACAGAAATAGAAAAAAAAATCCTAAAATTCATATGGAACACAAAAGAGCCTACATAGCCAAAGCAAGATTAAGCAAAAAGAAAAAATCTGGAGATATCACATTACCTGACTTCAAACTATATCATAAGGCCACAGTCACCAAAACAGCATGGTACTGGTATAAAAATGGGCACATAGACCAATGAAACAAAATAGAGAACCCAGAAATAACCCCAAATACTTACAGCCAACTGGTCTTCAACAAAGCAAGCAAAAACATAAAGTGGGGAAAGGACACCTTATTCAACAAATGGTGCTGGGATAATTGGCTAGCCACATGTAGGAGAAGGAGACTGAATCCTCATCTCTAATTTATTGAAAAATTCACTCAAGTTAGGTCAAGGACTTAAATCTAAGACCTGAAACTATAAAAATTCTAGAAGGTAACATCACAAAAACTCTTCTAGACATTGACTTAGGTAAAGACTTCATGACCCAGAACCCAAAAGCAAATGCAACAAAAACAAAGATAAATAGGTGAGACTTAATTAAACTAAAAAGCTTCTGTACAGCAAAAGGAGCAATCAGCAGAGTAAACAGACAACCCACAGAATGGGAGAAAAAATCTTCACAATCTGTACATCCAACAAAGGACTAATATCCAGAATCTACAAGGAACTCAAACAAATTAGCAAGAAAAAAACAACCCCATTAGAAAGTGGGCTAAGGATATGAATAGACAATTTTCAAAAGACGATATACAAATGACCAACAAATATATGAAAAAAATGCTCAAAATCACTAATAATCAGGGAAACACAAATCAAAACCCCAATGCGATGCCACGTTATTCCTGCAAGAACAGCCATAATCAAAAAACTAAAAAAAAAGAAATAGATGTTGGTGTGGATTCAGTGAAAAGGAAACACTTCTACCCTGCTGGTGGGAATGTAAAGTAGTACAAGCACTATGGAAAACAGTGTAAAGATTCCTTAAAGAGCTAAAAGTAGAACTACCATTTGATCCAGCAATCCCACTACTGGGTATCTATTCAGAGGAAAAGAAGTCAGTATACAAAAAAGATACTTGCATCCACATATTTATAGCAGCACTATTCACAATTGCAAAAATATAGAACCAACCCAAATGCCCATCAATAAATGAGTAGAAAAAGAAGCTGTGTTGTGTGTATGTGTGTGTGTGTGTGTGTGTATGATGCAATACTACTCATCCATAAAAAGGAATGAATTAATGGCATTCTCAACAACCTAGATGGCACTGGAGACTATTATTCTAAGTGAAATAACTCAGGTATGGAAAACCAAACTTCGTATGTTCTCACTCATAAGTGGGAGCTAAGCTATGAAGATGTAAAGGCATAAGAATGATACAATGAATTTTGAGGACTTAAGGGAAAGGGTGGGAGGTGGGTGAGGGATAAAAGACTATAAATTAGGTTCAGTGTACACTGCTTGGGTGATGGGTGCAACAAAATCTCACAAATCACCACTAAAAAACTTATTCAAATACCAAATACCACCAGTTCCCTCAAAACCTATGGAAATATATATATATATATATATAAAATATATATATATTTAAAGGATCAGGGAACATGTGACCTTTGAGCTTATTCTTAAAGGAAGAGAGGGAATTCACAAGAGAGAGGAGAAGATAAAACATTTTGGGCGAAGAGGGCATGATCATACAGGTATGGGGATCACTAAAAGAAGAAAGCATACGTCTAGATTAGAAAGAAATTTTCTAGGGCTGGGGCTTGCTGTACAAATGTGGGCATGGAAGGTTACCCAAATAGGTAGATGGTGACCAAGATCACAAAGATTAGTTAATATTACTCCAGGTGTGTGAAATAGATTCTTCAAAACTTACAAAACAATGAAAGAAGCAAAAGAGCAATGTGTTTGGATTTGCATTCCAGAAAGATATTTTTGATGTGCCCAGTACCCAAAATGAAGAAGAAAAAGGTAGTCTGATAAAAGGATATTTTATACATTATTATATTCTCATTTGCATTATTTTTAGTATGTTCGAATGCTCTCTGTTCAATTTAATGTTCAACTCTCCAGAGACAGGAGATGCTGATACTTTGCTTTTTGTCTTATTTTGAATTGTTTTCCCTGCAACCACAGAGCACAAAGTAAGGCACATAGCTTTTCAGTAAAGTGATGCTGATTAAATGTTTGATTAAACTTAACTTTGTGTCTAGACCCCTGCTGAGTGGAGAAAGATTTTATTGTTGCCCCGCAGGAGACGAGCAGCTAATACAGCTCCTTCATTGAATAAGTATCTTAACCTGTCTAGAAAAGGGAAATAACTACATTGGTACCGGAGAGGTGTTGGAAACTTTAATTAGCCAGTGTTTTTCATCTTCTTTGAAGCTGAAAAGTGCTAATTATGTTTTTCCCATTTTACGATTCTGAGTCACATGGACCATATCTTAAGAGTTTCTGAGTTAGGAAAGTTTTTACGTTCAAAAAAGGAGCTGAGTAGCTTTTGCAGATACATGCTTTAGCAAGAAAGCCTTAGGGTTGACCAAGTCACTCTGGAAGGTAGGAGACTGAGAGAGGTACAGATTGGTTTTCTAAGAAAACACGCTGACTCTATTAATATGACTAAATCAACAGGCACCACCAAAGGAGTGTTGCTTGATGAACACATTTTATTTCTCTAGGGATCTTCTCCTGAGCACTTTTGCCATCATCTGGATGAATTCAGTGTCATAGCTCCCACGCAGTTCAAGAATGAGCCCACCTAGTCCTTCACATCTAAACATGCATGGAAAATTTTACTGATAATTTATTAAAGAGAGCTAGATTTAGAAGTAACATGCAAGTCAACTGAGGGAAGTCTAGTGAAAAGACATTGTGCCTACTCATGGCCAGTATTTATATGAGAGAATCATCTGGCTGTATCCCCAAAGAATGTCTGTCCTCAAGCCTATTTCCATCCTTCAAATCCAAAGCCAGAGACCCTAAGTTGAGACACTGCAGTACTCATCTTGTCTACAAAAGTATTATTTTCAGAATTTTTGTTTCCAGTTTGAGGCTCTGTTTATTTTTCAGATGACTTAACATGGGAAACATTCTATTTTCTTCAGAGGAAAACTTATTCCCTTCTACAGGGTAGCTTGCCTTACCATACTGCTTCAATATGCCAAATGATTTACAATATAACCCAATAGGATCAATATTCATGTAAAAGTCTTACATAATGGGTGTCAGATTACAATGAATATAGTCAGTGGATCAAGCATTTTGGAAACTGCCTAGGGCAACCTTGTGGTTATTTGTGTTCAAAAGCATATCATCTGAGAGTGGTCCTTAATGAAAATGGATGCCTACATATTGGAGACACTTCCCTGAGGGAGTCAATAACTATGAATGGAGTTAATAGTACCAATCACCAAGTGTCATTTATGTTTTAAGCACTGTACAGTACTATGTGTTTTGCATACAACACCTCATTTCATTATTTTAACAATCATATGGATGACATACTTTCTGCACATTTAGAGATGTTAAAACTGAAAATTAGAGCGGGAAAGAAACTTGCTCAAGACAACTCATCTCCCAAGTGAAACCTTTGCAATTAAGCTATTTGAATCAAAAGTCTGGTAATTTCACCACCAACAACTCAAACAAGGGTATCCAACCATATGCGAGGGATGCAAAACGCCACAGACAGTCAGAGATTATCTCCCTAAAGTCAGCTTAATTTAATGGTAAGTAGTGGGAATTGCATTAAACATGTACCTAAATGTTACAGATAAAGCACAACATTTGAGAATTGTCATGATGGTGGCAGGATGCTTCTAATTAGATGACATGACTCATCTTTATTTTGGATTCTTGTCCACTCCTCTCTTCTGTTGTATACTTTACGAAAAGGTTGAATAATCACACACTCTTCTACAATTCATACCAAGGTTTCTCTCTGAACGTGATTTAGCCAATCTTCTTATCTGCCACCTTTTTGAATGTCAATTATATTGATGGGATACAATTTACGGTGGGGACAGGAGCCAGACAGATGTAACTTCACCCTATCCTGTAATTAATGGCATTAACTCATAAGTTTTAACTCTTCCAATATCAAAAATATAGCAGTAAAGAAAAAATATAGCATATGTGTGCACTTATATGCCACTTCTTTAATAAACAAGGCAAAGAAAATAAATCTCAAAGACAGCAACCAATTAAAATAAATTGCACTCTGTTGGGCACTCATAGAAAAGTAAATGACAGAACCAAGGATGCTGAAAGACAGCCTTAGGTTGTCTCATTTATTTATTATAGAAATGAGTTCCATGGTCAGCTATCCAATACTTTTTTTAAAATTCATATATTTGTTGTCTTCAGAGGATTGTTCTTGGTCTGAGAGGAAGATTTCCAAGAATGTCCTGGTAGAGGATGTTGTTGACTTAGCAGTTCATGTCCAAATTTTCCTGGCATGCTTAGTATTTAGGTCAAACTGTACTATTGCAGGGATTGAGACTCCTTGTCCTAATGGTTTAAAGTTAATTCTAGAACTCTGCTTTCCAGGCTTACAATTTTCTGGTGATGAAACTTTCATAAAATTTATTTTACCACCAATTTTATATTTTAGAGACTCTATTTTCTAAAAGTTAACTCCAGCTTTCTTGGCTGGTCAGAACAATCCCTGAGCCCTGATTACCAAACTGTGTAATGATCTGTTAGCATCATAACTACTTTGTTTCAATTGATTTGCAGCTGTTACTAGGGCTCTGCCCATTCTTGTTTTTCTGTGCTTAGTTGCATTAGATTTAAGACTTGCTTGCAGGATAAAGTGCTAAAGTTGTGTTATCAAACAGTGTATTTTCTTTTCAGAATGTGGCCACCTTGTTGCATTTTGAGTTTAGTCATGGGGTATACTTAAAATGGAAAGTGAAGTTGGGGGCAGGAGGGTGCAGCAGGAGCTGCACCAGGAGTAGCAGCAGGAGCTCCTCAAGAGAGACCCTGGTAGGTTTGGTTTCCTAATACTTTTTTCTACTCCCGAACATTCCTATACTATTTGTCAGTTCACTAGCATTTCTAGATGAGAATATTAATTTATAGACGGAGAAGAAATCAAACAATATCAATATTAACTTCTAGTCAGATGATGTGTTTCTGGCATTGGGTAAATTTAATCTGGCAATCCAGATTTTCTATATTAGCTTATATTAATAGTAAAAAATTCCAGTGCACAGCTTGTTTCTCTCTTGTTGTATCTTATTGAAGGACTCCAAGAGTAATCAATAGAGTCTGTGTTCCTGCTAATTCTATTCTAGTTCTACAAAACCTTTCCAAGAGTGGTCATGTGGCTAGTACCTCAGTAGATGACAAGTAGTATCTTAACTGACTGCTTCACCTTCAATAGCACGTTCTCTCACTCTGTGATGAATAAAGCTACACTATTGACCAAGCCAACTCACCTCAGTCCATTCTGCATTTACTTTACTTCATTTATTTTGCCAGTATTTGTATTGGATAGAAATCTATTTGAATCAAGATAAAGAAACAGGTTCAAGCTAAGACAAACAAAAAAAAATTGGTGAAGATTATTATTCAGGGAATGTTCTTGTTGGATTAGAAATAAAAATCCCATCCTCAGGAAGGGACTAGAATTCAAAAATGGAAAGTTATTAACATGTACTTGCTTCATCTTTTATCTCTAATCCTTTCCCTAAAGACACTTAACAGCTTTCTATCTGCAGATCAGGCTTCATGATCTCTTTAAATACCATTTAGTCCACGAATTTGTTAGTCCACCACTTACACAGAACGTGAACCTCATTGGATAACATTCTATTCTGAATCAGATATTGGTCTGATCCAGAATCACTGGTGTTATATGAACCTCCTCAAACTTTCTACTTTGTTTGGTTTTTTGATGTGCTTGAATATGTCACCCACAGAAAACTGTGCTTTAGGGTTGAACCCCATAAAACAAAATAGAATCTGGTTTTCATGAAGCTGAAGAGAGCCATGAACTTCTCTCTCTGCACATTTCACAGCCCAGTGATTTTAATATACCCACATGTATTATGGGGCAGATATTAACTTACACAGTTTCCCAAAGTGTGTTATATTGGGATCAATATTTCATTAGCAGTCTCCAGAGCTAATGATTAAGCCAAGCACCAGCTGGACCCAATTTTATGCAGTGAGTCATTGACATTTGCACCGTGGCCTGTGAGGTAATCTTCCCTTTTAAAGGAATAAAAAAGGTTAACCCAGACCCTTGTAAACCTTTCTCAATGACTTGACATCATTAAAATCTGTCCAGTCCATTTTGTGGCAGTCAATCAAACATAAGATTTCCTAGAGTAGTAGGCTCTCTATTTTTAATGGAGAAAATCAAGCCAATGAGCTCTTGAAAATTATTATTTACATATCTCATATGTGCCCCCCAGATAATACAAGGTGCTGTCGCTGATACAAAGAAAAAGAAGACCTGCCGTCTGCCCTCAAGATACTTATTAACTAGTTGGGAAATCACAATAAACCCTAAAATAACATAAGACTTTATTAGCAAATAACCAAAATGAAGAAACAGATTAAAACAACCATAAACAGTTGCTTCTCACCCTTCAAAAATTGTATCTAATGTGCCTTATATTGTGAGAGTAAAGAGAATACAAACATCGTACATAAAATTGGGGTTGCATTTCTGAGAATATATCAGATTATCATGGGCTGGAGAGAAGGGAGGAACACATTTGTTTTGATTCGGGGGAGAGAGAAAGGAGTAAACGTAAAATGCAGAAACTGGAGCTGCACAAAATAAGTTTTTATCCAGGTACTTCCACATACCAGAGACTGACCACTGCAACTTGCGGAGAGAGTTATTATATGAACTAGAACTGAAAAATTGTTAGTAGAACCTGTAGAAATGAGAACCAAACAATAGATTGCATTGCAGGTTTTAGAGAAATCTTGTTTATAGTACTGTTAAGAGGAAGCTAGAGATGTCAATGTGACATTTCACAGGTGCATCCTGATGCCATAACAACACTTTTCCTCTGCCTGTGTACACGGTAGGTATATACACACCTATTCTCCAACATGTATGCTTCTCTTTCCAACAAGGCTTTCCCTCCCAATCTTCACTCCCGCCACTGAGATAACTACCAGGTTGCTCTTGGCAGGTTCCAAAACACTTCCATCTCCTGAATGATTCACCCACAGCCCTCCACACCTCCCGCTGGGTATCAGCTAATTTTTTATTCATCCAAGCCTGCAGAATGACAAGTACCCCAGTTAGCCTTCCTGGAGGCTTCCTCTTTCTTTGGCAGTAGGTGTGGTTAGTGTCAAAATTTCATCCTCTTAGCAGATTCAGTTTAGTGTTAAAAGCTTTGTCTATGACAGCAAACAAATGTTTGGAGGTTTGGAGGGGCAGAAGTATCTTAAGAAGGAAAATGACTGGGCCACTTGTTTCATCCAATTGCAGACTACTAGAGAAGAAAAGCTCAACTAGTCCAACACCATCATTTTACTGAAGAAGGACATGGAAATCTGAGAGGCAAAGTGTCTAATCCAAGATTTGACAGAAAGTATTATGGAACAGAGATGGCATCGGTGCCTCATCGGGAAATTGTAAGGCCCTCTAAGACAAAGGCCATGATTTGTACATCTTTGAAGCACCAACATGCCTAGAATCATATATTGCGCATAATAAATGCTAAGTAAATGATGAGAAAGTAATCAAGTATTGACTTGTAACTAAAAGGCTGAGAATGTTAAGTTGGTTCCTGATTTCTTTTTTGTGAATTCAATTTTTCTTCTACTATTATACATAAGTGATTCAGGTTTTATCTACTTTTTATCTATAATTTTCTATTCCTCTCACAAATCAAGCCATTTTTCTCAGTTGAGTCAGGTACCTTCATTTTGCCTTTGGAAAGGAAGAAATGTATTATCTTCCTACTTCTGTCCATCTCCTTTATTTCTAAAAGGTTGTTCCAGACTCATTACTCCCCACCTCACACTTTCTTATATTCTTAACATTGACCTCTCTGTACAATGTATTTAGGACTGAGATAAACTGGTTGTTTAATCATTATTAGATGAAATGTTTCATGTTAAAGAAATTAAATTTATCAATTATAAATTGCATACTTTATATTCCTCAGTATTAGGTATTTGGAGAATATAACAAATCAAAGAAATAATCTTTGCATTTTGGAGATGAGAAACAATTTTAGGAAATTAAAATCACAACACAAAAAACCACAAGAGATGATAAAAACACAAAATATAATTGATTTCTATACAGATAATAACTGCAATCGTAGTGAATTCTGTGTGATAAAATGAGAAGTTCTTCTGAAGCAGGAGAGATATGAGATAAATTTATAGATCAGACATATAAGCAGAAAAGGGGGAGTAAAATGTTTCTACCTGAAAAAAAAAAAATTAGGACAAAGCTTCAGAGACAGGAATCCATCAATAAGGTATACTTAACTAGTAAATACCCAATTTTGACTAGAGCAAAGAGCACATGCAAAGAAGAAAGACTCAAAGATTGATGGGCACCAGGTGATCTTGCCCTCAGAGGGCTCATGTTCTCAATGGGGAGCCAGACATAAACATATAGAATCACTAAAGATTAATTTAATACCCAATGGAATCATGTCAAAACTTACAGTACTGGAGGGCAGAACAAGATGGCCGAATAGGAACAGCTCCAGTCTCCAACTACCAGCGTGAGTGACACAGAAGACAGGTGATTTCTGCATTTTCAACTGAGGTACTGGGTTTATCTCACTAGGGAGTGCCTGACAATGGGCGCTGGTCAGCTGCTGCAGCCCAACCAGCCAGAGCTAAGTAGGGCGAGGCATCGCCTCACCTGGGAAGCGCAAGGGGGAAGGGAATCCCTTTTCCTAGCTGGGGGAATTGAGACACACAACACCTGGAAAATCGGGTAACTCCCACCCCAATACTGCGCTCTACCAAGGATCTTAGCAAATAGGCACACCAGGAGACTATATCCCACACCTGGCCGGGAGGGTCCCACGCCCACGGAGCCTCCCTCATTGCTAGCACAGCAGTCTGTGATCTCCCCGTGAGGCAGCAGCCAGGCTGGGGGAGGGGCGCCCGCCATTGCTTAGGCTTAAGTAGATAAACAAAGCCGCTGGGAAGCTCGAACTGGGTGGAGCTCACAGCAGCTCAAGGAGTCCTGCCTGTCTCTGTAGACTCCTCCTCTGGGGACAGGGCACAGGTAAACAACAACAACAACAACAAAAAGCAGCTGAAACCTCTGCAGACGCAAAAGACTCTGACAGCTTTGAAGAGAGCAGTGGATCTCCCAACACGGAGGTTGAGATCTGAGAACAGACAGACTTCCTGCTCAAGTGGGTCCCTGACCCCTGAGTAGCCTAAATGGGAGACATTCCCCACTAGGGGCGACCGACATCCTACACCTCACACGATGGAGTACACCCCTGAGAGGAAGCTTCCAAAGCAAGAATCAGACAGGTACACTCGCTGTTCAGCAATATTCTATCTTCTGCAGCCTCTGCTGCTGATACCCAGGCAAACAGGGTCTGGAGTGGACCTCAAGCAATCTCCAACAGACCTACAGCTGAGGGTCCTTACTGTTAGAAAGAAAACTAACAAACAGGAAGGACACCCACACCAAAACCCCATCAGTACGTCACCATCATCAAAGACCAGAGGCAGATAAAACCACAAAGATGGGGAAAAAGCAGGGCAGAAAAGCTGGAAATTCAAAAAATAAGAGCGCATCTTCCCCTGCAAAGGAACACAGCTCATCGCCAACAACGGATCAAAACTAGACAGAGAATGACTTTGATGAGATGAGAGAAGAAGGCTCCAGTCCATCAAACTCCTCAGAGCTAAAGGAGGAATTACGTACCCAGCGCAAAGAAACTAAAAAGCTTGAAAAAAGAGTGGAAGAATTGATAACTAGAATAATTAATGCAGAGAAGGCCATAAACCAATTGACAGAGATGAAAACCATGACACGAGAAATACATGACAAATGTGCAAGCTTCAGTAACCGACTCGATCAACTGGAAGAAAGAGTATCAGCGATTGAGGATCAAATGAATGAAATGAAGCGAGAAGAGAAATCTAAAGAAAAAAGAAGAAAAAGAAATGAACAAAGACTGCAAGAAGTATGGGATTATGTAAAAAGACCAAATCTACGTCTGATTGGGGTGCCTGAAAGTGAGGGGGAAAATGGAACCAAGTTGGAAAACACTCTTCAGGATATCATCCAGGAGAACTTCCCCAACCTAATAGGGCAGGCCAACATTCAAATTCAGGAAATACAGAGAACGCCACAAAGATACTCCTCGAGGAGAGCAACTCCAAGACAATTAATTGCCAGATTCACCAAAGTTGAAATGAAGGAAAAAATCTTAAGCACAGCCAGAGAGAAATGTCGGGTTACCCACAAAGGGAAGCCCATCAGACTAACAGCAGATCTCTCTGCAGAAACTCTACAAACCAGAAGAGAGTGGGGGCCAATATTCAACATTCTTAAAGAAAAGAATTTTCAACCTAGAATTTCATATCCAGCCAAACTAAGTTTCATAAGTGAAGGAGAAATAAAATCCTTTACAGATAAGCAAATGCTTAGAGATTTTGTCACCACCAGGCCTGCCTTACAAGAGACCCTGAAGGAAGCACTAAACATGGAAAGGAACAACCGGTACCAGCCATTGCAAAAACATGCCAAAATGTAAAGACCATCGAGGCTAGGAAGAAACTGCATCAACTAACGAGCAAAATCACCAGTTAATATCATAATGGCAGGATCAAGTTCACACATAACAATATTAACCTTAAATGTAAATGGACTAAATGCTCCAATTAAAAGACACAGACTGGCAAACTGGATAAAGAGTCAAGACCCATCAGTTTGCTGTATTCAGGAGATCCATCTCACATGCAGAGACATACATAGACTCAAAATAAAGGGATGGAGGAAGATCTACCAAGCAAATGGAGAACAAAAAAAAGCAGGGGATGCAATACTAGTCTCTGAAAAAACAGACTTTAAACCATCAAAGATCAAAAGAGACAAAGAAGGCCATTACATAATGGTAAAGGGATCAATTCAACAGGAAGAGCTAACTATCTTAAATATATATGCACTCAATACAGGAGCACCCAGATTCATAAAGCAAGTCCTTAGAGACTTACAAAGAGACTTAGACTCCCATACAATAATACTGGGAGACTTCAACACCCCACTGTCAACATTAGACATATCAACGAGACAGAAAGTTAACAGGGATATCCAGGAATTGAACTCATCTCTGCAGCAAGCAGACCTAATAGACATCTACAGAACTCTCCACCCCAAATCAACAGAATATACATTCTACTCAGCATGACATCACAGTTATTCCAAAATTGACCACATAATTGGAAGTAAAGCACTCAGCAAATGTAAAAGAACAGAAATTATAACAAACTGTCTCTCAGACCACAGTGCAATCAAACTAGAACTCAGGACTAAGAAACTCAATCAAAACCGCTCAACTACATGGAAACTGAATAACCTGCTCCTGAATGACTACTGGGTACATAACGAAATGAAGGCAGAAATAAAGATGTTCTTTGAAACCAATGAGAACAAAGATACAACATACCAGAATATCTGGGACACATTTAAAGCAGTGTGTAGAGGGAAATTTATAGCACTAAATGCCCACAAGAGAAAGCTGGAAAGATCTAAAATTGACACTCTAACATCACAATTAAAAGAACTAGAGAAGCAAGAGCAAACACATTCAAAATCTAGCAGAAGGCAAGAAATAACTAAGATCAGAGCAGAACTGAAGGAGATAGAGACACAAAAAACCCTCCAAAAAATCAATGAATCCAAGAGTTGGTTTTTTGAAAAGATCAACAAAATTGATAGACCGCTAGCAAGACTAATAAAGAAGAAAAGAGAGAAGAATCAAATAGACGCAATAAAAAATGATAGAGGGGAAATCACCACCGACTGCACAGAAATACAAACTACCATCAGAGAATACTATAAACACCTCTATGCAAATAAACTAGAAAATCTAGAAGAAATGGATAATTTCCTGGACACTTACACTCTCCCAAGACTAAACCAGGAAGAAGCTGAATCCCTGAATAGACCAATAGCAGGCTCTGAAATTGAGGCAATAATTAATAGCCTACCAACCAAAAAATGTCCAGGACCAGATGGATTCACAGCTGAATTCTACCAGAGATACAAGGAGGAGCTGGTACCATTCCTTCTGAAACTATTCCAATCAACAGAAAAAGAGAGAATCCTCCCTAACTCATTTTATGAGGCCAACATCATCCTGATACCAAAGCCTGGCAGAGACACAACAAAAAAAGAGAATTTTAGACCAATATCCCTGATGAACATCGATGCAAAAATCCTCAATAAAATACTGGCAAACTAGATCTAGCAGCACATCAAAAAGCTTATCCACTATGATCAAGTGGGCTTCATCCCTGGGATGCAAGGCTGGTTCAACATATGCAAATCAATAAGCGTAATCCAGCATATAAACAGAACCAAAGACAAAAACCACATGATTATCTCAATGGATGCAGAAAAGGCCTTTGACAAAATTCAACAGCCCTTCATGCTAAAAACGCTCAATAAATTTGGTATTGATGGAACGTATCTCAAAATCATAAGAGCTATTTATGACAAACACATAGCCAATATCATACTGAATGGGCAAAAACTGGAAAAATTCCCTTTGAAAACTGGCACAAGACAGGGATGCCCTCTGTCACCACTCCTATTCAACATAGTGTTGGATGTTCTGGCTAGGGCAATCAGGCAAGAGAAAGAAATAAAGGGTATTCAGTTAGGAAAAGAAGTCAAATTGTCCCTGTTTGCAGATGACATGATTGTATATTTAGAAAACCCCATTGTCTCAGCCCAAAATCTCCTTAAGCTGATAAGAAACTTCAGCAAGATCTCAGGATACAAAATTAATGTGCAAAAATCACAAGCATTCTTATACACCAGTAACAGACAAACAGGGAGCCAAATCATGAATGAACTTCCATTCACAATTGCTTTAAAGAGAATAAAATACCTAGAAATCCAACTTACAAGGGATGTAAAGGACCTCTTCAAAGAGAACTACAAACCACTGCTCAGTGAAATAAAAGAGGACATAAGCAAATGGAAGAACATACCATGCTCATGGATAGGAAGAATCAATATCGTGAAAATGGCCATACTGCCCAAGGTAATTCATAGATTCAATGCCATTCCCATCAAGCTACCAATGAGTTTCTTCACAGAATTATAAAAAACTGCTTTAAAGTTCATATGGAACCAAAAAAGAGCCCGCATCTCCAAGACAATCCTAAGTCAAAAGAACAAAGCCGGAGGCATCACACTACCTGACTTCAAACTATACTGCAAGGCTACAGTAACCAAAACAGCATGGTACTTGTACCAAAACAGAGATATAGACCAATGGAACAGAACGGAGTCCTCAGAAATAATACCACACATCTACAGCCATCTGATCTTTGACAAACCTGAGAGAAACAAGAAATGGGGAAAGGATTCCCTATTTAATAAATGGTGCTGGGAAAATTGGCTAGCCATAAGTAGAAAGCTGAAACTGGATCCTTTCCTTACTCCTTATACGAAAATTAATTCAAAATGGATTAGAGACTTAAATGTTAGACCTAATACCATAAAAACCCTAGAAGAAAACCTAGGTAATACCATTCAGGACATAGGCATGGGCAAGGACTTCATGTCTAAAATACCAAAAGCAATGGCAACAAAAGCCAAAATTGACAAGTGGGATCTAATTAAACTAAAGAGCTTCTGCACAGCAAAAGAAACTACCATCAGAGTGAACAGGCAACCTACAGAATGGGAGAAAATTTTTGCAATCTACTCCTCAGACAAAGGGCTAATATCCAGAACCTACAAAGAACTCAAACAAATTTACAAGAAAAAAACAAACAACCCCATCAAAAAGTGGACAAAGGATATGAACAGACAGTTCTCAAAAGAAGACACTCATACAGCCAACAGACACATGAAAAAATGCTCATCATCACTGGCTATCAGAGAAATGCAAATCAAAACCACAATGAGATACCATCTCACACCAGTTAGAATGGCGATCATTAAAAAGTCAGGAAACAACAGGTGCTGGAGAGGATGTGGAGAAACAGGAACACTTTTACACTGTTGGTGGGATTGTAAACTAGTTCAACCATTATGGAAAACAGTATGGCGATTCCTCAAGGATCTAGAACTAGAAGTACCATATGACCCAGCCATCCCATTACTGGGTATATACCCAAAGGATTATAAATCATGCTGCTATAAAGACACATGCACACATATGTTTATTATGGCACTATTCACAATAGCAAAGACTTGGAATCAACCCAAATGTCCATCAGTGACAGACTGGATTAAGAAAATGTGGCACATATGTACCATGGAATACTATGCAGCCATAAAAAAGGATGAGTTCGTGTCCTTTGTAGGGACATGGATGCAGCTGGAAACCATCATTCTCAGCAAACTATCGCAAGAACAGAAAACCAAACACCACATGTTCTCACTCATAGATGGAAACTGAACAATGAGAGCACTTGGACTTGGGAAGGGGAACATCATACACGGGGGCCTATCATGGGGAGGGGGTAGGGAGGAGGGATTGCATTGAGAGTTATACCTGATGTATATGACGAGTTGATGGGTGCTGACGAGTTGATGGGTGCAGCACGCCAACATGGCACAAGTATACATATGTAACAAACCTGCACATTATCCACATGTACCCTAGAACTTAAAGTATATAAAAAAAAAAAACAAAAAACAAAACAAAAAAAAACTTACAGTAGTGAACGAACCTTAAAAGTTAGATTTTTCTCTATTATAAAGATACATGCACACTTATGTTCATTGTGGCACTATTCACAATAGCAAAGACATGAAATCCACCTAAATGCCTATTAATGATAGACTGGATAAAGAAAATGTGGTACATATACATACAGAATACTATGTAGCCATAAAAAGGAATGAGATCACGTCCTTTGCAGGGACATGAATGGTGCTGGAGGCCATTATCCTTAGCAAACTAACGCAGGAACAGAAAACCAAGTAACACATATTTTCACTTACTTATAAGTAAGAGCTAAATGATGAGAACACATGGACACATGGGGAACAACACACTGAGGACTGTTGAAGTGTAGGGGGTGGAAGGAGGGAGAGAATCAGGAAGAACAGCTAGTGGATGCTGGGCTTAATACCTGGGTGATGGGATGATCTGTGCAGCAAATCACCATAGCACATGTTTGCCTATGTGACAAATCTGCTCATCCTGCACATGTACCCCAGAGCTTAAAATAAAAGCTGGAAATTTTTTAAAAAGTCAGATTTTCATAGGTTACCATGATGAAGAAAGATTTTAAGTGAGTTAAATTTGAAATGGCATTAAATGGACATTGAGAATCTGGATTAGCAGTGAGAGGGGAAGCCATTACAGGGAAAAATAAGAGCGTCTACTTCTTTTATTTTTACTTGTTCGTTAGTTTGTTTCTCCTAGCCCCCACCATTAATTGGTAAGAAGTAAACAGCTTTTACTCATCAAAAATTAGATCAGATAATTTTCTATCCTGAGAGAGGAGAACACACTCATGACAAATTTCAGTTATGCAGTTAGTGTTTATGAAGTTTTCACTCCAAAAGATATACTCTATTAATCTTCATCCCTTTTTTTGCAATTAATAACTATTGATTTTCAAAAATGTCACTTTAAGCAAACACCAAATATTTCAGAAACATAGATGGTGGCCTCTTGATTATAAAATTTTACGCTGTTGGTTTCTTTGTATTCAAGAACCAATAAAAGAAACCAGCAGTTTGTAATCTTAAGTACCCCTAGTCTGAAACAATCACTACAAGACAAAAGAAAAGTAATATTGTCCGACGTAATTAGAAGTATTATATACAGGTCAAACAAACAATAGTCTAACTGCATTCTGACATGAAAATGGGAGAACTTCTGTGTTTAAATATAAGCAAATACATTTAAAAAGAGGAGTGGTCAAAGTAGATTGCATCCAGAGAAAAGCAACTACAAGAGCACGGTTGTCAAATAAGGAAATTGAAGGAGTTTGGTACTGAGAAAAGGGTAATATGTGCATTCACATATTTGAAAGAAGGCCAGTCTGAGAAGGGCATGGAGTTTCAATTGGTTTCTTCAGAGAACCTAACTAGGATTAGTATGGGAATGCTACCTCTACCATTTTTTTTTTTTCTGTTTATTTATTTGAACTCAATGTATTGGAGAGCTCACTAGCTATGAGAAAATTAAACAACAGATGATACCTGATTTCTTATGCTCCCCCAATCACTGAAAGTAGTTTTGTTTGTTTGTTTGTTTGTTTGTTTTTAATTTGTATTTATCTACTTGCTTGTATTTTTTGGTAGAAAGACTACTGTAATAAACTCATAATTGGCCAGGCACAGTGGCTCATACTTGTAATCCCAACACTTTGGGAGGCCAAGGTGGGCAGATCACAAGGTCAGGAGTTCAAGACCAGCCTGGCCAATAAGGTGAAACCCCATCTCTACTAAAATACAAAAATTAGCCGGGCATAGTGGCAGGTGCCAGTCCCAGCTACTCGGGAAGCTGAGACAGGAGAATAGCTGGAACCTGGGAGGCAGAGGTTTCAGTGAGCCGAAATCGTGCCACTGCAACTCCAGCCTGGGTGACAGAGTGAGACTCTGTCTGAAAAACAAAACAAAACAAAAGAAAAAAAGAAACTCATATATACCTATCACTCAAGTTCAAGTCATGGCCAAATGGATCTCTTCTATCTCCCCTACACACTTCCCTACAAGATTACTTTGAAGCAAATCTCAGGCATCTTGCCATTGAAACTATAAATATTAGTATGCATCTCAAAAAATAGAAAATCTTTTCAGAACCTATAAATTTAATTATATTATTAAACCTAAATAAATTAGTAATGAATTCTTAATATCAACAAATATTCAGTCATTATTCACTGGATTTTTTTTTTCTTTGTAGGGCTTACCACAGTATGGATTTGCTTGCTGTTTGCATTTCGGTGGTGTTGTTCAACATGTGCTTCTATTCTCTGAATTTTCTGTAAACTGAAGTTAGATAAAGACACTTGATCATATTCACACTCAATGTTTTTGGGAAAGAATACTTTAGAGACAGTGTTATGCATTTCTAACAGAAGGTATGTAATACTGACTGTCATTTTTTGTAATATAAGTCATTTATAATGATTTTTCTTAATTTATCAGGTTTTACAATTGAAAAATTTTGTCTTTCCTTTTTTTTTTGGAATATATTTTTCTAGTTCTATGATGCTTTATCTTTAGTTTTAGTGTTTTTTTTGTTTGTTTTTTTTTGTTGTTGTTGTTTTTAGAATGACTTTTGGCAGATTCCTCAAAGCATTCATATTAAAATATAAATAAAATTTTGCACATTCATTAGTTTGTCCATATCTTTCACACTTAAAAAATCGGTTTCACTGGTTATAAAATCCCTTGTTCGCATTTACTCTCATAAATATGCTACTCTACAGTTGTGTCTTAAAATATTGCTTCTGGAGATTTGATGAAATACAAATTATGTTCCCTTTAATGGACTCCATTTTGTGGGTGTCTAGCTTCTTAAGTGATTTTTTTTTTCATTCCTTTAAGGATCAATACTTTTACTAGAATGTGTCCTGTACCAATTTTCTCTAGTACACACCATGCTTTTTTGACTTGTATCTTTATGTTTTGTTTGTTTGTTTCAGGAATTTGTAATTGAATTATCAATGTTAGTTCTCTTCTATCCCATGTATTTGATTTTTTTTATAAAGTATTTTTATGTGTATGGTAAACTATAGCCTATTTTCTATATTTCTCACTCTTTCAAGTTATCTCTTCATTTCTTTTGAATTTTTGACTTTCCATATTTTATTTATCCAAAGGCATTGTTCATTGTGTTCATTCACTTTTGTTTACTTTCTAGTTTGATTTTTTTTATTTCTGAGATGTTTTATTTTTAAAAAATCTTGAGTTTTGACTAATCTTCAAATATTTATTTTTTAAAATCAGCGTATTTCTGGGTTTATAATTTTGAGTCATGTTTTCCTTTCATAGATTCTATCATTTTTCTTAATTTATTTAACCTCTTTTTACTTTATGTTATTTATTTTATTTTAATTTTTTTTTTTTTTTTTGGTGACAGGCTCTCACTCTGTCACCCAGGCTGGAGTACAGTGGCGTGATCTCAGCTCACTGCAAACTGACTCACAGATTCAAGTGATTCTCATGCCTCAGCTTCCTGTATAACCAGGATTACAGGTGCACGCCACCACACCCGGCTAATTTTTGTATTTTTTGGCAGAGACAGGGTTTCACTGTGTTGTCCAAGCTGGTCTTAAACTCCTGGCCTCAACTGATCTGTCCACCTCAGCATCCAAAAGTGTGGGGATTACAGGCATGAGCCACTGCACCCAACCTAACCTAATTTTAAAATATTTAAAAATCTGTTTCAATTGCACTTCTTCTGGCACACATTCATTGTCTCTATGGACATTATTCTACATCTTACTTCCTTTTGTTCTTAAAGAGTATTGAAAGATATTTGACTGCTAACTTTTCTGTTGTTTTTAAATTAAAATTATTTTTCTTCTAGAATTGGGACATGAGCTAGGATGGCTTTTCTAGCTTCATGACTCTCACAATCTGCCTTCTGTTTTTTGGAAGTAACAAAATGAAAAATATATAACCATGGGCATTCTGAGATCTGTCTCCTCTACTCCTTTCTCCTGCTTTTATCCACACATTCTTCGCTTTGCCCCTAGTATCACTGCCCTGCTCATTTGGATTCTATTCTCAAGAGCTTTGTTCTTGATGTGAACTTCATTCATTATATGTTCTATGTTCATAGCACTCTCACAACTCCAAACCCTTAAGACTTTTTCTTGATCCTCTGGTATTCGCCTGTGAACTGTGTCTGTAGTTGTTCCATGCAGATGTGTCTCTTCTTAGATTGTTCACACCATTCTTAGTGAATATTTTCTGGCTCTTTAGGGATTTGCATCTTTTCAGGACAGTTAGATGCCCCTTTTGCCTTCTCTCCACTTACTCTTGTCTGGAACCTGCTACAGTGCTGTTCTCTAGAATAATTTGGGAGTTGACAGGATTATTTTATCACGTAATATTTTTGTAGATGTCCATTATTCTTGTTGCTACATTTTCTTAAACAGAGGATTCAGAGGCATTACAAATTACTCCACTTCTTGACTCTATGTCTCAGAATCTTCTATTGTGGGTATTCTATTAGCTAAGAGATGGCTATTTTTTCAGTGATGTGCTAAAATATAAATCCCATTTATTTGAGAGATGTAAAAGGAAATACCTAAAGAAATCTTATAAAGTCCTACAATTTTAGACATATATTATTTATGTCAGAAAAAAGTACATAGATACTTAACTCAACCTATAGCAGTCCTCAAAGAAGAAAACCAAAGAAACAACATAGGACGGTGCCAAAAATAATAATAATTCAAGAACACCCTCCCAAGATAAAATGTTGTTGCCTGAATTAGTCTAAGTATGGTAATTACTACATTAGGTATACTTTTTCAAATAAAGAAAATTATATGTTAGATAACATAACAAATATGGGCCACAACCAGAAAATACAGCTTATGAAAATGATTCAGAAAAAAGAAAATTAGTTACATTTGATAATATCTTAGATTTTTGGTAATTTAAGAATATGAAAAGTATTGACTTGTTTTTATATCTAAATAGATTTATTTTTTATTCATAATAAGTTAATGTGTTTTTATACAAGAATTTAAAAGTTTTAAGTTGTATAATTACAAGTTTTTATGTCATTTTCTGTATGTAGTGATGACACATAAAAAACTGAGAATAAGATAGTGTTTGCTTGACCAAAATCATATGGTAAGACTTGGTAGAGATACTGATTGAATGCTTTTAAAGTGATGATGAGACGTGCACAATAAGCTAAGAATATTTTCTTGAAAAAGCAGATGAACTCACTTTTCTTCGTAAAGTTGTTGACATGCTGACTTCTAGTTTTACATCCTACATGCAAATAGCTTAGAAATCAACACTCCCGTTCTCAAAACAACAAAAACAGAAAAGATTGAACAAACTAAAATTCAATGACTTTTGAATTCATCAGAAAACTGGGGTCACTGGCAAATCGAAAATATAGAGAGAAATTTAATACAAAGTCACTGGTGAGATCATCTGAGTCATAAACTGGTGACATCACTAAAATGGTAGTTTTGACAATTTGCTGGAGGCTAAGTGTGGACTAATACTAGTGTCGCAGTGAGAAACTCCTGGGAGCTGCAAGGGTTTTTTTGCTTGTGGGGGAGGCGGGTAGGAAGGGACATTACTATAGGTTTTACTGCCAGGGGTCCCATCACTTTCTCACTGTAAAATCAGAAAATACACTCTCATTTGTACATTTACATGGAAAGGCAGCAGACATAATAAAATAGCCAACATAAGACTGAAAATAAAAAATAATGTTGGAGGATTCACACTATCCAACTTGAAAGCTTATTGTAAAGTTAATAACCAAAGCACTGTGATGTTGGTGAAAGAACGGACAAATAACAATGAAACAAAAGAAAGAGCTCAGAAATAGAACTAAACAAATATAGTCGACATTTGTTTATATGTTACAATAATAAAGGAGCAAAGAAGATTCAATAGAAACAGGGTAGTCTTTTCAAAAAATTGTACTGAACCATTGTGGGTCCATATTTTTAAATAAGGAACATAGATTCACATTTTGCAAAAATTAACTAAAATGTCAAATAAAATGAATATAAAATTAAAAACTATAAAAATTGTAGAAGAAAACTTAGAAATATAAGGGATTTTGGGTTTGGCACTGAAGTTCAGACAAACACAAAAAGCATGACCAATGAAAGAAAAAACAAAAGACAAGACAATGTCTATTAAATTTAAAATACGTGATCTGTTAGAGACACTATTGAAAGAATAAAAAGACAAGTTAAAGATGGGAGAAAACATGGCAAAATGCATATCTAAGAAAGAAATGTTACTCATAATAATATGGTTTGGCTCTCTGTCCCCACCCAAATGTCACTTTGAATTATAGTTCCCATAATCCCCACATGTCATGGGAGGGACACAGTGGGAAGTAATTTAATCATGGGGGTGGTTATCCTCATACTGTTCTCATGATAGTGAGTTCTCACTAGATCTAATGGTTTTTAGGTGCTTTTCTCCCTTTTGCTTGGCACTTCTTCCTGCTTCCTGCCATTATGCGAAGAAAGACTTGTTTGCTGCCCCTTCTGCCATGATTGTAAGTTTTCTGAGGCCTCCCCAGCCATGCTGATCTGTGAGTCAATTCAATCTTTTTCCTTTATAAATTACCCAGTCTCCGGTGGTCCTTTATAGCAGCGTGAGAATAGACTAAACATTTACATTAAGCAATAGAAAAACAAACAACATAATTAAAAATGTGAAAGAAAATCTAAAAAGATACTTCCAAAGAAGATATACAGACAGCAAGAGACACATCAAAGGATCTTCAACATTTATTTGCTATTAGGGAATTACAAATGAATACAATAATCGGATACTATCAAAAACCTGTGAGAATGGCTAAAATCTAAAAGACCTATAATACCAATTGCTAGCAAAGAAGCAGATTAATAGAAACTCTCATTCATTAGTGGTGGGAGTGCAAAATGGTAGAGCCAATTTGGAAGACAGTTCGGCAGTTTCCTATAAAGCTAAACATAGTCTTGCCATGCCATACCACAATCACACTCATTGGTATTTACCCAAGTAATTCAAAAACATGTCCACATAAAAACTTGCACACAAACACACAGAGCAACTTCATTAATAATCAAGAAAAAATAGAAACAACCAGTCATTTACTTGGTGAATAGATACACATGTAACCTGTGGTACACTGTGCAACAGAATAGTATTCAGTAACAGGAAAATAAAAGAGGTAGCAAGCCATGAAAATAAATGGATAGATCTTAAGTGCATATTTCCAAGTGAAAGAAGCCAGTCTGAAAAAGATACATGCTATACGATTAAAATTACAGGACCTTCTGCAAAAGGCAAATCTCTAGAGACTATAAAAATAGATATTGCAGGGGTTTCGAGGAAGGAGGAGAAAGTTGAAGCACAAATGATTTTCTAGGGTGCTGAACCTATTCTGTATGGTGCTATAATGTGGATATATGACACTATACATTTGTCGAATCCCACTGAACTTTACAACAGAAGAGTGGACCATAATGCATGCATATTAAAAATATTTATGAGCTTGGATGAATAACAGAATAGAACGAAGAATATGACAAAATAATATAACTGTATTACAAATTTATGAAAAAGCTTACTCAAAAGCATATGGTAGGCAGGATGTGCTGACTTAAGTTACTTTTGAAATGAGGGGAATGTGTAAAACTAAAGGCAATGAAGCAGCACATAAACACTATAATAGTCAGGAAAGTTGTTTTTCACAAGGACGGAGTTAAAAATTCTGATCCTGCTACACTGCTATATATAGCAGTTGCTCAGTATAGAATGAACACAAATAAATGCATCAAGGGTAGTAGGAGTCAGGTGTCTCAGTCTTGGAATAAAAGTATATAGATAAGTATTTGGAGAAAGCTAGAATGATAGAAATAGTAAAGTATTAAATCTTGGTTGGACATGAAATTCTGGGATGAAAATTCTTCTCTTTAAGAATGTTGAATGTTGGCCCCCACTCTCTTCTGGTTTGTAGAGTTTCTGCTTAGAGATCCACTGTTAGTCTGATGGGCTTCCCTTTGTGGGTAACTCGACCTTTCTCTCTGACTGCCCTTAACATTTTTTCCTTCATTTCTACTTTGGTGAATCTGAGGATTATGTGTCTTGGGGTTGCTCTTCTCGAGGAGTATCTTTGTGGTGTCCTCTGTATTTCCTGAATTTGAATGTTGGCCTGTCTTGCTAGGTTGAGGAAGTTCTCCTGGATAATATCCTGAAGAGTGTTTTCCAATTTGGTTCCATTGTCCCCGTCACTTTCAGGTACACCAATCAAATGTAGATTTGGTCTTTTCACACAATCCCATGTATCTTGGAGGCTTTGTTCGTTCCTTCTAATTCTTTTTTCTCTAATCTTGTCTTCTTGCTTTATTTCATGAAGTTGATCTTCAATCTCTGATATCCTTTATTCTGCTTGATTGATTTGGCTATTGATACATGTGTATGCTTCACAAATTTCTTGTGCTGTGTTTTTCAGCTCCATCAGGTCACACAATAATAGTGGGAGAGTTTAAGACCTTACTGTCAATATTAGACAAATCAATGAGACAGAAAATTAACAAGGATATTCAGGACTTGAACTCAACTCTGGACCAAGCGGACCTACGAGACATCTAAAGAACTCTCCACCCCAAATCAACAGAATATAAATTCTTCTCAGCACATCACACTTATTCTAAAATTGACCACATAATTGGAAGTAAAACACTTCTCAGCAAAGGCAAAAGAAAGGAAACCATAACAAAATGCCTCTTAGGCCGCAGTGCAATCAAGTTAGAGCTCAGGATTAAGAAACTCACTCAAAACTGCACAATCACTCAAAACCACACAACTACATGAAAACTGAACAAACTGCTCCTGAATGACTACTGGGTAAATAAGGAAATTAAGACAGAAATAAAGATGTTCTTTGAAACCAATGAGAACAAAGACACAACGTACCAGAATCTCTGGGACACATTTAAAGAAGTGTTTAAAGGGAAATTTGTAGCACTAAATGCCCTTAGGAAAAAGAAGGAAAGATCTAAAATTGACACTCTAACATCATGATTAAAAGAACTAGAGTAGCAAGGGCGAAAAAATTCGAAAGCTAGCAGAAGACAAGATACAACTAGAATCAGAGCAGAACTGAAAGAGATAGAGGCACAAAAAAACTCTTCAAAAAGCAATGAATTCAGGAGCTGGTATTTTGAAAAGATCAGCAAACTACATAGACCGCTAGCCAGACTAATAAAAAAGGAGAGAGAGAAGAATGAAATAGAAACAATAAAAAAATATAAAGGGAATATCACCACTGATCTCACAGAAATACAAATATACTATAAACACCTCTACACAAATAAACTAGAAAATCTAGAAGAAATGGATAAATTCCTGGACACATACATCCTCCCAAGTCTAAACCAGGAAGAAGTTGAATCCCTGAATAGACCAATAACAGCTTCTGAAATTGAAACAGTAATTAATAGCCTACCAACCAAAAAGAGTCCAGAACCAGACGAATTCACAGCCAAATTCTACCAGAGGTACAAAGAGGAGTTAGTGCCATTCCTTCTGAAACAATATTGTAAATAATAGAAAAAGAGGGAATCTTCCATAACTCATTTTATGAGGCTAGTATCATCCTGATATCAAAACCTGGCAGAGACACAACAAAAAAAGAAAATTTCAGACCAATATCCCTATTGAACATCGATGTGAAAATCCTCAATAAGATACTGCCAAACTGAATCCAGCATCACATCCAAAACCTTATCCACATGATCAAGTTGGCTTCATACCTGGGATGCAAGGCTGGTTCAACTCATGCAAATCAATAAACACAATCTATCACAGAAACAGAACCAATGACAAAAATCACATGATTATCTCCATAGATGCAGAAAAGGCCTTTGAAAAAATTCAACACCCTTCATGCTAAAAACTCTTAATAAACTAGGTATTGATGGAATGTATCTCAAAATAATAAGAGCTATTTATGGCAAACCTGCAGCCAATATCATACTGAATGGGCAAAAACTGGAAGCATTCCCTTTGAAGACCTGCACAAGACAAGGATGCCATCTCTCACCACTCCTATTCAATGTGGTATTGGAAGTTCTGGCAAGGCCAATCAGGCAAGACAAAGAAATAAAGGATATTCAAATAGGAAGAGAGGAAGTCAAATTGTCTCTGTTTGCAGATGACAGGATTGTATATTTAGAAAACCCCATCGTCTCAACCCCAAACCTACTTAAGCTAATAAGCAACTTCAGCAAAGTCTCAGGATACAAAATCAATGTGCAAAAATCACAAGCATTCCTATAGACCAATAACAGACAAACAGAGAGCCAAATCACGAATGAACTCCCATTCACAATTGTTACAATGAGAATAAAATACCTAGGAATACAGCTAACAAGGGATGTGAAGGACCTCTTCAAGGAGAACTACAAACCACTGCTCAAGGAAATAAGAGAGGACAGAATAAATGTAAAAACATTCCATGGTCATGGATAGGAAGAATCAATATTGTGAAAATGGCCATACTACCCAAAGTAATTTAAAGATTCAATACTATCTCCATCAAGCTACCATTGACTTACTTCACAAAATTAGAAAAACTGAACTTCATATGGAACCAAAAAAAAGCCCACATAGCCAAGACAATCCTAAGCAAAAAGAACAAAGCTGGAAGCATCACGTTACTTTTACACTGTTGGTGGGAGTGTAAATTAGTTCAATCATGGTGGAAGACAGTGTGGCAATTCCTCAAGGATCTAGAATCAGAAATACCATTTGACTCAGCAATCCCATTATTGGGTATATACCCAGAGGATTATAAATCATTTTACTACAAAGACACATGCACACATATGTTTATTGCTGCACTATTCACAATAGCAAAGACTTGGAATCAACCCAAATGCCCATCAGTGATATACTGGATAAAGAAAATGTGGCACATATACACCATGGAATGCTATGCAGCCAAAAAAAGGATGAGTTCATGTCCTTTGCAAGGACATGGATGAAGCTGGAAACCATCATTCTCAGCAAACTATCGCAAGAACAGAAAACCAAACACCGCATGTTCTCACTCATAAGTGGGAGTTGAACAATGAGAACACATGGACACAGGAGGGGAACATCACACACTGGGGCCTGTCGGGGGGGTGAGGGGCTAGGGGAGGGATAACATTAGGAGAAATACCTAAAGTATATGACAGGTCGATGGGTGCAGCAAACCACCATGGCACGTGCATACCTACGTAACAAACCTGCATGTTCTGCACATGTGCCCCAGAACTTAAAGTATAATTTAAAAAAGGATTCGAGTTGGAGATATCAGTTTGAACTTACATTTACTTTAATATTGATACAGATAATTACATATGCAAGTATTTTTAGATGTATGCATTCACATGGGCTAGTATACACATACATGTTTTCTTGCTCTGAGGTGACATACAAACAACAACATTTCAATAGAAATGAACACTCTAGTGTCCAAATCTTGGATTCTAATGTAATTCTACAATTAAACAAAAACCGAAAAACAAAACTAGTAAACAACACACACAAAAAAACAAGGACCGGGCGCAGTGGCTCACGTCTGTAATCCTAGAACTTTGGGAGGCCAAGGTAGGTGCATCCTTTGAGGTCAGGAGTTCGAGACCAGCATGGTCAACATAGTGAAACCCTGTCTCTACTAAAAATACAAAAAAAAAAAAAAATGAGCTGGTGTGGTGGCGTGCACCTGTAATCCCAGCTACTCGGGAGGGTGAGGCACAAGAATAGCTTGAACCCAGGAAGCAGAGGTTGCAGTGGGCCGAGATCATGTCACTGCTCTCCAGCCTGAGTGACAGAGTGAGACCCTGTCTCCAAAAACAACAACAACAACAAAGCAGATAACTGATATAAAGATGGAGGCAGTAAATATGCAAGATGAACCTGGAGCATCTTAGAATGCCAGAAGGAAAAGAAGAGTTACAAAAAGAAAGAAAAGACAAGAGAAAGAAAGAAGAAAGAAAGAAAGATAAAAAGAAAGAAAAAGAAAGAAAGAAAGAGAGAGAGAAAGAAAGAAAGAGAGAAAGAAAGAAAGAGAGAAAGAAAGAAAAGAAGAAAGAGAGAAAGAAAGAAAGGAAGAGAGACAGAGAAAAAGGTCCAAAGAAAGACCCACAATGATGGCTGTACATCAAAGAAAGAAAGAGAAAGAAAAGCCCAAAGAAAGAAGACCCACAATACTGGGTGTATATCAAAGGAATATAGGAGTCAACTGAAAGAGCTCTCATAACTATTTTTGAAACAACTTGAGAAACAAAATAAATATTGTTGGGAAATATCCTAAAGTATAAAGTAAATACCTATGAATTTATAATTATGTAAATAATAAACAAATAAATTGAGAGGAAGAGAAATTTCCCATGTAGAAGAATGACAAATAATCCATGCAGATCCTCTCTCATCGAAGAGCTGCAGCATAAAATCCCACTTCTGAAGTGTGGGCTATGCATAGCGATTTCCTGCCAAAGAGAACACTATGCAAAAGGAGACAATAAAGAAGAACTTTCCCATTGAGAAACCTGATGAACACCACTCAACCAGGTGGACAAAGTCAACATCAACATTGATAAGTCATGTTGCTAGTACATAATCATGGTCTGATGTGATGAGAATATCACTTTACCTCCGTAGTTCTCCTCCGAAAACTGTAACTCCAGTCTAATCATGAGAAAAATCACCAGACAAATCCAAATCATCAACATTCTACAAAAGAGTCGACCAGTACTTGTCATACTGCCAAGATCATGAAAAACAGGAAAAGTCTGAGATATTGTCACAACTATCAGGACTCTATGGAGGCATGATGACTAACTCCAATATTATAGACTGAATAGAAAAAAAGACATTATATTAAAACTAAGGAAATATGCATACCATATTGATTTTAGTTAATAATAATAATACATCAATATTAATCTATTCATTGTAACAAATGCATCATAATAAAGGAACATTGATGTTAGTAATAAAGGAAGATGAGTGAGAGGCATATGGAATCCCAGTATCATCTCTACCATTTTTCTGTAAATATCAACTTGTGTAAAAAAAAAGATTTATTAAGAAAAAAAGGTTGACATGTTTTGTCTTAGTATTCATATTTTATATGAATCCCCAGTTATAGTCTTCAGGAATAGTGACACATTAAGCCTTCAAAGGCTTGTTAGTTGTAATATGAAAGTACAGGCAATAAACACATATACATACAGTCATAGGAGGTAGGGTTTGTAATGACCAAAAAAAAGCAAAATAAAGGTAGAAGAGCATCCAAGACATATAATCTTTTTCATGTACTTCTGTATCCAAAAAACCCACATAATGCATCTCCTGTAACTCCTGTCATTTTGCCAAACAAAATCATGCTATAAGTAAGTTTTCTTACTTCCATTTGAGTATATTTTAATGCAGCCTAACATAGACAAACCATTTATGTTCCAGCTCACAGAATCGTTTTTTCCTTCACTTCTCTAGAATATCTAATATTAGAAACTCATTTACTCTACGGGACTTCTTAAATACTGGGATAAGAAAAGTAAAACATGTCTTGCCCCAGGCCAGTAAATAAGTGACAATCTACAAATTTAATATAAAAATGATTAATTTTCACAAATAGTAGTGCAGCCCAGTAGAACCCTATAAATTTACTCTATTAAATAGGTGAAAAACCAAAACTTAATGAAAGCTTTTATATAGAGAACCTTTGTTTAGTATAGAGTAAGAAAGTGATGCTGTTCTAAAGTTGGAGGGAATTCTTGGAACAAGTTTTAAGATTTTAACAAAGCAAAGACATACTTATCTATTTAGAGGAGCCATTTTTAATGACCCATTAATATTATTTGTGCCGCTAAAGAGGTAATCCTAATGGTCCTCACTAATAAAAAAGCTAATATTTTTTTAAATTTTAACATTGTCAATTTCACTTTAATAGTCAAAGAAGTGCTAACTTTATTCCAGCAAGTATGAATGGACTAATCATTCCAAATAAGTGAAATAATGAGGTTTCATGCATTTACAAAGTACTTCACAAAGTAGTGTTTTGGTTCATCCAGTCTGTTGATGTCTAACTTAAATAAATATTTATTCATATACTTATTGATTAATTTCTTAAGAAAAACAAAAACAAAAACCCTTCTATTTAAAATGACATTTGTTAGACCCATCCTTAGATCATTCCACAAAGGAGAAATGACATTATTAACTAGAGAAAAAAAAATCACAATATGAAAGATGTATTTCTAGACAGAAGTGATAAAGATTTTATTGTTGATTTTATTTACTTGCTTATTTACTTACTGTATTCTATTTCATTCACTTTGAAGGCTAAGAATTATGAAAGCACAGTGGCAGCCCTTTTAATTTACTGAGTACACTTTGTCTATTAGAAAAATACTGTCTTGTTTATAGTGTGCATATAATCAGATTCACTTTTCTCTACACAGAAAAACAGACTTCTCAATATCCAGAATATATCTTGCCTTGTACTTACCAACTGAAGTAGGAGGATGTGATATAATAAGAAATATATATTTGATCTTTGTTTCTGATTCCTGGCACAGAGCACCTAAATCTGTTGAAATTTCCAGAGTTACAGATTTATTTTATCTCTCTCTCTCTCTCTTTCTCTCTCGCTCTCTCTCTCTCGCTCTCTCTTTCTCTCTCTCTCCATCTCTCAAAATAAACCAACCTTGACAGGCCCCTAGATAGCTTCAGGATGGCAGCTGGTTGCCAGAAAGACCAAAGCTTAATTAGAAACCTGAAACTTTCAGCCACACACGCAACCTCTGGGGAGGGCAGAAAGGTAGGAGATTGATTAATAAATGATCATGGCCACGTGGTGGCTCACGCCTGTAATCCCAGCACTTTGGGAGGCTGAGGTAGGTGGATTACTTGAGGTCAAGAGTTCGAGACCAGCCTGACCAACATGGTGAAACCCCGTGTCTACTAAAAACACAAAATTAGCCCGGTGTGGTGGTGCATGCCTGTAATCCCAGCTACTTGGGAGTCTGAGGCAGGAGAACCTTGAACCTGGATGGGGGAGGTTGCAGTGAGCTGAGATAGTGCCATTGCATTCTAGCCTGGTCAACAAGAGTGAAACTCCATCTCAAAATAACAACAACAACAATAATAATAATAATGATCATCATCATTGATCATGCCTACATGACGAAACCTCCATAAAAACCCTTAAATGATAGGTTCTAAGAGCTTCTTGGTTGTGAACACATCGAGGTCTGGGAGAGTGGTACATTTTCTAATGTAACCCCAGCCCTCATACCTTGCCCTGTGCATCTCCTCTGGCTGTTGCTGAGTTTTAACCTTTATAATAAAGCAGTACATATAAGTAAAATGGCTTCCTGAGTTCTGGGAGCTGTTCTAGTAAATTATTGAGACCGAAGTGGGAGTATGGAAGCCCCTCATTTATAGCTGGTCACTCAGAAATACGAGTTGTCTAGGACACACAATTGACATCTGAAATGGGGACAGTCTTATGGGATTGAGCCCTTTAACTTGTAGGATCTGACATTAACTCTTGTGGGATCTGACACTAGACAGACAGTGTCAGAACTGAATGAAACGTATACCCTCAGAACTGAATTAAATTTACACCCTGTTGGTGTAAGAGAGTTGAAGAAGTGGTGTTGGAAAATGACAACATGCATTTGGTGCCAGAGAAGAAAAAAAACAAAACAAAACAATAACAACAAAAAACCTCTTATTGTGTCTCCTAAGACTCAGAATAACTGGTCAGTTAATCAAAAAAAAAATTACTTGATAGCTACCATGGCAAAAAATCGTGCTAGATTTTGTGGGGATATGAATTAGTTTAGGTAACAACCTTTAAGAAACAACCCGACAATTCAAATAATTGAAAATATATTTAACAAGGATGCTAATCTATATGAATTGCCAAATTAATGACAAAGATGATAAATATTACAAAAATTTGAGGCATGTACAGGTCAAAATCAAGAAGAAATACCAATTAGAAAAAACATTTTCAGGTTATAGCTTCAGGGCCACGTCTTTGGTTCTGCTCTCAGTGGAGAACATAGTCCGGAGTGAACTTCACTGTTGCTCTGGCCAGTGACACAGTCTTGGGTTCTCTTCCCTGCCATGTGATGCGCATTGAAGCTTTCTCAATTTCCTTCCTCTCCTTAGATACAGGAAATTTTCCTTGGCTCACACATCCCCCCTACACACACATGCACATACACACTAACACACGCATACACACACATGTAAATATTGAGAGGCACAGCATTATGCTGAAAGTTTTAGCAAGAAAACCCAAATCATATGGGGGTGGAGGAAAGAAAACAGAAGCGGTGGGTACAGTCAAGTGCTAACCTATTAACCTCCTAAGTCCGACCACTTCATTGCCTTTGAAATAAGGTAGAAGGCATGTGTAGGTGGAGGTAACTTCTTCCAAGAACTAGAAATTTCTTCGATGTGGGTATTTCATAAGAACTTGAAGGATCTAGTGTATATTACCTCGTTATATTTCCCATTAAAAGTATGCCCAGGCTCACACCTGTAATCCCAGCACTTTGGGAGGCTGAGGTGAGTGGATCACCTAAGACCAGGAGTTTAAGATCAGCTCGGCCAACATAGCAAAACCCTGTCTCTACTGAAAATACAAAAATTAGCCAGGTGTGGTGGCATGCACCTGTATCCCCAGCTACTTGGGAGGCTAAGGCAGGAGAATCACTTGAACCACGGAGGTAAAGACTGCAGTGAGCTGAGATCATGCACCGCACTCCAGCCTGGGTGACAGAGCAAGACTCCATCTCGGAAAAATAAAAAAAAAAAAAATGGACCCAGGGTTTTTTTTGTTGTTGTTGTTGTTGTTGTTACTTAGTTTTTATTTCATAATTATAAACTTAACTCTGCAATCCAGCTAGGCATGGGAGAGAACAAGGAAAACATGGAACCCAAAGGGAACTGCAGCGAGAGCACAAAGATTCTAGGATACTGCGAGCAAATGGGGTGGAAGGGTGCTCTCCTGAGCTACAGAAGGAATGGTCTGGTGGTTAAGATAAAACACAAGTCAAACTTATTCGAGTTGTCCACAGTCAGCAATGGTGATCTTCTTGCTGGTCTTGCCATTCCTGGACCCAAAGCGCTCCATGGCCTCCACAATATTCATGCCTTCTTTCACTTTGCCAAAGACCACATGCTTGCCATCCAACCACTCAGTCTTGGCAGTGCAGATGAAAAACTGGGAACCATTTGTGTTGGGTCCAGCATTTGCCATGGACAAGATGCCAGGACCTGTATGCTTTAGGATGAAGTTCTCATCTTCAAATTTCTCCCCATAGATGGACTTGCCACCAGTGCCATTATGGCGTGTGAAGTCACCACCCTGACACATAAACCCTGGAATAATTCTGTGAAAGCAGGAACCCTTATAACAAAATCCTTTCTCTCCAGTGCTCAGAGCACGAAAATTTTCTGCTGTCTTTGGAACCTTGTCTGCAAACAGCTCGAAGGAGACGCGGCCCAAGGGCTCGCCGTCGATGGCAATGTCAAAGAACACAGTAGGGTTGACCATGGCTAGTAGTACAGGACTTGCCTCGGCGGCAGCATCTGCAAAGCCAGGGTTTTTTAATCAGATGTAGAAGGCTAGCAACCAAACACTTACATTGCAATTGGCTGGAGCTAGAGATAAACTCTTAATGGTGTCAAGCCCTGAGATAGGGGGTTTTGCTTTTTAATAGCAGTTAGTGTAACTAAACTAAGCAATAAATAAATTGATAATAGAAGCTAGGCATTGTCACCATAAAAAAACCTTTAGTTTTTTACTTTAGTGTAGTGTTAGCCAGCAGCAAGAAAACATACACAGTAGTCTGGCAGCAAAATATTTGGTAAAATTGCCATGTGCAATCACTTGGAAGGAAGAACCTGCCCACTGAGCTTGTGGCTCTAGGGGAAGGGGTTGGAAAGATGCAGCAGAATACTGAGTGAGTTTCTAATTGTGGCCTTTAGCGAAGTTATTACAAGAAAGAGGTGAGTTCAGGAGAGAATTGGCTGGTTTTCAAACAGACGTTGAAAGAGAAGAAACAAATAAGGGCTTTATAGGGTTAGGATAATAACAGTACATCTGGAACCTAGATTGGAAGAACTGTGGGTGTAATTACTAGTGCAATGAAAAGTCTAGAAACAGCACATATAAAACCTGCTAATATTTTAGAAAACTGTATTGTCAAAGAATTTGAAGCCTGGACTAAAATATGATTTAGGTGTTCAAATTATAAAACAACATTGGGTGTCAATCTCATTATCAGGAAGAGGGTTTCAAAAATTGCGTGGATTCTAAGGAACACTGCATGTTACTGTGGCCAAGTAGGACAATGAACTGTGAACATTTTTCCAGAGGTGTGAGCCAGGGGCCTTGCAAAACAATGCACAGGAAACGTTGCCAAAGGAGACCTAATCAAGGCACTTTTCCAACCTCCCAGGGAAAGGGTCCTGCACAAATTTCATCAGCAGAATTGTATATAAGCTAGGAACAGTGTATCTTCTACGTTTACCTTTTCTCACTAGGAAATAGGACGGAGGGAAAGGCAATCAGAAACTGAAAGCAGTCCCAGTTCCTGAATCAGTACACAAAATGCTGCTTGCCAAATGTCTGCACTGGACATTGGGTAAGTGAGAAATACATTTTATTGGTTTAGCCATTGAGATTTGGTGGTTTCTTTGTTCCAGCAGTAAGTATTACCTTAAACATTTTTTAAAAGGATAAAATTGAGTCAAAAAGAAAATAAATGCATGTAGACAACAATATGGAGTTAGAATATGTAAGATAGGTTTATGAGACCGTGAGTTCTCCACTTATTAAATAAGTGTTAAGATATTGAAGTCCTTAGTTTAAATGCAAATGTGATGAAGTCAGGATACATTATTACTCATACTTATTTTCAGTTGAATGAACATATCAGCTGTGCTTTTGTTACCCAGAAACTCCTCATGGTAGATTTTGCAAAGAAAAAAATAAAAGCTGCAGTTACCTTCTTGCTTTTGTCCACGTAGCCATTGATGAGATTCTGCAACTCTCACCATCAAGAAGTATAGTCTATTTCCCCAGTTTTTCAGTCTGCGCTATTTTTGTAGATTGCTTTGATACACAGAGTCAGAAAAAGTGAAGTCGTACTTGTCTAAGCTGAGACCTAATAATCCTGGCATACTTGGCATACTTCTGTTCTTGATTTTGGAATCCGGAAATATTGATTCAGTGGGACTTCAGGAATGCTCTGGATTAATGACCGCTTAAAAAAAAAAAAACAGGAATATGTATTTTGTTTTCCTGTCCCTGTGTCACAATTGTATATTGAGTGTGATGGGTGAAGGGGGGATGGAAAATTTATCTTTTTTGTTCATAAGTATAGAAACTAATAAAATTTGCACAATAAAACCTGCCTCTGGACCTAATGGAGATCACAAGGCCCTGAACTTCAAGTGTGATATCATTATGAAATGAAGCCTTTATGGTGTGTTGGGAGACGGTATGTTTTTCTTTAATGTGGGAGGGATATGAATAATTGTGACCAAAGGGCACAGTGTTATAAACAGATTATAAAAATGGCTACAATTATTTCTCTCCTTTTACCAACACTGCTTTGCAATGAAACTTTGAAACTTTTCCAGTCAAGAGGCATAATCTATTTTCTCACCTTTTGAATCTGAACTAATCCTGTGAGGTGTTTTGACCAAGAGAATTCAGGGGCAGTAACAGTAAGCCAGTTTGAATGCTGGGCCAGAAGGGCCTATGGGTATGTCTGTTCTCCTTGTGTAAACACTTATGTCCTGATGTAGACAAGCCCAGAGTGGCCTGCTGGGTGATGAAAGACAAGGAACGTATTCACCCCATGATTCCAGTTGGGTACCAGTCAACATCCAGGCATGTGAGGGAGGCCACATAGACCACTCAGCCCCCAGCAACCCAGCAATGAATCACATATACTAGAGTGAGTTTAGTTAAGATCAGCCAAGCCTGGTCAAGTCAACAGGCACACCCAATTTCCCATAGACTCATGAGAAGTAAGTATTTGTTCTTTGAAATCACTAAATTTTGGTGTGGCTTGTTACCTAAGAACAGATAACTTATATAACATCCAGGAAAATTTAAAAAATGATAGAAATTTTTGGATATGCTGGTACAGAGTCTGAGAAAGGATAGAAAAAAATGCAGGATAAGGTGATGACAACAGGGCCAGCACTGTTAGTGCAGTTAGTTTGAGGACATTGAGAAGTTAAGTGACAGTGAAAGAAAATCTACTGCACAGGCGAAAGGGGGGCAGACAAGGGAGAAAGCATATTTGAGCAGAGGAAAATAGAAGAATATCAAAGGTCTGCTCTGATGCCTTCTTTTCTGCTTTGCTAAGACCGGGCTTCATTTCTTGTGAATGATTTTTGGAGAATCCAAGTAAAGGCTCACAGCTAAAAACTATATTAATGGATTCACAAGAAAGCAACCAACAAAAACCCACTAAGAATTATGCACATCTCTGTAAAGTGGTAGGTAGGGTTAAGCACACAAAGACAACATAAAAACTCAAGTCACAAAAAAACTTTCTATCTAGTGAGAAAGCAAGAAAGATATACATTATGTTTTAAAAATAGCATTGTGTTATGATGTGATGTGTTGCTAGTTCTGAGCTACACAGAAGGAAATTGAAAGGAACACTAAAGTGTATTTGTCCAGGCACCATTACTATTCATATGTACTCTACAATATCTATGCTGACTCAGGGACATATCAAATGAAAAACCTACCCTGCTTACTGTCTGGGACATGATTTTTAATAATTATATTCTTAACTAAGTTTCATTATAATGAAATTATAAAAAAGCAAAAACAATAAAGAGGATGAATGAAGCAACGTCCAGAGGAAACCAGAAGCAAGTTGATGAGAGTCCTCTCAAAGTGGATGGATGCACAGGATGCACTTAAGTTTTCCAACAACAATGTAAGTCAACACATGTGAAAGGTTTTCTGCTAGGGAATCTCATTAGAGACTCGGCGCCCCAGGTCTTCATGAGGGCAAGTCACTTTGCCACCTTATGCCTAATACATAGCAAAATTCCATAGTCCCAGTAGGAAAGCTGGTATTCAGCATAAACTGCATTGCTTGTTCAAACAGTTTAGACATAGTAAGGCATTTTTTTAGTTCTATAAATAGAATTCTCTCTAATACGGGTTCCCAGATGCCAGGACCAACATTGCAAAGCAGGCTTTTCTACAGATACCAATTTCAGGCCTCTTACATTAATTATTTTTTGTATACTTACTTAGGGGTATGGCTTCTACAACTCTCTTCTCTCTCTCATAAATCCTATTTTGTGTTATTGTTCTTTACTGAACCATTTTCTTCAACAATAAATGGTAAAGTCTTAGCCCTCACCTTACTTGACCAATCAGTGGAATTTGACTCAGGAGAACATTTTCTTCTTCATTATTTATGTTCTTTACTTGGATTCTAGGACTCTATACTCTCTTAGTTTTTCTTTATTTCCCTAGTTGCTCCTTCTCAATCTCTTTTCTGTTCCCTGATCCCTTGTTTTGTAGTGTCTCAGGACCCAGTCCTTAATGCTCTTCTATTCTCAAACCACATTGATTTCTTTGATGATAACATTCTGGCTTGCAGTTTTAAAGCCTCATAGGTGCTAATTCCGAAGTTTGCTGTTCCCATTCATGTCACTCCCAATGTGCATCACTAAATGATAATTCTGCATCTCTACTTGGAAGTCTCATAGACAGATCAGACTCAACAAGTCTGAAATGAACTCCTGGACTTCTCCTAAAGCCTGATCCATTTTTAAGTCTTTTTTTTTTTTTTTTTACAATTATTCATGATATATTTCAATAGTTTCATAGTGCACATTTCTCAAAAGAGTTATTCTAGACTGTACTATCTTGTCAGAAGGGAAGACTCTTAGAAATATTCCAAGTCAATAGTTACAAGGCCAAAGAGTATGACAATATTTTCTCAGTAAGCATTGGACATGAGTGCAATGAAGCACAGCACTGAAATATTATGATACAACAGACATAAAAAGAATCAATTAAACTGGGGTGGGGAGTATTGCACATAGAAGAAGAGGGACTTTTCAAAAGCAACACTGGAAACTAGCAGAGAGTAGAGGGAAGGCTTCAAAGACCTGTGTGAAAATTATCCTTAGCTATTTTAGATCCTCAATAGCCAAGGATATTTTGAGACATGTAAGTACTCCACATGTATGTTCCTTGCACTCTCTTAGAAAGCTGTTAGAGGATAAGCACTAATAAAAAATAGATCAAAACGAAGAAAGAAGGTGTAAGATACAGTAAATAGATACTCCCAAATGAATAAATAGCCAACAGAATTCCAGAATAACTTTCAAGTCAGAAGCCTAAAGAGAAACAACCCTTAAATGTTACAGGTATGACAAGATAGTCTATACGACATTAATGATGATGATGATGAGGATGATGATGATGATGATGATGACGATGAAGATAGATAGATAGATATAGATAGATACCTAGATAGATACATAGATACATAGATAGATGATTGATAGCTAGAAAGATAGATTCATGCATATATATATAAACAAAAAGAGGAAGGAAGGAGGAAAGGAAGAAAGAAAAGTGGCAATTTATGTGATGTGTTTCTGCACCGGGAAAAAGTTGTTTATAGGGACATAGTAGCTTTATAGAAAAATATGAATAAAGAGAAAATAATAAAAATGTAAAAGTCAATTAATATAATAACACCAATAGCAACAAAAAGTTACTCTAAAAATTATGATAAAATACTTGGCCAATCAACATACAATATTTGCACAATTTTAATTAAACCTTGTCTATTTTTGTCATGATTTTTTGAATTGGGGTAATTTATTTTATAAATTTTGTACAGTAACTAAATACTCACATTGGGAGAATGGATAAGGGCAAGTAATAGTTCTTTGAAGAGTGCTAAGGCATCCTCTGCAGTAAGAATAGACAATAGATATAGTGTTTGAAATGTATGAATCAAGACGTATCAGCATACATTGTCGTGTAAGGAATAGGAAAAAAATAGTAGGGAAAATAATTACAAGAAATACAGTGTGAGTTTGAGAGGAGTAGGTGTTAAACTGGTGTTTCTTCTATTTCTTTATATACTTACATGGTATTTTTTTAAAAGGTCGTTTAAAACTTTAAAATATCTTTAAAACATAATGTGTTATCATTGAATTATCTCTGACATATGGCTAAATTAAAATGCAAAAGAAGAAAGTATATAAATAATATTTTTATATTTTAGTAAATACACACACTACACATTTAGGTATACACTGAACATCTCTGAAAATATAAGCAAGAAAAGGTAAAAGAGAATATTTTGGGGACATGTTCTTGGCAAACAAGGTGAGTAGAATTATATTAATATTTCATTATACACACATTTTTAATGTTTAAATTATTTTCCATAAAATAAATTTTTAATTAACTTACCCTTCTATTAAAAATACCAGTGATATGGTTTGGCTTTGTGTCCCCGCCCAAATCTCATGTTGAAATATAATTCCTAATGTTGGAGGAAAAACCTGGTGGGTGGTGACTGGATTATGCAGGAGGATCTCCTCCTTGCTTTTCTCAAGAGAGTGAGTGAATTTTCTTGAAATCTGATGGTTTAAAAGTGTTTGGAACTTCCCCCTTCACTTTCTTTCTTCTGCCACCATGTGAAAACATGCTTGCTTCCCCTTCACCCTTCCGCCATAATTGCAAGCTTTCTGAGACACATCACTGGTGTCTCTTCTTTTGCTTACAAAGACACCAGTAATATGGGATTAGGAGCTCATACAGTTTGGCTGTGTCTCTCCACCATATCTCATGCTGAATTGTAATTCCCAGTGTTGGGGGTGGGGCCTTGGAGGTGATTGGATCAAGGGGGCAGAGTTCTCATGAATGGGTTAGCACCAAACTCTCGGTGCTGTTCTTGTGATGGTGAATGACTGAGTTACTATGAGATTTGGTTGTTTCAAAGTGTGTATCACCTCCCCCCTCTCTCTCAGTCCTGCTCCTGCCATATAAAATAGCTGCTGCTTCTTGGCCTTCCACCATGACTAGAAGTTCCCTGAGGTCTCCCCAGAAGCAGAAGTCACCATGCTTCCTGTATGGCCTGTGGAACTGTGAGTCAATCAAATATCTTTTCTTTATAAATTCGGCAGTGTCAGGAATTTCTTTATGGCAGTGTGAGAAATGAGTAATACAGGATCCATCCATATGACTTCACTGAACTGTACTTACCTCTTTAAAGTTTCTGTCTCCAAATACAGTCCCATTTGGAGTCTGGGTTTCAGTATATGCATTTAGGTGGGGAACACAATTCAATCCACAGTGTTGTGCTTTATGTGTAATCTGGGATGCATTTCAAATAGTTTGGGGTTCCTATAGAAGGTGGAACTTTGCAAAAGACACACTTGTGGAAGCCAGCTCTGCCACCTAGTAACTGGAATGTGAGCCACTTTCCAAAAATCTCTTGCTTTATCTTCTTTCTCTGTACTATGGAGAAAACAATTTCACAAGATAGTGGGGATTAAATTTGATCATATATATAAAGCAAATAACTGAGTTTCTAAGATTATTTTTTAAAAACCTTTATTAACTGTGGTATTACTAATATGCAGTAAAATAAAGTTTAACATTATGCCCAATTAAATACCAAAAATGTAACATAATTGTTTTGCATATTTTGTGATTTTGTTATCCAATCAAAAATGGGTATGATTTTTGTTAATACTCAGTGTTTCTTTGTTGAAGGCTGTAATTGTTGAGCCTGGGGAACCATTATTTCTCACCCTCTCGGATACAGTCAGCTGTAAGGGGCGATAGAGCAGACTCTTGCATCTCAAGATTCACTGCTGGGCCTGAAGAAAAGAAAGAACTTGATAGGAGTGGGGCATCCTCTGATAATAAAATCACCCTAGAAGAGGGGGCAGACTTTTATGCAATGTCTCTGATTTATTGAGTGTCTGTGTCTCATCTGTAAAAATATCTTACCAGGCTGTTGTGATAACCAAGTGATGCCTGTATGCAAAAATACTTTTGAGTTCTGTAAAACTTGAAAAAGTCTCTAACATACCTGTTTATTCTTCTTTCATATTTATATTAATTCTGTAAACAGTGGTCATTCACTTTTATTTTGTTCTCTTGTTTTCATTGCACAGTTATAGTTTCCTGCATATTATTCTTAAATACATCATGTGGACAGAAAACTACATTAAATATCTATGTAAATGGCACTAACAATTACAAAACTGACACCTAGAAACTGCAACACATCAAAGAAATGGAACATTTGCTAACATGCCAGACACTCCCCACCCTGTTTACATCTTTCAAATAAAAATATCTTCCGTCCTTTCTGGAGCAAACTGCTACCCTAGCTTTTGTGGTTACTATGTTTTTGTTATTCTTTATAGCTTCACCTACGATGTATGTATTCTTAAACAATGGAGTTTGGTTTTCATTGCTTTTACACTTTATAAAAATGGTACCATAGTATATGCCTGTCTCTTTTCTTTTTTTCATTTAATATCATATTTGCATTTACTTGTAAAATGGAAAGCTACACAGCAATAAAAGTGAATAAAGTAGTTATAACAATAACTTTAATTGATTGAAAAATACAGAGAAATATAAATTAAAATACAAAATATTCATTTTACTCACATCCTACTCATTCCTTGTGATAACAGTTAAGGAGTTTGCTATGTCTCCTGACAATTTTTTTGCTATTCATTTGCATATATTTAGACTTGTGAGACTACCTTTTTAAAAAAAAAAAAAAAAAAAGGAAAGGAAAGATCATACTCCATACAATATTCTGTGACCTCTTGTTTTGCTTAAAAATGTATCTTGGAATCTTGGACCTCTTTCCCATAGAAAATGCATAAATATTCCTCACCCTTCTTAATACTTGCTGAATGGTGGTTTAGAGTAGAGTTATACCATAATTATTGATACTTTACTGATAAACATATACATTGTTTCCATTTTTATTAGTGACAAAAATAATGCATTGGACATGCTTGCAGATACATTTTTAGGTGTGTGAATACGCATTACTGTAGTCTAAATTATTAGAAATAAAATTTTTGGAACAAAAATTATAAATATTAAAAATCTGATATTTTAATTCCAAAAACTGATGTCAAATAGCCATTTATAAAGAGCTTTACTAATGTACTTTCCCAAAATAGTGAGTCTAGTCACTCAGTTTTTAATGGCATGGAACAACCACATATCCTTCTATTCACTACAAATGTTTGCACCAGACCAAGCAAAGAACGAGAAATATGTGGCACTGTTTCTTTGCTATGATCATCTCTCTTCTTCCATTAGACACCAACAAGTCATCATGTTGCTTTACAGTCACTCATGTTATGTTTACATATAAATCATGTTACAAGACTAGATTAGAAATGGGAATTCCATTTAAGACTTATCTCTTGATATATATTTATTGAATGAAGAAGAATAAATGAACAGGTGAGCCCCAAATTGTGCCAGGTACCATGCAGATTACAGGAAGCTAGGCAACAGTTCTTGTTTTCTGTTTAATCGTTTATAAAATGAACAGTTCTGAAGAGAATTCGTGTCAAAAGTCCCTCCAGCCTGCTGCAGTGGGCTCATGCCTGTAATCCTAGCACTTTGGGAGGCCAAGGCAGGAGGATCAATTGAGGCCAGGAATTTGATATCAGCCTGGGCAACATAGCAAGACCCTGTTACTACAAAAAATGAAAAAATATAAGTTGGCCAGGCACTGTGGTATATGCTTGTAGTCCTACCTACTTGGGAAGCTGGAGTGGGAGGACTGCTTCAATTCAGGAGTTCAAGGTTGCACAGTGGCACAGTGCGCTGTGAGCACACCACTGCACTCTACTCTGGGTTACAGAATGAGTTCCTATAGCAAAAAAAAAAAAAAAAAAAGAGAGAGAGAGAAAGAGAGAAAAGGTGCCTACAACTAATGAATTATTTACTGGGTGGAGATCTGTGCTTTTTTTTTTTTTTTGAGATGGAGTCTCGCTCTGTCGCCCAGGCTGGAGTGCTGGTTCACTGCAAGCTCCGGCTCCCGGGTTCACGCCATTCGCCTGCCTCACCGCCCGGCCAGATCTGTGCTTTCTTTGCCAACCTCTAACTTAGTGGAACATTGTAAAAAGTTATCCATTGGCCGGGCGCGGTGACTCACGCCTGTAATCCCAGCACTTTGAGAGGCTGAGGCGGGCGGATCATGAGGTCAGAGATCGAGACGATCCTGGCTAACACCGTGAAATCCCTTCTCTGGCAGGAGAGGGCGTGAACCCAGGAGGCGGAGCTTGTAGTGAGCCGAGATCCTGCCACTGCGCTCCAGCCTGGGCAACAGAGCAAGACTCCCTCTCAAATAAATAAATAAATAAATAAATAAATAAATAAATAAGATTAACATTTATTTTAATCAGTAGATTTTGAGTAAAGCAGATTACCCTCCATACCACGGGTGGACTTCATTCAATTAGCTGAAGATCTTAAGAGAAAACAAACTAAGGTCTCCCGAAGAAGAAGAAATTTGGCCTCCAGACTGCTTTTGGCCTGAAGCTGCATTACCTACTCTTCCTTGAATCTCCAAACTGCTGGCCTGCCATAAAAATTTGGGGCTTCCCAGCCCCCACAATCATGTGAGCCAATTCCTTAAAATAGTGCACACTTGCCTGCTCCGTCTCTCTGTGTCATATATGAGAGAGAGAGAATGAGATGACAAACAGGATATATGTTGTTTCTCTAGAAAACCATGACTAATGCAATAAGTAAAAGGATATGACAAAATACTGTGAGGGCCGATGACTGTTCTGTTCTATGGCAGGCCAGGAAGGTGAGCTATCAGGTTAGTGCTGAATGGTCAGAGAAATAAACCCTAGAAATATGAAATCCATGATGCATATTTGAGTTGTCAAGGCTTTTAGCCCACAGGATCCATTTTGATTTTGACATTATCTGGGTATGTGTAGGTCAGATTCTTTTGTATCATGTGGTCATATACAAGTTTTCCTTAGGTGGGCTAATTAATATTATCTTCCTGAAGTTCAAGACCACCCTCACAGAGTCTCTGACATAAAAAATGATTTCTTCTAGAACATTTCTGAAACATTTGTGTCCTCAGTTAGAAAACAAACTGCCTGAATGTAAGAATCTCATATTACCTCTGTTTCCTGACCTTTTTCTCTTATGGTGTCCAACACAAAGCTGGCTGCATGTAGAGTAGGAACTTAATGAATACAAACATTAAATACTATCTGAAAATTGTACAGAGAATGCACAGTTAGGAGTCTAACCTCCACATCTTCAGATGGCAGTGGTGCTGTGTTCCGAGTGGTCCCTCTAGTGAGTGTTCCACAGTGGGTGCTGGTAGGACCAGTAGGAAACATCAGTGACTCTTTCTCAGTAACCTCACAGGGTTATGGACAATTCAGGAGAAGGAATGCCATCAAAGACCAAAAAGACTCCCTCTTTGCAGGAAGGGAACTTTGTTGATTTTTTTTCCAACAGGAACATGCTGCCTTAGTTTTGAACTGAAAAATAAGGGCTAATAATAATATTCCTATGGGTTTGATTTTTTTATATGACATGAGAAACGGCAATAAATGGATTCCTGATGCTTATGAATGGACATACCTATACCTTCACTGAGGTTAAAAAAAATGACCCAATACAAAACAAAAAAGTCAGTAGAGGTACCCATACATAGTCAAGTGGAAGACAGATATTTTAATCTAATAATTGACTTCTTCATGAATCAAATACTTCTTAGTAATTTCAAAAGAAAGAGTATCCAGTTTGCTTCTGATGAGGGTAAAGCTTTGCTTCATTTGACCAAGAGTGTTTAAGATTTGAACAATAATGTGTTATATAGAAAGTCTTTAACAGCAACCTTTACCATTCTAACTAGTGCATAATATTGGTTTTGCAATCATTTAGTAATTATATAAGGAGGACATATTTATTACGAATTATTGATTTTATAATTACTGCTGCTGGTATTCACATTATTACACAATGAAAATCTTCTAATATACAATGCTCTTCACCCTCAGCTGGTGAACAGATAGTATAATGCAATTTAGAGAGTAGCCAAGAGTAGATTTTATTGGCATTTTTTTTTTTTTTTTTTTTTTTTTGCCAGCCAGCTAAATGGTTGGCTTTCTGAAAAATATTGCTAATGGTGCTTAAGCAGAGAGGAATGTCCAATTTCAAGGTCATTCCTGGCAGTTGATTACAGTCACCCAATGAGCACAAGGTTCCTATTTAACTGTTAAGTTATTTTTGCTGCACTCATTGCTGGGAATTAAAAGTTATGGCTGTAAATTTGCTGCCAGCTAAATAGACATCAAAGGCCACAATCATACACTGGATCATGACACATGAAGATATATCTCTTATGAAATTGATTTTTCTCCATGTGCAAGGCAGCTTTGCATTACTCCCCTTGTGGAGTTTAGCACAGGAAATGTCTAGGCAGGATGAGTTGTAATTGTCAGCATAGTTTATATTCTGGGCTGAGAACTTCTTTTATTATTTTTCCCCCCCTGTGAAGATGTGCAAAAAAAAGGTTGTCTAAGCATATATTTTGATTTCACTTGCCAACAGATTGTGAATAGCTGATTTAAGGTCACTGTCACCCCCAAATGGGAAAAGATTAGGTTTCTGAGGACCAGAAATATTAAAAAGTCTGCCCAAACAATATTTGCTGCTCACCAGAATTCGAAATTGCTGATTTTCACCCCAGAAACATCCCATGGAGTTTTGTAAAGGTTGTAAGTCTATTATGCTGTTTTAATCCATCAGACTTGCACTATCTGAAGGATAAGAGCATCGGATAGAATTACATAAGCTTGATTAGTATTTTTTTCTCTTCTGGATATCCTGTTGCTATTACAGAGAGACCCATATTTTTCACAAACAATGCAGGTAGTGTTTAAATAAAATACCTGAGAACTCAAATTATATTTTAAATATATTCAGGTAGAGGTGCTATTTCTGGGCCTCCTACCTGTGATAGCTTTACAGTGCTGAATGCTGTGCATTTCACTGGTGTGACTGGGAACTGTGACATTAGAACCAATCACTGGAGATAGGAGATTGACTGACCCCAGATTCTCATCTTTCATCTGCAAAGTGAGGTTAGTTATTATATTTCATGGAGAAGTTACTCCAAATTCACGAGCCTGGCTTTTAAAGCCCTCTAAAATGTCACCCTAACTTTACTTATCCAATTTGTCTCCCTCTATACTCCTCCCATTACAGGCAGGCTTAACTGCTTTGCTTCCTGCAGTCAGAACACACACATTTCCAGCCACTTGGCAGTTTCCGTCACCTGAAAAATTCACATGTTTCCTCTCTCCCTCTCCTCCTACTTTCCCTCACACTCTCCTTTCTGCGTACCCATTTGTTGTCAATCTCTCACATACCAGTTCGAGACCCATGTCCTTCAGGAATCTTTCTCCCCTTTGTAAATTTGTACCCCTCACTCAGAGACTTAATCATATTCTAATTCTCTTATCTACCTGATTTATGTGTTGATTTGCAGTTGTTTCTCCAACTAAAGATGCTGCAGTTGGCCCTTGTATCTGGGGTTCCGCATCCTGGGATCAACCAATCTTCAGATTGAAAATACAGTATTAACAGGATGCAGAACCAGTGGATATGATGGTCCATCTTTTCATATCAACAGGTTCCGCAACAGAGCCTACTGTAGGATTTGAACAGTCATGAATTTTGGTATTCACTGGGGGTCCTGGTTCCTCATGAATACCAAGGAATGACTCTATTTTTTTTTCAGTATGAAGAATGCTGTCTGCTCCTTTGTGAACATGTGGCTTGGCCCACAGCAGTATTCAGTTAACCCTTTAAAAAATAAATTCAATGCAATTGAACTCTGAGAAGTGGGATTGTAGCTGTTAATAACTAAGATAAGGAACGTTCTGTGATGTGTTCTATCACACCATGATGATCCTTAACTTGATATGGTGATGACATCTTTATTAGCTACACGTTGGTAATTAATGTATGACTTAGGAGACAATCATCCTGCCTGCAACTTAGGGTGAAGAAAAGTACCTACAATTTTTCTTTTCTTCTTATTCATTCTTATTTATTTATTTATTTATTTGGAGATGGAGTCTCTTTCTGTCGCCCAGGCTGGAGTGCAGTGGCGTGATCTCGGCTCATTGCAACCTCCGCCTTCTGGGTTCAAGCAATTCTCCCTGCCTCAGCCTCCCAAGTAGCTAGGATTACAGGCACCCACCACCACGCCAGCTATTTTTTAGTAGAGACGGGGTTTTGCTATATTGGCCAGGCTGGTTTTGAACTCCTGACTTCAGGTGATCTGCCAGCCTCAGCCTCCCAAAGTGCTGGGATTACAGGCATGAGCCACGATGCCTGTCCTCCTACAATGTTTTGAATATGCCAAGTACTGAGCAAGATAGAAGATATTCTTTATTTTACCTAAAGCTGAAAATAATTTTGTGAGGTAGATGTTATAATTCTCAATTTATAGACAGAAAAATGGGATTTAGAGAAATTAGGTAAGGTAGCTGATACGGTTTGTCTGTGTCCCCACCCAAATCTCATCTTAAATTATAGTTTCCATAATCCCCTCATGTCTTTGGAGGGACCCAGTGGGAGGTAATTTAATCATGGGGGCAGTTACCCTCAAGCTGTTTTCTTGATAGTGAGTGAGTTCTCATGAGATCTGATGGCTTTATAAGGGGCTTTCCCCCTTTTCCTTGGCACTTTTCCTTTCCTGCTGCCACATGAAGAATGATGTTTGCTTCCCCTTTCACCACAATTGTAAGTTTGCTGAGGCCTCCCCAGCCAAGCTCAACTGTGAGTCAATTAAACATCTTTCCTTTATAAATTACTCAGTCTCAGCTATGTCTTTATTAGTGGCATGAGAACAGACTAATATAGTAGCCAAGGTCATAAAACTGGCAAAAAATCTAGAAAATGTTTGAATCTGACCTTGAAGTTCCTGTTCTTTTCCACATTACCTTTCTTGATATTCTAGTATATGCACACAAGGTGCTTTATAAATGTTAAATGAATAAAATATATAGTTTAATGAAGTTTTCAAAAAGGGCGTATTACATCTTTTTGTCATTATTAGTAGCATGCTTATCATTCTCACTCCTTTAGGTGATGTCTTCACTCATTTCTATCCATGTGAATACAAACAGCCTTTCAGACACCACCAACAGCCTCACCTCCAAAATCAAAACTTTATAGCTACTTTTGATCATATTCATCTCATTGTTTATACATCACGAATTATTATTTTATATTTTTACTTCAAAAAGATTTTGATTCTAGGTGATTTTCTTTGTAACTTCATAATTAAAGCTTATTCAAGATTAGAAATGGGGAAACTGATGCTAAGGGGCCAGAAAACATTAAAATAAGTGAGCCTTGGAACTAATTGATTTCTAACTCTGGCCAAGCTCAGTCTTCTTTGTTTTATATAGCTCCATGGTTGGAATCCAAACACTCTTACACTCAGTACAAATCACACCCATACACACACACATATACACATGCACACACAACTTTTAAAGTAAGCTCAGTTATCTAATATCCTAACTCAGAGTCTATCTAGTTCAGGATTATGATTCTGAAAACAGCAAGGAAGGATAAGCTAGGTTTGTACAGCCCTCAATTTGATTGTGCAGTTACTTGATTGTATGCTATAAACCTATTTCCTCACAATATCATTTAGTTACTTGAACTAGAATCCATGCCATTAATTGTTTAACACTTAGAACTCAACATATTGCAAGAAATGTAAAAGGTACTCAAGAGCTATTAATTATTTAATTGAGGCATCTGACACTACCTCTATCATAGCTCACATCAACAGATGAATACATATGAGACTTCAATGAAGGTATTTCCTTATAACACAACACCAGAGAAGACAGTTGCATATAGGTGTCATAAGGTAGAAGGAAAGAGAGTTTTTCCAAAATGTGAGGGCATCAGCAACAACTAGGAATATTGTTAAAATCTTGATGGACTCTACATCACCTCCTACTAATTTAAGAATAATCATATGAACAGAAGTATTAAATAATAAATGTGGAGTCCACCTGCCAGAGTCAAATAATGAACTTTAATCCTTGTAAAAGTAAGTGTCAGTGGACAAGCATTTTATTTATTATTTCTTTTTTTTTCTTTTTTTTTTTTTTTATTATACTTTAAGTTCTAGGGTACATGTGCATAACGTGCAGGTTTGTTACATATGTATACTTGTGCCATGTTGGTGTGCTGCATGCATCAACTCATCAGCACCCATCAACTCGTCATTTACATCAGGTATAACTCCCAATGCCATCCCTCCCCCCTCCCCCCACCCCATAATAGGCCCCAGTGTGTGATGTTCCCCTACCAGAGTCCAAGTGATCTCATTGTTCAATTCCCACCAATGAGTGAGAACATGCGGTGTTTGGTTTTCTGTTCTTGTGATAGTTTGCTGAGAATGATGGTTTCCAGCTGCATCCATGTCCCTACAAAGGACACAAACTCATCCTTTTTTATGGCTGCATAGTATTCCATGGTACACATGTGCCATATTGTCTTAAACCAGTCTGTAACTGATGGACATTTGGGTTGATTCCAAGTCTTTGCTATTGTGAATAGTGCCGCAATAAACATACGTGTGCATGTGTCTTTATAGCAGCATGATTTATAATCCTTTGGCTATATATCCAGTAATGGGATGGCTGGGTCATATGGTACATCTAGTTCTAGATCCTTGAGGAATCGCCATACTGTTTTCCACAATGGTTGAACCAGTTTACAATCCCACCAACAGTGTAAAAGTGTTCCTATTTCTCCACATCCTCTCCAGCACCTGTTGTTTCCTGACTTTTTAATGATCGCCATTCTAACTGGTGTGAGATGGTATCTCATTGTGGTTTTGATTTGCATTTCTCTGATGGCAAGTGATGATGAGCATTTTTTCATGTATCTGTTGGCTGTATGCATATCTTCTTTTGAGAAGTGTCTGTTCATACCCTTTGCCCACTTTTTGATGGAGTTGTTTGTTTTTTTCTCGTATATTTGTTTTAGTTCTTTGTAGGTTCTGGATATTAGCCCTTTGTCAGATGAGTAGATTGCAAAAAATTTCTCCCATTCTGTAGGTTGCCTGTTCACTCTGATGGTAGTTTCTTTTGCTGTGCAGAAGCTCTTTAGTTTAATTAGATCCCATTTGTCAATTTTGGCTTTTGTTGTCATTGCTTTTGGTGTTTTAGACATGAAGTCCTTACGCATGCCTATGTCCTGAATGGTATTACCTAGGTTTCCTTCTAGGGTTTTTATGGTTTTAGGTCTTATGTTTAAGTCTCTAATCCATCTTGAATTAATTTTCGTATAAGGAGTAAGGAAAGGATCCAGTTTCAGCTTTCTACTTATGACTAGCCAATTTTCCCAGCACCATTTATTAAATAGGGAATCCTTTCCCCATTTCTTATTTTTGTCAGATTTGTCAAAGATCAGATGGCTGTAGATGTGTGGTATTATTTCTGAGGACTCTGTTCTGTTCCATTGGTCTATATCTCTGTTTTGGTACCAGTACCATGCTGTTTTGGTTACTGTAGCCTAGTAGTATAGTTGGAAGTCAGGTAGCGTGATGCCTCCGGCTTTGTTCTTTAGACTTAGGATTGTCTTGGCAATGTGGGCTCTTTTTTGGTTCCATATGAACTTCAAAGCAGTTTTTTCCAATTCTGTGAAGAAACTCATTGGTAGCTTGATGGGAATGGCATTGAATCTATAAATTTCCTTGGGCATTATGGCCAATTTCACATATTGACTCTTCCTATCCATGAGCATGGTATGTTCTTCCATTTGTTTGTGTCCCCTTTTATTTCACTGAGCAGTGGTTTGTAGTTCTCCTTGAACAGGTCCTTTACATCCCTCGTAAGTTGGATTCCTAGGTATTTTATTCTCTCTGAAGCAATTGTGAATAGAAGTTCATTCATGATTTGGCTCTCTGTCTGTTATTGGTGTATAAGAATGCTTGTGATTTTTGCACATTAATTTTGTATCCTGAGACTTTGCTGAAGTTGCTTATCAGCTTAAGGAGATTTTGGGCTGAGATGATGGTGTTTTCTAAATATGCAATCTGCAAACAGGGACAATTTGACTTCTTCTTTTCCTAACTGAATACCCTTTATTTCTTTCTCTTGCCTGATTACCCTAGCCAGAACTTCCAATAGTATGTTGAATAGGAGTGGTGACAGAGGGCATCCCTGTCTTGTGCCAGTTTTCAAAGGGAATGCTTCCAGTTTTTGTCCATTCAGTATGATATTGGCTGTGGGTTTGTCATAAATAGCTCTTATTATTTTGAGATACGTTCCATCAATACCGAATTTATTGAGAGTTTTTAGCATGAAGGGCTGTTGAATTTTGTCAAAGGCCTTTTCTGCATCTATTGAGATAATCATGTGGTTTTTGTCTTTGGTTCTGTTTATATGCTGGATTACGTTTATTGATTTGCATATGTTGAGCCAGCCTTGCATCCCAGGGATGAAGCCCACTTGATCATGGTGGATAAGCTTTTTGATGTGCTGCTGGATCCGGTTTCCCAGTATTTTATTGAGGATTTTTGCATCGATGTTCATCAGGGATATTGGTCTAAAATTCTCTTTTTTTGTTGTGTCTCTGCCAGGCTTTGGTATCAGGATGATGTTGGCCTCATAAAATGAGTTAGGGAGGATTCCCTCTTTTTCTATTGATTGGAATAGTTTCAGAAGGAATGGTACCAGCTCCTCCTTGTACCTCTGGTAGAATTCAGCCGTGAATCCTTCTGGTCCTGGACTTTTTTTGCTTGATAGGCTATTAATTATTGCCTCAATTTCAGAGCCTGCTATTGGTCTGTTCAGGGATTCAACTTCTTCCTGGTTTAGTCTTGGGAGAGTGTATGTGTCTAGGAATTTATCCATTTCTTCTAGGTTTTCTAGTTTATTTGCATAGAGGAGTTTATAGTATTCTCTGATGGTAGTTTGTATTTCTGTGGGGTCGGTGGTGATATCCCCTTTATCCTTTTTTATTGCATCTATTTGATTCTTCTCTCTTTTCTTCTTTATTAGTCTTGCTAGTGGTCTATCAATTTTGTTGATCTTTTCAAAAAACCAGCTCCTAGATTCATTGATTTTTTGAAGGGTTCTTTGTGTCTCTATCTCCTTCAGTTCTGCTCTGATCTTAGTTATTTCTTGCCTTCTGCTAGCTTTTGAATGTGTTTGCTCTTACTTCTCTAGTTCTTTTAATTGTGATGTTAGAGTGTCAATTTTAGATCTTTCCTGCTTTCTCTTGTGGGCATTTAGTGCTATAAATTTCCCTCAACACACTGCTTTAAATGTATCCCAGAGATTCTGATATGGTGTATCTTTGTTCTCAATGGTTTCAAAGAACATCTTTATTTCTGCCTTCATTTTTTTATGTACCCTGTAGTCATTCAGGAGCAGCTTGTTCAGTTCCCATGTAGTTGAGCAGTTTTGATTGAGTTTCTTAGACCTGAGTTCTAGTTTGATTGCACTGTGGTCTGAGAGACAATTTGTTATAATTTCTGTTCTTGTACATTTGCTGAGGAGTGCTTTACTTCCAACTATGTGGTCAATTTTGGAATAGGTGCAATGTGGTGCTGAGAAGAATGTATATTTTGTTGTTTTGGGGTGGAGAGTTCTGTAGATGTCTATGAGGTCTACTTGGTGCAGAGCTAAGTTCAATTCTTGGATATCCTTGTTAACTTTCTGTCTCATTGATCTGTCTAATGTTGACAGTTGGGTGTTGAAATCTCCCATTATTACTGTATGGGAGTGTAAGTCTCTTTGTAAGTCTCTAAGGACTTGCCTTATGAATCTGGGTGCTCCTGTATTGGGCACATATATATTTAGGATAGTTAGCTCTTCCTGTTGAGTTGATCCCTTTACCATTATGTAATGGCCTTCTTTGTCTCTTTTGATCTTTGATGGTTTAAAGTCTGTTTTATCAGAGATGACGATTGCAACCCCTGCTTTTTTTTGTTCTCTATTTGCTTGGTAGATCTCCCTCCATCCCTTTATTTTGATCCTATGTGTGTCTCTGCATGTGAGATGGGTCTCCTGAATATAGCAAACTGATGGGTCTTGACTCTTTATCCAATTTGCCAGTCTGTGTCTTTTAATTGCACCATTAAGTCCATTTACATTTAAGGTTAATATTGTTATGTGTGAACTTGATCCTGTCATTGTGATATTAGCTGGTTATTTTGCTCGTTAGTTGATGTAGTTTCTTCCTAGCATCGATGGTCTTTACATTTTGGCATGTTTTTGCAATGGCTGGTACCAGTTGTTCCTTTCCATGTTTAGTGCTTCCTTCAGGAGCTCTTGTAGGGAAGGCCTGGTGGTGACAAAATCTCTAAGCGTTTGCTTGTCTGTAAAGTATTTTATTTCTCCTTCACTTATGAAACTTAGTTTGGCTGGATAAGAAATTCTGGGTTGAAAATTCTTCTCTTTAAGAATGTTGAATGTTGGCTCCCACTCTCTTCTGGTTTGTAGAGTTTCTGTAGAGAGATCCACTGTTAGTCTGACAGGCTTCCCTTTGTGGGTAACTCGACATTTCTCTCTGACTGCCCTTAACATTTTTTCCTTCATTTCAACTTTGGTGAATCTGACAATTATGTGTCTTGGAGTTGCTCTTCTCGAGGAGTATCTTTGTGGCATTCTCTGTATTTCCTGAATTTGAATGTTGGCCTGCCTTACTAGGTTGGGGAAGTTCTCCTGGATGATATCCTGAAGAGTGTTTTCCAACTTGGTTTCATTTTCCCCCTCACTTTCAGGCACACTAATCAGACGTAGATTTGGTCCTTTCACATAATCCCATATTTCTTGGAGGCTTTGTTCATTTCTTTTTCTTTTTTTTTCTCTAGACTTCTCTTCTCGCTTCATTTCATTCATTTGATCTTCAATCATTGATACCCTTTCTTCCAGTTGATCGAGTCGGTTACTGAAGCTCATGCATTTGTCACATATTTCTCGTGTCATGGTTTTTATCTCTGTCAGTTCGTTTATGGCCTTCTCTGCATTGATTATTCTAGTTATCCATTCTTCCATTCTTTTTTCAAGATTGTTAGTTCCTTTGTGCTGGGTACGTAGTTTCTGCTTTAGCTCTGAGAAGTTTGATCGACTGAAGCCTTCTCCTCTCAACTCATCAAAGTCATTTTCCGTCCAGCTTTGATCCGTTGCTGGTGATGAGCTGCATTCCTTTGGAGGGGAAGATGTGCTCTGATTTTTTGAACTTCCAGCTTTTCTGCCCTGCTTTTTCCCCATCTTTGTGGTTTTATCTCCCTTTGGTCTTTGATGCTGGTGACGTACTGATGGGGTTTTGGTGTGGGTGTCCTTTCTGTTTGTTAGTTTTCCTTCTAATAGTCAGGACCCTCAGCTGTAGGTCTGTTGGAGATTGCTTGAGGTCCACTCCAGACCCTGTTTGCCTGGGTATCTACAGCAGAGGCTACAGAAGATAGAATATTGCTGAACAGCGAGTGCTGCTGTCTGATTCTTGCTCTGGAAGCTTCATCTCAGGGTTGTACCCTGCCGTGTGAGGTGTGAGTTGTCAGTCTGCACCTAGTGGGGGATGTCTCCTAGTTAGGCTACTCAGGGGTCAGGGACCCACTTGAGCAGGCAGTCTGTCTGTTCTCAGATCTCAGCCTCTGTGTTAGGAGATCCACTGCTCTCTTCAAAGCTGTCAGACAGCTGTCAGACTCCACCCAGAGGTGGAGGCCTCCTTGAGCTGCAGTGGGCTCCACCCAGTTCAAGCTTCCCTGAGTCTTTGTTTACCTACTTAAGCCTCAGCAATGGCGTGCGCCCCTCCCCCAGCCTCGCTGCCACCTTGCAGTTAGATCTCAGACTGCTGTGCTAGCAGTGAGGGAGGATCCATGGGTGTAGGACCCTCTCGGCCAGGTGTGGGATATAATCTCCTGGTGTGCCATTTGCTAAGACCCTTGGTAAAACCCTAATAAGGATGGGAGTTACTCGATTTTCCAGGTGTTGTGTGTCTCAGCTTCCCTTGGCTAGGAAAAAGGATTCCCTTCACCCTTGCGCTTCCCAGGTGAGGCGATGCCTCGCCCTGTTTCAGCCCTCGCTGGTCAGGCTGCACCAGCTGACCAGCACCAATTGTCTGGCACTCCCCAGTGAGATGAACCCGGTACCTCAGTTGAAAATGCAGAAATCACACATCTTCTATGTCGCTCGTGCTGGGAGCTGGAGGCTGGAGCTGTTCCTATTCAGCCATCTTGCTCCCCCCTCTTATTTATTATTTCTAATTCCCCTACCTGTTGTGAGTCTCTACCTTTCAGCAGAGAGAAGAGCTCAGTCCTTACCACTCTCCCCCACTAAAGAGAGAGATATATATATATATATTGAATGTGATATTATAGGCTGCTCTGAAATGTAGATATGTTTGCTCATTCTCATCTTTGTAATCCCATATTTCAGTGAATTCATTCATTCTATCCATATTTATTTGGGATCTACTCTGTGCCAGGCACTCTTCCATACACTATGGATATAGAAATAAAGAGGAAAAAATAACCCTGATTTCAGAAATTTCAGATTCTATTGAGCAAGACAGATATAAAAGTAAAAATAATAATTATTAGCATTATTATTTAAGAGTGAAAGTAAATAAAATGTAAAAAGAAAAAAAGTAAATTTTATGAAGATAGGAAGCCAGGGTGATGACATAGAAGAATCCCTGAGATGCATGGGCTCTTTTAGATGAGGTGGTCTGAAGAGGCTCTTAAGAAGAAGTGGTATGAAGGAGCTAGGCATAACATTTCTGGAGCCACAGAGTTCCAGACAGAGAGCAGCAGGGATGAAAGGCCTAACACAGGAACAAGTTGCAGTGGTGCTCAATAAAAAATTTAAAAATTCCGTGGGCCTAATGGATGAATAACAGGAGACAGTGGTTTGAAATGAGATCAGCAGGGTCCAGATGAGGTAAAGTTTTATGATGACAGTAAGGAGTAGATAATTATTTGAAGTATAATTGGAAGCCACTGGAATGTTTTAAAGAAAGAAATGATATGTGCTTATACGTCAGTTGAGTGTGCACAAGGTTCTACTCTCTGGCTGACACTGTGGACAGCACAATCATAGTATAGTCAGTGGATTTTCCAATTCTCTTCTTCTTTAAGATTCTAAAGCAAAAATCAGTATGTAGAAGAAATTTTACTAATGTGTTCACCTCATAAAAATCTTTGCAGAATCTAGATGTGTGTATTTACCTATGAATGTACATGTATTATTATATACATAATATATAATCAATTATCTATTTTAAGAAGATATTCACACACTTATAGAAAGTACCAAGATAGAAGATATAGCCAGATAGAATCTTCTAAATATTTCTGTTCAGGCTATTTTTTGGGGTTTATGACAATGTGGAACATGCTTTGCTTCCCTTTACTTACACAGTTGCAAGAGCAGCTTATTACCCTTGTATTTGCCAAAATAGATTTTTATTTTCCTATCCCATAAAAATGTGATTGTTCTTCATATACCTTTCATCTGTCTCCAGATGTTCAACTTGGTGACACTCAATCAAACTAATGAATTATGAAATGAAACTAATAGTAAGTCAACTTTCCCAAATCACTGGGAAAGAAGGCAATACAAAGTTCATTACTGAAATTCCAGGATGGTGAAGTTTTTCAGGTCTAACTTGACCCAGTGTCAGCCTCTTCAAACTTGAGAACTGGTTAATCCTCTGAAGTGTCATAACACGTAGCCACAAAATCTGGTGCAAGGAGGGGTGTTGAACATTTTACACGCCAGTCTGACATTACTTAGGAAGTGAGGTGCTTCAGTGAAACATGCTACAGAAATGGGGAACTATTTACCTCAAATTGGCACATAGAATCACTTTTGAAGTCTTCTGATATTTCAACCATCTCACTTTCAAAACGGATGCTTCTGAAACTCCTTTCTGGGGTAGAAGGACATGTAAAATGCTATCTAATCAATGTCTCCTCTCTTGTTAACCTGCCTATTGAGCCAGCCTATTCATTATACATGTATATTTTGAAAAGCTTTTCTGAAAAAAACACCCATGTTCCTTGAAAATACATCCCACAATCTCCACTGCTTCTATCAAAATTCATTCTTTCCATGATAATGTAGTGAAAGGAATGATGAATTGAAAACTCACTGTTTTCAGTTTTTGCTATATTTCTGCCAAGTTGAATAGAATGTGTTACGTTAGGCACATCACTTCTCCTGCCTAGGATACAGTTAATGTTATTTGCAGAATAAGGGAATTGGATTACTTGATTTACAAAGTATGGTCTACTTCTAAATAAGGTTCTCTTTGTCTTGATTGATTTATTAAATTTAATTAATTAATTAATTAGATTTTTGGTTTTGGAGACATAGTCTTGCTCTGTCACTCAGGCAGGAGTGCAGTGGCATGTTATAGCTCACTGCAGCCTCAAACTCCTGGGTTCAAGTGATCCTCCCCACCTCAGTCTCCTGGGTGCCTAAGACTACAGGTGCATGCCACCACCACACCCAGCTAATTTTTTTGAAGAAAAATTTAAATTTTTTGTAGAGATAGGGTCTTGCTATGTTATCCCAAGCTGGTCTCAAACTCAAATGGTCCTCTCATCTCAGCCTCCCAAATTGGTGAGATTACATATCCAGCCCAATTTTATTTGTTTGCTCCCATCTATCACATACAAAGAGGCCAGGAAAAGGGTCTTCTCATTTACATTTATTATAGCGTTTTGTTTACATGAAGATTAAAATAGATGTGCCACTCTATATTTTGTTTTCCTTTAAGGCAAAATACTGAGTATACTTTCATTAAGCATCACAACTTCAGCAAACCATTTTATCATCAAAGTAGGAAGGCCAAACCTGGCAGAAAATTATGCAGAATAGTCCTTCCTTCCTGATACTGCTATGAATACTTCCCCGTCTTGCCAATCCAAAGAGATTCCAAAGGTATCATGAGAGCTGGTGATTCTAGTCAGTGCTTTGTTTTTTTATTGCTTTTCACTTTTTATTTCTATTTATGTCTTTTAAAATATCCCTAGGCTCTTTAGCTTTCAGACCAAGTCTTAATCTGACAAACCAGAGTCCACTTGCAATGAGTTAAAGGAGATCAATACTATTTTGGACAGACTTAACACTATCCTTCTCAAGATGTGGGGGTTAATGGAAGATTAAATGTGGGAGCATAACTTTTGATTATCTGTGTGACACAATTTGGTAAAATAGCAGATCATTCAGAAATCATTCATATTTGGCCTTGAGACGTATTAAAGGATGCATCTTTGATCTCCCTCTCTAATTACGTTTCGCTTTGGTCTAATGTCAAAGAAATAATTTGCATTCCCAAAGCACGTACTAAGTAACGACAGAGGAAGGGGACTTAGAAAAAAGCAAGGGAGAGAGGACCAGAATAAGATTTTCAAATGCCTTAGAGAATTCATAAAGTAAATGTGTATGTAAATAATCCAGATTTCATTAAATTTGCCCTTTGTTCTGCAGTCCAACTTCTCTTTCTTAAAATTATTTCCATTCCTCTCCTCCCCAAAACCAAAGTCATTGAAGATCAATAAATAAGCATGAATGTTGTGAGTACCTTCTATAAATAGATAATTACAGAGAATGCATGTTGAGAAAACAAGTTCCTTGCCATTCAGAATCTTCCAATCAATGCTGACACATGAAACTAAAACATATGCAGTGTAGAAAATAGGAGTTGACAGGGCACAAAAATATCATATAATAATTAATTGTTCAATTGTTGTGGTGCAGCACACTCTTGCTATAACAGATTAAAGGAGGAGATCAGTGAGAACTGCTAGAGTTTTGAACGTCTTCACAGGAATATTTGAAATGGTGTTTAAAGGCTCAGCAGGATTTGAATAAATAGAAAGAAGAGTCAGAACATTCCAGATTCCAGTGTCCAGAAAGAAAATGATATGAAAATGCATTATGCAATACAAATATTCATTATATAGGGACAGAAACTGGGAAATCTCAATTTATTTTACCCATAAATTTCAAATAAAGAATTTTGAATGAAAACGTTAGCTAGAAAATTTGAAATGAAAGATGGGTAAATTTCCCTAGACAACAGTACATGTCAGTTGTTGAAATTCACTGCCTCCTTTCAGTTATGCACTGTAGCTGGATTTAAAAGAATTCTAAATTCAAACAACATTTGAAGTTTTGTGCTAAGATGGAGGGAGCAAATCCGATGCTTTAGGGCATCAGGTTTTTTTGTTGTAGGGCCATGAGGAGGATTTGCACCCAGTCTTATTGCCCCCTAACATCAAGAAGAAGCTGTGTTCAACATCAAGCTATCAATGTCCTGTTTGAGCATAGCCATAGAAAAAAAGATTCTATGGATTTTTCTCACTTTCCTGCAGACTCAGAGAATCTTCCCAAACCCCTGTTGTCTTAAATTCTTGTCATTGAGACCAAAAGGAGAAGTGATGCCAGTAATGAGAACCTCGTTGCTTTTTAGAAAATATGATGATAAACTGTGTTTCTCATGTATTTCCCTAGCTGTAGATGCAGATCCTCTGAGGTGCTAAGATCCGTATGATGCCCAGGAGCAGAGAGAGGAAAGAGATGTGATGGGAGGGGGCTAGAGTAAATTAAAACAAACAAACAAACATGATATCCTCCTATCATTAAATAACTTATCAACTATTTGCAGAGACAAGGTAGCTGAATAAGACACACACAAAATATAAACATGTAAAATGTAAAAAAAAAAAAAGGTAACAGAGACAATAATAGACAATAAGGTAAGTCTGAAAAGAGACAAAATGGCATGAAAAAAATTAGTTAATGCCAGACTATGTGGAAAAGACAGTGTCACAGAAGGAGGAGATTACTGCTTTGAACAGCTTATTTGGTGATAAGATGCGGAATGAACTAAGAAGGGCATACCAGGTTTGGAATTACGGAGTCATATGAGTCCTCTTATTTAGTCCCCAAAATTTTTCCATGAGTTAAATATCTTTTTTCTCAATTTACAAGTAGGGAGGTTGAGGTTTAGCAAGGTTAACCGATTTGTTCAAGATCACACAATTATGTAATTGGTAGAATTAAAATTACAGCCTAGGTGTGTCTAATTTCAAAGTGTTTGCTTTTCCCCACTCATGAGCAGGGCTTGAGGGGATATTGAGAATGATTATTATTGCTGGGGATCATTTTCAAAATTATCAGAACTTAAGATGACTCTAATTCGATCTCCATTTCATGAAGAGAGAGAGATGTAGAAAGGCAGAGACAGAATGAAATAGGATAGACATACAAAGGAAAAAAAACAGGATCAGAGGAAGAAAATGAGACTGTCATGAGTCAGGTGAAATAGTTTCCCCCTTTTTTTTTTTTTTAAGGAATTCAATATATCTTATCATCATCATACCAGTCAGCAAATAGACAATATTAAATGTATTAAAGATTTTTTTTTAAAACTTCTCAACCAGAATAGGTCTTTTTCATTTCTAATATTGAGTATGGCTAGCTGCTACATGTCTCAGATGAGTTTAATATCATATGCTTATTTCCTTGGTTTCCAGACACATGGGAGTTTTTTGTTTTGTTTTGTTTGTTTGTTTTTGTGGGTTTTTTGTTTTTGTTTTTGTTTTTTTTTGAGACAGAGTTATGCTCTTGTTGCCCAGTCTGTAGTGCAACGGTATGATCTCGGGTCACTGCAACCTCCGCCTCCTGAGTTCAAGTGATTCTCCTGCCTCAGCTTCCCTAGTAGCTGGGATTACAGGTGCCCGCCACCACACCCGACTAATTTTTGTATTTTTAGCAGAGATGGGGTTTCATCATATTGGTCAGGCTGCTCTCAAATTCCTGACATCAGGTGATCCGCCCAACTCAGCCTCCCAAAGTGCTGGGGTTCAGGCGCGAGCCACCGCGCCTGACCACATGGAAGCTTTTAAAAAATCCTACTGCCTAGGGCTGGGAGCCATGGCTCACTCCTGTAATCCCAGCACTTTGGGAGGCTGAGTTGGGCGGATCACGAGGTCAGGAGTCAAGACCATCCTGGCTAACATGGTGAAACCCCGTCTCTACTAAAAATACAAAAAAATTAGCCAGGTGCGGTGGCGGGGGCCTGTAGTCCCAGCTACTCGGGAGGCTGAGGCGGCAGAATGGCGTGAACCCAGGAGGCGGAGCTTGCAGTGAGTGGAGATTGCGCCACTGCACTCCAGCCTGGGCGACAGAGCGAGACTCCGTCTCAAAAGAAGAAGAAAAGGAAAGGAAAGGAACAAGGAAAGGAAAAAGGAAAGAAGAAAGGAAAGGAATAAGTTATAGTAGGAGTCAGGCATGGTAGTTTTTTAAGATTCCCAGGTGATTCTAATGTGCAAGGCATTTAAGGACTAGTGGTTTACTTAATTATTCAGTTAATTTTCTTTAATCCTAAATTTATCTTAATTTTCTATTATTCTAAAATAGGTGGATGCCAGATAAATATTCTTGAACTAAGGTTTTAAAGTCTATTTAGACCTTCAAAAACCAACTCTGCCACCTCTTTGAGAACATTATTGAACATTTCTCAATATTTGTTTCTTCATCGATAAATAAATAACGACTACCTTCTAATGTTCTCTGGTACTGAATGAGAAGGTAAGTGGACAAGATGGAGCACAATACCTACTATCCGGTGCTCAGATCCGATTTTTCCTGCCTCTACTCCACCTAGTTTAGGGAGGGAATTGAGTCCACAAAACAAAAGCAACTTGTCGCAGGTTCCAGAGCTACTTAAAGCATGGCAAAGCCTAGATGCTTTCAAGTATCTCTCTTTCAAGCATTGTTTTCACTATAAAATATTAAAGACAGTGTGGAGAAAATAACAGTAGCAGTAACTGAGAGAAATAAATAAACTGGTGAATGGCTTTCCACTCTGCTACCTGAAAGTCTCCAATGTTGCCATGAATCCAGCTATAATGTGCTTAATAAGCCTCAACGTGTATGTATGTTTACACACACACACACACACACACACACACACACACAGTCTCACTATGTTTCCCAGGCTGGCATTGAACTCCTGGCCTCAAGTGGTCCTCCCACCTCAGCCTCTCAAGTAGCTAGAGCAACAGATGTGCACCAACCACCTTGCCCGTCTGGTCTATATTTTACCTCCTACGCTTTTGCACCATCTTTCTATGCAGCCTGATTTCTGTATTGAAAACTTCTAACATCCAGACTGTTTATGCCTCACATTTTTCTTCTCACTCAGATATTTCTTCTACCTTAATACTACTTTTTATCCCAATGTGATTCATCTTTTGAGGACCAAGTGAAGAATCTATCTGGTCTACCAAAATAATTCTCTTTTATTTCTTTCAACTTTTATTTTAGAATCAGAAAGTACATGTGCAGATTTGTTAGAAAGGTATATTGTGTAATCCTGAGGTTTGGGGTACAATTGAACCCATTATCCAGGTAGAGAGCAGAGTACCCAAAAGGTAGTTTTTAAGCCCTTGCACCCCACCCTCTCCCCTTTAGTAGTCTCCAGCATCCATTATTTCGTATTTATGTCCACATGTACTCCACGTTTAGCTCCCATCTTATTAGGCTTAGTGGTGTAGTACTAAGGACACCAGGCTTGAAGTCGAAAATACTGTTTTAGTCCAGATGTTCACCACTTTCCTCCCATGAATTGGCATGAGAGGAGGGGAAAATATTAGAATGCAACATATCACAGGACTGTTTTGAGGACTTCTCAAATAAATATTAAAGAAAAAGCTTTGCAGAGCAAAAATAGGTCAGCAAGCTTGGAGCAGAGTGTTACAATGAGAACAACACATCACAAATTAGATTTTTTTACAACTGGATTTATAGTTTATTTCTATATATGAAAAGATAACTACCAGGAAACAAAGCATTTAGAAAATTCAAAGTTAGAAAGTGACCATCTTTAAATCAAGTTTCTATCTATTTTGGAGAATATGGTTATCTCTTCTTTACTTATTCAGTTAGTTACGTCAATTCTACAATTCATTCAGCCAATGTAGACTCAATCTCATAGTTTTAAACCAGAGCTTGTCACTCATTTCCTCAATGACCTTGGGCCAGTCACTTAATTTCTCCACATCTCAATTTCTTTGTCTGTAAAATTGGGATAATAATCTTGACCTCGCAGAGAGGTTGCATGAATTAACTGATTAATGATTATAAAGCAATTTGAAAATACAGAACACTATATAAATGCTAAGTATTGTTATTAAGCAAATCAATTCAGAAAATCAAGATAATGACATTTCTTTTCAATCTATTTCTTAAAGTGCTTAACGCCTTTGCATCTAAGCTTCATGTTGTAAAAAAGCAGTTTAAATATTTATAACTTGAAGTTTTCTAATTTAACCAGTTCCTACTGCATATCAGGGAAGAAAAATTGAGGGAAAAATCTCATAAACTGAGAACACGAATTCCTCATTTTCTTTGACTTTTTGTTAATATCTAGTTTAATTTTAAAAAACAGCCATCTCTATCTATCTATCTATCTATCTATCTATCTATCTATCTATCTATCAATCATCTATCTATCTATCTATCATCTGTCTAATCTATCCATCTATATCATCCATCTGCTGGAATCTTGAAATTTCAGAGCTAAAGTGTACATTATATTCCAATTCCCTTGTTTTACTTATCTGGAGAAAGTATTGAGACAGGAAGTGATTTGCTCAAGTTTGCAAGGGTGATTTGTGCCAGAACTGATCTCTATCCTTAATCCTTGGCTGTCTAGCCTTAATTCAGGTGCAGGGCAAATAATAAAAGACAGAAACAGTAGCCCTACCTTCACGGATTTTACTTGAGAAGACTTATAAAATTGATAGAGTGAAAAGCTATGATTAATTCATGTGAACTTTAACAACAATATGAAATAATTGGATCAGCTCCTAATTTATCAATTGTAGATTTTGTCTATGCAACTTTAGAGGTATAAGACTACTAGACCTGGCCACTGTGACACTTCTAACTTTCAACCATCACTTCACTTCACTTTGACACTTTTCCTTAAAATGCAGGTGAATACAAGAATTGGGTTTCAGGTTTTAGATATATATATACACACATCATATAATCTCATGTATGTATACATATATATACACACACACATATATACACACACACACACATATTCACATATACATTTTAAATAAACATTTTTGTATGGAGTGCTGATTTTCAATTAAAATATTCCAGTTCTATGTCCAGCTCAGGCTACTACCTATGTAGCCTTAACCAGCCATTTCCTTTCACTGATGCCAGTTCCCTAATTTATTAAAGAAAAAGTCAGGATAGAAACTTGCTTAAGTCTCTCAGTGCTAAAGTTCAAAATGCTGTGGCATCTGAAGCCAGAGTTGAGAATCCCTCAGGTAGATATTGGATTCTGAATAGGTCATAGACAATAAATCTGATTGTAAAACCAGTCACACTTTAAACCAAATGCTCATTTGAGGTTTCCTATCTTCAAAGAATAAATTTGCAGAATGTTAATGCTGAAAGGAATATTAGAGATCATTTAGTCTGATTCCCTCATTTTATGATGAGAAAACTGAAGTCTTGAAATATTAAGTAAATAGTCCAAGGTCACCAAGTCAGTCCATGAGGAAGCCAGGTCTAAAACCCAGGTTTTCACAAATCCCAGTTGTCTGTACTTTCTTCTAAATCATTAATTGAAATGACATTGGGGTAAATGACACCTTTGCTTTGAGGTTAGGATTTTATAAACAAAAAAATTCAAATATTAAAATATTACTTCTCCCGGTTGTCTTTCTTTCACTCTTCACATGTTTGTTCTGAAGACATAGCATTTAAAAGAGGGTACTACCTATACAATAATAAGGCTCAAATGTCATAGTGTCTAAATATCATAAATACCCACCTTTCCCTACGATGGTCTGTCAATAACAGGTTTCATGCATTTTTTTGCTGCACAAGTTGGGAGAAATCTGTTGTCTGCTTCCCTTGAATGTTTGCATTAAGCAATAAATACTCAGCCTTCTCTTGCTCAACTTTGGCTTTTCATAGCAATTCAAAAGATCAAGATCTGTTTTAAGAAGGGGTTTAGTACCATTCTCAAAGTGACATTGGCTCACTGAAATAAATGTTGCTGAATCGACATCCTCTATTGAGCCATTTAAAGTATACTTTTCCATCAGAGGAAATCTTCACTGTGGCCCTTCAGGGATTCTAAACTAGTTCTCACCACAACTAAGTAGGTTTGTGAATGTCTGAAGACCTGAAGAACCTGGCAGAAAAGCCTTACACCCATTGTAATGAAATATGCAGGGAGGAACCTTAATTAGAATCCTCCCTTTTCAAAAGCTAGTAACCAAGAATGTGGAAATGCCATGTAGATCTAGATATATGAATATTCTTTGGTGCCAGATGATGTTTATGTCTTTACTGTATATAATGTTTGGTGTTCAAGTATGGAGTATGTTAGTGTGGTTGATTATACAGTTTCACTGAAAGATGATACAAAAATAAGAAGCTACCATGTAAAGGGCCAGTCACTGAGAAACTCGTATTTATTTTCCAAAAGAAAAGTTGGATCAGGTAGAACAGATATTTTGCCGTTAATTCATCAGATTAGAAACCCATAGTTTGAAATGCTACATTCATCAGTCCTGAGTTCTCTCTTAAGATTGATCAGCCCACACAATCTCCATTTCAATCTCCCATGGAAACCTCAAACTTGAAATATCTTAAACTGAACTCATCATCTTCTCTTCCAAGTAAATCCTTTTTGTAGTCAATTAATGAATTTGCATAGGTTACCCATATATGAATGTCAATGCAGTGTGATTTTGTGCTTTCTAATAAATAGTTTTTACAATCCTATATTTTTGGATGCTTGAAATTTCAGCAAATGAACATCATCTCTCCTACAAATTTGTATTTCTGGAAAGGTATCAAATCATCTGCCATTTACAATTAGAATGAATGAATTTATTTGAAAATATTCTCGTATAATTTTTGGTGATAAAAGGGGAAACAGGAGAAAGAAGACATCACAAAGGATACAAGCATGTGTGTGCATATGTGTGTGTGTACTCACTTGAGTTTGGAATCTGATGAAATCAGGATTTTGAGTTTTGTTTTTGAGGAAGAGTCTGTCACCAGGCTGGGTCTGATGGCAGATCTCGGCTCACTGGCTCGCCTCCGGGTTCGAACCAGATCTCCTCTCAGCCTCAGGTGGCTGGGTTCGAACACCACGCCGCCAGTAATTGGCAGTTTAAAGTAGAGCCGGGGTTCCACCATGTTAATGGATGATCTCCGGATCTGACCTTAATGATCTTATCCGTATCAAAGTGCCTGGGATTAGTGAACCACCACGCCCAGCAGAAGGATCTTTCAATCAAACTTTATCTGATCCTCTGCCTCAAAGATTATCTTTCTTAGGCATCAGGATCAACGGTCCTCCTGATCTCTCTATTCACCGGACCAGTAGTCCTCAGACCTCTCTGCATCAGAGTATGAGTACCCCTTGAGTACACAGTCTGATTCTGTTGAATTAGGATGGTGCTCTGTCATCGGAATTTAAAACAAAAAAAAAATACTCTTCAGGTAACCCTATTGGATATTTAGAGTTGAGAACCACTTCCCCAAACCCTCCACGGTCCTGCTTCCAGTATCAACTTCTGGCTTCCTCCCATCTTTATATCTAACCACTTTTTTTATGTGTTGATGTAAGAAGTGTCCCTCTAGAGTTAGTTGCCCTCTCAACAACATGATGAAGCTGGAGGCTGATTTTCACTGTCTGCATCTCCTCCAAGTTTCAGAGTTTACAGCATGTGATTAAACATAAATGCTTACCACCAGTTTACCACCACCTCCATTTGAGAGGATGCAGTTGAGCCCTGAGGTGATAGGCATGCAATGTTCCCCCGAACATTAACACTTGAGACTAGTAAAACTAAGTTAGTTGCCCAAGCCATTTTGGGTTAGGCTCCCTGTGAGAATCTGCAGAGTGCTACCATCTTGTCTCTGTACTCAAAGATTCACATGTTTCTAATAAGCTGAAGTCCAATAGAATCATGATCAAAAATAAATAAATCAATAAATAAAAATAAATGTTAAAAAAACATGCGCTTTGAATTTGAGCATGGGCTTTAAAATCTGGCCTCTGTTCCTTACCGATGGCATGACAATGGGCAAAGCATGTAATCTTTGTGAGTCTTCAGTTTTCTCATCTCTTAATTAAGGGTTGCAACACTCACCTTTGAGTTTCAGTGAAGGTTATATGAAATTGTGTATGTAAGTCATTTGCACAGCACCTGGCCGCTGCAAATGCTCAGCAAATAGAAGTTACAGTGATAGTAATTGCTAGTAAAAATAATCCTGAAGAAGGACTAACAAGTTCTGGGTAAGTGTAACTCTGAGAAAGTGCAGAATTGCTGGCAGTATATTGGGGCAACCAAGACATTTCTCCCTTCCCATCACCTGATATGTGTCTGTTTTCATCTACATAAATGGTACATAAATATTATGGAGCTGGTCTTAAGAAATACATAAAAATTAACTATAGTAAATTAAGCAAAGAAAAGAGGGGTAGTCAACTGAACAGCAAATATATGAAAAATATCGTTGAGGACTAAGAACAAAGAGTTACATTCGGAGGCAGAAACCCACCTCCTGCTCATTTTGCTGTGCCTGTTTGTTTGGCTTACAACCAGTCCTGCTTACTGGCTCTCTGGAGATGACTGTCAACAGCTGGCTGCTATACAGTGCTGTGCAGGAGTAAATAAGACCCATCCTACCCTGCTGGCATCAGTGAAGGAAAGACCAGAAGGACCGGATTTGGAGATTTGACATTTTTATTACTAAGAATGTCTTCTGACCCATATTGACCGTTGCACATGAGAGCAGAAAAGACCCACACTTGGTCACCATGCCCTCCTAATTGAGGAGTGCTGCTTTATGTAGCTTAAGTGCCAGAATAGGAGTGCGGAATCTCGGGTGCTCACAGATTCACAGTAGGAAGCCCACAACAGCTTGCATTTGTCACCTATACCCTGTTTTACATAGACAAGTCATAACATTGGCTCCAGCATGCAACACATAGAACTCTAAGCTTGGTTTTGGCAGGAAAATGAAAATGAAAAAAGACATCCACCCTTTCCTTATGGAATGTAAACACCTCACTGCTGGGCAGAAATTTACATCAAATTGTCATCTTTGTAAGGAAATGAATATAAATTACTCATCAGAAACATACATATTTTTTCTCAATATTTGAATGACATGTGGAACCTGCTAATCAAATCGTCCTTGATTTCTCAATATATACATTTCTCTCGCAGTCTCATATAATATAAACTGGATAGATAATGTAGTATATTTTTTTCTTAACTTCCTGGATTATTAATTTGAATGTGTCATTTTGAGCAGATTGCGAGCTACCACAATAAAGTTTGAGAGCAAGGCTGAGTAATCATATTGCACAGGGGTCTAATGGTAAAGAGGGGCATTGAGGAGGAACATGGAGGAGCAGGGGCCAGGTTTTAATGGAGCCACTTCCTCAGCATGTGCTACTTGACCTAGTTTCTGCTTCATACAGTCCAGCTTATGCAACTAGGTAAAACGCAGGCTGTGGATGAAAACCAGATACTGTTTCTTGGCTGAGATTTCCGCAGCAAATAAATTATGAAATTAAAAGAGATAAATGCTCACATATGTATTGTGCAACTCATTTATAAGGAATCATAGATTCATAGACTCTTAGGTTTTTATGCACAACTATTTACGTTCAATTATTCAGTCAATGCCATGGAGACAGGGTTACAAGATTGAAGGATGAATATTTTCTGTCACCCTTCTGTGTGTGTGTGTGTATGTGCATGTGTGTGTGTGTTTTAGCATAACAAGAAACAGCTACCTGGATATCAAGAAGCAATCACCTTGCAGTTAATATGAAAGATAAAAACAAAACAAAACATATATTCATCATAGCTATCCAAGTAGAACATCAATAACTGAACAAATGGCAAGTCCAAATTAAATCAAAAGGCAATAACAAGAAAAAGAGTGTGGGAGCCATAGATCATTGCACAGGGAGGTCACTGAGCTCTCAAAGCCTGAGGAGATGACCCGCCCTGAAAAACCCATATAGGTGTCTCCTGTCTGTTCACCAGGCTGAGAATCATAAGAAGGCTAAGGAAGTTGAGTCTCTTTTAATAGGAATCAGCTAATGGCCCAGCTGAAAGCCAGTTCTGACTTCAAGGAGCCAGGAAAGCCATGTGTCTCCTAACATCTTCCCATGGTCAGTGAGTGGCTGAACCTGGAAAGCCCAAGGTAGACCCCGAGCCCTGTGAAAAGGCAAAACTTCTTTGTAAGCCATTTACTCCTCAAGAAAACCTAGTGGATGTCAAAGATAACTTCAAATCAAGAAGAGCAAGGAAGTTCCCATCTTCACCCACCGTTTGTCCGTTTGTCTGTTGTGTCTAGTTGAAACCACTAAGGAGCAAACAAAGACTGGAGACTCAGATATAACCCTAAAATTTGCTCCTAGGATCACTGAGACCAGAGGGCATGAGAAATCAATTCAAGTTCCTTCCATTGCTGTGCCTTTTTCCTTTTGGAGTTCCAAGGTCTAAATAACTGCATAAAACAAATCAAGGGAAAATAGGGCCCAGCTGCCTGTGGCCTTTGTTGATGAATAGGGCTCTAAGTCAGTCACTCAGCTGTTTTATTACTTGTCTTTAAGGCTGATGAGTCCCAAGCAGACCTGCATCACTGAATTCTCAATAAAGGGTTAGTGCTTGTCCTGCAGAATAATAAGAACCGCTAATGGCACCAATTAAGAGCTGTAAATGTCATTTATACTTGTTTGTTATTTTTCAAATCAATAAGGCTGGAAAGACACAGCAGTCTGAGATAATTTAGATTGGAACAGTTTGTGGGGACATTTTAATGGATATATTGCAATCGGGATTCTTGTTCTCCTTTTGGAGAAATTGTGTTTCTCATTGGGTTAATTCTAATACTTATTTAAAGCAGAACTTTCACTTCAAATAATTAAACATAGGGGAAACTATTTAAGGCAATGAAAAGAAAGACAAATATATACATTTCTGCATTCTGTTCATTAAATCTCTTGTTGGAAAGAGCACCCATCTTCTGTGAGAAAGTATTGTTAAATGGGATAAAAAATAATAAAAATAAAAATAAATAAATTTATAAAGAGAGAAAAACTAGTAGTGCGGGCTACAGCAGTATATTCTGATACTGGAGGAATGTCTGGGGCACATGATTTTATAAGGTTCTTATTCTTTTGCCAAAAGTAAGTAGTAGACTTGTAATTGGTTCATTCATAAGATTGTGCAAGTTACACATAAGGTGTTTGTTTGTTTTGCTGAAGTATGAGGCAGTTGATCAGAACTCTAGAGAAGTCCGTTTCTTTATTTCCAAAAGTGGCACAAGAGTCTCATTTCTCACTGGGGCCCTGTTCTAGCAAGAGAAAACTATTAAACATTTCACTGACAAGACTGCAACCAGAGACTGACAGCCCATCTCCATAAAACAACAGAGTGGTGCCAATTATTGCAACTAAAGGGACATCTCACCAGAGAGTTTGGGAATAGCTTACCAAGCTAACTTCTGAGTATTTGTGAATGCATTCTTAAATTTTTCTATTATAATTGGGAACGTTAACAAAAGATGGTAAGAAATGGCATGTAAAATTCCAAATACCTGTCTTGCGTGTCTACCTCTACACTTATTCCTCTATAAGTAGGTTCTCTGCTTTGTTTCAAAAGTGAGACTTCAGTGGTTAATCTTTTGAAGGTTTATTTTTAATTACTTTTAATAGAACAGTAAAATCACCAAGTCGGGGGGAAATACAGACTTAAAAGACGTTTTGGGAAATTGCCATTTAAACAATCAATAATCATTTTGTGTAAATGTCTACTTGACAATAAAATAATTAGTGAAAAATGGAATATTTTACATACTCAATTTATTGTGGCTACCTCGCAATCGTTGCCCAGTTTGATTACCTACACTGAAGATAGCATGGGCATTGAAGAAGTAAGTTACAACAATTTTAAAAATTAAATTGACGAATGTTTAAAATAAAACAGATAATGCAGTGGGGGAAAACAAAGGGTATAGAAAGTATATTCTAGCCGTATGTCTTTTCTGGTTGATTTGATATACATGCACGCTTCTTTTTTTTTTTTTTTTTTTTTTTGACTTTTGACAGTGTGATGTCATGAAAAGGAGGAATGTAGGGAGAAAAACATGTTTAGATGTCTGGTATGCTCTTGCCCAGATCATTTAATACAGATTTGATACAAAGCTTGATCTTGTCCGTGTTCTCGAGCTTGCCTTTGTTTTAAATAATGCAACTTTAATATCCACAAATTATCTCTAACTTACCTCCCCACTCGGAGCTCTACTATTCCATTAAATATTTTTAATTTTCTTCATTGGCTAAATTTACCTACTCATTCTCCTCAAATATTTCCCACACTCTCTCACATGTCATTATCTCCAGAATGTCTTCTTATCTACCCTATCTTCATCTATGAAAATTTTAGCCTCCATAGACAGCACAGACTTTGCCAGTTTATAAGGTGTTACCTGATTAAACCAGTTAGAAATAGTTTTATGTCAGTCATTCATTCACTTGTTCAACACACATTTACTGATGGTTTACTATGTGCCAGGCATTGTGATAGGCTCTGCCCTTCCTTAAAAATATTATTTTTATATTTGGGCCAACCACATGGCTCTTGATATATTTTGCTGAATGTTACAGCAATTTGCACATGGACTTTATCTCAGCACAGTAGGGTAAGTTCCTTGAGGGCCGAGGCTTTGCTTTAGTCATTTTTGAACTTACTGAACTGCTTATGATGGCATCTTTCTTAGAAGAAATGAATGAAAGAGCATCAAGCTATGTATATATAATTCCAAGACAACTGAACTGCTGAATTTGAGAGAAAAATGATCATATTAGGTAGCCATGTGCTAATTTAGATAAAGCAGTAAGTTAATTCACTTAATTTCTTATCCCCTGCTTATCTGGATATTATTAAAAAATGGCATTCAGTGATTTTTCTCACTTGACTTTTTTTTTTGTCAAAGGCCCATCAGAATGCTCCAATAAATAAACAGAATCAGGAAGACCTAGTGTTGAGATATGGTTTGGGGTTTGTTTTTAATACACATGTGTACTCTACAAGTCACTTGTGTCAATGGTTGGCAGTGAGAAAACTGAATGCAAAGGTGTATAGGATTCCTCTGTTTCATTTGGGCTGCAGAAAGAAGGGAAACATAAATGACTTCTGTAAGCCCAGTTACTCTCTAGCAAGCCCTAGAGCAACCTAAATACAATCCCCAGTGGGCAGGGATATGGTGGTGTCTGGTACTAACTAAAATGCTCAAGGCCATACAGAACTAGGTGGATAGAGGGAGCAAATTTGGCTCGCCGTAGTGGATACCACATAGTCTCCTCTCAATGCTTCTTTTTCCTCCTCATTAATTCCCACTTTTTTTTCTGCCTGAGGCTCCCTGAACTCACTCTTTCTCTCCTCAAAAGAGATCCACCAGACAACATCAGATAAACTCTCTTGCTCTTGGAATGCAGTTCATTTCCAGCATGAGGAATAATTATCTCAAGGGATACATCACTCTCTGTGGAATGCCAGACCACAGAAAGTTGTGTGAGGCAGGACATTTTAAGGGCAAGCAGCCCTGAATTAAAATTAAACTAATTAGGTAACTTCCATTTTAATCACCCTGTGAAAAGGTCACTGTGGCCCAGGGACTTAGGCTCAATAGATATCTGTTTGATGATTGCATTTACTCATTAGTTTTCTAAAGTTTAGGTACTTGGTTTTGTTACTGACAAAGAATCCAATAAGGCCTGATGACCTCAATGGCAGAATGGACTCCCACTGTTCATATTGTGTTCTCTTTGGAAAGAAATTTCCAACTACATCCCCCTATATGGGGAGTCACAGGGTCACTAGTAAACAATATTCTCTGTTCAGGGAAGATTTATGTGAGTGTTCCTTCTCAGCTATCAAATGTAGGTCAAAGAGTCTCTCATTTCCTGAAGCAAAGGCCCCTTCAGGGTCAGGGAGCTCATAAAACCATGTATAAAGCCAGACTGGGGATGACTAGAGAGAGGCAGATATGGCAGCTGGCTAGAGAGCCCAGACCCATCTCTAGGGGACAGTGGTCCATTGCCATACCGTAATGCACACTCGGTGTTGCCAGATTTTCACAAAAAGCCAGAAAATGAAAGTTTTATGTAAAATCTCCTAATTTTCAAATGTTGGCTTAAGATATTAACATGTTGTTAAAGGTAAACTATGTCTGTGGGCCATATCCAGGCCATAGCCCATGAGTTTGCCACCTTTGATTTTTAAAAAGGTAAACTTGTGAGTCAGTACGGTGGTGCATGCCCTGGAGTCCCAGCTACTCCGAAGGCTAAAATGGGAGGACTGCTTGATCATGGTGTGAGTTCCAGCCTGGCAAACATAGTGAGACTCTGTTTCTGTGTGTGTGTGTGTGTGTGTGTGTGTATAAACAAGGCAAATTTGTGATGTGATAGAGTGTGTGTGGAAAGTCTGGGCCCTTAACCCCTTTACTGCATTTCTTACAACCAGAGCAATTCTCATTTTCTCACCCCACCCACCCACCCACTTCCATCCCCAGCTCATTGGAGACCCACATGGTCAATTTCCTTGTCAATGAACAAAGGGAAAAATATTTTTTGAAGAAGTGTCTTTTTAAATAATATAAGAAAAGGTTTTTAATGAGTGCCTCTGATCTTTTGAAGTTAGCTTTCCCTAGATAAAAATTTAGTCACTACAACAAAAGAAGCAGTAGCCTTTACCTGGTTCTGTTGCTTATGCTTGTTTAATGATAAACGCCATCTCCGCCAATTCTGTATTCAAGTGTTAAAAAGTAACGAAGGTTTTTCAACTGCCATTTATGACTGCAACGAAAAATTTGCTTCTGCATAAGGCTTGCCTATCCTTACTAAATACTCTGTGATTTTTTCTTATACTAATGCCCTTAATTAGATTTATAGACTCTTTACAGTGTTTTATGTTGATGAGGGACTTAGAATACAGCACACACTAATAAAATATCCCCACTACCCAACTTGTGCTTTTGCATGTTTTATTTCAGTGAATAATGAGTCTTAAATAATGTTCTGAATATGTTGTCGAGGATGTTCTAAAGAAATATGGACTGATGATCCATCAGGAAACATTAATAAACACACAACCACATGGAACTGGTGACCAAGAGAAAGTGATTCATTGGGCCATAAACCGTTAAAGAATTTGGACCATGAATGCCTGCTACAAATAAAAATGTATTTAGAAAACAACAGATATACATTCTCATTTTTTAATTTCCTTTCTGTGACTTTTAGCTTGTGTAAATGTTTTAAAATTGAAGGTAATCATTGTATAACAGTCTCCATCCTGGGGTAAAGAAATTTACTCTACATACTTTCCTTTTCACATGACACAGCCATTTTCATGGTTATAGCTAATTAGTTTGGTTTCGACATTAGATACGGAGGATGTTTAAGCAACGTAAACTAGCTGTCATCCAGCGGCATCATAATCAAAATGGCATAAAATTTGCCATAAAACCTGAAGCTAATAACATTTATAAGGCACCTTATTACATAAGGATATTGGAGAAGCTCAGACACTGTATATCACAATGCTTCCCCAGGGACCTGGTTCATTTTCCTAATGACTGTGTATGGGTTTACTTTAGGAGTTTTTATGCACCTGCCTGAGCACCGGGCTAACCCAGCCAGACTGATAAGAACTGAAGCAGAGTGAGGTCCAAACTAGATCTGCCTGAAAATGAATCAGCAATCTGGCTACCTTTGTTGCTCACTAGCTAAGCCTTCTCAGCATTTCGTGGTCATGCTGGTTTTAATATTCGTCCATGTTTTATTTGAAAATGCTTATAACCTGCTCTCCACCTAAGAGGTTTTTTTTTTTCTATGCCCTACTCTTGTAGCCTTTACGCTTCCACTCAACCTTGTAAGCTAACATCAAGCTATGTTTCCTCACAGATATTTCCCTACAACTCTAGCCCACATCAGTCTTTACCTTTGAGCTTTTATCTGGCCTGCACAGTCAGTGTCCATTCTTGCCTTCATTCTTGCCTATCTATTTTTTTTTCTTTTTAAAAAAATTGAATACAACTTACAGCTCAACCTTATATCATCACCAAATCATAGAGAGTCAATCCTGGAAGTACAATAGGGCCACATGTTTCAACATTAAATGATATTTGACCAGTCCTACTTGGGACTTCCTTTTCTCTTTCGTCACCTATGGAACAGTCAGCTGCAGCATGACAACCACGTTGCATTGATTTTCAGGATCCTACCCACAGTTCAATCTATTCACATCATTTCTTACATGCTAATCTAGTTCCTGTCATTCCACCATGCTAGACCGTTTCTGGTGACCCTTCATTGTCTTGAATACATTTTCCGAACAATGACTCAATTGATAGTTTCCAATAATAACTGTTGCCTAGAAGCCCTGCTCTCAATCCCACACAGTGACTTCTCATGCAGCAACTTGAATATCAAACATAATCTGCATGGTGAAGATTTTTCTATTCCTCCCTCGGCTTGGTGTTCCCTCTCTAGGGAGGAGGACCAACCTTATTATCTGAACCATCTCTCCTATCTCTTCTCAGGGGAGTTTCTGAATGCCCTATAACTTGGATCCTGCCAACTATGATAATCAGTTTAGCTTATTTCCTATCATGCAATGTGTTATGTTATATGCTAGCTAGTTTGCTGATTATGTCATGTATAAAGCTTGCCTTTTCTCTCTAACTAGATTATAAGCTTCTTATGAAGAAAGATGCTGTCATTATACTTCTTTATCAAAGCTTTAATGCATTCTCTAGTCCTAGGCATGTGGTAGTGCTCATACATTCATTAATGATTATCTTCCAAAAACAGCGTGAACCCAGTATGATTCTAATACAATAAAGACACCATTCTATCATCTAATCGGATCTGGCTGTCCACCATTGGAAAGAGTAATACAGTTGCTGAATGTAAGATGTGCCCCAAATCCATCCTAAACCTTCCTTTCCTTACATGATCTCCTTTTACTGTAAATTTGAATCTTCACTTCATTCAATTCTCAGTTTACAGTTTCTGGCTTTATTCTCCAGTCTTCTAGTTCTTCTGCCTCTCCTCTTCTCTCCTTTCCTTCCCTTTAACTTAAGGACTTTTCTGTTGCCAAGTTTTTCATGTTTGACTCTATGGTAACTTCCTGGGAACTGCCCGTGGTACAGCCTGATTAAGTGTGGCCTTTCTCCTTGGAATCTTTTCCCTCTCTGGGGCTCCAGTCCCAAGAATCACTGCCTTGTAGAAATGATATGCCTTTTCACTTCTTTGGTATTGCTCATATCATGACTTCTACACATCCCATTGTGCCATCTATGCCTCCCCAGACAGATAACTCATTTTCCCCCATGATAATATAATAGTAATAATAGATATTATATAATTTTATATGTATTATATAATACATGTAATATATTTAGTGACAACTTCTTAAGCTCAAATAGTGATGCAAAATATTAGGGAAAAAAATTATAATAATTGGAATGCATGCAAATTAATTGATAATGGTATAGATCACAAAATGCTATAAATATGCAAACAGCAGTAAAGCATCATCAAAGTGTCCCCCCTATTTATTAGGGGAGTTTATTTGTGCATTGTGCATTATAGATTATTATAGTGAAAAGAATAAACAAATTTAGAAAGTGATTGCATTACAATATGGCAAACAGACATCTATAACATTTTTATGAAAGACTTTAACTTCTTATGGTATTTTTGAAAATGAAATGATTCATGAAGTTTCCTGAGACTGAGGGACCCAAAGAACAATTGAAATGGCTTGAGAAAGAGAATTCATCTCTTCATATTAGGAAGCTAGCCCTGTTCTGATATTTGGCAATCATACAAACAAAAGTGTATGCATATTATGGACCATTCTAGGGAAAATCTTTACCTCATCAAACTTACTTGTGAATGTAGTTAAAGGAGTCACACTACACAAATAAGTAGAATACACAGCACATCTGACAGTAATAAGGTTAGGAGAAAACTAAAACGGGGTTATGGGATGCTTGTCAAGACTGGTGTGCACTAGTTTAAGTACAAATATCAAGAGAGGTTTCACTGATACTGTGCTATTGAGCAGAGAAATAGTTTAAGAAATAAGTGATGTGATATCTGGAGAAAGCATGCTTCGGGTACAGGAAGCAGAGAAACAGAAACATTTTATCCTTGCCACTCAATAACAAGGATCCCTGTGAGGTTGGTGGTCATGAATTTAAAGTGATATCAGTCATCAGGGTTGTGTATATATTTTTGGTTTTGGTTTGGTTTTTGCTCTAGTGGTCAGAATGGGTGGGAGCTGGATTTGACCAAGTTTTGGATTTTGCCAAGTGATTATAAAGAGGAAGAGGATCAACAGAGTTGAAAGAGTAAACAAGGAAATGATAATAAAATAAGAATCTCAAGTAAGGAAGAAAATGAGGGCATGGGGAAGGAATAAGGGACACTGGAAAGGTGGCAGAATCAAATAATTGTAGATCCTTGAGAGCTCAGAGACTTAATAAATCTGACTTCTAGTCTATGTAGAGTTGATTGACAGCTGGAAGCCCCTGGGTACCTTCCGGGATTGGGCTAGTCACAAGAGGGATCAACACAGACTTAGAGGGTTGAAACTTTCTGCTCCATTCCCCAATCTCTGGGGAGGTAGACAGGCTGAAAGTTAACTTAATCACCAATGGCCAAGGGTCTAATCAATCATGCCTATGTAATGAAGCCTCCATAAAAATCCAAAAGGACTGAATTCAGAGAGCTTTCGCAAAGCTGAATCAGGAGGTTCCTGGAGGGTGGTAGGCCTAGGGAGGGCATGGAAGCCCCATGTCCCTTCCCTTATACCTTATACTATGTATCTCTTTATCTGTATCCTTTGTAATATCCTTTAGAATAAAATGATAAGCATGTTTTGCTAAGTTCTGTGAGCCATTTTAGCAAATTAATTGAACCAAAAAATGGGGCTGTGGGAACCCTAACTTGAAACTAGTCAGATGTTCTAGAAGTCCAGACTTGTGACTAGTGTCTGAAGGGGAGGCAGTCTTGGGGACTGAGCCCTTACTCTGTGGAATCTGATGCTATCTTCAGGTTGATAGTGTTAGAATCATGTTGGAGAACACCCAGCTGGTAACTGCTGCAGAATTGATTGCTTACTCGGTTTGTGGGGAAAAACTCCCACACATTTGGTCACCAAAGTCTTCTCTATTTATTGTCATTGTGAGTGAGAACAGAGAAAAAAATATGCTTTGATTTTGTGTTTCCTCTAGTAACAGAAGGTATGTACTTCAACATAGCAAAGACCACATTTGACAAACCTACAACTAATGTCATACTGAATGGGGAAAAGCTCAGGAACAGAACAAGGATGCCCACTCTCACAACTTCTATTCAACATATTATTGAAAGTCCTAGCCAGAGCAATTAGGCAAGAGAGAGAAATAACTCCAAATAACCTAAGCAACTTTGAGCAAAATGAACAAAGGTGGAGACAACATATTATTGGCTTCAAAATATATTACTAACTATAGTTACCAAGACACATAGTACCAGCACATAGACAAACAGATCAATGGAACAGAATAGGGAGCTCAGAAATGAATTCATGCACCTACAGCCAACTGATTTTTGACAAAGATGCCAAGAATGCACACTGGGGAAGAGAATCTCTTCAATAAATGGTGCTGGGAAAACTGGACATCAGAAAATGATATTAGACCTCTACCTCTCATTATATACAAAAATCAACTCAAAATGGATTAAAGGCAAATATAAAGTTGAAATTATTATACTACTAAAAGAAAACAAGGGAAATGTTTCACAACATTGGGCTAGGGAATATTTTTTCTTAATAAAATAACTCAAAAGCAAAAGCAAAAATCCCCCAAAATAAACAAATGGGATTACATCAAACTAAGAAGCTTTTGCATAGCAAAGGAAACAATTTAATGGGGTAAAGAGACAATCTACAAAATGAGAAAAAATATTTGCAAACTATGCATCTGGCAAAAAGTTAATATCCAGAATATTTAAGGAACTTAAACAACTGAACAGCCAAAAAATAAATAACCCAATTAAAAAATGGGCAAGAGACCATAATAGACATTTCTCTAGAAAAGATATACAAATGGCCAACAAGTTTATAAAAAAAAGTTCAACATCACTAATCAACAGGAAAATGAGAATCAAAACCACAATGAGATACCACTTCACTCCAGTTAGAATGGCAATTATCAAAAAGACAAAAGAAAAAAAGTGTTGGTGAGAATGTGGAGAAAAGGGAATACTTATACACTGTTGGTGGGATTGTAAGCAATTAGCCATTATAGAAAACAGTTTGGAGGTTCCTCAAAAAATTAAAAATAGGTCTACCATATGATTCTGCAATCTCACGACTGGGTATGTATCCAAAGGAAATAAAATCAGTATGTTGAAGAGATATCTGCACTCCCATGTTCATTGCAGCTCTACTTACAATAGTTAAGATGTGGGATCAATGTAAGTGTCCACAACAGATGAATAGATAAAGAAAATGTGGTACATATACAGAGTGGTATAATATTCACCCATAAAAAAGAATGAAATAGTGTCATTTGCAACAATATTGATGAAGCTGGAGAAACATCTTGATAAGTGAAATAAGCCAGGCACAGTGAAGCAAATACTACATGATCTTAATCATGTGGAATACTATTATTATATTTTGAAACAGGGTCCTGCTCCACCATTCAGGCTGGAGTACAGTGGTGGGACCATGGTTCACTTAAGCCTCCACCTCTCTGGCTGAAGTGATCCTCCCACATCAGCCTCCCAAGTAGCTGGGACTATAGGAACACACCACAACACCCTGCTAATTTTTGTGTTTGTTTGTAGAGACAGGGTCTCTGCTGTTTGACCAAGGCTGGTCTCAAACTCCTGGACTCAAGCAATCCTTTTGCCTCAGCCTCACAGAGTGCTGGGATTAGCAACATTGTTATGTTACTGGCATTATTTTGTTTTAGGTAATTTTAGTTATTCAACTAATATGTGAACGTGTTGCTGATATGGTTTGGCTGTGTCCCCACCCAAATCTCATTTTGAATTGTAACTCCCATGATTCCCACATGTCATGGGAGGAGTTCCCCTGCACAAGCTCTCCCTTTGCCTGCCACCCTCCATGTAAGATATGACTTCTGTACATTTTCATACATATTATCACTGGGGAAAATATTTTGAGTTTAAAATCTAAAGTGGAGTTGTTTTCTAGCCTCAGGTATTAATAAACTGCCTTTTCACCTACGTGAATGTCCAATGGAATGTATGAAAATAACCTGAACTGCAAACAAATCTTTTCTTGTGAAGGATCACCCCTCTCCTTGCAGACAATCTACCTGACCCCTGTCACTTTGTACCATGTCTCAATTCCAGTCATTGTGAAAACCAAAACCACCCACACACATTTTTGAAATGCACTCATGCTTTCTCTGATGAGAACAAGAAGATTAACACTCATTTTAGCTTATAGAAAAAAAGAGGAACTTAATGAAAAATCTGAGACATAAATGAAACTTTAAAATTGTGGTCAAGACAATTCTCAAAGTGACTAAAACGTGAGACATTTTGGACAGAGGCTAATCTTGAATATGCATATATACTTTGATGAGTTAAAATTTTCCATCATTTGTTTCATGACTCAAAAGTTAGATGTGTCTGTTTTCTATCCAATGCCATACTTAATACGCACATGATTTAAAAAGAGAAAAGAAAAAAACGCTCAAAGTACATTGCATATTGCTAGTTCCAAAAAACGCTAAGAAGTAAGAAATCTTTGTACAATTCTGGGTACCTGAACTTCAGCTGGGTTTATAATGCAATGAATGTGCCTTCTGTATGTTATCTTAATACATGTGGGCCAGTGAAGGTGTGTACATTTCCACACCTACATGCTTACCATTAGCTTCATATGGAGAACCGGCCTCTTTGTGATAGGAAAGCTAAAGCTAGTGTTTGCATTTATGTGCCCAACCTGCTAATCAGTTGTAGCCTTCATCTAATCAGAAAGCCAGAAAGTATTGCCGGCCAAATGGAGGAGAATGGTGGTGATAATAGTGATAAGGAAAATCAAACCTGAGACTCTGACTTACTATAGTTGCAAATACTATTTTCAATAAAAAGGTTTGAAATGGTACATTGTTATTCATAGTTAAACAGAACAGAACAGACCACCTCCCATTCTATCAAAATTTACTCAAAATTGTCATCATCAAAGCCTTTTCGGGCTCTAAAATAAATACAACCTAGTTCTGTCTTTACACATATATCCACATGCCTCTATATATGCACATCCATTTTGTGTGCATAGATAAGCATAGTTTGGTTTTTGTTCATCAAACACTTCAGAATATTTTTTCAGATATTTAGCCCTCTCTTCTCTTAGCTTTTTGAAGACATTTAACGTAAAGAAAAAGAAAAAAATGCATTTTTTTATTCATTTACACTTCAATCATCCATGTTGTTTAATATGAGCTATTTGATATTCAAGAGCCCTTGGGGCTTTTCAAACATGCTTTGGAAAAATCTTTTTTTTTTCTCGCCTAATATAAAAAGTAGCATTTCGCCAAAGGCAAGTAATACTGAATGCCAGGGAAGCAGGGTGCTACTTTACTCTGAACTTGTGAATCCTGAGTAATGTCTAAATTGGGGAAAAGAGAGCTCTTGGTAGTTTGTTGTGTATGCTTACATGGGCACCTTTGTTCTATACAGTCACAAATCAGTCTTCATAATCTATATTATTTTACAGAATGAGAATTTTAACCTCAATCTAGGAAGACCAGGATACAGACGTAAGATTAGTTTATTTCCTTCTTCCTTCTCTACCCACTTCTCCTCCTCCTCCCCGACCCCTTCCTTCTCTCCTTTGTTTTCTTCCTTTTAATATGTGAAAAGAGCCACTGGGTCAAATCAACATTTTCTCTTAGGATAATCTTTCTCATGTGGAGAAATGGACAGATAGAGCAACCCTAAAAGAGTCATGAAACTTTGACCCCTCAAGTGCTTCATTAATTTTTCTGTTAAAATTCCATACTTATAAAGACTTAGCCTCTACTTGATTCCAGATATATGAGGTTCACTGATTCCAGAGGGGGCAATGCACATCCTTAAAAATTACCAAAATGTAATTCCTTTTTGAGGAAAATGTTCAGAATTTGTGGGGCTACAGGTCTATAAATTTTGAAGACCTGTTTTAAGGAAAATGTTAAAAATTATAAATACGAAATCAAGTCTTCAACTTAATATTTATTTAAAATGATAAATGAAACTATAATACATTACACATTTTGAAAACTATTAAAATCCAGAAAAAATAGCATATTTATATTTATTATAATATGTTTATTTACTGCCTAGCAGTTAATAATCTATCATTTTTCTTAAATTTTTTTGACTGCTGGCCCTTTGATCATATTGCCATATGACAATGATTTTGTGGCATCATTTTTTTATGGAGTGAATAGGAAGATCATTCAGTCTTACCTTTAGCAAGGTTGACAGAAATGTGTTTTTAATCATTGATACTTTATTAAATTTTCTTTCAGCATCTTAACTTGTCGGTAATGTCATGTAAAGTGTTAAGATTGTTGTCAAATTTGGGTAAACATCTCTCAAGTTGTTTTTTTTTTTTTAATACAAGCTGTAAGATGTCAGGGCATTTCAAAGTATGTATGTTTGTGTGCATGTGTGCAGTGACAAACACAATATCCTCTTTGAATTGATGACACACACTGACCAATTTGTAGTAAATATCTCTTGGGTAGTGATCTTTCGAGAGTTATATGTTATCTTTATCAATGTTTGTACTTTATGTCAAACCATCAAGAAATTAATAAGAACCTGTATAGATGTAAAAGAAAAAGTCATGTCAGACAGAGAAGAGTATGACAAAGGTCTGACCTGGAGAGGACATGGGAACGGTTTGAATGGGGTGGAGTGGAGAGCACCAAAGGGTGAAGGGACACACTCTTTGGAGCTAGGCAAGGAGGTGGAAGGAGAGCTGAACGTTGGATAGTGACTTCTAGTCCATCAGTCTTTAAAGCTAAGGAAATGACAGCCAGTTCTTGAATTATGATGCATAAGCAGTATAGCTTTACATTCATTTGCATTTGAGTTCCACAAACTCAAGTCTTATACTTACTAACCTATGTAACCTAGCTGGAGGTAATTTAACCTTTCACCTAAGAAACTGTGCACCATATAAATATATCCCACTAAATCCACGTTAACTGTAGCTACAAATCACCTCCCCTTACCCAAATTTCAAAAATGCCTTCAGCCATTCTAGTTACATGACACAAGGGCTAATTTGATACAATGGATGTCACAGTTCGGGGGTGGAGGGGAAACATGGTCTTAACCTACTGAGGTAAAAATATCTTACTTTCAAATTTTACAAAAGAATATGATCACGTGAACAATTGCATGGATTATTTTCACATTTTGGCCCATGCAGGTGAAGGACCCTGACACGTGAAGCCCACATTTTGGCCCATGAAAGTGAAGGGCCTTTCATTGGCTTTATATTAACATGCCTCTGTTCTTTCCTTTTTGGTACTTTGGCTCTGGTTTTACATGCTTGGAGCCCTACTGTATAAGTCTTTAAAACATCTGGGGACAGTCATATGTTTTTGTTCATAAGTCTCTTCTTCCAGATAAACATTCTCAGCTCAGACTCACATTCCAGGGTGTAAATGTCTCCTCCCTTCTCTCCCCACCTGAGCCTCCAGTATGCTTTTGCCCCTTCAATGTAACCTCAGGAACTAAACATAATAGCCGACTTTTAGTGCTTATAACTTTCACATCTGTTATTTCAACTATTCTTAAGTGTTTAATCAGAAGGTCTGTTAGAATCACGTATTGGTAACTGTGTGGGGCATAGTGTACTTTCATATAGAACTGGCAAAAGTGTATACTGGGGCAATTATTGATGGGGATTCCATTGAGCAGTAACTATTTAAATTAAAAACCGTCACATCCTGTGATCTAGCACCAGCACTTATTAGATTCAGCCTCTGAAAAACATGCACATGTGCAAAGTGAGTCATGTAGGAGAATGTTCACCCTGGCTCTTTTTATAGCAGGGAAAGGCTGGCAATAATACAAATGTTAATTTAGCAGTGAAATGACTCAAAACTGTGCTGTATTTGTATTGTGGCATACTCTAAGAAGATCAAGAGAGAGATAAGTTGATAGATTTACAGATTGTCAAGACATATTTTTTAGTAAAAATTAGACAAAATTGTCAGGATACTACACAAAATACAATGTCTTTATTGTGAAGCAAGCAGGGACAGAATACACATAAACATACATGTAGAAATACGTAGTAGTAACTGACATCTCTGTAGAGGGCCAGAATTGGGATGATTGGTTAAAGGAAACTTTTCCCTCAGGTGTAGCTTTTTAATATTTGTTGTTTTAAACAACATTTTCATGCTGCTTACAAAGACATACCTGAGACTGGGAAAAAAGAGAATTTTATCGGACTTACAGTTCCACATGACTGGAGAGGCCTCACAATCATGGTGGAAGGCAAGTAGGAGCAAGTCACATCTTACATGGAGGGTGGCAGGCAAAGAGAGAGAGCTTGTGCAGGGGAACTCCTCCCATGACATGTGGGAATCATGGGAGTTACAATTCAAAATGAGATTTGGGTGGGGACACAGCCAAACCATATCAGCAACACGTTCACGTATTAGTTGAATAGCTAAAATTACCTAAAACAAAATTATGCCAGTAACATAACAATGTTGCATTGCTATTCCCCTGCTTGTTCACATACAAACATGCATGCATGTGCACATACACATACATACGCACAAATCCAGGAAAGATTCTGTATGATTGGTTTAATGAATATGAAATTAGAAGTCTAGATTTAAAGTGCACACATGCAAAAAACAAAAATAAACCCTTCTTGAGTGACCTGGAGTCATGTTTTCATGTTTATCATATGAAATAAGTTGTCAATAGGATAATATTAACCTGGCAAGAGTCGCAGCACATGAAATTCCCTGATGAGGTTTTAGATTTTAGAGAAAACATTTCCTTTAGGTTCTCTGACAAAGAACAACCTCTTGAACTTGGATTTGAAAAAATGAGAATGGGCTGGGAAGAGCCAGGTTTGGGAGTAAGGGCGCAGAGAGTAGAGGAGGAAGACCAGCAGGTGCAAGGAACGGTGGGTTGACTGAAGCCTCTCTCTTCTCTCTGCTCCATATCTTCATCTATATCATGGGCTAAACACAACCACACCCACCTCAAGGAAACATGGTGAGGGTCATCGGGACAGCATACACGAACTCCCCTCTGAAAGTACCCACTGCTTTACAAATACCAGGCATTGTTACCCACAACTTGATGTTTAACCAATAAACACAAGATTGATGTGTTTTTACTAACCATAAAAAGTGAGAGTAAAACTAGAAAAGCTCAGTAAATGAGGACTGAGTTTCATAATTTCTGATGCCTGTGACTGTATACCCAGCACTGACAGGTCAACACAGTGTGTTTCTATAACCAAAATCAGTTAAATGGCCAATGTTAGGCAGCATAAAGTTAAAAATATGTGACATTGTTTTTGATCATTACCATTACATTGTAAGTAAAATACTCTGCTCCAAATGATAATTGTTTATCTTCAATGACGAAAGTCTGAATCGGATAAGATGGGAAGAAATTTTTATCAGAGGACCCTTTAACTGGATGTATATTGGACCAGGATTTTAAGAAGATTTCTTCTTCTTCTCTCTCAAACAAAATAATAGCTACTCTGTTCTTTCCTTTTGCTCTCAAGCCTGAAGATGATTTGTGCCAGGCAGAGATCTGAATCTAATGTTTTAATGTTGTTTTAACATAGTTTTCATTTTTAATCTGTAGATAATCCTAATATAATAGACTGTGAATCAATATTTATAAGTGAATTTTAATCTTTTATAGCAGATCCATTAACAAACCCCAAATTTATTGAGCCATAAAAGTTAGGCCAAGCTATGGCATGTAGTATAGTCTTATAGTTCCCAATTGAATCACTAGGCAGCGTAGATATGTTGCTTCACACTGCACAAGTGCTCTCAAAAAAAAAAAAAAAAGTAGTATATTTGTCTCCTCTTTTACTTTTCCTTGGGATAAACACGGAAACAGTAAAAAGGGGCTAAGGCACCGCAGGGGATGCAAAGCAGACAGGCTACACAGCCTACAAGGGAGGCTATTACAGAGTTACAGTGGCTGTTGCAGGGCAACCAGCTGTGCATCTAGAATGAGCTGGTGTAAACGAGGTGCTTTTAATCTGGAAACAACATTTTTTTCCTTGGATGTTACTTCATTTCCCTTCAATTTTTATTAGGACATTTTCAAAATTTATCCTCCCACCACCAGATGTGCAAACAATAAATATAATAGTGGTTTTGCCCCCTTAGCATTTTTGTTTTCAGTGTTTGAATTGAAAAAATGCAAGCATAGTCAGAGCTGCTCAGCTAAGTGTTTCTGGGCCCCTAATTCAACCAAAAAGGTCACGAGAATGTGTGCAGTACTCCCTCCACCTACTTTAATGGTGTGTACTGTTCATCACTCAATATTCTTGGACAAGTTTCCTCCCTCCAGTCCCTCAGCTACCTAATTAGTGAAGCACAGACACCTATGTGTATACACACAGAAACACACAAAATAAGAAGGCCCTTTCAGAAGAAGGGTTTGACATGTTGGCTGTCATACGGACCTAGGATTTCATATAGAGAAAATGCAGACTTTTTAAGTCTAGCACTTGAAACTGCTGCTGTCTTTTGTAAAACTGACCAAACCACTGGAGCACATGAAATAAATCGGCAGACCATGACAAAATACTACCACTTTGTAGTATCCTTAAAATTCCCATTCAAGGTTAAGAGTTGTTAAGAATTGCCTTAACTCTCCCTAGTTTTTTAGAGATTAATGAAATCATTGCACTGTGGAAACCAGAGGACTTGCTGAAACAATGTAGTAGTTCTTCTGGCTTTCCTGGAGACCTGAGTTGGCGATCAGTTGTCAAAGGTCATATGGCCTGTGTGAGGGATAGCCTGAACCAACACTCACATCTCTGTATATTATCATGCAAATATATATTATTTTGACAAATAAGATAATTTGCATTTTCTGTCTGTTTCTCCATGGGCATGCATACTCATTAGTTCAAAACTGAAGAGCAACTTTGCAAAGTAGCAGTGAGACACAGTGCTCCAGATTAGATGTCCTTGACATCTCCTGGCTTGAAAAAAATATGTATTCAAAAACTGTTCAGCTCCCCAAGAACCAGGTGATTCTTCTTTCTGCTTCCAATACTCATCGCTGAGCTGAAGGAACTGCCTGACACATCAGTCTCTTGATGGACAATGTACACCCCATCTTGCTTTGTACACCCCCAGGCTTGCATGTACCTCTGTTCTGGCTTACTCAAATGTTTTTACACAAATATATTGTACTATCTCTTCTAATATGATGCTTCTTCTTTCAAAGATACTTTTAACATGCTGACCATATTTCTAATTTGGGAAGGAAGTCAGTAAGTGTTTTATGTCTAAACTCATTGGCCCAGTACCTTGCTGTGGAAACAAAATAATTTTTCTTTTTAATCTAAGAATCCTAGTTCTCAGAACTACAATGAAAAAAGAAAGTTAAAAAGTTTCAGAGGATGGAAAAATCAAAAAAAGAGATGTGGAGAAAAGAAGAGTGGAGGGCATGGGCCTTTGTGATCAAGTTTAAGCTGCTTTCTGTAACTCCTCTTTAATGCCTCAAATGCCTAGAATCTTTACCAGCCCTAAGAGTTTAACTCTCCATCATGTTATCCTAAAATAGTCTGCTTTCTTCTACAAAGACATAGTTCCATGAGTGCATGAATCCTTGTATACTGAAGGCCAACTGTCTCCATAGAATATTCCAGAATTCCCTGTGCCCCTAGCTCATAAGTCTTAGCCTGTCAATGACCTACTTTCTCATTAGAAGTTGATGGACTAACTACACTGAAGATAAGTCTCTGCTATTCTGAGTGCTTGCTAAGCCCCCAGACTCCTTGTGAAAGGCCCCTTACTCACAACTGGAATGGGTTATGACCTGTGTCTCTGCCTCTCTGAGCACAGTTGATGCAAAAGGGGTGAAAAGTCACCGAACAGAAGAAAACTTTGATTTGTTTATCAAATCAAAGTTGTCCAACATCTCATGAGGTAACTAGACATGAAAGCACTGCCCACGAGGGCATTTTATGGTGGTGACTGGTCATGCATTCAACTATTTGATCAATTCTTTGTTAGAATGTGTGAATGCAGTACACAGAGAGAAGGATCAATACAGCAGCATGGCATAGTCAACGCAATGCGGAGAGAAAAGGTATCAAGTAGAACCATGAGTAAGAAATTACTAGAAGGAAACAGAAGAAAAGTGAATTCGGTGCTAATAACCAGAGAAGTGGTACTAGCAGAAAGAGAGAACATTCAATGACCATAGTGGACAGCATGATTGTGAAGTCACAGGCAAACTTTGGTGAGGGGCTATGCTAAGTCTTGTGGTTGAGTCACAGGAGATTCCGTCTGATATCTAGAGTTAACCAAAAATAAATGCTAACAATTGCTTCCATCCATAAGGGTTATAAATGAGGTTCCAGATGCCACACAGCCTTGAAGAGGATCTGCTGGAATGTTTTACTCTTCTTCCTTTCTTTCTCAAGTTTTTCTGCAGTAAATCTTTATTACCTGCGGTAAATTTACACACAAGTTGAGGGCCAATGTATTCTGCCACACATTGATATACCCGTTGGTAATTTAACTCCATAATTTTGGAAAATGCTCTGCATCAAATAATCTATACATTTTTCCCTGTTTCCAAACCTAGTTCAACTACATCACATATTTATTAGAAGAATTATCAAAACTTAAATATGGAATGTAAGATATTTATATTTTAATTATGAGATAAAGAGGGAATCATAAAAGATGTAAGAGCTGAAAGGCTGGTCAAGGAAAGTCGTATATACTTAGAAATGTATTTAATTAATATTGATATAGAACTTGCTATTTACAAATCACCATCTAAGCACATATCTGCTATATTAAAGATATTAACTCTATAAATTTTAACTCACATAATCCTCATAACAACTTTGCAAAATAGATACTATTGTCCTTATTTTATAGATGAGAAAACCAGGGAATAGAGTTGAAGTTACTTGCCAAAGGCCTCACAGTAGGTGAGGGCAACAGCTAGACTGTGAACTCAGGAATCTTCCAGAGTACAGCCTCTCATCCACTATATTAATGATGCCTCTAAATTCAAAATTGAACTTAAACTTCGACCAATTATCAAATATTTATTAAGCATCTCTGATAGACAATGTGAAGCCATGCATACACACACACACACACACACACACACACACACACACACACGGAATGTATAATCTTGATCATGTGTCCAAATTGTGAAGACAGTAAATAAAAGTAACTTTATATTAATGTTATTCTACTTTTTTGTTTTTGTAGTTTTTAAAGCTATTTATTCAACACTAACTAGTCAAGCCATATTCTCAGTATTTTAAAGATACCATCTATAACCATAACAGTAATTCTGTGAGGACTCTCTCCACTTTATCATTCAGGCAACCAGGCTTAGGGAGACTAGCGACTTTCAGTTCACAGTCACTCAGATAATGAGGAAAATGTTCCCAAAATAAACATTTAAAAGCTGTAGACACTGTCTTGGTATTCAGATAAATAAAAAATTAATATGGCCATTAAGAAATAGCTTCAAAGGGGAAGTCAGATTTGACCTTTATTTTATTTTTTAATATATGTATTTAATGATGGGTAATATTCCCAAGAGCTGAGAGGTGAGGTGGGGTTGGAATTATCCTTTCTACAAAGAAACTGGGAAAGTCATCACGACCAAGGATCTGGAGACATTCTGGCTGGCGGAGAAAGAGTAGGACATAAATTTGAATAAATCAGGTGAAGCCCTATTAAAGATGTCCTGAAAAAGAGCAGAGGAGTTTGGACTTAATATAATAAGAAATAAGACTGTGAAGGTTGTTGAGAGGCAGAGGATATGATAAAAGCAGTGCTTGGGGAAGATTAATCTGTCAACAGTTTGCAGGATAGATGCTGTTTTAAAGATTGTATATTGTTATAGTACTTTATGTTTCCTTGGGGGTGTTTTGTATATATTTTTCTCTCCTCTGTTAGATTATAAACTCCTGTAAGGCATAGCCTGTGTTTTCAGCTTACATTTTCAGTTTCCCACAGTGTTTAGCCCAGTGTTGGTCTGTTACTCTTGATGGTTAGGAGTGTAGAAAAGCCACCTAATGATGGGAAATATTCAAATATTTCAAGCTACTAAGTACAAAGTAACAGTGTCTTTCCTAGACTAAATTAAAATAATTCTCTTTTTTTTCTGAGTTAGAGATTTTGGTACCCTGAGTTCAATAACATGAGAAGTTATTTAAAAGAAGGGGAAGATGAAGAAGGAAAATAAGAGGGAGAAGAGACGGTGCCTACATGAGATAGACTTGTTGAGGCACAGAGACTCTAATAATATGAGAAATACCCTCTAATTCCATGTGGGTAGAAGATTGAATAACTTTGCTAATCACTAAGACTGGGAACTGAAAAGACCACAGAGCCAGATCACACAGTTCTATAATTAGAGCCAAAATAATTCCCTCCCCACCCGCCCATATTCCAATTCTGCTCACGTGGCAAGCAGCAGCTCTGTGAAGCAATGTGTGATGCCACTCCTGGGTTTCAATTATAGAAAAAAAAAAAAAGGTAATAAATAATGTCTGCCTGGTATGGGATGAGACAATGATAGCACATAAGCCCTGTCTTTGTCAATCTCAACTTAGTTTGATCTCAGTTTTCTTAACTGTCAAGAAATTGAGACTCAGAGTGAAGTAACTAATCCCTAACAGCTTGTAAAAGGAGGACCCAAGATTGGAGTTTATCATTGCAGGGACACATTTAGCCTTTGGTCACTATTTGAATACTCCACATGCCATTTTGTTCAGTACATTGGGATTCTTTATTTATCTCCATCCTCCAAAAGCATAAAGCTAAATGATAACTTTTGACACAAATATTCATAATACCAGAGGTTTTTCTTGATGTCCTTATAGGTGGAAGAACAAGCTTCCTTTGCCTTCGGAGTCTGATTTTCCAGTCCTCTGTGAAGCTAGATTTGCCAAAGGGAAAATAACTGAATACCCTCTGGGGCAAACCAGCATCTGTAGAAGCTACTGCATTCAACACCTGCTTAATGCCTGCAGTGTGAAAGTAATTTATCCTTCTAATTTTATAGTGTAATAGATCAAATCTTTCCTTCATACCTACCTTTCAGGCCTGATTCCTTATGCATATACACTTCCCTGGGTAAAGGAAACATCTTTGTTTCTGAGGTTTCTTTATGATCATGGCTAGTCCCTACTTAGATAATCTCCTCCACCTCCACAGTGGTACTCTTGGTAATGGGAAGTTCAGCTAGCAGTATAGTTTACATCGCCATATACAGTCGGTTAATGGCTGCTTTATTAGGTATCTCCAGTGAGATGATGGGCCATCCGAGAGTATTAACACCTGGATTTACAGTCATCATGATGGAACACATTGAAGATCTTTACTAAGCTGAATTACTCAATAACATCTTAGAAACATAAATAATCAAGAAGCCTCATTTTCGAGCCTAAAAGCCAGGAGTCTGTCTTGCTAATTGACCATGATGGAGTTATAATAGTGAAATACAACACAGAAAAACTCTCTAGAAGGTTGCCTCGGGCATATAACATCAATAAAGCAATGGTGATCCCATTTCCAGCCCCAAATTCTTACGAAGCATTCCTTCAAATCAGCCCCATGTTTTGAGATGCAGATCTATGGGGAGGTATTTTAAATGTCTAGTTATTTCACAGAATACATAGAGAATAACTATCTCCATGTAATTAAATGTGAGCTCCACAATAATTCCAAAAATCTTCTAGCCTTCTCAGAATTAATTTGTAGGCTTCAGGCACTAAATAAGATTAGTTAATTCATCAAAGAAATAATCATAAAGTAGAATAGAATAGAATAGAATAGAATAGAATAATCAAAATAGAAGCAAACAATTGCTGCCTGAAAGTAAACAATTTGCAGCTATATTTTTGGAATAAAGAAGGAAAAAAGTAACATATAAATATAAGATTAGTCTGCAATTAGGCAATGGCTAATATGACCAATGCCAATGATGATTATTCATTTCCCTAGTGTTAAAGTTTTATAATCATCAAACAATGGATCCTTAAAATGTAGATAAGGCAGGCAATGTTTTCATTTTATAAATTATGAAATAGGCTCTGTTCATTCCAGTCATGTGCTGTGATAGATTTTGATATTTTATATGGCTCCAAAGCCAACAGGAATAGTAAGTACGGTTTATTCCCCCATGCCCATCTGGCTAGATTACCCTCTGGACTATTGGTCACATCCTGACCATATTGTATTAGTTTTTACAAGAAATAGCATTTATAGCTCAACCTGCATTACAAGGAAAAAATGACAATCAAGACTTCACAGTAGTGGTCTTCAAAACTTTACAAATTTCTAAATGTCAAAAACCATGGGACATTTCCAAACCAATCAACAGTTAACAGAAAGTCATATTTGTCCCTTGAAATAGCCTTTACAAAATTATAACTGAGGAAATCATGTCAGTGGAAGAAATCAGACGTAACCAACCCTATCTTCCTTCTCACCTCTAAACTGTCTTTGTTGATTCCTGGGCATAGGCTGAACTAGCCTTGGGAAGGAATTTAGTTTATAGTTTAAACTCTGAAACAAAATGGATAATAGCCCTTCACCAAAAAATCCCTTTCTCACCTGGGGACCAGTCTGCCTTTGTAGGACTCACAAATTAGCTACAAGATTGGATGTCATGGTTTGGGGGCCATGAGGCCTTTGGCTGCAAGAGTCTGGACAAGAGTCTGGACCTCTCCAAATTACTCCTGGGAGTAACACCACTATTGTAAAACCAAAGATCAGTGCTTGAGACATTTTGCAGACCCTGCACTCGATGGATCCGCTGACACCACCCAGACCAGTAATCTGGCCCAACCAGTTCTGCCATCGCACCCAGGAACAGAAGACCTCACTTTAAGAAAACCTAACTTTGACCCCCTATGATTCCATCTCCAACCTGACCAACTAGCACTCCCCACTTCCCAAGCCCCTATCCGCCAAATTATCTTTAAAAATTCTGATCCCCAAATGCTCGGGGTGACTCATTTGAGTAATAATAAAACTCTAGTCTCCCGCACAGCTGGCTCTAATCCCCTGTTTGATAAATCGGTTCTATCTAGGCAGTGGGCAAGGTGAACCCATCAGGCGGTTACACCCTCAGTTTTCTAAAATTATTTATATGTGATCAAGGTAAACATCCAGTTTGGGTCATTAGGGTAACTATATATTTTTGAAATAAGTCAAATACTGTGTTTCTTCTTGAGTGCAAAGGACTTAAATAATTGCAAAAAGCTGATCATTTGTTTGATGCTCTGTTGCTAGAGCTGAGCCCTTTCTAATTTTATACATAGTGATGCACATTATCACCATGGACAGAATATATGGTCTGCTGTAATCAATCCAAGGGGTTACAATGACTGTTTCTTGCCTTTTAAGAGTAAAAACCTATGAAATGTTAATCACCAGGAAGTGTTCTCCTTTTTCTCATCTGTCTTCCATTTTCCCTCAAGCTCTTTCCTCCTTCCTAAGGCAATAGCCCTGGCCTTTCTCTCTTTCATTAATACTGGAAGTTAGTTGTGTCCAATTATGATGATTCAAGATTCTGGTCTTAGCCGTTTATGTCTACAAGCTTTCAAAGATCTGGAAAGGCAGTAACCAGTCAAAAAATGCTCAGCAGACCTTAGGGTTTGCTGAAATAAAAAGGAATATATGCAAAGATATGGATTCACTTTTGGCAATACATTGCTGAAAATCTCCCCTACCAATATAATTGCTGTGTCAAGATGAAGGCAGAGCAGGAGGGAAAGCAACTAGAATAAGTTATCATCAAGAAAGGGAATGAAGGGACACAATTTTAAGAAGCAATAAGGGACAGGCACCAGAGGAATTTATGTTGGAGTCTTTGCAGAGAGAGTAATTAATACATTGCATATGGAATCAACCCATTGAGGGATGCAATGGAAGTAATTAGTATGAAGTTTTAATAAAGGAGTTAGACATGTATTTAGAGGAAAGAGAATGCTGTGATGTACAATTAATAACTCTGAGGCTAGGATGAGGCATACAGGACATGAGCTTTCTAGCTGCTTTTCCCTATTCACCCATCAGCCAGTCAGCTAAGAATGTGCCTTAGCGAACATTTTCTACAGCAGGCTCCCAGGAGTGACTTGTCTGTGGAAATCAGGGAAATCTAAAAACAGCTCTGTTCTGTTTCAGAAAGGTAAATGAACCTTCTATGGAAAGCAGAGGTGTGAAAGCCTTTAGACAAACTCATTACAAGCTCCAGCACACACTTAGTGAATGGAATTGTGACTTAGAACCTCATACTGCCCAGTGTCCTTAGGGGCCAAGAATAACAGATAAGTACAAAGACAGGACGTTCATTTATATACTGTAAATGAATGGCAGTATGGTCCATCCTGCACTGTCATTTTTATTCCATCCATGCCCAAAGGAATATAGGAAACCAAGACCATAGACTGGGGCCATCACCCATAAACAATTGTATACATGGTCTCCAACTTTTGAGCAAAGGATCTCTACGATTACAGCATGAACTCCAAAATTAACTAATGTCACAGGTAAAATCTGTGGTTTGTAGTCAACTCTGGTCCATCCATTTAGGTAAATATGTGACTTCTTAGGTAAGAGTATATCCTATTAACTACTTTTTATCTATGAATAACCAATTCGGTCAAACAAACTGCTCTAGGCTTAATTGTGCACATGAAGTTAGGTTGAAGTTATGTCTAGAGAACGTCTAGAAAAAATTAAGAAGTTCTTGAAAGGGCTAGAGAACAAATGAACTACCTAATTAAGCTCCTGAACTTCCACCCCAACATCTTTTCATAGTGATGCCTGATAAGTAAAATTTGTCATTAGTTATTTTGTGGATAGTTATTTCCTGATAGTTGGATCTCACATTGACATATCTATCAGTAAAAATAGGTAAATTTTTACTGAAGTTTATTAGATTTGCTGCTCATTCAATATCTCATTTAATTGACACAACAATACAGGAAGATAGATATTAATGAGAGCATTTTATAGAAAACGAAACTGTCTAAAGCTGGTAAGTGGCACAACCAATGTTCCATCTCAGCTCTTCCTAATGCCAAAGTCATGAAAATCTATCTCAGTGCTCTTTCAGAGCAAGATTTTCATGAAATAAAATTGTCAAATGAAAACCTAGGACAAGCAAAGGTACAGGAAAGGAATATAGTGACTGAATAGAAAGAAGGAATAGCAGCAGAAAAGCAACCCTTCTGCTCCTCCTCCTTCTCCTCCTCCTCCCCTCTCTTCCTCTTCACAATCGGAATGATTGGTTCTATCTATAACTGCTATATTAATGACAATGAAAGGCAATACAAATTGATATTTGATCAAATATACAATATTTCTTTTCCTTTTGAGTGAAAGATTGGAATACATTTTGCATCTTCTATGAAGAGAACCAGAGAGTCCAGTGTTATTTGGCACACACATAGAAGTGTTGAAAAAGAAATTAGTAGTCCCTTTTCCCTTTTTAATCACTGCCCTTTCTCTAGAAATGTAATATTAAGCAATGCGTCCCCTAAAAGAGGAGACCCTAATGTCCCTTAAATAATTATATGTATGGAAAAGTATACTTCACCTATTTGTCAAGTCATGTATACAAGTATTCAGAACTCGAAAAATAATTTAAAAAGATTTGAAAACCATGATGTTTTATGACAGAGATGTTTCAGTTGGATTAATCGAGGAATGTGGGAATTCTTCCAAAACCAGGTTATAAAATGTTATACTGTTTTATGAGACTCAAAATTGAATGGTGCAGATTACAGGTAAACCACATGAATACCCATAAAATAAAATTAGATTTTAATTTTATTCATCCATTCATCCATTTCTCCATTCAACAAATGTTTAATAAACACCAATGTGCTGGTCACAATGCTATGTGTGGGCCATAGAATATTGAAAAATCAAATGTTTCGTCCTCATTGAGTTTAGAATCTGGTGAGGAAGACAATATGTAAGTAAAATAACTGCAATTTGTGATAAATGCTATGATGAAAACAGTGCAGTGATAGGAAATAAACAAAGGGTTGGAGGAGTACATACAAATACAGATAAAATTTGTCCAGGACAGTAAAACAATAGAAATAGTTTCTCTGCTGTGATTCATGAGATTTCAAAGAAGAATGGAAGGCATCACATGGAGAAATAGAGTACTAGTGTCCCCAGTTTATGGTTGAATGTGTGCAAAGGCCTTGGAGTGGAAAAGAGATGATTTTGTTCTAAGGAATGCTGGAAACAAGTGTGGCTGCATTATGGTGAGGGATGAGAAAAGTGGGCAGATGTGAAAGTGGTGAGACAGGCTACACCAGCATGGCAGGAGAGATGTGATATGATCTTACTGGTGTTTTCTAGATGTCTTGGCTGAAGACTGAGCATAGACTCAGAGTCAGAGAAGATGTAGAGAAAGAAATAAATAATTTGCTACAGAATTTATCCAAGCTATATTGATGGCTCAGCATACTGGGATAGTAGGAGATGAGAAAAATTGAAAGATCATAAAGTTTTAGAATTGAGTGATTACCTTGATGAATTGGATATTATTTCAGAAACTGGTGATTGCTTGAAGATTGCTTTTTGGCATTGTTTGGTTTTGCTTTTTGCTTGTTTTTGGTCAGAAACACCATTCTTACTACTCTGAATTTAAGAGGTGGGAAAGGGGAAGTTTAAACTGAGAAACAAAGTGGTTTATAGGAGGTCAGTGATTTTCACTGGGGCACCTGGATCCGCTTTCTTCAAAAGACCCAGAGGAGCAATCAGCATTGTCTTCTTGATTTTTACTGATTTGTAATATATTACCTGATTTTGACAAGATGGCCTAAGAACTGCAAAATGATAGAGATTGCAGACCACTGATACCTAAGACCAAGCTGTGGGGAGACGGGAAGTCACATGGGAAATTCTGAGGATAAAATATCCATGTAAGAGGCCGTACGTCATGGCTCACACCTGTAATCCCAGCACTTTGGGAGGCTGAGATGAGACAATCACCTGAGGCTAGGAATTTAAAATCAGCCTGGGCAGCATAGTGAGACCGTCTCTACAAAAAATAAATAAAATATTTAAAAAAAATAGTTGTGTATGGTGACATGTGCATATAGTCACATCTACTCAGGAGGCTGAGGTGGGAGGATTGTTTTAGCCCAGGAGGTGAAGGCTGCAGTGAGCTATGTTTGCACTTCAGCCTGAGCAACAGAATGAGACTTTGTCTCAAAGAAGAAGAAGGAGAGAGAGAGGGAGAGGGAGGGGGAGGGGGAGGGAAGGGGGAGGAGGGAGGAGGAGGGAGGAGGAGGAGAAGAAGAAGGAGAAGGAGAAGGAGAAGGGAAGAAGAAGGAGGAGGAGGAAACGACGATGAAGAAGAAGAAGAGGAAGAAGAAGAAGGAGGAGGAGAAGGAGAAGGAGAAGGGAAGAAGAAGGAGGAGGAGGAGGAGGAGGAGATGACGATGAAGAAGAAGAAGAGGAAGAAGGGAAAAACCCATGTGAGAAGAAACAAAGTGACTTCCATTCCTACTTGGTATTGAGACTGATTTCAGAGCTTTGATCTAAGACTTTGATCTTAGATGAGAGAAAGCAGGTAAAGCTATTACGAACCTGAAAGAAAACCGACTCAGTTGGCCAGAAAGACTCAGAAATAGGAGTCTGGACAACAGGGCAACAGTCTCCCAAGAGTGAAGCAACTGCATTCTTGCTGAGAAGCAGCTTCCCTGGTGCATAGGAATGAAGTGCTTAGCTCAGTGATTGCTGAGCTCACCTCTGTACAAAGTGCCATTTTCACTCATGTAGCTATTCATTCGGGGAATATGAATTTACTGAGCCCCTTCTATGCTCTAGGCTGCAATCTCTAAGAAGTAGTAAGATAAGTCGTATTATTTTCTGTTTGGAAGGAAGCAAACAAGGCAGACAATTCCTCATGAGGCAACTCCAGGAGCTCCTGTTGGCTGCATTGCACAGCTACCTCTCATCTATCCTACCCAAACTCTCCCCTGTTTTCTCATTACTGTCTCAGAGCTTCAGTTCCAGGCCACATGAAGTGAACAAGCCAGATGTCATCCTTGTCCTCGTGGTACATTTAATCTTAGGCCATAGGGAGAGTGTGAATTAAAACACACACACACACACACACACACACAGGTATTAGTCAATTACAGACAAATTTTTAAATGTAGAATTTCAAATACTGTGGGTGTTGTTTTAAAAGACTTAAAGTGCATTCAAATCATTCAAATGACTTTTTTTTTCCCCTAGAATTTCTCTAATACATCATTTTCTTGTCTGACGTATTATAAAGTTAAGGTGAATAATTGTAGGTACACGAACTCAAACACTTCAGAGTGTTCTTCCCACTCTTAATTAACCAGTTGTAGGAGAACATGCTTCAGCAAAACTTTAGGTTTCTGGCTATATTTTCCCCCATCACAATGTTCTCTTATTAATGCAATACCAACGTGTGCATAGGCTGAAAACTTCAAATGTGTTGTATTGACTCCCTGGGCCACGAAGTCTCTGCTGCTTGCTAACATCTTCAGCCCTATCATTGGTGTCATCTCCGGGCTCTGTAATCTTCCCAGGGACCTGCTGAGTGCATAGCTCACCCTAGGACCTCCATGAAAGCCTGGTTTCCAGTTCAAAAGTCAGGAGGCAGCAGGTTTGCACTTCTGCTGAGCTGCAGGGAAACATACTGATTGCTGCCAAGAAATAAAGGCAAATCAGTCACAGAACTCTGCCGAATGAGAGGAAATCTCATGAAAGGCAGATTACAAAGGCGAATGAGGAGTGAACACACTCACTTAAGGCTGAACTCTTGAAGGAAGAAGTTGGTTTGGATTCTTTATTTGGAAAGAAGTAAACTCTGGATAGGCAGAGCAGGCAACCACCTGCTCAGGGCCATCAGGAAGCCAGGCTGCTCACAGGCCACTCACCTATCCCACCCAGACCTCTCCTTCTACCTGGTCAGTGCCTCAGCTCCTCAAACTTTAGATTAATACTAACTAGTTTAAAAAAGTTAAACCAGAGCTGCTACAGTCTAATGTCAATGTTTTCCTTGTTGGCTCTAGTGCAAGTTCTAGTTCCTGACCTTCTTCAGGTGGAAGAATCAGTGTACTGCCTTTTGCCCTCCAAAGATGTTTCCTTCTCCAATAATGTCTCATAGTAGATCCTGAAAAAATGACCAGGACCTTTTGTCTGAAATGGGGAAAGGATGTAACAAAGGACAAAGGAACACATTCTCCTGTTGAGCAGGGAAGTGCTCTGAGGTGAGGCTGCTGGTATTTGGGGTTGCCCTGAAAGAGAATTGCTCGGTCGAGCTTAGTCTTTGATTGTCAAGATTAGCCCAAAAATGCTTGATGAAATTTCTGTGATGCTGAAGGTAGAGATCAGTAGAATATGCTATATTCCAGGAAATAACTAGCCATAACTAAGCCTATTCTGTATATTATGCCCAAGAGTTTAAAAGCAGATTCACATTCAAAATTATTTTGTTATCACAGAAGAAAACTGGTGGTTAGACACGATATGGTATTTTTTTAAATGTAAGAGAGTGATAGATCTGGTAATAGTATTTCTGAAAACTTGTAAAATTGCTGGGTCCCCAGATTTGTTGGTAATTTTTGCCTCCTAAAATCTTTTCTCATTAGGAAATTGCTATAATTGGATTTATATGAAAAGGACCCCTGGGTATAATCTTTGGACAGCAAAAAAGACATGAGAGAGGAAGAAAGCAACACCCCTGCCATCTGAAATGAGCAGAAAGAAGCCCATGTGGAATGAATGAGTGGTAGCAGCTATGTGGAATAGAGAATTAACCCCATAACAAATTACACTCATTGCCCTATCTTAGGCTCTTTCGTGCTAAGCATTTTTACTTTCACCTCATTTAATCTTTAGAATGATTTTGTTTTACACATGAGAAAACTACGGGTCAAAAAGGTTGTGCATTATTCCTGGGTAGAAAGAGGTAGGATCAGGACGTGAGCTCTGCCTTGGGGCCTTTGAAAGGAGTAATGTACTGATGACAGTGGACTCTGCAACAGAAAACCACCCACGGGGTCTTGTCTCAGGAGCTGGAATGTGGGTTCCCAAATGAGGACTTCCTAAAACAAGGTTCAGCTTTAAAAGGAACATCCACTTTATTTAATATGGGGGTATAATTCTTCAATCTACAGGATTGGGTTGTCCCCTTCATTTTGCACACAGAGTAGAGGCCCTGTGATTAGCTTGAACAAACGTGGAGATTTGTGATTAACCCACAAAGAACCCTTAAGTAGCCAGAACCGAGAACCTTTGGAGGTTTTCCTTCTCTTGATTTTACTACCTGACGCCATCTACTACAGCTTGAACTGAGTTAAGTTAGAACCACTTTTTCACTCAGTATAGTATTTGTTCATTTTTAATTGATTCTTACGCTTCAAAGGCTGGGTCCCGGATGTGTCCCTTACTGACTTTGCTAGTTATTTCATTCAGGCAGTCCTTACATGGTCTTTGGGGACTGTGATTAGGCTGAGAAAAGCTGCATTAATTTACTTTTTATACAGATACACACTGATTGGGATGGAAGCAGAAAAACTTGAGAAATAAACCAATGGGATAGTCAAAGATTTTAATCTTAGACAATCTCTCCCAAACCAGCAGCCTGATTCTCTTTCCTCTGGTTGGTGCAGTATGATGCAAAAACTATTAATTGTGTTTTCAAAGGAACATTAAAGGCTAAGCAAATATGCACATAAATAAAATAAGCGTAGTGCTTTGTTCTTTTGTGTTGGTCAGAAAATACACATAAGCATACTAATGAGTATGCATACCATAGTTGTGTGCCATATTGAAAGTATAAGACTTCACTAATCAGTGTGTTCTCCTTGCATCTAGAATAAAAGCAAAAATAAGTATCCCCTCATTCCTTCTAGCACCGTAATTATCCAGATGTCCATTCTACATCCTGATCCCTCAGAGACATATTTGTTAGCTAGTTGTCATAATTGAAAATATCTGTAAATTTATTTTATGTTACAATTCTAAAGAATAGTAATGGAAAGTGCTCCCCTTTTAAGTGAGCATCTGAGGTCTTAGACATGCTGGAGTTAGAGATAGGAATCTCTCTTAATTACAAGAAAAGGAGAGCTGACTAGGAAAGAGGGAATACTAACTCCAGTTCCCCCTCTTTCCCCAGCCAGATCCATCAACTTTAGCAGCCATTCATTTCTGTAGGTAAAGAAAGAGAAAATTAAAGTAAATAATCTCTTAGATCTCTTCCAAAAATGTAATTCTATCAATCCCCATGTTTCCAAAATCAGACATTTCAAATACAATGTTAGGACAGTAGAGGTGATAATTTTCACTAGCATCTCTCAAAAATAACCATTCATGGAAAATTATAAAGCCTTTGGCATGTTTGCTTGCTGTATGGTATGTACTTCATTCAATAGTCAGATAGATAGATAGATAGATTTTTTTTTTTTTTTTTAAGAGAGAGTCTTGTTCTGTCACCCAGGCTGGAGTGCAGTGGTATGATCTCAGCTCACTGCAACCTCTGCCTTCCGAGTTCAAGCGATTCTCCTGCCTCAGCCTCCCAAGTATCTGGGATTATAGGTGCCAGCCACCATGCCCCACTAATTTTTTGTATTTTTGGTAGAGATGGAGTTTCACCATATTGGCCAGGCTGGTTTCAAACTCCTGACCTCAAGTGATTCGCCTGCTTTGGCCTCCCCAAGTGCTAGGATTACAGATATGAGCCACCATACCCAATCAGTAGATAAAAATTTAAATGCTAACTTTCTCCTACTACTTTCAGTAAATGGATATATGGCTTTCAATATTCTAATCACAAACACTGAGCTGCCAAACAAAGCTAGGTGTCCAGTCAATGCAGATTAATCTGTGTGTTATATAGAGATGTGTGTGTCTTCTCCCTCTGCATGAGCTCACTATGAGAAATTTATTTAACCTTTAGCTTCAAGTTTGATGAACCTGTGGTGAAACTGTACTTTTCCTTTCCACAGAATGGCTTATAATAACAATAAAACAAGGGGAAACATTAGAATTGACAAAGATTAATTTCTTCTTACTCTCCCTGGTGAGAATCTAAAATGACAGTTGTCACTTTATAAAGCTGTGACTTCACTGCAATACAGAGGCAGACCAGGTCATCAACTGTGTCTTTTGTGTTGAGCAGCTGAGTTGCAACAGAAGTTGAACATACACTGAGGAGCATAAATTAAGAGTTAGCTATTGTTTGTCACCTGGCAGAGTTCAGACTGGGAAATTTTGAAACCAAAGCCAGGTTCCTATTTTATAGTCAAAACACTCTACATTTTATCTCTCTACTGATATATCCAGCAGTTTCTCTGATGTGCCTCAAATCATCTCATCTTTTCTAATGAGAGTGAGAAAGAATACCTTTACCTTTGTTCCCCTGATCCATGCTGTCTTTTAGTGCTAGCAACAGGGAAAAACTGCATCATCATTTTGGAATATCCTGAACCTATTTAAAATGCTTTAATAGTAAATATATATGGATGCTTTAAGCATACAACTTATTTAGCAAAGCAAGAAATAAAAAAAGTCATATCAATTTCACACAGATGTTGGCATACACAATTCAGAGTAATATTTCCTTTTCCTTCTAAAAAATGACTATTTTGGGTGATGTATACACCTACAATGGTCCCTAGGTAGCCTGATGTTTTATAGAGAATAGTTTGTGACTTGTTTTCCAGCTGAGAACTTCAGGATATTTATATACAAACACCATGTATTACTGAAACCATGATTCCAATTCAGTAAAATAGCATGAGAAGTTGCTTTTGCCTACTTGATATCAAATCATCGTTCATAGGCCTTTTTACTTCAGACTGATTGTTTCAACTTCATAAAGAGATACGCTAAGAATTTTCCATGATTTAAAATGTTGGTGGTAGTTCAGAAAAGTGTTAGCCATTACTTGGATAAAGAAAAAATATAGAGCAATTATTATACACAAAAATATTTTTATACAGAAAAATGTAAGAAAACTACCTTTGCTGGGGTAATTTGTAATTTAATTCAAATGATCAGACCACTTGGAGTTGGTATGAGGGTTTCAAATATATATAAAATATTATCAAAACTTAAGAAACTTCTCTAGTAATTATCTTAATATATGTGCATAAATATATGATAGAATAAACAATGATTCTGACAATTTAACTTGGGGAATAGAAAGACTCCCTTCGAAAACAAAGACAAAATTCCACCTATTAGTAAAAGTAAGGAATAAGCATCCAGCAAATCATCCTGATGATACTTGCACAACATAGTAAAGAATGAGGAGAGAAAGTCCCACCTGGGATTTTTGAGAACCATGTCTCAAATGTGAAATATGTCAACCATCTTCAGTTGTTTATTAGTATTATTACAAATGCAAAGGTGTTTAAATAGGAAGATGCAAACTGAATTGAATGTCCAAAATGTTATAAATGGACATGAGATTTGCCATCCCAGAAGAGAGGAATGATCTATATTGTTATTATCCTGAAGAAGAAGTCAATTTATATAGCAGTAACAGTACACCCAGCTCTGTATGGTGGGTGGCTGACGCCTGTTTCGGTTCAGTGGGCCTCCTGTCTAAATAAGACTGAAAGCAAAAGAGGGCAAAGGCAAAAACTAAATTCATCATCACAGATACAGAATTGGTCTCATCCATTTCACTGATCCAGTTCTATATATCTTTTGTCCAAAGGTGTTACCAAGAAATTCTTATAGAAAGAAGAGATACTGTCTATTATCTACTTCAATCCAAGACATTCCCAGATTTAGCACTGTCTTCCTATATTCCCTAAGATATCACCCAATGATTGTGGCTCTTTTATTTTTTCCTTTTCTCAACCTTCTCTGTCATCTAGTTCTGAAGATTATTCCCAAATGCCTATAATATTTATGAATATCTTTTGTAATAGGCAGATACTCCTTCTGGGTTTACAGTTACTGGGGAATAGAATGAGCAGCCATTCTTAAAAGGGGAAGAATGGCATAGCCAGCTGAAATTACTTGTGTGATAAATAAGTGAATGAGTGACAGATGTTGCAGCCCCATCACTAGAAGATTTGGGAACTATTCTTCTTTACTCCTTTCCATAAAGTTTCTCTGTTTATTGTGAAATCTTTAAGCATATAGAGAAGGGAAATGAGAGCTCATCTCGGAGGACAGCACTGTATTCATTCAACAAATCCTTCAATAAATATTTACTGTCTCTGAGCTAGGCCTCTGAGGATGGCTAGGCATTTTATCAATGGAGTTAAGTATATAGGAGGGCTGTGTAGAATGAAGGATCAAAATGAATATAGGCATTAATACGAGAAAGGACACATTTGAAAGCAAATGGCTCAATCAATTTAATTAGAGAAAAAGATTGATGTTGGGCTCTGTCTAGGTCCTGTGCTCTCACATGACCCCATAAATGCAATATATGTGTGCATACACATGTATACACATTGTATCAGTAAACATGATCTCGTTAGGAACATCGATTGTCCTGGTAAATCATTTTGTTAAAAGTTTACTCTCTTTGAACTGATGGGAAATTCAGTCTATAAAAACTAGTTAGGATATAGAAAGCAAAATAAATAAAATGATAGAAATGAAGAGAAAGACAGATCTGGGAAAGTTCAGAAAAAGGAGAACGGAGAAGTACAGAAACAGAAAGGAGACACAATTCTCCAAACAGCCCTTACTGGAGAATCACCTTTTGCCACTGACTTTGCCTGGCTTTTCTTTTAGTCACTCAAGCTTGAGTTAAGTGGTTCTTTCAGGGCCAAAGGCCTTCTCTCTGCTTCCTCTTGTAAAGCAATTTCAATGTCTCTAACCCAGATACACATACATGAAGAAATACAATCACAAGGCAAAACCAAAAGAACCAAGCTCCTGCTTTTTCTTTGAAAATATTTTTGCTACCACTGAGTCAAGTTCACATTTTAGTGACATTGCCCCAAAAGCAGGTTAGGAAGCTGGGTCTTCACTGTCTCCACTTTAATTCCTTCTTCCCTATGTACTCCTGTATTAATTCTGAGCCTGCAACCTGAATGCTCCCTCTGACACTAGAATTACCTGAGCATTCATCTAATGTAATATCTCCTGTTGGAATGCATATGCACCATTTCTGGCACATACTGGATATTCAATAACATTCAGTACATGGGTGGGATGGAGAGGAGATGACTCACCAAATACACTTGGAGGGAGAACCAAAGGTAGAGAGAAAAAGGAATGAGAAGAGGGCATTTATAACTAACTCTGGTCAGAATTGGCGATCTGACAAAATTTATTTTTGCCCCTCCTGTTTCACTTTCCTAGCAACCCTTGTCCTCTCTGACTGCAACTCACTGAACCTCAAGTGCCCTCAGGCTGCCTGCAACTGTGAGTAGCAAAACCAGCTTAAAGGAATAAATCTCAAATGTCTTGTGCGAAGAAGGTGTAAGTGTCTGTTTATTGTTTATTGGTTTGACATGGGTAGGAGGAAGAATAGGAGGTAGCCTGAAGGCACATGGACTTCAGACTAAAAATCCAGGGTTATAATCCTCGTCCTATGACATCCCAGTCATGTAACTGCTATGGCACTCAATTTCACCTTCTTACTCTGATGATAATAGTAGCAATGTATTGGGTGTATTTTTATTAAATGGCCTAATGGCTTCAAAGGACAAACCCGTCTGGCACAAAGTAGTTTATTAAAAATACTTGCCGGGTGCGGTGGCTCATGCCTGTAATCCTAGCCTTTGGGAGGCCGAGGCGAGTGGATCCTCTGAGGTCAGGAGTTCCAGACAAGCCTGGCCAACATGGCGAAACCTCGTCTCTACTAAAAATGCAAAAAAATTAGCTGGGCGTCGTGGCAGGCGCCTGTATTCCCAGCTACTCTGGAGGCTAAGGGAGGAGAATCTCTTGAACCTGGGAGGCGGAGGTTGCAGTGAGCTGAGATGACCTGGGCAACAGGGTGAGACTCCGTCTCAAAAACAAAAAACAAAAAACAAAAAACACTTAGAAAAGCAGCAATGGAGGTCTACTCAGTAAATGTTAATTATCATTCCATGTTTTCCCTTCTCTCTCCTGCTTTTCTTACTTTCTTCTTCCTTGTATTTTTGTGGTTCCCACAGTGCTTAGCAAAATGTCTTCTACCATGAGTTTTCAGGAAATATTTAAACTAAATTGAATGAATAGGGGAGTAAATGAATGAGTGGGGAATTAAATTAGTGCTTAATGTCTTACCTCCTCTTCCCCAACCATTTGGGAATCTAATCATCTTTTGAAATATCACCAGTCTGACAAGTTTCTTGTCTTTTTTAAAAATAAATTATTCTTTTTTGAAAGTAATGTATTGTTTTTAATTCTAAATTTCCTTATATCACAGATGATAATACATTGCTCAATCCTCTATGATCTTTAAAAAAGTAAACAAGTGATCCTAGTTCTGCTTTTTCAGAGACATGAAATTTCACCATTGAAGAACAACTAGGTTTTTAATCAAATAACTTCTTTGGTCATACAGATAGAAGGCCGCTGAAAACCAGAAGACAATGTGGGCAATAAGCATTTAAACAAAGCTAACTACATGATGACTACTGTCAATGAAATTCAGCAAGCTTTGATGGTTAATATTAATTCCAATAACATAGCCTTGTGAACAGGTAAGAGGCCCAAAGACCTTGAATGTTGAAAGGAACTATAGATCTTCAAAGTCAGACATATAAGCCAAACAAAAAAAGAATAAAAAATACTGATATGCAAGGAAGATCTAAATAATGTAAAAGCCTTGGTTTGAAGTGGGGAAGGTAGAGGAAGAATTGCAATCATTCTATTTGTAAAACATCCATGGAAAGTATATTTTAGATTTATTTAATAAGTAGTAGATTGCCAGCTCTTTTTTTTTTTTTTTTGAAGCCTGAGAGATCATCACAGTGCCAGACGTTAAGGACAAAGACAGAATAGGATCATGGAAGGTTAAGATTATGGAAGACAAAACTCATTCAATCCTGCAGAAGTCTTTTAGGGGAGAATTTCCAAAAAATTCTAGGGTTTGGTGCAGAGTTTAAAATTCAGAACTGAAGGGAATAATCATGTGGATGTTTTATCTCAAAGGCAAAGGCTAGTGGTACAAAACACAGCATACTCACTAATGTCATTTCAAGTCTTCTTGCTCAACGTTTTGCTAACTAGTCTTTCTACAAGAGGGGAAATACAGGCTACTTGACCTTTGAAAGCATCATCAGGACAATAATTGTAAACTAATGCATGTTTTCAATACACTCATCTCCACTATCTCAGGAGAGTAAAGGGTCTGTATTGTGGGGAATGAAATGGGATTCATAGATACTTTTTTTGCTATTTGTTTTGTTTTAGATGGACTTTTGCTCTTGTCCCCCAACCTGGAGTGCAGTGGCATGATCTCGGCTCACTGCAACCTCCGCCCCCCGGGTTCAAGCAATTCTCCTGCCTCAGCCTCCTAAGTAGCTGGGATTACAGGCACCCACCACCATACCCAGCTAATTTTGTATTTTTAGTAAAGATGTGGCTTCACCATGTTGGCCAGGAAGGTCTCGAACTCCTGACCTCTGGTGATCTGCCCATCTTTGCCTCCCAAAGTGCTGGGATTACAGGCATCAGCCACTGCTCCCGGCCCCACAGATACTTTTTGATGAAGACTACTTTTCATTAAGATATTTTGTTTGTTTTTGAGATGGAGTCTCGCTTTATCCCCCAGGCTGGAATGAAATGGTACAATCTTGGCTCACAGGAAAACTCTGCTTCTTGGGTTCATGCCATTCTCCTGCCTCAGTCTCCGGAGTAGCTGGGACTACAGGCTCCTGTCACCACTATGCTTGGCTAATTTTTTTGTATTTTTAGTAGAGACAGGGTTTCATTGTGTTAGCCAGGATGGTCTCGATCTCCTGACCTTGTGATCTGCCCACCTTGGCCCCCAAAGTGCTGGAATTACAGGCATGAGCCACTGCGCCTGGCCTAAGATACATTATTTTTTTTTTAAAGCAGCATGAATATATTTTCCTTATGGATTTGTAACTAGAATTGGTTTAAAGTAAATTCCCAGAGAATTTCTATTTTAAACTAGGAGGAAAGCAAATGCACACACATAAATACATATATCTACAGCTACATGTGCACCAGTCTTAAACTCAGTCAACTTCACATACCCAAGAACAACTCCGTTGTTCTCATAAGGAATCCCTGGGACAATATTTCCAAGTCATAGAGAATCTCCCAAAAAATATTTTGTGAGAGTTCACCATATTCTCTTTTCCAGTTAAAGTTTATGAAATTTAAATATAAATCTGGCTGAACAGATACAATATTTCATGTAATATTTTATATAATATTTTATATAATATTTCACACAATACAAAATTTTAGCTTAGTTACTATATGTATATGCTATATGTGAAAATGAGTGGCATAGTTTTTTTTTTTTTTTAAGGATTAGTGAGTTGTTATGGGTGTTTTGTTTTGTTTTGTTTTTGCTTGTTTTGTTTTTCTTTGACCAGAGAAGCACTGACTACATTGGATTTACTTAGGCAACTCAATACTAAATATCTACTCATCCCTGATTAAATAAGGTAGTAGGTCTTCACTTTCTCGGAAGCTTCTCTGTAAATCAGATTATATCTAGATGGAACATAAGAAGGGGGAACCCTAATGACCTCTCTCAAAACCAGTCTGAGGCAACATTGTTTGCACTTGGCCAGAGCTACCACTTTGACACCAGCTAGAGAGTGACCTGACCTGACAAAAAAAATGCAGCACTGCAGCACCTGTGACTCACTCACTGGTCAACAGTCCTCACTTAGCTTCACCATCAGCCTGCCCCTTTTTTAGTCTGGAATTGTGAATATTTACAATCCTAAACTACCTCTTTGAGAGAGCATACTCCAGCAAATGTCTCTGTGTAAATATCCCCTCATCAAGAGGAAATAAGAATGATCTATGTTTGCTTCAAAAACTGGAAAAGATTAATGTCTAATTACCTGTTCATTTTTCTCATTTATTTACCCCACAACACACACCTTGACACCTTGCAGGAGTTCTCTTTCTTACCTTCTAAGTTGGTTGCATTGATATCATTTGCAATTGAGCAGAAATGGGAAAAAATGTGTCTGTGTGGATGGGTCTCCAAGGACATGGGGAATCCAGATTAATACAATAGCTACATTAGGACTTCTTGGAATTCACAGTGGCCTATCAGAAATGCTTGAAAAAATCAGAGGACATAAAATCAGGAGTCCAGACATTGGCATGAAGACCCACAGAAATATAAGAGCTATTAATACCTGAAATGTTACAAAGACAGGGCTTTGAGTATTAACAATTTGTAAAACTGAAACTAGGAAATTTTAAGAAAATTGCCAAAAGTTACGTACCTATGCATTTTCTCATTTACTATAAATTGATCAATAGATGACAGATAACACCAATGCCATTTACTGTAGAAACTTCAAAGATGAATTGTATACAAATCCTGTTTTTGAGACGCAAATATTAGATACAGCTCAAAGAAAGCTTGAGAGAGGTCCATGCACCATACTACAAAAGAAAGACAGTCTGTAGATAAAGTAGAAGACTTTGGAGAGAAAGGACACTGGAGCTGGCATTTTGCAGACACAAGCAGAAGAAATTTTAAACAGGAGAAGGAAAGGGTGTTGCAGTTTATCTCCCTTTTAGATGCTTCATCTCTAAATATGCACAGGAGAATCTTGGTGAAAATACCTCCCATCAGGCAACTCTAACTGCATATCTACATGCTCCATGTGGCTGCTGTGGCCTACATACCAGCTGGCTTCTGACCTGGCCTGGGTTTCTCCATTTTGGCCCAACTTCAGTTTTAGAAAGGCATGTGCACCAGTTTCAGAATGGGAGGTTCTCAGCCTGCCTGCCTCACCTCCCTGTGGCAGCCCAATTGCCTTGAACCTGGCAGGTCTTGCATTCTGGTCCAGCCCTCCTCCCCTCCCCTTAATCAGCAGTAGCACACCTTTCTCAATAAAAGACTCAGTTCAAGAAAACTTCTTGCTCCCGCCTCCGGAATGGAGAGATTTCTCTTACCCACCTACCAGCGACAACTTTCACTGCTTGTGCCTGTGGACAAGCAGTTTCTCTGTTCCTCACCAAAGGGCCTACAGCTTTCACTTCATGGGAGAAAAGGGGCACAAAGCCCACAGATGTCCTGTGCCTGCCCCTCCCTTGAGGCCCCATCAGCACTTGCACCATCAGTCAGTTTGCTCAGTCTCCACCTCTGCCCCAAAGTTGCTCCTGAGCAACCAGTACAGGCCCCTGCGGAGGACTTTATGGGTGAGTACGGATTTCCCTCGTCAGGTGCCCCTGGCAATTTCTTACTTACTAGCCACAATTGGCCTTTGGTGGCCAGGGGTTCTTTAAATTTTTAGCTTATTCTTACCTGTTTGTTTTGTGGCTTCGAGAAGTCTCTTTCTTCATGCTCTGCCATAGGCAAAAGCGATCACATGCTCTAGCTCTCCTTGGAGAAACTTCTTCATCTTAGAATTTTAGGTTATTGGGTTGCACTGCCACCCCAATATTCTGCTATTCTGATGGGCTAAAGAAAAGCTGTGATTTTGTTTTTTATCTGTTTTTTATGCATTATGATGATTAATATAATGTGGATGTCACCTCCAAATACATGCATATATATATGTATATATGTATATATATGTGTGTGTGTGTGTGTATATATATACATTTGAGATGCAGTCTTGCTTTGTTGCCCAGGCTGGAGTGCAGTGGCATGATCTCAGCTCACTGCAATCTCCACCTCCCAGGTTCAGGTGATTCTCTTGCTTCAGCCTCCCAAGTAGCTGGGATTATAGGCAGGCACCATCACATCTGGCTAATTTTTGTGTTTTTAGTAGATACAGGGTTCTACCATGTTGGCCAGGCTAGTCCCAAACTCCTGACCTCAGGCAATCCACCCGCTTTGGCCTCTCAAAGTGCTGGGATTACAGGCATGAGCCACCATGCCTGGCCACTTGATATATTTTCTGTGTGACTCTTTTGACATATTTGTTTAATGAAAATGCCATCTCTCATGCTGTGCCTTGCACTTTCAATCTCTTAAAGATGCTCCTGGATTAATAGAAGTTTTTTTTTTAATTTAATGAAGTTCAACTTAACATTTTTTTTTAAAGTTGTGTTAGATTTTATAGTGTAAATTTTAAAATAACATATTTGCTACTACAAGTCACAAATATATTTTCCCATATTACTATATTATTTTGTACTGTCTTTTACACTTAGGCCAATGACCTATTTGGAATTGACTTTTGTATATTCTGTGAGGAAGGGGTCTAGATTTATTTTTACATGTATAGATATCCAGTTCATTCTGTAATATTCGTGGATATAAACAAAGACCACCAAATGAGAATATATATATATATATATCAAGAATATATATATATATATCAAGAACTTCTATGAATTAAAGAAAAGGCAATGTGATAAGATTGAGCAAAAGACACCAGCAACCAGCAAAAAGTATAAAAGAGGACTTTAAAATGTAATAAGTTTATAAAAAAGTGCTAGACATCATTATCCACCAGGGAAATACAAATCAAAACCAAGGAGAAGTGCTACTACACACCCTCTACAATGGCTAAAATTTAAAAATAATAAAAAATCTAACTATTATTTTTTTGAAAAGGATTTGGAGCACCTTGAACACCTACAATGCTGGTAGGAATACAAATTGGAAAAGCATATTTGAAAACTACTTTTATTTACGAACAGTATTGAACATCTACATACTATATGATCCACTTCTAGATATGCCCCCAACAGAAACGAGGGTGTGGGAAAACAGCCTGTTGCATGGCATGAGTGATGCCATCTTGAAGCAAAACCACAATGATGACTGACGTTTGACCTCCACATACCAAGGTGAACAGGAATAAGGCCTTTAAAAAATGCCTGCAGCATAGATAACCCTTCATAAACATGCTTAGCTAACCTTTCCAGTGAAAGGGGAATTCTCAGCCTCTTTCTTCAGCTTCTCAACTCCCTCAGCCTTTGGAGGTAGGTTTGCACAAACCTGCTTATCATGGAACAGAGTATAAATGTATAGCATAAGACAGGTACAATAAAATTCACAGCAGCTTCATTCAGAAAAGGAAAAAAAAAAACTGGAGGCGGGGAAAGAGGGGTGGTGTGTTAAAGAAACATGAGTAGAAGAACAAATATAGTGTGATATATCAATACAGTGAAATAATATACAGTGATTAAAAATGACTAACAAATGGTATATATAACAACAAAATGGTTATATCTCAAAGATAGTTAATAAAAAAACATGTATATATACATTTGATTTTATTTACATAAAGCTCAATAATGAGTACAACAAAAACTAATGCAGTACAAATGAAGAGAAAAATAGTAGTGAAGAAGGCATACTGAAGAAGATTTCTAGTGTGCTGGAAATCTTCAACAACTTGATATGGGTTCTGCTTGCACAGGTGGCTAGACTTGCACAAATTCATTGAGCTGCACATTTGAGGTTTATTCCGTTTATGTGTGTAATGACTCTAATATATGCTATGAATAAAAGGCTAGACAACCAGAATATTTTTACAGTGGCGATGGCTTCAGAAGTCTGGTGACAATAGAAGGAGTTGAGCAGAAACCCCATTTTTAGTGGGCCTGTGATGATAATGGTGCCAGGAAAGGGTTAGCAGTATTGAGGTCAAGACTATTCTTGTACCATCATGTGCCTGTGTTTTTTCCTGTATAGACTTCTTTAGTTCTTGCTGGTTCTCCAGAATTCCCTTTGATTCTGTAAGCTATTTAATATCTCATAATTTCTTTTCTGCCTAAATTTCCAAGAGTTTATTTCTGTTCCTGGCAACAAAATATCTCAATGAAAAATGTATCAAAAATGAAATATTGCAAATTACTAGCTCCAAAATATTCAATGGGCTAGCCAGAGAACATAAAATGTAGGAGAGAGAAAGTCTCAATATTCCAGTCTGGGATATTTTAAATATTTATCATTTGATAGCATAAACAATGTTTGACTCAGAACTTTTATGTAGTAGAAGTACATACCGAGTACAACTATTGCCTAGAAAAAAAGGAGCAGTATAATGGAATTCTAGTCAGCTTCAGAAAGAAGCAAAGGTATAAGCTTAGCCTGATGTTGGCCATTTTGAAAACAAAGGGAAAAAAAGAAAAAGAAAACATCATTGTTAACAGAGAGCCACTTGTATTGTAAGATCTAACATTTTTTACATCTTCAATCCTTAGAAGGTCCCAAAGCCCTAAATAGGAGTTCTCCTGCTCTAGTCAGATGTGTCCCGAATCACTGGGAAAAGCTCCCTACTCATAAAGTTCCCGGCTCTATGGGATCCACTGCATTCCAGCCAGTCCTCAACCTATTGGGTTTCACCTCCCCAGACCTCAAAATCAGTCAATCAAGCCAATCACATCCTCCCATGGGAATGAGGGGCAGCTCACTTTCTCGTTTCTACAAAGCCTGCCTCCCACATCCCCTTCTGGTTCACTCTGCTCTCAAGTGTAGCCCCTGCATGCCCTGCACGGACAAAGCATAAGTACTTGGCTGACCCCAGAAGTGCAAAACTGACTGTGAAGTTCACCTTTTCTCCATATCCCAATGTTGAAAGAAGGCTGAAATGGTGAATAATTCATCTTGCAGTGATGAGGAAGGTGGCCTTGTTGGTAAGGGCTTTGTGGTGCCCTGTGTGCCCTGCATGGACAAAGCATGTGTTTCCTCCACTCCCAGGCTGTAGGTTATGTGACTAATAAACTTTTGCCAGTCTCATTTGACCAGTATCATGTGTCATGTGTACTGCTATCTTGTACCATTTAGTGGGGGCCTCATTCTATGACTACAAACAGGACAACTGAACTCCTCATGAAGATGCAGTTTGGGGACAAGAGGAAATTATCAGTATCTCTGCACCAGAATCTGTCATTGTGAATCACCTAAAGGCAGAGGTTATCATTGTTATAAACACCTTTAAAGTAAGGGCCTTGGAGATGGGCAGAGCTTGGAAGTCTTTCACTAAGAGACAAAGATTCCCCGACACGAAAACTCTCTTGATCTACGGCTCTAGCTAAAAGCTCGGTGCCCTAAAGCCAATCAGCACCTCTGCCAGTCAGTTTGGTGTGAAAATATGAAGTCTGAAACTGCTACAGACACTCTGCCATTATGAAAGTTAACTAACATTAGAGAAGACAAAGCAAAAAGACCAGAAGTAACTGTCTCCTTGGCACCTTTGAGCTACTGAGTCAAGCAAATTCTGGAGCCAGCTTTATCCCTGCCCTTCCCACTTATGTGAGACCACAAATCCCCTTTCTTATTTAAGTCAATTTGAGTATTTTTTCTATAACTTTTTTGCTGCAGATATAAGCCTTCTGGTCAAAAAACCATAAGCAATACTTTTCTGAACTATTTTAAAAAGTTTACAATTATTGTGATATTCCTAGATATCTTAAGATTTAAGCCTATACCTCTAAAATCATCAATTACTGATGGTTTCATGGAAAGAAAGTCTCACAGCTGCAAGACAGGTAAAACACTAAACAGACTCAGGAATGGGAGTAACAGTAATGGTAGAATGTCAGGAAAATAATGCAGACAGTTAAGGCCTGGAAGAAGTCCAGATGAATGGTACTTATGTACCATAAAAGTAAGATTAAAATGTTCAAAGATGAGCCCCTTGTGATATGGGACAGGGGAAGGGAAGTGCTGGGTAGAGAAAGGCGGGTCCCTGGCTGGGGCTCCATCCTCGGACCTGTGCTGATGGACCTAGCTGAGGATAGGCATTCTTGCCTTTGCATCCAAGTGTTGCATTTTCCAAGACCACCCTGGTCCGCCATGCCCCCATCCTGTGCCTATAAAAACCCTCGAGACCCGAGCAGGTGGACACACAGGCAACTGGATGTCGAGAGGATCACATCAGCGAGGAATACACAAGCGGCTAGAAATGGAGAGTAACACACCGACAGGCACAGGCATGCCGGCAGGCCACCGACTGGCAGAACGATGCAGAGTTTGGCTAGGGCAGTCAGAGGAGAGCGCAGGCCACTGAATGGCCCGACTCCAAGGGAAACTTTCCCATTCCATCCCCTTCTGGCTTCCCCCATCTGCTGGAAACTACCTCCACTCAATAAAACCTTGCACTCATTCTCCAAGCCCAGATGTGATCTAATTCTTCCAATGCATCAAGACAGGAACCCAGGATACAGATAGCCCTCTGTCCTTACAACAAAGTAGAGGGTCTAATTGAACTGGTTAACACAAGCTGCCTATAGACAGCTAAACTAAAAGAGCACCTTGTTACACATGCCCACTGGAGCTTCAGCTGTAAACATTCACCCCTAGACACTGCCCTGGGGCCCCCTGCCCATCTGTATGCTTCCCTAGCGGTTTGAGCAGCGGGGCACTGAAGAAGCGAGCCCTACCCACATCGCACACCCTGCCAGGGTAACAAGGAAACTTTTACCGTCTCACATGTAGGGAGGAAAAACTAGCAGGCATCAGTCAGGAAGTAGACTAGAAATCTTTTCAAGAGAACCAGATGGATTTAGAAGAGCTTAGCTATGTTATCCTCCGTGAATCTTGGTCAGTGTTTCTCAAATTTGATTAAAACCTATTAAGTGGGGGAGAGACCCTTATTCAGAAGGAAGGCAAGGAAGGAAAAAAATCATTAGCAGTAATTATGTTCTTCGAAATTGAAAATCCACCCTTACACTTCATTGTTATTTCCATTCTCCAGTTTGTGCCTCACCCCATCCCATTCCCAACTTAGCACTTTTTCTATATTCATAACATTCTGACATGGACTCAGAGAATCACAACGTGTGTCCCATCCCATCCTACTAGTAGATTTAGGCAAATATAAAATAGTGAATTTGTATAGATTTCGTATATATGGCTTGCTTGAACAATGTGAGATACACCCAGCGGGGAAAAGAACACAAACACTAAAGGAAGGCAACCAGATCCTGTATGAAGAGTGAAAATGCCTGGCATAGAGCAACAAGAGTTGTGTGAAAAGATTGGGGTGGGTGGCTGGGCCCCAATTCTGATCATTGTTCTCAGGGCTTCCCATCACCTACAGAATAAAATTAAATTCTGTGCACAACACACAAACATGGACATTCCACCTATCCAACTAACCTACTCTATGGCCATTTGTTTTCCTTATACTGGACACTCAGGCAAGGATGAAATGCACGTACTACCTATAATATGCCCCTCCTCATTGTCTTAAAACATTATGTTATTGTTGTTTTATTTGTTAAACATTTCTATCTAAATTTTACCACCAAAATGCACTTACATGTAACAGTTTTAGTAAAACTTTCCCTGGTATATGCAGACAGCCCTAAATATCACAGCATTCCCCCAATTATTTTTGTATTGCAGCACAATATTTTTCAGTTTCAACTGCTTGTTTATATCCCTGGCCTATGGACAGAAAACATGTCTTATTTGTATTGATTTCTATGGTATCTACATGGTGCTTTGCACATGTTATGCCCAAAATAAATATTTGTTGTATAAATGAATGAATGAATGATGCCAGGAAGGCCAGCCTTATGAATTGGTGGTAAAATGTATTGGTTAGTTTTACGTGCACTAGAAAATGCTTCTGAAACACAAATAATGTTCCTATTTAGATGCAGGAAGTTAAGTGTCAGAAGAATTATTTTCTTAGTTTAACTGAAGACTTTAACTTTTATTAAATATAAATGTTTTTTGAAAAGGTCCCTCTTTCTTATGTTTCTAGGCTATCCTAGATTCTTCACGATGACAACTAAAGTCCTCCCCTGAGTTTACTGCTTCTTCTCTGACTCCCTTTGATCCAAATATGCTGCCATTAATCAAGGCCTGTGCTCAGGGTTGATGTTGTTGACTAGTTACACTTTTGTAATAAGTTTCTGATAAATTACTGAAAGTTTTTTTAGTGATGGGTACACATACACCCCTGAAAGAGAAAGGAGGGGGATTGAAAAAATTGGGGGAATTGAAATCACAAATTTCAGGTACACTGAAGGCTAATGTACTTGTAAAGAAAGGCTTATTAATGGTGGTTTCCCTGGTCCACAATAAATCATGGTAGTTTAACTGACTAGCTAGATGGTGGAAATAAAGAAATTCCACACAGAGAACCTTGCATTTGGGATATAATCAATATACCCAATGACATAATATCAGACCTTAAAAAAATGACCCAAGTTACTCCAATTGAACCTTTGCACTTTGACCTCCATTAGTTTCTTTTGTTTGCTTCTGAAGTAAAATAGACACAAAGTAAAACTGCTTGATGGGTTTCCATGCAGAGAATGGATGGTGATAGTATCACAAAGTCTTACCAACAAGGCCACCTTCCTTATCACTGCAAGATGAATAATTCACCATTTCAGCCTTCTTTCAGCATTGGGATATGGAAAGAAGGTGAGGTTTACAATCAGCTTTGCACTTCTGGGGTCAGCCAAGTACTTATCTTCAGAGCAGCAGAGAACGTTAATTTTACAAGGTCCTCTACTTGATCCTACTGCAATAGAAATCCAACCAGAACCTTATCATCCTAGGAGATCAGCCTTGGAGCTATAAGAGAATGAATTCACCTTGAAAAGAATGATCTCAGGCAGGGAAAGGGAAGAATTTTATTGCCATGAATTTGCAGTTTCAGATATGAAAACTGCCTTTAATTTCTGCGTATCATTTTTACCTTTTAATTGGGATTTTATCTTTCCCCAGCACTTCAGAAAATACTAAGTTCAAGGTTTCTCAGTTTCTCTGACTCCATTACCCTAGGATGCTAGTAAGCCCTTAGCCATTTCACTTCACCTCCACTACAGGGTGTGTTCAAGGTCCAGTGATAAAATTGGCCATATCTGTCTCTCATCTTCCTCTTTGTACACTTGTTTCACAATTTGGGAGGATTCCTTTGTCGTCCTCTTTATTTTAATCTTACATGCTGCTTTCAGCAAGTGAAGTATTAAACTAATTTATAATCAAGTTGGGATAGATCATGTGTTCTTTCATCCAGAAGGGAATTTTTTTCTTTAGGAAGGCACAAAATGGGAAGTAACACAGAAAGGTTAGTTTCTTGGTCATTTTTAAAAATCCACTCTTTGATTGCATTCATTCTACAAGCATTGATGAAATACGTGCTACACTTTGCAAACCAGAGATAATTGAGCAACACAGACCCTGTCCTTAAGAAATGCATCTTCTAGTGAAGACACGAGCATGCGGTAATTATGATGCACAGTGAGAAAGGGAATTATGGAGGCAGACTAGGGTATGATATATGCAAAAGTCTTTCTGCTAAAATTCTTATATTTCTCACGGATGATATATTTCCTAACGTTATGCTGAATTGGATATCAATGTCCAGATCTTCAGTGGTTCATATGTCATCTGTCCTGAAGCTGATCTCTCTCCCAGGCTTTCTTTTTCTATCTAGCCTTTCAAAATAGTCATTCTGTAACTTTAAAAAAGAAAGACTTACTATGGCATATTATCTTAGTAAGGTGAAGTATCAGAACCTGCCTCCAGGTCACCAAGCAAAGGGACAATTCAAAGTTTTGATAGTTTCTAGGTTGAGAAAGTGAGTAACTCTGATGACTAAGAAATCCTTTTACAAATCAAGTTTCTAACATTTACCTTTGTCATCCAAAAGTCCTCCAAGATGTCTAAATAGCAGAAAGGAGAGTTTTATCGGCACTATCAGTTTGCAAGCCAGGAAGAGAAAGTCTCCAGTGTGGACCAAATGTGCTCTCTCTTTGAAGAGGGGAGGGGAAGGTTGGATTTTATGCCTCACAGGGCCAGTATCATACATATTCAGCAGGTTTGGGAGAAAAGCTATACAAATTTTTGAGAGGAACAGAGCACATTGCATGGGTAGCTATGTAGGTAAGGTACATCGCATGTTCACTTTGGGGAGGAATTTCAGCATTAAAATGAGGTGGAAGTTGGCTCTTTATGTAAGAAGATGAACTTGTCTGCAATAGCTTATCTAAAACGAAAGAATGCTCCTAAGGCCGATCTGGTCCTCTGACCAATCAGAGTTGTAGTGATCTAGGTTGTAAATCAGAGCTGATAGCTCCTATTGTTAGGGAGTTTAGCCATAGGAATTTAGAAATTTGCCATGCCACCCAGGCCCTGAACCCTTGACCTGTGGGTAACTTTGTTTCCTTAACTTTTAGGTGCATCTTACTTGATAAAGGGGAATCTATTCTCTCTGGGATCATAGCTTGAAACAAAATTGAGGAAGGACTAATTGAATTGCTGGAGTGTAGATTATTAACAACTTTTAATGCTAGGTCATCAACTGATTTTCTGTTTCTTTGCTTAAAAATTAGAAGGAAGTCAAAGGACTGAAAGGCACTGACGTAACAAAAATCTGTTTATCCCCATCTATTCCTAGTCATTCCTCAGTATCTACAAGGAATTGGTTCAAGGACCCACATGGATACCAAAATCCACAGACACTCAAGGCAGTCCACTGTGGAGAAAATTGCATATGAGAAAAGGTGGTTCTTGGTATTTGTAGGTTCCACATCCTGCGAACAATGAATTACCTAATTGCAGCTGGTTTTATTTACCTGAAAAAGGTTTATCATGCTTAGTCTTGTAGGGGTGGAGAGAGTCCCAACTGTCTGTTAAGACTAAAACTGGGAAGAGAAGTGGTCGTGAATTTGCCCTCATTCTAGAAATAATTAATATTCATAATTAGATATATGAATTGAAAAAAGTTATAAATAAGGGCTTTTTTATGCCATAGATTGGTTCCAAGAATATTTTACTTTTTATATGTTAAATAATAATTTACCAAAATTTAACACAGTATTTAGACCATTTTGACCAAATATAATCTATAGTAATTACAATGATAATCAAGAAAAACTTCTTAATACTTATATGATTACAGGAAATTATTTATTAAAGAACATTTAAATACTCTTTACTTATTTACTTTATGTTGAAATCCTTTTATCAAGTGGCCGATAAAAGGTTTTCAACATAAAATATTAACTTCAGATATACTGCCTGGTAGAAATATAACTTCAAGGAAAGAAGAACTTCTTAAATACACATACAAATAAGATTAAGCAAGATGGAAGAAAAGATCATTTCAGGGTGTGGGCATAGTAAGTACCAAAGTATGTATTCCAGAAAAAAACTTGGCAAATTGGCGAGATTATTACCAAAGGATTGCTTGAAAAGGAAAGTGGAAATTGACTTAGTGGAGCAGTATTGTTGAAGGTGGCAACACAATAAAATTTCTAGAATGACTCTTTCCCTTCTTACCAATGAAGTACGTTGAGTTCTTATGGGACTTCAACCTTTTTTCAGAGTGCATTCAGGACAGTTCACATTTAATTCAAGGACTGTGATTTTTAAGCCTTGGCAAAAAGCCAGATGAGTTGAGTCTCAAATTACTTAGATTCTCTTGGACTTGAAAATAAATTCCAAAGTTTAGCTTTAGAGAGCTAAATGTCTCAGCAGCCAAGAAATTGAAGTTGACAATGGTCAGAAAAATGTCATAATCCTTGTTTCCACTCCTCACCTGAAATATTTTCAGAATATCCGAGTCCAGCTCGTACAGCTAGTATGTGAAATAGAGAATAGTTGAGTGTCAAGCATGTTGTCATTTTTGCTCGGTGAAGAATTCTATCTAACAGAAAGCCATAAGAAAAAAAGCAAGAGTGTTTCATTATGCAATTCTTGGAGACTTGAGTTCCCCTATCAAGTGAAAGTATGGGTAAGAGAATCTACATGAAACCACATAGCAGTTGGCTTCTGTAGATACCTGTAAATGAAGCAGAACAGAACAATGTAGAAGAGAGAGCCATTTTTTTTTTCCTGGTCACATATAAAAAGTTCACAGGACAAGGATATTATTTATTTTAACTCCCAGAGTTTCAATAGTAAACATAGATGACTAAATGAAATCTTCTATTTATTTACAAAAGAAGAGGAAAAAGGAGGGGAGAAATCACATGAAGAGTTTTTAAAAATCTGAAACGTAGAAGCTTCTAGCTTAGTTTCCATAACTTGAATTTATAATGAAATGGGAGAGTTCCCTGATTCCGCTCACAGGACGTGCAACAGGGGTGTGGCTCGCCTGCTTGATGACCCCACAACTCAAATGCCTACGGGGAGCATGCAGAAATGCAGGTGCAGAGGCAGGTGCGAGATCTTTTAGGCTCCTGCCCCATGGCAGTGTCTAGTGGTGGGTGTCTGCAACTCCCAAACCTCAAGTGGGTGTGTCTTATGAAGCTCTTTCATATTTGCCATCTGTAGTTGGCTTGTGTGTTAATCAGCTCAATGGACACTATCTTATCACAAGGGCAGAGGGCTAGTGTGACAGCCTTCTGTATTCTGAGCTCTTACCCAGTGTCCTGAAAGAATCGGATCACACACAGGCTTGAAGGATGACTGCAATGTTTCACTGAGTGGTGGAGGTGGCTCTCAGTGAGATAGATGGGGAACCAGAAGAGGGGATGGAGTGGGAAGGTGATCAGAGTCAGGCCACTCAGCTGCCAAACTCTTCCTCAACCACCCCAGGACAAACTTCCCTCAGTATCCAGATGTCCTTCCTCCTCTCTTTCTCTGCTGCGTTATTCTGCTGTTGCTGGTCTGCTGGTCTGTTGGTCCACTGGTGTGCTGATCTCAATTCAGCCACTTGTGTATGTGTCCGCTAAGGTCTTAGGTTTACATGGGAGCAGGATGGGGGTACATCGTGGGCCAAAAGACAAGTTTTGGGGCATGAAAACAGGAATGCCTATCCTCATTTAGGGCCACAGGTCTTCAGGCTTGAGGGTGGGCCCTTTGCTGGGGAACCATCCTCTTCTACCCAGTATTTCTCTGTATTCTGTCCATATCGATAATGACACAAATCATCATACATGTGTCTTTTTTTCCAGTGGTTCTAAAACCCTAACAAAGAGTGGGAAAAGGTAGCATTAACCAGGACTAATGTTTTTGAGATCTGGTGTGATGGAAAGGTGAGAGAAGAAGTGCACTGAGGTGACTGGCAAGAGAATTATCAAAATAATGGACTCTAGTACCAAAGCTGAATGGGGACAGGATTAGAGGCAGAAGTTGGTGTGGTGTAACTGCAAGTCTGCCCAAGCTCTTGGGCCCTTGGGGCAGTGGAGGGCAGAGAGTGGAAGTTTGCAAGGCATTGACAAAGAGCAGAAAGAAAGAGACTAATGATTACAGACCAATAAGCCTGAGAAATTGGTGAGAGAGAGCCCAGATAAGATTGGAGTGGAGCCAGAGAGTGGTATTTGGGAACTTAGGACACTAGAGTAAAATTTAAGGTATTAGGTAAAAGGCAAGAAAAGAAATAATTTGGAAATTTGTTGGGGCAATTAGTCTGTTAATTTATACTATAAAAAAACAGATTCTCTGTCTTGTCCTGAACACTCTCATATAAAGCTGACATGTTATCTTAGAATTTCGCAAACACATCTGAGCTCTTTCTAAATGTATCAGGTCAAAGTCAGAGATGGGGGTTGTATCCAAATACTAAAAAGAAAAAAAGGGAGGACGGAGGAAGAGGAGAAGGAGAATGCATATGAATCTAATTCTATGTATTTTTATTTTTTGTAAAAACTAAACTTGAATTAAATAGCTTTTTCAAGTCACCTTGACTTTATCATGGCCTTAACATGAAATAAAAAGGAATAACTTCAGTCATCCTTTAATATGGGAAGCAATCCCATTAATAAAAGGGCTGATACTGCACCTGCTTAGGCATTTTTCTTGCTTTCCACCCCCTTGCACTGCATGACAAAAACAACAATGTGATATTTTATTGACAATTACTATGTGCCAGGCTCCAACAATACCTAAGTGTTAATACTTAGAGTTCCCAGTGTATCTCTCTTTTTCTCACACCTACATGATTTTTGTACATCCAGTTTCGTCTCTCTAGAATACACTTTCCCACTTTTCTTCCTGCTGGGATATTCCTATCCTTTCTTAAAAACTTAGCCAATCAACACATACTTTATCATATTGACCCTCTTAGGCAGACAGCAATGCATTTTCCTCTATTAAATTCATTATCTACTGCTATTGTCTTATAATTGATAGTGCCACTTTTCTGGCTACAAGATTGAGTTTATCTCCAAGACCAAACACATCATAAGGTAAATAAAAAACATTAAATGAATATTTGTTGAATTAGTAGTCTGATGCATGAATCAATTAATGAATAAATCTGCACCAATATATCCTGCACTGTTCTGTTCCAATAAATTACTGCTCACAAAGGGGAAAACATTAGGTTCCAGACATAATTTCCAAAGCAGGTAATATCCTTTATATTTTCAGAAGCTCTTGCAAAGACATCCTGCATTATTTGAATTACAATTTAATTTTGATAGTGACAATAATGTTTTTATTGGGAATTTCAAGAATGCTGATATCAATGACATTGGGTATCAAATACAAAATTGAAGTAGGATGACGAAGGTGGTTGAAACAGACATGCACCCTGCCACCACACTGAACTGAGACCACGTATTTCTCCTTCATACTGCACAACATCTTATTCCTTCTGTTTCCCACTGACTCCCACTTCTCTCATTCGATAGGGAATTTTCTTTATTTTCACAGGATCTATCAGATATTGTTGGAAATGACACTGTAAGTAAATTAAGTACAGGATAGTATGGGCTGATGAAGTACTGTAATTTAATTTTATTGCATCAGTGGCAACAGTAAAATAAATGCACAGCATAACATGCTGAGATAGTCTATTGATCTTTTCAGTCAATATTGGATGAAAACTCCTAACAAAACATAAAATTACAATATTGTTAGAAAATATATTATTTTTAGCTTTGAATACTATAACAAATTTAGAAACATAATTGTTTATTTTACACACATCTAATATATATGTAGATGACCAAGAACTGAATTCACAGCTGATCAGAACATATATAATAATAATATATTTATCCCAAGGTTACTTATTATGTTACTTCCAGGGGTAGTCAGCCTAAGAGTAGGATAGGTCTTAAACATTTATAGTCAAGCAAAAGGATGTGACAAAATCCAGGTACCCAAAGGAACCTCATAGAGATAAAGTACATCCTTCTAAGAACCTCCCTCAGAGACAAAGTACATCCTTCTAAGAACCACACTGAATTTATAATCTTGATTATCTGTTTAACATAGTATACAAAAAAAGTGAGTCGGATATTAGAGATAATTATAAGGGAAAGACAGAATTTCCATAATGACAAATGGTGGTTATTTTCTTGAAAGCAGAAGGCATGCTTCGGAAAACGGTCAAAAACAAACTAAATAAGCAAAGAAGTCTGAAGCCTTTCAATGCAAAGAGGATTGTTTCATGTACCTTAACAACAGTTTTGGACTTTTTTGGAGTGTAGTTTGCCTAGGAAATAATTGATCACAATTCTATTTTTATGGGGAGTCAAAAATGTTTTCAAATGTATTCAAATTTGACCTGAAAATACATCACAACTAGTAACTGATTCGGTTTTCTGTTGTAGTGGTCTTTTACTCCATATTGAAATCACTTTTGCAATTAGAAATTTGTTTATTAAATTTAACCAATATATGTTCAGTGCCTACTATGTGCCAGGTGCTGTGATAAGCACTTAAAGGGATGGAGAGATGAACAGTATATGATTATTATAATTAATAATTCAAAAATTTTAGTGAATCACTTCAATTTAAAACTTGGAAGTGTCTGCCATACCCCTTTTGGGGACATATGAAGAACTAAGGTTATTATAAATCTGAGATGAGGGGATTCAGAATATATCATTACAAGAAATAGTGTTGATAACGCTCTAAATCTGTGTATTCTTTATTCATTTCCAAGTGTTCTCATTCTACTTCATATTAGTTCTCACAATAAGCCTATAAGCAAAGAAATAGTAATATTCACTCCATTCAGCAGATGAGAATACCTCAAATCAAAGCGGTTATTTCAAATTTTAACCTCAGACAGTTAGAGGGAGAGTCTAGAATAATATAACATACGTAATATAATAATATCCTGCAAACAACTACAGTGCCTCCTTCAGAGGCATTTTTACTCTCAACCATACACCAGGCAGTCTGCATTAGGGAGAACACTTTCGCTTGGATGTATGGAAGAGAACCCTAGAGGTCTGGACACAGGAAGACATAGAGAGGCCAAAGGAGCTTATCTGATTTCTATCATCCTCCTCACTGTTCTTCCTTACCCAGAGGGTAAGGAATTATATTTTATGTATTTTCTTTCTATCTATCTATCTATCTATCTATCTATCTATCTATCTACACACACACACACACACATATATATATAATTTATATAGTATAAAATACTCACATGCCCAGAGGAAAAATAGTGAACCAACATTCTTCTTTGCAGCTGGCATAAATCTTAATTCATTCTATACATGTGATTAATACAACTTGCATTGCCTCTTCTGTAAAGGTGCTTCGTTCCAGTAGTACAGGTGGTTTCAACTACATACATAAGTCTGCTGGGGGGACGATAAAAACACATGTATTAACCGTATATCAACATGAAAATAATGTTTAAAAGGTTTAAGGAAGAAACAGAAGATTTAAAATAATTTTTCAAGATCTTCTAAGAGGAAACATGGAGAAGCTTCTAGGTCCCTAGGGAAAGAAAACCCAGGAAAAATTTAAAAGACCAGAAAGAGGTAATGGTTTTCTAACAGTACATTTTAAATGCTCCCCTTTTTAAAATATCTGAAGGAATTATTCTGCATGTGCCACCAAATATACAATAATACACAATTCCTTTGGACATTCAGTTTGTTTCACTACCTTAGCAGTCAATCATGAAAGCAAGCCGACTCTAGCTTTTATTTTTGTTATTCCAAACAGAAGAAAGAAAGCTTCATGAGAATGCAGTGTAATTGGAGAGAAAAATAATTGCAGCATAAAAGAGGGGTTGAAGGGAAAGAGAAGAGGGCTAGAAGGAAAGGGCTTAGCAACTCAGAATGTGGCGAAAATCATTGCACCTGGAAAGAAGGGCATTGGCTTGCTATATCATTGCAAATCTCTGATAACAAAACCTTTATTCAGTCATCTTTGGATTGCTTCCAACTGCTACTGATATATTTTGAATTTAATAGATCAAGGTTAAACGTATGGTTGGATGCTGACTTGAGGGTATCTTCCTTCTGATAAAATCAGAAACTATTATTGCTAATTGTCTACTGAATTTCCTAGACGCCCAGGAATGAAAGACCTTAGTAGTCATCTAATTCCACTATACACCATTTTTCAGTAGTTGTATTCTTTCTGACTTTTAGCAGAGTGAAGGGGAAAGAAGCCAAGACTTACAAACAGGTGGTGAAAATATGAGTCTCAACTCCGTCTCTGGCTATTTAGATGACCTCTGCCAGGTGATTTAATCAGGCTGGGGCTTGTTTCATTTAAACTAAGGAAAGGATTACATTCTACATATGCTTATAAAATGTAATAAAGTTAATATCTTTTGAAAATATTCACTTCAATAGTCCTCGTAATTGATCCTGGTCAAAAATAAAACAAGAAAACAATTATTCCAATATTTATATGTTCTTTCACATTCCAATGGAAACCTTATAACACCTACCCAAGCTCCGTATCTAAATATCTAACACAAATATTAACACATTTTAAATAAATATATAATACACCTATAAATATCACAATAAGCTGGGCATGCAGCACTTTGGGAGGCCAAGATGGGCTAGAATTTGAGACTAGCCTGGACAAGATGGTGAAACCCCGACTCTACTAAAAATACACAAATTAGCCGGATGTGCTGGTGCACACCTGTAATCTCAGCTACTTGGGAGACTGAGGCAGGAGAATCACTTGAACCTGGGAGGCAGAGATTGCTCCTGAGCCAAGAACACGCCACTGCCCTCCAGCCTGGGTGACAGAGTGAGATTCTGTAAATAAATATCACAATGATGCTGATTTATAAAATCGCAACTCTATCTAGAACAAAATCCTAGGATTGACTTACTGACTCTATGTTGTGGTTTTTCAGTATAAATTACTACTTGACATTGCTTTACTAAGAAAGCAAAGACCCAATACCACCTCCTACATCAATTCACAGTATCACACCTACTACATGGAAATAATTTGGGACTCTGTTTTCTTTTGCTTTACCCTTTCAAGTAATTCATTTATGTCAAAAGAAAAAATTGATTTGTGGATATTTAGTTGTTTTCTTCATTTACAAAATGTTGAGAGTTAAGATGTCTTTGTGGCTAGCCATTTTACAATAAATACGGGCGATATCTTCCTGTGTCATGGTTTTCCTTCTGAGGTTACTTAATGATACTGAGTGTGAATGAGACAATTATTTTGCTAGATGATGTCTTCTTTCCAGACATTAAGTAATATCATATAAAATATAATAATCATAGCTTTATTTGATTTTTTTCTAAGTATTTACATGTACCAAGTCCTTTAATCCCCACAGCAGTCTGGGGAGATAGCTACTATTGTTATCACTATTTTGATAATGAGGAAACTGAGACAGACAGAGGATAAGTAACTGGCTAAAGGCAACACAGCTAGTAAGTGAAAATGCCAGGATACGGACCCAGGCATTTAAGCCCACGGTCCATGTCTTAGCCAATATTGTGTAAGTTGAGAGCAACAGAATACACATTTTCAACTCCCTTAATAGCTTATTCAGAGTGAAACATACACATATTGTTTCTTAGTGATGGTTTTATTTTTAAGGCAGTGAAGATTATGTTACAAGGCAAGCCACTCTTTTCATTTCTAGCATGCAAAAGCTCAAGCTAAGTTGTGAGGATAAGGAAGTGTCATCATCCTTCAATTACAAACGTGGATAGAAGCTTTGATATAACTAATGATTAAATGGAAAGATAGAGTTTTCCATTACTCATTGATTTTATCCTCCATAATATTGGAAATTAAAAATTGTAACCTTTTGAGAATATACCTGTTTCTCTGATACAAATACTTCTACAAATGTGTACATTCAATGCCACCAAATTTATTTCACTTCCATTCACCCCCTAACTGAGTGACAACAGGCTACTAAGAGCTATGTCAGGTAAGTAATTTTTCTTGAGCTTTTGTGTTGAGTTCTGCACATAGCCAAATATCTGCTTTTGAAGGAAAATAAAATTATGGAACCGAATAAAGCAGAACAGTTTTTGCCCTAGCATGCAGGCTGTAAGTTGTTTTTTGTTTGTTTGTTTGTTTGTTTGTTTTGATGGAGCCTTGCTCTGTCACACAGGCTGGAGTGCAGTCATGATCTTGGCTCACAGCAACCTCTGCCTCTGGGTTCAAGTGATTCTCCTGCTGCAGCCTCTCCAGCAGTTGGGATTACAGGCGCCCACCACCATGCTCCCCTAATTTTGTAGTACTTTTGTTAGAGATACCGTTTCACCATGTTGCCCAGGCTGGTCTCAAACTCCTTACCTCAGGTGATCCACCCTCCTTGGCCTCCCAAAGTGCTGGGATTACAGGCATGAGCCACTGCGTCTAGCCGGCTCTAAGCTTTTTAAGGAAAGATGTTTTGTTTTACTCATTTTTGCACTCATAGCACCTAACCCTGTCTCATGTACAGAACTTGGTCCTACAAACATGCCCATTAAATTGTGTGAGGTGATTAAAAATAATTGTTCAAATAAAACACAGTCAAAATACTAAAATTGTAAGAATATAGGCCAATGAGTCTCTAAGAGATGAACACGCACACATATTCCCTACCAAGTTTAAGAAACAAAATTCCCCAATATCAGAGAAGCTCTCCCCATGCCCTTCTTAATCGCTGCCTTCCTTTTTCCATAAAAGAAAACCATGACCTGCCTTCTAACAGAGTAGAGTACTTTTGCCTGATTTTCAACTGTATGTGAATGGAGTATTACAACATGCACTCTCTAAGGTCTAATTTCTTTCACTCACTACAATGTTTGCAAAATTCATCCATGGCATTGCTTGTAGCTGCAACACATTTTATCTGTAGTATGTGACACCTTTGGTGAGTAAAACACTTTTTCTTTTAATCCCTGCTACTGTTAATGGACATTTGAGTAGCTTCCAGCTTTGGGCTCTCATAAAAAATATTGCTGTGCATATCATTTATCCTTCTTTAGGCCTAGACATGAATGTATTTCTGTTGGGTAGATACCTAGGTTTAGAAATGCTATTGTATTGAGTAGGCATTTATTCAGGTTAGCAGATAATTTGGGGTAGATTCCAAAAATGGTTGTTCAAGTGTGCATTTTCTCCAGAAGTATATTATAGTTCTACTGGTCCAACATCCTTACCGGTTGTCACTCTTTTAAATTGTAGCCATTGTGTGAGTTTGTGATGGCCTATTATTATGGCTTAATTTACTTTTTCATCTTTTTTTTGAGACAAAGTCTCATTCTGCCACTCAAGCTAGAGTGCAGTGCTACAATCTTGGCTCACTGCAACCCCGGCCTCCCGGGTTCAAGTGAGTCTCCTGCCTCAGTCACCTGAGTAGCTACGAGTACAGGCGTGTGCCACCACTTCTGGATAATTTTTGTATTTTTAGTAGAGACGGGGTTTCACAAGTTTGGCCAGGCTGGTCTGGAACTCCTGACCTTGAGTGATTCACTCGCCTTGGCCTCCCAAAGTGCTGAGATTACAGGTGTGTGCCACCGTGCCCTGCACCATCATTTCTAACTATGATGAAGGCTGTTTTAAAAATATTTATTGGCTATTCGGATGTACTATTTTGTGATTTGCCTACTTAGTCTTTTCCTCATGTTTTTAGTGAGTTGACAGTCTTTTTATTATTTACAAAGTAAGTATTTATTTTCTCATTATAAATGTATTTTCTTATAAGAATTGTTTTTCTTATTATTAATGTATACATTAATAATTTATATGTTATGGATACACATGCTTTGTTAAATGTATGTACTGCAGGTATATTTTCCCACATTGTAGCTTGCATTTTTACTTTATCGATGTTGTCATTTAATAAAGCAAAGTTTTACATTTTAATGTGCCCTATCAATTTGGTTCATTCAGTGAAGATTGTCTCTTCTTGTCTGTTCTGTGGTGCTATCTTTACAAAATTGGGTGTGAATACGAATTTTTTCTCTCTATCCAATTCCAATAGTTTAATTTTGAATTTTCTGCTAATATCACATGATCCTCAATAGTTACTGTAGCTTTCCAAGAAGGATTGATTTTTTATATTTTTAATATATATATTTTTCATTACATATGAGATGTGTATTTACACAACCAGACTCTGGATTTGTTTTTAGTTTTTAAAATTTCAATAGTGTTGGGGATATAAATAGTTTTGGATGCATGATTAACTGTTTAGTGAAGTCTGGGCTTTTAGTACACCCATCACCTGAGTAGTGTACATTGTACCCAACAGGTAGTTTTTGATCTTTCACCCTGCTCCCAACCTCCCCACTTCTAAACCTCCAATGTCCATTAAGCCTCTCTGCATACCTTTGTGCACCCACAGCTCAGTTCCCACTTACAGGTGAGAACACGTGGTATTTGGTTTTCCAATAAGAAGCTTTGATTATCTTGTGCAGAACAGTCATCTTAGTTGACATTACAACTTAATCTTGATTCTTTTTGACCATTCATATTTTCACACATACTTTTAAGTTTGTCATTTTTCACAAAAATAAACTACTAAAATTTTGTAATTTGGTTACATAATTGAATTAAATCTATGCATCAATTACAAAGAATCAACTCTAAAATATCGACTCTTTCAGTGCATCACCATAATAGTATTTTATACTTTTCTGACAAGGACTTATACATCTTTTATTAGCTTTCTTTATAGGTATTTGATCTTTCATTGATGCCATAGAAAATAGTATGTTTCTGAAATATTTTCAAATTACCATTTACTGTTATTTAGAAAAACAATTGATTTCTGCAAATCAACCATGTATCTAGAAACCTTCCTAATTTTACTTACTAACTTATATAGTTAATTTAAATATATATGTGTGGCTGGGAGCGGTGCCTCATTCCTGTAATCCTAGCACTTTGGGAGGCCGAGAGGGGTGGATTGCTTGAGCTCAGGTGTTTGAGACCAGTCTGGGCAACATGATAAAACCCCATCTCTACTAAAATACAAAAAATTGGCCAGGCATGGTGGCAGTCGCCTGTAATTCCAGCTACTCAGGAGGCTGAGGCAGGAGAATTGCTTGAACCTGGGAGGCGGAGGTTGCAGTGAGCCGAGATTATGCCACTGCACTCCAGCTGGGACAACAAAGCAAAACTCTGTCACAAACAAACAAACAACAATTTTTATATATATATATATGTGTGTGTGTGTGTGTGTGTGTATAATTGAATTTCATTATTCATGTATGCAATAATTATAAACCTACCTACTTAATTTATTTGTACTCCTAAAATCAATATTAATGGCACTTTTGTGGCCATTTGCAAACAACACAGAGTGGTGAACAATTTGAGTCACCAACACACATATTCCCAGCTCTATCTTCTTGTTTCAGGTCACACACTATTAAAAAGTGTCTTTTTGCAGTCCATTTATGCCACATTTTTTGCATTTTTATGCTTTCCATTGATGATTTGATTGCATAAAATGGGCTCCAAGCCTAGTGCTGAAGTGCTGTCTGGTGCTCCTAAGTAGAGGAAGGCTATGATGTGCCTTAGGAAGAAAATCCACTGTTATATAAGCTTTCTTCTGGCACCAGTTATAGTGCCACTGGATCTGGGTTCCATGTAATAAACCAGTGGTAAATATTATTATTAATAGCGTGTCTTTAAATGGAAATACACACAAAACTATGTTAAATACTGATCTATCATAAAACTAACATGGGCAGAGGCTCCTAGGAACCTAGCCTCATATTTCTCCTAAAAGCAATTGTTTAATATTTGCTGATTAAGTGTTTATAATGACCTCATAGAACATAACTATTGCATAAATAATAAAAATCCATTTATATTTATCTCTTTGCATATATATAAAATAAGGAAAATTTTCATAGTATTATTTTTGCATTATACAGCAGATAGGTACTTTAACATAATGCCAAATATTTAGGGTAAAGGTGAGGATCCTTGCTTTATTTCCTGATCTCAGGGAAAAGCTTGTATTATTTCATCACTAAGAATAATGTTTATTGGCCTTAAGCAGAGCGAGGTTAGTAGGAATTGCTGAATCTTGTGAGTAGAAAAATTTCAAAAAAATTTTATCCAACAAAGCAATGAGAACATTGTCTAAATGTCATTAAATCAACTTTTTCAGAACTCTGGACATTAATCAAAGAACTGAAAAAGTTGGGGAGTGTTTATTAAAGAAAACTGATTGAATCTTGGTAATAACAGCATGCTTTGTGACATTTTAACTTTCCTTATTAACATCTCTCTCCCCCGAGCTCTTGAAGATGAATAGCCCTTGCAATCACAATGACAACCAGCAGCCTGACAGCCACTGAAAGGGCCAGAATGACATCGGAGCCCCTCTCAAGCCCTATTCTCAGAGAACCATTATTTGTGCTGTCTAGTAGTTCCCTCCAAAAACCCACTTCCAGAATTTATCTTTATTTGACCTAACCCAGACTTTACCCAGTACAAACACCATTTTCCCTGGGAGCATTTGTTAAAAACAATCAGCAGCAATTGTTTAACAACACAATTGCCTGAGACAGATATAAGAGTTGGAACAAAAAACAAAGCTGGCAAAACGTTTAAAAGGAAAACTAAAAAATGAACTGTTCATAGCATACTTTTAAAAGGGCCAACATATTGCTAGCACTCTAGAATCCCATGCACATTAATGGGACTGTGTGGACAGCCATGGTTGTGCACAGGCTTAGAAAAGACCTCAGGAATTCCTAAGCTCTCACCTCTCAATGTCTCTGTTCAAGGAGGAAGCAAAGACTAAGGTAGGGTTTTTAATCTACACAGAACCCCTCAACAAAGATTGAGAGAATAATTGGTTCCAGCAATTTAAAGAAATCACTGTTGAATAACTATGTGACCACTAGGTAAGTTAATCTAAGTATTTAGTGGTTACATATCACAAAAAATTTAGATTTTGTGCAATTAGTTTAGAAAGTCACTAAACAATCAAACAGCAACAGCAACCACCACCACCACCATTATCACCAAACTCTGAGAGAAGATAATCTGACTTAGAGAGTGTTCATATTGTATTATTTTAAATGTACAATTTTCAAAAGAAAATTATGAAACATGCAAATACAAAAACAAGAAAATATAGCCCATACATAAGGAAAAAAAAAGTTAAGAGGAAAAGAAAAGTAAATAATTCCTGAGGAAGCACAGATGTTACACTTAGGAGGCAGAGAATTTAAATGCTATTTTAAAATGTGCTTAAAATCTAAAAGATACTGTGTCTTAAGAAACAAAGGGTCTGGGCATGGTGTCTAACACCTGTAATCCCAGCTCTTTGGGAGGTCAGAGCAGGAGGATCACTTGAAGCCAGAATTTCAAGATGAGCCTGGACAGCATAAGTAGATCTTCATCTCTACAAAAAGTGAAAAAACAAAGAATTAGTCTTATGATGACACTTCATCATATCTGGAACCTAGTAGTCTCAGCTACTACTCAAAAAGCTGAGGTGGGAGAAATACTTGAACTCATGAGTTTGAGGCTTCAGTGAGCTATGGTCTTGCCATTGCACTCCAGACTGGGCATCAGGGCAAGACCCTGCGTCTGGAAAAGAAAAAAAAAAAAAGAATGATGTCACACCAAATAGAGAATATTAATTTTTTTACAGTGTAAAAAAGAACCAAATAGAAATTCTGAAGTTGAAAATTAAAATAACTGAAATCAAAAATTCATTAGAAGGGCTCAATAGAACATTTTCTTTGGCAGAAGAAGGAATTTGTGAAGACGAAGATGGGTCAATTGAGATTATTCTCTCTGAAGAATAGAAAAAAAAGAATAAAGAAATATTAAAAATGAACATACCCAGATATGCATGGGACACAATCAAGTATACCAACATAACATAAAATTGGAATAACAGAATGAGGGGAGAGAAAGAAATGAATATAAAAATATATATAAAGTATTAACCAACAAAAATTTGCAATATTTGATGAAAAACATTAACATACACACTCAGGAAACTAAACAAATTTCAAGAAATATTAATTCATAATCACTCCCAGATACATTATAATGAAACATTAAAAGACCAAGTCTACTGAGAACCTTGAAAGCATGTAGAGAGATATGATCAAGGATGTACAAGGAACCTCGATAAAATTAATTGCTGCTTCCTAACCAGAAACCAGGGAGGCAGAGAGCAATAGAATGACATATTCAAAGTGCTGATAGATAAAGACTGTAAACCAAGAATTCTATTTAAACCTAAACTATTCTTCAAAATACAGGAAAAATGATAACTTTCCCAAAAGAACAAAAATTGAGAATTATCTTTGCTAGAAGACTTGCTTAGTAATAAATAGTAATAGGATCAAGGCTGAAATAAAAGAATACTATGCAGTAGCTTGAGTCTACATGATAAAGAATACCAGTAATGGGAACTACATAGAGAGATGTATATATGCGTGTGTGTGTATGTGTAATGTATATGTATATTTATAAAGGTATATATGTCATAGGTATGTATATATGTTTGTATTGTTGTGTATATTATATATTCACACATACACACACACAGGCTTATGTACATATACTTTGAAATTGCAGTCACCTCTTCTGAGTTCTCTGTACCCCAGCAGTCATCTTTTGCCATTTCATGCCCAGATTCTGAGCCTCTATTTCATGCACAAAATTGCAAAATGCCTCCAATTAAAAAAAGTTCAGATTATTGATTTACCTTTTCCATGAGAGAGAAAGTTTTAGTCTCTGTAATATTTGTTTCCACAAATTTATCATTTTATCATACAGAATATTTCAGCATTTTGTCTGGTCTTCTTAATTATTTTTGACAAATTCATCACTTGCTACAACTTTCTACATTCTATCTGCAAGTGGAGGTCTCATCCTTGCATATATAACTCTTCTTTAAGTTTGTATTTGACATATTTCTTCTATGTTGCATATAGTTAGTTCATTGCTTTCTGGTTTGTTTCAATATTGTATGACAAACTTTGTGATTTAATTAGAGTTTAAATTATATATTTAACATGATTGCTGACATGTGGGGAGTCAAAAACTATATTTTACTATTTTCTATTTATGCCACAAATTTTTTGGTTTTTTGCTTTTTTCCTCTTGAATTAATCAAATACGTATTTTTATTATACTATTTTAACTTGTAGCTTATTAATTATATATGCTTTTGTTATTATTTCTGTCTTAGAGATTTTTAGCATTTATCTTATTCAAATTAAAATCTTACTAAATCTTATTAAAATCAAACTATAATGGAACGTTTACTATTTAACTAGAAAATGCAAGAACATTTAACTACATTAATGCTCCTTTTCTGTCTGCATTTTGTAGTCTGATTTTTTAATACTGTGATTCTACATATATTTTTACATTCCACACTATATTATTGTTTTTGCTTTGAAGCACATTTCAGGAAACTACAGCACATGAGCCTACTCTAACTCTTTGTTTGTGTATTACCTATGAACTAAGAATATTATTTTTAAAGTTAAAAGAAGAATGAACAATACACAACAGATCCTAAAAGATTTGTTGGCCCATTACCAAAAATGTTGATTCCCTGCTTTAACTATCAATAAAAATTTAGATTTATCAGTGGGTTTACCTTCTCAGAGTTCTTCTGTACCTTTTGCATTTTTAGATTCCACCTCAGGTAATTTTCTTTTTGCCCAAACAAGTCCCTTTAGAACATCTTTTAGGCAGATCTGTTGGCAATACCTGCTCTCATTTGTGGTGGATACTTTTGCTTCATATAAAATTCTAACTTGCAAGTTATATTCTTTTAGCTCTTGTCATCATTTCTTCTTTCAATTAACTGTATGTATTATTATTAGTGTTTTGAGAATAATGACTGTATTTCCCTTCTGTTTTTTTTTTTATATATATATAATTTTTCTCTTTGTCTTTGGTTTTCTGATATTACAATATGCTATAGGTAGTTTTTCTTTTATTCTTGCATTTGTTCTGTTTGATGTTTATAGAGTTTCCAGAAACAGGAATTTGATATCTTGAAACAATTTCAGAAAGGTGTCAGCCAAAATTTCTCAAAATATTCTTTCTAATCCATTTTATTTCCTATGTTTTTTCTGGACTTCAATTATTTATATGTGAGAGTGTTTTTCCACGTCTCCTATACCTCTTATGATCCTTTTTATTATTCTATTCAAGAGTCTTCTTGAGCTTTAATTAGTTTAATTTCCAATGACCAGTTCTATAATCCTTTTTTCTCCTATATCTAATATGCTATTAATCCTATCTATTGAATTCCTGACTTTGTGTTTTTTTAATTTCTAAAATTTCTACTTACAGGTATATATGTATGTGTGTATAGTCCAATTCCTTGGTGAAATTATTTATTTTTCAGGTATAGAATTTCTTTTCTTTATGGTTCATATTTATAGTATTTTGGTTTTCTGCCATAATTTTTTTTATTTTTTTCTTCAATATTTAAACGTACATCTTTACAATTTACGACCATTAAGTCTATCATAAATACCATATGAGTTTGTTTCTAAAGTTTTGCTTCTCTTGATATTTAACTCCTGCTATTTCATCTTTTACTTTTCAGGTTATTTTCTATTAAGTATTAGCCTTTGTATGTTTTGAGGTGTAAGGAGATGTTATTTGCCACAAGAAAATATTTAAATTTAATTCCCATGACTATAGACTATATAGGAGTTAGTAATTCTATACTACCTTACTTTGACCAGAGACTGAAGTGATTTAGGTTTGGGATTAAGTTTCTTACAGGTCAGTCTATTTCCGGTTGAAAACTGAACTGGTCAGGTTTTCTTTTCACAATTCTTTTCTTTTTTTTTTTTTCCTTTCTAATGCCTCTAAACCATTTTTATTTGTTATTTGTTTCAATTTCCTAGTTTCTTTCAGTAAAAACATATGCAATCCCATAAGCTTGTTTATTCCCCCCTTTGGGGTTATGGTTCCTCTACATTGTTCTAATTGGAAGATAAAGCATACAAACCAGTAAAGCAGCCCCCTCTTCTGAAAACTTGGCTATGTGAATGGAATATTATTTTGATGTAACAATCTTCAGAAGAACAATCCATTTTAAGCAGATCCAAACTTCTTATAACATTTGTTAGGAAACGTAATGAATAAATTAGAAGAAAAAGAAAAGACAAAAGACTAAATCTTTAATCTTGGACTCTAGCGGGAACTGATATGATAACCAACTGGTTTGCTCATAAGATGCTCTGAGATTTGACTCAGCTCCTTGACTTCTTCCTTAAACAAATTATTGAAGGTGGCAGTCCAGTAGTGATTCAGATTTATCTAAGAAAGTCATTGTTTCTATGGCCAAGAACATCCTTTTTAAGGAGGACATTTGAGGGATCAGAGGGCATCTACTGGTGCTATTACTTGGCTTTTGATATACCGCTTCCCAATAAATAAACTACTTCTAAAAACTGTATATTATGAATGCATATGATGTGTTAAAAGAATAAGTTCTTCACATAGTTGAAATAGAACTTCTTATAAGCCATGCATTAGCTCTGGCACCTACGCTTTGGAAAAATAATACATGAAGGCCAACACCATGGTGGTTTTGTGCTTAACTAAAGCAAGCAACCACAATGGAACTCAGTGAAAGATGAGAATCAAGATATTTGCATGGAACTGTACACAGAGACTGAGAATAGATCATAAAAACAAAATGCACATAGAAGGATTTTCTTAATGCCCCTCACAGCTTCCTATATCTCTTGGATGTGTTTCTCTAGATCTCCTTTGTGCTTCATTTGTTCTGTGTCAAGTAATCTTTCTCTTAATTTTCTGGTTAATTCCCTGAAATGAGGGGAAAAAAAGATGAATGGATGAGTGAACATTTAGTATAGATAATGACTAACCTTCTCATACATGATTTTAACAAGAAATTTAAACTTATTTGAGTATATTATGTTGATTTATCTAGTTATGTTACAGCTGAAGAGATGATACAGCATACCAGGTTTATCATCATGACAGATAAAATGACCTGAAGTTGTGGTGTTTAAACACTGAGAGATATTGTCAACGGTGCTCTGGCTGGGTCTATATATGTACCAACAAACATAGTCAAAAAAATTACAGTATGGTAAAAAAACATCAGAATAGTGCAATAATGCTAATATCAGCTGCTAATCACTAATTGCTCTTACCAATAGCTATTACAATTGAGAATAAGTAGTTTGCTGAAGTTCTGAGGGAAAAAGAGGAGGGGGTTAAGTGAGCGAAGTGATTCCTTACCTTCCTTCCATTAAGAATGTACTATATTTAGCATGACAAATCATTCACAAAGAAAATTGAAGAACTTTTTTTATGGAATGGTAAGTGTTAAATAATAAAAACTCTTCAAATTGAGTTACACTGAGAATAGTGAGAATAAAAATAGAATGATTTTTCAAAACTGTTAAGTTTTGAGAAAAGAACTAGGCACAGTGGAGGGGGAAATGATCTAGAAAAAAATGAGCATGACTCAAAGTTTGAAAGAATATTGATAATGTTGGAGAATGACCAAATTAACTTAGCAAAAGAAGGGCAATTGAGACAAGTGGTTTTCAGTTTGGATAGGGTTGTGGAGGAGTTTGGATGGACAACCATGACTGCTGTTACACAACATGAATATCTGCGTATTCACCAATGATATTGCTATTCTGTCTTACACATTTAATTCATTCTGGCAGATCATTTATGAAATATATATATCCATAACAATCTCACTTGAATTATGGAAAAAACCCTACTTTATTAAAGCAATGCATCTGGTAGGCTGCAAATCCCTCTTAATTCCACATCTACAGAAATTCTAGTAGAAGTTGTTGCACAGTAATATGTAGAGAACGCCCTCACGTTGGTAACTAATGGTGGAATGCAATCCATGGGGATTGCACCCTCTTATCCCTCATTTAGATGGTGAAATAAATTTATATAGAGATTTATTATAAACTGCATGGGTTTGTTTTTGTTTCTAAGTTTCATTACTAAATAATACATTTCAGTGAGTTCCTCTGCCTACCTTATCCTAAGGCTTTTATGCATCCCATGAAATGTTTGTGCCATTTCAAGAAAGGCAAAGCAGCTATTGGAGGCACTTGATATTGCTCAAACAATGTCCCAGCACACTCTGTAATTTCATGAAAAGTCAGTCAGGGGAGGGTGGAGCTCTTACAAGTACATAATGGGAACTTCTTCTGTAAGGAAAAATGGGCATCATTGCTTTGCCATTTGCATATAGATTTTCCCCCTACTGCTACCTGAGAAAATTAAGAGCTTCCACCCTATCAGTTTCTTAAACATGTTCTTGAGAATGTCCACATTTATGTCAGCACTTTTTCGACATCCTAATGATGCTTTTGCTAGGACTATGGCATCTATATGGCTTGTTACCAGCCTAATGAAAAGTTGCTTTAGGTGTCAAAATAAATCTAAGAATGTTCTACACTTCAGCTGACTGTAATATATCATCATGGCCTGCTTAAGTAGTATAAAATGCAACATGATAAAGCTGCTAACAAAAACCTATGAGAACAAGTAGCTGGGATAATAGGCATTCAGTGTAAGGATAATATAGCAGCAATAAAAATTTCAATAACCAAAGGTTATATACCATACTTTTTAATGGAGTTCTTGGCTAACTGAGCTTTCTTCAATAGTAGACACGTGGGTAGGTTGATTCATTACAAGCATCACTCTGATTTTCTTCCCACTTGGAATAATATTAGGGGGCTCCTTACTCAGATTATGAGATGTCCTTTTGTTTAAATTATCCTTTTCAGGAATTGGCTTGAGTCCTAGCTACATTTATAGATAAACTTCCCAGTTATTTTGCCTAAAAACATAATAGATTCAATATTTTTGTAATTTTTAGCATGCTATTTCCTGCAAACTGAAGGACAGAGTCCTAAGACTAAGAACACACTTTCAAGTCCACTCACGTTTGTTTGATGATTACTTAATGACTCCTTACTCTCAAGCTGGAGTCTCACCATTTCTGAAACCCATGTTATTGTATCTTACCATTGCATTTGACATTGTAGTATGTTGTTTGCTGGGACTTCACCAGCATACTCTACTGAAGGCATTTCCGTTTGGCCTTCCCTACACACTGTCAATATTAAATGCCTTCATTTCTGTGAAATCTTCTCTGACAGTCTCAGCTAGAGTTTCTCTCCTCTCCACACAAATGTCTGTAAAAAGGGATATTATAGTGATGCATAACCTACATATTATTGTGTAGTGAAAACTAATGCAATGCAATCAATACCTGTTGGTTTGCTAATTGAAAAAGTTAAAGTATGAAATAATTTTTAAAGGATATATTCTCAATTTTTATGCTAACCTAAAACAGATATACATAAAATAATTATTCTTTTAGTACTGACAAATCTTTTGAATACAAAACTGATGATTGCAGTTTATCATTATTTTTCTTGAATAAATGTCTCTGTATTATATAGAGAGATTCTTTAAAATGGAGCAACATTCTAAATATATTTGTATGAGAATCTACATATGTAGGAATACTTTTTATAGACATTTATAGTTTTTCCCCCCTCAAACGTTTATTGTTGTCCTGCCTTGACTAAATTTGACAGCAAGTTTATGTGTTGGCTCTTTTTTGTGACTAATACATTGACATTAATGAGCCTTTCTACGGCATTGTATTAGTTTTATGTTGCTGAATAACAAAATATTGTAAATTTAGCAGCTTAAAACAACAAACATTTATTACCTCACAGTTTTCATAGGGCAGGACTCCTGGAACAACTTAACTGGTTTCTCAGAACCTCTCAAGGCTGCAATCAAGATGTCTGCCGGATTGCATTCTCATCTAATTCCCAGCTAGGGAGGAGTCCTTTCAAGCTCCTTCAGTTTCTTAGCCAAATCCATTTCCTTGTAGCTTTCTGACTGAGGTTCCATGTTTCCTATTCACTGTTGGCTAGAGGTTACTCTAGAGGCGGCCCACTGTTCCCTGCCAAATGCCTCTTTCCAACACATGGAGAAACATGGCTTCTTCATGGCCAGCAGAAGAATCTCTATCTTCAGTATGCTAAGCAGAATCTTATGTAATATACAATCGTGGGAGAAATATGCCACCACTTTTACTATACAACACAACCTAATCAAGAAAGTGGTATCTCATCACCTTTGTGAAATTCCATTGGTTAGAAGTAAGTCACAGGTTTTCCCTGCACTTAAAAGTGAGAGATTATATAAGAGCATGAGTCATTGGGGGTCACTTTAGGGTATGCTCATGACAGACATTCAAATTAAATTATTTTCCGTAGAAATACTAACTCTCTTTTTGTATATATGTTTCATCAGTTTATCAAACATACATCAGTATATCAAACATCTAAATATGAAATTTGAGTGTCAGGTTAAATGAGTGTAAGCCAATTTGTTGATGAACACAATTGACTCTTGAGAAATATACAATTCAATTGGTATAGGAGTTTTATTTTGCTGTAGGACTCCAGAGTATGTTTTACAGAAAGAGTTGGCAGTGTCTGTAAAACCAGTGAGTCCACATAAATGAGATAGCACAGATAATTACATTGAACTGATTTTTAATCAGTTTTAATCATTTTTAATCATTTGAGGTTATGGCCCATGATTTCATGCACACATACACACACATGTACCCCTCATGTTGTGCTTTGTATACAACAAACTCTCAACAAACAGAAACTGGTTAGGCTTTCAATACAAGTGCCATACAAACTATTTAGAAGAAGTAGTTGGTAGACATGAAATGATAAAAGTTTGATAGTCTGTTTTGTTGAAATAGTTAAAAAAAAAAAAAAAAGAGCTAAAAGGAATTAGGTATTATCTATTCTAATTCTCTTATTTCATAAATGTGGAAGATTAGGTCAAGGGAGGTTATCACTAAGTCAGTATTGCATGCTTATTTTATTTATAAATTCACCATAATAAAGGGAAGAGAGAGACATAAGCCATATTCTGTGAGATCACAATGAAGCACAAGTGTGGTTAGGATAGAAGTGGAGATCTGAGAAAGGTTAAATGTGAGGCATTAAAGTCCAGTCCGGAAGAACCAGAATAGAGGAAGAGAGAAAAATGAAGAAAAGCTTAGATTTAATGGAAAAATACAAAATCTGCTAAGCCATGGAGGCATGAAAGTTCATAGTTTACTCAGAGAACATAAAGTAAAAAACCTTATTTCTAGAGGAAAAGGTGTTTTGAGGGAAGTTGATAGGAAAGGTCAAAACAAAATTGCTAAGGGCCTTTGGTTCCTTGCTAAGTGGTATCACTAATGTGTTCTAATATATTGGAGATCCATAGGACATTTGGGGGTAATAATAGGATCGTGGGTGTTAGGTATATTACTGTGCATGCAGTGTATGAGATGAGCTGAAGAGATGGCTTAAAAATACTTCAAGACAAGGTGTATACCTAATCTGGGAACACCAATGTAGTAGCAGATGGGAAATTCAACTGGAATCACACTGAAAGCCCAGAGTTACTAAAAGAACATAATTATGAATATTAAATTCTCTTGGGATTGTGACAGACATAAGAATGGGTAGCAAGAAAGAAGTTATTAAAACCTTCATTGATTTTGTGGATGTTATTTGAACATCATTGGTGATAGTGACAGGCAATGAGGGTGGTATAATTTGGAAATGGCTTCCAAGAAAGTGAACTCAGGGAAGTGGCCTCAGGAGGATGAGCTAGTATAAGTGTTGCATCCCAGTGAGCTTACTATTGGTCCTGGAGAATGCTCCTGGAAGAATGAAAAACTGCCACTTAAGGTTATAAGTATGTGCTCTTAAAAGAAAGCTAAGAGTTTGGGGTAGTTGAAGAGGTAGAAATTATTCCAAAGGTAATAAATATAGAAAATTTCCTGGGCAATAAAAGAGGAGTTCCAGAGTGTGTACATAACGCAGGGTTTGAAGTTGTGTAAGATAGGAAGAGGTTAAGAGATGGTCATTATTTTACAAGCTCATGCTAGAATTTGGATTCTCTCACTATACATAAACACCACATCAAATAGTTACATGGCTTATAGCTACAGGTACATTTCCTTGAAGTGTCACCTCACTGCAAGACTTACAACTTATGTAAATTTCAGCTGGATGACTTCATTAAACCAGCATTGTTAAATGACATGTTTCTGAAAATGTGTTTTCTTGTAGTGTCTAGCAGGGTCAGCAAAGAAACTGTTAACTAAAACATTTCACATGAAAGTTTTACATACACTCTGGTTGTGTCAAAGCATCTCCTCTTTATAAGCCCACTATAAATTTATGTAAATTTATGCAATACTCAGCAAATATCATGTAACTTTCTTTAATGAGATATTGAAACATCTGATGACAGAGGGAGCTCAATTCCACCCTGAAATCCCACTTTAATTCTTTCTCCATCCCAACCAACCCTTTCTGTATTACATTCAAGTTTACTGTTCAATCTTATCTTTGCATGGTGATACTTCTACTATTCACGTAGGACTGTGTTTCACTGTTGCTTGTTTTGTCATTTTTCTTCCAAGTCAACTTCTCTCTGTCAAAGTACAGCAAAGCTCAGCTCTCTCCTATTCCAGAAAATTTCACTCTGAACCATGTTATTTCTTTTGACTCCACCTTGTCTATTTTAATATTTATTCATACTTCTTGAAAGAGCTGTCTACACTTTGCAATCAAACAAATTACTAAATTTTTTATCTAAACCTGTTCTCACTGAGGTGTTCAGAGGCATTATAATAGAAAAAACTAATCTCCTCTTGAAGGTTCCCTACAAACCTTCATCAAAAAGAAAATGTTTACCAACCCATCTCTTCTCTATAAATTATTTTGTTTCCCATTGCTACACAGCATATTAAGCTCAGCATTGACATAAATTGAATTTTAAAACGTTTCTACCTTTCTCTTTCTCATTTGTTGGCCCCTTTCTTCTGATAGACTTGAATACAACATGACAACTTGCATTTATTTTAGACAATTAGGCAATTGTTTGCCCATATTCTGCCTTGATGCAAGTGAGTAGGAAACTCCCACAAGGACAAAAGAGAATGTTCTGTTAGGCTTATTAAGAAGTGAGAGTGGGATTCTCAAACTGTGGCAAGGTATTGCCATCTTTAGGTGGCAGAGTCAGGTATGGTAAAGTGTGATCATATAGTAATTGCACCTTCATTCATTCACTTCTATTAATGCTGAAAGGATTTCGTCTATATTGTTAACTGTTGGTTCTCCAGTTTCTAGAACAGTACCCAGCACATATTAGGCAGCTCTTGAATAATGGAATAAAAAATACACTATTTTCCTATCACTCTATTCTCCCTCTTGGCTTAATGTAAAGACTTCAAAATTTTGAAGAGCAGTTTCAGCTAGATCTCCTTTATTCTATTAGAGTTGTACTTTCAGATTCTTCTTTTAATCACGTTGATTTGACATTTATTCTCTTTTATGTTTCTGATTGCTTTGCGATATTCTAGGTAATTCTTTTCACAGAAATAGGGTCAACATTCAGCTTTCCTGGAGTACTTCTCAGGTTATGGTAACCCCCCAATTCTTGTAATCATTGACTGTATTTCTTTGCTGAAGAATTTAGGCAGAGGTGCTAAAAGCTACATAAATAATTAATGGAATGGAGCCACTTAGATGCATAATTCAATTGATTTAGACAAATAGATCAGATATGTTAGAGCCACTGCACTGGCAAGAGATGGGAGACTTCTTCAGCAATACTAAAATACAGGGCTGAGAGAGTTACTGGCATTACAACTAGGATGAATTACTGCAGCCAGCCGAGATATAATAACAGTATGAATTATTGAATTGGCATCTTCCTGCGACAGCTTTGGTCACAGCCTTGCTATGTTCTGGAGATGATAGAAGGAGATTTGTGTGATGTAAATTTATAATCAAAGGGTGTTCAGGATGAAAGATGACCTCCAAGGTTATGAACCTGAGCAGGAGACTGCATCATCACATGAAAAAGGAACTGTAAAATATGAAGCATTCTTCAGTTAGTAGTTGGAAGCCAAAGAAACTCCACTTTCTTAAAAATTTAACTTGAGGAAAGTTTCTGATAGACAGAGATAGAATCTGAGATACCAAGATGATCCTACATTTGACAGCTCGGGTGAGGGATGTAGATCTGTGCAATGTTGGCCTAACCATGTTCCTGAAATTATGCCCAAGACAGGATGAGGAACTAATTAAAACATTTGGGCTATGAAGAGCACAGACACACACACTCATGCATACACGCTGCAATTACTTTGCAAACAAATAGTTTGGGCCCCATGTATGGTGAAAAGTAGGACATTTTGTTAACATACTGATTGTTTCATTATAACTAAATCAAAAAGATGCTATTATTTTGGAAAGTGATCTGAAAACTTTGCTTCTGATTCTGCCAATAAGAGGGTGTCCTTTTTTTCTGAGCTGAGCTAGTTGTGCAAGACAAACCCAAACACACGGGGAACGCATTCCTTTGCCACCACTGCTTGACATGCTGAGTGATGGAGATGGACTAGGAGGCAGCATCTCCTTTCTGAAAACAAAGTGGCCTTTAAAAAGGGCTGTTAAACTGCTGTCTCGTGTTTGATTATTCTGTCCTCAGTAAAGTCCTCTATTTTTTACTACTAAATGGTCATTTTTATGAATGACATTATTTTCGTCTGACGACTGTTTCTAGAAACAATAGGTCAAAAGCAGCAAACTATAGACCAGAGCTGGAACTATGAAGAAAATTACCCCCACTAATAGACCGTGGTCAGTTCAGTCTAAGAAAGCGTCCTCCAGGAAATTATGTCAGATACTAGAGAATTTAGGGAAAATCTCTTATAGACATGATTTTAATTTAATGTAATGAAATAGTAATGCATAGATTTATACCATGCAATAAGACATTTTTATGTCTATACATAATTTCAAATTACATATGAAAAATACAGTAACTCAAATTAATGCATTTCTAACATATGATCAATTGCATTGCATTTTCTGGCTGTTAAAATTGTGTTTTATAGCATCAATAACAAATGTAATAAAATGTATTTCCTTATTAGGTCCCTCAACTTTTTTTTAAGAAAGGCAATAACCTAAAATTGTTAACGTAACTTTCTTTTTAAAAATGGCTAAATTGTTCTTATATTGTGTAATAAAGAGAACAGACGGTATTGACAAAATTAATGCAAAAAAAAACCCACACAATTTTGCTCTTTTATTTTCCTCTAAGACAACAAAGATACATCAAAGGAAACTGAAAAACAGTCCTAGAAAAGAGAACTATTATTACTTATAAAGTGTCAGAATCAATAAAATATAACCTGCTTGGTTTATTGGCTTTAAGATATTTAAATTACTGCTCTTTTATTTTTAAATAATTATTTTCAGAATTTTATTTACTTAAACAGAAATGGTTTAAAACATATACTCCAAAGAACCAGTGTTTAGCTTGTCTATACTCATTCATCTCCAGTGTGCATCATGCTCTCCTTCCATAGCATAAACAGAGGCTTACACCTGGCTTCCCTTCATGCCCTTGCTGTCCTCTAGCCTAATAAGAAAGTCATCTCAGTCACTGGGAAAAGGGGAGATCATTTAACAAAATAATTTGTACAGGAGTTTAGAACTTTCTCTCTCCTAACCAATTGGGGAATAGATTTTGGCTTAGATTGAGAATAGGATAATTTTTGTTTTGATTCTATTTTTGAGACTCTGGACACCAATTCTACCCATCCCAGGACTGCTGGCATCATCAGGTCATCCTTGTGGAACACGAGGTTATAATAATTATGAAGTAGGCAAGCATCCTTAGTAGCTTCTTTCTTTCCTTTCTGTCTTTTGTTTTTAGAGATGGGATCTCGTTGTGATGCCCAATCTGGTCTCGAACTCCTGGGCTCAAGCGGTCCTCCTGCCTCAGCTACCTAGGTAGCTGAGACTACAGACACAGACCACTGCACCTGACTGCCATGGTTTTTTTATTCAAAGAATTCAGAGGACAAAAATATATATGGCAAAATACATAAGGTTAAATACTTGGTATTATAGCTCATGAACTTTAATTTTATACGTTTCTTTTAAAAAACAAAGCTATTGATCTAGTTTGGATATGTGGCCCTTGAAATCTCACGTTGAAGTGTAATTCCTAGTGTTGGAGGAGGAGCTCAGGGGGAGGTGTTTGGATCATGGGGGTGGATCCTTCATGAATAGCTTAGTGCCATCCCTTTGGTGATGATGAGTGAGTTCACCAGAGATCCGGTTGTTTATAAGTGTGTGGCACTTGTTCCCCTCTCTTGCTCCCTCTCTAGCCATGTGACATATTCCTGTTGCCTCTCCTTCTGCCATGGGTAGGAGTTTCCTGAGGTCCTCACCAGAAGCTGAGCAGATGCTGGTACCATGGTTGTACAGCCTGCAGAACTGTAAGCCAATTAAACTTCTTTATACATTACCCAGCCTCAGGTGTTGCTTTTTATCAATGCAAGAACTGCCTAATATAGCTACCCCTAAAGTCTACTAAGATTAACTTAAATGACCTTTCCTGGCATATATATCTATGAAAACATAGGGTTTACTCTCATTATAATAATCAACGAGCATGTGTGCTCCACCCACAGAGAGCAATGTCCACTTCTACATGCTGAGCACTCTAGCTGCGTGGAGTCTAAAATCCATTTAAGGGGAAAAAAAATCTTACACAAGAAAAGTCAAATAACAGTATATTATAATAAATGCTAAGAGCCATGAAGATCAAGGTAGAACACATTACATAGAATACATTCTAAACTTAATTCATTGCAAAGCAATTTTCTTTTTCACTTATATTTTTTTTGTCCTGATATGTAGATTCATGATTGGAACAGTACTCTTTGATTGGTGCATAGTTTTGAATTGCAGAGTTGTGGGACGACACGTTTTCTCTCTGAACTTATTAAGGGTGACTAACGTGCTTGCCTCTCAGGAGCAAACATTTTCTAGATCCTCTGGTTTCTCAGAAACCCACAGACGAGCTTGGCAATTGACATCTTTAAATTACTGATGACCTGTAGTATTAATCCTTTCACCTTGCTGAGACATGTCTGCTCGGCCATGGTAATCAGGCCTTTTTTGCTCATCATAATCCCATTAACAAATTGAAAGAGAGAACAAGAATTTTTTTTTTTTTTTTTTTTTTTTTTTTTTTTTTTTACCAATTCCTCTGACATGAAGCAGTGCAAAGGGGTTATAATTATGGATTATGTCTTTTATTATACATTGGAGCAAGCATACATTAGCCTAATTAAAAACACAGTGTGAATATTCAACTGCATCAAGCTGCAAATGTTTAAGGGCTGTCTGTAACAGCTGAAAATATATTTTGGTCTCATAGCAAACCTCTTGTCAAGTTGTATGGAAAACTGAGTTCAAGGATTGAGGACTGCACATTTTTGTGTTGGCAGATTTACTGACACCTCATCATGTAAACACTTGCTAATCTAGGACTCAGAGAGACAAAGCATACCTGAATGCACCACAGGATTATAAAGTGAGGTTGTGCTGAGGTTTACTAATGAAAGTAAGTCTGATATGCAGTTTCACTAAATCTCCCAGATTGGCTAAAATTACTTTTAGAAGAACATATGAATGAACAGAAGTCTACCCCACACCTAGAAAGAAAATATGCCTTGAACACCTTAAGAACTTGCCTATATTCAACTACAGAACTATTGGGTTGGAATCACAGAATTGTAGAGCTAGATTGGCATGTACTGGCAAAATAGTCCAACCTTTTGAAATTAGAAGATTTAACAGGTGGATCTGTCATAGCGCACAGGCAGAACAGGATAGCCACAAATATCTGGGCAAGTTGCATATTGCCCCATTCTAGGAGGGCCAATCATGAAAATTATGATGAACAATTTGCAGAGCCCCATGCAGTAGCACTGGATGTTTTAAAGGTCCTTAGCTCATTTCATGACTCAGTATCTTCTTAACCTACCTCCTTTAACTATTGATTTTTTTAAAAATTCTCATCAGAGTACTCTTCTGTCTCTGACCTAAATTATTTTTATGGAAATAGAAACATATCCTTCTTGTTTTATGGAAGATGTTTACCACCAAACACATTACTTTTTAAACATGCTCTATGGCGTTATTGGTCTCTACTGATAAAATGTATTTCCTATTTAAAAGTGGTAGGGCACCATATGACTTAATTTTAGCACACTAATACAAGCATGTTTGCAAGACACTTCTGTAATGAAGCACAATATATTTACTCACTGAGCAATAACTGGTAGGAAAATTACCTTTCCATTGTGTAATACTATGATGGAGAGAGCTCAATGAATGTGATACATGCTATCGTCTATTTGTGTTGGCAAAAGGGGGCCTGGATCTGGGTCATGGTGTCAAAATCAAGTTGGATCAGCTTTCTAAACATATATCAGATTCACTCCTGCTCTACATCTCTACTCTGAGTTACCTTCCTCTTTCATCTAGATAACTTCAATAGCCTCCACTCTGATCACCTATTCCATAGTTGCCTACTTTTAACAAATTTTCCACAAAGCACTCATAAAATATTCTGAAAATATAAATCTCATTATATCTGCTCTCTTCTGCCCTCTAAACTATTTCAGTGGTTGCTTAGTGCCACTAAAATAAGACCTTACCTGGCTCTCAAAGTCAGACGAGCTCTCTTGACCTTCTCCAGTTGCCCTGACCATCTTTCTTTTCCACTTGTGCACCAAGGTATTTCTTGTCTCAGCAATTTTGAATCAATAAGTTTCCCTTCCTAAAAGCGATTCTTCTTGCTTTTGGAATAATCAACCCTTTTTTCTTTATCTTGCACGCTTCAGCTTAAATGTCATTTCCCCAAGGAATTCTTTCTATTCCATATCACAACTGTGCCTTATACCCACAGCAGGGTATCTTGTAACATCCTTTTTGAGATTTCTCATAATTATAACTTAACCTATTTTCCATGTGACTTAACTTAATAGGTATGTTTTTCCTAGATTCAGATTTTCATGAGGTCCCAAACCCAGTCTTTCATTTTCATCACCCTGTTCCCAGCGCAGAATACAGTGCCTACATCTAGGCACATGGTAGACTCTTGGAATGAGTGAATAAACGGGTACCAGCTAGCACCTAATGTCTGCCATACACCCTGGGTTAATTAAATTACCCTCTTATTGTGGGATCCTAGAACATCTTGTTCCATCTTCTTGGAATAGTCTCCTTTCTGTTTCACCATAACTTCTGCTTAGCCTTCAGAACCCACTGCAAACATTACTTCATGATGTTTTATATCCATAGGTTGGTTCCCTCTATTAGACACCTGTAGCACCATTCCATTTCCATTTACAACATTTTTACAATAATTTTACATTAAATTGTGCAAAAGTTTAGTCATTACTTTTCCTGCACATAAGCTTCAAGAGTACAACTAACATGTGTTTTTTGCTTGCCAATATCCTAGGTGCTTAGGCTAGTGTGAGCTATATAGTATTCTCTACGAGGACACTTGTGAAATGGATAAAGGAAAAAAATTCTGAGGGAGGTGGTTAAATGCATCAAGGTGTTCACTATGAGAAGAGTTGTTACTACAATAATAGTAGTTGGGTGTGTGTGTGTGTGTGTGTGTAACATTAGGGCAGTCCAGATCTCAATGGTATAATCCACTGTCTAACTGAACAAAGGCTCTGATGTACATATTCAAAAGCAGAGACATATTTTTGTACATTAATTAAGGTTTCGTTTATTGGCCCAGGCACTTCAGGGTTCGGTCAAAAGTGTTCCTTCTTTTTGTTCAGTAAGAATCCTCATTTTCGGTGATTCACGAACTTACACCTCCTGTCTCCCAGATCCAGGGAAACATATGGGAAAGTGTATTCCACAAACATTTGACAGCCTCAGTAAGGCAGAAAGAAAGCTGTCACCAGGCCATATTAATGACTTCCTTTATAGATGGCCTAAACAAGAAGCAGCAAAGACTTCTGGCTTAGATGCTGAGAAAAGGCCTCAGGAGATTCTAAGAAACCCTCCCTGAGTATTCTTTTCTCCAGGCTGAAAGACCCGATTCTTCCAGGATTTCTTTATGTATTTTCCTCTAAAGCATTACATTTCCTGGCCACTATTCCAAATTGTAGGAATAAGAAATTCTATCCAAGTCATGCATTTTTTCAACTCTTATCTAAAAGGAGGGCACATAAGCCCACAAAATCATAAACTACCAGAGTTTTAAGGGTATGTAGAAACTATGTAAGCAGGGTGAGGAGGGGGGTGCCCAAGATGGCTGAATACGAACAGCTCCAGCCTCCAGCTCCCAGCGTGAGTGACACAGAAGACGGGTGATTTCTGCATTTTCAACTGAGGTACCAGGTTCATCTCACTGGGGTATGTCAGACAGTCGGTACTGGTCAGTGGGTGCAGTCCAATCAGCGAGAGCTGAAGCAAGGTAAGGCATCTCCTCACCTGGGAAGCACAAGGGGGCAGGGAATTCCTTTTCCTAGCCAAGGGAAACTGAGACACACAACACCTGGAAAATCAGGTAACTCCCACCCTAATACTGCATTTTACCAAGGGTCTTAGCAAACGGCACACTAGGAGATTATATCCCATGCCAGGCCCAGAGGGTCCCATGCCCACAGAACCTCCCTCATTGCTAGCACAGCAGTCTGAGATCTAACTGCAAGGCAGCAGCAAGGTTGGGGGAGGGGTGCCGGTCATTGCTGAGGCTTAAGTAGGTAAACAAAGCCACCAGGAAGCTCGAACCGGGTGGAGTCCACCGCAGCTCAAGGAGGCCTGCTTGCCTCTGTAGCCGCCACCTCATTGCCAGCAACAGAAAAAGGCTGGACGGAGAATGACTTTGACGAGTTGAGAGAAGAAGGCTTCAGTCGATCAATCTCAGAGCTAAGAAGGAACGATGTACCCAGCGCAAAGAAACTAAAAACCTTGAAAAAAGAATGGAAGGAAGGATAACTAGAATAACCAATGCAGAGAAGTCCATAAATTAACTGATAGAGATGAAAACCATGACACAAGAACTACGTGACAAAATGCACAAGCTTCAGTAACCGACTCGATCAACTGGAAGAAAATATCAGTGATTGAAGATCACATAAATGAAATGAAGCCAGAAGAGAAGTTTAGAGAAAAAAGAGTAAAAAGAAATGAACAAAGCCTCCAAGAAATATGGGATTATGTGAAAAGACCAAATCTACGTCTGATTGGTGTGCCTGAAAGTGACAGGGAGAATGGAACCAAGTTGGAAAACACTCTGCAGGATATTATCCAGGAGAGCTTCCCTAACCTAGCAAGGCAGACCAACATTCAAATCCAGGAAATAAAGAGAACGCCTCAAAGATACTCCTCAAGAAGAGCAACTCCTAGACACATAATTGTCAGATTCACCAAAGTTGAAATGAAGGAAAAAATGTTAAGGGCAGCCAGAGAGAAAGGTCGGGTTACCCACAAAGGGAAGTTCATCAGACTAACAGCAGATCTCTCAGTAGAAACTCTACAAGCCAGAAGAGAGTGGGGGCCAATATTCAACATTGTTAAAGAAAAGAATTTTCAACCCAGAATTTCATATCCAGCCAAACTAAGTTTCATAAGTGAAGGAGAAATAAAATACTTTACAGACAAGCAAATGCTGAGAGATTTTGTCACCACCAGACCTGCCCTACAAGAGCTCCTGAAGGAAGCACTAAACATGGAAAGGAACAACTGGTACCAGCCATTGCAAAAACATGCCAAAATGTAAAGGCCATCGATGCTAGAAAGAAACTGCATCAACCAACGAGCAAAATAACCAGCTAATATCATAATGACAAGATCAAGTTCACACACAACAATATTAACCTTAAATGTAAATGGACTAAATGCTCCAATTAAAAGACACAGACTGGCAAATTGGATAAAGAGTCAAGACCCATCAGTTTGTTGTATTCAGGAGACCCATCTCACATGCAGAGACACACATAGGCTCAAAATAAGGGGATGGAGGAAGATCTACCAAGCAAACGGAAAACAAAAAAAGGCAGGGGGTGCAATCCTAGTCTCTGATAAAACAGACGTTAAACCAACAAAGATCAAAAGAGACAAAGAAGGCCATTACAACTATCCTAAATATATATGCATCCAATACAGGAACACCCAGATTCATAAAGCAAGTCCTTAGAGACTTACAAAGAGACTTAGACTCCCATACAATAATAATGGGAGACTTTAATATCCCACTGTCAACATTAGAGAGACCAACGAGACAGAAAGTTAACAAGAATATCCAGGAATTGAACTCAACTCTGCACCAAGTGGACCTAACAGACATCTATAGAACTCTCCACCCCAAATCGATAGAATATACATTCTTCTCAGCACCACATCACATTTGTTCCAAAATTGACCACATAATTGGAAGTAAAGCACTCCTCAGCAAATGTAAAAGAACAGAAATTTTAACAAATTGTCTCTCAGACCACAGACCAATCAAACTAGAACTCAGGTCTAAGAAACTCAATCAAAACTGCTCAACTACATGGGAACTGAACAAGCTGCTCCTGAATGACTACTGAGTACATAACAGAATGAAGGCAGAAATAAAGATGTTCTTTGAAACCAATGAGAACAAAGATACACCATACCAGAATCTCTAGGATACATTTAAAGCAGTGTGTAGAGGGAAATTTATAGCACTAAATGCCCACAAGAGAAAGCAGGAAAGATCTAAAATTGACATCCTAACACCACAATTAAAAGAACTAGAGAAGCAAGAGCAAACACATTCAAAAGCTAGCAGAGGACAAGAAATAACTAAGATCAGAGCAGAACTGAAGGAGATAGAGACACAAAAAACCCCTTCAAAAAATCAATAAAGCCAGGAGCTGGTTTTTTGAAAAGATCAACAAAATTGATAGACGACTAGCGAGACTGATAAAGAAGAAAAGAGAGAAGAATCAAATAGATGCAATAAAAAAGGATAAAGAGGATATCACCACTGACCCCACAGAAATACAAACTACCATCAGAGAATACTATAAACTCCTCTATGCAAATAAACTAGAAAACCTAGAAGAAATGGATAAATTCCTGGACACATACACTCTCCCAAGACTAAACCAGGAAGAAGTTGAATCCCTGAATAGACCAATAGCAGGCTCTGAAATTGAGGCAATAATTAATAGCCTATCAATCAAAAAAAGTCCAGGACCAGACAGATTCACAGCCGAATTCTACCAGAGGTACAAGGAGGAGCTGGTACCATTCCTTCTGAAACTATTCCAATCAATAGAAAAAGAGGGAATCCTCCCTAACTCATTTTATGAGGCCAACATCATCCTGATACCAAAGCCTGGCAGAGAAACAACAAAAAAAGAGAATTTTAGACCAATATCCCTGATGAACATCGATGCAGAAATCCTCAATAAAGTACTGGCAAACCAAATCCAGCAGCACATCAAAAAGCTTATCCACCATGATCAAGTGGGCTTCATCCCTGGGATGCAAGGCTGGTTCAACATATGCAAATCAATAAACGTAATCCAGCATATAAACAGAACCAAAGACAAAAACCACATGATTATCTCAATAGATGCAGAAAAGGCCTTTGACAAAATTCAACAACCTTCATGCTAAAAACTCTCAATAAATTCGGTATTGATGGAACATATCTCAAAATAATAAGAGCTATTTATGACAAACCCACAGCCAATATCATACTGAATAGGCAAAAACTGGAAGCATTCCTTTGAAAACTGGCACAAGACAGGGATGCCCTCTCTCACCACTCCTATTAACTTAGTATTGGAAGGTCTGGCGTGGGCAATCAGGCAAGAGAAAGAAATCAAGGGTATTCAGTTAGGAAAAGAAGAAGTCCAATTGTCCCTGTTTGCAGATGACATGATTGTATATTTAGAAAACCTCACTGTCTCAGCCCAAAATCTCCTTAAGCTAATATGCAACTTCAGCAAACTCTCAGAATACAAAACCACTGAGCAAAAATCACAAGCAGTCTTATACACTAATAACAGACAAACAGAGAGCCAAATCATGAATGAACTCCCATTCACAAATGCTTCAAAGAGAATAAAATACCTAGGAATCCAACTTACAAGGGATGTGAAGGACCTCTTCAAGGAGAACTACAAACCACTGCTCAGTGAAATAAAAGAGGACACAAACAAATGGAAGAACATACCATGCTCATGGATAGGAAGAATCAATATCATGAAAATGGCCATCCTGCCCAAAGAAATGTATAGATTCAATGCCATTTCCATCAAGCTACCAACGACTTTCTTCACAGAATTGGAAAAAACTGCTTTAAAGTTCATGTGGAACCAAAAAGAGCCTGCATTGCCAAGACAATCCTAAGCCAAAAGAACAAAGCCGGAGGCATCACGCTACCTGACTTCAAACTACACTACAAGGCTACAGTAACCAAAACAGCATGGTACTGGTACCTAAACAGAGATATAGACCAATGGAACAGAACAGAGCCCTCAGAAATAATACCACACATCTACAGCCATCTGATCTTTGACAAACCTGACAAGAACAAGAAATGGGGAAAGGATTCCCTATTTAATAAATGGTGCTGGGAAAATTGGCTAGCCATAAGTAGAAAGCTGAAACTGGATCCTTTCCTTACTCCTTATACGAAAATTAATTCAAGATGGATTAGAGACTTAAACATAAGACCTAAAACCATAAAAACCCTAGAAGAAAACCTAGGTAATACCATTCAGGACATAGGCATGGGCAAGGACTTCATGTCTAAAACACCAAAAGCAATGGCAACAAAAGCCAAAATTGACAAATGGGATCTCATTAAACTAAAGAGCTTCTGCACAGCAAAAGAAACTACCATTAGAGTGAACAGGCAACCTACAGAATGGGAGAAAATTTTTGCAATCTACTCATCTGACAAAGGGCTAATATCCAGAACCTACAAAGAACTTAAACAAATTTACAAGAAAAAAACAAACAACCCCATCGAAAAGTGGGCAAAGGGTATGAACAGACACTTCTCAAAAGAAGACATGCATACAGCCAACAGACACATGAAAAAATGCTCATCATCACTGGCCATCAGAGAAATGCAAATCAAAACCACAATGAGATACCATCTCACACCAGTTAGAATGGCAATCATTAAAAAGTCAGGAAACAACAGATGCTGGAGAGGATGCGGAGAAATAGGAACATTTTTACACTGTTGGTGGTACTGTAAACTAGTTCAACCATTGTGGAAAACAGTGTGGTGATCCCTCAAGGATCTAGATCTAGAAATACCATTTGATCCAGCCATCTCATTACTGGGCATATAGCCAAAGGATTATAAATCATGCTGCTATAAATACACATGCACACATATGCTTACTGTGGCACTATTCACAATAGCAAAGACTTGGAATCAACCCAAATGTCCATCAGTTACAGACTGGATTAAGAAAATGTGGCACATATACACCATGGAATACTATGCAGCCATAAAAAAGGATGAGTTCGTGTCCTTTGTAGGGACATGGATGCAGCTGGAAACCAACATCATTCTCAGCAAACTATGGCAAGAACAGAAAGCCAAACATCGCATGTTCTCACTCATAGGTGGGAATTGAACAACGAGATCACTTGGACACAGGAAGGGGAACATCACACACCAGGACCTATTGTGGGGAAGGGGAGGGGGAAGGGATAGCATTAGGAGATATACCTAATGTGAATGACGAGTTAATGAGTGCAGCACACCAACATGGCACATGTATACATATGTAACAAACCTGCATGTTATACACATGTACCCTAGAACTTAAAGTATAATAATAATAATAATAATAAAAGACAAAGAAACCATGTAAGCACATCATCATTTTAATAATGAGGAAACGGAGACCCAGAATTTCTGTCTGACTTGCGCAAGGCCTCTTAAGTGGATATAATGATTCACTCTCGGGTACTCATAAGTCTAGGTTGCCATTAAAAAAGTAGTGGTTTTTTTTTTTTTTTTTTTTTTTTTTTTGAGACGGTCTCGCACTTTCGCCCAGGCTGCAGTGCAGCGGCGTGATCTCGGCTCACTGCAAGTTCCGCCTCCCAGGTTCATGCCATTCTCCTGCCTCAGCCTCTCGAGTAGCTGGGACTACAGGCTAATTTTTTTTGTAATTTTAGTAGAGACGAGGGTTTCACCGTGTTAGCCAGGATAGTCTCGATTTCCTGACCTCGTGATCCGCCAGCCTTGGTCTCCCAAAATGCTGGGATTACAGGCGTGAGCCACCGCGCCCGGCCAGGAAATGTAATTTTTAAATGAACAGGTTTATGATTTTCAATTCTGGATATTTTACAAGTGATACTTTAGATATCAATTTTTGTCATTACATTTATGCAACTATTGTTTTATGACTCTTTTATCATTCTAAATGAAATTTAAATATGGAATCCAAGGGCTCTAATGATGCTTCAAGGAGATGGTTCTACGTGTAATACTGAAGCTAATCTTTCAAGAAAATGGGAATAGTGTTGAGAGTCTTCTTGAGAGATATTCTGGGGTTATCTATCAATAAATAAATACAGAATAACCAATTTCAAGATTGGCAATTTAGGGTTCCTCTCACATTATTCAGTTCTTTCTATTCAATGTCCCAGTATAAGCAAGATAGATTTACCTTAAGAGTATTACATAAATACAGCAATTACAGAAACCACTCATGTGATTCTATATTTCCAGCACTGTGCTAAGTGATTTATATAATTATCGTATTTAGGTTCATGACTCTATCATATCAGTTGAAGTAAATACCATTATCATCCCCATTAACAATATTGCAAATTATAGTCTTAGCATATTATATAATAATTAGAATCTAATAAGAATGATTAAACATCTAACTTTAGGAATTTTTCATTTTCTTTAATAATTATTATCTCAAAAAAATCACAGAATATCTAGGACACATAAAAATGTAGAATTTCATGCAAATTGAAGCCACAGTGAAATACTATTCACTTATTAAAATAGCCAAAGTTTAAAAACACGAGCATAGAAAGTGTTGATGAGTATATGGAGGAACTGAAACTCTTGAACACTGTTGAGGTGATTTTTAATAATTCAATCATTTGGAACTTTGGTAATTTCTTAAAAAGTTAAAAAAATTATTATTTAACATATTATTCAGCCATTTTATTTCTAAGTAATTACCCAAGAAAATAAAAGCTTGTGTCTATAATGGGTACATGAATGCTCATAGCATCTTTATTCGTAACAACCCAAACTAGAAACAACATACATGTCCCTCAACAGATAAATGGATAAACAAACGGTAATGTATACATATATTAGAATACTATTCAGTAATACGAAGAAATAAATCACTGATACATGCCACAACATAGATGAATCTCAAAATAATTATACTGAGTGGAAGAAAAAGCAAAAAGAGGTACGTACTGTATGATCTACTTACATGAAGTTCTAGGAAATGTAAAGTGACAGAAAGTGGATCAGTGATTACCTAGAGATAAACAATAGAGGATGGGGAAAAGCAGAAGGAAAGAAATGCAATAGGATATAGAAGTGTAAGGGCAGTTTTTGGAAGGATAGATATGTTTATTTCGACTGTGGTAATGGCTTCCTAGGTTTATACTTATGTCACAACACGTCTAATGTCTTACTGTAAACTTTAAATATAAATTGTCAATTACGCCTCGATAAAGCTCTTGAAATAAACTATAGAATTGCATAAAAATACAATTATTGTTAAACAAAAAAATTAATAAGTTTAATAAAAGTGCTAGAATTAATTATAAGTCTCTGAAAATTAAAGTTGATAGATAAATTAACCAGAAAGAGGTTCTTTGCATAGAGAAAAAAATACATAAACTTCCAATTTGTCCAACAATAAAAGTGTTAAAACCTAATAGTACATAAATTTAAGAATTATTGAAAAGAAAGACAGCATAGATTTAATTAATTAAACTAGTCAAAAGAAAGAAATTCATCAAATCCTGTGAAAATTATGTTGGAAATATGAATAACTACAATAATGTACTAGGAAAATGAAAATGACAAAATTGACTTCAAAAGTGATTTTTTAAATGAAAAATAAAACTCAACCATAGAGAAAATTTAGAAATTTATTAGAGTAATTTGTAAAAATTTGGCCTCCTGAGTTTTTTTAATTGATTATTTCTTTCAAAACTTTGCAAAATATACATCTCTTGTGAAATGTTTGCTATTTATAAGCATATGGCAAAGCCACAATAATTTGAACACCATGGAATTGTCCAGGAGCGAATAGACATGTCCAAGGGAAACATATTTATCACGCTCCTATAGAAAGAGACAAAGAAAATAAATCAGTTGCAAAAGAGGAAAGATAAACGGACAAAATACAATGAAAAGATTAAATAAATATTTCTATTATTTGAAGAAACTGTAAACTATTATTTCATATTCGACTTAATAAGTAATAGAAAGACTGACCAAGTTTTGTGTCACATTGTGAAAGTACAAGGAAACTGAATACGTTCTCACTTTCTTTCTTTTTAAAACTCATTATTATTATTATTATTATTATTATTATTATTATTTTAGAGACAGGGCCTGACTCTGTCACACAGGCTGGAATACAGTTGCATGATCATAGCTCACTGCAGCCTCAAACTCCTGGGCTCAAGAGATTCTCCTGCCTCAGCCTCCCAAATAGTTGGGATTACAGGTGAGAGCCAATGCCTGACTTGTTTTCACTTTCTTGTACTCTTCACGAACAGTGAATGGGTACAATATTGCTAGAAGCTAATTTAGCAAGTAATCTACTTTTAAAACCTATGCATATATTTTGACTCCCAATTTCACCATTAGAAATTACTCTTAAAAATATTAAGAAGCGTACAAATATAAATCTATACATTTATAGATGTATAAATATAGATTAATAAATATTAAGAAGGGTACAAATATAAATCTATACATTTAGTCATGGCATCATAGTGTACAGTTGCAAAAGTTTAGCAAAACACTGCATACCTACAAATGAGCACTGAGTAAATAAATTATAGTATACCCACACATGTGATACGCTACAGAGCCATTAAATCATGATACAGTTATATGCTTATTGTCATGGAGAAGTGTCTTCAGATATTACTGAGTGAGAAAAAGTAGATAAAAAGTAGAATTAGGGTATGTTCCCATTTTTAGTAAGATGTGCGTACACAAATGCACTTACACATCTACTTCTCTTTTTAAATTTCTAACACATTTTAGGGAGACAAGGGGATAAGTGTAAAATATTCTCGAGATGTTAACAGTGATTAAAATACTTGATAAGATTTACACAATTTTTAATACATTTCAGTCTTTTTTAATAGTAAGTTAAAAATTCTTCATATTATCATGAGAAAACTTTTATTTAGGGAGCATTAATGGATATTTGAGTAGCCAGCTCAATATTTGAGTAAACCAGAGTAGTTATCTATGAGTTCTGCTCAAAGGAGGTTAAAAAAAAAAAAATCTTGATTCTGATTTTGTGCATCTTATTAACCCCTTCACAGAACCAGCAAAAGAGCATTGAGCAGAGGAAGCGGCTGTGTAGGTGGAATGAAATGTGATGTGGGGGTTTGGAGGAGATTGCTATGTGCTGAAAGGTGCTGATGCTACATGGAAGAATTCTCCAACTGTATTGTAAGAAAAAGAGAAAGAGAAACTTAATTTTTTTTTTCCCCACACCATGAGTTTATCTGGGTTTGTGAATAAATGGTTGTTTACTGAAATTAACATTTCTATGCCATTATTGATTTTAACTTATTTTTCTTCCTTCCTTTGAAACTCAGTAACCTGAGTGAGAATTGGCAGAGACACGTAAGAATTTAGGGTGGCATACGGAGAAAAAAGCTATTTGGTGGTCCGTTAGGAAAAACCTTGAAATCTACTTGAAGATTCTCATCTTACGGTTAAATGGTTGCCTTTAAAAAACAATAATAATAATCACCCATTCTGAAACCAAACCCTAAGCTGAAATCACACAGTCCCTAAATATAGTATTCCAGTGACAAATCCTGCTGTGCAAGAGAGCACCAATTAGAAGATTTTTCTTTGTGAGCCTATTGATGTGGACACATGACCCATTAAACCTTCAACGATTACACCACAGATTGTCTGTATTGCACACTAGAATAACACAGACAGTGAGCGGCATGTGTTTGGTGATAAGATTTTGTTAAGTCATGAATTCAAAGATATAATTAGTAGAAACAGAGAAGAAAAGTTTCATCCAAAAATTGAACCTTCCAAATGGTCAGTGGCCTCATCTTTCCAAGAGACCACCACCAGCAGTCACCCAGAGAATGTGCTGATTCAAGTCTATGGCATCATTCCTGACTCCTTACCTCTTGCTTATGCTCCAGAGTTCATCAGTATTAACAGAGAGCTCCATGTTTCTCAAACATTTACTCATCTTCATCACCACCATTACTTCAATGTAGTTCTCAATTAACTTGTGCTTAAAGTGTTGATACAGTTGTTTAACTGATATTCTTGTTTCTTACTTTGTCCTCTTCTGATCAGTTTATCCAGTTGTGACCTTTCTAAACTACATCTGTGACCCTATGCGTTGGTTCTCTAAAATGCTTCAACTCCCCATTTCCAACAGCATGAACTTCAAACCCTGTAGGATGGTACACACATTATGGTGTATCCTCTCTGCTTGTTTCTCCAGCCTCATCTCTGCTAGCTCCTGACAGTATATCTTCATCTGGAACCAATGCTCATTCCCACAAACTACCAAGTTCTCGTCACCTTGTTGGGACACACACGTTGATCCCTCCCTCAATCAGATATTCCTACTCTGCCTTTTTACCTGACTTCAATTCCTCCTTTAAGATTCCGTTTATAAGCCACCTCCTTCCTGAAGATGTTTCATCTGACGCCATGCATCAGCTGTTTATAGCCTTCCCTCTCTTCTCTAACATTCCATATTGTATCTCTGTTTTAGGGCTTGTTGCAATCTCTGTAACTGTTTGTTTCCCCAGGTGCACTGTCAGTTCCTTGAGGTCAGGAACTGCATCTTACTCATTGTATCCTAAGGCAGATTTTCACCCTGGGTCCAGCATATGGTGGGGGCCCATACATGTGTTAAATTCAAAAATGAATGAATGAATGAGTGGTGAAGAGTGTACTTTATGAATAAAATCATTAAAATATGAACATTACCAGTTTAAAATTAAATGGCTATGTAATGAAATATTAAATAATTAGATGGAAGATAACAGACTATGGAGATCAAAACTTTTCAAAATTTATATTTTATTTAGTGTTCAATGCACACAAATTAATATTCATATATATTCATATATCGTTTATATTTGTATGCATATACATGCAGGTATATATGTTTAGAATATAATTCACATTCTAATTTACATTAATATGGAAAATATATACATATGTATGTATATGTGTGTGTGTATCCACAGACACATACATTTTCCATATTCTTAATGTGAATTAGACTGAGTTCCTATCAGTGTGCTCACTCAATTCACCAACCAAACCAGCAGCTTGTAGAAGAGTCTGTATTGCTCAGTGCATGTTTTCCTATGTTTAAGTCATTGTTAGGTCCTTGAGGTCAGAATCTGTTATTATTTGCACTCTATATGGTGCTGAGCACCATGGTAAACATTCAGTAATTACATTCAAGTGAGAGGATGGACTTGATCTCATAGGTAAAAAGGGGGTAATCTGTTCTTGAGAAGCAGAAGGGTGGGTACCAGGAATGCAGAGCAGGTCAAAAGCACCAAACCTGAAATCTCATGAATTTAGGAAAGTTTTTCAAAAGAAGCTTAATGCACAGGAGTTGACGTTTAATTAATAATTCCTTTCTTGAGAGACATAAGCAGCTAGGGCTGTTTTCAGCTCTTTCAAGTCCTTTCTTCTGCTGATGTAGCGAGAAGCAGCAAATTCAAAGTAAAGCTAAAAGAAGCCTGGAAGCTCAGCCTCTGGGCAGTCATTTTCACTATTTATAAGCGCCTGTAAATGGCTAGAGAGCTGGTGGTAGCACCATTCATTCTATTTTTAACAGTTGACTTCCTTACAATCAATGGGATTGACCAAACCAACAGTCAAGTCAGCAGCAAGAGCGTGGCCCAACTGCGGTCCATTAATGTGGCCTGTGGCTCCAGGTGGGTGTACACCACCAAAAAAGCCTTGAGCCAGGGAACACATCCCGTCACACCAAACATATCCAACCTCTTCTCTCAACACTAGATGACCCCCGTTACCATAGAAAACTTGGTGGACAAAGGCCCAGAAATAAATTATGCAGCTCTTTAGCACCCTCTGGTGTCCAGTCTTCCCAACATCCAAAATACTCTTGGGTTTTAAAAACTCTAAAAGGAGCATTCCCGCCCAAAGCTATCCATCTCCTTGTAATGAACAGGGATCTGGAGTAGGGAATTCTTTCACCTGACATTACCATTCCTGTTGACTAAAGAAAACAACTACTGAGAAAAATTTCCCCTCAAACTATCATCTAATTAGGGGAACTGGTATCACCTCATCTTTGCATTTTTGCATATAAGAAATATGAACACTGTGTGCTTTTAAATCTAGATTATCTTTTGGGTTACACGAAGTAAAAGTTTTCTAGAAAACAGGTTGTTTATGTAGAAGTCATTAATTACTTTGAATTATTTCAATAAGAGGATAGTCAAAGAGATACTAACCAAACTAGCAGATTTATTTTCCTCTTGGCACTTCTCGCCACCCTTATCCATTAGGGAATGTTAGAATAGAAAAATGCTGTGCCGTGGGCATCAGATCTAGGCCGTAGGCTGGACTTCCCTTTCAGTTTGAAATAGGCTGTGAACACATCACAATCTCTATGAACTTCAGTTTTCTCAACTACATAACAAGCATATGGGCAGAAGTCATCTTTATTAACTTGAGAAGGAAATTCAGTATCCTATGAGGTTACCAGGGTTTGGGTTTCCATACTACCTGAAGATGGCTTATGGGTACATAGGGTTCATTATCTACCTGTGCATAGGTTTGAATCTTTTCATAATAAAAACGTTAAATGACTTGCAGTTGGAATCAATGTTCTGTGTTCCCCTGAATATTAATGGGACTCTATGGCAATCCTGAACACATAAGAATGGTCGATTCTCATTTTAGACTCTCTCATGATTGTATATTTTGGAATAAGCATTGGTAGTTCAATAAAATTTCTCCTTTTTAAAAAAAGGTGGCCTTAAGCAATATATGAGAAGAAGTGAATTAGGAGAGGGATTTCTGCAGAAAAGTGCCAAGCGTTCTTCATGTAAGTTTCTAACATAACTGTGCTACTTATTAAGATCCTACTAGGTACCAAGAGTTTTAGATACCTCATTTTGTTTAATCCTCCTAACATTCTTGCAAGGTAGATTTTATTATTGTCATTTTGTAGAAAAGAAAACTAAGCCTCAGAGATGCAAAGCAATTTGTCCAAGTTAACACGCAACTTGTACAGCCAATATTCAGATCTAGCTCACAGTGAACTCAAAGTCTGTTTTCTTTCCATAGAAACAGACTGTTAATTTAGAGAGCAAAGGTGAAGAGGAAGAAATTCCTAACTCCATTTTTCTGGCAGGCAGAATAGGTCAAGGCTTTGTTTTCCTAAAACTAGATGGTTTTAAGAAGTCCTGGAAGCAAACTATCTGGTGTCTGTTAAGTCTCCCTGGCAATGAAAAGTATGCAGACCAATTTGGGACTCTCCCTATTGACAGACACACAATCTACAGAACAGAGCCACACTGCTTTCTTATTCACCTTGCTACAGATTTTAATGGAGCATCTACTATGTATTATATACTTCCACGGTGATAAAATAAAACTGGAGTTATTACTTTAAAAGTCTGTACTTGTCAGAAGAAATGTCACAAACGTCTTTACCTGAGACACAAGGAAGGCCTTGCCAATTCCCCCCTTATAAGAATTCACCACACTGCAGTATCCAGAGGAGGTCACCACAGCTGAGCTGGTGCCCACATCCACATGCTGTTAGCCACTACAGCTAAGGAAGCCCTTTGGTCCCACACTGCTAGCACGTAAGGTCCGGTAAGGGAAGAGAAGAGTCAGAATGTCTCCACACCTTAAAAAGAATTTTGGAAATTCTGTTGCTAAAATTGTATACAATTCCTCTGCAGTCACAGTGATGCATTACTAAGAAGTCAAAACACCCACCTATATTCCAGATTTCTCTCTGCTCTACCTCTTGTACCAGATGCCTTACTCTAACTCATCTCAGAGACAGAATGGCAGGACTGATGTTCTAAGGCCAAAGAGGGCTCATTCTATTTGTAAAGTATGTGGTTTTGCTTGGAAAAGAGAAAATTAAACAATTGCCTGTTAGCTGATATTTCTCTTTGCTTTATCATGGATTTCTCTTTCTGGATGTTCCAACATCTTGGATGACAACAATAAGTCAAAGGCATTTGCAGGCCGGATGCGGTGGCTCACGCCTGAATACAAAAAAAAATTAGCTGAGTGTGGTGGCGAGCGCCTGTAGTCTCAGCTACTCTGGAGGTTGAGGCAGGAGAATGGCGTGAACCCAGGAGGCGGAGCTTGCAGTGAACTTAATGTACCTTTCCAGGCTTTGGAAGATACCACATTGTCACCAAGAGTGCTGATAATTCTGCAAGGAGGTGAAAGTGGCAGATCCTGGAAAGAAAGAACCAGTTTCCCTTGGTGTTATGTTGTAGATTCTTAACACTATGGGTCTTCAGCATTTTCACTATAGGAAACTCTCATGACTTATAGACCTAGAGATCAGAGATGAAAACAAAGAGAAGGAAAACAAAGACTATAGAAAGAAAAAAAAGGAGGGCAATCTAGCAAGACAAAAACAGCTAGGTAGTTTAGGATGGAACGCATAAATGCAAATGCGAAGACATTTTTCTCTTGCAAAGCTCCAGAGATATTGCAAATTCAAGCTTTTAGAAAAGCAAACAGTATTATCATATTTTAAATTTTTTTCCTTCCGTTTCTTCTTAGCTTATACTAAATCCTCCATTTTCCCTTCTAATTCTTCATTTCAGGATCACTGGATTCTACTGTGTTTGAGAAAAAAAAGAAGCAGGAACTATAAACCTAAATTATAGCCAATCAGATTGTACTCACAGCTCAACTACTAGACAAATTGCAGCTCATGAAATTTGCTATGGGTCAGGAGAGTGAGTAATTTTATTTTAATCAGTCTTATTTGAAGTTGGAACGCCTTTGCAGCAAATCCTCTGAACAGGATTTCAGAGAGGATATGGACTAGTCTTTTCTCATCTCTTTTCCTTTGTTTTCTTTTTTCTTGGTAAACTATTTCATGTTTCTGACAAATAATGAGAAATAAAAGTTGAAATGGTCAAATTTTATTGCAGTTCTGAGTGAAAGCTTGTCTGGAGCTTACGTTGGCTCCAGCCTTTCTTTCAATGCAATATTAAGCTCTCTGAATCTCATTTTCAGCATTTATTTACATAGTTAAGTCCCAGGCAGAACTGAGGCCCAGCCCCAAGACCACAAATGCTCTGCTGATTGTGGGGCCTTGCAATGGTTTGGATTTCTGGGACATTATTCACGTCACAAGAGACCTTGCAGGCTATTGCTAAGTCGGATTGACAAATATCTGTGCAACACAGTTACCTCCTCAGGAAGTGAGGAGCAAATAAGATCCTTGCAGAGTCACCAAGTATGGGACGGATACAACATTAGCAATTCACAGCAATCTCTCAAATGTGTAAGGCAATATTTGCTGCATCTCGCAATACAGAGTCACACCTCAAGAGAGGATAAACAACGGTCACTCTATTTAGGCCAAGATGCAGGGTGAGCATCTCATACACTTTTCTGTCCTCTAACTTTGAAACCCAGTTTGTGGAAGGATCCATACAACAGTTAAACGTGTGAAGAGGGAACGATCTGCTTTTTAAGAAAAGGAATTTAGCAAAAGCCCAACCTGCCTGATGTCAGCTCACCCAAATGCAGTCCCACATAGGCTGGTTTTGAAGAGCCAGTACCTTCCAGTTCATGTGCACCTCATATACATAAAAATGATTCTAGTGGGAATAACTGAAGGGCTAGAACTGTCTATGCCATTCCTCTTCCTTATCATGTTATTTATCCTTTATATTTTTCATCTCTAGTTTCTTCGTGTTTTTTGTGTTTGTTTGTTTAGGTCAAAGAAATTGATAACACTCACCAAATCATTCGTGACAGCAAAATTCTGGCAAACTAGCCAATGGAGAAACACATAAAAGACTAGCTTGACATTTTAGGAGGCTTATTAACTTAATGCAGGCTTATTTGTGATCCTTTCAGGTCAAACACAAGGATAAACAACATGAGAAAGACATTGTTAGTGTCCTCAAGCAGCTGAAGACCTTAGGTGGCCAATCATCTGAAGATATGGGGCAGGTCAGGTGTAGCTGCACTTCTCCGCCAGGATGGAACAGAAAATGGCAAGAGACCTAGCTGGAGAGTTCTTTCTACTACAAGATGATAATAGACAGTATAATCCAGTGAGGTCACCCTCTTTGATAACTATGTTAGCTAACACTTATTTCCTACTTACTTTTTGCCAGAATTGTGTAACGTGCTTTATACATGTAACTGTATTTAATTCTCACATCAGGGCTATGGCGTTTTCACTAACAGTGCCATACCTATTTTACAGAAAAGAAACTAAGTCACAGTTTCTGTAACTTATTCAAAGTCAACGAACCAATAAGGGACAGAATCAGGATTCCAATTCAGGTAGACTTATTTCAGTAGTTTGCTAGTCAGATATGAGCAGGGCAGGAGAGGAATCCCTTAGCCCCCACACCAGGAATGTTAGGTGACCATCAGGTGATGATGAGGCAGCTGTTAACTGCCTCGCCAAAATTAAAATTGGTTGCAACCAGCTCCAGGGAAAGCCAGTCTCCCATTAGACAGAAAAACCTGAAACTGATGATCAGAAGCTTCTTGAAACTGATGATCAGAGCTTCTTGATAAGATTTCAGGAGTTGGGCACATGGGCTCAAGCATGTGCATTAAGAGGCAAAATGTCAGAGTCTAACTAGCGTATGACCTTCTAAGGACATTCAACTGGTGAGGGAAGAACACCACAAGTCAGCATGTACAACTCCAGTAAACATACTGTGCATGCTCACCTCCCATGTGCCAGCTGGCCACTGTGCATGTGGACAGCCCACCCCAAGGGAAGAATCAGGGGAGAAGAGATGCAAGATTCTGGAAGTATGCCAACATATAAAACTCCAAGTCAAAGGTCAGACAGTGCACTTGACCTCTCGAGGAATCAACATGGCATGCTTCCAAGTGTACTTTACTTCCTTTCGTTCCTGCTTTAAAGTTTTTTAATAAGTTTCTATTCCTGCTCTAAAACTTGCCTTGGTCTCCCACTCAGACTTATGCCCCTCAGTCAATTCTTTCTTCTGAGGAGGCACGAACTGAGGTTGCTGCAGATACGTATGGATTTGCTGCTGTAACATGCTTGCCTTGTACCACTAATAGGCAGACTCTAAAGCATGTGGTTCCGTTTCTAAGAAGTGTAAAACATTATTACCTTTCTTGACATGAATCTAAGAAAAGAAATTTTTCCTTCTTCACTTTAAGGAGCTCTGCATGTGACTTTGTCTAAATCCTCAAAGGGAAAGAAATATGTATTCCTTAATAAGTTAATTAGAATTGCAATCTGCATATCTTAAAACCACCTTTATTATTATTATTATTTTTTTTTTGCTTAATGGGGGTGCCCTGAAACTAATAATTATATTTCAAATAAGCTCTCATAATTTTTACTTAATGCTTTTGCCTTTATCTGGAGCCTTTTTGTTTAACAAAGAGAAAATAAGAAATAAACAAACAAGAAAAAATAACCTTATCCAAGAACCATTCCTCTTTATTCCTTCATTTTTCACCAAGAAACATATAGCTTGTGCTAAGACGATTTATTTATTTATTTATTTTTATCACCAACAACAAAAAATTTCCAATGAGTTTCTTAAGAACTTGATTTTATTACAGGGCAAGTAATTATCACAAGCATTTAGCAGTAATTTAAATGATTTTCCTACTTCAGTGTAAACTCCTGAAGGATACGTTTATTTGTTGGAGTCTGATACTGACATTTTAAAATGTATGATCCTAAATTTGTATTTCCCCAGCATCCCCAAACTCTGCCTTTCCTCTAAAACTTTACTCACTGCTCTGACGTGTTTTGTTGACTGAAAACATTCTCTACGTAAACTTCATGGAGTTAGTGTTGAATTTCTGCAGTGAATGCATTTTTCATGATTAAAAGTCACAGCATGCTTCTTGTCTGCGGAACACCGTTCTAGGAGAGCAGTCATTCTTCCTTATGAGTTCCTAAGTCACAGCCAGTTTTAAACTTTGATTCATTTCAAAATACGTAGATTTAGGACAAAATTGTGGCTCTGTGAATTTGGGACAAAGTATCTACTTTGCCTTTTTTTTTTAATGCCACTTTTGTATCCAAGGAAGACATTCCAGATACACCTTATCAGTCAGGATCCCAGTAGAAAAGGAATGAAGGACACAATTTAGAATAATTCCAGGAAGATCTAATTACCAAGATGTGGGCTGGTATAGAGGAAGTGTAAGTAGGGTAGGGACCTGGAATTAGCTGTCAAGCAGCTGTTACTATCAGCCCTATGCCTGAAGGGCAACAAGAGGAAGAAGTTACCAGGATCCACAAGGACAGTGTCACAGTAAACAGGCCACCCTCAGAAAAGCAGTGATCTTCTACTGAAGAACACAGATATCCCAAGGAGACATGAAAAGAAAAGAGGCAGGTAATAAATACCCACCCTTTACCTCCTGTCTCTCTTTTCCCCTTGTCTTCCTGAGGCTTATATTGACATGAAAGCCAGATGGTGTGGGAATCCCTTAATGTAGTCCATTAGAGGTCAGTCCATTACAGATGGAAGAAAGATGGAGAAGCTAGAGAAAAGTTCTGGGGGCAAAAGAAAAATGTCCTGCGTAAGCTGTAACACTGTATTGCTACGGCAAGTGTCCAACACTACTTGTTTCCATATCTGCTCTGGCACTTAGCAGATGAGTTACCTTAGGCAAGTTAATTGGGCTCACTCAGCCCTGATTTTCCACTCCATAGTATGAAGATTCATATTTCTCCCTTAAAGGGATTAAATGAAAGAATGTAGACGTATCACCAAGGCTAGTGCCTGGAACAAAGGAAGAACTTAGAGAGGATTTTTTCCCCATTCCCTTTCCAAGTGGCAACCGGTTTTCCATAACCATTCTTATTCTTATCCTGGTTTCTCCTTTGATTAATATCAGATATACACAGAGAGAATGTTTTACTTCTTGAGAAAATGTGAAGGTATTTGTTTAGGAACTTAACCCACAACTTTATATTCTTTAGAGCTATGCTAAACCAAATGAATAAACCAACAGTCACACGGTAGTTTTCTAATGATAAATTTTAAAGTACTCTATCCAATCAGATGTAAGTTAATAAATTTTCATTTTTAAAAAATACTTATTTCCTGAAGTAATTGATAAGGCATGTTTCTCAAATATGTCTGCTTAGTGACTAACTGAGGCTTATGGGTTATTGAAGTGATAGTCCCTTTGTTTCAGGGATAGATTCCCATGGAGAAAGTCAACTGTCTTCTACTAGTGACACATCTCCATTCATCTGGACCTCCTATAACTGTATCTTGACTCTTTCAATTATTATTTGTGAAGTGAGGCCAGATCACAACACCATAAGAAGGCATTTTAAGAAGACAACTTTTAACTGAGTTACTAAAAATGATAAAGCATGAAAAGAATAGCTTGAGAGGCAAAACTGAGAAAAAGGTAATTTCCCTCAGCCTCAACTTACATAATATTTACCAACAATTCTTTCTCATTATGCACTCTGAAAATTGCTATTCTTTACAGGGAGAATTAGTTTATTTACTTCAGTTCATTAATAGTATCTCACATTTCTTAAGCATGTTAACATTTGTGTGTGTGTGTGTGTGTGTGTGTGTGTGTGTGTGTGTGTTATCCTGATAATCTTCAGGATAACAAAAACGGGTAGACATATATTCATTCTTCTTCACAGATGAGGAAACGGGCTTGCAGAGATTACAGAACTACTTGGTAACAAAACCAGAAACCAGTCAATAAGCATAAAATATGTAACACCATTTTACTCAAATGTTGATTTTAAAGTTTCAAGCTGGGCGTAGGGCCTCATACCTGTAATGCCAGCATTTTGGGAGGCTGAGGTGGGAGCCCAAGAATTTCAGAACAGCCTGGGCAACATATTGAGACACTCATCTCTACAAAAAATTTTAAAAATTAGCTGGGCATGGTGGTACACACCTGCAGTCCCAGCTACTACTCAGGAAGCTGAGGTGGAGACATCACTTAGCCCAGGAGGTCGAGGCTGCCGTGAGCCATGTTCATGCTACTGCACTCCAGCGTGAGTGACAGAAAAAGACTCTGTCTCAAAAAACCAAACCAAACCAAACACCATTTCTACAATCCAGACACTGTGCTAGACCCAGAGATTAAACAATATAACGACTAAATTATCATCTCTTCCCTCAAGACACATGTTTCCAGTCCTTTGCTAAATACTGTGTAATAGCTAAAAGTGATCATGGTTTTAGCCTAAACAATGACCAAATTCTACTTGAGTCAGGACTCTTACTAATTCAGTATTTACATATGATTGGTATATCCAATAATCCACATATTTCTGGAAATGTTTTTCTTTGTTGGTAGAAGAGGTAGCCATAGACCTGGTCTCCACATTGAGGTAACACAATTGATCTCACTCTTTTTATCAACCACAAATTGAGAAATTATAAGTCCCAGAAAAAACAACCACAACTACTTGTAGATTTAATTCCGCAACATATAGATATTGATTTCTTCTTCCACCCCTTTCCATCTTCTATCTTTCCTTTCTTCCATATTTCCTTATGGAAACATTTATACAGCAGTGCCTATTCTGTTGTAGGTTGAAAAGCAAACCTAATTTGAAAATCAAAATTTCCACTGATGAGAAATTTCCAGTTTAAAGGGAAAACATACAATCAAATCAACAGCCATAAAATGTAATTGTTCTGAGATGTTCAAGTATAGGATTCCATGGTAGCATAAAGAGAGAAGGGAGTTCTTGTGAATAGAACAGAAAAGACAAAGAGGTCTCTAGTGGTTAGGAATGACTGATGCCTGTTAATGAAGGGTAGAAAGATCCAGAGTGAATGATTGATATGAGCAAAATGCTGAACAGCTTTATGTGCTGTGTTGGGAAAAACTACCACCAACGACAATCTTGATTCACAAGAAGAAATGATAGAACTTCACATTCATTTAGTCAATCTCTCTCTGTCTCTTCATCTCTCATTTTGAAGGATACCTTTGTTCTACCTATGGGGAGGCTTCTGACTAAAATTTAAAATTTCAGGGCCCTGTGCAATACTAATATTACATTAACATATAATAAAGACTTAGTAATGAAGACGTTGAATCATGAGGTGCTCAGAGAGACACATGATGAAGTAGGGCTGGGATGGCTTGGATTTATTTTATATATACACAGGAGTCATATGCAAAATTGAAACATCTGCTGTGGCATGGGTACTTTTATCAGAACAGATGTGTGTCCAATCAAAAGAGTTGCTGGAAGTAAGTACTTGCTGAAAATCAATGCTGGCTGTGCAGGAAGGAAAAATGCCTCTGAGGACTTGAGACCACTTTTCAAATCCTCCTGCCAGAATAGTTCTGAGTGTTTTGAGGAAGCAAGTGAAAAAGAAATACAAAAAAATCAAACCGTTACTACTTGTATTCATGTCCTTATCAATCATTCAACTAATTGATCATACAGCCTTCACGACATGAATTTCCTTCCCGAAGCGCCAATTTTCAAATGTGACTCAGTAAATTCCTATTAAAGTCCTAACTCATTAGTCCAGGATGAAAAGTATCCCACGATCATGTCCAGTTAGATTATTTGAACATATTCCTCATATGCTTCCGTTAGTTGAGCTATCTGGTCAGACTAAACATGGCCCTACCATCAGTATTCCCTCAAGAAAATCTGGTTTAGCAGAAAGAGCATGAGCTTCGGTTTGGCATAGCTCAGTGTGAATCTTGTTTCTAACTCTGTGACCTTTGGCTACTTCATTAACTTCACTGAATCAGTTTTTTCATTTGGAAAATAACATGAATAATATCTACCTTGCAGGGCTGTTGTGAGTACTAGGGATCATTTTATAAAAAGGCAAGTGATGTGCCTTGCACATAATAGCTTCTCAATAAATGGTGGCTATTATTGTAATTTCTTTCTCTTAGTTTCTATTTGTCAGCTCCTGAGCATTTTTGTCCTCCCCAAGGTGCTGTCCCAGTTCCTATACTATGTTCAGTTGATGTCAATTAATTTATTTTAAATTGTTAAACGGTAGGGAGTCAAGGGCCCTGAATCTGACTCTGCCATTGGCACACTTAATAACCTTGAACAACTCACTTGCATTTTCTGGGCTTTAATTTGCATTGCTATAAAGTGAGGGATTTGATTACAATGATTTCTAATGTTGCTTCCTGGCCTATGATTATAGATTCCATGGTATTGATTGGTCAAGAAAGCATCCCTAGCCCATGATTTGTGAGTTCCTTGGATTCTAGAAAAATTTCTTATACTTCATTTTATCCTAAAAGCCCCCTAAGTGTCTAATCTTGATTAACTGATTACTTTTGATGACAATAGGCAATCAATGACTCAGCCCATTGGCTTTTCCTGAGGTCATGTTGATAACAGACCAGTAATGAAAATGGCCACATATGCGTAACCTTAAGATTTCTGTTTGATTTTGTCTATGCTAGTCCAAAAACACTGTAAAAACCTTGGTGAACATATGCATACACAACCAAGGAAATAAACGAAAGAATACATGTGTTTGGTTGATGAAATTTCCAGGTCTTTTCCTTTGACCTCAATTTGCCATAGATAGAAATGAAAATCTCCAGACTACTGCCAAATACATGGGTCATAGTGCTTGGTTACACAGTTAGGATCTAATAATGGGACCATTTTGGCAAGAAACCCACATGTGTAGCTATTTAACTGGCAGCAAGTATAGAATATGCATGAAAGAAAAACAATTATGTCTATCAAATGTATTTGGGGAAAAAAGGAGAGGTATTTCTAATATGAAGATGGTTGATGGGCTACAAAAATCTAAATGAAGGCAATTGGTCTTGATAGAGCTGTTCCTTGTATCACTTTTTTTTTTTTTTTTTTTTTTTTTGGTCATTTTTAAATGGGACACTCCTAGATACCTTGACTCCAGGCCAATGCCAATTGGCCAGAGCCTATACAGACTGGATCAGCTTTTTTTTCCATGGAACTTAATGATCAATAACCCCTAGTCAACGTTATCTTTATATAGATACTCATCAATAACTACATAATTTTCTACCTTCTTTAAATACACTAATTGTTTCTAGCAAACTTTTACCTTTAAAGAATATGGACCAGAAGCTCATTTATAGTTAATGTATTACATGTAAGAGAGGTTTTGAAAAGGGTTACTTCTATCACCATCAACTTCATCATCTTGATAATCCAAATACATAATATTATTCATTCATTCAAAATGTTTATTGATTTTTTTTAATGCCCTGAAAAATTAGCTAAACTCTGGTGGTACGGTAAGTAATGGAACCAGTAAAGTCTCTATTCTTATGGAGATTTTAGTCTAGTAGGTTGAACAGAAAATAAAGAAGCACATGAATGATTACAAAAGAGGTATTATGAAGGAAATAACTGGGATGTTTAAGAGTAGACTAACAGGATGGCAATATTTTAGACAGATATCCCAGGAAGGACTCATTGATAAGGCACCATTTAAATTGAGATCTTACATCTGAAAAGTGGCTGTCTTGTAGCATTTTGACAAAGAGCATTATTGAATCCTTTGGGTGGGGCCTTGTGCCAATAGTAAGGAATAACAGAAGGTGTTAGTACTAGATTCCTGCTCTCAGAAATCACCATATAAGTGGAAAGGTAGCAGGCACAAACCAATAATTATCAGTCCAGTGATATGTCTCATCAAAATGTATTATATGTGAGAAGTGAGCAGAGAAACTTTCACGCACTGTAATTGCAAAGCAGTGAATGACTGAGAGAAAGTCTCAGTCAGTAGAGGAATCAACTTTCAGAGGATGAGTTTTTATTAGAGCTTTGATTATGATTTGAAGTAGGATCTTCACCTATAGCATCTCTCCTCCAGGAGAGCAGTGTGGGGTTTTATTTGTTCTTGTTATTTTTAATGTTTTGTCTACAAATTCACCATTTCCAATAGAATGCTCTATTCACAGTGGGCATCCAGCAAATGTTTTTATTTGCTTAGCTGAAGAGTTTAACGCAAAGATGCAGAGTCCATCTACACATGCTAATTGCAATTAATAAAATAAGCTGTGTGAAGGACCAAATATTAAGGAGATGACTTCAACCCAGGCCAGGATTACAAAGAGGCTGAAACTATTTCATGGAGACTTACCTTGGAATGACTGCAGAAGCAAATAACCACAGATAGGTCCATGGACCAGTGCAACTCATGCACATTACTTCATTGAAACATTACATGTATGAAAAATAACATCCGAGACACTTCATTTAGTGTGGTCTTGGGAAGAGAGAGCTCAAGGCTTCTGGTCTTTCAGTACTGAAACCAAATATAAGTTGTATGAAAAATGCATCTTCTGCTGTGGTGGGAAGAGACATACTTGCACGGTAACCTTTTTTTCAAAAAGTCAAGACGAAAAACAAGAGGGACATTATTTCCCAGTACTGACCTACAGCCCTGCAGAAAGTCTCTTGACTCCTTGAGAAGGATTCTTTGTCCAGGTGTGTGCCTCAATGTCCCTGAGCTCACAGGTTGTCATGACTTGGAGTGGATACAGAGAACAATTGTTTGACTGTAAAACATTTCTGGGTTTGGAGATTCTTTCAAATACAGTTAGAATGTAGTCACATTGGTACTGGTAGTAATTCTGCACAGTGGCCCATATGATTCAGAACCACACAAGAGTGGTAGATAGGGGGTCAAATCTCACTTCCCCATGTTGGCACTGAATGGCTACACTGTCCGCTGACACCCACGCATGTCATCAAGCTGCCTGTGAGAGCCTCTTTGTTTCTCATGTATCTGTTTCTGTTTGTTTCACTTCATATCCAATTATGATAAAAGGCATATTCCATTTATTAGATGCAAAACCTATTTCTTTCCATCTTAAGGGTACTCCTTGATTGCTGTACATGGAATTTGTTGAACAACACTGCACAGTGCTTTGTAATTTTACAGACACTTGTATATTGATTTGAGGAACATCAGGATAATATTTCTGACCAATCATCTCCTCCACCCCATAGCACCAGAGACTGATTGTGTCACCCATTGTTTATTTCTATTAAGATACCTCCATCTCTACCAATTTTTTAGAGATATACATCTCATTAAGATCTATATATAATTCCAGGTCACTGGTAGCTAGGCATCTGTTTACAGGTTATTTGTGAATCAGATCTTCTCATATTGTAAAATCTAGCTGCAAGTCAGAACTGAAGGGCTGGAACATTGGATCTGGGGTGAAAGTGAAGTTGTTTGTTCATCTACAGCCGTAAGAAAGCATGCCTGGCCTGAGTAGGGTACTGAAAAAAGGAAAACAGCCGGGACTTTGGAATTTAGATGTGGCACAAGGGGATGATAAGAGAACACAAACACTAATGTCAAGTATGTATAAGGTTGATTGTACAATGCCATCAGTCTAGGATCTCCCTTCCCCTCCTGAACCTCCCAATAAACCAGAGAAAATTTGAGTGTGTCTTTACTCTTTCCAAAAACCTTGGGGTCTCTGGACCTTTCTTCCTCTTCCTTCAGTTTGTGTGTGTTCTGTATTGGGCAGGTCAATAAAAACCTACCCCCAAAGTCCAAGGAAGCTGACAGACTGAAGAAAGAGGCTGACATGTCTCAGAAAGAAACATTTAATACAGACTTACTAACAGAAGCTGTGTCTGTGTCTCAGGCGATGGTGAGACAAAAGGGTGGAACCTTCTACCATGATTCCCCAGATCCAGGGCTTATACACCACAGGGGAAGGATGATGCAGAAGGGATGCGTAGGACAATTGAAGTATGATAATATCATGGCTGTTTGGCCTGAGGGTAGGATTTATGGTAAGTACCTGGTTTTACACAAGGAACAACAGATAAACCGGAAATCTTAGAGGACTTTTCGGAACAGGGGTTAATGAGAAGCCAACATGGCAGATCAGCATCCAAGATGGAGTTGCTTTGGCCTCCCCGGCATATATTCCCTTTCCCACTCCTGTGTCTGGGGAGTGCTCAATTAATATAAAAGATATTTCAAGATAAATGTGAGATCATTCAAAACACAAAGTCTCGGCTGGGCGTGGTGGCTCATGCCTGTAGTCCCAGCACTTCAGGAGGCTGAGGTGGGCAGATCACCTGAGGTCAGCAGTTCGAGACCAGCCTGGCCAACATGGTGAAACCCCGTCTCTACTGAAAATACAAAATTGGCCAAGCATGGTAGCTGGTGCCTGTAATCCCAGCTACTCGGCAGGCTAAGGCAGGAGAATCGCTTGAATCCAGGAGGCAGAGGTTGCAATGAGCCAAGATTGTGCCATTGCACTCTAGTTGGACCACAAGAGTGAAACTACGTATCAAAAAAAACCTGCAAAGTCTCTGAGAAGATCATACTGTTCTGGATGAAAATCTTGCCTCAGAATAAACCATCTATGCAGGCAAAAATAAAATTTGTCAATTTCTGCAATCTCTATTCAAGTGCTCACATAGACTTAACAAGCATTCACACCTGAAATGGGCACTCAAGAAGAATTGTGAATTTTGTTCCCCTTGCATACTCTCCTACCTTAATTTTGAAATGATAGGTTAATTCTGCAATCCCTTGTCATGGAAGAGGCTACATGGAAACTTTTTGTGCATGCTTCTGAATTTTTTCAGAAATGGGAAGTTTTCTTAACCACCTAAGAAAGAAGCATGAGACAGACACAGACACATGCCAGCAAGAACCCAGGAACACTATTTCAAGCCGCTGGAATTCACAGACTTCAAATCTGCAAAGGAAAGCAGTTAGTCCATCCAGCTGCGCTGACAGCGATGTTAACGAAATTCCCTTTATACAATGGTTTTGCTGAGGTCAGGTGATTACTTCACTAGGCCCCTGCTTGCAAAATTGCAGAGGTCAGGAAAATGTGGGGTGGCTGGAAGCTCATCAGCTGGATAGCTAGAAAAACTAGTTTGGAAAGCTGTCAGTTGAGAGATGTTTCCAACATATCAGCGGTATGATGTCCAGATAGCAGATTGCATAACAACTAGTGCAGCAAATAGATTGATTTCCCCCCCCTAGAGGAAAATGTTTGACCCAAGGATATGACCCATTTGTTTAGCAGACTTTCTCCATGAGGGTCCTGCTGGACTTAGCACACTTGAATGCCCAACAGAAAGCAGTATCCAAAAGTTCCAGCAGCCTCATTTTTAACTGGAAATCAAAGACCAGCCCCAAAATATAAGAAAGCATTTCCCAACACATACTCCTTTAACAAAATCAATTACCTGTTATAGCATCCTTCAGAATATATATAAAACCTAATGCCTTAAAATAAAGCATCTGTTAAATATCTTTGCAATGAGTGTTTAGTTTGAAAATCTACATTTTTGCCTCTTCATTTTCTACTTTCACCTTATTTTGCCTTTTCCAGGTGAGAACTTAATTATATCAAACCTCAAATCATGACATCCTTAATTCTTTTTAAAGTTATATTCTATTGTTTAGTTCTTTATGTGAGTTATGGTGCAGCAGACTTGACAGAATTCTAATAAATTAATTAATCAAATTAATCAAATTGCCAGATGCTTACATATAAAATCCTATAAATTAGATACTGTTTTTGACAACCACCAAAATAGAGTGTAGTAATCAAATGGCAATTGTACTAGTTATTTTTCTTTCCCACCTTGTTTTACTGTTTTTGATATTTTAGTATGTAACTTTAGATTTAGCTGGGCCAGGAACAAATTATTGGATTCAATAATGGAAATAGTCACTTTCAGCCAAGAAGGTTATATGATGGCAAAATGCCAGCTGTAAGTCTCTTGGTTGAGTTGATGAAACCTGAGTCAGCAATGTTCTTCAACGACACACAGAATCATATGTTTTGGCGCTTTAAGTAACTTCAAGACTTCTAGTTCTTCACACTGCTTTCCGGAAGTTAAAATAATATTTCCATTTCATTGCACCTGAGGTTAAAAAAGGTAAGATAAGCTTCTTAAGATCATAAAGTTATGTTGGAATGATCCAGAATTCAGGCTTGTGCCTCACAATAGTGTCCCTTTGCTATTCCAATGTGACAAATAGTATTTTATATGTCATTTTCTTTGGCCATGTGCATGGCAGACACTGTTAATCAATGATGATTTGCTTTCCTGCTAAGCATGGAAGCAGCCTCAGAAAACATTGCATCTCATCAAAATAGTCAAGGAATCCACTTGGCAGATGGAATAAAACCTACTTCCTGTCTCCAGGTTGGGCTATGCTCGCTTAAAGAACAGCATCAGGGGTCTCAGATTCAAGCCTTGTGGTAGAAATCAGCTTCTAAATTAAGAAAGTCAGTTGATTGGCTGACCTATTTCCATTGTTACCCCATACGGATCACCACATGGTACATTCGCTTATGACCATTACTAAGACCCATAAAGGCAACTGTGATGGACAAGTCAACTATAACCCTTATTATCTAATCATATTTAAGGATGTGTCTAGAACAAGAGATCTAAGTAGACATCTTTCAAGTTAAACTGTCTTTTATATGTATCCATGGTGCAAGTATTATTTTCTTGAGAGTGGATTAATTACTAAGGCATAATAGTTGCCAAAATATATAGTTTTTAAATTTTGCCTAAAATTAGCAGGCTTAAGCTGGACTTTATGAAAGACAATATTCTTCAAGTGTGTGCTCTATGGTTTAAGGGTAAACAGGTCCCACAGGAAAAGTTGAAGAAAGTGGTATTGTTTAGCTTGGCGAAGAGGAGACTAAAGGGTGCTCTGAGAATTGTGTTTGAAATATGATGGTCTATTAAAGAAGGACATCTTTCATAGATCCTTTAAAGAAGGACAGCTGTTCTTCATCTCCAGTGAGGAAAGAATTAGAAACTGATTCAATAGAAAAATCAGATTTGGGTATAATCAGTCTTTCCTAATTAACCCCACTCCTTTTCTGAATATTACTTTACCATTTTTTCATTAGATCCTGGGTATTAGTATACAGCATAACATTCTATATGTATATTCATATTCCTAATATCTTCCCTAGATATTTTAGTTTTAGTCTATCAAGAAACATATTGAGTACCTGCCCTGAATCAAGCTTAGTGTATAGGATTTACTTTTGAATCTTTAGTGAGCAACCCAATGGCATGAACAGTTTCCCTAAGGAACAGTTAATGCTTGCCTATGCTTTATTTAGTGTCCTGGAATTTTCTGAGTATAAAAAACAAACCTAAATTTACTCTAATTCTTCATGGTGAGCTAAGAATCATTGCAAGTATCTTTTCTTTCTTAACACCACCACCATAGCCATCACATGTATGCCCCATAGAGAGCTCTTACTCATTTTCCAAGTTCTATCATATTACCATATTCATCAGTCATGTATTATTGTTTTTCAAGGCAAAGTATTTTCACAGAAATAAGAGAAAACCTGGATATCATCTCACATACATCTTCTCTTTTTTTTTTTCTTTTATTTATTTTTTTTGAGATGGAGTCTCTGTCGCCCAGGCTGGAGTGCAGTGGTGCGATCACAGCTCACTGCAAGCTCCGCCTCCCGGGTTCACGCCATTCTCCTGCCTCAGCCTCCCGAGTAGCTGGGACTACAGGTGCCCGCCACCACGCCCGGCTAATTTTTTTGTATTTTTAGTAGAGACGGGGTTTCACTGTGTTAGCCAGGATGGTCTCGATATCCTGACCTCGTGATCCACCCGCCTCAGCCTCCCAAAGTGCTGGGATTACAGGCTTGAGCCACCGCCCCCAGCCCATCTCACATACATCTTTTATGGAAAATTAGTACATCCAAATAACATTATTGAGTAAATATACAGTAAACCTATAGTATACAATACAATAACAAAATACAAAACCCCCTGATCCTTCCTCTTCAAAATTACACATGTTAAAGAGGAATGAAGACATGCTCAGATATGAGTCTCCCAATTTGAGGCAGAGCTGAGTAGAACTTGAATGTTTTTCAAAAATAGAATTCATCATTGGTAACAAGGAGAGCATCATTGATTGCATCAAGACAAGAGGTGAAAAATGAGGCCTTGAAAAGTGGAGGGCTTACAATACCTCCCGCAAAGCCAAGTCAGGATATCAACAGGGAGTTTGGTAATCCCCACTCTTAGAAATTAAATCCTATGCCAGGAGCCTATCTCAACACAACTGGCAGAAAGAAAAGAAGAATGGACATAATTATAAAAGCTTTAGAATTTAGAAGAAGTGTGTCTTATGTGATTCTTATTTTTGTTTTCCTAACTCTCTCTTCCTAAAAAACAATACAATTCCTAATATGAAAATGATATATGAGCTTGAATTTATAAGCCACAAGAAAGCAAGACCTAAGAAAAATGTGCCGTCGACTAACATCACACTTAGCGAAAAAGAAAACTATAGAAGAGAAAGAAGGGATGAGTACAGAAGCCTACAAGGAAGGAAAGCTGTCTGATCGGTCAGGCATGGTGGCTCACACCTGGAATCCCAGCATTTTGGGAGGCCGAGGCAGGAAGATCACTTGATGCCAGGAGTTCAAGAGCAGACTGGCCAACATGGCAAACCCCCGTCTCTACTAAAAATACAAAAATTAGCTGGGCGTGCACTTATAATCCCAGCTAGTCAGGAGGCTGAGGTGGGAGAATTGCTTGAAACCAGGAGGCAGAGGTTGCAGTGAGCGAGATCATTGCACCACTGCACTCCAGCCTGGGAAACAGAGCGAGACTCAGTCTCAACAAAAAAAAAAAAAAAAAAAAAAAAAGAAAGAAAAGAAAAGAAAAAGAAAAACAAATTGTCTGAGTGCCTTGACATTTCATGAATCCAGGGAGTCTGAGTCTGAGAAGCATGGTTCTGTGTCTGAGGAGTGGAAATCCCCATATGGAACTAGCAGAGATTTATAGGAAAATATAGGCGGCTCTATCACTGGAGGTGAGTTATAATTTATGTGTAATCAAAATACTATGCAACAATAAGGACTGGGAGAATCTTGGAAGACTGCTTCTAAGAAATGATTTTTGTCCAAAGGTAGAGAAAGAAGTTGTGCAAATGGATAAGGGAAGTAAAACATTCTAGAAAAATTATGGAGAATGTTTTAGTCATTCCGCAAGTATCAGTTTTTGCTTCATATTGTAGGAGATCAGGCTCAAATGTTAGCTTTTTAAAATTCCAGGCTTATAACTGCCCACTATCCCCGACTGAGTATCTGTATCTGTTATAAACAAAGAACTGATGCAAATGATAGTGGATCATTTACATAGGAGACAAACAAATTGAAGAGTAACACCTATTTGTGCTATTGCTTGAAACTAGTCTAATGCTGATACCAGGAAGGATGGTAAATTTATGACTTTTTAAAGATCTCAGAGTTGGAAACTCATCAGTCCAATCATTGTGCCTAACCCATAGTTGACCTGTGGTGGTATAAGCAGAAATGCTTCATATGAATAGGCCCACAATAAAACAACCAGTGGGAACAGGTTGCAGATGCTGTCAAATAATTTAATCACCTTAAAAACGAATCTATTATTTTCTTTTATTTTTTGGCTTTTCTCTTTATCATCTCAAAGAATTATAAGCTGATAGTTGGCTAACCCATTAAATATAAATAATCGAGCACTGGAAGCTTTCTAATTTGATTCTTAACCAGAAACTTTACACATACACACTCACATACTCTCTCACACACACACACAAGCATATGTATGCATTACAAGGTGACAATGAAGAACTGAAATAACTTTTAATTTATTTCTGAAATTAGAAACTTCTTCTCCCAAAACATTGTGGCAATTGCGGCCAACATATTCATTACTCTCCAGACATGAGTAGAGATTTTAGAAATTCTAAATATTGTCCTCAGTATCCGCTTTGGTCAAAGCATTTGCTTTAGACTCAATCTACATTTCCCCTGACTTCATGTAGATTAATTACATGAAATTTATTTTATCTATATAGGTTAACATTTGGCAGATTAACCTTTCTTCTTGTACTCAAATTCAAGGTCTTTTTAAAGTTGGCTTTGTGTTTTGTTTTTTTTTTTTATTATGACTGATTTTAGGATACAAGTCAATAACTGAGTTCAAGTGCATTCTGGGATCCCCTTCCAGCTCCCCCAGGGTCTTTGAGCAGGATCTTGTTAGCACCTGAAAAGTTTGGCACACACTAAAGCAATTAGCTTTCTTTCACACCTAAATTTACCTCCACCCCATGCAAACTTGCAGCTGTTCTCTTACATTTGTTACTCAGATGATCTCTTTGGCAAACACTGAATCATGAGGCTGAGGCTACATAACCTTATTGGCCTCCTAGGGACCTGGTCCTATTTCTTTACAATATTTTATTCACTACCTTTACCTGGGGAGTCATTTTCCACATTTAGCATTGGGAACTTTGAGCGCCTGCTATACTGCCTTTCAACATATAATTGTGAAAAACAAATGTACCTTTTTGAACTGTTTACACGTAAGAGTTAGAATTTCCACTGGTTTTGAACTGGATTTTCACTGGTTTTTAACTGGTGATTAGCAAGTATTTATTTTATTAAAGTACTTATTTATTTTATGGTAGATGTATTAAGTATTTACTATGAACAAAATACAGTATTGTTTGACTGTGGGTATTACAAAGTCATTGAAACCTTATTTCCGCCTGTATGGGGTCAAAAAAGAAAAGCGTTCTCTTAGCCTTCTGAAGGTTAGCTGGAAATGGACTGATAAGAGTCAGATTAACAGGAGAAATATAATACAAATTTTACTTTAATGTGCAAGTTTGGGGGAATCACAGGAGAGTGATTACCCAAATAACCCAGTGAGGTCAGATGATTATATACCCATTTTCATAGTGGCAGAGGAGATGAGGAATGTAGGCAATTATTTTGAGGGGTAGTAAAATGTTTATTAGGAAGAATAAGTGAACCTGGGGAAGAGAAATTAGCTTGCAAATGATTCTCTTTGGAATTTGACATTATCTTTTGAAAAAGTTTATCCAGGTGTAGTTAGATTCTTCAGTCTTCTACCAGTGATAGAGAATCCAGTTCCAAAGAGGGTATAAGGAGGCAATCATGTTCTCTTTGGTGGGACCATCTTAAGGTAGATAAGGGAATAGCAGAGTAAAACTTTTAGCATCTGCCGACCTTCAAGGGCCTTTAATTTAAAATAATCACATACCAGGATGCCATACGTTGGGGTGAAATTTTCTGGGCTCCTTCAGATGCATAGTTATACACAAAGCACACCTATGCACAATATGAGAACAATACTTTTATTATGATATTTGAGAAATACTGTAGAGTCCTCAAATAGATCCTAGAAATTCAAGATTAAAAATATTTGTGAGAATTGGGGCATCAAGGTTAGTCAACAAAGAGACACGGAAGAGGAAAGGCGTGTGTCGAACCTTGAAATGTGAAGGTGTTTGAGCATTCATGTGAAGTTCAAATTTAGCATTCCTTTGACAGTTGTCTGTATACGATGAGTTAAAAGTAGAAAAGTGGAGTGACTATTCCAAGTGGGAGGCTGGTTTGAGTAGATTCATTTAGGAGGAAATCAAGACGAATATGGGAAGAGTACTGGTTTTGACAATGAACATCACCTAACACTCTACAAGAGGAAGAATTTTCTACTGGTGAATGTAAAAGAGTGAGAAAGTATAGGAGGCAGGGCATTTTAAGGTGGAATAACACACATAGAAAACCTTGGTTATCCAAGATAGGTCTGAGGGACCTTCAATATCTGAAATATCAACCACAGTGTCCGAGCCCTCCAGGGAATCTGAGCAAGTAATAAGCTGCAAAATTCATGACTAATGTTGCTCTCCCTGAGAAATCATGCGTAACCACTGTCAAAAGTGTTTAATTCTATTCCTGAAGGCCTTGAGGACGATTGGCCTAGTGTAGCGTGTCAAAGCTTATGAAAGAATCTTTCCCTTTTATTTTCTGTATAAAGCGAGCAGAGTTAACTACAGCTGATTACCAAGGATTGCAGGTACCAGTCTTGCAGGTAGACAGTTATAAGACGAGAAATGATTTTGGAGTCTGTAGATATTAAATCTAAATGACTGTGTTCATTGCGGGTCGCTGGTAACACAAACTCTACAAGAAGTTTCAGATAAACTAAAATGTGAGAAGAATCGAGAAGTTGTGAACATTGTGGTAGAACCTCTGCAAAGGTGACTTACTTATTTTTAGCAAGTTATTTTAAAGAAATATATATTAATTTAAATGTGATAATGTCCATAACATACAATAAGGAATTTCTATCTTTTTAAATTTGCTCTATGTGAACATTCTATATTTATGTAAAGTCAAAGTAACTACTTGGCTATAGTGTTTTGTAGACCATTGTATTTTATATATTATTGGAATAATTCTTATTACAAATCTTTCTCTCTGTCCTTTCTTCCTTGTTTCTTCTCTTCCTCTCTACTTCTTTTCTTCTTTCTTTTTCCTTTCTTCCTTCCTAATTTGCTTTCTTTCTTCCTTCCTCCCTCCCTTCCTTTTTTCTTTCTCATTTTTTTCCCAGTGCTGAAATGTCCATATAAAATATTTGAGATACATATACATGTATGTAAAATGCTTGACATAGTTCATGTTTTCACTCTTATTTTAAAAACAACCATCTGAAAAGTAGGCCAATATTCATGAGAGGAATTTAAAAGTTTCTTTTAGAATTATAATAAAACCATAGTTTCATTATAATCCAGAACATTTTGTCATCATTTCTGCAGCAACCTCAGACATTCTTCCTACATTTCCTTCTGTCCAGAGTTTCATCCTGAGATTATCTTGTGGTGTTTCTTCTTATAATAACATAACAAAACAAACACAAAAATAGACAAAACACTTTATCATCAGTCTTGAAGCTCTGAGTTTTGGTCTCTTTGTTGAGCTTATTGGAAAGATGTCTTTATTGCAGTCAATAGCCTCAATTGTCTCATCTGGAAAGACAGCATCTTAGTTTTCTATGCTATGCAAAAAGTTACCACAAACTTAGCAGCTTAATATAATGCACACTTATTATTTCACAGTCTCTGTGGATCAGAAGTCTGGGTCTTCTGCTTAGGTTTCACAAAGTTGCAATAAAGGTATGTTTCAGCTAGGCTGCATTCTCATCTGGATGCTCAACTGGGGAAAAATATATTTCCAAGCTCATTTAATTGTTGGCAATTCCCTGTGACCATATGACTGAGAGCCTCAGCTTCTTGTTGCTTGTTACTTGAAAGTCATTCTTTACTCCTCAGCTCCCTGCTATGTGGTCTTCTCCATAGGCAGTTCATAACATAGCAACTTGCTTCTATGTTATGAACTGCCTATTAACTTGCAAATCCACTAGCAAGACATAATATATAACATAACATAACCATGGTGTGACATCCCATAACCCTTGCTATATTCTACTGGTTAGAAGAAAGTCGCAGATTGCATGCACACTCAAAGGGAGAAGATTATACTAGAGTATGAACATCAGGAGTTGGGGGGGTGGGCATCATAGAGCTACTTTAGAGTTGTCTGCCACAGATAGGGTATAGTTTAACATTCAAAGAGTCTTCAATCTTGGAAAACAAGCAATCAACATGGTTTCATCCATCACAGCCCAGCTGATCATCCCATCTATTTCACAAAGATCCCCAGAGGTAAGAAATATAGTGCTATAAAATAAAGATGATATTGGAGGGCAACCTGTTAGGTGACTGGTGAGTGATGAAGTTGCTGTTCTTCTCACTGTTATTTGTAGTATGAGCTCCTGATTTCTAATCTTAGCCATGATTCAGGGTCTATTAATGATGACAGGCCTAATTCCTCTTTAACTTCTTCCTCAACTTTCAAAATATAGATGATGATATACATCAATCTTAGAAGGGCTTAGCATGTGAAGAATTCAACCCAATCTTGTATAGAAACACTTTTGAGTAAGAATTCAGCAGAAAGCAGCATAAATCTTTAAAGAGCTGGCATAAAATAGTGCTGGGGAGGAGATAGAGTTTTAATTTAATATAGAGAAGTGAAGGCTAAGGAGTGATTTAATTGCAATCTGCAAATATAGGAGAAATCTTTATAAGAAACAAACTATTTTGCATATCCAATGAAACTCAAATTAGATTAAATGAAGGACGTAGGGAATATTGTTTAGCTAACATATTTTTTAAAAGGCTTTGAAAAGATTCTACAATCTTCTCTAGGTGAGCCATAAAGCTGAAATTGGCATGTGTTTTAGGATGAATTGGAAATGCCCTTTTTTCTTTTCTTTTTTTCTTTTCTTGGATTCTATCTATTAAATATATATAACCTGAAAATGTAAGCTTACTTTTGAAACAAAAAAATAAGCAATTTTTAATTTTGCATTCAGAAAATAAAATTAGATATTCTCTTCTGAATTTTGATAATATAAGACAGTTAGTTTGAAGAGTGGATTCCCAGTAGTCAGGAAATGTAGCTGACCAGGGAAGTGTATAAAGGTCTGAATTTTATGTTTACATCACTGGAACACTTATAGCTGTGACTATCTTTATATGTAAGATAGTAAATACTCATTTTATTAAAAGGCTTATGTTGAGCAAGAAACTCGTGAAAAAAAGGAATGGAGGGAGGAAATTAAGAAAGAAGAAAAAGAGGAAAAAGAAGAGAGAAAACAACCAATCTGGTTATTTTACCAGATTGATAGGTTGGTGAGAAGTAAGAATACTCAGAAAGTGATGAACATCATGAATTCTTTCTGGGAAGGTCATATAGTCCAATCTCAAGAGAAAATGCCTGATCCACCTCAATATCCTTGACCCTCATAGCGCAGATTCTTCTGGAATCATTCCTTTGACTTCAGCTCTTTAGTTCATTTGTTTAGGTTCTTCTGGAATCATTCCTTTGACTTTAGCTCTTTATTTCATTTGTTTCATTGCTGAGTGCTGAGAAAGTTCTTTCTTATTTTGCCCTTCATTCTTTTCCATAGGACTATTGTTTGATCTCTGGAACAGTGCATGATGACTTTACTTTTTACTTTAACATAGACAACCCTGTACCTATATGAAGATGGCCACTAGGCTTTTCCCTTAACGTCGTTATTTTTCAGTTACCTTCCAGATTTTCGTCAGTTATTTAATTATTAAACAGCCTTAAGTTTTTCCAGAAGCTTCTCCTTACCTTTAACATTAATTTACTAGAGAACAGACAAGATCCTAATAGGCCAAAATCCTTAGCTAGATATGGATGGAGTGTTGATTTGCCTATGAATTTAACTTCAAAATCAGTTGCTTAATCAGTTCATCACAAAGACACAGACTGGCTCATAAAACAACAGATGAGTGAGCACACAATAAAATCTAAGCTGCAAAGGCCATTAAACACTAAAGATATATTGTAGAGTGGAACTTGCTTAGGTAAGAACTTCCTGCCCAGTGCCACGCCACAATGATTAATGTGCACATATGTGAACTTTATGAAAAAGATAATGAATTGATTGTGTTCTTAAATGATGCCATTTTAGACCTGTTTGGCTTCCTCTCCTCCCTCGGGAATCAGCTGACCACACTCTGTTAGTTTAAACAAATGAACGTTTAATGTGGGCCATTCTGCCGACCAAGTTGGGGAAAATGGAATCATTTATCAAAGAAAAACAAAGAAAAAATAATGAAGTGGCCTTTTATGCTGGGAAGAAAGTGAAGACCAGTAGTTAGCAAGAAAAAGGAGGTTGCCACATTTTCTGATTAAAGATGCAACAGAGGCAGGGGCTTAGGCATGCTTTTATGCTCCGACTTCTGCTCAATATTGGATCGGAGAGTTGATTCCAATCACACCATGAGACTTTTTCTCTTGTTTCTTAGTAACAACCTTCTCTGGTGCTTTAATTTTAATACTAGCCCTTGTAAACACACATATTTCTTCTTTGTGGTCTTCCAATGGGTTGTGAATAATGATAAAATAATTAGGGAATCTATCAGTAGAAAATGCAATCTAAGGGCTATTTGTGACAATAGAATAAAGGCTACCTTAGTTATATATCTAACTCCTAAAACCAATTAATATGCTGATATCTATTCTACTTAGTACTCTTCTAATAACTGAGAGGAATACAAGGGATATACAAGTGAAAATCTCTGTTCTCAGGAGCTTCTAAACGTTTTAAAAATATGTGCCTTCAAATATATTCATATATATGAGGATAATAATTTACACATAACCATTTATAACTAATGTATGTGATTATATCATCCCATATATTACTTATATATGTAGTTATATACATATAAATGTGTGTGTATATATACATATATGTATGTAATGACTTCCAAATGTTATGATAACGAGTTCTGTGGATTTAAATAAATGAAGGACACATTACTATTGGACAAAGTGTTTTGAAAAGTGTTCAAAGAGACTGAGAAAGATTAGTTTTGTTTTTTGGGTTTTTTTTAAACTCAGTACTGTTTTTCCTGTGGGATTTTATTATTTATGTTCATGTTCTTTTAAAGCCAGTTTGAACTGAACATGCAGTTGAACCTTGAACAACATGGGTTTGAACTGTGTGAATCCACTTACATGTGGATTTTTTTCAATAAAAGATACATCTAGTGTGTCTGCCTCTCCTGTGTCCCCTGCCACCTCCTTCACCTCTTCTGCCTCTGCTACCCCGAGACAACAAGACCCAACCCTCCTCTTCTTCCTCTTCCTCAGCCTACTCAACATGGAGACGAGAATGAAGACCTTTATGATGATTCGTTTTCACTTTATAAATAGTAAATACATTTTCTCTTCCATATAATTCTGTTAATAACATTTCTTTTCTGTATTTTCTTTATTGTAAGAATACAGTGTACAATACATATAATATTGAAAATATGTGTTAATTGGCTGTTTTATGTTATCGGTGAAGCTTTCAGTCAACAATAGGCTATTAGTTGTCAAGCTCTGGGGGAGTCAAAAGTTATATGTGACTTTTCAACTGAATGAAAAGGTTGGTGCTTGTAAACTCCTGAGTTGTTCAAGGGTCAACCGTATACTTATATATGCTTATGTTACACATACACATGAACAAAATTGATGAATAATTACAAATACTTTCAGTATAAAGATACGTTATTAGAAGTATGTATTCTGATCCAGTCATTTCACTCACACTCTGAGGAGGACAAGGAGAACCGGGTGAATTGATGGGGAAGGGAATTTTGAGAGATGAAAGCAACTTAAAGGCCTTTTTTCACAGGAAGTGCTGTCATATGACTGTTAGTTGACCGAAAATGGTAAGTTTAGAAATTCTCTTAAAATATTTTTTGATGTTTAACATGTACTGAGCACTTATGTGCCACTCACACATTTACTGGGAATAAGGCAGAGTGAATGCCAACCTCTAAAGCCAGATTTATGTATGCCAGCTGTTAAACTCATCTATGGTTTTGCCCTACTGAGCTGTCCATAGGAGAGAAGGAACTAAGTTCTGCATTAAGCTGAGAGAAGGTGTTTTTGGAATTCACTTTGTATAGAAGGAGCTGAGAAAGTTTTGAGCATTTGTTCAGAGGGGAACTGTTGAGTAGAGCAGTAAGGAGAAAACATTAACCTTAACTAGATTAGTAAAGTCAAGAGAAGCTAAAACTTGGAGAGAATGAAAGACAAAACAAAGAGAGAAAACTAGCAAAACTGTTTTAAGAGTGAAAGTATCCAGATACATAAAATAAACTCTACTAGAAATTTATCAAAGTCACCTCAGAATTTTCTTCCATGTTTCCTTTATGAGTAACAAACCAGTCCTTACTGGGGTATGGCATATTTTTAGAGAAATTAAAGAAAGCCAGATGGATTTTAATGGATCTATATCTGATTCTTCATAGAAAAATAAGTTAATATGTGCTTATTTATCTTTTGACATAGTAGTCATCTCATGTCAATTGAGTGTAAAGATATAATACAAGAGAAAAATAATATATTAAAAAATGTTTAGTACCACTATATACTAAGAAAATTTTGAAAATATCTTTATATGCAACGAAAAGGAAAATATCTAAGAAAATTTGAGTAAAGTCCCACAATGAAACTCTTAAGATTGATACATTTGAAGTCTATGTACAATATGAAAAATATTTTAACCTATTATAAGAAATTGTTACAATATCCGCTTCCTCTTTTTTCTTACACCATTTCTCAAATGAATAATACAATACTTAATATATCATGCTTATTATAAATGAAAATTTTCTTTCCATTTTTAAAATTTGAAATTTCTTATTAACAGTGATAGTGTCTTATTCATTTTTCTATCCCTGTCACAGGGCCCACTCTTTGTCTAATAAACTGAACTGAATTGAAGAATGAAGACTTCAAGAAATGAAAAGTGTTACGTTAGGGCAGTGGAAATTTTTTTTTTTTTTAACTTCCAAATTTATTTTCTTTTTATTATTTTCTGTTAAAACCTACATGGTTACATTTTTTCATTGTTGGTATCTACAGGTGTACCCACATCCATTGTCAGAGATATAATCAACCCTTAATTGGATGTTGTTCATAGATCAATGTCCTTTTGTCCCTTCGGCAGAATCATTTGGCTAACATTTTTTACAGCTACACTCCTGAGGAAGAGTGTGGGAAAAGTAAGGATAATAAGAACCAGAAACACTGGAGAGGTTTCCTGCTGGGCATGCAGAGAATTTAAGACAGACAAAAGTACTTAGGTTGCTAATTTGAGGTCTTTGAGAAACACTTTCAGATCCAACAGTTTTTCCAGGCTTCCCCAAAACCAATTTGTCAAGCTTATCTCCAGTCCTGCCACCCAGCCTAGATCTATAGTATCTGTCTGGCCCATAATCTCTGCTCCACAACATCTGCAGCCTTCCAGTGGCCACTTGACTACTTTTTTCAGGTTCCAGGATTGCTAAGACTGTTTCTACATCCTCAGTTTTCTTTGGTTCCTCAAGGGACTTGAAAGAAAATCCAGAATTCTATCATTTTGCTCTTACATCCTAATCCCCATACTTATTTCCCTCTCCTCCAAGATGAGAAAATGGCTGTTCCCACATAAGTTATTGAGGAAATGCCTACCACACTGCATTGTCATATCGAATAATCATTTAATCACTGACTAAATCTGAGACACCGAGATCAGAGGATTCAAAAACTCTGGGAAACTTTAAAAACCTTTCCAAATTAAGCATTTATTGTTACTTCATTGCTCCCTTGCTACTTAATTTTCCTGAATCTCATTTTAGGAGAAATTTGCTCCTGTAGCCTTGCACACTTCATCTCAATCAATACGTTATTCTCCCTAGAGGTCCCAAATTATTCTTTTCAAATGTCTTTTTTATCTACTCTTGGAAACAACACAAGCAAATGGAGTTTGACTTCCAGCTGTCAAATCAAGTGTTGAGGCAAACCCTGTGAGTGTGAATCACTCGATCTTGCCTTGTTCAATCTGGGTAATGTGGCACAGTCCCAAGAATTCTCCCCTACTACCAAGAGAAAGAAGTAAAAAGCAAACGGTACACTTTTTAAAGGTTGGAAAAAATACTTGTTTATACATTATACATTATTCATTCACATACAAACTAGTAGCTAAATCATGAATCCTCATTTATGTTCCTTGGCCTTCTTTGATATGTTAGGGTGAAGGTTTGAAATGGAATATTTTAAGTGGACCACCCTGTGACTGCAGTTAAGAATTTAACTCAGGCCTCTTTATAATTCCATTCCTGATAATGCACACCTTGGAAAGTGTATCGACAAGATTTCCCTGTTTGTTTTAGGTACTAAAATTTCCTAGTTGAGATAGGTTAATATTCAAAATGTAAGCAATTGACCACATTGTTGATGAGGGCATAAAAAGTTCTATCTGTAAGGAATATTATGAAATATTATTTGAAAAAATTTGTATATCATTATAAATGTGTTACTGAATTTTAAATTCATTTAAGAAACATTATCAATGAATAGATACAATAAAATCTGTCACACTGGGAGGAGTGTTAGTTTATGTTATTTACATGTTGGTTGATATGTTGTCTCAGTTAAAAACAAAATTATATTTCCTCTGGGCCTGATTTAAAGACAGTTTACTAAGTTTGCTAACACATACACACACACAGACACACAGACACAGACACACACACACGCTCATAGAGATTTTATTGTTCTATAGCTAAACCTTATAGATCCTGTTTCCTTGCCTTGAAGGTCTAATTCTCCTAATTCCTGTGTATTTTCCAGAGGGTCCTATGCCATAAAAGGTACAAAAGAAAGAAGCAAGCTGCCTGAAGTTTGCCCTGATGATCGTTGTGTAGAGGCAGTGATGATGTTTTTGGAGGTTTTAGAAACTAAAATACCCGATCAGGTTCAGAGACATTACCCAGTTATGTTCTGTGTGCTTTTTATGGTTCATTCAATTTTCATCAAACGAGGGGCAGCAATTCGTTATTTTCCATTCTCCACTGTCCCAAATCCTCAGACTCTATCAAAGCACACCTTGAGCTCCACCTCCCACATTGTGCTCCCCACTGGTGCCAATCTTCCAGCTAACTCCATTTTCCCTTTGTAAACGCTCGATGTGCTGACCTATTTAAAAATATAACTCAGGTGCCTAGCGAACCATGATGCCTGCCAGCTCTTCAGATAAAGAGGATCCACTTATTAATCTGCTCTGTCTCCATCTGCCTGCTCAATTGGGATTGACTGCTTGCTGTCCAGACTGATACCAGGGAAATCTGATTGAGGACAAGAATCTCTTTGTACATTTCACCCACTGATATGGCACAACAGGTTTGTTGCAGCCAGGGAGTTAAGCTGATGTGACATGATGTCAGATGGCCTGCCATTGTACGTCAGAAATTAAAAAGAAAATATTCTTTCAAACTGGAATTCCTTATGTGATTTTTATTTCCTTGGGCTTTGAGCAGATTGAGTATTGAATTGCTTGACTGGAGCCCATGGATAATTTAATACCTGCAACATTCGTCCCCGGGTGAATTTCAGCCACATTTGACTTGTTCAGCATGGCGTCTCAGTCCTAACCATTTCATGGAAATCTTGTAAATATTGATTGATGAAATCCCAAGAAATGCTTTTTTCTAACTCTGATTCTGAAATGTTCCAGAAGGAAACACCTAATCTCTGTATCCCTCCTCCCTACACCATATCCAGTTGTATAAGAAGTAAATAAGAATTTTGGATTTTCTCTTATCCTTCTCCAGTTAGAACAATCAATTCTTACTACTTTAAAAAAATTAAAATTTGTTCCACTAAACTATGCTTGAGTAAGTAAATAAGCAAATAAATAAACTCAAACCATATAAGTGGAATCAAAATGTTATTATTTCTTAGGACAGTTTTTTAATACTTCAATTTGAGGTACTGGATACATAATATAAGCTATCCAGGAGAATATAAACATCGTGTATGTTCATATGGTTCTTATGGACTAAATGATGAGTATTCCATGTGAAAAGTATTCTGATTTTAGTAGGAGGTTGTGTTTTTATTGAAAAGATAGATAGAACTAGCCTTGTATCAAATCTAAAATCAAAACTGGATGACAACATGAAATTTCTAGAACGTGTTTATTAATGTAAAATTCAGAGAAAAAAGATAGACACAAAAATAAGAGTTAAAGATCTTATAGGAATTCATGGTTTGTAACAAAGAATAAAATATTATTACTTTCTTAATATTCAGCTTTTACTCTTTAGTAAAGGCTAATCATTTGTTAATTTGTGTAAGCTCCAGTGTTTAAAAATTCACACATGAATGAAATGTGTGGCTGGTTTGTACTGTTTATTGTAAATTAAACAGTCTAAAATGTAAATATTATTGAGGAAAATAAAATCTCCTTCATTCAATGCAAATAACACTGAATAAATTAATAAATTGACTAGCCTCTCTTTAATATTTACATGTTATAAGTGTATTTGTATGTGTGTGAGTGTATCTGCGCATATGTGAACACAAGATATTCGAAGCACTAGAGAAAAAATAATTTGGTTAAACAGATGAAGCAAGTACAGAGCAGAAACAAAAGTGGCACAAGTAAAGAATACTTTTTAAGTATCAAGAAATTACCTTAACAAAAAGTGATTATAGGATATTTTCTCGAGATATAAAAGGGAAAAATATTTTCCAGAATTTTTAAGACTAAAATATAAGAAGAAAAACAAATCCACAAAAAGATTAATGAAATAAAACAATTCAGTTTTAATCTTGCTATACTGGCTTAGTGTTTACCTAGCTATTGAGTGTTTCTTACCTTCAGTTCCATTTTCCCCAAATCTTAGAGCAGGAAAGATAGTGCATATTGTTTATACTAGACAGGCAGGAAAGATAGTGCATATTGTTTATACTAGACAGGACATTGCTTGTGAATTTTTTATTCTTTTCTAGATGAACTGGACTGAAAAGAGGAAACCTGGGAGAAAATTACCCTTTATTGATTACCCTAAATCATACTCTCAAAATCTACTACAAGCATGCATCTCCTTGTTTATTCTCTTCTGGAAACTGAGTCAAAGGGAAGCCCCGTTAAAACCGTCCTCAGCTCCACAATGAGAGAAAAGTGAGAAATATAAGAGGAGTTGGAAGATATCACATTACTGGAACCATAAATGGGATTCTTCAGAAAAGTAAGGATTTCCATGACCAAGTAAGATCATCCAGCATGTGATTCAACTGAAGTTTTCATACTACAAACTATGGAAAGGCATGAAAATCTACAGGACACAAAAATATATTGACTTGCATTTTGTAGGACGAAGTTTAAGTATGATATTCTGCTAACAATAACATCCAAAAGTAAAAAGCTCTGTCTGTTCCATCTTGTATGCCACACAAAATTATGTACTTTGATTACTCAATAAGTATCAATCAAAAATTGGCATGAAGGACTCAGTGGCAAGTTTCTTCTCAAAAGCAGCAACTTACTAATTCAGGCCAGGCAAATGAAACTTAAGTTTGCAAATAGCTCTAGAAAGAAAATTATTTTACAGACTCCTAAGGAACAAAAGCACTATAAACAAGCAAATGTTATTTCCTGGAGAGAGGATGTAAGAGAAGGAAATGAGAAAATAAATGTTGTTCATTATTAATTTGCCATTTGGTTCAAGGAAAAAGTTCGCAGGCAAAGTTGTTTGTATCTTATACTTAATATTTTTCCTATCACACGATATAATTTCAATGGTTTTTTCAAATCATGGTTCCTGCTTATCAAAAAAGCCTTTTTCAAGCCAATCAAGGTGGGAGACCAGAAGGTTTAAAAATAGTTCATTATACCAACTCAAATGGAAGATATAAAATAATCAATTTCAAAGGGTAGAGACTATTTTCTATCAGCATTTGTAATACGACTCATTATTTCACAGTTTTCCTTCTGCCCTTCCTCTATTCCTATCCTCAAATGCTCTCTGGTAGAAAACTTTGACCTTGCTGAGAGAAATAATAACACAACATATCTGCACCATCCGTGAGATTAATACCACCCTCTGAAAGAAGCACCTCAACTGGCAAAATACAAGTGAAATGCATGAACACACTGAGGAACTCTTTGCCTTGTTCACCTTCTTTCTAAATAATTCATCAGTTTAATGATAATGACATTCAAATATCATAATTACAGCTGACTCTTTAAAAAATATCAATTCCGGGGCCCAAAATGGAGCGACCAGCCCCCACTCCTTTTCCCACCATTAGCTATTAATGCCAAAATATGATCTTTATTCATTTCACTGACATAATATAAAACCAATGTAGATTTCCCATTTTTCATAAAATTTTCATCTGCACTATTAGTTTCACTGATAGCAGACTGCAAAATGTTGTTAAGCTACAAGATGGAAGACACTGCAAAAACCTCAGCATGTTAAGAAGCCATAAAATTTTATTCAGTTCATTTACTGCTACAGTCCAGTAACCCTATAGTAAGAGTGTGCTATTTTTATTGTGTATTTATTTAAACGTTGAATATTCTGTTCCCTGGACTAGATATCTAACAGAGTTAATCTAGATTACTTATACACTGCGTTGTCTTCTACTTTGGGGTTTATCATTTCCTTGAAAATGTTTTTGTGTTTTGGCTATTGTGAAGAGAGACAATAGCAGAATATTGAAAAGAAAACCTTGCCTTTGGATAGGTGGCTCGTTTATGCTCAAAATTAAACCACCAGGGTATGGGCCTCACATGACACTGAGGAGAAGGACTCCCTTTTCCCCACCCTTACTCCACCTTATGTCTCTAAAAATACAAATCTCAGTGCATAGTGCAATGAAACACAATGTAAGAGACTTTGTATTGGTCAGTGTGGCACTCTGCCGGAGGTGCTTGACTACTTATACAATCCCGCAGAAGTCAGTCACATTTCTCATGTATTGCTTTGTCAGTATGTCTTAGCAGTTTGACATAAATAGGTAAAATATTTTTAGATTAGCGTGAGGCAGAACATGCTTCAGGTCTACTAATAAAACCATTGCCATCTAAAGCTAGCTTATCTGTATTATTATATTATATGAAATTTGCAAGACGAGGACACAAACTAGAGAAGAGATATAGTGCACATATTTTGCCAATATATGGGATATATCTAAATGTGCTGAGGGGCCTCCTCCACAGGCTTCCTGGGCCATGGGACAACAGCAGTTACGCCAGTGGTGATTCTACTATGAAAAAAAGCACACAAGTCAATTAAAGCCAAAGGAGCCCAAAAAAGGATGTAGATGGGACTGTTATTCTTGTATTTGGGTTTTCTCCCTTAGAACTAGTGTATTGGTTGTACTAGAGTTAGCAAATGCCCTGGAAATTCATTGTTGTGTAAATATACTTGGGCCTCAGGAGTAACAGTTCCCCTGCTCAGTCCCAATTAAAGGCCACATAGAAACTCCAGGTGCAGTAAATAGATAAACTAGCAACAAAAACTACAATAGCAAACAGACCAGAAAAATGATCTACACCATCCATAATACATTCCGCCTGTGTCTGTGACTTGTTAGAAACCTAGAAGACAAGCCTGTCCGGACTTGGTCCCCTCATCTATAATACAGGCTGATAAGAGAAACTATGCCAGTTGCAGTGTTTTCTCTTGAAAGTTCAAAACATGGGGTTGATAAAAGCAAAGTGTGCATTTTTAAAGGCACATGAGAGAGAGATTTAAATCACCCGAGATAGTCTGTATTTATTCATTCCATGGAGGTACAAAGGCTCTGTCTGGGTAGCATTAAAGAGTAAAGGTTCAAAAGGAATATGTGAGAGTCCCCAGGAGACTGGAAACATAAGAATACATTAAAATGAGATGGAGAATGTGTCCCAAAATAGCCAAATAATGACTGTTTGTAGTTACTATCTTGTTAGCATCGATTGCGGAATATTTGAGGGCCTGGGAGAATCAATGTATATGGTAAACAATCACCTCCTAAACTGAAATGTCAGAGATACGATACAGAATAATGAATATAAAATCTAGACAAAACTAATGACCAAACAAGATAAACAAATTAAAACAGATAAGCCATGAAGGGTGAGTGACTAACGATTGAGTTAGGCATAATCCCAGTGAAAATCTGTCCATTTGAACAGCCTTTGCTGTGTGGTGTCAACACAGGCTGACAGCTGAGCCCAGCGTGCCTCCTTTAGCTTCTGGAATATAAAAATCTGGGCTGTGGATGCTGAGATGCAGAAGCCAGGTACTCAGGCAGTGGTAGTGAAAACCATTTCCAGATTTTACAATTTTACAACCATCCATTCATCATTTTCAGAGATGAAAGGATATATCTTCTGCTTATTATGCACCTGGCACGGGAGTCTTGCATTCATAGATACCCCCTAAAAATGATTTTCAAACTAGTTTTTTTCCTCCATTTTTTGGTATGTAATTTTTTAAAGGGTGCTAGAAGTCTTACTTGATATCTCTTTCAATTCTCCTTTATTTTGTGCACTGTCCCTGTTTTCTTATTTTGAATTGATTTGTGAACCCCTTTTTACAGCTAAATGAGTCAGCAAAGATGCGATGTTGATAGATCTCATTGGACTTTGGTCAACATTGTTCTGAAATAAACAGAGCCAGTGTGCTTTAATGGTACACTCCATCACAGAAAAAGCTCTGCTTCCAGCCTCCAATCATTCAGCAAGTCCTTATAACCTAAAAGGTTATTATTAGACAAACGTGAGATTTTGGCAAAATTTGATCTCTACGGTGTCTCTTTTTTTGCCTTGGAGGTCTCTTGTTGCTTTATGTCCTGATACTAAAACTTTCACTGGCTTCCTTTTCACCCCATTCTTCCGTTTTCACATCTAACCTAGACAACTCTCTATTCTGCTCTCTTCAAAACTGAACTGTTGTGGGTCTTGTTTCATAAGCAGCTTCTTTTAAATAATTATCACAGTGGAAAAGATCTCATATTAATTGAATGTTTGCAGACAATAAACACTGACGGCATTTTTTCTGCCTATAAATATTTACCTCAGCAGGAATCATTCCCTTATATTAAAAAAATACATATCTAATGGTGGGAATTTCAGACATCATGGCAAGCAAATAGCAGGAATTTCTTTTGATCAGAGTGGCTTATCTGCACACTGTGTGGGGAAACACCTATTCTGCCTATAGATAAGGCCTTTTGTGATGATGTTTTTGTGAATAATATTTTTAAAATAAAGGGACCTAGGGGCTAAACATTTTTACTCAGCAGACTTAGCAGAAGGAAACTTTAAATTATAATATTTAGATACTAAATATATCATTTATGATATATTGTTCTAGCAACTTCATAAGCAAATATGGCTTTAAAATATATCATATTTGGGTATGGAATTTTCCCTAATTACTAGAGAAATAACTATCTTTTCTTGTTATTTATGTGCACCTGCTGGGCACTATCCTTATAATAGGGGCCATTCAGTTAGAACAGTTGGGGTAAAAATTGTGCTTGACTCTACCTGAACTGATCAATAACACCACGTTGGGCTTAGAAGGCATTCAGGTGAGCCCCTAGTCACTAGCTATCATTGGGGATGACAGAATTTCCATACACTTCCTCCATGCAGTCCAAAGTGGTATATGTGTAATCTCTTAATACCTTCTACTGTATTTGCATTCATATCTTGCATCAAATGGAAAGGTCAATACAAAAACTTAAGGAGAAAGCCACCTGAGTTTCTAAGGTAAATCCTAAAGGTTTATGGTCTTTGTTCAGCTGGTAGGCAACAAGAACTTTGGGACATCACTGAAATCAGTTACTACAGACTGACATCATGCTGTTTCTTGGAATCCTATTGGTAGAAACCTTAACTGAATGCTATATCAGATAAATTGAACATATTTGACTCCAGCCTTTGAAACAGATTTGACTCCAGCCTTTAATGAAAATGGTTGATCGAGTCGCTTACTCATGGAAAAAAATGTTCTACATGCCAAGATGGTATAAAAACAATGGATACACTGGGTGTGGTGGCTCATGCCTGTAATACCAGCACTTTGGGAGACCGAGGCAGGTGGATCACCTGAGGTCAGGAGTTCGAGACCAGCCTGACCAACATTGTGAAACCCTGTCTCTACTAAAAATACAAAAATCAGCTGGGCATGGTGGTGCATGCCTTTAATCCCAGCTACTAGGGAGGTTAATGCAGGAGAATCGCTTGAACCCAGGAAGCTGAGGATGCAGTGAGCTGAGATCACGCCATTACACTCCAGCCTGGCAAGACAGCACCCTGGAGAGCAAAACTCCATCTCAAAAACAAAAATGGATGCATATTTTTAGGAGACAATTCTCAGTGGGTCTCTTGTATTTCCGCATGTGCTACAAGCAAACACAGTGATTGTCTTTGTTCTGGATTACCTTTTTAAAGATGATTGTATAGTGAACTGCTTTAGAAAAGTAGAGCTAGTGTCTCCCCCAAGAAACAGCAGGTTTTCTTACTGTCTTGCAAATAGAGATAGTGTCTCCCTCTAGAGCACGGGTGTCCAACCTTTTGAATGTGAGGATTTCTTTGCTTATGTTTGGTGATGAATATCACAGAAATTATATATGGATCTTTTTTTAAACCTCATCAGCTATTGTTAGTGTTAGTGTATTTTATGTGTGGCCCAAGACAATTCTTCTTCTTCCAGCGTAGCCCAGGGATGCCAAAAAGTTGGACACCCATCCTCTAAAGAAAAGAGCAGTCAGTGCTTCCTACCTAGTGTAACAAAGATAATACCTCCTTCTGGGGGTAATAGCAGACTTACTTATTGTTCTTTATAAGAGATTTGCCTTCCCTAAACTAACAATTCTACTCCTAAAATGCAACCCACTGTGTGTGCAGGGGTCCCACTCTGTGGGAACTGGAGCTTAGGGAACCAGTATAAGAAATGTTGATATTCTCACTATTGCTATTGTTGTATTAAAAAAAAGTCATTTGTCTCTGACTCAGGAATGTCTTGACTTCTGCCAGTATCCATGAAGATATAGCAGGTAAACTTGTTAGCCTGCAAAAAAGGTAAAATTACAGGCCCTTCAGGGTTCCTGGTAACCCCCTGATGGAATAGTGTAGAATAGACTTCCTTTAGCAAACCAGTCATTTGGAAGATCAATTATTAGTATTTCTTATAAGTTACGGCTTTCATACTTGCTATCAAGAACTATTCAATCTGAATGTGATCTTAGAAACTATCCCTCATTCTACATACGAAAAAATTGAAGTTCTGGAGGGGCGGAGCAAGATGGCCGAATAGGAACAGCTCCAGTCTCCAACTCCCAGCGCGAGCGACACAGAAGACCCGTGATTTCGGCATTTTCAACTGAGGTACTGGGTTCATCTCACTGGGGAGTGCCGGACGATCGGTGCTGGTCAGCTGCTGCAGCCCGACCAGCGAGAGCTGAAGCAGGGCGAGGCATTGCCTCACCTGGGAAGCACAAGGGGGAAGGGAATCCCTTTTCCTAGCCAGGGGAACTGAGACACACAACACCTGGAAAATCGGGTAACTCCCACCCCAATACTGCGCTTTAAGCAAACAGGCACACCAGGAGATCATATCCCACACCTGGCCGGGAGGGTCCCACGCCCACGGAGCCTCCCTCATTGCTAGCACAGCAGTCTGTGATCTACCGGCAAGGCAGCAGCGAGGCTGGGGGAGGGGCGCCCGCCATTGCTGAGGCTTAAGTAGGTAAACAAAGCTGCTGGGAAGCTCGAACTGGGTGGAGCTCACAGCAGCTCAAGGAAACCTGCCTGTCTCTGTAGACTCCACCTCTGGGGACAGGGCACAGTAAAAAATAAACGCAGCAGAAGCCTCTGCAGACGCAAACGACTCTGTCTGACAGCTTTGAAGAGAGCAGTGGATCTCCCAACAGGGAGGTTGAGATCTGAGAACGGACAGACTGCCTGCTCAAGTGGGTCCCTGACCCCTGAGTAGCCTAACTGGGAGACATCCCCCACTAGGGGCAGTCTGACACCCCACACCTCACAGGGTGGAGTACACCCCTGAGAGGAAGCTTCCAAAGAAAGAATCAGACAGGTACACTCGCTGTTCAGAAATATTCTATCTTCTGCAGCCTCTGCTGCTGATACCCAGGCAAACAGGGTCTGGAGTGGACCTCAAGCAATCTCCAACAGACCTACAGCTGAGGGTCCTGACTGTTAGAAGGAAAACTATCAAACAGGAAGGACACCTACACCAAAACCCCATCAGTACAACGCCATCATCAAAGACCAGAGGCAGATAAAACCACAAAGATGGGGAAAAAGCAGGGCAGAAAAGCTGGAAATTCAAAAAATAAGAGCACATCTCCCCCGGCAAAGGAGCGCAGCTCATCGCCAGCAACGGATCAAAGCTGGACGGAGAATGACTTTGACGAGATGAGAGAAGAAGGCTTCAGTCCATCAAATTTCTCAGAGCTAAAGGAGGAATTACGTACCCAGCGCAAAGAAACTAAAAATCTTGAAAAAAAAGTGGAAGAATTGACGGCTAGACTAATTAATGCAGAGAAGGTTATAAACGAAATGAAAGAGATGAAAACCATGACACGAGAAATACGTGACAAATGCACAAGCTACAGTAACCGACTCGATCAACTGGAAGAAAGAGTATCAGCGATTGAGGATCAAATGAATGAAATGAAGCGAGAAGAGAAACCAAAAGAAAAAAGAAGAAAAAGAAATGAACAAAGCCTGCAAGAAGTATGGGATTATGTAAAAAGACCAAATCTCCGTCTGATTGGGGTGCCTGAAAGTGAGGGGGAAAATGGAACCAAGTTGGAAAACACTCTTCAGGATATCATCCAGGAGAACTTCCCCAACCTAGTAGGGCAGGCCAACATTCAAATCCAGGAAATACAGAGAACGCCACAAAGATACTCCTCGAGAAGAGCAACTCCAAGACACATAATTGCCAGATTCACCAAAGTTGAAATGAAGGAAAAAATCTTAAGGGCAGCCAGAGAGAAAGGTCGGGTTATCCACAAAGGGAAGCCCATCAGACTAACAGCAGATCTCTCGGCAGAAACTCTCCAAGCCAGAAGAGAGTGGGGGCCAATATTCAACATTCTTAAAGAAAAGAATTTTAAACCCAGAATTTCATATCCAGCTAAACTAAGTTTCATAAGTGAAGGAGAAATAAAATCCTTTACAGATAAGCAAATGCTTAGAGATTTTGTCACCACCAGGCCTGCCTTACAAGAGACCCTGAAGGAAGCACTCAACATGGAAAGGAACAACCGGTACCAGCCATTGCAAAAACATGCCAAAATGTAAAGACCATCGAGGCTAGGAAGAAACTGCATCAACTAACGAGCAAAATCACCAGTTAATATCATAATGGCAGGATCAAGTTCACACATAACAATCTTAACCTTAAATGTAAATGGACTAAATGCTCCAATTAAAAGACACAGACTGGCAAACTGGATAAAGAGTCAAGACCCATCAGTCTGCTGTATTCAGGAGACCCATCTCACACGCAGAGACATACATAGGCTCAAAATAAAGGGATGGAGGAAGATTTACCAAGCAAATGGAGAACAAAAAAAAGCGGGGGTTGCAATACTAGTCTCTGATAAAACAGACTTTAAACCATCAAAGATCAAAAGAGACAAAGAAGGCCATTACATAATGGTAAAGGGATCAATTCAACAGGAAGAGCTAACTATCCTAAATATATATGCACCCAATACAGGAGCACCCAGATTCATAAAGCAAGTCCTTAGAGACTTACAAAGAGACTTAGACTCCCATACAATAATAATGGGAGACTTCAACACTCCACTGTCAACATTAGACAGATCAACAAGACAGAAAGTTAACAAGGATATCCAGGAATTGAACTCATCTCTGCAGCAAGCAGACCTAATAGACATCTATAGAACTCTCCACCCCAAATCAACAGAATATACATTCTTCTCAGCACCACATCGTACTTACTCCAAAATTGACCATATAATTGGAAGTAAAGCACTCCTCAGCAAATGTACAAGAACAGAAATTATAACAAACTGTCTCTCAGACCACAGTGCAATCAAACTAGAACTCAGGACTAAGAAACTCAATCAAAACCGCTCAACTACATGGAAACTGAACAACCTGCTCCTGAATGACTACTGGGTACATAACGAAATGAAGGCAGAAATAAAGATGTTCTTTGAAACCAATGAGAACAAAGATACAACATACCAGAATCTCTGGGACACATTTAAAGCAGTGTGTAGAGGGAAATTTATAGCACTAAATGCCCACAAGAGAAAGCAGGAAAGATCAAAAATTGACACTCTAACATCGCAATTAAAAGAACTAGAGAAGCAAGAGCAAACACATTCCAAAGCTAGCAGAAGGCAAGAAATAACTAAGATCAGAGCAGAACTGAAGGAGATAGAGACACAAAAAACCCTCCAAAAAATCAATGAATCCAGGAGTTGGTTTTTTGAAAAGATCAACAAAATTGACAGACCACTAGCAAGACTAATAAAGAAGAAAAGAGAGAAGAATCAAATTGACACAATTAAAAATGATAAAGGGGATATCACCACCGACCCCACAGAAATACAAACTACCATCAGAGAATACTATAAACACCTCTACGCAAATAAACTGGAAAACCTAGAAGAAATGGATAATTTCCTGGACACTTACACTCTTCCAAGACTAAACCAGGAAGAAGTTGAATCCCTGAATAGACCAATAGTAGGCTCTGAAATTGAGGCAATAATTAATAGCCTACCAACCAAAAAAAGTCCAGGACCAGATGGATTCACAGCTGAATTCTACCAGAGGTATAAGGAGGAGTTGGTACCATTCCTTCTGAAACTATTCCAATCAATAGAAAAAGAGGGAATCCTCCCTAACTCATTTTATGAGGCCAACATCATCCTGATACCAAAGCCTGGCAGAGACACAACAAAAAAAGAGAATTTTAGACCAATATCCCTGATGAACATCGATGCAAAAATCCTCAATAAAATACTGGCAAACCGGATTCAACAACACATCAAAAAGCTTATCCACCATGATCAAGTGGGCTTCATCCCTGGGATGCAAGGCTGGTTCAACATTCGCAAATCAATAAACATAATCCAGCATATAAACAGAACCAAAGACAAGAACCACATGATTATCTCAATAGATGCAGAAAAGGCTTTTGACAAAATTCAACAGCCCTTCATGCTAAAAACGCTCAATAAATTCGGTATTGATGGAACGTACCTCAAAATAATAAGAGCTATTTATGACAAACCCACAGCCAATATCATACTGAATGGGCAAAAACTGGAAAAATTCCCTTTGAAAACTGGCACAAGACAGGGATGCCCTCTCTCACCACTCCTATTCAACATAGTGTTGGAAGTTCTGGCTAGGGCAATTAGGCAAGAGAAAGAAATCAGGGGTATTCAGTTAGGAAAAGAAGAAGTCAAATTGTCCCTCTTTGCAGATGACATGATTGTATATTTAGAAAACCCCATTGTCTCAGCCCAAAATCTCCTTAAGCTGATAAGCAACTTCAGCAAAGTCTCAGGATACAAAATTAATGTGCAAAAATCACAAGCACTCTTATACACCAATAACAGACAAACACAGAGCCAAATCATGAATGAACTTCCATTCACAATTGCTTCAAAGAGAATAAAATACCTAGGAATCCAGCTTACAAGGGATGTAAAGGACCTCTTCAAGGAGAACTACAAACCACTGCTCAGTGAAATAAAAGAGGACACAAACAAATGGAAGAACATACCATGCTCATGGATAGGAAGAATCAATATCGTGAAAATGGCCATACTGCCCAAGGTAATTTATAGATTCAATGCCATCCCCATCAAGCTACCAATGAGTTTCTTCACAGAATTGGAAAAAACTGCTTTAAAGTTCATATGGAACCAAAAAAGAGCCCGCATCTCCAAGACAATCCTAAGTCAAAAGAACAAAGCTGGAGGCATCACGCTACCTGACTTCAAACTATACTACAAGGCTACAGTAACCAAAACAGCATGGTACTGGTACCAAAACAGAGATATAGACCAATGGAACAGAACAGAGTCCTCAGAAATAATACCACACATCTACAGCCATCTGATCTTTGACAAACCTGAGAAAAACAAGAAATGGGGAAAGGATTCCCTATTTAATAAATGGTGCTGGGAAAATTGGCTAGCCATAAGTAGAAAGCTGAAACTGGATCCCTTCCTTACTCCTTATACGAAAATTAATTCAAGATGGATTAGAGACTTAAATGTTAGACCTAATACCATAAAAATCCTAGAGGAAAACCTAGGTCGTACCATTCAGGACATAGGCATGGGCAAAGACTTCATGTCTAAAACACCAAAAGCAACGGCAGCAAAAGCTAAAATTGACAAATGGGATCTAATTAAACTAAAGAGCTTCTGCACAGTAAAGGAAACTACCATCAGAGTGAACAGGCAACCTACAGAATGGGAGAAAGTTTTTGCAATCTACTCATCTGACAAAGGGCTAATATCCAGAACCTACAAAGAACTCAAACAAATTTACAAGAAAAAAACAAACAACCCCATCAAAAAGTGGGCAAAGGATATGAACAGACATTTGTCAAAAGAAGACATTCATACAGCCAACAGACATATGAAAAAATGCTCATCATCACTGGCCATCAGAGAAATGCAAATCAAAACCACAATGAGATACCATCTCACACCAGTTAGAATGGCGATCATTAAAAAGTCAGGAAACAACAGGTGCTGGAGAGGATGTGGAGAAATAGGAACACTTTTACACTGTTGGTGGGATTGTAAACTAGTTCAACCATTATGGAAAACAGTATGGCGATTCCTCAAGGATCTAGAAGTAGATGTACCATATGACCCAGCCATCCCATTACTGGGGATATACCCAAAGGATTATAAATTATGCTGCTATAAAGACACATGCACACGTATGTTTATTGCAGCACTATTCACAATAGCAAAGACTTGGAATCAACCCAAATGTCCATCAGTGACAGATTGGATTAAGAAAATGTGGCACATATACACCATGGAATACTATGCAGCCATAAAAAAGGATGAGTTTGCGTCCTTTGTAGGGACATGGATGCAGCTGGAAACCATCATTCTTAGCAAACTATCACAAGAACAGAAAACCAAACACCGCATGTTCTCACTCATAGGTGGGAACTGAACAATGAGATCACTTGGACTCAGGAAGGGGAACATCACACACCGGGGCCTATCATGGGGAGGGGGGAGGGGGGAGGGATTGCAATGGGAGTTATACCTGATGTAAATGACGAGTTGATGGGTGCAGCAGACCAACATGGCACAAGTATACATATGTAACAAACCTGCACGTTATGCACATGTACCCTACAACTTAAAGTATAATAATAATAAATAAATTAAAAAAAAAAAAAAAAAAGAAAAAATTGAAGTTCTGGTTTATTTACCTAAAACAACACAGTTACTTAGTGGCAGAATTTGAGCAGATACTTAATTTTTCTGATTTTCTGTTGGTGTTCTTCTCAGCATATTCCATTGACTGTAATAAAAACAAAAGTCCATAGTCTAGTCTCAAAAAGGTAACTGATAGATAATTTTTAGTGAGTAAAGTATGAAAAACAGGGAATGAATGTTGCCTACCCCTTGTGGTAATAGGGTAATGGGTTCACATAACAGTCCAGGTTGACATAGGCCTTGGCTTAGATCTAGTAATGATTTCCAAATCATGGAAGAAAACACTTTGACAGGGCACATTTTCCTCTTGGCTGGCTGCAGCAACATTTGCAAATGTTCTGAAGTATTTTTTGGATCTTAAATATGTCATGTTCATGGACAACAGGAATTAGCACTTTCTGCATTCATCCAAAATACAGGATTAGTTTCAGCCATCTTTTACACTTTTGGGAAAATCTTCCTTAAAGTGACAATAATTTAACCTCATTTCTCATTTTCGTTTGAGCCTCTATGCTCTTATCTCTGAAAGCCAATAGCTTATTTTATGTTTTCTCCTCTTGGTTACTGTACTCCTCAGAATAGGGTATGTTATATACAGTATAACAAACAACCTCCAAATCTCCTAGGCTTAAAATGAATTTCATTTCTTGCCCATGCTACATTTCCACTGCAAGTCTTCTAGAGTTTTACTCCTGCTTTATCCTCACCCTGGGACTCAGGCTGACTAAGCCCCACACCTTGAACACTGTATATTATCATGACATCAGTTGTTGCAACATTTGTCTTGAGGTAACTTTGCTACCACTGACATTTTACCTGGCAAAGTGTGTGCCCTGGTCCTAACCAACTTAAGAGGAGAAAGAAGTGTATATCTTGTGCCAGGAAAAGGCAGCAGAAATATGTGGTGACCCAGGCTAATGAGAGCCACAGTTATATTTACTTAGACTCAAACTTAAAGTTTTGGTTGAATATTTCCTCTCATTCCACAGCTTCACTTCTTATTTGGGATATTCTCATTATTTGCATTGATGATTTTTTTGCCTTACTCCAAATGATTCAATGCATTACAGTGGGGAATTATTTCGTGATGTTATGTAAGAGAAACTTGTTTGAAGATTTTTTGAAACCTGATGTCAGAGGTTAAAAGAAAGCTAGAAAGAGAACTGAAAAAAAGCAAAGATAAAGGGTGATTGGTCAAACATGAATAGAGAAGAGAGGGAAATGAAAGAGAGGCAAATGAAAAGAAGGGAAAGGAAGGAAAGAGAAAAGGGAAAGGAGAATATATTGGAAAGAAAGAAAGCCAGTGGGAAATGAATACTGAGAGCAAAACTTGCACATTTCAACATGCTTAAAACTCCCTGGGGGTGGGGGTGGGGGTGCGGGAAATGGTATGAAAACCATATATATATATATATATTTTAAAGTGGAAATTGAAAAAAAGTTCTGAATCTCAAAGCAACTAATAAAAACACACACACAAATTCTTGAGATTCTTCTTCTTCCCTAGGGCTCACTTTTTCTTAGAAGAAACAAAACTGTGAGAACCCAGCTGAGATCTGAATTTTTCCCCCAACTCAACAGGAAAAGAAGTAGAATATTGCTGGCCCCAAAGTTCAGATACCAGGAGACCGAAATGACACTTCAATAAGTGGAGAAATTCTTGAACATATTCTTTGCTTGCAAGGTTTTCTTCTCTATTCATCCCTTTATCTCTCTGATGAATGGCTTTTTAGGTGTGTATGTGTGTATGATTGAGAGAGAGACAGAGAGAGGAGAGAGAGAGAGGCAGAGAGAGAGGCAGACACAGATAGACAGAGAGAGAAAATGAATTAGTGGTGTGCTGGAGTCTACTGACATCTAACCACGTAAGTCAAATTAGCCATGATAGGAGTATAGTTACACCATGAAAATCACACCACCACACACACAGGCACACACACACACACACACACAAATCAGGTTTGTTTATTTATTTATTTGTTTTTCAGAGAGTTTGTTGCTAAACATTTACCAGCACACCCTAAAGAGAGGAGAAAAAAATATGTGAAGAAAAAGAAAAGAGGAGAAATCAAAGAAAGAGAAAGAAAAAAAGAGCATATTTGGACGTGGAAGAAGAAAAAGACAAGTTAAACTGTCTTAAATTCCAGCCCATGAAAGCCTTCCTTTTTTTAAATAAAGTTTTTGTTTTGTTTTTGGTCTGGAATTTTTTTCTTTTAGTTTTTCGTTTCTTTTTAACAAATTATAGGCAAATGAGAGTTAAAGAACTATCCATGCACCTAACTGAAAGACAGCTCTACTTCTCTACTGAGACTGAGTATTTAAGGGTGAAAAACAGACAGCAAACTGCAGCAGACACATGTTTTGGTCCAACTGAGCATTAGACATGTTAGTTATCTCACCTGAAAGGCAAGCAGATTGCCCACTCCATCTGATTTTAGAAATACTGGAGTAAAACATTAGTGATGCTTATATTCCATCATGGAAACGTCTATTCTTTTAAAAATTGATCTCTGTATTTAAAATGCAAAATCTCTGACTCATTAACACTTTAAACGTTTACATCTAAGTCTGAATGAACATCTGATGTTTTTATAGATGGGAAAAAAAAGGACTGAAAAATTCAAATGCAAAATTTGTCCATTTTACTTTTTCTTAGGACATTCAGATGACCCACTTATTAATATCAAAAGATAAAAGGGGAGAAAATACAAATAAACACACAGGATGGTGTTGATTTTAGAGTTAAAATTAAATCAGTCAAAATAAAAGAACAAATTGTAGATTACTGCTTTGTTTTCTTATGTTTTGTTTTTTTCTTTAAAAAGGCTGAGGAAATTTATCAATACATGGGATGGAGAGTAAGATAGCAATCTCAAGAGTATATACACTTTCCTATATTTTCCTTCGCTGGATTCACTGCAGTTTCACTCTACAGGTGGAAACACCCCAAAATAACAACTCAATTGCATAGCAAACCAGCCCAAAAATTACTATAGTAAAAGCCCTTATCTCCAAGGAGGACAGAGGCCAGATGACTTCTGAAATTCCCAAATCTAAAGTTCTCTCCCCACTTTGGAGGACAGGCAGCAGCTAGCATCCAGGGTGTGGTTCCTGGGTGGGTCTGTGTGTCCTCAGATTGAAACAGGAGTGCAAAGGAGGCCACAGGAACTGTAGCTGGCCATGCCAATCAAAACAAAAGAATAAGCACTTATTGATATGGATTCAGATAATACGATAGAAAATCTCCAAAAGAAAGAAAGATACTTCTCTGCTTCTAAGATTCCTCTTTTACAAAATGAGCCTATCCCAAATTTTGTTTTCAACTCTAGCATTTTGGGCTGTCACAGGATGAGAACTCAGAAAAATCACTGTGTGATTACTAGAAATCCTGGGGTGATTCTGTTGCGGTTTCTTAGAATTATACAAAAGGAGCTTGAAAGTTCCATTCCTTGCCTCCAGGGTAGGCAGGTGAGCATCAAACCAAAAACAAACAAAAAAAGAAGAGATTTCATATCTTCCCCTGCTAACCCATATCAATGTTTAATAACTTCCATCTACGTTTTAACATTTTCTTTCCTGCTTTCTTCTTATTGCAGAAGCAGAGCGCTCATGTTTTCTATGCTGTTGTTTGGCGAGATGCAGAAACCTGAGCATTCTTGTTACACATTGTGTGTGTGTGTGTGTGTGTGTATGTGCACCTGTTCATTTTTCTAATGAGTATGTTTGAAGGAGGTGGTAACCCACAAAAAGTCTAGAACAGTACTGGACACATACAACACGTTCATTAGTTAGCTGCAGACTAAGCAACTGAACCTGAACCCTTTGCTCCTAGCAGGTTACTCCACTTGTTTTGATGATCTCTTGCTCATTTTGAGCTTGGCTACAGCAATCTGCATCTCCCCATCTATTCAGGCTTCCTCTGCAACCCCTAACTCCATATAGGCGCACACACACACATGTCTTTGCCTCTCTTAACCTTAGCTATTTCTAAAAACCTCCCTCAGACTCCACTCCACAAGGGAAGCTCCTATTCCTAAGCATTCTGTCTTCCTTTGAACCCTCCTGGAGTACATTCTCTTCTTAGGACTAATTGGTCATCTATAGTCCACCTTGAGCTATAATTTGATGCTGTTTCCATGTAGGTCTTATTTCTTCATTTATGTTATGTGAAATTCAGAAATACACATTACAGTTTATCTCTGTAGCACCCCCCCCACCTCCACCCACAGTGCCTAGCATAGGCTTATGTATATAGCAGGCTTGTAATGAGTATTTGTCGAAAGAATGAAGGAAAGAATCAATTCATCACTCAGATAATCAGGTCTTTAGCTGAGTAGCAATGGGCTACTATTTCAAAGATATAATAATTGTCTTTCACAGAATCTTTTGTGGAGAGAATATACAATCTCTGTATGATTAGGAAAGTCTTTCTCCCACTTGATTACCTATTTTAAGTAAAATTTACATCATTTCTTGAGGTTTTCTGCTCAGATTAGATCAAATTCAATTGGCTCCTTGATTTACACCCCTATTAGTTTCTGCCTCTGTGATGGATATTATGTATACAAAGAAAAATGTCAAAGTCTTTGCCCCCAAAGAATTCACATAACTATGTGGAGGATAGGAAAAAACATGCTGTTGGACACCGAAAAAGGAACACTCTCCAGGCTATGCCTTGGCATGGGCCAGGGAAGAATTCAAAAAAGGTTTGCTTATTTAGTTTATGTTCTTTATTGCATATAAATGGAACCTTGAAAAAAACAATATCTATGTATGGAATAAATAAACGTATATTATGTAATAAAAGAACTAAAATTTTGTGTTCTTGACTAGTGGTTATATATTTTTTAATTTTCAAATATGTAGCCCAATGTGTAAAATAATGAAAGTGGAAATACTCTGGTTATGTTGGGAGAAAAGGTCTCATTCTTTCTTTCTCTTTTTTGCCCAGACCCTAGTAAAGGCTCTAAAACACAACTGAAAACTCATGGTCAAATAAACACTTGGAGTGGGCTTTTAAAAAATTGTTCTAAATCCTGTAGATCAAGTCGTTGAAGTTAGACTATGTTCCTGCAATCCTGGAGGACATGATTTAGGAAATAAAGTGCTACTTTCCATCCATTTAGGCCTTAACAAGTTTAAAAGTTTAAAAAATGGAGAAAATATACATTGAATCATTAGAAAATAGAGGGACATATCTCGTAATTCCAAGAAGTGATGTAAAGATAATACTGAATATATAATAATTGTAGCTGATAGCACTAAAGTGGACCATCAAGAAATCTCTCCATAAGACTACCCCTCCAAATGTTGAGCTGTTGTTGCCAAGAAGAATAATTATTTCCCAAAATAGGGGTATGATTTTTATCAGAGTTATGGCCCAAGACTGAAGGAACTGTGTGGCTGACTTGGAAATATTTTCTATGTTTCTGAATATTCATAAGTTGAAAAATTAATATTAAGATGGACAGAAATACTGCCTTGTTTGTTGTTTTGTTGTTGTTATTTACTCCCAAGTGATATTTTCTCCTTTTTGCCTGCTATATTTTAAGTGAAGATGTTTTTCCTGTAAAGGTGTGTTAGTCTGTTCTTACATTGCTATAAAAAACCACCTGAGACAGAGTAACTTATAAAGAAAATAGGTTTAGTTGGCTCACAGTTCTGCAGGCTGTACAGGAAGCATGGCTCAGGAGGCCTCAAGAAACTTACAACTGTGGAGGAAGGTGAAGAGGAAGGAGTCACATCTTACATGGCTGGAGCAGAAGAAGAGGGAGAAGGGGGAAGTGCTACACACTTTTAAACAACCAGATCTTGTGAGAACTCACTCACTATCATGAGAACAGCAAAGGAGATGTCCACCCTTATGAGCCCATTACCTCCCACCGGCCCCTCTTGCAACACTGGGGATTACAATTTGACCTAAGATTTGAGTGGGGACATGAATTCAAACCATATTATTTTGCCCCTGGCCCTTCCCAAATCTCATGTCCTTCTCATTACAGAATACAATCATCCCTTCTCAACAGTCCCCCTCAGCATAAACCCAGAAGTTCACAGTTCAAAGTCTAATCTGAGTCAAGCAAAATCCTTTCTGCTTATGACCTGGAAAATAAAAAGCAAGTTACTTACTTCAAATATACAATGGGGGTACAGGCATTGGGTAAATATACCCATTCCAAATGGGAGAAATCGGCCAAAACAGAGAGACTGCAGACTCAAATATACAATGGAGGTACAGGCATTGGGTAAATACACCCATTCCAAATGGCAGAAATCAGCCAAAACAGAGGGACTGCAGACTCCATGCAAGTCCAAAACCCAGCAGGGCAGTCATTAAATTTTAAAGCTCCAAAATAATCTCCTTTGACTCCAAGTCTCACATCCAGGCCACACTGAGGCAAGGGATGGAGCTCCCAAGGCCTTGGGGAGCTCCACCCCAGTGGCTCTGCAGAGTACAGCTCCCTTAGCTGATACTATAGGCTGGCATTGAGTGCTTGTGGCTTTTCCAGGTGCACAGTATAAACTGTCAGTGGATCTACCATTCCCTCTAGGAGGGAGGATGGTTGCCTTCTTCTCACAGTTCCACTAGGTAGTGCCCCTGTGGAGGGGGGCGGGGGGCGGGCTCCAAACCCACATTTTGCTACTGCACTGAAGCAGAGGAAAATCTGCCCTTGGAGCAGATTTCTACATGAACATCCAGGCTTTTCATACATCCTCTGAAATCTAGGCAGAGGCTCCCAAGCCTCAACACTTGCACTCTGTGCACCTGCAGGCTTAACACCACATGGAAGCCAACAATGCCTACAACTTGAATCCTCTGCAGCAGTGGCCTGAGGTACATCTGGGGCCCTTTTAGCCACTGTTGAAGCTGGAGTGGCGAGGATGCAGGAAGCAGTGTCCCAACGTTGCACAGAGAAGCAGGGCCCTGGGCCCAGCCCACAAAACCTCCTAGGCCTCTGGGCTTCAGATGGGAGGGGCTGCTGTGAAGGTCTCTGAAATCTGAAACGGCCTTTTTTATTTTTTATTTTTTTCGAGATAAAGTCTCTCCCTGTCACCCAGGCTGGAGTGCAGTGGTATGATCTTGACTCACTGCAACCTCCGCCTCCTAGGTTCAAACAATTCTCCTGCTTCAGCCTCCTGATTAACTGGGATTACAGGCGTGTGCCACCATGCCCAGCTAATTTTTGCATTTTTAATAAAGACGAGGTTTTGCCCTGTTGGCCAGGCTGGTCTCAAACTCCTGACCTCAAGTAATCTGCCCAATCTGTCCTCCCAAAGTGCTGGGATTATAGGTGTGAGCCACTGTGCCCAGCCTGAAATGCCTTTGGGGCATTTTTTCCCATTGTCTTGTTTGTTAACATGTGGCTCCTGTTCACTTATGCAAATTTTTGCAGTTGGCTTGAATTCCTCCCCCGAAAATGGATTTTTTTTTTTTCCTGAGACAGATCTTGCTCTGTCACCCAGGCTAGAATGCAATGGCACTATCTCTGCTCACTGCAACCTCTGCCTCCCAGGTTCAAGTGATCGTCCCACCTCAGTCTCCTAAGTAGCTGGGATTACAGGCATGCATCACCATGCTCAGCTAATTTTTGTATTTTTAGTAGAGACAGGGTTTCACCATGTCGGTCAGGCTGGTCTGGAACTCCTGACCTCGTGATCCACCCACCTCGGCTTCCCAAAGTGCTGGGATTACAGAAGTGAGCCACTGCACCTGGCCGAAAATGGATTTTTATTTTCTACTGTTACCAGGGGGTCCTTGCTCCCAGAGCTCCCAAGATGGTGGTGTGCCGCTTCCAACATGGCGGCAGGTCACTTCCAAGATGGTGGCAAGCCTCGTGTTCTGTGACCTGGGGTTCTTGGCCTCAGGGATTCCAAGGAAGGGAATCTTGGGCCATGTGGTGAGCGTTATAGCTCTATTAGAAGCTGTAGGTCACGGAAGAGAACCGTGAAACTCAGCAACTAGTGTTCAGCTCGATTAGGACGAACCCAGGCACTTAGCTGTGCAGGAACAATCACAAGCCTTTAGCCCGATTGGGAGTGGCAATGGGCGCCTCCCTGGATCAGGACAACAGCGGAAGCCCTGCTGGATCCAGAGGGATGGAAGTCAGCCGCGGGTCTGCCACAGTGGCAAACAGCAGTGGTGGAGGGCAAGTGAAAGCTCAGCTCTAGCCATAACAAAACACAGACCAGAAGAGTGCAGTTGCAAGATTTAATAGAGTAAAATAGAGTGAAAACAGTGCTCCCATAGAAGGGGAGGGGACCCAAAGGCAGTTGCTGTTGCCAGCTTGAATGCCTGGGTTTATATCCCCATCCATGTCCCTCCCACTGTGCTCTCAGGCAGTAGATGATTGGCTATTTCTTTACCTCCTGTTTTTGCCTAATTAGCATTTTAGTGAGCTCTCTGATTGGTCAGGTGTGGGCTAAGTTGGAAGCCCTGTATTTAAAGGTGGATGTGGTTACCTTCCCAGCTAGGCTTAGGGATTCATAGTCAGCCTAGGAAATTCCAGCTAGTCCTGTCTCTCACTACCACATGGTCAGGTTGCAAATTGTCTACACTTTTATGATCTGCTTCCCTTTGAAATATAAGTTCCAGTTTCAGATAATCTCTTTGATCATGCATATGACCATACACTGTTAGAAGCAGCCAGGCCCCATCTTGAATGCTCTGCTGCTTAGAAATTCCTTCCATCAAATACCCTAAATCATCATGTTCAAGTTCAAAGTTTCATAGATCTCTAGAGCAGGGGCACATTGTCACCAGCCTCTTTGCTAAAGCATAGCAGAGTGACCTTTACTCCAGTTCCCAGTAAAATTCTCATCTCATCTGAGACCTCCTCAGTCTGGACTTTGTTTTCATATCACTATCAGCATTTTGGTCACAACCATTCAGCACATCTCTAGGAAGTTCCAAACTTTCTTTACTCTTCCTGTTTTCTTTTGAACCCCACAAACTGTTCCAACCTCTGCCTGTTACCCAGTTCTAAAGCTCCTTCCGTATTTTCAGGTAAGGTATTTAGCAATACCTTATTTCCTGATACCAATTTTCTGTGTTACTTCGTCCTTATACTACTGTAAAGAACTGCCTGATAACTGGTTTAGTTTGATTGCAGAAAGAGGTTTTAATTGACTCACAGTTCTGCAGGCTGTGCAGGAAGCATGGCTAAGGAGGCCTCAGGAAACTTGCAATTATGGTGGAAGGTGTAGGAGAAGCAGACAGATCTTACATGGCCAAAGAAGAAGGAAGAGGGCAAAGAGGAAGTTGCCACACACTTCTTTAAACAACCGGATATCATAAGAACTTGCTCAGTATCACGAGAACAGCAAGGGGAAAGTCCTCCCCCATGATCCAATCATCTCTCCCCAGGCTCCTCCTCCAACAATGGAGGTTACAATTTGGCATGAGATTTGTGTGGGGGCTCTAATCTAAACTATATCATTTTTAGCCACTGTGACCACAAAGTCATTCATAGTATAAGCATATTTAAGTCACACATTCATTATAGATCTTGTCTTCACAGGCCCTCCCTGGGTCACAACTTCAAGATTTTAGATAAAGAGGTCAAGTTGGCTTGGGTGTGCATGCAATTCATAAGGGTCAGAAGAAAAGACAGTTGGCTCTGCCCTTTCCTGAACTATGAAATGAGCCATAGTCCTCTGGAGGAGGTGTGTGCTTGAGATTTTGATCCATTGTACTGTAATTAATGACTTGGGGGGAAAGGCATTAAGACGTAGGTTTGAAACTGCAAATTACTAGAACAACTGCCTGTTTCATATTCTGCTATTTACAAACTGTGGTGGTGGAAAACAGTAACAACCTATAAGGAATCTTGAAAAAAGAAACTGCATGACAGAGGAGATCATTGTTCTCTGTATTGCAACACACATTCAGAGGCCCTTGAAGTGAAATAAGTTAGATATTTTTTTCCTTTTTTGTTTGTTTTTTGTTTTTCCCTTTGGGCCATCTGCAAGTGAACCAGTCTAAATTGGTTTAATCAATCAATAGGAATTTGCAATTCTATGCTAAGTGCAACAACAGATAGTAAAAGACTAAAATACAAAGAGGTATTCTGTGAAATTGGGGCATACAAGAGACAGGCTTCCACTGCTCCTTTGATCAGTCTCTCAGACATCTCCTAGGGCTTGAATACCAGACATGCCACCACTTCCAAATCCTTCAATATTGGCTACCAGAGGAGAAAGATTCACTGCTGGTCAGTCATTCTAATATGGTCTTTAGACCCATGGGGCTAAGCGATAAAGGTTCACAAGTCGTCTGTAATATTGAAAACAAAACAAACAAACAAGAAAACACTAAACCAAAACCTTTTTCAGGTAACTACAACCTGCTCAGACGTAGATCAAATGTCAGGCTTCTTTGCTTTGTGTAAAGTAAAACTCATTGGAATAACTCTGGTTGACGTGATATAGCTTGTGCTGATCAAAAAATTTGGAGAGTATATACCTATGATTAGTAAAAATGTCAAAAAGCCTATTGCTAAATAAATTATTTAAAATGTGGAGTCCTCACTGGAAAAATTATCTGTGTGCCTATTATTGAGGTTCAGAAAACAATACCCTAAAATATGACAATGTGCTTTTCCAAAGCACAGGATTTAGGCTTTCCTCTGAAATTTCCTTATCTACTTTAAGACTGGACCTGCCAAAGAGAACACAATTGTCCTCCACTCCCGCTTGGAAATCTCATTACCTATCACAGAAAAGAAGACAGGAATGCAACCATACCTGGAGGGACATTTTTATAAGATAATGTCTCTCAGCCTTATTTGAATTCCAAAGAGAATCATTTCCAAGTTAATTTTTGTCTGTTGAGTCCATTCATTCCCCTAAAAATCATTTACTACCCCTCAAAACTGCTAACACCTTGATTGTCCCTTCTCCTAAGAAAGTTATATAAATAATCTGGACCTCATTGAGTTATTGGGCCATCATTCTCCTGTGATTCCCTCATGCTCCTGCACATTAAATAAATGCTACATGCCTTTTTCTATTATTAATCTGCCTATTTTCAATTTATTTTCAGCAAACCTTTAGAGGGCAGAGGGGAAGCTTTCTTTGCCCCTACAGTATATACCAATGAGATTTACAGAGGCAAAATGAGAACTTTATTTTCTGAAAGCAATCTGCAGATTGGGGAGATTCAGCCTTCAGTGCAAACCACAATACACACCGAAGAGGGTTCAAGGAGTAGAAAATTATTATTAAGGCAAAAACCATAGGATGGAGGGGAATCAGGTATAGACTCTAGGTTGGATGGCCTTTAAGCAAGACAACACAAGACTCTATTGGCTGGTTTAGGTGGTCTGTGGGTGGTCAGCTGAGGAATTTTCACCAGCAATATATCTCAGGATAAATAACAGAAACTGGTTTACTTTGATTGCAGAAAGAGGTCCTGTGACACTTCTAAAACATTTTTTCCAAGAATGCAGAGTATGTGATCCCTTCCTCACCCAGCCTTGGCTGCCTGGTTCTGTTTTAACCTTGAGCACCTCAGTTAGCCGAGAGAAGTCCATTTTGTCCACCAGCCAAGAGCATATTTTAACAGTGAGTGGAATAGAAACCCAAACCCTAAGTGCATCCTTCTTTATGTGAGTCTCTTTGTACCATTTTCTCTACTCTCCAGCTCAGACATGAATTTAAATGTTCCTTTTTGCCCCAATTTTTATCTATAGATTCCCCAGAGTAGTCTGAGGAATGTGAGGTATGTAACATTTTTCAGGCCCAGAGAACCATGAGCATGAGACTTCACTCACCCTCCCATCCCACACATCCATGCTTGGGGGGTAATTGTTTAAAGGCATTTGGTTTTTTTCTTTCCTTCTGTGTAGTTTCCAGACTAGCTGATAAACTTCCTAAAATATTACCCCAAGTTATACAATGTGACTCTCACCTATTTTCTTCATGTTCCTGGAATTTATGATAAAAACAATAATAATCAATAGCTTATTATTTCAATAAACAATATATCTTATTTTTTAAAATTTTAGGAACTGCCTTTAACTTCTGCTTATTCATTTTTTCTTTGAAAAAACACTTGTAACTGCTGCAAATGCTAATAGGAGCATATATTCAGGACTACTTGAATCTATGACTCTTGGACAGCAGTCCTCAACCTTGGCCCAAATAAACTCTCCAATTATATTAATTTTGCTTCATTTTCATCCTTTAGGTGCACGGAATGTTAGAATAGGTAGCTAGGCAGACATGAGTACGGCAGGAGAGGGCCTTCTACCCCGGAATATCAGGCAACCATCAGGTGATAGGCAGTCGTTACACTGTCTCTCTAAAATAATAATTGGTCACAGCTGGTGCCAGGAAATGGCAGTCTCCCAAAAGATAGAAAACACGCGAAACTGCTTATCAGTAGCTTCCTAAGATCTCAAGAGTTTGGTGAGCAGGCTTCAGTATGCACAGTAAAAGGCAAAATGGCAGAGTTTAATTGGTATATGACCTTCCTCTAGGAACATTCAACTGGTAGGGGAAAAATACCTCAAATGAGCATGTGCACAATTTCAGTAAACACTGTGCATGCAGCCCCTCTCAAGTGCTGGCAGACCACTGCACGTGTGTGCAGATAGCCAGCCCGAAGGAAAAAACAAGGGAGATGAAATGCAAACCTCAGAACCACGCCAATGTATAAAACCCCAAGTGAAGGGTCAGATGGAGAGCACTTGGATCTCTCAAGTCATCCACTTGGCCCTTTTCCATGTTTACTTTACTTCTTTTCATTCCTGCTCTAAAACTTTTTAATAAACTTTCGCTCCTGTATTCCTAGGCTTACTATGACTGATCAATAAAGGTCACTGAGATTCAGATCATAAGATTTAGATGGGTAAATATGGTAAATATTAGGGTATTTTCATTCTTTCCTCTGGGAGTCAGTGTTATCTCTCACCAATATGAATGTTACATTAATACTAACTGACAATATTAAGACTGTTAAATGAGCTTTCCTCTATCCCAGCATCTTGTTTTGAAGCATGGCGTTCTAGGTGGTAGGAAGTAGAATTTTACGTACTCTTTTCTTTAAAGGTCAATATGACCTATTATTTGATGGAGAATTTCATATTAACACAGACAGACTGCTGTGAGGAAATGTTAAAACGCACACAGTTTTAAAATACAACGCAAGGTTCAAAGAAGCTAAATGTTTGTAAACTGTTTCCAAGTGTTTGAATCCCTGATAGTACATGTTTCCTTTTTTCTGACTTTAACAAAATAATAGCATTTTCTGAGCCCTTACTATGTGCCAGTCACATACTTAATCCCTTCATACATCTATTATTTTATTTAATTCTCACAACAATTCTAGAGTGTAGGCATTATCACTACCATTTTAGATGTATGAAAACTGTTCATACCATGTTAAGTAACTTGGCTAAAGTCATCAGTAATATATAGTATTCAGATTCAAAGTCACGTTTATTTGAATCCCAAGATCACTTTTCTTGGCAGAATTAATTAATTAACTTAAGAAATTGAGAATTACTGATTACCAATCGCAGTAAGAATTAGGGGTTTATATGCCTTGAGATCTCAACTTAGATCTGCCAGAAATCAATTTTAACATCTGTACAGCTAGTTAAAGATATTGTGCCAGAATAAATCCTCATTTCCAAGTAACAAACAGGCATTCTGGCTGGTAAAACATTTCCTTTTAAGTTTGATTAATGATAATTATTATGCCAGGATACACTTAACTATGTATTAAATGAAATGATTAGTTTAAATCATGTAAGCCTGAGGATGAAGAACAAAACTTGTATTGTGTTAACTCCAATGGAAACAGGACAAAGGTAACTTCATGTTTGATTTAACTAACCTGTTTGCACATTGGCTTGCAGTTTCACACAGGCTACATAAGATTTAAGTGCTAACCGGCCGGGTGTGGTGGCTCAGCCTCAAATCCCAGCACTTCGGGAGGCCGAGGCCGGTGGATCACCAGGTCAGGGATCGAGACCATCCTGGCAAACACGGTGAAACCCTGTCTCTACTAAAAATACAAAAAATTATCTGGGCGTGGTGGTGGGCACCTGTAGTCCCAGCGACTCGGGAGGCTGAGGCAGGAGAATGGCGTGAACCCGGGAGGCAGAGCTTGCAGTGAGCCGAGATCACGTCACTGCACTCCAGCCTGGGCTACAGAGAGAGACTGTCTCAAAAAAAAAAAAAAAGAAAAAAGAAAAAAAGAAAGAAAGAAAGAAGATTTAAGTGCTAATCATGTTCTGAGTAATGTTGTTGCTGTTATAAATGAATGTAGATTCCCATCTCTTCCCTCGACATGCTCTTTCCCTTACCCTCCACATCATCTAATCACATTGCTTTAAAAAGCATCTGTATATATTGTGATTCTTCAATTCATATATCTTTATTTTCTCTCTTTTCAGAACACCAAATTTAAACATTTTACTGCATCCTTGCCCTCTCCATATATAAATCTGAAATGTATCCATGCTTAGTGTAGCCAAAACAAGACTATGGATAACACCTCTTCCTACCCCAAACTAATCTGCTTCATTTCCACTCTCAGTTTCTATCTGAATACAAATTATTCTAAGGTAGAGTCCTTACTACTTATATACAGCTGTTTCATCTATCAAGAATGTGCCTCCTCCTGATATCTGCATTTCTTCTTAGCCTATTTGTTTCTTTTTAGCATTGTCAAGGAAAGACTCAAAGACATTTAGTTGGAGGGTAATTGAATATGCCCCTATGTGAGGGAGCTCAATCCTGTATAGATCATCTCTCCAAACAAAGATAAAGGATGAGTTTATAAAAGTGAAAACTGCAGACTATCTGTGAAAGAGAGTCCTGTATTTGTTTGCTATTTATTGGCCTTCTTGGCTGTTGTTGTTGTTGTTTTCCCTTGAGTAAGCTGATTGAATGAAGGCCATTGAGAGGGCAGTTTGCCCTTAATTAGGTCCACATAGTTGTCAGAGAAAGCAAAACCAATTTTTAAGGTTTTTGAGAAGCCTTGTGATTTCAATTGGTGTGTTATATCTCTATGCATGGGTGATTGATTGTATTTTGGTCAATACCTAAACCTTATTTAGGCCAGACTCACACCATTTTTCTTCATTATAATTTATCATCATTAATATCATAGCTCATATCATCCTCTGAGAGAGACTTTCTTTGAGCCATCAGCAATGGTAGCTCCACATTGCATCTCTTTCACATCCCCTGACTTAATTTTCCTTACTGAACATAACTTTGTCTGATTTTAAAATGTTTAACCATTGATTTACTTACTGTCCCCTCTTTCCCCATGAAATGCATGTTCCAAGAAAGCTGAGCTATTTTCCCCCAAGAACAATGATAGAGTAGATGCTGAATACATATTTGTTGAAAATCATGATGACTGTTTAAATGAATAAACATCGGCCATCATGTGACTTACCTTAGGCAATGAGTTTCAGACCCAATTTTATAGTATAACATTTCTTAAACTCCATCCTATAACCACATTCCACTCCTGTCACCATGAACTCTAAGCACCATACTTTCTTCAACATTCTGATACTTGTATGTAATTATCTAGCCTCTTGCTTTGTTCAACTTGTCCACCCAGTCTATAAACCCTAACATTATTTTTCTTATAATGACACCAGTAACATCTAACTATATATTTTATTGTGAAAAACCTCAATAACTGCAGACATATACAGAACAAACTTTAAACCTATTCTCACTTATACACCAAAATTGCACAAATCTCATCAGAGGAAATTGCTGTTAACAATTTAGCCTTCATCCTTTCAGACAATTTTTTCAAATGAAAGTTCACATTTCTCATCAGTATCTATTCCTCACAAGTCCATCTTCCAAGGAAAGCTTCCTTGATTCCCAGAACAATCTGGCTTTTCCTCTAAGATATTCTTTTGGCTGAATGGCATACGGCTTTGAACTGAAAGTTAACTTTTCATCGAAACAGGACACTTTATCCCATTAAGACTCTGAACTCTACTAGAGCAAGATCATTTATTCTACTTTGAATTTCCCACTGTCCTAGGCACAGTATTTTTTTTTAATAAAGAAAGTAGATATATTCAAATATCTGTGAGATTTGTATAGAGAAAAACTGAAAGTGTGGATAGAGCCTGGAAATCATAAAGAACACATTCAACTAAGTTGAGCTCTATTACGTGCTTTTGTTATCAACAATGCTTTAGACTCTGTGGGCTATATTTATCTGAAATAGAGGTTATTAGTAAAAAGTGTTCTTATATTGTCTTCAATATATGTTAATTTTGAAACTTTTAAAAAAATGAGACTAAAATAAAAATGCATCTTTTTAAAGTTTAAGAATTTTTATAATCAGATTGAAACAGGAAAGTTCCCTAACCCCCTTATGGCACATGAGACAGGGCTGTGGCTCATTTATTTGGCCATTCCATGCTCAAACTCCTTATACGAGGGGGAGCATGCAGGTGAGCAGGTGCAGGAGTCTGGGCGAGTGGTTTAGGCTCCGTCCTGTGGCAGTGTCTAGGGATGTTACAGTGCTCTTTTAGCCTTGCCATTCAGGAATGGCTTAAATGTTAAACAGCTCAGTGAAAACTCAGTGTAACATCCTGTTTGGGTTCCCACACCCAGTGCATCCCGAATTCCTGTGCAGTGTCTGGGAAGAATCAGGTCACACAGACTTGAAGGATGGTGAATGTGGGGATTTTATTCAGTGATGGAGGTGGTTCTCGGTGGGATGTGAAGCTGAAGAGGGGATGGAGTGGGAAGATGATTTTTCCCTGGAGTTTGACTTTCCCATGGCTTACCTCCTCTCTGACTGTCCCCAGCCAAACTCCTCTCAACATTCAGATGCCTCCTGTCTTCTCTCCTTCTCTGCCATGCCACTCTGCTGCTCTACTGCTTGTGGAGCCTGGGGTTTGGAGTTTATGTGGGTACAGGATAGAGGGGTCATGGTGGGCCAAAAGGCAACATTTGGGTGCAAAAACAGGAATGCCTTTTCTCATTTAGGGCCATGGGTTTTCAGGCTTGAGGGTGAGGACTTTGCCAGGGAACCATCCTCTTATACGCAGTATTTCCCTGTATCCTGTCCATACCAAGATCATTTCAATATAGACCCTCAGACCAAAAACTCTGAATAGCTACCTCACTACTACTTGGGTTGCAGACATTGATTTTGTTACTTTCTTCTTTTGGAGAAGATCTGGTTAGTTTATTATTGTTGTCTTTTTATTTTATTATGCTATTATTGGCCAAATCATCAGAGAAAATATGTGAATGCATGAGAGAACTGAAGATTTATTCAACTTAATCAAAGTCTAAATAACTTGGGAGTCTGAAAGGATACACAGACACAAATTTAAGATTTTATACATGTATAAGCCTAAGCACATATGTATAAATTATGTGTGTGTGTGTGTGTGTATATATATGTATTTTTATGTATATATCAAATGCTATGTGTGGTCTTTTTGTGTAGTGAAAAGATTAACCAACATGTAGAAGACTTGTTTTCTAATTCCAGTGCTGACCTATATTCACTGTTCTTGTGACCTGGACAGCATCTCTCTTGGGAATTCTTACCTGTATACTGGGACAGATAGGCTATCCAGTTGGCTAGACAGCTAAACATGCCCACACAAATATTCAGTGTTTATGCTTGCATATATGTATGAATTACTGATGTGGTTTGGGGGTAACCCCACCCAAATCTCATCTTTAATTGTCGTTTGCATAATCCCTACATGTCGTGGAAGGGACCCAGTGGGAGGTAATTGAATCATGGGGGCAGTTACCTCCATGCTGTTCTCATGATAGTGAGTGAGTGTTCATGAGATCTGACGGTTTTATAAAGGGCAGTTCCCCTGCACACTCTCTCTTACCTGCTACCATGTTAGACGTGACTTTGCCCCTCCTTCACCTTCTGCCATTGATTGTGAGACCTCCCCAGCCATGTGAAACTGTGAGTCCATTAAACCTTGTTTTTCTTTATAAATTATCCAGTCTTGAATGTATCCTTATAGCAGTGTGAGAATGGACAAATGCAATTACCCTGGTTTCTGAAGTCACACTTAGAACATATTTTCACTGAATATACTATTGTTACCTGACTTTACCGCAAAACCCTAGGCTTACTACTTATTTTCAAATCACTCCCTTCAAACCTTTTTTCCCTTTGACTCATGGCATGACTGCCAGCAACAACCTACTGCTGAAGTGCTTGAGTAAATAGAGAATAGGAGATTTCTTAAACAAGTGAATTATTTAAATCTGCATATGCAATGAGACCTGTTAGGCAAAACTTCTGCTTATAAGACCCCCAGGCTCTTAGGAAGATATTTGATATGTAATTTCCTAAACTGCTTACTGTAGTTTTTGCATCTTATTGTTTATTTTGCACGAAATTGTATTGTCAGTAGGAATGTTCCCAGAGAGAGCTTTGATTGAAATATGCTTGGATGAGCATTAGGCTTTATTTTTTTTGCATGTAATAATATTAAATCTTCAAGTTATTGCTAGTTGGATATTTGCCAAGATTTGAATACAAATGGTTTCTTTTTCGTGTTTTCCTTCTGTCTGGTTCTTTTAAATAATGCACATTTTCCCCTCCTGAGTTAAGCAAAAAAAGATGTAAAAATAAATAATATGTATTTAATTAGTAAACACAAATATTTCCAACACATGCCTGCTCCATTTCTAGAGTAAGAGAGGGTCCCCCAAATTCCTTTGTTCTTACAACCTCATTTTTCTCTGGCTTTCTAGTCTATGGCCACTGGCTTTGAAGTCAACTCACTTTGGGCCAAATACAATCTTATATTAACCTGGCATATTCAAGTCAATAGGTTAGTAGGTACCAAACACTGTATCTGACAACCTATTGACTTGAATATGCAGGGTCATGAAGCCTTAAGAGTTCTTGACAAGACTCTTCTTCATTGCCCTGAACTCTGGCTCCAGGACCCTGCTCTTTCTGGTACAGGGAGCAGAGCAAGTTTTCCCACATGAGACCAGTTTTCAAACATAACTGGCCAATCACTGTTGTAAAACCAATCACTCGTAAGGCTAGAGATCTGTTAGAGAGCACCAACACACTCACACACACACATACAGAGAATGTATTTTTAAAATGTAAGAATTCACACAAAATTCTGAAACATTTCAAATATCCTGACGTTTTTTTCTCCTCAACTTTCGGTTTTGGTTTTGTTTTGTTTTCACCCTTCTCCTTCTTTCTTCTCCTTTGATACTTTGACTTCTTTCCTTTCTCTCTGCCTCTTTGTTTCTCACTACTTTTCTCTCTCTTCATCTCTGTTCTTTTGTACTTTTCTCTCTTTCTTCTTTTTCTCCATGTAGGGACATTTTAAAAAGGCACACTTTCTTAAGGTTCCATCTAGTCTCCTTCGTTTTTCTACCAGTTTCTCAATTGATAAGAACTGAGTTACAAATGATGTCCTCAGTGGCCTACAAAAGGCAAATATGATAGTATACAATTCTTGGTGTAATTATGGTCTAAATAGTTTTAAAGTAGAATGAAAACTTGCTGCCCAGTTTGCAGGAAAAGTACAAGGAAGAAGTAGGGAGCAGGTTCCTTCCTGTTTTGCCAAGCGTTTAAGTTGAAGTCCAACTCTTTTTCCAAATTTACAGCTTCTCTGTTCTATAGTAATTTCTCTCTCTGTATGATTCCCTATTATTTGATAATCTATAGCTCATAATTGAACTAGTCTATGATTTTGTCATGTGTCTTACCCTTGATCCAACCCATCTCCACAGTGTAAAATTTATTCTTTGGGAAAGGAACTGATATCATGACTTGCTTGTGTATGACTAGGCCACATTCAGGAGCCTAGTAAAAACTCATCAAATATTTTCTCAGTGATTAAGTTATAGTTCATTAATGTCCTAATTATTAATATTTTTATTATGTGGATAGTATAGGAACAAATAGACTCAGTCAAAGTTAAATCATCCTTTGCTATGGATCTCCATGTAGTCAAATACTTTCTAAGTGAAGAAAGTTCTCATCTCTGTTCTTTTTCCATCATTGACAATATTATAGCCTCTTTTTTTCCTCCACCAGTAAGAGATAAAAAGTAACTACCATATTCATTTTCGTGTGGGCTTCCAAGTTCCTCATAGTCACACACCCTCTCTGAGAGCAGGTCAGTTTTCTAGATGACTTGCAGTAAGAAAATGTACTTGATCACAAACCTGTCTCTGCTCTGTAGGGACTGGGGAGTTTAAAAAATCATTTCAAAGTAAGTATACATTCAACCGGCTATTGGAATGAAAATACTAATAAACAGAATGAATTGTGACTTAATTTGAATATTGTGCTGATTAGCTTCAGGTTTGGTATTCTTGATAAGGCTCTTCCCATTACCCTAGTAATTGAACACTGGCTCCAGAAATAAAGGTAGGGCCAACTGTTCATCCAACAACAAACAAGGAAGGAATTAAGTGCTTGGCAATAATGATGCAGCTTAGAAAGTAAACGTCTTGCATTTTGGGGGACAGGTTTGTTTCTTGGGATTAGGAACCCAAGACAATTTTTGTCATGTGTTTTTCTTTCACTATGAGCTTTAAGACTGCTCAATCAAGCTGTTTCAATGTTCTCATCTCCCTTTCCTCATTACTTTGAGCCAAAGATTTATTGTTCCCTACTTTGGAGGGTGTTGCTTGTATGCAATTATGTTGGCTTAATTATAGTTCATTCTTCTTCATATATTGTTGTGTGACCTCGTGCTCACTTTATTGTGGGCTGTCGCTGTCAGGCCTAATCCCTGGAAGGATGTAAGTACATCAGAATTCATTACAAAAAGAAAGAAAAACACAAATTGGGGTGGAAGGAAGCTCACAAATGGAGAAGCAGCTTAACCTGCTGCTACTGCCTTGAGAGACAAACACAAACAAATAAACAAACAAAAACTCAGGTAAAATCATCCCCAGTGCAGTTTTAATCCACATCTGCAACCTCACAGTCACCAGTGTAAAGTTCTATCATGGAAAAGACTGAAGTCAAACTAAGGCTAAACTAAAAAATGGTAATATGTTTGTCTCCCTTCCTTTTCTATTCTTTTGTTTCTGAGCTTTCTTTAACAACACACACATTCCCCCTCCACCTCACACACCCCACCCAACCCCCAGCATTAGAAACTTTTATTCTAGCCCATTCCTCCAGGATATCAAAACATGATTTCAGACAAGCATCATAAACTCATTAAATATACGGTGGCCCTGCAGTAGAAATGCCTGCTTTGTGTCTCTTTACCTTGCACATAAATTGGAAATCTTGTGCAGGCACAACTGCTGGGCCTCAACCCTAGGTTTTCTCACTGAGCAGTTGTGAAGTGGGGATTGAATTTGCATTTCTATGAAGTTCTGAAGCAACATAGATGCCACCAGCCTGGGGACTAGCCTTGAAGAACCAGTGAGCTAGTGATCTGTCTGCTTTCTTCAAATGTTAGCTTAATTGACACAAGAAGCCCAGTGAGAGCAAGCTGGCCTCTCAGCAGAGCCTCCAAGACTGGCCTTTCCTGGCCTTGTCCCTTACTCTGAGGGGTGAGCTCGCTTTTTGGAAGGATAGCTCTCTGATAACCTAATTCACCACCTCAGACTGACTTGCATCAGCTTGCTGCTCCTCCTAGGAAATATCTGCACTTCTAGAGTAAGTGGCAGTGGTGGTTGTGGATATTGCTCAGGGAGAAGAATGAATGTCTTGGGATACAATTCAGTGACAGAAGATAGACGATATTGCTGGAACAGAGCAGACCTGCCAAATGACCTTTTCAGGCTGAGCTGAACTCTCATGCAGCCATTCCTGGGCTTCTTAGGCTTTCCTTCCCACTGCCCCTGTTGCACAGGAGCTCCAACACATAGCTTTATGATCCAGGAACCAACTACAGTGTCTCAGGATATCGCTTTGTCTAAAATGTCATGAGATTCTTACTCATCAACATATATGTGCTCTTAAACATATATAAAATGGTATTTTGAATTTCTGACTATTGGATAAAACTATATTTCATTCATGTATTTATCCTTGTTACCAAACTCTTAGAAGAAGGTCTATTCTAGTTTTAAAGTTTAGACTTACTCCCTATAGTGTAGACTTGTTCCTCCTGCATCTGTGTGAGCCAGCTGCTGTATGGACTCCTTAAGCTTTTGTGAGTCTCCCTATAGCCTTCTCCCTTCAGAGTTCATTCATGTACTTTTTATTCCATTGTTTCAGGTATAGCCAACCTATACGGGGCAACTGGACTTACTGTTTTTAACTATTCATGTCCTTGGACATGTAATCAAGAAAGTGGAAGTTAAGAAATAAGGTATTGCCCTCTGATTTCAGAGGAGACGGAAGCCCTTGCTAGCTCCATCCTCCAAACACAGGTTTCTTGACTAATGTCTGAAATTCCAGTGTGCCACTTAGCTCCTATTAACGTGTATCCATAAAGCTTAACCTAGTGCTTGGCATGTAGAAGATACTCAATATGTGGCTGAATAATACATAAATAAATGAATTTACTTATCCTAGGGGTTCAATTAAAAAGAAATTATCTGGCATTCTTACACTGCTGGCACCTAGGGCTGATTTTCCCTTACATTCCAACATGATGAAGGCTTTAAGAACAAGCTTTGATATGTAATTGTTCCTCAAAGGGTATTCAAGGTGGGAGATGTGGGAAAAGACAGGGACACAAAAGGTACATTTTTAGACCCCAGAGTTGACTCTCAGGCTGACCGTCCAGCGGTCTCCACCTGTCATCATCCTACTCTGGTTTCTGCCTCCTCTGATTTGAACCTGCGACTGTGCCAGTTAGCTCTCTAGCTCCTGTCTATGGTTGCTGAGAACATAAGCACTAAAACACTGACTAGATGTTAAACAGAAATTGTATATGTGAAATGTCATAGTATAGTGCCTGACCCAGAAGTAGTCACTCATCCATACTTGATTCTTTTGAATCAAATCACTGTCCTCCTTGAACCCCTGCCACTCCAACTTTTTCTGCCTCTGTGTTTGTTAATATTTTACTTCTAATCTGTGATCTACTCTGGGAACATTCCCTAGGATTGAGTCTGATGAGGGATTGGTGAGAGGCAGAAGAAAAAGGGGGATGAGAGCATAAAGTAGTGAAGTCCAAAAAACTTCAGCTATTCAGAAAGTTGCCAGATAATTGATCCACAGATAAAAAGCAGATAGAGATTCTGGGCTAGGTCCATTAAAAAGGATATGACTGTGGGGTGGGAATTCCTACCCCATCTTCAGGAAGCTTAAGTGGGGAGATGACATTTAGCCTGTGTAATTCTTAAATATTAACAAAAACATGTTTAAGTCTCCTTTTTAGCTCATTCTGTCTCCTCCTTTATCTTCTCACTTCCTCCTGTCACCTCAAAACCTCAAGTCCCACTCAGCCTCATTACTTTAAAAACCCAACAAGCAATTCTATTCTCCCCTTTTGTCCCATCTTCGGTTATATAACTTCTCTGACTCAAATGTTTTTATACCACCTCAACTTTATTTTTTTTCCAATGGATCATGCACAGACCACATCTTTTCTTTCTTCTCTGTATTTTTCCAGAAATAGTTCAGGTATTTCCCATGAGACAATTTTTCACAATGTAAAAACATCCAGTTCAATTTTATTGTTTCCCCTTCTATCTGTTAAAACTCTGTCTCAGTTAACACAGTACATTTTCTCTCTCCTTTTTTTTCCTACTCATTAACTTTTTTATTCTCATTCTCATTATTGCAATCATGATTCCAACAATAGGCTAATCATAAATTGAAATTTTAAAGTATTGTTACTGATATACCTGTACTAAAGCAAGGACATCATACAATTTGAAGCAGCAATTAGGAATAATTGAGATCCACTACCAATAACATTTAAACCCGTGGAAATGCCCATAAGTCCCCTTTGAAATATCAGCAAAATTTCTACCTACCTCTTCGTTCTTCTCTAATTAAAAAGGCTTGCTCAATGTTAGCATAAAATACACATAACAAATACATTATTTGAATTTTACATTCTTTGTTTTATTGAATTACTAGTGTAGTAAAGGTATTATATTTTATACTGTTTTATTTTTACATTGTTTTGTTTTGAACACACAGCCTAATGAGTTAATTAGGCATTGGAATAGTCTTCCAGAAATGTCAATCACTATAATTAATATCATCCCAATGGAAAAATAGAAAAGATTTTCAAATAATTAATTTATATACAAACTTTCAGAAAATAGTTGGTAGTTGTCTTCTGCTGAGATGATAAAGTTAACTTGCTTGATATATATATATTTTTTGCCCTGTTTGATTGTTGAATGGCTTCTAAAAAGTACCAAATTTTATTGTACATCAGGGGTACACTGAATGATTTTTGAACAAGTTGAGTGTTAACAAATACAATAAAAGCAACTGAATTATTGAGCAGGAAATGCCTTTTGACTTCTTAGCTGGAGAAAAGAACTTACAGTTAGAATTTCTGCTGTATCTAGAAATCAGGAGGACGAATTCAGCATCAATAATGGATATCCAAATTTATAGACAAAAACCAAAGGCAGGTTTGTAAAGCGTTAATGAAAAAATTAGCCCGGAATCAAAAAAGTGGTATCTGTGTCTCAAAATGAAGTCTTCAGAATATTTGCATAAATACTATTCACTAAATAGTTCCCTATAACTTTGAGTTTAGATATGGCCACAAAATGTGTTGTATCTAAAGAAGAATAAATAGAAGGATGGATTTCACTTCTGGGTAGAAGTTTCAAGAGGATCAGTCTAACATACTTTCTTTTCCTAAGGTAAGTCAGCTTCTAGCTGACCTACATTTGTATATGTAGGAAAGAAAAAAAAAATAACTTTAATTGTTCAAAGTCCCTGAGATTAGGGGCTTGTTTGTTATTGCAACGGAACCTACCCAATTCTGACTAGCAAAGCTCAGTTAAAAGCCCAGTTAAAATATAAATTTTAGGGATTGCTCAGGCTCATGAAATAATACATTCCTTTTGTTTTGTTTTGTTTTTCTTTTTAACTCTAAGCCAGTTCAAATTATATTCCAGCTTACTAAAACAACAGTGTAACCCATTTATTACCTGAGGGGGTAACCTCAACCAAATTACTCAACTCTTTGGAGTCTCAGTTTTCTCATGTGTAGAACTTCACAGTGTTTTCATAACAGTTTAAGGAGATAATCCATGCAAATATTTTAGTGCATTGCCACACTCAATGTAAGTAGTTTTATTAGTATTAATTATAATGCTTAGACATTTAGTAAGACAAATATTCTAAAAGATATAAAACATTTTGCATTTTTCTGTTAAACACATGTAACTTTCAAAAGTATCCATTGTTTATTTTCTGTATTGTAACAGTCCCTCTCTAAGTAACTATATGGATGATAAAGATCTGGCTAAAATGCATTTTTTTTTTTCCTATCTTCTAGATCAATAACACTTCCTGGTTATTATTCCTGGGATATTCCTCTTGGGTAAAAAGACATTTCAGTTTTCTTGAGAGCTCAATGTTTTTCCATATCACTAAAGTCTGAAGTGTAGGAAAAAAAAAAAAAACAGTTGAAATTATTATTATTTTTTTGGCTTCCCACTGCAGTAAAACATAATTTGGCTGAAATAATGAGATTCAATTGCTCATAAGTAAACTGTAGCTTAAACAATGACAGTTGGGCAGTATTTGTTGTTGAGTCTCCTGTTTCAGTGGCAAGCGTTGTTATTGACTCATTTTTGACATATTTTCTACAGATTAAGAATTTGGTAAAGGGGCCAAGAAAAAAATACCAGAGTGCTAAACTGAATTCTAACGAGGTGAAACTATTCTACAGTAAGTTATGATCTCCTTTTCAAGAACTTCTTAACCATAATTTAGCAAACATAGATTCACTATGGAATCTATGGAAAGTGACACCAACTATCTGTTTTCTGTATTATGTATTTTTCAGTTTCCAGATACTAGGTTAAAAAATTTTGATCTGCCTAAATTCTAATTAATATGATTAAATTTCCTTAGTGGAATATGTTATTACTTCTAGTGTTCTGGAAGGCAAATACCAAGGCACATGAGTTGCAAATGACCTTTACTGCACTGAGAGATTTTCTTACATGTGACACACTGGTTTACTGACATTCTCCATCCCTGTGTTGTTTGAGGCATAGAAAAAGCAAATAGATTTCACTCGAGTGACACTTCTAAGTGAAGGAAGGTCATTTTAATCATCTCCAATCTTCTTTTGTGAACCCATCTCTAGACTTTTAAATGCCTGATAATCTTTTCACTTGGTAGCCATTATTCTGGTATGGTTATAAAAGTCAGAATTAAAAGTCCTATTCGATAGTATCTCATAGCATCTTTCTAGAAACAAATAAACAAAGCAAAACAAAACCCTGTAAATTTGGGTAGGGAAGTAGGGGTTAAGAACCAAATAGATATTCAGAACAGATAATGATCCTGTATCTGGGTCCCAGAAGTCCTCTTCCACCTCCCTGACAAGCACAACAGACCTTGCTTCAGTTTCTTATTGATATCATTTATGGGCAGTCTTGGTGGTGGCAGTTGTTTTGGGGATGAGATTTTACCTCTTTAGGAAAATACCCTGATAGGCAGGAAAACTACACATGTTGCCAGGAAGCAGAGAGAACAAAGGTCATCCCTCTGGTTGCCCACCCACTTCATCCTACTGTGAACTGTGGCCCCTGACTTTGGCTTTATCAGATCCCTCCTAGGCAAAGCTTCGCTGTCTTTTATCTAATTCTTCAGAATTTAACTTTCCTGAGTGAGAGGTCACTAGGTGCTATGGTCTGAATGTTTGTGCCTGGATGATTCAACTGCATGATAGAACCTTGGCCTGTACAATCCCTTATTATAATCCAGAAATTCCTTTCTACGTTAATAACTCCTTCAACTAGTTACCAATCAGAAAATCTTTAAATCTACATATAACCTGGAAGCCTCCTCCCACCCCACTTTGAGTTGTCCTGCCTTTTCAGATCAAAGCAGTGCACATCTTACATGTACTGATTGATGTCTCATGTCTCCCTAAAATGTATAAAACCAAGCTGTATCCTGACCACCTTGGGCATATGTCATCAAGACCTCCTGAGGCTGTGTCACAGGTGCATCCTTAACCCTGGCAAAATAAACTTTCTAAATTGATTGAGACTTGTCTCTGATACTTTTGGTTTATACCTTTACAAAGGAGGCGTGAGAGAGATTTTTTTTGCCCCTTCTACCATGTGAGGACACAGCAAAAATGTTGTATCTTTGAAGCAGAAAACAAGCCCTTACCAGACACTGAATCTGCTGGTACCTTGATCTTAGACTTCCAGCCTCCATAACAGTGAGCAATACATATCTGTTGTTTATAATTTGCCCAGTCTGAGGTATTCTGTTATGGAAGCCTGAATAACTAAGACACTAGTGTTACCAACTATTGCTGTCTAATGAAACGAAATGCAGTTTTAAAGTTGAGATAATAATGGACGCTAATAATCTATACACCCTTCAAAATCTAGAACAGTTTTTATTTTTTCCATTCAACCTTCTTTGACTATCTCAGTATAAAGTGATAACCAGCCCTTGCCCCTTGACTTCTGTTCCTTCTCACTCACATGCTGCTTGCCATTATTACATAGTATTTTATGTGAATAAAATATGACTGTTATGCAATATCACTACTTTCTTTTTGTATCAGAACTTATACCTTGAAATGATTGCGGTCCCTTGGGCAATTATACAATTATTTTAATGATGGAGCCCTAACTTAGAACACTGCTTGAATTCCTCTTTTGGAATTTTCTTCAAAGCTTGTAGCACATTTTTTTTGAAAGCCTCAATAGTGGTAAATCTTCATCTCTTGCAGATGGATTCAATTTTTAGAAATAGCTAAAAGTCATTCAGAGCCAAGTCTAGTGAATAAGATGAGTGATCAAGCTGGGTAATGCAGTTTTTGGTTAAAAACAAGATTTGATTATAACCTAATGAGACTTATATTCTTGTGCTGCTCATAAATTGACTCTGAGAGGAATTCCAAAACAGAGTTCTAAAACCGAAGCATGGCAGTTTTCTTTAAATAGATGGCTAGCATTTGATGGTGACTAGACTTATGCTGCGAGCACAGAAATTGGAAGTAAACACTTTGTTTTATAGATAAAAGAAACTGGGGATCAAGAAGGTGAACTCACTGGTCTAGGTTCAGTAGACTAAGGACACAATGTCCAACAATTGCAGTAATCCAATAATAAAGTATCTTGGGAGGTGGTAAATAATCACTTTAGATAGTGTTGATTAAATCACAAGGAGGAAACACACATATTGCAATAAGCCAGGTAGGATTGTTCATAAACTAAAAGGAATGTTAAGACTTTGGTCTGGGTGTAATTTGCAGTGCTCCAAAATCTTTTAATATTTAGAAAACACAGAGCTGACACTGAGCTACAAGACTTACCATGAGTGTTCTCATCAGAACACATTAAGTCTTATCTTTAGAAGAAACCATGGAGTTTATTTGGCTCACCTACTCATTTGGAGGTTGATCTGTACAATACAAAAGATTAAATTAATATTTTGTCTGTTTTCACCTATTTAGGGATGGACAGCTCATATTGAGACAGTCACTTGCAGTTCCATTTATTAAACTTTTCTTTCTAAATTAAGCTGAAATTGCTATATTCTCTATGTATTATAACTATCTCTGAAAACTCTCTGACCACAAGGTACAACCTGAATAAATATAGTAACTTATATATATTTAAAGAAAATCATCAAAAATCTGTCTTCTCTTCTTAAAACTAAATACTCAATTTCTTCAAACTTCCTGCATATGAAGTAATATCCAAGCCTCATTCCTATACGGGTGGCCTTTATAACTTGAAATTTTTTTAGAAAATTGATACATTAAAATTGTTATGGCTACCCTCTGGGCAAAAACCAGTTTCTCTATTTGTCTCTTGAAAGGTGGGATTTTGAAACATGCATATATAAGAGATGTTTGCCTACCCAGAGTGAAACTGGACTGGCTTTTCCTTCAATATGGGATTACAGCCTCTATTAATGGAGATCATTCCAAAGTAGCCTAAAGTATTACATTTTTTTTTTTTTTTTTGAGAGCTTGGCCTGATGTATCACATTTTTATGTTTGCTAATATTGAAAGCCAGTGAAATCTGGTCTCTGGCCTCTATTTCATAATATTTTCTCTGGATTCATATCCCCTTTTCCCCCAGTTTATATTATTTTCAAAATACTTCAGACTTTTAAACATCTTTCATTCACAATTTTACTTGGTTCTCTCAGTTGTCTAAGAAAATCAGGCATTATTATCTTTTCCTTTATGGGCAAACTATCTGAGAGTTATGATTGTGAAAACCAGCTATCAGGGGTTAAAAGAAATTGCACATAATTATACACGTTGTTTAGCAAACACTACTTGAAGAAAAGAGGGCAATAGGTATAGAGTACTTGCTTTAAAAAATCATGAAAAGCAAAGAAGAAAATAATCTCACTTAGGGACAGCAGAATTAAAATGAAGAGTTTTTTAAATATACTTTTTTAGTCACAGAAGGTAACTCTTTAATGCTGTTTAAAAATCGTTGACTAAATCTCTCTTTTACACTCTGCTTTGTGTTAAGTAACTTAACAGATGTAAGAGGAGATGATATGGGACTGGTGTTTGAAGAGTTTACAAATAAATTGAAAAACCAGGTTTGCACAATTAAAACTATGAGATCACTTCTAATGTAAAAAAATATAAAGTGTGTGAAATATATTTTCTAAATAAAGGATGTTTTTTCCGAAAGATATCGAGGCTATTAACCCAAACCTTACCCATTGCTCAAGTTCTTAAGGTTCTTTTAGTTCATCAAAACATTTTGAACTAATTTCTTTTTTCTTTTCTTTTCTTTTTTTTTTTTTTTGAGACAGAGTTTCGCTCTTGTTGCCCAGGCTGGAGTGCAATGGCCCGATCTCTGGTTCACCGCAACCTCTACCTCCTGGGTTCAAACAGTTCTCCTGCCTCAGCCTCCCGAGCAGCTGGAATTACAGGCCACCACACCCAGCTAATTTTGTATTTTTAGTAGAGACGGGGTTTCTGCATGTTGGTCAGGGTGGTCGCAAACTCCCAACCTCAGGTGATCCACCCGCCTCGGCCTCCCAAAGTACTGGGATTATAGGCGTGAGCCACCCTGCCTGGTTTGAACTAATTTCATTTAGTAAAATATCATTGCACTATACTGTTCATCTTCAGTATTTCAGCACTAGATGAAGAAACAGGAACCCATATGATTGCATTAAAATTTTCCATAATATTACTAAAAAATAAACGGAAGAGGTCACCACACATTAAACTATTGGACTAAGGGATTAATTTTCACTTTTATTTAAAAACCCTTTAAGAATAAATGATGGCTCATGAGGAATCCATGTTTAACTCATGGCTTCCTGTGTTCCCAGGTCACACAATTCCCACTCAAATGCTTTGTTTAATATAGCGCAAATTTATGAAATTGACCCATCTCTGGTCAGCTTCTGAAATCATATGAAAACTGCACATTTTTGCTTTGATATGCTTCTGAAATCAAGCGTTTTGATAAGCCGCAGAAGTCAAATGCACCACAAGGATTTTATGAATTCACCTTAACTTTTCTTTCTAGATTAGAAATGGCAAATAACATTATACTTACATAAATATTATGAACTAAAATCTATTAAGAATATAACTCCTGTGACATGCCTAAAAGATTACAAAAGACAATGTGTTCAGTGTGCCCTTTGAGAATCTCAGTCTGAACATCAGAAAAATGATTTACAAGATGGGGCAGGAAGTGCAGTAATTGGAGGTATAGACAGGGGTTCATAAGAACCCTGGAGACAGAAAGTCAGGAGAGCTAATGTAAGATCTCAAAAAATGTGTAGAAAAATATTATGATGCCTTTGAACTCCTATAAGAGAACTGCCAGTGGCTCTTTTTAGGATTACTTTGTCATATCCCAATGGAATACACGTAGTTGATACAAATCTATTAAGTGTTTAAGTTCTTTTCTTTTGTACTTAATACAAATCTATTAAGCGCTCACTATGTACCAGGCACTGAGCCAGACTCCAGGGATAGAGAGGTTCAAGGTAAATAAGTTCCCTGCCCTCTTCAACTGAACAATCTACTTGAGATAGTCAAATATGTGTTATTTAACCAGACTAGAAATAATTCAAGGAGTAAGTACAAGGAGTAACAGGACGGATCTGACTTTGTCTAGAGTATCAGTGAAACCTCCTTGCGAACTTGAAGGGATGATGACGTCGCTGAATACCAAAACTGTTTAGGAATCACCTTCATAAAAGTCAGGATGGGGCCAGGTGTGGTGGCCCACGCCTGTAATCCCAGCACTTTGGGAGGCCAACGCGGGTGGGTCACGAGGTCATGAGATCTATACTATTCTGGCCAACATGGTGAAACCCCGTCTCTAGTAAAAATATAAAAAATACAAAAAAAATAAATAAATAAGAAGTTGGGCGTGGTGGTGTGCACCTGTAGTCCCAGCCACTCAGGAGGCTGAGGCAGGAGAATTGCTTGAACGTGGGAGGCGGAAGTTGCAGTGAGCCAAGATCCGGCCACTGCACTCTAGCCTGGGTGACAGAGCAAGACTCTGTCACAAAAGAAAAAAAAAAAGTCAGGATGGTGGGAAGGAAAGCAGGGTGTGGTAGGAAGAGAGGCCTGATAGAAAAAAACCATTTCAAAAAAAAAAAGAATGAACTTGGCCAGGCGCAGTGGCGCACGCCTGTAATCCCAGCACTTTGGGAGGCCGAGGCGGGCAGATCACTAGGTCAGGAGATCAAGACCATCCTGGCTAACACGGTGAAACCCGTCTCTACTAAAAATACAAAAAAATTAGCCGGGCGTGGTGGCGGTGCCTGTAGTCCCAGCTACTCGGTAGGCTGAGGCAGGAGAATGGCGTGAACCCGGGAGGCGGAGCTTGCAGTGAGCCGAGATCGCGTCACTGCACTCCAGACTGGGAGAGAGAGAGAGAGACTCTTGTCTCAAATAAATAAATAAATAAATAAATAAATAAATAAATAAATAATAAAAATTTTTAAAAAGATGAACTTTACGGAAAAAAATATATTCAATTCCTAAACTAACTCTTCCAGTCTGTCTCAACTGTGACCCGCCCACGTTGTCTCTGCTCTTCATAATATTCTGCCTCAAAGATGGGTGATGGCTTAGATGGGCAAAGAAGATACAATGATGTTATTTACCCATTCTTCCTACAAACACTAAACACAAAATGTATAAAAGAAATGGCAGATGTTTATACAATAGGGTGTGAGAGACACGTGTTGGTGTCCCAAAGTACCCATAAATATTTTCTCCGATAATACACAGGGATCTCAGAATCACTGTAAGAATCCTTATAAAAATTGATTCTATTATATTGGTAATTAAAAAGCTGAGGCTGACTAAGGTTTTCTGATTTACACAAGAGCTATTCAGTCTCAAGGCAGAGCTCGAACTAATAACTACGCTTCTTGTACTTCGATTGAATAATAAACATCACCCCTGTGCAATAGAACTTTCTAAGATTATGGAAATGTTCTATATCTGCTGTATCCAAGATAGTAACCACCAGATACAACTGACTACTGAGCACTTGAAATGTGGATGATTTGATTTAGCACTAATGTTTTAAAATATTTTTATAATTAATTTAAATTTACATAGGTATGTGTAACCAGTGGCTACTATATTGGATAGTGCAGCTCTAGAACATTAATCTAACTCAAAGAAAAATTAAAAAGAGAGTTAATTCTATTTTATAGTAAATGAAAAAAATCAGGTTAATTGACAGTGCTATTGTAAGGGAAAAGGGAAACATAACATACAAGGATGGCTACACATACTCATATTATTTTTAGGTAATGTTAACATGTACAACACAAAAAGCCTTTTATGCCAAATAATTTTAGCTATAACAACAGTAAAGTTAGCTATAACAAGAGTAAAAATTAGCTATAAAAACAGTAAATTAGAATTAGTAAATTATAATCACAGTATGTAATTGGCATAGGATAAACTGTATATATTTAACTTTGTGAAATTTTATTTTTTAAACGTTTGTACATATCCATGAAAACCAAGACTACAATCAAGATAAGAAACATATACATTATTCATAAAAGTTTTTCACACCCCTTTGTAATCTCTCCCACCTGCCAGTCTTCATCTCTCCTCCCTTACCCTCCATAGCACTCATAAGGCTATTGATCTGTTTTTTGTCATTATAAATTAGTTTGGATTTTCTAGCATCTTACATAAATGGAATCACACAGTAGGTCCTCTTTCTTGTGTCACTTCTTTCACTCAGAATAATTCTTTTGAAATTTATCCATCTGTGGTATGTAGCAATAGTTCATTTGGAAAATTAATAGGTAGTTTTCTACAGTGTAGATACACTATAATTTGCATATCTAGTCACCTACTGATGATTATTTGGGTTGTGTCTAGTTCTTGACTATAGTAACAAAACTGTAAATATGTGAATACAAGTCTCTTTGTTTCCATGGACATACACGTTCATATCTCTTGGGTAAATACCCAGAAGAGTAATGCCTAGATTATATGTAGTTGTATATTCAATATTTTAGTTCATTGTTAGTCTTTTCCAACATTGTTAGTCTTTTCTGTTTATAGCATTTTACATGCCCACCTGTCCAGTTCTTCCATATCTTCTGCAACATTTGGTAGAGTTAGTCTTTAATTCCAGATTTTCCACAGCACCACTTATTGAAAAGACTAATTAATAAATTGCTTTAGATTACATATGTGTGGATCTATTTCTGGATTTTTTTATTCTAATCTCTTTGTGATTTTTAGAGCTTTATACTGCCTTGAAGCTAACTAGTGTAAGATACCTGAATTTGTTCTTTCACCAAATTGTTTTGACTATTTTAGCTTTTCAAATAAACATACATTTTTACACAAATACTTTGATAGATTGCTTCTACAAAGGAATTTGTTCAATCCATCTAAGTTGGTGAATTTGTTGCCAAACAGTGGTTCATAATATTTCCTTATTGTCTTTTTAAAATCCCTATAATCTATATTGATCTCTTTTCAGATATTGGTAATTTCTCCTCGTCTTCCTTCTCCTCTGCTTCCTCCTCCTTCTCCTTCTCTTTCTCCTTACTCTCTTTCTCTCCCAACCAGTCTGGCTAAAGATATACCAGTTTTATTAATCTTCTTCAAGAAACCACTTTTGGTTTCATTTATTTGCTCTTTTATTTTTTCCATTCTGTATTTAGACTTTCACTGTGATATTTCTATTTTTTTCCTCTACTTACTTTGGGTTTCTGTTTTAGATCTTCCTTTAAATCTAATATAGGTATTTAGCTTGATAATTTTTTCTAAATGTTGTTTTAAGTACTTTTAATGAATTTTCATATGTCATGTTTTAGCTTTAATTCACTTAAAATATTTTAAAATTTGCTTTTGTTTTTTTTTCTTTGACATTTGTGTTATTTAGAAGTTTGTTATTTTGTTTCTAAATATTTGGGAGCTTTTCAGAGAATTTTTTTTACTGTTTTCTAGTTTACGTCTACTGAGGTCAAATAACATACTTTCTATAACTTGAAGTTTTTTAGATTTATTGTGAATTGTTTTATGGTTCAGAATAGGGTGTATGTTGGTAAGTTCCATATGCTCTTGAAAATGTATTATATATACACATACATTTTTTATGCATATTATATATACACATATTATATATGCAATATGATACATATTATATATTATATATTACATAAATATATATATTTAATGTGTATATATAATGTGTATATATAATATATATACACTATATTTTATTTTTATATATATATATATACACTCTGCTGTTTTTCAGTGGAGTATTCTATAAGTGCCAGTTAGATCACTTTGGTAAATAATGTTATTCAAGTCTTTCATATGCTTTTTAATTTCACATATGGATGCTGTATCAATTATTGCAAAAAGAGTATTGAATATCAGACCGTATGCAAAGAACTGTAGATTTCTTTTGCAATTATATCAGTTTTTGCTTCCTGCATTTTGAAGTGTTTTTTATTGTGTCTAAATATTTGCAATTGTTTTTACCTAATGTTGAATTGACTTCTTTATCATTATGAAATAAAGCTCTTTATATTTTATGATGACTACTTTTAAAATGGTATATCTTTGCCATCCTTTTACTCTTAATGTATTTATGTCTATTTATTTTAAGTGAGCTTCTTGGAAGTATCGTATTGGTTTGTCTTGAGTTTTCATCCAACTAACAATCTCTTATTTTTAGTTGGGTTGTTTAAATTATTTAATGTGATTACTGATATGGTTGGGTTTAACTCTACCAAATTTCTGCTTATTTTTTATTTGGCTGATATGTTTACTGTTTCCTGTGACTCTTTTTCATCCTTTTGGAATAATTGGGTATTTTTTTTTATAATGCCATTTTATCTCCTTTTGTATTTTGTCAATGGTAATTTTGTTTTGTGATATTCAAGTTTTTTTAGAGTTAGGATTACTTTAACTTATAATAGCCTTTCTTCCAGTTACATTACACCATACAGTATAAGAATCTTATAACTGTATTATTTCTTATATTGAGTACTGGCTTTTATACTACATTTGTCACATATGACCTCTACATATAAGACATATAACATATTATTTTTACTATAAACATTCCAGCATATTTTAATTATATTCAAGTAATAAAAAAATGGTATGTAGATTTATTCAACAAATTACTATTTTCAGTCTTCTTTATTTTTTGGTGTACAGGCAGACTTTTTTGCATATAGGATTTCTTTTAAACTTTCTTATAAAGTAAGTATGCTGGTGATGAGTTTTTGCATATAATGGAAATGTATAATGGATAAAATGTCTTTATTTCCCTTTCATTTATGAAGGACATTTTTATTCAGTAACTGTTTCCAGGTTGATATTTTTTCTTTTATTATTTTAAAGATGGTGCTCCACTGTCTTCTCTCTTGTTTCCAACAAGAAATTCATTGTAATCTTTATCTTTGTTCCACCATTCAAAATATACCACCCCCTCCCCCACCTAGCTACTTTTAAGATTTTCACTCAATTAACCATTGGAGCAATTTCATTATTATGTAACATGCTAGCTTTCTTCAATTTAAAGAGCTTAAGGTTTGTTGAAATTCTTGGATTGTTGGATTTTTGTCTAATCTAATTTGGAAAATATATGGCCATTATTTCTCCAAATATTTGTTTCTTTTTGACTCTTTTAGGGATTCCAATTACAGTTCATTTATGCTTTGTTCACTTTTTTCCCTTCTTTTTAAAATTTAATTTAATTTTAAGTTCTGGGGTACATGTGCAGGATGTATAGGTTTGTTACATAGGTAAACATAAGCCATGGTGGTTTGCTGCGCTTATCAACTCATCACCTAGGTATGAAGCCTGCATGCGTTAGCTATTTGTCTTGATGCTCTCCCTGCCCTTGCATCTGCCCACCCACCCAGCAGGCCCCAGTGTGTGTTGTTCCCCTTTTCCCTTCTTTTTATTTGTACTCTTTTTCATTTTGAAATGTTTCTACTTCAATGACTTTAAATTTTCAAATCTTTTTGCTCCATTGTTTAATCTGCCAATAATCCTATCTAGCATATTTTTCATTATGGATTTTTAAATTTTCATCTCTAGAAGTTTTATTTAGACTGTGTTTACGTCTCTCACATCTCTGCTTAACATGTTCAATCTTTCATCCTGATTTTTGAATATGAACTGTTTTAGTGTCCAATTATACTAACTCTATTATCTGTGTAATTTCTATATTAGCTTCCATTGATTAATTTTTCTCCTCATTGTGAATTTTATTTTCTTGCTTTTTAACTTGCTTTGAATACATGTCAACATGTCAGATATTATAGATTATAACTTGTTTAATTTTTACCAAAAATCGCTATACTCCTATAAATATTATTGGTTTTGTCCTGGGACAGAGTAGAGTCAGTTGGAAACATTATGATACTTTCAGGTTTTCCTTTTAAGCTTATCAGTTAGAAAAAGTAAAACATGATATTAGGGTTAATTTTTCTCTACCTCTGAGGCAAGGCCCTTCATTACCTAAGGTCCTGTGCATTGTAAGAAATTTTACTCTGGCTGGTGACAATACAAACTATTCCTGGCCCTGTATGACCTTTACAGGTTGTTTGTTCTAATCCTATGGATAAGTCTTTCCCTAGTTTTAGAATGTTACTTCACATTCATGTGTTGATCAGTACTTAGCTGAATACCTGAGTGGCTCTTGTCTTACTCCATTTGTGTTGCTGCAAAGAAATACTTGAGGCTAGGTAATTGACTAAGAGAGAGGTTTATTTGGTTTACAATTCTGCAGGCAGTTACAAGAATCATGGCACCAGCACTGGCTTCCGGGGAAGGCTTCAGGCTGCTTTCATTCATAGAATAAAGTGAAGGGGGAAGCCAGCTTGTGCAGAGATCATAGGGTGAGAGAGGAAGCAAGACAGAGGAAAAGTACTAGGCTCTTTTTAATAGTTCTCATGGGAACTAATATAGAATGAGAATTCATTCATTACCTTGCAAACAGCACCAAGCCATGCATGAAGGATCCACCCTCATAACCCAATACCTCCCACTAGGTCCCACCTCCAACACTAGGAATGAAGTTTTAACATGAGGTTTAGAGAGATCAGATATCCAAACCATAGCTGTTTCATTAGCAGATCCCCAAAGTTCTCTCTTGTATAGCTCTCACCTCTCAGAAACTCTGCCCTGCATTTTTAGTCATCTCGTTTACCTGGACTTCCAGCCCTACCTCCTCAACGCAAGAAGTCTATTAAGCTCTTTCTGGGTTCTTACACTTTGTGTCATAGCTTGGAAACTCTCCCAACAACATGCAGGAGCAATCAAGGGCTTATGTAATTTGATTCCCATATGTCAGAGATTGTTCTTCTTCCTAGGTTGATCCTGAGCTTCTTGGGAAGATAAATTATGTCTATAGTTGTTTCTGATAGAAGAATAAATCTAATTATAATTACTCCATCTTGGTTAAAAGGGGAAGTACCCAGATCACAGTATTTTTTATAAGATTTATTGATCCAAGTCACTTGTATCAAGATTATCAACAGAGTACTTGTTTGATTTGCTGGTAAGTTTATATGTTTGACATCAACTTGTTAAAGTATTTTTTGTGAATCTATTAGACACTACAAGTGATGTTTTCACAAAGAGTTTTCTTTTTAACTTTTTTCTTATTCTTTCCTTCCTTGTTTCCTCTCTCCCTCCCTCCATCCCTCCTTTCCTCCCTCCAATCCTTTTCTTTCTTTCCTTCCCTTTTCTTTTTCTTTTTTCTTTGCCTTCCTTCCTTCCTTCTTTCTTTCTTTCTTCCTTCTTTCTCTTTTTTCTTTCTTTCTTTCATTTCTTTCCTCTCTCTTTCTCATTTCTTACTTTTTTTCTTTCCTTCCTTCTTTCTTTCCTTTCTTTTTCCCTTTCAAAAAGCTTAAACAAATACCTTTAGTATTCTAGGAAAGTAAAGACATTTGCCAGGTAGGTGCACAACTTAGAGATGACAGGGAGATATGATGTGAGGAATTTAGATTGTTAGCAGCCTGGGGAAGCAGAAAAGACAAACTCCTTATGGTACAGTGTGAGTCACAGACTTTAAAATCAGTAGATTCACAGAATTTAGAACTTGGCTTACAATTGAAAAAAAAAAATCCATAGTACAATGAAGAACTTTTAAGGGTATGTATCATCATATATGTCACATTTCTGGAGTCCCGACTTCCTATAGAGTGTAGATGGAATCCAAAAAGAGAAGTTTACTAAACTGATTTTGATCTATGTTGGGAAATCTTTTCAAATTTAAAATCTCTCCAAAGTTATGACTTTCCTACTCTTTATTAAAATAGTACCTTGAAAGACAGGAAAGGAATGAACAACTCACCCTTGGCTCTTTTTTCTTGGGAAGGTTGGAAGAAGTTCCTAGTCCTTCTCCCTGACTTTTGTACCACACTATCTCAAAGTACTTCTTTCTCTAACATTGTGCCCACTCCCTACCAATATTGCACACCAGGCAGTTGTCAGGCCGTGCATTCAAACGCAGTGGGAGTAAATACCTGGAAATGATGTGTAGTGAGGCCCAGTGTCTCTCATCCTCTCTTAGCTAAACAGCTATCCTGGGCCTGCTGAGGATTGCTGCCTTTAAGATGGTTTACTGAGCTTCCCGGAGTATTGTTATTGTGTCTCCAATAGGTGAGAGTCCTGAGATCTACTGGGAGGTAAAATGGAAATCATGGCAGTTTATTATTCCATTCATCATGTCATGCTTGTTAGCATGCTGTTTTATAGCCACATTGCTCCACAGTAGAACCATTTTAGTGTGCAAATTCTACATTTTTAGTTTAATTTGCAAAAGATATGATGTAAAGATAAACGAGTCTATGTTTCTCACTCACCAACAGGAATTATCCCCAGTAGATAAAGAGTGATCAATCAAGATAAGACAGAAGTCCTCCCCAATGAATATTAAATATCTTATTTGCAAAGAGGGAAAGGAACTAATGAGCAAGCACTACTAACAAATGTTGAGTTTCATTCAGCTTCCTAAGACATGTTTAAAGAGCTATGGACAGATCTTCATGCTATAAAGGACAATTGCTGCTTAGTTTCTTGGACAATCAGTGAGAATGAGGCACATCACTATCTAGAAGATGACTTCTGCGTCATATGCTTCCTGGTCAAAGCCCAGTTGAAACTTTTTCACACTTTTCATACTTTGTCCATTTCAAAACAAATTAATATTATAGAACAATTATTTTGTCCCAATTTCTTTTTTTTTTTTTTTTTTTTTTGAGACGGAGTCTCGCTCTGTCACCCAGGCTGGAGGCAGTGCAGGGCTGGACCCCAGCTCACTGCAAGCCCGCCTCCCCGGTTCACGCTTATCTCCTGCCTCAGCCTCCCGAGTAGCTGGGACTACAGGCTTCTGTGACTCCTCGGCCTCGCTAAGTTTTTGTATTTTTAGTAGGAGAATGGTGTTTCACTGTGTTAGCCAGGATGGTCTCACCCTCCTGACCTCGTGATCCTCCTTGGCCTCGCCTCCCAAAGTGCTGGATTTCATAGGCTTGGAGCCCACCGCCATTTCTTTAAAACATGAAAAAAGAAGACAGCTTAGGCATCTGATATTTACCTTTGTGATGGGTTTCAAAATTATTGTATCAATCAAAGAAGTATATATTAAGTATCTCAATTTCCTGTGGTAGTTCACACAATGTAAGATAAAAGTGAAATAAAAACATTGCAACTGTAATCTTAAACAATACAACAGTTGACAATAGTCTAATGCTTTAGGTAATAAGTAACAATGATAATATTGAATATATATATATAAAATTGTGATATATTATATATACACACATATATATATAATTGCTGGACACTGTTTTAGGTTTGTTTGCTCGCTTGCTTTTTGAGACAGAGTCTTGCTCTGGTGCCCAGGCTGGAGTGCAGTGGTGCCATCTTGGCTCACTGCAACCCTTGCCTCTCGGGTTCAAGCAGTTCTTGTGCCTCAGCCCCCACTGTACTGGGATTACAGGCACCCACCACCATGTCTAGCTAATTTTTGTATTTTCAGTAGAGACCGGGTTTCACCATGTAGGCTGGTCTCAAACTCCTGACCTCAAGTAATCTGCCTGTCTTGGCCTCTCAAAGTGCTGGGATTATAGGCATGAGCCACCGCACCTGGCCTGTACTGGTATTTTATGTTTTTTCTCTAATTTTCATGGTAAGTGTTAGGTTATGTATAACAATCCTCATCTTATAAACGAAGAAAGTAATTGGTAGAAGTGGTTAAATAACTTGCCCAGTCACACAGCCATTGAGTAGAAGAACTGGTATACAAACTCCCCACTGTCTATTGCCCAAGTGTAAATTCTACCACACCACACTAACTCTTCATAGTAGTTGCCTAGGGTTGTTGTAACAAGAGATCACAACTTGGTGGCTTAAAGTAAGAGAAATGTATTCTCTCATATTTCTGGAGGCTACAAATCTGAAATCAAGATGTCAGCAGGGTTGGTTTCTTCTAGAAACTCTGAGGGAGATTCTGTCCCATGCTTTTCTCCTAGCTTCTGGTGTTTGTAGGCAATGTTTTGGGTCACTTGTCTCCTAGACATATCACTTCAATCTCTGCCTTTTATCTTTGCCATATATTAAATATGTACATGAGTTTGAAAGCATTTTTTATTAAAAAACTCAAATATCTTCACATGGTGGTTTCTCCTTCTGTGTGTTTGTATCTCTTCTTTTCCTATAAGGACCGCAGTTGTGTTGGGTTAGGACCTACCCTAATATAATATGACTTCATCTTAACTTGATTACATCTGCAGGCTCTATTTCCAAATACAGTCACATTCATAGGTACTGGGGGTTAGGAACACAGCATAGCTTTTGGGGAAACACAGTTCAACTCATGACATTATTTAAATCTGATTTATGTTGTATTCTTTAAATGTATGGTTAAATAGAAAAAGTGTTCTTTGAGACCCAGAATCTGGCAGGTAATAGGTGCTCAATAAATTCACGATGAGTAATACTCCCATTAACACATCTTCACTCAATAGAAGCTTGAATTTAACCCCACATATCTCCTGAATCTATAACTGCAAAGGAAAATTAGAGGATTTTTTGTTGATAGAAAAATTAACTTATATTCCTATAATTTGATACCATTGCATTACATTACTTATTTCAAAATTAATGATTTCAGACAAGACTATGCCCATACAGATCTTATAGAGAACAAACAGCTACACATGTCATTGTACTGTTACAAAAGCAATGGATGATATAAAGAAGAAATGCAACACGTTGGTTTTAAAAAATTAAGTGGCAGGGTACAAATTGTTTTTTCTAATTGAAGAATTAACTTTGACTTGAGAGAATATAACAAATTAAATATATTCATGAAAATGAAAATATTCTCTATTGAATACCTCAGAAAAGCTTATTACACTTAAATGCATTTCGTGAAATGTATCTCCTGGCATATTTTTGATGATTTATAACAATATTGAAGTGTTATATCTTCATCAATGCCTTCTATTTGCTAATTTTTTGTGCAATTAAATATCTATCTGAAGTTTGTTTTTCTTTAAAGATTGATTGGGGCTTCAAATAAAATATAATAGTTAGCAATGTGAATAAAAATGCTTGTTGGATTTCTGATATCCTCAAATATATCAAAATAAAGAGAATGGAAGAAAATAAGTATCAACAGAATATCTACTGTTAAGTAGAAAGGATTATGGATTCAAGGTAATATACAGTACTCCCCAAATCACATTGATCTAATTTTGTAACTCTAAAAATTCAAGGGGTTGAAACTGATAATACTAAGGTGTTTTTCAGCTTAATCATTGTGTGATTAAAGTTTAATTATTCTAATCAAAGGCCATGGTATTTGTCTCATTGGCATTACTTTCTCTGAGAGACCTAAGGGGATTAGAGGGAATAGATAAGTAGATTATGGAAGGTCTTCAAAGTAGGAGAGAAAGAATAGACTGTAGCCATCAACTACAGACAGGAGGATACAAAATATTTGGAGGTCTCAGTAGTCTGCTTAAGATCCAACAAAGCAGGCACTACCGCAAATGACACAGAAAACTTGTTTGTTGTGATTTTGTTTTAAACATACTACACAACAGATGTGCCATCATCCTGTTTTTGTCGGACATCTAAATAAAGAAAATGGATTCTGTTTTTTACTTTATTATCTCAATTTCAATAACCTTAATTTCCTAATTAGGAAATTAATGTTCTAATTATATCAGAGTAGAAGGTTGTTTTCTGTGTTTAAGATGGAATTCACGAAATCATTCCTCCTCCTTGCTCCAGCTGCTAAGGAACAATCATGCCCAGTGTAAACTTCATTGTAATACGAAGGTCACCATTTCATCCCTGGAAAAGGGGATGTTGAACCATGAGGTTTTGTCTAAATAATCTAAGTCATTTGTTTGAAAGTGTCTGAAATCTATGGTTGCATGGATGATCGCTCTGATCTTGTAGTCATAGAAATGGTAAACATATATGAGGAGTGCCCTCTTCAAGGTTTTAGCTTGTCAATGATTGATTTAGATTACACTGAATTCATAGAAATCACCAGTTAAAAGTATAACACAATGAGCCATCTCAACTCTGGAAGTATTTGATTCAACGACTGTGCTCATATTTCATTAGATGATTAATTGTATGAATGGCTGAGAGTGCTAAAGAAAGTAGAAATTGGGGAATTTGTGTCAGAAACTTAGCCACTCTGAGCCTGTGCTTTCCCATATACAATATGGGGAGACTCAAATGATAATACTATACTGTGAAATCAGTTTCAGGAATAGTTATTCATCAATAAGGCTAACTTTCTCAGATCTATTCCAATTATTCCTCATTGCACCAAATGGTGCCATGATGTGAAACATTTCAGTCAATACAGTGGAGACAATAAAATCAGTATGACTTTAATCATAGGTGTATCATAGTTTTCCAGCAATCTGTCTTTCTAGTTTATAGCATTTAATTTATTTCCTATCAGTGCTGATTTGGGCAATACAGTAAGTCTAACAGACTACATTTTCTAGAGAACATAGCGTTGAATGCATGGACTCAGAAAGCATAGTCGAGTTTTGTACCCCCGCAAAGGAGTCACAACCCTGCACATTACAACCTAGTATTGCCAAATTCCAAACAGACATTTATCTTCAGGATCTAGGAATAATATGTCAAAATTATCAAGAATCCTCAGAAATTCCTAAAGTTCTAAGATATTCTATATTTTCATAATTTATTTGCAGATTTTAAAATGCAAAACTATACATTTATTATTGCATATTTTCCTTTAAAAATCTCTAAAACTTTATATAATCCATAGAAGAATGATTTCTTATTGTTGTCACTTCCTATATTTTTAAAATATATAATTTTGGCTTATATCAAATATTCAAGACAGGAAAACACCAGCAAACATAATTTTGATACATTCAGATCTCCGAGCATCATTAAGAATACCACACACAGTCGTGTCAAAATTGCCAACTGAAGTATTTATTTTGCTTTCAAAACTTATTTGCTGGAACATCACTTGTAGAATTTGTATAATAAATATAATGCATATAAACTTATTAATATCTATTTTATTTGCAAGAATCACTCATTGTTTCCAGCAGACAGGCCCATAAACACATACTTACAGCACTAGTTATAAGCAAGAGCAATTGATTATATTATGACCACTTCTCTCTTAGGCACTCCTGTCCTCACTACCAGAAATGTCAACATTATCCTTCCATTCCTAATGTCCTGTTTCTTGCTTTTGCATTTAATGTGGTATCAGCAGATTCCTTTGAATCAGTAAGATCTCTATGCTGATTGTTAAACCTTAAATCTCACAGAATTGTAATACTTTTCCCTGTTTTTCTGACTCCTTGACTCAATTTTCTCAGGATATGGAAAGTCACATAAATTTTCAGAGAAATACCAGTCTAGAATCTCTATACAGTTACACTGATTATCAGAGCAACCAAATCCCTGGTTTGATCAGTTGTACTTTATGGTCCACAGTAGATTGTCAATTTCCTTAAAAGAATATTTTCCTTCATTGGAACTACATATTTGAATATTCCCCTCTGTTAAAACTCTGGGACCCTGAGGATACTATTAGTAAATATATTTTGAGTCAGCTAGAATAGATTCATATCACCTGTATAACAATAAATAGAAACAGTGTTTTATCAGTGCTTAATCATTCAGCACAGTGTATGGTAATAATTGAGTGTGCCAGCTTTGGAACCAAAAACCTTTGACTCAAATTCCTATAATACCACTAATCACTTATGAAATCTTTGGGCAGTTACTTCACTGAGTGAAGTAAATTTTAGTTTCCTCATCTGTAAAGTAAACTTTAGTTTCTTCATCTGTAAAAAGAGGAGAATAAATATTTTTTGCTTCCCAGAGATTTTATTTTTCAGATCATTTTATAAGTAACGGGATAGCTAGACTTAGCTCTCTCTGCAGGGATAATCACCATCTTAAGATTGTTATGCAATCTTCCCAAGCATTTTCTTTGTGTTTACTATGTGGTTGTAGCCACAAAAGACATATTTGGCAACCTTTAACGTATTAACATATTAGATCAATGTTATCTTGTGTTAGATATCATTTGGCAGCTTGCTTTTCCTACTCAAAATTATTATTTCTTCTTATATTTATCAAACTTGACAAACGTAGATTCCATTTATTCTTTTTTAGTCATTATATAGTATTCCTTGTTTGGATATTACCCAGTTCCTATGTATTATCTTTGGCGTGCATGTGCAAGTATTCATTTAGCACATAGACTAGAAATCAAACAGCTGGTTGCCTGGTAATATGAATCATCACATTTATTGTTTACTAGTAAATTGCTTGCAGCGTTCCATTTACACGTATTCTCACCAATGTGTGATATTTTCTGCTAATTTTTTTCCCAACTTGATGGGTATGAAATGACATCTCATTGCTGTTTCAATTTTCATTATCTGATTACTGGCAGGGTTAAGCAGCTTTTCATAGGTTTATTGGCGATTCCAGTTTTCTCCTCTGGGGGTTGTTGATAGGCTCTGGTCATTTTTCTGTTTTTCTTAATTGTATCTAGAAATTGTTTCTTAATTGTTTAACTTTGGCCTCAGCACTCAGGAAAAGATATACTTGGTTTCAGCCTTGGCTTCAGACTTTGAAAGACAGAGTAATAAATATCTTCTTCTTTTCTGGCCCCTTCATCATCTGCCTGTTCAATGGAGGTAGAACCACTCAAATTCCTACAATCTCTAATCAAGGCAGTGACATCAGGTATCCAACAAGGTGTAGCCCTCAAATTGGCTGTTAACATCTGAATACTTATTAAGTATTCGTTTTCAAACTTAGGAAAGCAGTCTAGATGTAACTTGGAATAAAAACCTCCATGGGCTTCTTCGGGCTGTTGAAATATAAGCATATTTATGTGTTTCAATAATAAAATGTTGAAATAATGCTGATTTTGAAAGCTGTTAATTTGCTGTACAAAAATTATTAAGAACTTTCAAACAGTTAAACAATATTAGCAGTTATTATGAGTAAGAGAGAGTGCATTAGATAGATAACATTAACAAGAACATAATATCCGTTTTAAGCCAGCAAATGTTTATAAAAATTTAAATGCTAATAAAACAGGAGAATAATAGAAATTAGATTATATCACAATGCTAATCTTTAGAAGCATTAAGAGCTATATTTAATTTTTAGTCATTTAATTCAGCTTAGGCCAGAGTCTTTCAAGAAAAAAAGTCTTATTTGAGAAGTCTTCATATCTTGTGAGGATGAATTAAAAGCGGAATCTCAACTTTGCTACCTTTAAATGTCACAGAGAGAAAAAACTGCAAAATCATGTGCAACAATATCCATGATAAATCATCTTTGATCTCAACATAACAGAGACTATAAGGACTATAACGACTAGAAGAAAGAGTAGAAGGTAAATAAAATAATTCAAACCATTTTTTTCTCACTTACCAAACTTTAGAAGAAAATACTTTAAGTATACTTTAAGGAAACAATTTCTTATCCCTTTGAGTCTATGTAGGCTGAAATTTTAAGTAATACTGAAATAATGTTTAGAGTTGCCTATGTTAGATATCTGAAGCTTAAGGATTTTTTAAATGTGCCACAAATTTTTTAACTTTTTTTCCTAGAAATTTTACTGATTTTTTTCTGATTTTAATTTATGTGTGTATAAATATCTTAGTGATATTATGACACATCACATTGTTGCAAATGAACTACTCTTCTAGTGCATCAGTGTTCAGAGTAATGACTGTATTAGCCTACACTAGCCAATAGTGTAGAGCAGTAATTTTCCCTGCACCATATCAAACTTTTAAATCCAACTGTTCAAATTAGCAATAAGTAAATTGCCATACTTACTCATTTTTGTAAAAAAAAAAATCAGATTTGATCTCATACCTAAGACATTAAATCTGTAATATTGGCAATCAGAGCTAGCCATATATTTGTCATTCAGCCACCATGTGTATTTGGCAAGTTTCTATCCAGTGGATATTTCAAATATCTTTTTCCAGTCTGTTAGTTTACTTTAAAGATTTTGTTTATGACATCTTTTGGGTAAACTTCAGCACTTTGATGATCCTCTTTTATTGTCTTCTGTACCTCTACAGCTACGGAGACAGGCTGTCAAATTTTAATTTTAATTTTAATTCTATTACAGTTTATCCACAATCAATTCAGAACCAGGTCTTCTATGGTGGCTCACAGTTCCTGCACCCTACAATATTGTGGTAATGATGAAAGCTAGCCATCTTGTTTATTACATGTTTCTCAGTACTAAATATGGAGTCAGAATTCTCTCACCACCGTGGGACTCCAGGCCCCTCACTGTGGTACTTCTCTTGCTGGCACCTGGAAAGCCTGTTAGAGCACCTAGAAAGCCTGTACCTCTGTTGGGAGTGCACATCTACTACTTGAGTTGCCTTCTCCATATCTTTTATCTTGGCCTACTTCTCCATCAGTCATGTTAAGTTGCCAAATATGGTACCTAGAATATTATAGGTTCTTAATAAGTACTATAAGAATGAATATAGTTATAATAAGCAAAATCAAAATATTTATCATCTTATTAAGGAAAAAAACTACAGATATGATGCAATAAAATTCCAACTGGACAAATGTGTCATTTACTTCAGGACTCTCTTAAAAGCAGTACATTTTAATTTTGGTCACGTTTTTCTGTTAGAACAATTTCCTTAATATTTAGCCAAATTCTGCCTCCTTACCATTTTTCCAGCAAGTCCCATTTGTCCCGTGTATGTTTTCAGAGTAAGTATAAACATATTTTTTCCTACACGAGCCCTTCAAGTATTTAAGTATAATCATCTTAATCTCTTCTTTATGTCTTTTCTTCTTTTATCATCTTTTATTACACAATTCATTTTAATTTCATGTGGCCACCTTCAGAGTACATGATATCCTAATTCCTTTTATAATACGTGTCATTTGGAATATAAAAGCATCCCTCTTCTGGCCTGACTGCCTAAGGACCATAGGATTACCATCTCCCTTATTCTTTCCAGAACTATGCATCTTGAAATCCACTTCAGTTTGCACACAGCATTTATCCACTACAATTTGCCCGTTTATGACTAATATCGAGCTTTTGCTTTTTACCTAGCAGTTTGACCATGTCTCTACTGTGTGTTCCTCATACTGTAAACAAGGCTTTAGTTTGCACAGGAGTGTACGAGATCCTCGAGTGGAGAGACAACTCACTGTCCACCTATACATTCCTAAATTCTAATGTAAGGAAACTTGCAGGTCATTGTAAACGCTTAATGACTGAATGACAAATAAATGAGAGACCTAGTTTTTAATTATAAACTATTTTGAATATGTTCATCACTATTTTACCTATGTAACTCCATTTTTGCTCCTAAGCACGGAATTGTATCGTTTTATTGTTGTTCAAAGATCTAAAGTGCACATAATTCCATAAGGACACTCCATAGTTCATGTCACACAATTGTCATTGGCCAAGGCCAGACTTTTCATTTGTTGCTATCAAAATTTAGCATGGTATCTTGGACTCATTACTCCTGCCTCTTGTAATTTGATTCCCTGTGATTAACTGTCTCACACAGCTTTGTATTATTTGCAATTTTTTTAAGCGGAGAAAGAGGATTAAGATACAGGAAACAACAACAAAGAGTAAATGATATATTAAGTAATGAATTGTAAGTTACAGATTTTAAATGCTCGCAGAATTTGGCAAAGAAGTAGAACTTGCACATGTGAACTAGATAAGAAAAGAATAGAATCACTGAGATGTGAGCTCAGTTAAGAAGGCTAGGTGGGATTTGGGTAAGTAGAAAAGAAAGGAACTTGTGAGAAAAGGAGAAAAAAAAAGCAGCTCTGTTTGTTTGCCACAGGAAGTGGGAAGTGGCAAGATAATCCTCTGGATAGTTGGAATCAGGATCTCTCCTCTTTCTGATCCTCTCTCTATTAATGTAGATAAAGTAAGAGACATTGTCAAGATGAATTTTGCCTTGTATCTACAGCTTTCTGGTAGACATAAGTTTGCAATTTTAAAATTTATATTAGCAAAAAATACAAAGAGAGAGGGGGGCAGGGCTGGTAGGATGTGGAGTAGTAAAGATTGCTGCTTTTTCTGTTGTTACTTCTTTTTTTTTTTTTTTTTGAGACGGAGTCTCACGCTGTCGCCCAGGTTGGAGTGCAGTGGCGCGATCTCGGCTCACTGCAAGCTCCGCCTCCTGGGTTCACGCCATTCTCCTGCCTCAGCCTCCTGAGTAGCTGGGACTACAGGCGCCCGCCACCGCGCCCGGCTAATTTTTTGTATTTTTAGTAGAGACGGGGTTTCACTGTGGTCTCGATCTCCTGACCTTGTGATCCGCCCGCCTCGGCCTCCCAAAGTGCTGGGATTACAGGCGTGAGCCACCGCGCCCGGCTCTGTTGTTACTTCTTTTCCAGGCAGACTCAGCCTTTAAGAGAAGACCTTATTCTGACTTTTCATCCTAATTCATAGTACGTCTTTCTGGAGGTCTAAGGACTTTTCTACTTGCTTCCAATTGAGAAGTCACTCAGATGGCTGACATCTACAAATCTCAAATCTTGTAAATAAATGCATGTTTAGATGGGAGGCTAAAGACTTCATTACCTTATATTCGCTCTTTAACTATTTGCCGCATCCCACGTGACAACACTAGAATTTCTATTTCTAACACTATGAATTGTATAAGTAACATGTTTTTTGTTTTTCAGTTTATATTGACTGATAAAATACATAGGAACTGATTTGTTCCTGTCTACCACAAATATTTATATCATCATATAATTCACTTTTTAGCTTTATTACCTGTAGTTCTCTGTCCTCACACTTGTTTTACTTCTCTTCCATTTTTATATCATGGTGCCATTCCCCAATTTAGCTTAACATCCTGAACATCCCATCTGAGAACCATTAATCTAAATAATTTTGTCTAAAACAAGGATGTTAATTTAAACATAATATTTGGCTTACAGCTAAAATAAAATTGGGTAATCAAGTGGCAAATGCTAAACTCTTACTAACATGTAGTTTTAAAGGTTTATTTTATTGCATTGTGTAACAAAGAAATGTGTGCAATGCAACTGCATTGCATTGTATCACACTGTGTGCATAATTTGCAACAGATAGATTATTAAAGTTACTAAAGAGCTTCTACATTGCTTTGTGTATACATGTAGAAATATTTTCAAGTACTAAAATAATAATGGTAAGAATGGGCTTGACATATATATTGCTTTTCAGTTTAACATATTTCTGATGCCTACAGTCAAAGATAAAGATTCAGGATTTTACTTTAAAAATAATGTGATGATGATATAATCAGAATTCAGATGGCTTCCAAAGCAGAAGACTCACATCCAAATTCCCAGTTCTCTCAGAGCGCTGTTGGAGGCATTCAATAACAAACCAACCACAAAAGTGATATCTGGCATTTTTTTAATCAAAAAGTTTTGTGTAGATTTTAGATAACTACAGTCTATTCAGTCTAGTCTATGATGAGGACAGAAATGGACTTTTAGAGGATGTTTTGTTGAGCATGAAATAAATGCAGATGAGAAAACATTTCTAATGTCTACATCTTTCTTTGACTTCTGAAGTGAATATTCCACATTCAGAACAATTCAAAATACCCTTCAATAGTTGCATTGTCTCCATGCAGTGTAAGTGCTCCTTTCCCAGGACAGAATTTTAATGAAAGAGTTAATAAAACTGTATTTTTGAGCTTCCTTGCCCCTGAAGAGATTTTTAGGTTCCGTCAATCAGTTGTTCCTTTACAAAACTGATTTGTAGTTGAATTCTGTGGGGAAAGTGGAAGTTTCAGAGAAACCGTTTTTGGATCAAGCAGAGTTGGTGGCATAGGAGGTGGCATTGATAGAGGTTTCCTGATTGGGTGACTACCTAATCATGGCAGAGGAGCAATATTCTCACGGTGTTTCTGGAAGCTCGGCTGAGAGTCTCTTTCTTTCTGTCTAAACTAGAAAAAGTGAATTTGATTGTCTGCAACAAGAACCCTGTTTATGACAAACTTTTACCACAGAGCCATCACAAATTAATTTATCTGAAACAGTCTTAAATTTGTGTCTGTTTTATCTACTTTGGGATTTCATGTATTACGTTCTCTCCCAGACATGTATCTATATGACTGCTTTCTCACTATACTGCCATTCAGAACTTCATGAGACTCACAGAATAAATTATACCTAAACCCATAAAATATTGACTAAAGAATTAAAAAAAAAATACTTGCAGAGTTATCAGTGTAAGTATACTTTTCTTCTACTACCCTACAATTACAACTTAATCTTTACATTTAAAATGTTTAAATATCACCATTCTCCATAAGCCATAATTATTACATGCACAAGTGGACACAGTTAATGAGGTAATTAGGCTACAATAAAGCAATCTATGAATTAATCAATAATCATTTATGGAGCACTATTGTGTAGCAATCTTGGCTAGGTCTAAAGTAGCCCAATGCTTAGTCCACTTTACAGCATATTCCACTTTACAGCATTTACTCCAATACATTGGAGTATTCAAAATATACAAAACCACAGTTGGGGCAACACCCCTACTAAAAGGAGGAATAGTTGATAGCCCTGGAAAAAACAAGTGAGGTTCTAAGCCTGGCCCTATCCAACTCTGACATTTTTAAACTGGAAGATATATGAGATAATATTTTGAATACCATTGTAATTTCTAAAATGGCTTTTTCCCAACTCACTCACCTGCAGACACTTCAAACTGCAGGCCTAGCCTAATCCAGTTTTTGAGTCAATATTGGCCCCCCCAAATGCAGAATATTATAGCATCATCATGGAGACACAGTGGGGAGTAGGATTGTCTCCGCTGCCAATGGCCCAGTGCTTGTTGTGTGTAGAGTGAGACTCAGACATCTGTTTGTTTACCAAGCCACAGCCTTCCCCCAAGCATCATTGTATTCAGTTTGGATTACTAATCAGGGTTTCATTACCATCCCCTGAGAGCTGGACCCCATCACTTGGGTTTCCAGCCATGGATGTGACCCTCTGCCAAAGGGCCATCTGGACCTGCGGTGTTGCCATCCACCTGATGGCCATTACTGCCTCTGCCTGAGGCCTCCTACCACATGCCCCAGCAGGCAAGGCTGGACACCTTCAGACACAGACATTGGCCTGAAGCAAGCCTGAGATAATAACACATCATGAAACATCAAAATGAATGCTGCTAGTTACGCTCCTCAAGGGCCAATCCCATAAAATTTCTAATATTTATTAAGTACTTCTTTTGTGCCAAGCACTGTTCTAAACACTTTGTATACATTATTTCACTTAATCTTTATAATAATCCATAAATTGCAGAGTATAATCATTACCATTTAAAAATATATATAAAGTATGTTTGACGGAGCATGCTTTAGTAATTTACCCAAAGTTTCAGAGCTTATAAGTGATGAGCCAGGTTTTGAGTCTAAACACAAGCTCTTAATGACTAGGTCATGATAATTAACACCTCATCTCCCAACATGTAGTGCTTGACTTCAGCCTCCCATAGGCTGAGATTTTAACCTTCCATGCACACTAAGAAATATATTTATTACTATTTTAATAACATGAAACACGGCAAAAACATGTATACGATACTTTTAAAAATTATCTTTTTTTCTTTTAAATGGCTTTTTAAAATTGAAAATATTTTAGTCTTGTGCATTGTTTGAAAATATTTTGAAATAATTTGTTTCGAAAACTTTGTAAAGTATTTCATAAACTTTCCAAAGTAACAAATCAAATGATGGGTATAATGCATCCTTTTCTGATCTCTGGGTAATGAAGTAAAGACCCTGATTGAAGGCTGGAGTGGTTATCTTGGGATGGTATGTGATCTCAGGAATGTACAGTGTGCTGGTTATTTAGAGGTTTTCCTGACCATTTTCCTAGTTCTTGGTTCTATTCTAGCCATTGAGGTGCCACATAAGTAGAAGAGGATCAGTGGTCATACCACTACCAAAGGCAGACATTGAGAGAAATACTATATTTGTTTGGGTGAACCACAGTGTTTCTTTACTCTCTCTCTCTCCCTTCTCCTCCCCTCTACAGACAACTCTCTCCAAATCTACTTAAACATGCAGCCTTCTTTTGGAAGAGAAAGATTCTGATATTCATTAACAATTAAATTAATCTTCAAGAAGCCCAAATAGTGATTATATTTGAATAAGTATTTTAATGGGAAAAATAAGGTGAATACGAACAGATCCAGACAGGAGAAATATTATCCTTTTAGGTCTTTAATTCTTTATGCATTATGTTTTTCTTCTAGAATTTTCTTCCGCTTCCTTTCATGTAATGACATGAATATGCTCCAGTGGATCCTAGGGTATCTTTCACATGAGGTTACCCTTGCCCTTTGGATGTCAGGTGGAACAAAGGGATGGAAGATTTTTTGTACTGGGATATTCAGTAAACCCCTAGGCCTACCTATTGTGTAGTTAGAGTTAGAGAAGCAAATGATGTCCGTGAGGGCCTACAAGGCACAAGAGGATGAAAGTTTAACTTAAAGTTTAGATGCTAATATTCTAGCTAATAATAATGTATGATTGCCTCATGTGCTCTCTTTTTTTATATTTCTCTCCTAATATATAAAGATGGATTTCAAAAGACAGGTAGCCTAGGATTCAAATTCGGATCATCTTTACACTCTGTAAAATAACGGATATATTTTTTAAAACATTGTATTTAATACACTCCAATGCCAAAGGCTTTCTACAGACTCATGTGGAGTGGGATGATGCCCACAATGTTGATAAATTGACAGAATAATATAAAGAACCCAAAAGACATGTGCCATGAATTCTGTAGCCACATTTGGACATGAGTGTGAGCCAGAAGATCATTCTATTTGGGAAAATTTAAATTGGGTGCAAGAAGTATTAGCTAACAGTCAGAACCAAGGTATGATCCAAAGTGATAAAACTTGATGAAGTTGGAAGAAGCAAAAAGGAGAGGAATAAGTGACAGAGAGTTGGTATGGATCCTCAGAGTAAGACAGAAACACAAGTAGTTTCAAGGGCATTTGACAACATGAAGTGCCAGCTATATTAGGGCACAGGAGAAAAAAAAATGTTTTCTGGACAGACTTAATTTCTGAAGTGCCTTCTCCTCTTACACTACCATGGAAATTACAGTGTTCTTCTGCTGTCTCACCACCTTTCACATTAAAAAAAAAAATCATGCCTTTCCTTACCTGTCTACCTAATTAGACATCCGTGAATGAGAAATGTGTCTATGTATCTTCAGTTTCTATATGTCCACTACAATCCTCATGCCTGGAATAGGAGAGGTGTTCAATAAATCCACGAACAAAGAAGCAACTGAAGTTCTAAGGTCCAAACAATGTTGATACTTTGTGAACCAGTAGGGGTTTGCCTCTTTCTAATGCCTCCTGGAGCACAAGTGTTCCCAGAATCTGGAGCAGGGTTAAAAGCAGAGATGAATAATGATCCCTATTGTAAAGTTCCAGGGATCCAGATAAGATAACATGCCCCACTCCAGGGAGAATATATATACTTTTTTTTAAGAAGACACAAGAAATGAATAGAAACACTCTAGAATGGAATGCAGCCTGTGTTTGTAAGAGGACTTTAATATTAAGCCCTCAATAAATATTTGATAAATGAATGAATGATTCTGTCCAAAGGGGTTAATCATTAAAATGCTCGGAGGAGACCTCAGCAGGCCCTTGAAGAACATAGCAATTTAAGAAGTAAAAAGGAGGGCACAGGGGAATGTTAGGGTCAAGCCAAACATTGAATTCAGGATGGCATATGGAATTTACTGTAAGTGGTCTCTGTGCTGAGATGCTTCTTACTGTTTGTGCAAATTTAGTTCTGTTAACTTTTCCCAAAACTTCTCTATCACCTTATCTTGGAGCTTAATTCTAACTCTGTCTACTATGTCCATACTCTGGGAATGTCTTCAAGATAATATTATCTTGTTAAAATTTGGCTTCAGACTTCAGGACTTTTACATTCTTGGATGGGGATCTAAACAAGACACGAACTAATGATAAAGAAATATGGCTCCTTCTCCATTATTTTAAACAAGAAAATATTATTGTTATTGTAGCTGTTTGACAAGCAAGGACATTAAACTTGCTATGGATAAGAAATTTGAAAGTTGATTTTTTTTTGAGGCAGACAATAAGGAAGAGTGTTTTTGGACATACTTTGCTCAAACCTTTCCTGTGTTTGAGTATTCCACCCAAATAGAACTTTCTCCATTGAGCCATTTGCTGTCCTGTCAGCTAAAAACAAAAACAAAAACAATAAAGCCAAACAAAACAAAACAAAACGATACTTGGCACTTGATGTGTAACACAGAGACTACATTCTTACAATCGGTCAGAAGCAGAACTTGACCAATACGAAACAACACATATCCTAAGGAAACAACATGCACAGATAATTTGCAGGAAGTTTAGAACAACAATAAATTATTTTAATTCACTCTGTATTGCAAAGCTTGTTGCTTTTCATAATGCCTTGATACAACACGTGGGATGAAGAATCTATTTTTTAAAAGAAAGACAGTTCTAATCTCCTGATCTAGATACCGTTTGCTACAAATTTTGTTAACACATTTGCCTGGGAAAAGTTTGCAAACAAAGGCAAAGACAGACAAAGAGCATATGCTAAATTGATCATTTTTGTGTCTGAATATTCACTATTTGAGAGACAAGAAACTGTTCAATCTGATTTGGGTTATGATTATACTGTAGTCCAAATTGAAGTGTCTGTGGAAATGGATTGGGTGAGCTTCTCGGTTGTCAGTCATATCACTTATTCCGTGCAGAGTGAGATGAGGGCACTCATGGGAAACGGTAGAAGTGGTTCTGTGATCTACCGAGACAGATGGGTGTTCCTTTCCTTTGAGGAAGCCCTTCCTGCCTCCTTGAGCAGCTACTGTGGATGAAGAGCAGGGAGCAAACACCCTCTCTGAATTAGTCCATTCTCACACTGCTATAAAGAAATATCTGAAATTAAATAATTTATAAAGAAAAGAGGTTTAATTGGCTCACAGTTCCATGGGCTGTACAGGAAGAATGGCTGAGGAGGCCTCAGGAAACTTTCAATCATGGCAGAAGGGGAAGCAATGTTATATAACTAGAGCAGGAGAGAAGTGAGCAAAGGGGAGGGACTACGTCTTTTTTTTATCTTTATTTTTTGAGACAGACTCTTACTTTGTTGTCCAGGCTGGAGTACAGTGCAGTGGCGTCATCTCAGCTAATTGCAACCTCTGCCTCCCGGGTTCAAGCAATTCTTCTGCCTCAGCCTCCCGAGTAGCTGGGATTATAGGTGCCTGCCACCACACCTGGATAATTTTTGTATTTTTAGTAGAGACTGGGTTTCACCATGTTGGCCAGGCTGGTCTTGAACTCCAGACCTTGTGATCCACCCACCTGGCCTCCCAAAATGCTGGGATTACAGGTGTGAGCCACTGTGCCTGGCCCGGGGCTACAAATTTGTAAACAACCAGGTCTCAAGAAAACTCACTATCAAGAGAACAGCAAGAGGGAAATCTACCCCCATGATCCAATCACCCCCTAATGGGCTCCTCCTCCAACATTAGTGATTACAATTCAGCATGAGATTTGAGTCAGGATACAAATGCAAACCATTTCATACCCTCTCCAATCCTGCCAGTGCCACCCTGGGCCTGACTTGGGGGAGAGTCTCCAGGAAGCATTCCAAGAGCTCAAATTCTGGATCAAGTATTCTCAAATCAAATCAGCAAACACATCTGAAAGAACTGGGCTGGGAGCAGGGTGAGATTTTGTACACGATGCAGCAATATGGTTAGAGAGACAGAATATAAACATGTAAAAATTTAAATAATGAAAAATACGAGTGGCAGTTTAAGACACTAAAAGAAAAGCAAAGTAAACATTGCAGCAAAGAGTGCTGTGCAAAAGAGGAGGAATTCCTGTGAGAAATGACGTTTCAGAAATTGATCCTTGTCACTTACCAAAAACAATTTAAATCATATCTGTCAGTCTTAGCAAGGGATGTAAAGACACAATTAGGTTTGCTCTCAGGGCACTGGATGGAAGATTCTCCCTTTGTTTTTCCCTTCCCACCAGTTTCAATCAGAGTTTTCCAGAGAAACAGAACCAACAGGAAACTAGACAGACAGACAGATAGACAGACAGATAGATAGATAGATAGATAGATAGATAGATAGATAGATAGACAGACAGATACATAGATAGATAGATAGATAGATAGATAGATAGATAGATAGATAGATGATAGATAGATAGATAGATAGATAGATAGATAGATAGATAGATAGATAGAAAGAAAGAAATTAGCTCATGTTATTGTGGGGGATGGCAAGTCAAACCTGTAGGGAAGGCCAGCAGGCTGGCAGGCTGAAAACCCAGGCAGTATCTCTATTTTACAGTCTTGAGGCAGAATTACTTCTTCTCTGGGAAATCTCAGGTTTTTGCTCTTAAGGCATTCAGCTAATGGAAGTCCATCAACATTATCTGTGATAATCTTTACTTGAAGCCAACTGATTATAAATGTAATCACACCTACAAAATATCTTTAAAGTAACAACTAGACTACACCAGTGTTTGACTAAACAAAGGGCACAATAGCCCAGCCAAGTGGATGTGTAAAATTAACAACTGCAGCAACCACAGAGGTTTTCTGCGCGCACACACACACACACACACACACACGAGGCAGCTTATTAAGCAATTCATGTGCTTTAAAACATATTTCTGCTCTAAATGACCACAGTTTCTTCTTCTTCATACCATTCTTAACATTGTTATTACTTGCTGTTCTTAATTATTCACAAAATCAATTCCATTGTTTTCATTAGGTTATTTTCCTTCATAAAACTTGTGAGGGTCCCCAGTCTGTTTCTAGATAACATCCACAGATTCCCCACTATCTGACCCCATCCCATTCTGTCTCTCCATTTAACTCCCTGATATCCCTCCAAACCAAGCTTGGACTTCAGTCAGTCACTCTGCCTCCTGCAGCCCTCTGACTTAGACTCTTCCTTGCTTTGCTTTTTTGAGTCTCTCCTCCTAGAGAATCTTCATATTGTTTATAGCTATTGATATTTTCACTATGAATCATTTCCTGATTTGCTAAGCATAGATTCATTACCTACTGAAGCCTCAATGAATGCTTTTCTGATTATTTTTAAGGACTTTGGTTTCTCTTGATTGAATGGCTGAGAGTAATTATTCGTGTGTGTGTCCATTTTCTCTCTCTTTCTCTTTCTTTCTCTCTCTCTTAGCAGTAACCACCATGAAGCTTGAACATCTTTTCATTTTTTCAATGTATCTTACTCAGAGGCCAGTGTGCAGTAGGTCTTCAGGATGTATGTACTTTTAGTATAAACAGAGAAGGAAGGAAGGAAGGAAGGAAGGAAGGAAGGAAGGAAGGAAGGAAGGGAGGGAGGGAGGGAGGGAGGGAAAAGTATGTTGATAACTTGATAGAGAAAGCACATACAAAATTATAAAATTTCAGAATTTTAAAGCTGAAAAGATCTTTGGTGCTCATCTTTGTTCCATCTTTTAATAAGGAAAAAAAAAAGTGAGACTTAGAGAGTTTAAGTGACTTGTCTAGAAAGAAGATACATGATTTAGGTTCAGGTCACAGAGGTGGCATATACCTGACCCAGAATGCTTTCTATGATACCATGCTGCCAGCAAATAATCAATGTCAATGGACCACTAAATTACCTTCTTTTATCACCCTCCAAATTTGTAGATGTTTCATTACTACCCTCCTCTTTCATGGGGTGTGGTAGTGTAGTCACAGGGCTGTTGACAAATGGTCCTGTTCTCCTTCTTCCTACAAGGGGAAGGACTACACTCCTTGCTTCCTTTGGGTTTGAACTTGGCCTGGTGACTTGCCTAAACCAGTGCGATAGACAAGAAAGCAGATGCCAAAGACTACTTTGGTGCCTTGTTTTTCCTGCATCAGACTGGCTCTTACTATTTCAGATGGTGGAAGCTCTGTGAGTCTGGATTTAAGCAAGTATCACATAGAGTGGGGTCTCAAGTTGGTCTATGAAAGGACAGGGATCAATAAATAAACCTGTTTCAACTACAGAGTTTGAATGTAGCTGTTTCTACAATGTAACTTAGCCCATCCCATCCGATACAGTGGCATGCTGAAAATGAGTATATTCATTTGCTGGGGATGTCATAACAAAATACCACAGATTGAGTGGTTCAAACAGCAAACACTTACTGTTTCATAGTTCTGAAAGATAGAAGTCCAAGATTAAAGTGTCTATAGGGTTGATTTCTTCTGAGGCCTCTCCTTTTCTTGCAATTGGCCACACACTCGCTATGTTCTCAGGTGATCTTTCCTCTGTGCAGGAGAATATGTGGGTTTTGTGTGTTTGAATTTCCTTCTTTTAAAAGCCAAACTAGATTAGGGCCCACCCCATTGTCCTCATTTCAATGTAATTACCTCTTTAAAGGCCTTATCTCTAAACATAGTTGCATTCTGAGTTATGGGGGTTTAGGACTCCAATATGTGAAGTTTGGAGAAACACAGTTTCACCCGTAACAGTGAAAAATATAATCTGTTTAAAATGTTGAGAAACATATGAATGAGTGAAGGCAATAGAAGCAATAAATTGGTTTGGTTTTCTGCCCTGGTCTCCATCAGAAAGTAGAGCTATGACTGGATAAGTTTTACTTTGACTTATTGGATTCGTTTTAGTTTTGCTTCCTGCCTATTGCTGTTTAAGAAAATGCTGGAGATAAAGAATGAAGCATAGATAGTTTACTGCTCACTAAATATTGGGGAACTCTCCCACATTTCCTAGTCTCCTTGAAATTAGATCGTGTGACTTGCTCTGGTCATAGGACTTCCTTGTGGAGTTGTTGGACTTACAGCAGATTTGCATGAGGAAGAAACAATGTTTTATGGGTTAACCCTCTGAGATCTAAAATAGTTTGCTATTATGGTATATTCCTATACTATCCTTACCCCAAAAAAGAGTGTACGTGCAATAACGTATGTAGTATATGTGTGGGGCAGGCAGGCAGTGGCAATAGTTTAGGGAAGGGATATGCATTCAGTAGCAATGATAGACAATGGAAATAACATGAGAACACTGACACTTTAGCAGAGTGGGCTTGCTTTATGTTTGTTCTTTTATTTTTCATTTAGGATGGAAGGATTCCAAGAAAAAAACTTCATCTGCTTCACTATTTTACCTAGGGCTGGCCTCGAATACCAACCTAACAGAACCATCTTTTCTCCCTAGACAATTTACACTTCAGAAAAGCATTTGGAACTAAGTTTTCATAAGGTAGAAAGTAATTTAATGTTGAAAAGGTAGAGCCAACCATACATGAATAAATGCATATCCACTGCATATTAATAATGCAATATAATAATCTACCCTCCTCACTTTTAGAAGACTCCTCTGAGCCCTTTCTCAATGTTACGATGGCTCTGAGCTCCAGGCCAATTCTGACTTTTTTCTCCTTGTTTCTGCGAAGTGTTCAGGAGTGTTACAAGCAGACTCCAGGAAATCCATTTGAAATGGAGCCCTGGCAAAGTTCTCTGAGACTAGAGAATAGTGAAGCAAAATGTATGTAGCTATATCATGCCTGAAATAGTTGAATGAACAATGGTTGTTTATTCTAGATCAAAAAGAACATACGGAGAGTATTATTACTGTTTTTCATTATTTCTAAAGTGTCATATATATATAAAAGTAATCAAGAAATTACAAAGTAATTTGAGTTTACTGTTAGTTTTTGAAGTAGTAGCCACCTCAACATTAGGGTTAATGTACATAAATTTATGTATTTGAAACTAATGTGTTTGATTTAACAATAGAGTTGCCCTCTATGATCTCTAAGATTTGTTCATTATTAGTTCAACAAACATTTGATAGATATTGGTCAAATAAGTTATAAAGTGATGTGTTTATAAAGGTCAAATAAGTTAAAGTCCTTTTCCCTCACATATCTGAATCAGCCGACATTCTAGTGAGGGAGATGGATGGATGACCAACAACTCTATACTGGAAGTAGAGACAAGGCATATTCACAGAGAGCCAGACATTCTCCAAAGCCTTGTTGGAAGGTATCTTTGAGAAGGTAACTCTTAGCCTGGGATTTCTAAGAAAGGCAAAACCAAAGTCAAGCCATTACAGGCAAAGAATATGCAATGCAACAGATATGGAAAATAACATTTTTTTTGGTGAGTTCTAACTAGGGAAATGTCAGAAATGCTGTACAGCGAGAGTCCTGTCATGGTTAGAAATCAGGCTGGGAAGGTGGAGAGGTCAGGATGTGGAAGATTTTTGGATTTTATTCTATAGGCAATGGGAAGTCATGGGAAGATTTTAAATCCATGAGGAACATAATGTAAACCACAAACCTTTGTACAGTCTCATTCATTTGCAAAGATCCATGATCCCAAGAGAATAATGCCCTATCACTTCATTTTAACTTCCACAGTTCTTGCAGTTCATATCTTAAGAGTATTTACCTTTCTCCTGCCACAGTAGTCTTTAATTTTAGTTTGAAAATATTTATTTTGTTTTTTTTAATTATTCCAACAAATTAGTGACTTTAAGACAGAATTGTGCCCTCTTTATCTTAATATTCCTTACAGTAACTGACATATATATTTGCCTAAACAGATGCTCAAAAAAAGAAATATTGTTAAGACTATGTGACTTAGGCATCCTCCCAGGGGGAGATTGCCAGAAAAGAGGCATAAAACTCCCCTCGCAAAGTCTGAGGATACAACAGGTACACAAGGAGCATGTAATTTAAGCAAGAATACGTAAGAGGAAGAGCAAACCATGCTGCTTACCACCTGAATTACTCAGCCTCAATTCTCTCATGTGTAATATGGGTAGAATAACTAGAATATTTATCTCATATGGCCTTTCTGAGAATTAGGCAGGATGATGTAAGTGAAAATGTTACAGGAATTGTGCAATACTATAAAACCACTAGCAATGTTGGTAACAACAATGATGTCCATCATGAAGATAAGAAATTTTCAAGTAGTCAGACATGCAGAAATGCTCTTCACTTTCATACAGTTCAGATATAAGCACCTATGAATTGAGAACATTCTTCATCATGTTGAGCCCAAATATGTTTACTATCTAAACTGTGCACTGAATTTGGCCAGTGGTGCTCCTTCCCATATAGTTTCCATTGGAAAAATCATTTTGAATATTGAAAATGATAGAATGTGAAGTCAGAACTGCCAGGTGCTGGTGCTGGTTCTGGCTTCATTACTAGCCATATTTTTTGTTTTCACAGCTATGAAATGGATAGTAATACAGCTCTGGCTTCCTCTACTGGATTAATTTTCTGGTCAAAAAGAAGAATATGAAAACCCACCCCAGCCAGGCACAGTGGCTCATGCCTGTAACCTCAGCACTTTGGGAGACCAAGGCAGGCAGATCACCTGAGGTCAAGAGTTTGAGACCAGCCTGGCCAACATGGTGAAACCCTCTCTCTCCTAAAAAAATATATTCAAAAATTAGCTGAGTGTGTTGGCACATGCTTGTAATCTCAGCTACTTGGGAAGCTGAGGCAGGAGAACTGCTTGAACCCGGGAGGCGGAGGTTGTAGTGAGGTGAAATTGCGCCATTGCACTCCAGCCTGGGTGACAAGAGCAAAACTCTATCTCAAAACAAAAAACAAAAACCCACCCCTATTATTTATGAAAAGGAACATGCTATCCCCATAGATGTGATACTACCTAGTATAACATAGAACACATTCAATGATTTCTAAGGACATTTGCCAAGAAAGGTAAGTTTGGGGAACTCACAATTATTACCAAGAACTACATCCCCTATATCCACCTACTCTAAGCCATATTTGTACACATAGAAACTTTATGCATAGAAATTGTTTTCCCAATCACCAGTATAGTAAGAGCAAGGTTACTGCAGCTGTATGGGCACATAATAAAAGACAGGAAATGAAATGTCAATAGAAAATGTAATGCCTTTCTAATATATGTCCTTCACTTATTGAGACAGTTACCTGGCTGTTCTTGAAACAGGAATGATTTGTTTATAAACCAGGTATATTCTTTCAGCTCTTGAAAGAAGGAAAAAAGTCCTCCATCACATTTTTCTCTCCCACATCACCTGAAAATGTATTTCCTGCATTTCTATGACTATATATTTATTTATTTATTCATTCACAACTAATTTCTGGGCACCTACTATATGCTAGTTACATATGAGAATGTTGAGGCTAATCAAGTTGCCCTTGTTCTCAAGCACCTTTCAATATAGTAAGGAAAGCCAGTCATGTAAACAAATCAGGGCAATAAAACACTATAGTTGTTATGACAGAAGTATATGCAGGATATACAGGGAGACACAAAAGGGAATGTTTAATTCTGCCTGGGGAGAAAGAAAAGACTTTATGAAGGAGGTGATGTTTGATGTGGTTCTTAAAATATGAGTGAATTTATAGGCAGACAACAGGGAGAAAAGCTTTCTTAGCTAAATATAATACGAAAATACAAGTACTGCAGTGTAGAATGGGTCCGAGGATAGGATGATCAATTTACTGAGCAACAGAAATATCAGAGAAGGGATATCTGACACAGGCTATCCAGTTAAATATCCAGATATGGAATCCAACATGCAGGAGAGTGGCCAGGGCTGTACGTCACAATGATCCACCTCTGACTCTTACTTTTGCTGAGCCTTGAGGACAGACATCCTTTTCCTAGAATGCAGACGTTTGTACTGGTTCTGTAATTGGAGAAGAATCTTAGTGAAGTCAGTCTTTGGACATGGTTCTTGGCCCTCTGACTTTGCTTGTGTCATCAGATCCTGCAGGCTTCGGGACTGTGATTCTACATTGAGGAGTGTTCTGTCCTCCTCTAGGGCATGCGCCTCTATCTACCTGGTGTCACAATGTTTGCATCCAGGTAGATAGTCATTATTACAGGAACAGAAATAGGGTCTCATGTGGCAGTCTTTTAGAATGGTTGGAAGGCACATTACACAGTGGTTAAGGGTGTGGAGTCAAGCATTAGGCACCTCGTTTTCAAACCCTACGTGTGGGATCAAGGGTAGTATCCTTTGCCTTCCTATGCCTTAATTTCTTTATCTATAAAAGGGGAATAATCATTTTTCTTTTATAGAGTTTCCATGAAGCATATAACGTGATAAATATTAACCTCTGTCATTATTCATATGACTAGGTAAAGATGGTGAGATCTTTGTCCCTAGAACGTAGATAACTGGATCAAGGCTACTCTTCCTGGAAACCTCATGTATGCCACCTGCCCAATCACTTCAATGGATGTATTATCAATAGTACATAGGACACTTTGATTTGGACTTTCCTAAATGGTTAGTTTAGGTTTTGATCTACACATTTTGATGTTCATGCATGTAGAAGCAAAAGTAAGTGGCCTATTTTAAATACTGGCCAAAGCCTTTTTTAAAACTCTTAAAAAAAAAAAAAAAAAAACCTCCCATGATATTAAATTTCTTAAAAATCTACATACAAAAGTGGTGACTGCTCTCCCATATATAAATATAAAAGTCCCAGCATGTAAATGCATTAGCTAAAATAAGTATTTGATCCTTTCAACCAAAGCCCATTTTCTCTTCCATCCAGAAAGCCTTGAAGTGTGAGTATTACACTACTTGCAGGTTTCTATGTAGGCAGGGGATAAATAGTCTGCTTCTGTAATTAATAACTATTAAGGCTGTTTGACTGATCATATCTTTGGGCTCCTGAAATCTCTTCTGTGCAGGTGTGCATTAATGGAATTCATTAAATTCATATATTTCAACAGATAGTAATTTACGATCTTTTATAAGATCTGTCAGGAGCCGCAGCAGGAGATACAGGACTGTCTCAGGGCATTACAGAGCAAACCGGGCTCCCTCCCTCAGAAATGGCTCGCTTATGAGTAATAAATACGAATGTCAATGCAATAGGTAGTCACATTATGTGCATTCTATGACATTTGCTATCTGAAAATATGTAGGATAAGCTTTTCATCACTGGCAAAATCCTGAACAGGGCTGAACGATTTTCAGAGACACTGAAGGAAAAGTGTGTGGGAGTTCTAACCACTTTATATTTGCCATAAAAAAGGAGAACTTGGGAACAGATCAAGGCTCTGGGAAAGTAATGAGTTTTCCCAGGGATGAGTCATCCTCCCAAGCTCACTAAATGGGGCAGCCTCTCCATTCTGACCAGTGTTTTCAAGGGAAATAGAAATCAGCCTTGACTTCTGTCATGTCCCACCCTCGGCTCAGCCCAAAAAGAACTGCTGTCCTATCAGAGACGGGGTGTCCCTTCAGCATGGCCAAGTTTCTGAATGGGCAAAGCCATCAGCCACTTTCCTCAGGGGGTCCCAGGATGGCAGGGCCACATTTGTGAGGTGAAATGCTACTTGAGGGACTTTCATAATTAATTTAAAACTGAAAACAATCCTGAGAGAACCAGTAAAGGTATTATGTAATTATCAGCTAACATCTAAGGGGATGGTTAGAGGTGAATGAAATGAGAGGCAATGCAAGGTAGGAGGTTGTCCTGAGCCAGCAGGGACAGGATGAAGAGAATGAGTTGGGAAAATTAGAAAGTAACAACCTTAAAAGGTCCCTTTCATATTTTATAAATGGAGTAAAACGTTCTTCAGTGGTTTTGTAAGGGGAAGGGTTGAGTTGAGGTCAAAGCCGATATTGCAATGAACGCTCCTGTTTATGCAATGCTCTTACCATTCAAAGAATTCTTAAAACAGTTAGATGAGGTTGGCAGGCCCCCTTTTAAAGGAGATAAATGAGCCCTATCCCTATTCCGAAGCTAATTTGTGTCTTCCAGGGTACAGTGGTGGTTTTATGAGCTTATCCTATTCTGGAGTTTCCTAAGGAAATAACAGACAGAGGCATCTGCTTTCAGGGACCATCTAAAAAATCAGCAACACCAGGACCACCAGCCAGATCCCAAACATGAGAATGTGAGAGCCCTCACCAGGAAGTGGGGGTATGTTTTCTTTTATTTTGTTTTGCTTGTTGACGGTCAAAGAAAATATATTTTTTAATGTATTATATAGGCATATATATATACATGTATTATGTATATATATAATGTGCATGTATCTTATGGACAATATTTACTACATGATTAATTAGAGAAGTCATTTGCCTTTTAAAATGCTTCATTTTCTAAACCAACCTACCACACAGATATCTATACATTATCCACCCCAACACATTTCTGGTCTAAATCATTAAACATGAGACTGATAAAAATATAACTTTTGCACAAATACGGAATAGATCTATGACATAGAGCTAAGCAAACTAATATACCCATATTCTGGCTAGGTGATCATCAGAGTATGGGTATATTAGTTTGGTTAGCTCTACGTTGTAGATCATTTCATAGATCCTTCTGTTTTTGAATTGTATATTATCTTTTAAATTGAGGTCTAATTTACATCCAATAAAATACAGTGTACAGTTCAATTAAGTATATAGTTCAATGAATTTTGAGACATGTATACACCCACATAATCAGTCTGCAATGAAGATACATAGTGTATTCATATCCTACAGCATTCCCTTCCTACCCTTTACCACTATATCCCACTCCATACCATCTCTGAGGCAACTGCTGCTTTGATTTCTGTAATGTCATATAAAGAGAACCATAAAGTATGTTCTATGTTCTCTTTTATGTCTGGCTTCTTTCACAAAACATAACATTTCTGAAATGCATCCATGTTATGCTATGTATCAGTAGCTTGTTCCTTTTCTTCATTAAAGAGTACATATCGCATCATCATACCACAACTTGGAACTATTCACTGGTTCATGAATATTTGCAATTTGTTTATGTTTGATTATGAACAAAACTGCAATAAACATTCTTATATATAAATGTTTTTGTGGGCATGTTTTCATTTCTCTTGTGTAAATACATAAGAGAGGAATCTCTAGGCCATATGATAACTATAGGTTTAATTTTATAAGAAACTGTCAAATTACTGTCCAAAGTACTGGTACCATTTTTAATGGTACATTTTTAAATGAACACGTAATAGTTATATATGTTATGGTGTTCGGAGTGATATTTTGATACAATGTGTAATGATCAAATTAGAGTAATTAGCATATCCCCCACCTAAAACATGTATCTTTTATTGGTGTTGGGAACACTCAAAATCCTCTCTTCTAACTATTAAAAATATATATACAAAAGAAATTAGCCAGGGGTGGCAGCATGTGCCTGTAGTCCCAGCTACTCGGGAGGTTGAGGCAGGAGAATTGCTTGAACCTGGGAGGCAAAGGTTGCAGTGAGTCGAGATTGCGCCACTGCACTCCAGCCTGGGTGACAGAGTGAGACTCCATCTCTACGGAAACAACAACAACAACAACAACAACAAAATATATATATATAAAATAAATTGTTGCTATTCACCCTATCATGTTTTAGAAGACTAGAACTTATTTCTCCTGTCTAGCTGAAATTTTGTTTCCATTAACCAACCTCTCCGTATCTTCTGACCCAACCCTTCCTAGCTTTTAATAACCATCATTCTAGACTCTGGGCCGGGCGCAGTGGCTCATGCCTGTAATCCCAGCACTTTGGGAGGCCAAGGCAGGTAGATCACAAGGTCAGGAGTTTAAGGCCAGCCTGGCCAGCATGGTGAAACCCGGTCTCTACTAAAAATGCAAAAATTAGCCAGACGTGGTGGCGCTTGCCTGTAATCCCAGCTACCCGGGAGGCTGAGGCAGGAGAACTGCTTGAACCCAGGAAGCGGAGGTTGCAGTGAGCCAAGATCGTGCCACTGCACTCCAGTCTGGCAACAGAGTGAGACTCTGTCTCAAAAAATAAATAAATAAATAAATAAATAAATAAATAACTATTATTCTAGACTCTACTACGAAATTAACTTTTTAAGCTTCTGTACGTGAGGGAAAACATGTGATATTTACCTTTCTGTGCCTGAATTATTTTACTTAACATAATATCTCATGCTCATCCATATTGCTGCATGTTGCTGCAAATGACTGCATGTTGCTGCAAAAGTATTTCATTCTTTTGTATGACCAAATAGTATTCCATTGTGTACATATACCATATTTTCTTTATTTATTCATCTGCTGATGAACACTTAGTTTGATTCCATATCTTGGCAAAAACTATGAAACATTTTACAAATTTGTGTGTCATCCTTGGACAGGGGCCATAATAATTTTTACTGTATTTTTTTTTTTTTTTTTTTCAGACAGGGGTTTCACCATGTTGGTCAAGTTGGTCTTGAACTCCTGACCTCGTGATCCACCTGCCTCAGCCTCCCAAAGTGCTGGGATTACAGGCGTGAGCCACTGTGCCCAGCCTTCTGTATTGTTTTATTTTCAGTATATGTGCTGAAGAAGTGAGCACTAACCTTTTTATTCCCTTCATCATATTTTCAAATACTTCCAGGAATTAATATTACAGGCAAGATTAATCAGTGTTAACTACTGATATTAGAATAATGATTCAATTTAAATCTTCCAAATAGTAATTTGTCAAATATTCAGGATATCTTGTAATAGCTAAGTTTACAAAGAAAAGTAAGACATAGTCCTTGCTCTTGAGAAACTTATGATGTATTAAGAGAAACTAGAAGCCAATATGGTAAACGATAATGAAAGTGCATAAACCAATGTGGGGATATAAGGCAGTTACAGAGATCTTCACAAGGCTCAGGCAGGGCTTCGGAGTCCTGAGGATATTTGAGCTTTGAAGAGGTCTTTCACTCACTGAACATGTATTCATTAGGTGCCAATTATGTTCAGATGCTCCGTAAATGGAATTGAATTTTGTAAGGAGGGAGACTCAAGGTCAAAGCAGGAAGATTGTATCCAATCTGGAGCCAGCAAATTGACGGGAAAAAGAAGGGAATTAATAATTGCTTCACACCTATTGTCTACTGGGTGCTTAATCTCTCAGCAGCCTAGTTCAAGATTTTTATTCCCACATTACAGATGACAAACATGAGTTTCAGAGAGGTTATTTTGCTTGCCCAGGTTTCATAGAGCATGCATGAAGCAGAGCTGGAGTGTGAATGCATCTGGTGTCCTTGCAGAGTCCACTCCCAGGGCAGTTGCCTTTTTGTACAGGCATAGAAACAGAATAAAAGAAGATGAAGAGAGAACGAGAGACGGCACCAATGGCAACATGATTTTAGTGGCTGAGGTTACGTTATGCTTTATCTAGAAATGGAAGCCACAGGGGCCTTGAGACAGAATGTAAAGAGCATTGGCTTTAAAATCAGAATTGCTTGAGTTCATATCCCGACTGATTCACTGAGTAGCTTGACCATCATTGATTATAACAGAAGTCATCAGGGATAATAATATCCATTGCATCACTGTATACCAACGTCCAGTGTTTAAGTAAATATGACACTTAGTAGTTATATTTATTTAAATAATGATCACATCATTGGCCACATTCTATATGCAAGGCTTTTGTCCTGTGTGTGACTGTGTGTATGTATATGTGTGCTGTGTGTGTGTGTGTGTGTGTGTGTATATATATATTTGGACATTGTGACAGCATTCTAAGTCCAAAAGTCCATCCATGTCCACCCATCACTTCCTTTTATAATGCTTATTGGTTTGGGTTTTGAGATATCTTTCATGAGCCATACTCACATTACCTTCATGATATTAGTGAAATTTCCTACAATTGCATGTAGACCACTGTTGCTCATCATTTTGCATGAAGTTTAGCTGACTTGAACCTGCTTCAGAAATGTACATTTACTCCCAAATTCACTTGCTTTGCAATGCTTGAGATGGGTGGACCTAAAAACCTTGGCTACAATTGAGAGCACCTGCCAGTTCCACAGGAGAAATAATCAGAAGTGGTTTCTGACACTGAGCAATGCTATGGTCACACAAGCACTACCTTGGAACGTTGAGACAATTACGTTAAGTTGAAGGCCCCTAAACCAAAAGAAGAGAAAAAAAAACAGTCTGTCTGTTTTCCAATGGTTGGTTTGTTGTTTGCAATCATATTAAATACCCACTTTTTGCATAACCCATGGACAGACTAAATGGTGACTCTTAATAATCCAAACGGCAACATTATGGAGAACTCCTGTAAGGCAAGTCTAGACACTAGAGTAAAAAAGAACTTAGTGGTATTTCTAAGAAACTGACTCAAAAAAAAGAAACAAAACAAACAAACAAAAAGCTGGTAGAGTCAAAACCAAAAGAGCAGAACCATCCAACTGGAGAATTTTTTAAGTGAGATGTAATTTCATAGGTGACAGTAAAAACCAGACTGGACATGGCAGTAGCAAATGCACTCTAAGGAGCGATTTTGGTGGTAGGAACAAGTTGGCCTTATTGCCCTAATGGATCATCCCTTTCTCTATCTGCTGTGATATGAGAGCTGATGAGATCCTGCCTGAGGCAGCGGGACCGTCTCAACACAGATTGTCTCTCCATTCACAGGGGTAAACACTTTACTGGGAGATTTAAAGTGAAATTTAGAATTACAGGGAAGTATCTAGGAAACAGATATTTTTTCTTCAGTGAACTCTTAAGAGGGCTTGTCAGTAAAGTTCAAGCAAGCAGGTGTGCCGAAAATTGCTTTAAAACCAAACAGACAGTAGGAGGCATGCATATGCCAGAAATCATAGCCCCCGTGAGACAGACAAGCCCATTTTTCAGCAGGAGCAGCTGTTGGTGCATCTGCAGACAGGTTGTTGTCAGGAGTGTTGAGCAGAGAAATTTCAGGAGAAAGGTGCTCATGAGAAGGGAAGAGGCGTGAGGTCTCTGGTGTATAAGATTCAGCAAAGAAACTTGGGTGATGTGCTGAGTCCTGGGCTGACATTGTTAGAATTTAGAATTTCATCTGAGACTGGGAGGCTGGACAAAAGTGGCACTGAGACTTTAGATTGGAGTTTGTTAAATCCTGAGCAATAAAAATTGCAGTTCACTCTAATGAAACTTCCTGGGAAGACTATTAGTATTAAACAGGGAGACTCTCTCCCCAGAAATAATGCTAAATCACAGTCACAAATACTTCCAAGTCCAGTTCGGCACAAGCCAGAACATGATTGCATTTTTTAAATTAAATTCACTCTTATTGCTTTGGCAGTTGCCATTTTCTGAAATTAATAGGAATAGAATGCATGAACCAAAAGGCTAAGGGTGACCATACTGTATTAGAGGTTACAGAGGTGAAGGTGACAAAGGTGGGTGGGCAGGCAGAGGTAGGGGTGGCCATATCTTTATTAAGCATTTACTTCAAGGGAGTAGATCCATGAAAAAGACTAGGACTCTAACATAATAAGAATTTTACAAATTTGTTGGCGACGTTAAGGCTCAAAATAACAACTTGTGTTTTACTATAGAAAAATTTAACTGTTTCTTTTAATGTCTCAGCATCATGAGTACCCAAAATTATCTTACATCCTTTACGTGACTCAATATGCCTGCTAGCAAATTGCTGATCAGCAGGTGGGTGTTCACTTCTCACCTTTTAAAGTATAAGGTAATATTAAAAATAAGCCTTAAAGGATCCTAATTCATTGATAATAGCCATCTTTATTCCACAAGCCTCAATGTGAATTATTTATTGAAATTCATTAAGTGAATAACTTATTCATGAATTTAGCAAATATTTGCTAAGCTGTCTCACTGTGCCAAGCGTTTACTTTTTGGACACAGAGATTAGAGGCATTTGGTTCCTACCCTCAAGGAGTTCACTCTAGAATCAATGAAAGAAGCAACAAAATGACCTTTGAGACAAAATCACAATACAGAGGAGTAAGTGCCATAGTATCTGCACTTATCCAACATGAACAAGGCTTCTTGACCTCATCCTAGGGATTGAATTAGAAACACTGTCAGGAAGAGGAGCTGCTGGCATTGACCTTTGGGAAATGAGTGATGATTAGCCAAGTGGCCATGGTTGGGTAGGGTATATCAAGTGGGAACAATATGGACACAAGCAGAAGACAGAGAGAACATAAACAATTAGGGAACTGAATACAGATCAAGAGAACCGAAAAGAGAGGTAAGTAGAAAATCACAGGTTGAGAGGAGTTTGCAGAAACAAGGCCAGAAGCTAAAATAGGTACCACTAAGGTACATGACAGTGATTAGAATCCACCAGAAAATTCTGAATAGTAGTAATGTCAACAGATTTGCAGTTCAGAAAGAATTTTGGTGGCATTGTGGAGGATGAAGCTGGAGGCTTGAAGGCAGTTTAGTGAGCAATAACGAAGTCTGAGCTAAAGCAGAGGTAGGGTAGATAGCAGATGGGGGTTTGAGATGCTTAGGAAATAATGTTTGTAAGATATGGAGTGTGAGATGATAGAGGTGTGTGGGGAAGAAAGGATAGAACCTGGAAACATTCTTTCAAGCACATTAAAAATATCAACCTATTTAATACCATAAGAGTCATATTAGTTAAGAAATAATGCATGTCTATACTACAGATGTGGAAATGGACACAAACCCAGGTATTGTCCCATGCTCATCAGAACACCTTGTTGTAGCATCTTGTTTCAGAGCAGAGTATCCCTTTGCAGCAAATGGAAGAATCAGAATCAAATCAGGCCAGCATCCTGTTCTTTCAAGCACCCTATCTTGGATACAGCAATTGAAACAGGTCAAACACAGGATGGGTGTTACATTCTGTAAAATACTTGTCCTAACCAGACAACAGGAGAAACAATGCTACAGAGAAAAACAGACTTCTGTCCAGATGGCAAGGTGAGTCAATGCATACCTCATCCTCTCTCCCTTTGATATTGTAACTATCATGGCTACATGTTTATTGCAGCAAGTGGCCTTGGAACATGGTTACTTATACTGGCGGTTCTCAAAGACAAGATTAAACAGAATGAGAAAAGGCAACATCGGAAGCACAGTGGCTGAATGTTTTCAAATTGAAGAAATTCAAGCTCAAGTCTAAAAACTGAAAGCTTATGTAAAATTAAAAAATGGGATATACAAAAGGGAATTGACCCCTAGACAGATAAAATAATGAATATCAAAGTTTAAAAAGACCAGCAAAAAAAGCAGATTTCCTAAAGCTGAATAAAATAAAAACACCAAGGTCTGGGAGGCAGGGAATCTAAGGCCAATTCATGATAATTTCCGAAAACTGGATCAAAAGGGAAGCACCTGGTTCTGGGCACAGGGAACCTAAAGCCAACTAAGACCAACTTCCTAAAGCTCATCTCCCGCTGCCCAAGTAACAAAGGATCAAAGGCTACTCTCTCTGCAACCCTCCCCCTTTCACCACATCACAGAAGGAATGGGAAAGTGCCCAGGATTGGCAGTGGGCCAAGGATAAGCCATCCCTTCATCTGCATAGGGCACCAATTCACCTCAGTCTTTAATTAGCCATGGACCAAATCCTTTATCCAGATCAGGGGTAGCCCAAAGGGACCTCAAAAAGGGTACTTAAAACCCAGGAAACTGGGTACCCAGACCCTTTGAGCTGCATGCTAGGGCCTACTCCCACCCTGTGGAGGGCTTTCTTGCTTCCTGCTTTCCCTGCTTCCTTCCTGTTACTTTGTTCGTGTGTTTTGTTCAGTCCTTTGTTCAAAACACCAAGGACCTGGACAACTCCCACTCATGACCTTCCTTCCAGTAACATTATAATCTACGCATAATGTACCTATATATTTATGGCTAAACACCTGAAATAATATAAATATAATGCAGTGCTTCCAAACCAGAAGAAGAAAGAAAAACAAAGGAAATAAATGAAATTCTGATAATTAAATAAATATTGGAAGGAAAATAAAAATGTAAAAAAGAAAAATATCATAAACAGAAAACACTAGGTATGGTAGAAATATTTCAAATATATCAATAACTCCAATAAATATAAAGAGATTAAGCTTTCTTATTAATATAAGAAAATGTGATACAGTCTTAAAATCCTTACGCTGTTTTAAAAGATACATTAAAACAAAGTGACATAGAATTATTAAAAATGAGAAAAAGAGATTAAAAAACAGATAATATGAAAGACAAAAACCAAAGGAATGCTTTATTAACAATATAGTAACATTAATGTCATACAACATACGTCAGACAGCAGAGAGTAGTGATATAGTGATAAAAGGAGCAATTCTGATAATATATAAGAACTATAGGAATGAATACTCTATGTCAAAATATATGAAGCAAAAATTAATATAATTAGGAAAATAAATATTTTACACCAAATATTTTAATATATCTATTTAGATACTCAAAGATCAAGCAGATAAAAAGTCAACATCTAAATGATTGAAATAAACATTTTAACAAATTGGAATATACCCATCTACCTCTATGTCAATTTCAAAATTTTTACTAAATATTTGTAAAACTCTATGTTTATAAAATAGACCTCTTCAAATATACATGGAACAGTTTTTAAAAATTTGATTACATTCTAAGGAGGAAAAGAAGTTTCTACACATTTTATTTTATTTTATTTTATTTTGTTTTGTTTATTTATTTTATTTTATTTTATTTTTTGAGACAAGGTCTTGCTCTGTCACCTGGGCTGGAGTGCAGTGGTATGATCTCAGCTCACTGCAGCCTCAACCTCCTGGGCACATGTGATCGTCCTACCTCAGCCTCCCTAGTAGTTGGGATCACAGGTGTGTGCCACCATGCCTGACTGATTTTTGTAATTTTTGTAGAGACGGGGTTTCACCATGTTGCTTAGGCTGGTCTTGAACTCCTGAGCTTAAACGATCTGCCCACCTTGGCATCTCAAAGTGCTAGGGTAACAGGCATGTGCCACTGTACTCAGCCTGTTTTAAATAATTAATGTCATATCAGCCATATTTTTTGACAGCATCTTAGTAAGTTTAGCTATCAACAATGTAAAATTGGATAATGAAGAAAGTTTCTAATGTTTTAAGTGTATAAACCTATATAAGTTCTGAATTAAAGGAAAAAGAGAAATATAATAGTATTTAGAGGTAATTAGCAAATAAATCAATAAACAAACTTTTTGAGCTATAATTGTATTTAAATTTAAATATAAATGTAAATATATGCTTCCAAACTCTCTGTTTAATATAAACAAAGATTGGCAATTTATGAGTAAACTTTTAACTGATAAAGCCAGAAAAATAATAGAATTAATACAAACAGTAAAAGAGAGAAAAATAACAATTAAATCATATACAAGTGAAATGGGCAACAAAAAAACCTCAACAATATAATAAATAATAAAATTGAGTTTTTTCCTATAAACAATTAACAAAAGGATTTTAAAACTCTAGCAAGGCTGTTCAAGAAATAAAAAATTGCTAAACTAAACAATATTACAAATAAAAAGAACTATAAATAGAGTATTAATTTTCTAACACCAAAATAGAGTATTAATTTTCTAAAATCATAGTTTAAAAGTATAAACAACTTTATACCAATACATTTGGTGAAAATGAAATGGACAATCTGAAAGAAACGTATAAACTGCAAAAATAAATTCAAGGAGAAAGAGTAAATAAAATCAATGTATTACAGACTATGGAAGTAACAGTCAACAATTCCCTCTTCCTTTTTTCACTGACCAATTTTATACGTATTATACATAGATTGATTTACAGGCATATGTAAGCCCTGTCTTACAGGGATACCCAATTTGTTTCATAAAGTCAGGAGAACTTTTATTAAGACTGAGTGAGAAAAATGTAGGAAACTATGATGACCGACCAATGTTACCATGAACATGAATATAAAAATTAAAAAGCAATAAAAACTTAAAAACTACATTCAGCACCATAATAAAAGAACTAGGGTTTATACCAGTAATGCAATGATGGTTTAATGGAAGAAAACCTACTGTTCTTTATCAACAGATTAAAGTGCAATGATATTAAGAATATCTCAATAGATACAAAGAAAAAATTGAATCAAATAAAGCACTTACGGATGATAAACAAAAAGTTATAGCAACATGCGAATAGAAGAGCATATCCTTAAGTTGACAAAGAATAGCTAATGAATTGGCAAATTAAACAGATGACAGAAAACTTAACGATAAAGCCATATTGGTTGCAAAGAACAGTCTGTTATAAACTGTGAATGAGCATAAGCAGGAACATTGCTCTAGATAAGATTTATCTTAAAAAAACTATGATTTTTTTTAACAGCCTTACACCTTGGCAATCATGCATTCGTAAAGTAATGACAAAAGATACCATTAAAATGACAACAATAGCGAAAAGGAACTTACAAATAAATCTAACAACAGATATCATAAATGACAGATGAAAATTTAGGAAATATTTACAATATTGAAGAACATCTAATAAGATTTTGTTAATTGCATAAAATATTTTGATTTTAACTGTAACTTCATATACATTTAATCTAATTACAAACAAAATTGTAAAATAGTGTTTTGAAGACCTTGACCCATGAATTATTTGGAAGGATAAAGGACAAGGAATACTCTAGAAGAAAAAGAAAGAAGGAGCTGGAATAAAAACTTGTCTTATTATTTACCAAGATTTATTAAAATACTGTAATGCTGGAGCTTTGGATACAGATTATAATGATGGAGCAGAATGGAAAAACAATCTGAGACCCACTTGTATGTGAAAATTTGATGCATGACAAAAGAGCTATTAAAAGCCAGTGGGAGACAATGTAGTAAATACTATTTGGAAAACAGCTATTCACTGGTAAAAAAATAAATATAGATCCCTGAGTTACAAAAATAGACCTAAATCAATTTCACATGGAAAAGGCCTATGTGCTAAAAGCTGAACTTAGAAACTTTCAGAAGAAAATACTGGAAAAATTTTACTGTACTAAAAATTTTAAGAACACCTTTAAGAAGATATAAAAAACACAACTAGAGACGTATAAAATTAAAGCTTCATATGAAAAAAATACACTTCAAACAAAATAAAAACCACATATTAGAAAAAGTATTGACAGTGAATATATGACATTAGCTTACAATGTATGATATATAATTTATACCTGTAAGTCAATCAGAAAAATAAATTTGCAATAGAAAAATGAGAAAGGATCTGAACATAAAGTTTCACAAAGAACAAAAGCAAATATCTAACATAAAAACATATTGGACCTTACCCTTTATGAGGAAAATGTCAATTAAAACAATGTGATTATTTGATTACTTAAAAGTCATTAGATTGATAGAATTTTAAAAAGTGACAACTTCAAGTGTTTGGATGGCTGTGGGTAAATGGGAACTTTAATAGTGACATGTTGAAATATAAACTGGTAAAGCTATCTTGGAAAGCAATTTACCAACATACAGGAAAAGTAAAATCACACATACTCTATGACCTGCCATTCAATTTCTACACCTACATGATTTTAAAAAATTATGCAGTTACACAAGGAATGATGTGAAATTATATTTATTTCACTATTGTTAATAACAGAGAAAAATTATAGTCCATATAATTTCCAATCACTAGTAGATATAGGTAAATGTTTACTCTTTTAATCAATTACTTACCAACAGTTAAAATAAATCAACTAAATATAATGAGCAAAAATGCAATTGCAAAAGAACATGTGATTTCTGCAATTTAGTCTGAGATGCATCCAAAAATGAATACGTATTAATGGGTGTGTAATAAAGCCAGAACAGCAAAATGCTGATAAGTCTAAGTAAAAGATATATAGGTGCTCACTGTAAAATTATTTCAAACTTGTTGTATGTATGAATATTTTAAATATAGTTGAATTTGATAACATATTATAAATAGTCCCATTATTTGCAGAATGATATATTAATAAAATTATAAAAACATGCATGGAAATGACACATTATTAACTTCAGAGTTATGGTTACATCTAGGGAGTGAGAGAAGGAAAGGGATGAAAGGTGAAGATTTACTCTATCAGTCATGTTTCCTAGTATTAAAGAAGAAGTAAGGAAGAGAAAAATCTAAACAAATACAGCAAAAAGATTTCCATGTGTTAGTACCAACTTGTTCATTCAGAGACATAGTTTATTACTTTTGTACATACTTCTATTTAATTAAAATATTGCCTGATTAAAACTCTTATAAATATCAAAACACAATGAACAGTATCTACATTATCAAAATTATCTTAAAAGGATAACATTGGCTTAAAAAGTAAGATCGTTTGCATGGTAAAATGCCTGTTGCATAAAATTTTTAAAAGCAAAGTAATCCTAAGTGTTGTATATGGATATATGCACAAATAATAAAAGTATAAAAGCACAAATGTGAAGATACTCACCAAATAAAAGATAGTGCTTACCCCAGGGGAAGGAAAGAGCAAAAGAAGTTAGAATGGTAAAGGTCATTTCAATTGAAATTGCAACACTATAGTCCTCAAAACAATTTTACTTTTGATAAATCTGGGTAATAGAACACAGTTCTTCATGTTTTAAAATTTTCATGATACATAATAAAAAAGAAATCATAAATCAGTACAGTCTAAAAGAATGACCTGACTTCTCAAGTCAGAAACAGCATCACAAAAAGAAAGAACTCTCCAATGACATATGAGAATTTGCAAGCATATTCCAAGAACTCTTTTTCCTATTAGACTATGATATTAGCTTAGATCATTGATTACTGGTTATATTCATTTATTTCTGTACATATGATAATCCTGAGCTGTTTCGTTGTCCATTATTTTATATATCTTACATTGTATCCTCAAATCATAGGGTTTAAAAAATTCTTACTGAATATTTCATAAAACCATTTAACCAAACTGAGGATTCATCTGCATCATTCTAAACATTTCTCATTCTTTTTTTTGTTAAGAAGCTGAGATCACAAGAAATATCTAAGAAACTTCCTGGAGAAGTTGCATATTGGAAAGGATCATTTAATTTGAACACCAGTGAGGCAAAATTCCTTCAGAAAAGCATAGCATGAGATACAAAGCAGAATGTCTACAGTGGTTATAATTCAACTCTTTCAGGCCCTCACCTGCTTTTCCCAGCTAAGAGCCAAGAGTGTCTACCCAGGAGGGTGGGCATTCAGCATGAAATGAGCAATGCCAATGTTTCCAAGGCCGGGCACTGTGGCTCATGCCTTGGGAGGCCAAGGTGGGTAGATTGCTTGAGCTCAGGAGTTCGAAACCAGCCTGGAAAACAAGGCAAAACTCCGTCTCTACAAAAAACACAAAAGTTAGATGGGTGGGGTGGCATGTGCCTATAGTCCCAGCTACTTAGGAAGCTGAGGTGGGAGTATTGCTTGAGCCCAGGAGGTTGAGGCCACAGTGAGCCAAGATCAAGCCACTGCACTCCAGCCTGGGTGACAGAGCAAGACTATATAAAATAAGATAAAATAAATTAAATAAAATAAAGGAGTTTCTTGAACCATGATACGTTACTTGCTACCAAAAACTAGAGAAATACACATGGACACCAGACTAGTTATGGAAGAACAGGAACTAAAAGTCAGCTTTCTACTTCTTTAAGATGGGACAACTGGGTTGAGACTCCCCTCAGTGTAACCAAGTGTTCTGTGGCTGGAATTAGAGCAATTTGTTACACAGATAGGAGAAAAAAAAAATCAAAGAATCATCAAGGCAGATACCTACTCATTTCCTTTTTCCTTCTTTTCCTTCCACAAAATACTTTATTTCTTTTTTTTTTTTAATTTTTTTTTCCCCTGCTGAAAGAGCCCATTCACAGCTATGGCAAAACCCTCCTCTCAAACCATCTATCAATTTGCAGTGGTTTCTGTTTTACAGTCTGAATCCAACCCTACTTGGAGCTCCTTAGAGGACAAATACAATGGAAATGCAAAGTGCTAATAACATATACATACCTAACTCTTTTCACAAGGGTATTGTAAAGACTAATGAGTCATTGTTCGAAATAACAATAACCTTCTGATGAAAGGTGGAATATACATAGAGTTTGGAAGGTTTTATTTTGTTACCGTTGTTATAATTACAGTAGCTGTATAGTGTGTGAAGCACACCACCAGCCAAGCATCATCTCCTTTCTCCTTCCTTGTTTGTGCTTGAAAAGCAAGCCCGTTGCCCTCTATAGGTCTTGGTTGTGTTAATCACTTTTTATTCTGCTGTCAGACACCACGGGGTAAGATCTGGATTATTTAGTCAGTTGAAAAGCCAAAGTCAACATTTTGGAAAATTCTCTGACCTTCATAACATTCTTCTTTGTTCTTTCACACTCCCAACAGAGTATCCCCTCTGTGTGCTAGACTTTCTATTTTGATAATTTGTCTAACTTACTGCATTTGGTAAGGGAGGTCTGGGAAGCGATGTTAAGCATCCCAAGAAGGTTTATTCTGCCTCTTATTAAATGGAAGATAGTCTTCTTTGCAGACCTCTAATAAGGTACATGAGCTCAAAAGCATCACTCAAGGATAAGCGTGCATAGGTCTTTGTTGATCTGCATGCTGATTTCTCTAGGTCTTTGACTCTGTGTTCTGGGGGGCTATTTTGCATTTGCTGAATAGTATACCTTTTCCCTGCTGCCCTCCTCTCTCTTGTTATGTATGGGCTGTCTCTGTCTAAAATTCCTTATGCTGATTTTCCAGACACATTTATTTATGTTCACTCACTAATTGAAAATCTCATATTTGAAGTTATTATTCTGATTGATGTCTGTCATTTTGATCAAGCAGTAGCTCACAGATGCTTTGTTAGAACAATTTTACAAGTGAGTTTATCATCATGCCTTTCTCTCCTGACCTTCTCCATAGCTGGTAGCAAAAAATCTCAGTGGAGGCTCAGAAAGAGGATATGTTTGGCAAGGCTCCCAAATTCATTTCACTGTATCTTCACTACTAAAAGCAATCCTTCTATTTCAGCTGTTGTTAACAGTAATAGAGGAGAGGCAGAGTGGTCAGACTCGGTGCACGAAAACAAAAATAAGTGGAATGGTGACCACTCCCCACCAAGAGGAACTCTGTCCCCAAGCTGAGCCCACATTTATTCTCTCCTACACAGACAACGTTGGGAGGCAGGTGGGGGTGGGGGAGAATGTTTATCGGATTGCTCTTCATAATATCTGAAATACAGAGAAGGTTGAAATTCTGAGCTGCTTTAGGTAAGAGGGCACTGAAAGGTGGTGGAAAGGTACTCAGAAAACCAAGATGTGGAGCAGAGAACACATTTTCTACACTTTGCACATGTGCTAAGTCCCATCAACTTCACTAGCTTTGTTAGAAAGTGTTTCCTAAAGTATATAAATTGTTTTGTAACGAATATATTTACATTCAAATAAACTGGTTAATGTTATACATACTATTCTTGTTTTCAAAATTAACAATGTCCATTCGTGGTTAAGTTCATTCTATCAAGGAGCTTATTTCAATTTACTTCATCCAAATTTTTTAGAATGTAATTGTATCACTCTTTATTTATCACAAAAATTAACACCCCAAGAAATTATTGTCTTCTGAAACAGTTTTAAATATCCTGTGTCAGACCATAGGCCTCTTGTGGTTAGATAATTTTATGTATATAGAATCATGAACCATTAATATCAGAAGGACCTTGGGCTCATTGAATCCAAATCTGTGCCTAATGCATGGATTTCCTCTTCTAATATGAACACTTAGAATTTGCTTAAATGTCTTTTAAAAATCCCATCTTGTGAGGAAAGACTTGTGAAAGAAAGTGTTAATTTCTGGAAAAAGATCCAGATTAAATGAAAATTTTATTTGCTAATCATTTTTAACCACTAACTACAATTTTTCTTAGAAATTCACTTTCAATTTCATTCATTCAAAAATATTTATTGAAGATCTTTTATGTGACAGACACTATTCTAGAGATTGGGGATATTTCAGTGAACAAGACTGACAAAGTCCCTGCTCTCACGGACCTTGCATTCTATGTTCAAAAACAGACATGAAGCAAGCGCATTAATAAATAAAATAACATTAGGTGGTAATGAAGGATATAGAAAAAAAGAGAAAAACAGTTTTAGGGATAGAGAAAGAAGAAGGGACAGAAGAATTCTGTTGAAGCATTCTGGTTAGGGAAGTTCTCTCCAAGTAGGAGACATTTGAATAGACACCTAAAAAGAGTGAAAGGAAAGTTAGTCTTGCAGCAGGAATGTAGAGCAAGATCCCAACAGCATAAATGAACTGAACTGGAGGAGTAGCAAAAAGGCTCTTAGTCATGAATAAAAACTAAAATATTTTACCTCAAAATATATTTGACATATTTCTAGATGGTTATTTAGAAAAGCTGGACATGTAAGAATAGCTGAAAAGCTGTCTTTTGTAGGGGAGATTTGCAACTGTAAAGAAAATCTGCACTGATACAGCCAGACTTTCTCTGAAGGCCCCACCTTTTCTAGATCTAGGAAAGATTAACTGAGATTCTGACACCTTAAAGGTCTGAAAGAAGCATTTACCATCTATTCTCTCTGAGGATGCTGCCTATGAAATTTCATCTGTTTAACAAGACCATCTTTGCTAGTCCGTCCTCCTCTTCTCTCCCTCCCATAACCTGTTTTGCTACCATAACTTACCTTGCCATAATCCAAGACCCTATTCTTTCTGTAATCTCAAGGTGGTATAAAGGTGTCAACTATCTTCCCTTTCTTTAAGATCTTATAATTTGTTCCACAAAATAATGCCTGCCTCTTGGATTCATTCGAATTCCAAAGAGAATCATTTTGCAAGTTAATTTCTGTCTCCCTGGTTCATTCATTCTCCCTAATAATCACTTACTGCCCCTCAAAAGAATAGTCTACATTCTCCATCTCCCTCTCCCCTATGAGAAAGGGTATATTAGCTTCTGTACCTCACTGGGGAGTTGGGGTATTCACTTTGTGGTTCTCCCCCTATACATGTTAATAAATTTGTATTTTTTTCTCCTATTAACCTCCTTTTTTTCAATGAACGTTCAAGAGGCCAAAGGGAAAGTTTTCCATTATCCCCAACAGTTAAAAAAAAAAAGAAAAAGAAAAAAGAAAAGGAAAATGCAGCTGGAGAGTTGTCAGAGGCCAGATCTCAGGGGATGTGACACCAGGCTAAGGCTTCTGAATTATGTTCTAGTAGGATAGAAGCCACTGTAAGATTTGCAGCCGATGGATAATATGACTAGCATTAAGTTTTCAGAAGGATCACTTTGACTGCTATGTGGAGAATAGATCATAAAGGCAATAGCAGAAGCAAGGAAACAAGTCAGGAGACCAGTTAAATTGAGTGAATCCCCAAGACACCTCATTCTTGACAATCTATCATCTTTCCTCTGGGCCTGTGATGCTCTGTACCTGCCTCTACTCTAGTTCCATCTACTTTCAGTGGGCTTGATTGCTTAAAAGTCGTTCTCCACCACTCCTGGAAGACCGTCAGCTCTGTAGAGGTAAGGACCATGATTTACTTCTCTTCCTATCCCCAGAATCAAGGCCAGTGCTGGCCACATACATGAATACCTCAATAAAATCAGGCTGAATTTCTCTACTCCTTCTTACAAGTGGCAGGCCTTAAAACTCTGCATTTGAAAGCAGTAATGTTTATTTCCTTGTTTAAAAAGTAACTTGGAGATCTGTCTCTGCATTTCCACTTGTCAGTTAAAGTATACCCTCTCTTATTAGGCCATCTGCAACTGTTACCTGTTATCCATGTTGCTAAACCATTTTCAGACCTAGTTTATAGTTTGTTGCATTGGTGAGTATAATTCTCTTACTGTTCTTTCCCAGAGCTTTTGGTCAAAGAAAGTACATATTTGTATCACTTTATCTTCAGACCATGGTGACTAAACCAAATAAGTGATTAACCAATGCTTACCAAGGAAAGAAATTTTACAAAATGAGTACTATGCAAACTTTTGGATTATTGGGGTTTGTTAGTGTTTTAGCCCATTTTCTGCTATAACAGAATACCACAGACTGGTTATTTTTCACAGTTCTGGAGGCTGGGAAGTCCAAGAGTGTGTTGTCAGCATCTGGCAAGGGCCTTTGTACTGAATTATCCCATGGCAGAAGGGCAAGTGGGCATGTCAAATAGAGAGAGAAAATTGGGCAGAACTCCGCCCTTTTTTCTGGATCCCACTCCCATGATAATGAATCCCTCTTGCAATAACTGCATTAATTCACTGATAAGGGCAGAGGCCTCATGAGCTAATCGATCACCTCTTAAAAACGCCACCTCTTAATATGATTATATAGGCAATTAAGTTTCCAACTTGTGAATTTTGAGGGACATATTCAAATTATACCATTTAGTGAATAATTATTCACTTCTATTTGTTTGGGGTCAAACACTACTAGAGTATTTCACAGTAACTAAGAGAACTTGCATCTGAAAAAAATGGGGAGCATTGACCTAGATGAGATGCAAAAAATATAATGCAAGTTTTTTTTTTAAATATAATTGTGGTTTATGGGGTATTATGAAGAAAGAAAAAGCATTTTGTAGTATTTTATAAATTTGATGTAGCTTTGAAAAAAACCTTTCCAAATATAGTCATATAATCATATTAGAATTACTTAGTGTGATAGTTAATGTTAGGTGTCAACTCGAGTGAACTAAGAGATACCCAGGTAGCTGATATAGCATTATTTCTAGGTATATCTGTGAGAACCTCCTTGGTTCTAGTTCCTTTGGCTTTCGGACTCTAGGAACTGCACCAGTGGCCCCCTAGCTTCTCAGGCCTTCACCCTTGGACTGAGAGTTATATCATTGGTTCTGAAACTTCTGGACTTGAACTCAGCCATGCTACCAGCTTCCCTGGTTCTCCATCTTACTGATGGCCAATCATGGGGTTTCTCGGCCTCCATTTAATCAAGTGAGCAAGTTCCTCTAATAAATCCTCTTCATCTACCTACCTACCTACCTATCTATCGCCTATTAGTTCTGCCTCTCTGGAGAACCCTGACTAATATAGTTAGTAAAGACTAGGTATGGTTCCCGAATCAGGGACTTATTTAACTTAGATGAATGCAAATGGAACTAGGAGATTCGAGGTAAGATCAGAAATTACAAATAGTATTGCACATTCTGAGAACTCAAAATCACAATCATCAAAAATTACTAAAAAACAAGCTTAAATAATGGTTTCAAAAATTATGAAGGTTTATTGAGTAGAACTTGTTGAGATTTAGTTCAAAAACTAAAATTTTGGACAGGAAAGGAATCATGAAAGGAAAAGTTTTATATGGCATAAGACATGTATCAGTAATATTTGTAGATGCGTATAACTGGAGTACAAATCCACTGACCGATTAACTCCAACTGTTTTCTTGATTTCTCAGAGTAGTAACCAGCTGAGCTTTTAAGCCAGTCAAGGAAAAGTATATTATTTCCATCCTCTTTTAAACACTCTATAAAGAACTCTCTTGTTCATAATAGCTCTGTTTACTGCATAGTACAGCATGTTCTAATTATCACCCCTGCCTCACTAACCACACAGCTTATGTTCCCACACTCATCTGTTATTTTTATGCCTCCTACAGAAATGAAGAGAGCATTAATAAGAATAATACTTGGAAGATAATATTTTTGGTAAAATTAGAAAAAAAAGTGTGGCTGATAATATAGGAAATAGAGCTTTTTAGTTCAATTGAAATGACCCAGCACTAGCAGTCCACTTTCTTTGATGTTTTCATTTATGATTTCCTGTCAGTTCCTAACCCGATTCTTTTCCTCTTTACTTGGATGATTTATTTGGTTATGATTTGATTTTGCTGTTTATTTTTTTCTGTCACTAAATTTACTTCACTTTTTTCTTCATACATTTCTTTTACCTTGAGAATTCCTTCCACCTTTCTTGCTCTTTCCATATTTTGAAATTCTAACTTTAATTTGTTTTTGATTTATATTTTTCTCAATTTTTTATTTGCCTTTTTATCTCCCTCCTTTCTCTCTCTTCTTCTATCATCTACTTGTAATAACTTCTCTAATGTATGCACAGAAAATATCTTTTTGTACCTCTGACTGGCAAAAAATGTATATACATATATATTGATATGGGAATTAATACATTTTCAGCACAAGAAATGGGACCAGCGGGAATGTCAAATGGAACATTAAAACATTTAAAAATCACTACATTAGCTGAGCAAGGCTTAAATAATATTTGCATGGCAAAGAGTCTAAATAAAGAAGCAAGAATAATGAAGTAATAGAAAAAGAAAATGGCTATAAAATGATCCTTTGAAAAAGTAGTATGTTGGATCAGAATTGCACCAATTTTTCCAATCTGTAAAAGGTGGAGTCAATATGCCTTTTACACACAATCTTTCCTAACATTTAAAATATGTATGTGCACAAATATTTCTTATAAGACTGAGGAGGCAACAGGTCTCACCTCATTAAGAACCATGTTTGCCGTGCTGCTGATTTCACCATTCAAATAGTGGTTACTGCTTGCAGGGATATTTTCCATGATAGAAATCTTAAATGGATGGGGAGGGAAAAAGAAAAAAAAAAAAACAAGAGGAGAAGATTGCTAATTAAAAGGGAAAGAAACAACAAGGCAGGATACATCAGTCCGTGGATACACACATTTTCAGCGATGACTCAGGAACACGTTTGGGTAGATTACGTCAACTCTTCCCTCAATAGTTGAATCTAATCATCCCTGTGAATTGATTGGAGTTTGAAAAAATAGCAACTAAGGCTTCTTTCACATGCTTATAATCAGCTCTTGGAAATGTTGCACTTTAGATAAAATGATAGAAATAAATCTGCACATTGGAATGGTGCAGAGATAGTTCACTGAGTACATAGAAATTATCTGCATGTAGGGCAATTAAGTGGTGCATAGCCACCTATCCCTGCTCCTAAAGGGGAAAAGCCTTTGCTGGGGTGGAAGAGGAGGATAATGGAAAGGCTAGCCCAGTGATGTCTCTGTCATCCTCTGCATCCACTGTCAGACTGAGCATTGGTTCTAGTCCTGCTTCCCAAGGCTCACATTGGCACTAGCCTCTTCCTTTCTCCATCCCAAGCCAACAACTCTCAAACAAAGTTATTGTACTGTGTTACTGTGATACTGGTAAAATGAAGTGAGCAGCCTTTTTGTTCCACCTAGGATACTCCTGACCCAAGCAACCATCCATCATTCTTCTTTGCTTCCCCAAAGTACATGTTGCAGAGGAGAGCTACTGTCAGGAGGAGATGCAGCACAGACAGGAGACAGACTTACAGTGGCCTCCTTCCTCAGTATAAGAAGCTCACTCCCCAGGCTCTGGCCTAACTTGGCTTCCAGGCAAAGACAACTGTACCCACAATGCCAACAGCAAGAGAAACTCTTAGACCTTATTCCAAGAGATGCACTCCACACACAGCGTACCCAGACAATACCTGATATTCAGGAAACAGGAAGACTGTCATCATCCAGTTGTATTCTTGCCTGACCAGACATCTCACAGTGGGGGTGGTGGGGGACCACCAGGGCAGGGGAGGGCCATGCTCCATTCATGGGCTAGAAATGAGGGTGGAACTTGGAAAGTGTAGAATGGAACTAAAACCAATCATATAGCTGAGTGGTGAGGAATTAACGACTGAGGTAATTTACAAGTGCTCAAGGTTCCTGGAATCAGGACCTAAGTCAGCTTGTCACAAAGGAGACTGGAATGTATTTGTATGGGAGAGAAGGGCAATGCAGAGGTGGAGGGTGTGAAGAAATAAGAAATTGTGTGGAGCAACTGGATCGGGGACCTTGGCCCTTGGGCCTTGGCCTGAGAGTTTAATTCTAAATTTTAACAGCTTTAAGTCTACGTAGAAGCGAGGTAGCGGAGTGGGGGTATTGAAACATTACCTGCTACTTTTCAAACACTGCTTAGAACTTAGTCTGTTGTTGGGAGCACTAATGAATGACAAAAACAAGGAGAAAAACTCAGAAGCTGCTCAGGGTCTATCTCTGTAACGTGAGGTATGAAAAGGACAAATTGCAAGAGCCATGGCTTCCTCTTCTCTGCCCAGCTTGAAATCAGAGTGTCTCCCAGGTCACACGCTATTTTCCCTGCTCTCTCCCAAATTAAGACTCTAGAGGAGAAGCTTGTTGTTGCCATGGTTACACCAAAGCTAGTGCATCAATACAAACGCATTCCTCTGAAAACATCCTCAACTGTAACCCATCAGAACTGGTTGGCTGAGGAATCCATAGTTCCTTAAAGACATTTATGGAGAAGAAAATATCTCTGTGTTCAGGCTGGTGATGTAATGTTGCTTTGCTCTGCTTTGTTTGAGTGAAGAAACAATTTCCTTGTCAAATATACAGAAGTGAAGGGTTTCCCATGCAGTAAAATCCAATCATTTGTCCACCAGAGCTCGGCACATGCATCGCTGGCCGAGGGATGGTATGTCGAGGGAAGCGCACAAATCTTGTTCCTGCTCATCCCCAATGACTAAGACCATTAATGACATAATTGCCTTCTCACATCTACCTTCTACCCAATTAAAAGCATTTTTGGACTATGAGACAGTATCTCCCACTGCTTGCAAATGCTAGGACACACAATTCTCATGCTAAAAAGTAAAAGGATAATTCACTCTGGTATCTTAAATTAAAAAGGCTTATCAGGAAACATTTTTAGGATTTGTATCAAAAGGAAATAAATGCATCCTCTGTAATTTCATTCACTTTATAAAAATATGTAGAATAACCTTCAGTTCACTCCATCTGTATGCGAAAAAAATTATCTGTTTAAAAAAAGGGGATTGTTTTTCTCCTTTGTTAAATAGGATTGAGTTGCTTTAGATTTTTTTTCACCTTTCCCTCCTCAGGTCTTCCTGTCAGCTGTTACTATCAGCTATGATTAAATATAAACAAACATTGTGATTCATCAAGAACTGAAAGACTCATTGTGGATATAAACCTTCCTCAGTCTCATGGTCAGATTAGGTAGGAAGCCAGGACAACCTCATAGACAGAGATCTATATAGCTGAGTTTATGTAAATTTATTTATTGTCATATAATTACTGAATAAAATGTATATGTTTCTATGTCTGCATCTAAACTATTATTTTCTGAAATATAAAGGTTTGTAAAGGAATTATGCAGTTAGGTATAAAAATGTTTGTACTCCACCTTCTTGGAACTCCAAACAAAATGACTCAGAAACTAACAGTTTACCAGAGAAATTCAGCCTACCTAGCTCACCAGCTTACTGGAGCTCATATGAAAATCTTCCCAGAGAGATACCCACCATATTTATGCTGCCTCCAAATGTGTCTATAAAAGGTTTGAAGCCCAATAAGATACACTGAAAATTATTTTCTCCTGAACACTAGAAAGCAGAAGAGAGTTGCTCTTGGGACATCGGAAAGTTGATTTCTCCATGGACCTGAGGAAGAACCCAACTCAGTTTAAAATTCTTGCACTTGCCTCCCTCCACCTTCCTGCATCCCAAACTTCCTATCTGAGAAGTAAAGAATTTCTCTCTTCAGAAATTTCAAGTCTTGAATATACAGACTTTTCAAAGCTGTATATTCTTTGGAAATTCTCTCCTGTCTTTATTTCTATGACTCATTGAACATTCTTGATTCACCTCTTACTCTTTTTTCTGTCTCATCCCTCTCCTCCCACTTCTACTGTATGTGTGTATATATGCACGCACACACACACACATACATGCTCCTCCACCTCCTAGCATATATATGCTAAATATATGGCATATAAATATATGTAGCATATAAATACATATTTAAACGGCAAGGTTTTTGTTTGTTTGTTTGCAATAGGGTTGATATGGCTTGACTCTGTGTCTCCACCCAAATCTCATGTTGAATTGTAATCACCACATGTTGAAGGAGGACCTGGTAGGAGGTGATTGAATCACGGGGCAGACTTCCCCTTTGCTGTTCTTGTGACGGAGCTCTCAGGAGATCTGGTTGTTTAAAAGTGTAGCACTTCCTGCTTCACTCTCCCTCCTGTCGCCACGTGAAGATGTGCTTGCTTCCCCTTCAGCTTCCACAATGATTGTGTTTCCTGAGGCTTCCCCAGCCACGCCTCCTGTACAACCTATGGAACTGTGAGTCAATTAAACCTCTTTTCTGCATAAATTACCCAGCCTAAGGTAGTTCTTTATAGCAGTGCGACAATGGACAAATATAGGGGTCTTGTTATATTGTATGTTGCCCAGGCTGATCTCAAACTCCCAGGCCCAAGTGATCCTCCCCACCTAGTCTTCCTAGTAGCTGGGATTACAGATGCATGCCACCATGCCTGACTCTTTCATGTACTTTATGTAACCTCTTTGTATTAGGTTCCTCTTGCTGCTGTAAAAAATAAGAATTTTTAAAAAAATACCACAAACTTAGTGGTTTAAAACAATTAGAATTTATTCTCTTACAGTTCTGGAGGCCAGAAGTCTGAAATCAGTTATTTCTGGGCTAAATTCAAGATGTCAGCAGGGCTGGTTCCTTTTGAAGGCTCTAGGTGAGAATCTATTCTTTGACTCTTCCATATTCTAAAGGTTTCCAGCATTCCCTGACTTGCGGCTGCGTCACTCTAATCTTTGCTTCCATCATCGCATAGCCTTTTCTTCATCTGTAGTCAATCTCCTTCTGCCTCCTTCCATAAGGACACCTGTGATTACATTTACAGCCCACCAGAATAGTCTAGGATAATCTTCCCTTTTCCAGATCCTCAGTTTAATTAAATCTGTAAAGAAGTCTCTCTCTCTCTCTTTTTTTTTTTTTTTTTTTTGAGATAGAGTCTCACTGTGTCGCCCAGGTTGGAGTGCAGTGGTACAATCTAGGCTCACTGAAGCCTCCACCTCCTGGGTTCAAGCAATTCTCCTGCCTCAGCCTCCAGAATATCCAGGATTACAGGTGCCACCATTCCCGGCTAGTTTTTGTACTTTTAGTACAGACAGGGTTTCACCACGTTGGCCAGGCTGGTCTCAAGCTCCTGACCTCAAGTGCTCTGCCTGCCTCAGCCTCCCAAAGTGCTGAGGTTTTAGGTGTGAGCCACCACACCCAGCCTGAAAAGTCTCTTTTGTCCTAGAAGGTACCAACCACTGCTTCAAAGCATGAATATATGGATATCTTTGGGGGTCATTATTCAGTCTATTATGGCCTGCTTTCTCTGATCTTTTGCTTATGCTCTTTTGTGGTAATATCTTCTCTCTCTGATTGCCTTCTTTATTCAGAGGACTTCAATGGTGAATATCCAGGGGAGATTGTTGATCTAATACCCAACCCTGACTTTACAAGTAGCTGTTGTACAGTTACCTTCAGATGGTATGAACAAAGCAAACTGAAAACACTTGAAATTTAAATCAAATAATTTTTCCTCTTTCCCTCACAGAGACAGAAAAGTATCTCTCATTTTCATTGTTACCTATTTTTGAGCCTTGGATAATATTGACTCAGACATTTCCCTTTTCCCCATAACTTTTCTCAGTTAGAGTCTAGAGAATCTTCCTTTGATGTAAATTGTGCTCTCCCTGGTGTCTTTCCAATGGCTGCCACAGTTAAAATCCCTATTGTACTGTGCCTCACATTAGTTTAACAACCTCTTAATGAATTTCTCTGCCCCTAGTCTCTCCCCGTTCCACCTTAACATGTATATGCTTCTGGAAGAGTTGTCCTTTCCAATTACTTTGACTAGTGTCATTTTCTTCCTCAAAACCTTCAATGGTTCCTCAATGCCCCAAGTCCCAAATTTTTAAGCCTTCATCCACTAAAGTAGTCCCCACCTACTTTTTCAGAGGCACACTATTTTCTGCTATTAATAATCTCTACTGATTATAAGCAATCCTGTAGACTCCCCTTTGTAGATTTACTGATATGATTCTTTAACCTTGAAATCACTCCTCAGACATTCTTCTCTCTAAAGTTCATCTCAAGTGCCTTCCCTGATCATTCAAGCCAGCTACCTCTTTTCTTAAAGTAAAATTATTTTATGGCAAATTCCTCTATGTACACTTATGAGTATTAGATATTCAGAACGTATTTGTTACATAGATTAACCAAATTTAGAAAGTGGAAATAAGTAAGGTATGATTCACAAAACCTTTACTATTTCAAATGTTTGCAATATGTATTCTTTTGAGTGAGCCAGAAAACATTTTCTCATAGGAATATTTTAAAATTCTCTCACATGACTTTTTAAAATTGCTTTTTAATTATCTTGGACACCAGTTTCTCAACCAACTTATCTTGGGCTTGCATTTCAAAAGCAGGAAGGAAACTCCACACACACAAAAATTAAAGTTCTGTCTTTCTTTTCTTTTGCACATCATTTGAGTTTGATGGATACCAAGAGACATATATCAGATCCTGAGCAGGATCCCATTGAGAGTTCCCATGGCACCTCAGTCACTTAGTCATGATCTATGCTCTCAACAGTTGAAGATAATGACTTCAGGAACAATCTTTCACAGGTTTCACATTAAATGAGATGAAAGTGCAAGCGCGGCATTAAAGCACCTTGTTATTTGCAGAGTACTTAGAGTAACCTTAAATATGGAGATGATCAAATTTCATGACCTTTAGTTTTAATTCTTCCATCTTATCTTTGTGTGCAATTCCTATTTTTAATAAAGATGTGTGTATGTATGTGCGTATGTGTGTGTTTCTGCCTAAATTAACCTAGACACCTAATACATTAACACTTTAGAATTAAATACAGAAGCCTGAAAATGGCAATATAAATATGCTTATTTTTATTGTAAGCTTATCTTTATTACTTTCATGACTGTATACTTTTAAGAGACTATTATTTTTAAAGTGTGCTGGGGCACATTACAATGTTAAGAGCCTCAATCTTTGATTTTCTTTCTATTGCTTTGCATATTTCAATTTATAATAAAATGAAGAGCTAGCTCATTAAGTTCTATTTTTGACAAGGTGTTTTATTTTTAAGATTAGTCACTAATAGAAAACTCTCCCATGACAACAATGGAAAAGCCTTCTCCAGAGTATAAAACAGTTCCCAAAAGATGGTAAAAGAATTTGAAAAGAATAGGCCCTAAGAGAGTGAATATGTGTATATTTGCTCAGAAAGAACCACATATCCTTGTTGAAATCCATAAGCACACAGCAAATAAGCACTTACTACATTTGATGAGCTAATATCCATAGGTCCACATAGATCAACAAGATAAAGTATCATGCCACACACCTGAAGAAAATAATATTCCTCAAGCTCCATTCCCAGTAAAAACTGAGAATGTGAACTTCCTATTAATAGTACTAGAATAATTGGGAGGCTGAGGTAGAAGGATTGGTTATTCCCAGGAGTTGGAGGCTACAGTGAGCTATGATTGCACCACTGCACTCTAGCCTGGGTGGCAGAGCAAAACCTTGTGTCAAAACAAAGTGTTTATATATATACACATATCTATATGTATGTGTATATATGTATATGTATGTGTATACACATACAATTTTACATATATATATATATATAATTTGAAAAGTTTTTTAAAAGCCCTAGAATAAGTATCATCTTGTATTTAAGGCCTTTTTGACTAAATCTACCCAAGTTACATAACTCATATACTATCTGCCACAAGTGGACCCTAAAACAGGATTCAGGTTTGTAGAAAATATCAGTGAATAAAAACAAGAAAGAGAAAGAAGCAGAGAGAAAGGAGAGAGAACAGTAAACCCGGGTTAACCTAAATAATATACATATTTTTATTTTTTAATATTATGATTTGTTGAGATGGCATCTTGCCCTGTCCCCCAGGCTGGACTGCAGTGGTGCAATCTCAGCTCACTGCAACCTCTCATCTCAAAGGAGTCTTGTGCTTCAGGCTCCCGAGTAGCTGGGATTACAGGTGTGCACCACCACGCTTGGCCAATTTTTTTTGTATTTTTAGTACAGGCAGGGTTTCACCATGTTGGCCAGGCTGGACTAGAACTCCTGGCCTCAAGTCATCTGCCTGCTTTGGTCTCCCAAAATGCTGGGATTACAGATGTTAGCCACTGTGCCTAGCCAATACATGTATTTTTAAATACTCAAATAATTCGACTTACTTTCTTCACTTTCTTTTTGTTTAAAGACTTCACTGTCTTTTTATAGAAGTTTTAGGTTCGCAGCACAACTAACTGGAAGGTACAGAAATTTCCTATGTACCCCTGCCCACCCCAACATGCATAGCCTCTCCCATTATCAATGTCCCGCCAGAATGGTACATTTGTTACAATTTATGAACCAACATTGACACATCATAATCTCCCAAGGAGACTAAAGTCCTGTAGGTACATATAGGACCTATTGGACAACAGGTACAGTTAATAAACTGCCCATCTCCTATGTTTCAATGTAAACATCATCCAAACACTGATTCTCTTTGGGTCACCATACTTGCCAGTTTGGATTTTTGAAATCTACTAATGAAATGGGAAACATGTCCCCTTATCCTCCTCACAGGGCATGCGATGGGGGTGTGGTTCATTTCTTTGGTGTCCCGCTGCTCAAATTTCTAGAGGGAGCATGAAGACTGGCAGGTTGTGGGGCTCCAACCCCACAGCAGTGTCTGGGGTGAATGTTTACAGCTGAAGCCCAGTGGGCGTGTGTTACAGTATGCACTTTCAGTACAGCCAACCATAGGTGGCTTGTGTTAGCTCAGTTACACCCCCTGCCTTATTGCAAAGACAGAGGGCTTTCTGTATGCTGGGGTGTCTTGCCTTGGTGTACCAGAAGAATTGGATCACACATGGACTTGGAGAATGAATGCAAGGTTTTATTGAGTGGAGGTATCTCTCAGCAGATGGAAGAGCCAGAAGGGAGATGGAAGAGGAAGGTGGTTTTCTTCTGGAGTGGGGCTGCTCAGCAGCTGGGCTCTCCTCCAACTGCCCTGGCCAAACTCCACATCATTCTGCCAGCTGATGGCCTGCCAGCCTGCAGACACCTGTCAGTGTGCTCTTACACTGGTGCGTTCCTCTCGACATCCAGTCACTTGTGTCTTTTTGGGCTGGTGTGTTTCTCTCGAAGTCCAGCCACTTGCATCTCTGCCCACTAGGGTCTTGGGGTTTTTATAGGCACAGGACGGGGGCATGGCAGGCCAGGGTGGTTTTGGGAAATGCAACTTTTGAGCATGAAAACAGAAATGCCTGTTCTCACCTACCTCCATGGGCAAAGGCCCGAGGTGGAGCCCTAGCCAGGGACTACGCCCTTCCCTTCCCAGCACTTCCCTGCCCCCATCCCGCATCACTCATAGGGGTTGACATAACATATTAGCAACAAGAAAACTTCACAGAAAGACAAGTGTGAGAAAGTATGCCAAAGTCCATCATTTACATGTTAGTGTTCACTCTTGGTATATTTTGTACAATGACATATTTCTACCACTGTAGTATAATACAGAGAATTGTATGGCCCTAAACATCTGTGCTCTGCCTGATCATCTCTCACTCCCCGTAAATCCCCGGCAACAACTGATGTTTTTAGTGACTCCATAGTTGCACCTTTTCCAGAATGTCGTATTGGAATCATACAATATGTATCCTTTGGAGTTTGGCTTCTTTCACTTAGTAATACGCATTTAGGTTTCCTCCATGTTTTTTCATGCTTTGTAGCTCATTTCATTTTAGAGCTGAATAATAGTCTACTGTCTGGATATACCACAGCTTATATATTTATTCACCTACTGAAGGGCATTTGATTGCTTCCAAGTTTGGAAAATTATGAATAAAGACACTATAAATATTTGTGTGCAAGTTTTCATGTGAACATGTTTCCAACACCTTTAGGAGCATGATTGAAGGACCATATGTTAAGAGTATGTTTATTTTCCCTTCCTTCACTTTTAAATAAGATTTACGCAAAGCTCTCAATAATCAAATGTTTCTCTTTTTGTTGTATAATGTGACTCATTGTTTTCCCTCTCTATTTTGTGCTATGATATGGTTTGACTCTGTGTCCCCACTGAAATCTCATCTCAAATTATAATTCCCACATGTTGAGGGAGAGAGATGATTTGATCATGGGAGTGGTTTCCCCCGTGCTGTTCTCATGAAAGTGAGTGAGTTCTCAAAAGATCTGATGGTTTTATAAGGCGTTCTTCCCCCTTTGCTTTCTTCTCTCTCCTGCTGCCAAGTAGGACATGCCTGCTTCCCATTTGGCCATGATTGTAAGTTTCCTGAGGCCTCCCCAGGCATGTGCAACTGCGAGTCAATTAAACTTATTTCCTTTATAAATTACCCAGCCTTGGGTATTTCTTCATAGCAGTGTGAAAATGGACTAATACATGCTGCTATCAGAGATAACCTGATATATCTATTTTGCTACCTGGCGACTTCGAAGTAAATTTATCAGTAAGAGAGAAGACTGTCCTGCATTCTCTCATGTTATAGCTGGTTGTTCTGAGAAAGACATTCCAATCTACATTCAGTTGTATATGGTCCCTAACAATATCATTATCAATTTCCCTTCCCAGTTCACTCTTGATCTTCTCCTAATTATGTATATATTTTCCAAGTGGTTTTATATCCTTTTCATGTATGTTTCCTCGTTTTGCTATTAAAAATGTAAGTTCCTTGAAGGAAATCACTGTATCATGCAATCATGTTGGAATTTTGGGCTTCATCAATAGAAGATAGGTAAATATATTATTTGCAGGCAATGAATGTTGTTAACTGACCGACAAGCATTTATTTCCTAAATGAAAATGTCACATTAAGAAGTGGATTTTGAAAGACTCTGAAGATTACTCCTGAAACCTGGCAACTCCTCCAAGTTAATATAGTCACATTTACAGGACTATAGGTACAGCTAGTAAACTGCCCATTACCTATGTTTCAATTTAAAGATCTTCCAAAGACTGGTTCTCTTTGGGTCACCACACTTGCCAGTTTGGACTTTTGAAACCTACTAATATGGACTGACACAACAAATTAGCAACAAGAAAAGTTCACGGAAGGACAAGTGTGAGAAAGTGTGCCAAATATATTAGCATTCATTTTGCAACCTTGTCTCCAGTTTGTGTGAAGTTGATGGTTGGAGGTTACGCTTTCATTAAAAATTGACAACATTTTAAATGCTAATCAAAACTGCTTGTCCTTTCTACTTCTATTTATCTTGAAAGGGGAAAAAAAGAGAGAAGGAAAAAAAAAGATGGCTTGCTTTGAACTGTAACAAATATTCTCTCCATTGACCCCCAGACCCCATTGCCTCCTCCTGTGTAGGACAGATAAGAGCTATGCAGATTGAGTGTCAAGACCTCAGCCTGAAGTGTGAAGGCACCACAATGCGAGTTAGAGATGTGTTTTCCAGAGGACAAGAGAGGAAGATGTGTGTGTGTGTGTGTGTGTGTGTGTGTATGTGTGTGTGTGTGTAGGGGTGGCCTTTTCAGGTGAGTCTTTTTAATTGATTGTTGAGAAAGTATTGTGGAGGTGTTGCTGGTTTTACAGAGGGTAAAAGGTAGAAACATATATTTTCAGAAAAGAAGAGCCACATGGTATATGAGCAAATAACAAAATCAGAAATTATAAAATTAAAAAAGAAGGGTAAAAAAGTCATCTCGAGCATGGAAAGCAAAGCATGATCACTAGTGAACCATCAGAAATAGTATACTTCATTTCAGACCATTCTCAGGAAGGGCTGAAGAGGATGCAGGAAAATGCTTGACTCCAATTTTTATACAAACCTAAGGCTGAGAGTGTACAGAACAGTGCTTTTCGGTGTTTTACATGGAATTACTTTCTTTTCACTCATTGTTGTCTGGCTTTTCAGAGCTCCAGAAGATACTAAAAATACAGGAGAGTGAAAACACAATTCAAAGGGAAAATGTCTCAGAGTTTACTATATAGTGAAAGATAGCCTTTTTTTAAAAAAGCAGAAATTGTTCAATTAGTTTAGCTGGTCTTCCTGGTTAAATCAAGTTACAAACTTAAATGTTTAATCTGTTACTAAATTAATGATTCATTGGACCAACAAGTCTAAGTGTGTGTGTGTACGTGTGTGTTTGTCCACACGTATATGCGTATGTGTGGGTGCATGTGTGTGTGTAATTTTGTCAAAAGAGCTTAGTAACCTATAACTAAGAGGGTATGAATAGAATAGTTCTCCTCAATGCAGATCTATGATTTAAATCTGTGTTTCTCAAATGGTGTCCTATTTGTATTCTGTACAGTATAATTATTTGCTGGGTAGAACTCTCTTGCAAATGTCAGAAATATGCTGTTCAAGATGCCACTGAGAATGGTGAGACATTAACCTGGAAAGATTTTATCACCATCATTCATCATTTCCTCATCCTCTTCCTCTTCATCTCCTTTTTTCTTCCATTTTATCTCTTCCATCCCCTTCATCTCCTTTGTCTCTTCATCATCATCATGTGCTACAATGAAGTTAATGTGCCTCATCTCATTTAATTATTCCAACAATTTGGACGCATAAGTACTATTACCTCTAATACAAACTGGGACACTGAAGGGTAAGTCATCTTTCCAGTGTGGGCTGAGCTAGAACTTAAAACCAGACATGGATGAAAATAAAGCAAAGGCTCTCCACCATTAAACTAAAACCAGACCTTCCTTAGTAACCCATTACTGATCTTTATTCAGATATGAATCTTTGTCTGAGTCTATTTATATTTTTAATGAATAGCAAAGTTTGGATAATGAGCTCCATAAGTTTATCCCCCACTGTGTTAAAAAAAAATAGTTCTTTCCATTTATCCTAAATCCTCCTTTTTTAAGCTTCAAAGGGGACCCTTTGTTCTGGAATTTGATGAATAAGACCATCTCAATTCTCTCTATTCTTTTCAATTTTATAGACTTGTAGACTTTGAGTCTATTCAGCTTTGACTATTACAGACTGAAGAGCCTGATTATATGATATCCCCAAATAAAATATCTCCATTTATTCGGTCACTTTCATTGCTATATTCTCTAAACTGTCTCTAGCTATCTTTGAAACAAAAGGCAGTTTAAACATAACACAGCCAAGTAGAGCATGGCTAATTCCTGAAGTGGAGCTTGGCAAGGTGGACTGGGCTGAGTTATCACTAACCTTTCTATTAAGGTAATATCATAGCTAACCTAACACCTGAGGTTCAATTCACACCTGCATGAAAAGCATGATTTTAAGTAAATGCAGATTATTCATTGCTCCGATAAAATGGCTCCTTTCTTTTCCCCCAGATTTTGAAATCTGATTTTAAAGGTTGTTCAACTGTAGGAAAATACAAATGGCCTAGGAAGGGCAGTGCATCATTGTTCTGTTTTTTCTTTTTAATTATTAAAATCTCAACATGTTTTCATATTCCTGAAACTGGATTTCTGAGTTATATTGTAGTACGGGGAGACATTAATATTTCTAGAGCTCCTGGCCCTGCCTGAGAAAACTAGATGGGATGAAACCCTCCACTGGTTCTACTGGGGAAGAAAGAAGTGGTACAAAGTCATTACATCTGACAGTGGACAGTGGCTCTCGAAGGTGTGCCAGAAGTAGGGTAAGGGCCAATGAAGGTAAAAGGAAAGGCACAATTCACCTGAGAATAAGGTTGTCTTTGCCACCAAGGTAGCTGAAGGTACGAATATTTCTTCCAGATTTGCTTCCATCTTTGTATGCTGCTACTCACTGTGCTTGGCTTAAAATTGCCATGCTTGAGTTTTCTGAGCTCAAAGACCATCTGATACCTGGATTTGTGTGAGGAAAACAGCTTCCAAAAATTACAGGGAGTTACTTTGCATCAATAAATGCAATTTATATGCTAAATAATCACATCAATAGATAAAGTCTCCTTCCAGTTTCTCAATTCTATTACCGTGTTTAAATTTCAGAACAAAAATATAGTGAAATATATTTTTTAGGGTTTTATAAAGAGGAGGTCTTAGAAACATGACAAGGATTCTTTTCCTGACATAATTGCAACAACAAGCCTGAGCTGTTACAATCACCTTTCACCCTTCTCAATGACATGGTACGTGCTATCATTTCATTAATATAATTTTATAGGTAGAGAAACTCAGGATACAGAGAGGTGAAGTCATTTCTCCAAGGTCACACTGTCAGTGCTAGGAACACCCCTAAGAAAAGACAACGAATTCTTAATTCAAATAATACTATTTAAGCTGATGAGCTCTTCCTGTGATCAATAAAATGGAGGACCAAGCTCAGTGTGGACAACCAGAGTGTCACACCAAGATATAAGCGAGAGACACAGCAGCGGAAATATCCTGCTGCTTATGAAAATAATGGAGGGCCACATCAGCATATTCTTTAACTGGAAACTGTTCAATTAAGTATTCATTTCATTTCACAGTCATTTTTGAAAAATAAATCTGTGTATCTTTACACCTTTAAGCTCAGTAGTTTTATGCATTAGGTTGATGTGCATAACAAAATGTGGACTATTTTTTAAATTGCCAGATAAGAGCTAGTATGTCGCTACTATTTATGTATTGAAGTTGTAACAATCATGTGCTTTTAATTCATTTCACCTTCAAAGATCCGAATGTTTCCGGTCTGTAATATATTGCAGGATGTGTTAGGTGCACTGAGTCTGTCTGATTCACAGCTTTCTAATCGGCTATTTAGAGTTTACACCAAGCAGAAAATCAATGTATTCAAAATGTAGTAGCTCTCTTGTTAACTCTAGTCATTTGCTTAAAGAGTAATGTCAAGCTGATAATTGAAATATGGCTTAAACCGTGCATTTTAATTCAAAAGAAAAAAATGTTTGAAATATTACTCATTTGATCTTTCCATACTCCAACCCCAAAGGACATATTTTGCCTGGCTGGCTCGACAATTGCACTCAGGGATAGCAAGGCCTTGCACATATGCCTACTGATGCTAGGGGCTGGAATTTATCCTCATCTCAGGAATGATTTAGCTTTGCTAAAAAGCTGTAGGGCTTCTAGAAAAACTGGTGGTTTGCCCTCCCTGGGAACTCTGTTTTATTTTCTGTTCATGGGTGGGGAAGTTGCTGGACTGACTTTTACAGAGGTGGCCCTGCCCTATGCACATGTGCCTTAAGGTTTTTCTGTCTTTAGCAACTGGGGGCAATTTGCTGTCAGATGGCAAGTGCAGTCCTGTGTTGAAATCTGAGCACCCCACACTTAAGAGACTGAAAAAAATCTTTGAAGTAAGGCCAAGGTATGGAGCAAAGAGTCATGCCAGTCAACTAAGAGATGGGGGCAGACAAGATTTTAACCTGGAAAAATGTGGGCTGGGAGATAGAAATACCACAACAAATAGGTTCAAATATGCCTAAAGTTATTATTTATATGAAGAATTTGGCTTATTCTGTGAGATCCAGTATGAATAAGAGTTGAAAAATTTGCAGAGAAAACTATCATACCAGAAAAAATAAAATTTCTAGTAGTTAAAATGGTGTGAATAATGAAATGGGATAAATTTATTGTTACTACTTTCCTTGAGGCAACATTTTCCTTGATAAACTGGATACTCAAGAAGTGTTTTGAAGACCTGATCCAAATACAACATTGCAGGGTACAGGGAATAACTGATATTTAAGGTCGTACCTGCCCTCTCTGCTCTCCTAATGTCTTGTGCTTGAATGCTGGCTCCATTCTTTACCATCTTTTATTGAAATTTGTGGTGCCTTATATACTGCCTTGCACAAAATAAGTACACAATAGTGTCTATTATCCTGATGATCAAAATAAAATGGGTAGAAAGGGAGATGCCACTGATAGCCAGACAAAGAATAAAGTCCTGGAGAGACTATGGGCTATTTCTTTATTTATATTTAGGTAACCCATCACTGCAGTTATAACAGACATATCTAAGTATGCTTTGCCCAGATTTGTGTCAATTCTTTCAAATGTTGAATGCCAGCTAGCTCTATAATGAAACAGAAAACTACTTAATATATGCTGAAACTATGTGTTGGGGCTGAGAAACAATGGGGAAAGATAGTCCCTGTTGAATTTTCATCAAGAAAGCCAAAGATGATAAAACATAATTATCTTATGTGGAATACGGTCCAAATGTTGAAGTGAAAATTTCCACTCCTGTTCACAGGGTCACTGGATCTGTATCCCATAATAAAGATAAAATCGAAAGTAAGCCACCTTCCTGGACTTCTGTCACCTTTAGGTATATCCATCCCAAAGCTTACTTTTCTTTTAGAAGAGTGAAAGAACCTACAACAAAGAAGCAGTGTGAGTTGATCAAAAAAAGATATCTTCAGGTTTGATTTGTAAGAGTTCTCAACAAGGAGTTACTTTGCCCCCAGGTGACATTGAACAATATCTGAACATATTATTGATTGCCAGTGCTGTAGGCGGACATGTTTCTGGGTCGAGCGAGTACAGAGAAAACAGGAATGCTGCTTAACACATTGCAATGTGCAGCACAGCTTCTCTCAACGACGACAACAAAAATCATCCAGCATAAAATGTCCATAATGCTGAGGCTGAGAAACCCTGGATTATAATTATGACTGTGTTTTATGTAATGAGGAAGCACACAAGAAACTATCTATATAATTAACATCACCAAATTACTTTGTCTCATAAGAAAAAAAAAAACTATAAAGTGAAGGAAGGGACTTTTGGCTGATAGTACAGAGGTATGTTTCCTATTTTGACTTTCACTTATTTTTGATGCTAAAAATGAAGAAACTAAAGTCAAATAGAATGAAAGGAAGAGCTAGAAGGGCATGGGAGAGAAATGGACAAAGGGAAAGAAAGTGAGGGATTATATAAGGCAAAAGGGAGAAGTAAAAGTAGAAAAAAGAAGGAAGTGGAGGAGGAAATGGGCTGATGGTAGTATAATCCGAATTATACTTTTATTATAATGAAGATTACGGATAAATCTTTAATTATTAGAATAGTACTCTAAGTCTCCCTTTATCTCATTTCCATGGATCCTTCAGAGGAGCCAATTACCACATCTGTCAAGGGAAATGAGAAGAGATCTTTCTATATTGAACAATAAGAGCACAGTGCTAATGTATATTGAAAATAGGACCTCACAGTAAGTAACTATGTCAGAACAAGTCATTCCCACATATACAATAGCAACTCATCTCCATCACTATCTGTCTAAAACTCAACCCATCTGACATAATTTTTATTTATCTGTTGGCTTAATAAAACAGCTTTATTGAGATATAATTTATATGCCTTAGAATTCACCCATTTAAGTGTACAATTCTAAGTTTTAAGTATATATACAGATGTGTGCAAATATTACTATAGTCAATTTGGAACATTTTCATCATCTCCTAAAGAAACCCTGTGATCTTTAGTTACTTTCCTCTTTTTTCCTATCACCCAACCTCCCCTTCCCAGTTGTAAGCAACTACTAATCTACTTTCTTTCTCAATAGAACTGCCTATTTCAGGCCTATATTTTCTTCTGAGTTTTATAGTTTAGCCTTTAAATTTAGGGCGCTGATCCATTTGAATTAGTGTTTGCCTATGGTGTTAGGGAAGGATTCAACTTCATTATTTCATGTGTGGTTTTCTACTTGGCTCATAGCTACTTCTTGAAAAAACTATTCTTTCATTCATTGAATGATCTTAGCACATCTTTTGAATATCAACTAAACATAAACATGTGGGTTTGCAACTATATTCAATTATACGTCATTGATCTATATGTCTATACTTATGCCAGTTACACACTGTCTTGATCACTATTGTTACACATTTTGATATTGAGAGGTGTGAGTCTTGTAATTTTGTTAATCTATTTAAAGATTGTTTTGGGTATTCTGAGTCCCTTGCAATTCCATGTGAATTTTGAATTAGTCAGTTTTTACAAAGAAGTCAGCTAGGATTCTGACAAAAATTGCAATGAATCTGTAGGTCAGTTTGGGGATTATTACTATCCTGACAACCTTAAGTCTTCTGATCCATGAATATGCGATATTTTTCCATTTATTTAGATCTCCTTTACATTCTTTCAACAACGTTTTGCAGTTTTCAGAGTACATGTTTTATACTAACTTGCTAAATTTATTCCCAAATATGTTATTCTTTTTGATGATATTGTAAATGGAACTATTTTCTTAATTTTAGTTTTGCACTTTTGTTGATACGGCAAAGAAATATAATTAATTTTTGTATATAAACCTTATAGTCTGCAATCTCGATGAGCTCATTTTATAGTTACAATCTATTTTTTTACTGGTTACTTAGGATTTTTATATACAAGATTGAGTCATCTACAAATATAGTTTTACTTCTTTTTAAGTTTGATGCTTTTACATTTGTATTTCTTGTGTAGCTGCTATGGCTAGAACCATATTTATATTTCTTGTGTAGCTGCTATAGCTACAACCTTTAGTATGGTGTTGAATAAAAGTGTTGAGAACAAACATTTTTGCGCTCCTGATCTCAGGGAGAAAGCATCCAGTCTTTCACATTGAGTATGATGTTAGTCCTGTGTTATTAATAGATATTCTTTACCAGTTTGAGGATGTTTCCTTCCATTTCTAGTTTGTTGTGTGTTTTTATCACAAAAGGGCATTGGTTTTGCCAAATGCTTTTCCTGCATCTATTAAGATCATACGGTTTTATGATGCTTTTTAATATTCTACTGATTTGGTATATTACTTTTTTTTATGTTGATCCAACTGTGCATTATGGGGGAAAAATCTCACTTAGTTGTGATGTATAATTCTTTTTATTTATTGCTGGCATCAGTTTGCTAGTATTTTGTGAGAATTTTTGAGCCTATATTCATAAATGATATCTGGATGTCATTTTTGTTTTTGTGTAGTATCTTGCTTTGTTTGGTGTTAGGGTTAAACTGGCCTCACAGAAATAATTGCAAAGTGTTCCTTCCTCTTGTAATTTTTGAAAAAGCTTGTGAAGAATTACTATTAATTCTTTTTAAATGTTGTATAGAATTCATTGGTGAAGGCATCTGGGTCTGAACTTTTTTATGGGTAGTTTCTATTACTAATTCACCTCTTTACTTGTTACTGGTTTATCCAGATTGTCTATTTCTTACTGAGGCTGTTTCAGTGTCTTGTATCTTTGTAGGAATTTGTCTACATCATCTAAGTTATCTAATTTATCGGCATTCAATTGTTTATAGTATTCCTTTATAACCTTTTTTATTTCTGTAATGTCAGTAGTCATGTGCTCTTTTTCATTTCTGATTCTAGTAATTTGAGTGTTTTCTCTTTTTTCCTTGATCAATCTAGCTAAAAGTTTGCCAACCTCATTGATCTTTCAAAGAGCCAGCTTTTAGTTTCATTGATTTTCTTTATTTTTTATTTCATTAATGTTCATTCTAATCTTTACTATATTCTTTCATCTTCCTCCTTTAGATTTAGTTCTTCTTTTTCAGTGTGTTAAAGTAGATAGGAAGGTAATTGATTTGGGGCTTTTCTTCTGTTTTAAACATAGGTTTTTCAGCTATTAATTTCCCTGTACACACTGTTTTATCTGCATCCTATAAGTTTTGGTATTTTGTGCCTTCAGTTTTGTTCATCTAAAAGTATTTTCAAATGTTTTGATTTCTTTTTTAACCATTGACTGCTTACGAATGTGTTATTTAATTTCCATAATTACAAATTTCCCAAATAAATTGTTATGGATTTCTAACTTTATTCTATTGTGCTCATAGAACACATGCATTATTTCTATCCTCTTAAATTTATTGAGGTTTGTTTTATGGCCTGACATATGGTTTATCCTAGAGGATATTCCATGTGCACTTGAGGAGAATATACTCCGCTGTTGCCGTTTTCATACGGATCTGTTAGGTCTGGTTGGCTATAGTATTGCTCAAGTCTTCTATTTCTTTGTTGATCTTTCTGCCTGCTTGTTCAATCAATCAATTATTGAAATCCATTATTATTGATTGTCCATTCTTTCTTTTTCTTCTGTCAGTTTTTGTTTGTTTTAGCATCTCTAATTGTCCTTAATTGTTTGTCTTCTCCATGGGGCAAATTGTTGTATTTATTGCTATATTATTGGTATCTAGAATAATGTCTTTCAAATAGGACATCATTAAATAATTAATATATCAATATTTTCTTAGTTATTTGGCACATCATATGCATGAAAGAAGGAATACAGGAACATTTTAGTTCAGTTTTAGAACATACACCAACCCTTAGCTACAAACTTACATATTAAACTTTGGCCATCCATTTCCTTGATTAGTACCATTGGCCATAAAAAAGACAAGCACGAGAGTAGAAAGCTCCACTCCACTATTGACTGGAGTGACAGAAACAGGAAGCCCATGTGACATGGGTGTGTAGTAAGGACAGTGGATATTTAAGCACCAAACTTGAGCATTTAAGTCATTTGAAATGCTGACAGGAAGACAATCAAGATCCAGAAGTTTGTTTTTGAGCCTAGATGAAAATGAATGTTCTAAAAGATGGCCAAAAAAAAAAAAAATTTGCTTAATTGTACAAAATTATACCAGGAGGGGAGATTTCTTTCTGACCCCAGCTGGTGATCAGTTTGTGCCCTGATGTATGCGATTTAATGGTCTGTATCATTTTTATCAGGTCACTGCAGATGCTATTCTTACTCATATGAATGACTAATCCTCTTGTTGGATACTTCTTCCTGCTAATTATTTCCACTATGTCCGAAGCAAGCCACTCACAGACAAGGCTCAAGAATGGGATTATTTCTTCCCTGGAGCCAAAACAGGAGAAAAGAGGGAAAAAAACCCACAAAAACCCCTCAAAGTTTATGGTAAAATATACCTTAGTTTTAAGTACAGAAATTTAAGATAGCCTTTTGGCAAAAGGAGTGTAGCTTTATTAAAAGAAAACCCTCTCCTTGTTTATTTTTATGTCACCTTGCTTCTATTCATGCCCAAGAGACAGACAAACCACAGCTTAATTTCTCAACAAACTGAAATCAACTGGGAAAACTTCTGACCTTAAAAAAAAGGAAAAAAAAAATGATACCTACATGTCATTTCCCAGGAAGGTCAACCAATCTATTAAATACATACTCACACACACATACTCTAATGAACCCTCACATATTGGATGCAAAGATCTGAACACTGAGGATCAAATGAGACTAGGCTGAAAAAATAGCAGCTCAAATTATCAATATGCACCTCTAGAGCCCATAGATAATTCAATATTCTACTGGTCCTTTTTATATATAGATGTGAGGTGATGATTCCAAGTTCTGCAAATAAGTATGTAGATACATGAGCAATTCACTTTACCTCTCTAGGTTTTAGTGGCTCCTCAGTTATGCAATATAGATGTTTTGTTAACTTTTGTGTGTCTGGCTTGGTTACAAGTAGAGGGAGGACAAAGTGAATGAGACCTTCCTCCAGTCCTCAAGGAGATCTGGGTGAATGGGTCAGACCAAATTGTATCAAATGTCCTATCTTATTCTAAAAGTCAAGGAAATATTACCGCAGAAACTCAGATATGAAGGGAAGTTAGAACTCACTTAGCTAAAAGTTTTTTATTTATGAGCCTCTCCCCTAATATGCTCTGCAATGGATTAATGTCATCCCGAGCCCCACCTCAAAAGCGGAGCATTTGCAATATCATGAAGCAGCATTTTCCAGCATCTCAAAACACCCTCATTAGAATTTGTTCTTAGATATGCCATTGGGGAACAAATAATAAATCTAAAACATAACCTCAGTGAAAATGAGGAATAGCAGCTGAGATCCAATGAAAAACAGACGGGTCCTCAAACCGAGAAATCTAGCTTCTGGGGGAAAGTAAAGGAGTTATATTTTGAGGTTTCCTGGGTGCCAGACACTGTGGTAGGTCTTTTCCTGACAAGCCAGTGAGGCAGATAGGACTTAACCATCATGTATATAAGGAAACTGAGTCCTAGAGGTGAAATAGCTTGACCAAGGTTACAAGATTCTAAGTAGCAGAGGCAAGGTATAACTCATTGTCTCTTTGAATCTCCCAAGCACAGTACAAATGCTGCCGCTCTGTGCTGATTCTGTCCCCATCTGCTTGCCTAATCTTGTGGTACAATTTGGAGCCGTTCATTTAACCTCATGGGGGCTCAGTTTCCTCTAGCTCAAAACTGTCAACATTTCCTATGAGCACAAAACTATAACGTATACAGTAAGCCTTAAGTTTATTTGCTGTACAGTAGCTACCACCCCAAGAGTACATTCCTCAGAGGAGGTTCTTACCATGTAGAAGCACCCAGATACCCAGACAGGATTTCCATTCTGGGGAGCCGTGATTTACCATGGCTTAACAATGAGGGGCCAAGATATAAACGTAGAAAACCACAGATGATGTTTTGGTACCAAAGATACAGTGGATAAGGCCTATCATTTATTCAACACCAGTGGCCAGTTCATGATGCCTTAACAAGACTAATGTTAGATAAAATATAACAAAAAGTGGTAATTGTAAATTCAAGATCAGTTATCACATAACATAGTAATCTCCTCTTCAGTATGTTTAAACAGTCTTGATGCATTGTGAAGTCTGCTTCTGTGGTTTTTAAACCATATGACATACCTAATAAAACTGCTTTACAAAAATAAGCTTTACTACTGAACTTCTGTAATTAAATACGTTTATTATAATAGGGATACAATTTACTGGAGCTCTGAATGCTGGTCTCTATAATTAATAATGAAACATGTTTTAATGAACATTTATTAGTGGTATGAAATACAAATATCTTGTAGATCAGCTGCCATCTAGGAAAACTTCATTTATTCCCTGAGATTAAAAAGCCCTGCATTAACACTATCAGCATTGCAGTCTTGACAGCTCAACAATCTGCTCTCTGAAAACTCATTAATTTGGACCCTCACTAATATGGACACTGTGATAATTCAGAAGGTGGTGGGACTGAAGTTTGCCCTTGTACTATCTATGAAAAAGAGTTTGCTAAATAAATTACTCACGTAAACAAGATTATATAAAGGTCTGTTTAACCACTTAAAAGAATTTTCTTTCAAGTATCCTAACACCATGCATTTGCATACACACAATTAATATGGCAATTACAAATGAGTTTTATGTATTCAACTGAAGGGACTCGGTGCCTTGCTTACCAAACAATGGATGAAAAAATGTTGAGTATCTACCAAATATAAAGTAATGCCTTAAGAACTTGAACACATACAACGACATTTAGAAAATAAACCACTCTTTCAAGGATGTTGTATTCTAATCCAGTGGTCCCTAACATTGGCTCTGCATTGAAAACATCCGGGGCCCAGGTGCAGTGGCTCAGGCCTGCAATCCCAGCACTTTAGGAGGCTGAGGCAGGAGGATCACTGAAGCCCAGGAGTTTGAGACTAGCCTGGGCAGCAAAGTAAGACTCCTGTCTCTACAAAAATACAAAAGAAAAAAAAAATTAGGCAGGCATGGTGGTGTGGGCCTGTAGTCCCTTCTACTCAGGAGGCTGAGGTGCGATGATGGTTTGAGTCCTGGGTGGTTGAGACGACAATGAGCCACGATTGCACCACTACACTTCAGTCTGGATGACAGAGTGAGACCCTGTCTCGAAAAAATATTAAAAATAAACAACTAAAAAGGAAAATAAGAGTGCTTTTCTCTGGTCTTCCTGATCCTGCATCAGGCAAGGCTCTGCAAGTATGACCTGTACTATGATCAGGGTGATCATATGTGTTTGGTGGTCCAGGATAATCCTTATTTGTGCCTTTTATTCTGGCATAATTATTAGTGGTGCATCCTTCATGTTTCTCAAAAGTGTCTTGGTTTAGCGAGCAAATTATATGTCACCCAAACTCTCTCAATCCTTTAATCTCCCTTAATCATCTCTTGAATTTGCCTCTTCCTGTCTATTCTCACACACTGTGTTCTAACCTAGAACCACTTTATGTCTTGTACCAGCTTAATAATTTCCCAGTACCTCACCATGGATCCTCTCCTTGCAATGAGTTGTCACCATTGCCTTTAAAATAAACTTTATATTCTTAGTACAGTAAAGTAGGTCCTTTAATGATTTGTTCTCTGCCCAATTTTCAGACCTTACCAAGGCACTTCCATAGTCCTATGGATCCCTCATCTATTCTTCTGCCTTTAGGCATGTTATGTTCTCTGTTCACTCTCCCTCAACCCTTACCTAGCAACTACATACCCCCTAGAGCACTAAACACAAATATCACATCGTTAATGAAGTACTCTCTGATCTCCTAGGGTACATCCATTGTGGGATAATTTTCTTATACATGCTTTTCTTATGGTTGTGGTCATATTGCTTTGTATTTGTTTGGTTGGTTGTTTTCATTTATTTGTGTAAGTCTGTCTTGACAATCGATATTGAGGAGTAGAACTTATTTATAATATTTCCATTTCCCCAACTTCTGTCCCAGAGTCTCCACTTAGTAAACACATCCCTGAATATGGAAGATAAATTAAAAATATTCATCTAACATGCTGAAATATGCAGAGTTAACCATTCTGCTTTTCCTGGAACCTTCTGAGTCTGTCAGAGCGTGAAGTCCCCAGCATATTGCAGTGACCTTGAGTGAATAACTTGCCCTGTGACCAGGTTTCAATAATTATAAAATGGAAATTTTGTCATTGCCTACGTTATGCCACAATGCATTGAAGGTATATTTATTAAAAACTGTTTTGGAGATGATAAGTACTATATATTTGATAATTATAATAAATATTATCAGAAATATAACCATTATTGCTAATTCCTTTAAGATCCCAAATAAAACAAGAATAATAAGCTAAATATATACCTGTTTACACAAATGCATAAATATCCACAAATCATAACTCTTCTTCCAGAATACAGGCTGATTACTGAGAATGAGATGTATCTTCCAGCCAATATATTTAAACTCTTATTCTGACTGATGGCCTGTCCTAAGATTTGACAAAAATATTCTTGTTAAAATAGGTGTAACGATATCAATTCTGATAAAAGCAGAACCAACCTTGGCTTTGAGTCAAGAAATTCTAAGCCCCAAAGCAGAAACCTATTTAGGAAGTTAAAATCATTAACTGGCTTTTACTGGTTTTGTCAGAAGCTTTATTTCATTGATGGTTTGCTGCATCTACTTAGAGCCAGTTCTTAACTGAAGAGTGGCATTCCATAATAACAATAGGTTGGTAATTATTTAAACTTAAATTGTACGTATTCCTCTTGTAAAAGTTGTGTGTATATGAGAAAGAGTTTCAGAACTAATGAAAACCTGTTTTGCAAATATAAGATACTCTAGGTAATACTGTAGACTGCAAAATGTATAGTGAAAAACTAGCTTCCTAGAGCTCATTGTGCTTCTGCCATCATTTATTTATTTAACTATGATAAAGATATTAACAACTAACCCCTTTGATAATCACTTATGTATGAAGCACAGATTTTCCCAGGGGATTCTATAACAAGAATCTGAAAGTTGGCAAGGGGCAGAGAAAGCAGTGAGTTAGTCATCATTGTACTTGGAGAAAACAAAAGTTGATGGCTAAGTTATCTGCGTATGTCTCAAAGAAGACAGGTAGGTGCATTGTGAATACAGACTATGGTGAGGTAGAATCTCCAGTATTTTTCTCTAGTTTGGATTTAAAATATACAGATAATCATAAAATTTCAAATTAAAACACTTGGTTTAGGTCCTAAGGAAATTGGCAGGTGGCTGCTAATTCTCGTAACAATCATCTTGAGGGCTCATATTTCCTCATCTTCATACTGTGATGCAAATTTACTTTCTTGTCTCAGCATTATTAGAATGCATTAATAAGACTAGAGGTAAAAATTTATGAACTGAAAGCACATAAATACACCTTGAACTGAAGAAGAAATTTTTCTTCATTTATTAACATCTATAGAATGTGATTTCAGAGGCATTGAGCATATCTCTCCTATGTTTTACTCTCCTGTTTCCTGAGCCTAAATATCTTCTCCTTTAAAATATGAACTCTCCAGGACAGGCATGCTGCTTTGATATGTTAACAGCCTTAGAAAACTGAGTAAACGAAGAATTAGAGAGAAGATGGCAAAAGGAAAGAGGAGGCTAGAGAGAGTAAAATATCACACAACCACCCACAATGGGGAGAAGAAAGAAGTGTGAGCTTGAGAAAGGACATACATTGGTGACTGGAGTGGAAGAACAACTTCAAATATAAGATATCCTAGGTAATATTGTAGACCGCAAAATAGGCAATAAAAAACAGTGTTCTAATTCAGAATTTTGATATAAATGCTAATAAACTAGTAGATAAATAAACTTATTGACCAAAGGCTTTGTTTAAAATAAATAAATATCCTCCTTGAAAATTTATCAAATTGACAAGCTTAATAAATTATGAGAATTACCATTTTGCTTTTATATTCAACCTTATAAGTAGAAACAATTTCCTTGTTTATTCATTTGTGTGGCTGTATTTCCCAAATTATCTCTTTCTTCTTTTCTTCAAACTAACCATGCATCTGAGGACATTCAGACACATCACATTTTAGCTGCCATGTACGAATGATCCGTTTCTGAAAATCTCATGTGGGGAGGTGAAATGAGGTGGGGGTCCGGTACGTAGACACCTTCAAAATGCAGTTCTTGGAGAAATTTCGAGAGTTATATCCATCTCATCAATAGGCCATTGAATTACAGGCCCTGGTGTTTATCTGTCTCCAATTGACAACAGTAGAGATTAACTACAAGCCTTCCTAGGTGATACATTACTTTGAGATACTATCCAAAATTTAAGTTTATTAAGTCATGTAACCACATGGTCATTGATGTAGTGTGTATTCAATGCTAATAATGAAACTGCTGTCACTACATCCCTTTGCTTATGAAGAGCTAATTTGTTTTGTGAGTATAAAAAATTTTTGAGGGGTTGGACATATATTTTAAAGCTAGTAATTATTAATCAGTTTTTGCAGAACTCTATAGAATAGCCACCTTTGGAATCATCAAAAGCACTATTGTGAGATGCAATTTAAATTAAGAGAAAGAAAATCAACTCACATTACATTGTCAGATTAAGAATTCCAACAAAAAACACCATGAGGCCAGGCGCGGTGGCTCACGCCTGTAATCTCAGCACTTTGGGAGGCCAAGGCGAGCGGATCACCTGAGGTCGGGAGTTTGAGACTAGCCTGGCCAACATGGAGAAACCCCATCTCTACTAAAAATACAAAATTAGCTGGCCATGGTGTTGGGTGCCCAGCTCTTCGCGAGGCTGAGGCAGGAGAATCACTTGAACCTGGGAGACGGGAGACAGAGGTTGCAGTGAGCTGAGATCATGCCATTGCACTCCAGGCTGGGTGACAAGGGTAAGACTCCATCTCAAAAAAAAAAAAAAAAAAAAAAACACTGGGAAACCATGGTCTTGGGCCAACCACCAGCTCTAGAGTAGGTGCAGGGATTCTTTCTGTTCCCCATCAATAGTACCTTGACCATATCCTTGGCCACATGCCCTGCTCCCTATGTGGCTCTATCAATTGTGTCTTTTGACAACACCTTCATTAACGCTCTTTTGAAAAATAATTTACAGTTCTCTTGAAGATACAAATACTTCTTGCCCTAAATCCTTCCCCCGATCCATCTTTTATAGCAGGTTAACCTCCTGTGTTCAAAAACATACTTTTCACTTTCTCTGCTCAGAAGAAGGGAGTTGGAAGCTGCCCAACTATACTTAAAAACAAAAATGGCAGGTAAATTTTATCAGTCCTGTGCGAAAAACCTATAGAAGAAAGTGGGGCTAATATCCTGCCAGCTGGAGCAAGTCATTTCACAAATTTAATATAATTTTCTCTACTAAAGTGGTTACTAAATTGAAAAAAAAATACTTTTTTAAGTAATTGTAATTCTGCAACTGTGTTCAGTAAGTACTTTTGTACCATTATCATTCAGAAAAGGTGAACAGGACCCAATTTATGGCACAATCTAGCAATCAGTCCAAATTCACACCGAGTTTCCAAGTTATTTCTCACCTAGGAGTTGTCTTTATTCTCAGAAATTTTCCATTGTGGTTCTGAAATTGGTCTGGCTGCTTACTGCAAGATGTGGACCTGTCTTAAGCTTATTGTTAACCAACATAAAATTCTCTTTAGAAACTTAGCAGTGGACTTTCATACATATTTCATGGGCCGGAATTTCATCTCATGTTAGGCCCAAACAAATGAGATCAGTTTCATTGGCTCAGCCTCCCTTAGAGATGAGAGTAACCATTCCCTCTTAGAAAAGAAGACAGAGACTGACTTTAGGGAGGGCATGCAGAAATGTTGACACAGATACTTGGATATGCAATGAGACATGATTTGATTTGATTATTACACTAAAATAATATCACATAGGCTATCATTTTATTAGATGAAACACTGAAACTATTGCCCTGGAAAGGCACTGAATATTAATCCAACTCTGTATTTACTTCCATCAATACCCTAACTAGAGAAGGAGCTAGAACTTGGATTTTGTCAAAAGAAATCCTAAAGCAAGAAAGAGGTATCCTGCAGATTATGGGGACTTAGAAGTAATTTCCTCTATCCACAACAACATGAATTCTGTCAACTTAATTTTTCAGATCAAGAGAATTTCAGTAGGGTAAGAAAATCGCTATAGATGCTATTGGTAACTCATCTATCACCCATGTACTGTACTCAGGTAGTTAGCAGGTCTCCAGTCCACTGCTTTTCCTGAGAGCTTTTTCAGGAGACCTGGCTGTCTGTTTCTTTGCTGTAAACTAGTCAGTTTAAAAGTGGTCCTAGGAATGGGACCTGTTCAGGAAAGAATGGATTTTATGCCCTGCTTATTGCCTTCCAAATGCCAGGAGCTTTTCAGAGTAATAACAACTGGTGTAAAAAGAGAATTTGAAATAAAAGAAGCTTTTATTGCCCTAGAAAGAGGCTGCCCATAAACTTTCCACCTGCTTTAACCGCTGGGGAATGTGTGGGTATCCACAATTTCTGGCCAATGAGAATTTACCTTTCCTATTAGCCTCATATCCTCCAGAATAATGTACATGATAAAAACAGAGCAGGAAAACAGGATCAAACCCCTTTAATTGCAGTTGTCAAATTCCAGCCTAGCACTTTACGCATTCTGTCATCAAGAGGACATTTTACTGCTGGTGCTGATGCTTTACTCTTATGCAAAATCTTTCATCTTGGAATATCAAAGATTTCTACAAATACTAATTCATTAATTAAGCCTCCTGATGACTGTTCATAGAAAAAGGGAAAATGTGTTTCAAAATGAAAGAGACTTAAAATTCAGGTTGTTTGGGTGGCAGCTTCAGTGAACAAAGGATGCCATTTCACTGGTGTCATTGTGACCCCCCACACATCAGTCACTGCATCCAGAACAGACCTTTCTATAAAAATGCAAACATTTTTCAGGTGAATGTTTCATAGGTTTGCCTTTAGTTTCTAGTGAACCTTCTTCGTGGCACTCGGTCAAATCATTTGTCTCTAATTCTGTTGTTCCTTTGTTCTCTTTCTCTAATAGAATGTGAAACCTTGTGAACTTGCTGAGATTTATTGGTTCCCTTCAGAGTGGCTGTAGAAAACTGTGGTGTTAAAACCCCACCCATAGGGAGAGGGAAACCAGCCCTGCATCAAAGACAGGTTTTCAAAAAAGCCGTCCTCAAAAGCAAAGGCAATAAAAATATTTGGCAATTTTGGTCTTAAGTAGTTAAAATGTTGAAATTCAAATAAATCAAAATAAAACATTATCACCTCAAATCACTACATAAAAAAAGAGACTGGAGAATATTTTCTACTCTTCCATCATTCAATAGGTATATTTTAAGTAGACTCCTGGCCAATCCAGTGCCAGTGTGTGGCTGTTTCTCAGGAGGTTTTAAAGTGCAGCTTGGGTTAATGCATGCTCTTGCCTACTTTGAAAGAAAGGTCGATGAGGCACAGAAAAAGGCACTAGAAATGTGTGCTGAAAATTCTACTGCTTCCTTCCTAACCAGAATACCACATGGGATTCTAACTCCTACAATTTCTGAATCCATTCAAGTGCATTTGAGGTTTGCAAGTATCATAACCAGTAATGTAAGGAAGAATTTCATTACCTGGTCATAAATATTCCCATGAAGTAGTTTGTAAACCCATGCTTAGAGAGCCCGCATGACTAAGACACTCAACTAACATCTAGTGCCCACAAGGTACAAGGACTGTGTTGGAATCACCTTTGATTCCTCAGGGTTTCTAGAAATTAGAACCTGGGTCTAAAAATACACACTTAAAATTCAATTATTTTTATTAATAATAAACTAACTTTGTAACTTCCTCTCTCTCCCTTAGCACTGTCCCAACAATGTAGCCGAGTGAAAAAAAAGTCAAGTAAGACAGAAAGGATGTGAACCTCAGATTTCAGCTTCACCCCATATTATTTGTGTGACCTTGGAAGAAGTTATTTAGCTCCTTCAAGGTTCACTTTCCTAATCTACAAAGTGAAAGCAATCCCAGTAAATCCTGCAGAGGGTGCGTGGTGCACAGTAGGCATTCAATAAATGTCATATATGTGGACACACAGGGACTCACATGCACATATATTTTGTGCTTTTTAGAGAAGATCATACATAAAGATTTAGAATCTTTAGGAAAAAAGAAAATACCCAGAATCTAGCCAGAATTATGCAAGACATAATTACATTATGCAAAACATATTCCTACATTAAAACCTATCAAATGGCATATATATACCAAGGGACAAAAATCTAAACAATGCCCAACAAGCAACATTATATTTTTGATAATGAACAGAATAGATAATTTGCAACAGTGCTGGAACTACTCTCTCTCTCTGTAATCCCTTCTGCAGACCAGCATTTAATGCAAAGATCAAATTATCATGAAATGAGAGAAGGTCTCATAAATATATGGCAAGGTTCCTTCAAGGTGGAAACCCAAGTCTAATTTTCTTCAAGCCACAGTGATAGACAATATTTTTTTTTTCATTTTTGTTACCAGTTTTAAAGTATTCATGGAGTGAATTTCCTGAGTCTTCATTAGGTATATTTAGAAAAATTGAAAGAATAAAATCTGTTTTGTCAAACACTTTATGTCCTAGCTGGGCTGCCAAAGTACATTTTTTTAATAAAAAGCTCAATTACAATACAAAACTGTGTGGGATTAATCTCAAAGGGAATGGATTATTCAGCTAGGAAAATTCAGAGGACAGAATAAAACACGATGGACTATTCTCACCAAGAAATACGACATGGGGCCAGACGCTGTGGCTCACACCTGTAATCCCAACACTTTGGGAGGCCAATGCGGGTGGATCGCTTGAGGTCAGGAGTTTGAGACCAGTCTGGCCAACATGGTGAAACCCCATCTCGCCGGGCGCGGTGGCTCAAGCCTGTAATCCCAGCACTTTGGGAGGCCGAGGCGGGTGGATCACGAGGTCAGGAGATCGAGACCATCCTGGCTAACATGGTGAAACCCCGTCTCTACTAAAAATACAAAAATTAGCCAGGTATGGTGTTGCACTCGTGTAGTCCCAGCTACTCAGGAGGCTGAGGCAGGAGAATAGCTTGAACCCAGGAGGCAGAGGTTGCAGTGAGCTGAGATTGCCATTGCACTCCATCCTGGGCAATACAGTGAGACTCTGTCTCAAAAATAAAAATAAAAAATAAAAAAAGAAATATGATGTGGATGGAAACACTTGATATGAGCTTTAAAAGTCCAGTAAGATTGAGGTAGATAGAATCTGTAGGCAATCATGCTGGGTATGTAAATAAGAATAAATTGCACAAACACAATTAGGGAGCAAAATGTCCAGTGGATATACAGTGTGGGAAATGAGATGAGGCTATGCTAGGCAGAAGGGATGAGGAAAACACATCCTGGCTCCTTTGGGCATTGTATTAAGCACAGTCACCACCTTCTGGTGAGGAGATTTGCAAGAGTTACATGCTTATGATTAGAAAAATAATAAAAGACAGTTTGACTGCAAAATAATATGAGCCAATGACGAAGTATGTAACTATATAAAGACTAAAAAAATTTGGGTTACATTAATAGAATTATGGTATCTTAAAAAAGAAGGGACACAGACCATGGTTAAATAACTTCACTCAATTCCAGATACCATATTTTCGTTACAAATCAAATGCACTAAAAATTGTATTCAGACAAGAGGTGAAAATGGAGACTAGTTTTGTAATTAAGAAACAAGAAACTCTGTCTTATGAGGAATGATTGACATGCTTACTGCAAAACAGGTCCTTAAATAGTTGGAGAGTTGTATGCGGAAGAGGAGTAGAGTACTCTCAGAGATCGCAGAAAGAGTGGGTTGCAGAGAAATCTATTGGACTTTGATTTTCAATGCCAAAAACCCTAAAGTACTTAGAACTACGTAAATTGGTAGATGATGATGACCCCATCACTAGAAATATTACAGCAGAAACAAACCACAGTTTATATCTATACCATACAGTGACTTCATATTAGATGGGAAATTACACAATGTGAACTTAAAAGTTTTTACAACAATACAATGTTATTAATATTTTAACTCCATCCATAAAACTGAGCTTAAACAAATAATAGTTCTATATACAATTTTAATTACGTGCTAAATTGTCTGAAGATTCCCACAACAGATAATTGCTACAGGAAATAACAGGCATCTGTCAATTAGAAATCTTCTATCTGTCTTGGAGAATATTTTCCACAATTTCACCACTTGGAAAAGAAAACAATTCTGAAATTGAACATGTATCACCATAGTTAAGTTTTTATCATGCTGTTTAGTATACCTATTTTTAAAGAATGTCAGGTTTGAAAGATGCAACTACCTCTCTGTTTTTGCATTTTCATAAAAATGATAGTATACAGTAGAGTTCTATTTCAACTATTTATATATAAAATATTTCCATTTATCTCATTCATGAGTCTTTTCTTAACTATTGCTGGACTTGTTAGCTTAACTCCAACATCTTCAAGTTCAAACAGTTTTATTATTATTAGAAACAGAAACACCTATTTGTGAACTGGATGATCAAATAATGGTTATGTGTGGTAATAAAGCTATTACATTAATATAGAGTCATTAATGCAAATGCGAATGACCCAGGGATGCAAGGCTGCTTAACAAAGTAGCAAGATAAATCCATCCAGTCTGGGGATGTTTGAATTTTCATCCCTGCACAGATGAGGATTTCCATCCATCTCTCTCAGACATGGCTACTGGAACCCAATTCTGTATCTTTTACTATGTCACCCTACAGGTAAAATTTTCATGCCTCTATTTCCTTCACCTCTATCTTCCTTATGAAGTTGTTGGCTTGTGTTCCTGTGAATTAAGTTGTGCTGGTTTTCTTCCAGCTCATATGGTGACTTATAGAAAGAAAACAGTTGAGTTATTTGCATGACCTTTTATATTTGTTTTGCATGAAATGAAATCATGTGCTTTTCTTGTAAAAGATACTAATGCCACTCAGCAGTCTATAGGGTTAATTGTTATTTTAATGAGCATGACATGCAGCACTGGGTAAAAGTATGATTTTAAAAGCTACAAGCTATAAAGGTCACATATCAGTGGAGTGGCAAATTTTTATGGCATATTGCTAGGAGCCTGGTCTGTTCTATGCTCACAATCATGTTATTCTTTGCCTAGTGCAAGCCGTATGCTTTGACAGCATACTAGAATTTTTTTATTGGAAAACATTGTGTCTTAAAATCTTTCCAAATAACTCTATGTTCAACCATGGGATTATGTGGCTGGAATGAACCTTAGATATAGACAATATATCAAATGATTAATAGTATAACTAATAAAGTTATAATCCAATGATAGAAGTTCAGATCAAATTTCCTAAAATATCTATAGAGAGAATACCATGGCTAGGTGTCACTGCCTGTGTACTCATAATTCCAAATAGCCCTTAGTACTACAAAGACAGTGCAAAGGGTTATGTCACAGGGATTGGCTGAGAAGTTACTCTCAAATGGGAGATCAGAGAAGGCTTCCCTGAGGAGAGGGCATTTGACCTCCAGCTTGCATGGTACATAGAAGCCAGAAAGTTTAAGCTCAGGCAAAGGCAATAGCAAGTGCAAAGCCTAAAGATGGAACTAATGAGTTCCTGTTGGAAAAATGCAGAGAAAACCAGGAAGAGCGCATACAATGGAAAAGGTAGAGTATCATTCACCAGGAGGCCTGGGAGGCTAGCAGTGTACAAAATATGGCATTGGATTTTATTCTATGGGAAATAAGAAGTCATTGGTAAGGTTCAGGCAGGGAAGTTACATGTTTCTAAGTAATTGCTTCTATGGTGAATGGTTGGTATGTTGCCAAGATTAGAAACCTGGAGACTGGTTGAAATGGTCTTGAAGTTGCCCAGCTGAGAGGTGAGTGATTATGGCTGAATTGGTCATCAGTGGAGGTGAAGAGAAAAAGACAGATTTGGTGTAAAGTTTTTGCTAGAACAGAAAATATAGTGTCTTCAGTGCCCAAATCAACAGGGTTGCACCCCTTGCAAAATGAAATTCAGGCCGAGTGCAGTGGCTCACGCCTGTAATCCCAGCACTCTGGGAGGCCAAATCACCCTGAGGTCAGGAGTTCGAGACCAGCTTGGCCAACATGGTGAAACCCCGTCTCTACCAATAGTATAAAAATTAGCCAGGCATAGTGGTGCATGCCTGTAATCCCTGCTACTAGGGAGGCTGAGGCAGGAAAATTGCTTGAACAAGAATATAAGCAAAATCATTTCAAAAAGACATACATTTTATTACAAGAATGAATTTGCTTTGGGAATCTGTTTCCACAAGAAGCATAGTTTTAAATGTATCACTTCCATAAACTGTAAATTGAATTAATGATTGCTGGAATTCATACTTGAAAATCTCTGGGGAGATGAGTTTTGTTGAAACTAACCTAGGAATTGACATACATTCTGCAGTAACTAATAGAATGTAATAAGAGACACTTTAATCACTGCTGATGGGAGGGAAAATGGGCTTTCAGTGAGGACATCTTCCCTCATTTGCTACAGACCAGGAGTTCAGAGGAGTCACCTAGTTTTGCTCAGTAACCAAAAGAGATTAGATTTGAAATTGGAATGAAGTACACCATAACCATGAGGAAAAAAAAAACTGATTAGGATTCAGGCAATTGGTACAGAATTTCTGGCTGCTTTTTATGTGAGGATTATTCCATCTGGTTTTACTCAATAAAGGGGAAAAGCAGTCTCTGCTGTTGGGATTCACCAATCTTTTACTTGCACGATCTGCTTATACATTGCCTGGTTACAGGAGTCTAGAGTGTGTGTGAAGTCAGCGTATTGCTGTTTTCTCATGGATAGTGACATTATCTACTCCACACATGGGCTATCACAACTTCAAACAGAGCCCTCTAGACGGTAGAGCTAGGAGGCTATTGGGCCAAGAATTTTGGTTCTTTTATTTTTTTCTTTTTACAAGTTATGAAAGGTAAGTTTCCTTTTTCTTTAAGAGACAGAACCCAGAGAATTTCTAATATGTACATCTGAACTTTTTTCCTTGCATTTTTGTTTGCTCATTTTCCCCCAAATCCTCAGCATCTTATGACTCTCCTTACTCCTGATATGAATAGTACTATAAATAGTACCACCTTCAAATCAAGGATTACCAAACCTCTCTGAGAGCAAAGAAACATGAAATGATGACATTGGTTAGGGGCCCACTGTAATCTCCATTTAAACAACCAATGGGGAACCCTAAGAGGAAGAACAACATCTGTGCCGTCCCAACTGGTCTTTTGTCTCTTACCTAAAATTCGGAGGAAAAAAAATAACATCTTCTAGAGAAAATATCAGAACTGAACATGTAAACGTGCTCAATTGATGCTTCCTGCAACAAGCAGCTATCATAGATAACCTTGCTAGACCAGTGGCTGAGACTTTCCTCTTGTCCCTATTGTCACTCAAACTTATGCCTGAATTTTCTGAATTTTCTGATTTTTTTTTTTTTTGAGACGGAGTCTCGCTCTGTCGCCCAGGCTGGAGTGCAGTGGCCGGATCTCAGCTCACTGCAAGCTCCGCCTCCCAGGTTAACGCCATTCTCCTGCCTCAGCCTCCTGAGTAGCTGGGACTACAGGCGCCTGCCACCTCGCCCGGCTAGTTTTTTGTATTTTTTTTAGTAGAGACGGGGTTTCACCGTGTTAGCCAGGATGGTCTCGATCTCTTGACCTCGTGATCCACCCGTCTCAGCCTCCCAAAGTGCTGGGATTACAGGCTTGAGCCACCGCGCCCAGCCAATTGGCCAAACTACTAAGAGTGCAGGAGAGAAAGGTTATTTTTTGTAAGAGTTGGGTGTGGCCATCAGCTCAGAAGTGGAGTGCATGACTTCAGTCCCTTTAGTTGCTGGTGTACTCAATCTCATAAAGACATGTTCTCCTTGTGCTGTTTCTAGAGATCATCCTTTCCACAGAGATGGCTTGGCACAAACTAGTTTATCTAACCTTTGGAAGTGCCAGTGTCTGAACCAGAGCAATCCAGTGACTTCTGGAGTGAGCATTGCTCCGTCACTCAAGGTACATGCTGGAACCAACTGGTCATGAGCAAAGTGCTTTAGTACAAACCTATACACATACATATGCACATACACACTCACATAGACATCTAGACACAAGGACACATGCACATGCAGAGACATACACAGATACATATTCACATACACATACAAAATGTTCTTAGCAGCTGAAGCCCTCAATGAGAGCTGGAGATCTAAGACAGGGACACAGACAGGGCATAGAAATAGGGGAATATCTACCTAGAGGAAAAGAAGTGATTATATGAAAAATATACCTGCACACACATATATAGCAGCGCAATTGGCGAATTGCAAAAATATGGAACCAGCCCAAATGCCCATCAGTCAGATAGAGTGGATAAAGAAAATGTGGTGTGTATATATATACACACGCACACACCAGGGAATACTACTCAGCCATAAAAGGAACAAAATAATGCATTCGCAGCCACCTGAATGGAACTCCAGATCATTAAGCGAAGTAACTCAGGAATGAAAAACCAAACATCTCATGTTCTTACTCATAAGTAGAAACTAAGCTATGAAGATGCAAAGACATAAGAATGATACAGTGGACTTCGGGGACTTGGGGGGAGAAGGGAGGGGGTGAGGGATAAAAGACTACACATTGGGTACAGCGTACACTGCTTGGGAGATGGGTGCACCAAAATCTCAGAAATCACCACTAAAGATTTTATTCATCTAACCAAACATCACTTGTTCCCTCAAAACCTATTGAAATAAAATAATAAATTGGTAACAAAAAAGTTACCTTTTTAAATATATAGTTAGGTGAGATTTGAACACAACATAAAGATGTGTAACTGCAGCCATACAATCAGAATATACTGTATTGCTATCATGGCCCCAAATTCCCTCATACCCATTTGTAGATAACTTTTGCCCTCATTTGATCCTCTAAAAAGCCATGATCTGCCTTCTGTCAATATAACTTTTGCCTAACCCAGAAAGGCATTAAAATGGACTCATACAAGCACAGCAAAGAAATAGAGGGATGTCATTAATCCCAACAAAGTCAAGTTGGTCTCACAGCTGAATTATTGTTACATCATCCAAACTGAGATCTGAAATGGCTTCTTAAACAGTTTATTTTTTTTTCCTGTCAAAAATTGCCACAAAGTGTGGGCTTAGAATGGAAGTTCAAGCCTTTGCAGACATTGTGATACCACAATGTGTATTTCTGATTCCTCACCATCAATATGGCTTTCTTTGCCTCAGATCGTAGGCCTTCAAGTACCTGCTTCTGGAAATAAAGTTATGTTCAGAAAGTAAGGAAGGACCTGAGATGAAGAAAGAGTTTGCTGACTCTCAAAGTTTGGTTAGATTTCCCTTCTGTTTTTCTAGCAGTATTCTGTGCCTTCCCTTATCCTAGCACTAACATTAAATATTATGTCTTTCCCAAGAGTCTGAAGGCTCTTGCAGGGCAGGATTTTCTCATATTTTCCATCTAGTAACGTCCTGCATATTGCCTGGCTCCTAGTAAGGTCTCAGTAGTTTTTAAATAGATTACATATTATAGTTACCATTTGATGCTTTAATTAAATATGAATTCTTATTCTTAAGGTTGAATTAATTTATTCATCAAAAAATTATTAGTACCCACTATTTATGCTTGGTGATTACAAAGGCAGTAGTTACAAAAATAGAAAAAGCAAACACTCTTAAAAGGTTTATTTATAAAGAGTGTGTGTGTGTGTGTGTGTGTGTGTGTGTGTGTGTAACAATGGAAGGACATTTTGAGATGGAGTTTACTTGAGAAGATTTTAGAAATTTCATGCTGTAATAAAACAGTGCAAAGTAATTTTATCTATGTTGATTTGTATAATATAGTGTATAATCTAGACTCTGCCTTTGATCATCACCCCCAAAAGAGAGGCAGGTTCTTAAAACATATTTGTTTCTGATAACAGAACTTCATTATCTCAATATGAGATGCAAGCCAGGTAGAATGGATTTAAAGCTGACTTGGACCTTTTTAAAAGAAATCTACATGGTTGTAGATGTTTGTTTGTGTTTTCCCATTTTATGTATCTTGCTCATTCCTGGTCCCTGTGGGCCGTCTGAATAAAAGGTCAGGTTACTGTCAACTGTGAGAAAGACTGTTCCAGAAATGCTTCCAGCTGAGATCTCCCAGGAGATGTCACACCTTGACATGTGTGTCAGGACTTAAGGAGATGACTTTAAAATTCATATGTAAATATGCCATTTGATTGTGTGCATGTAGATGTTATGGTTATATAAGTATGCATGTGGTATGTATGTGACAGCATATAAATGTGTGCATGCGTGTTATGCACATAGTTATATGTGTTATATATGCATATTTGGGTTGTATATTAGTGTATGCTGTGTGTCTGTGCATGTGTGATGTATGTGTGCATTGAATGTATATATGCCGTGTTTAGGGGGGTGTGTATATATATGTAAATGTAGTGTGTGTTAGGAGAGACATTTCTGTATTTTTTCCTATGTATATGCTCAGAAAGTGAAAGAGAAAATATGTCATTATCTGTGGAGAATACAGCCTCATATTAAACAGATTAAAAACAACCTTTCCTAGGCTGTCAGAGAAAATGTTGAAGGGTTTTCAAAAGGAGAAGGAAATCTCTCAGGCAACCATATCTATATTTGCATTGCTTGTTTCAGAATAAAGACAAAAAATACAAATCCACAGCACACTCTTTTGACACAGAGTCATATTTTGAAAACTGCTGGTTAGTAGCACCTCCGTGATGTGCCTGCCTGTGACATTTTAAGATCACAAATTACTGCTAAGAAACACTCTCTCTTTTCATATTTACACTTAAAAAACCTTTTCTTCTTAATGGTTAATTAGGTCACTAATCTAAAGAAGCTCTTAAGAGGAAGATGAAATGTTGACATTTTGCAATTATTTGCTACTGTGAATAATACATAAAAATACTACTTATGGAGAAAGTGGCTTTCAACCCCTTTTTCTTCCATGAAAGCTCATGCTGACAGCAGAATCCCTGTGCCTTGGGTCACAGACAGCCACACTACCTCCTTTTCTGCTTTATGTACTTTGGGAAATTACACTGTGCTCTTCCAAAGTGCAGAATCAGTAGGGGTGTGTGTGCATGTAAGTATATTGATCTTGTCTAATTCCAGTTACACTACAAGTGTTAAAACACTAGCACATCATTAATTACTTGAAGTAGAAACTCTTTTGGAAATCAGTTTAATCAGACATAGATAATATTCTAATAATTTAATCCTACAGCAAGCACTTTGTAACTTCTTTAGTAACAGGATCATGACAAGTATGAGTAATGCAAAGATGACTAGGACACAGTGTTTGCCCTTTAGAAGCTGAGGAAGCGATGACTTATATTATTCAGCCATATTCAGGGACTATTGTAGAAGAATATGATGAAATATTATTCACCCTTAAAAAAGAAAAAAATCTTGCAATAATCAACAATATGGATGAATCTCAAAGACATTATGTTAAATGAAATAAACCAATCACAGAAGTACAAATACTGCATGATTCCACTTACAGAAACTATTTAAAATAGCCAACTTCAGAGAATCAAGTAGTAGAATGGTAGTTACCAGGGGCTGAGGGAGGGGAAAATGGGAAATTGCTAATCAATGGTCATAAATTTCAATTACACAAGAAGAATAAGCTCTAGAGATCTGCTGTACAGCATTGTGCCTATCATCAATAATAATATAATGTACACCTAAAATTTGTTAAGAGCGTAGATTGAATGTTAAGTGTTCTTACCATAGTAAAATGAAATTTTAAAAATTTGACTTATTTTGTTTTGCCTCTGTACTTCAAATGTTTCTTCTTCCATCTTGCTTCAATCATTTAATCCCATTGTCGAAACCACCATCAATAGCCTCACCCCTCTAAAATCTCAATTTCAAACCTCCTTTCTCTTAACTTAAACTTCTATTATTGTGGCTCTCTTATGCCCATGACTTGACACCAGTATATTATAAATTGAGCAACCTTCTCAGCGTCTTCATCATTATTCACCTGTATCTATCCACCATAATCTTTTTAATGCATTGCTGTGCAGTCTTCCCTCTGGCTTCCTTGCCTCCAACTTTGTTCCTTTGTTTTAACAGTCTCTTAAAATCATGTATTAGATCATGCCAGTCACTTCAGTACATGGTTGTGGAAGGAAATAATAAATTCTTTACATCTATCCACTTGTGTTATCCTCATTGTCCTCACCCTAGTCTAGGCTCACATCATCAGAAAACATGGTGCTGAGACTTCTACCTTCTGGTATTTGTATTATTTTCCTAGCACTGATGTAATAAAATACCAGAAACTGAGTGGCTTATAACAACAGAAATTTATTTTGTCACACTTCTGGAGGCTAGGAGTCTGAAATCAATGTGTCACCAGGGCACGCACTTTCTGAAAGCTCTGGGGAAAAAATCCTTCCCTTACACTTCCTAGTTTCTGGTGGATGCTGGAAACCCTTGGCATTCTTTGGTTTACAGTTGCATCACTTCAATCTTTGCCACCTTCATTATATAGTCTCTTTCCCAGTGTGTCTGTGTCTCCTTTCCTCTTCTTATAAGACACTAGTCATTAGATTTAGGGTCCCACCCTAATCTAATACGACTTCATCTTACATCAATTAATTACATCTGTAAAGACTCTATTTTCAAATAAGGTCACATTAGGAAATTTCAGTTGGAAATGAAGGCTTTTTTATGTGTGTAGAGGGAGGCAACACTATTCAACTCACTGTAGGAGTAATTGAGTCCTAAGGAAGACACACTATATTCACAAACATGAGCTCATTCACACTCTCAATGACTTGGTGTTTTCATCTTCAAAAGGGGCATTGCACCTGCCATGTCTTCTTCACTGAGTGGTTGTGAATATTTAGATGAACATTTTGATGGAAAATGGTTGTATACTACAAGGGCCAAAACACATATATTACACATTTTTATTATACAGAAAGCATGTTGATATATATAATTCTTGAAATAATATATATGTATAAATAAGAAATAAAATACATCTTTTCCTGCATTTTAAATTTAGAGTGCAATTCATTATCCTAATTTGCACATTCAGTTTCTAGTATATTTTCAGATATGTATTAAGAATCAGTGTTTTATTTAACTGAAAGAATTTTAAAGATTATTTCTTATTTTCTTACATTTCAGTGATTAGACATTAGGCCTGAAGGAATTAAATTATTTGTACAGGTTTCTCCAGCTCATTGGCTGAAGAATGAGAACCCCGTTCTCCTTGCTCCCAAATGAAATGAGCAACTAATATAAGATGTTAAGTGACTTAATTGAGTGGCTAGTGATTCTCAGATGGAGCAGGTAGATGGTGGAGTTAAAAAGGATGATTTGAATTCAGCTGAGATATTGTCTAGTCATTTGATACTGTTCATGTTTCTTAATCTTGTTCAGATTTGGTTTCCTCAGCTGTAAAATGAGAACAATATTTATTCACAGAGTTAATGTGAATATTATTTGCTTAACATGAATAAATCACATAAATCATAGTCCCTTCCAGGTTTCTTAACTATGTATACATAAAGGCAATTTACTATGCATATATATATACATGCATACATAAACATACACACATTCCCCACATATGCAATAGGATGGCAACAAGTCACACTCAATAAAAGAGATATGACGATGATGATGTGACCAAAATAAGAGAGACATGAGAGTGCTTCAGGAAAGCAATTATAACACACTTTTTCTTAAAGAATTACTAGAAAGCCAGCCATGTAATCAGACCCTGGTAGGTTCTTTGCTTATGTCATCTTATAAAATTTTCTCAGCAACCCCAGAAAATAAAGATCCCAGTTTTACGGATGAGAAAATTCATCATCAAAACATTCAACTAAGTTGTCCAAACCCACAAACTTAATATTTGCTAAAGATGGATTCCAAACGGATGTCTGTCTAAAGGCAAAGGTTAGGATCTGTCTTGGAGCTGATAGGCACAGGCTGTGAAATAGGTAGAAATGCAGAAACTAGAATTGGAGTGTTAGTCAGCATAGTTATTTAGAAAGCCCTTTTGACACCCAGGCACTGATGAACGAGCGAGTAAATGCAGGCTTCTGCACCTGGCAGTTTCCGGACACCTTCCAAGCTCAGATTCTGCCTCTGCTCTGCCTCTTGGGATGACTGCTTGATTAATGAGCTCCCATTCATAAAGCCTTCTGATGAGGAATACGCACCATGGCTGTAAGTGGTAAGTCATATCATTGTTTGGATTGGCACTGAGACATGCAGGCAAAAGCTTTACCCCTGTGGCTAGGGAAATGGAGGGATAATATAATCAAATCTGTGGATTCATGCTCTGCAAGTCTGTAGGCTTATCGTAGGGGGCCACTTTGAGTAGAAGTCAGTTGGATTCCTGGCTGAATGTTATGTGTTCCAGTTCCCTATGTTTATTAAGTATTTTCAAGATTATATCTTAACCTAATCCTTTCCAAGCCTTTGGAATTCATTCTAGTTAGCTCACAGATGGATGAAACACAGGAGAAGTTAAAGAAAATGCCTGTGGATTGGTTTTCCCTGAATGTTTCTGATTTAGGGCAGAATTTAGGTAGGAAGAATAAATTAAAAATATCTTTGAGAGATAAAGAGAAAAAAATATAAAAACTTAGGCTTAACTTCCTGTGTGTAAGCCTCACCAAAGAGCTAACAAAGAAATGCTGTGTGCTTGCTAGGCCCTGGGCATCTCAGGATATATAGCTGAGTGTGTGCTTATGTTTTAGTTTACCTGTCTGAAATCTCTAAGTGTGTGTCTACCCAGCTGTAAGATAATGAATTGATTTTTAAAAATAATCTAGTCAATGGTTTTTATTTTGTAGGATGCTAAACAACCTATTTGATTTTTAAAAATAAACTTCCCTTTTAAAGTGCTGTAGACACAGACCAAATGAAACTTGGCTTATTTGTCCCTTCTAGGTTTATGTTTCTATGAATCAATATTTTTAATTATATAGCAGTTTTCAATAACCCTCAAGTGTGTGTGCAACATATAGTTTCCAAAGAATTAGTCAGAAGTACTTTTGGAAAATATAGTATGCTGGCTTGTAAGACCAGTCATAGCATGTGTATAATCATTTGTTCATTCTTTGGTCATTTATTTAACAAATATTTTTGGAGCAACTGTTATCTATGAGAGGTGGTAATGGAAGTGATGGGTATGTATGAGTTTAAAAAGAAAAACACAGAAGGCTCAGACTTGAGGACAGGAGTTTCTTTAGAGCTGTATGGTGATGTTGAGACATGTTCTCATGTATTTGTCTTACAGGGTGAAAATAACAGGTGCCTCATGAATAGGGATCATTAAACATACACTTAATGAAGTTAAAAGGATTCATTAAATGACACAGGGGTTTGATATTTTAGTCTTCATGATTCTTATGTACCACCTGTCTCAGTGTCTGAAATGCCACAATAAGCAAACTGTTATTTCTTTAATCTTAAAAAAGATCTTGCTTTTGAGATAATTTTCAGTTTAAGACAACTACCTTCTTTAAAAAGTACACATAAACACGTATATACATAAACATGTATATAAGTACACATAAACACATATATACATGCTCTGAGAATATATAAACACATATATAATATATATTATATATAATAATTATATAATATATAATAATTTATTATATTATATATAATTATATATATTATATAATAAATTATTTTATTATATAATATATTTATATATAAATATTATATATAAATATATAAATTATTATATTATATATAATATAATATATTTATTATATATTTGTTTATTTATAATATACATTTATAAATTAATATATTTATTATATTATATATAATAAATTATATCTATATAAGATACAAATGTAGTATATATAATACATAAATATAATGTATTATATATTAAAATATATTGTGTCAAAATACACAATACTTAATAAATACAAAGAGAAGAAAACTGATATCCCAGTGGAGCAGTCTGCTGGACACCACTCTAATCAAGTGATCAAACTGAGCACACATGCAAGGTGCAATGGGAAGGACCCAGCAGGTGTGTCTGTCTGTGACAGTCCTGCCAAGGATGCATAACCTGACTCTAATTTCAAGGAAACCTCAGAAGAAACCCAAATTGCAATAACCAGCCTACAATGGTTAAAAGTGTCAATGTCATGAAAGTCAAAGAAAGGCTTTCATGGAGGCATTTTAGATTGAATGTGACTAAAGAGACATGGAAGGTAAATGAAAAAGATTCCTTGAAGGATATTTCTGGGGCAATTGTAGACATTTGACTGGAGTCTATAGATTAGATGGTAAGTAGTGATGCAGCAATGTCACTTTTCTAGTTTTCATGGTTGTACTGTATTATGTGTGACAAGTATTAGCAAATTTTTTTCTGTAAAGATCCAAAGTACATATTTTAGGCTTTTTGTGCCATACAGCCTCAGTCACAACTACTTAAAACTGCCACTGTAGTATAAATGCAGTCATATACAACATGTAAACAAATGTGGAAGTGTTCCAATAAAACTTTATTTACAAAAACAGGTAGCAGGTGAGGTTTGGCCTATGAGCCACAGTTCACTGACTCCTGATATGGAAAAATGCCTTTTTCATAAAAAAAATATATACACTGAAGTTACCAAGGGGTATTGGGGAATCTAATAAAAATTACTATCAAGTAGTTAAGGAAAAGAAAATATGCTGCATTGTACCTGCAAAAATTTGAGATTGTTTGAAAGTAAAAATACTTATATACAAAAAATTACTCTATCTCAAACATATTAGACATCCATAAATATAGTAAGCCTTGGAAAACTGAAGTGTATCCAATGACTTAATGTGTAGCTCTAGTGAAGCTAATGAGACTAAAGATGACCAAGAGTAGTTTAAATAAAATTCTTTCATGTAATTGAGAGTGGAAAACTGCAATATCACCAGATAAACACATTTTAAATATGTAACATTAAAAAAGCATATAATACTAAGTTTAAATTAAACTGTTTTAAGTAGACTTTTGAATATTTCTGTTACAGCCCCCAAATCTTGCATTTAATTATTTAAATTGGGTAAAATATTTCACTTGGCTCTTTTTTTAATTGGGAAATCAAGGGACTTTGATCAACTTCAGATTTGTCTAATATCAGTGTATATGGTATCTTCCGCTTCCCTTTCTGTAGAGTTTAGCTCCTATACCGAGGCAATCTAGCAGAAAAGTCAAGCAGAAAAGTCAAGCTTTTTGAATCTGAGTAACTTACCTAATCAAATGAGTTTCAGTTTCCTCAGTATAAAGTTTAATTAAAGTTTAATTATAGTGCGTATGTGAACTAAATGGTCTTCTTTTTCTTGGCACTTAATGTATTCTCAATTAACATTAATTTCTTTCTATATCTTATACTATTTACATACAATTTTTTGCTTTCTATCAGCATCAATACCCGAGAAATGCTATATAGATTTTTGAGGGAAAAAAAACTGTTTGTTTGTTTGTTTGTTTTTTGCCTTCCTGGCAATCCCAATGGTGCAAAATATAAAGCTAACATCCAAGTGGTCAATTGGCAAACATTTGGTGGCAGATTGACCTAGTGAATGTCGTTCCGAATTTTATTATTTCATTGGCCTATTCAGTACATGTTCTCCTTTTTTGTTGTAAGTATCCCATCCTGAATATTTGGCTACTTCAGGAAAGTACAAGGTAGGCAGAATGGATTTATGTTTTAATAAATTAAATTTATTTCATTTCTATTACGTCTTAGGGCCTTGAGGTATAGTGCAATAATAAAGTTACAATCCCTTTTTAGGAATATGTGTTTGCCAAAATCCTTACCAGCCTGCCCACAGCATCAAGCACACAATACCTCTTAACATAAAGCTATTTCAAATTAAAGTAAAACACAGTTTAATGCTATAAATGGAGAGACACAGACACACAGAGACACACATGCACTCACACAGAGTAGAAAACGCCACGCCTGTTGAAACACATCAATTTTATAAATTGGGTAGCCTACTATCGCATAGTTGAACTATAATTAGGTTCTTAATTCTGTTCCTTACAGCAGAACATTGTCTATTACTTTTATTGAAATAACTAGGCTTCTTCTATTAGCAAGATTTTCTTAAAGAACATCCGATCATTTAAATTTATTAAGACACAGTAGCAATGCCCTTTAACAGCCATGAAGATTGATTGGTATTTTCATTAAAACTGTTACCTTTTAAAGAAGCTATATGAAGTACTGATGACATTTCCCAGTATGAGTGCCCCAAAATAAAGCATCATTAAAAAAATAATTTAGCAAATCCTCTGTCTAATTGTGTATCTATTATATGGCCAGATATAAAGATCCAATGAGTTCTGTATAGAAATTATAACTCGATTCAAAGAGCAAGCAGGCTACCAGACAGGCAAGACATATACAACTGAAAAACAAAAAGCAGCTACAACACAAAGAAATCCATGCTCAAGGTTTAAGAATGACATACATTATTCATGGCTTCAGAGGATGGAGACTAGCTTGTTCAATTGGGTTGATCAGAAAAGCCTCAGGGACCAGACAACCTCTTAGTAGGAATGGGAAGCGGATGTTAGAGTCTAAAGAAGCAGTGTCAAAAACAACAAACTCTGTGGGTCTGCGGGGCTGTACTTATGCTGGTTTCCTGCCAATAATATATCTGATTTCTGTTGTGCCTGGGAGTCACACAAGGGCTTTACCCATATTTTGGAAAAGGTAGACTTGTGTTTAGAGAGATGTCTCTTATTAAGACAAAGATGCTAACATTTCACCTTCCAATGCAATGGTAGAATAATCCTATGTGAATGACTCCAAACATCTACATTCACGTTTCTACAACACACTTTCAAGTCATAGGCTGGATGAAGCTCTTAAAATGTTTTCTGTGGGGCATAAAAACATGTTTATACATGGTTTCCCTTTGCTTGTCTTGGGGATATTTTGGGGCAATTCAAGTAACACTAATCCTTGCACACTTTACTTTCTGAAATGATCTTCTTTTCCCTGCTACCACATTCCCACTCCCAGTCAAGGGCACAGCAAATTATCCTCTATCTGAGTCAGAAATGTAAAGCTCACCCTAGATTCCTGCCTTGCCACTAATATCCAATGAATCAGAAAGTCCTCTCACTTCCAATTTCTGAATATCTCCAATTCTATTCTTTATCACTATTTAGGTCAGATCTCCCCCATGTCTAGTCCTATCTAATTTGCACCACTTTCCTCCTTGCGTGTTGCACTCCAGACTCATTGAAATACCTTTTATTTTCTCAGAGTTTGCCTATGTCTTTTGTACTTTGTCCACAGTGATCCCTCTGCTAGAATGACCAACAGTCCCCCAGGCTTCTGAGCATGGGTCTTCTTTTCCAGAAATTTTTCTGCAGTTTTTCTCCCTTTTTGGATTGTGTGTCTATTCTTTGGGTTCTTTTGGAGTCCCTGCTGTATTATATCATATCACTAACCACAATATGTAGTAATTGCTTATATGTGTCTCTGTTTTCTTTGAAAGATCTTAATCTCCTTAAGAGGAATAATTACCACCATCCCTGAACAGACAGCGCTGTGCAGAAACTCTTTCAGACTCTCTACTCCTCTCACAGTGCATGACACATACGAGGTACTCAACAACTATTTAGAGGAGACAGTAATATTTTAACCAATGTTTTCAAACCAGAGGGACTCCAATAGTGTATTTTCTGATAACATGAATTTTGGCCCTAAAAGAGAAAAATTAGGAATAGTCAACATTGAATTTCATCTGATTATATTTTATTGTAATTTTTAATGCATAAGTATTTAATATTCTCCAAATACACTGTGAATGGCTCCTCTCAGATGAAGAATTCTATCTATTAGGGAAGATGACATTTGTTATGGTTTGGATGTGGTTTGTCCCCATTAAAACTCATGTTCAAGTTTAATGGCCAGTGAAGCAGTATTGGACGGTGTGGTCTAACAGAAGGTATCTAGCTCACACGAGCGGGGTCCCTCTTGAATAGATTAATGCCTTCCCATAGGAGTGAGTGAATTTTCACTCTTGTAAGACTAAATTAGTTACCAGAGTTTGGGTTGTGATAAAAATGAGTTTGGCTTCCTGGATATTCTCTTATTTCCCTTCTCACCATGAGATCTCTCTGCACATGCCTGCCTACTCTTCTGCTTCTCTGTCATGTTTCAACCCAGCACATGGTTCTCTCCAGAAGCTGGACAGATGAGATGCTATGCTTTTGAACTCCCAACCTGTAGACTTGTGAGCTAAATAAATCTCTTTTATTTATAAATTACGTGGCCTTAAGTTTTCTGTTATAGCAACACAAAACAGACTAAGAGGGAAAATTCATACTGAGGAGTGGGATGCTGCTATAAAGATACTATAAAGCAGCTTTGGAATTGGTTAAGGAGCAGTGACTGGAAAAATTTGGAGCAGACTACAAAAAGCCTGCATTGCCAATAATACAACATTAAGGGTGACTTTGGTGAGAGCTCAGAGAAAGACAAAAAGGTGAGGAAAAGTTTAGAACTTCTTAGAAATTGGTTAAGTGGTTGTGACCAAAATGCTGCTAGAATTATAGATGGTAAAATAGAAATTAAAATAAATTAAATATTAAAAATAAAGAAATATAAATCACAAAGTCTGTTTTAATGAAGTCTCACATGGAAATGAATAAAAAACTTACTGGGAACTGAAGGAAAGTTAATCCTTTCTAACTATGGGTAAGTATTTGGCTGCACTTTGTGTATGCTCTAGGGGTTTGTGGAAGGCTGAACTTAAGAGTAATGAAATAGTGCATCTGGTGGAAGAAATTTTGAAATAAGAAAGTGCTCGGGCTGCTGCATTGTTACCTCTAACTACTTATAGTGAGTTTTTAGAGAAAAGGGAAATAGAACAAAAAGATTTGGAAAATTTGCAGTCTGGCTGTCTGATAGGGAATAAAAGACTATTTTCAAGAGAAATCCAAAGGTGCAGCCAAGTAGACTGCTTACTGAACATTATCATATGTAAAAGGGAACCGGGTGCTATACATCAAAACAATGAAAAAAGGCCCTGAAGGCCCTGAAGGCATTTCAAAATTCTTCAAGGCTACCCCTCCCATCACAGGCTTAGAGGTCTAGGAGGACAAAACATTTTTGGGGGAACAGGCCCAGATTGCTACTACCCTGCCCCACCTTGAAACACTGTTCCCCACATCCTTGGGGCAGCCATTATTCAAACGGTCCCAGGTATGACTTGTACTACCACTCTAGAGAGTGCAAACCGTTTAAGTCTTGGTGGTTTTCACATGGTGTTAAGTTTGCAGATGAACAGAATTCAAGAGCTATGGAGGCTTGGTGGCTTCCACCTAGATTTCAGAAAATGTACTGAAAATCCTGGGAGCCCAGGGAAAACCTGTCACAGGGCCAGAGCCACCATAGAGCCATGAGCCTAGTGGAGCTATTGAAGAAGGGCTGCTGCCATGATACCAGAACTGTAAAAGTACCAGGGTATAATTCTAGCCTGAAAAAAGTCACAGGCACTGAACTCTAACCTGTGAGTAGTCACATGGGGTGTACCCAGCAAAGCTATGGGTATGGGATTCCCTGAGGCCTTAGGCATCTGGCCCTTGCTCAGGTATGTCCTGGAGACAGCACATGGAATGGAAGACTATGCTAGAGCTTTAAAATTTAATGTCTGCCCTGCTGGGTTTCAGATTTGTGTGGGGGTCTATTACTCCTTCCTTTGGACAAATTTCTTTTTTGGGGAACATAAGTACTTACCCTATGACTGTAAAACTATTAAACTTAGGAAGTAAATAATTTGTTTTTGATTTTACAGGCTTACACATGGACTTTGGACTTTTCAGTTGACACTGGAATAAGACTTTTGTGAGTATTGGGATAGAATGATTATATTTTGTACCTGAGAAAGACATAAGTTATAGAGGGCCAGGGGCAGAATGCTATGGTTTGGATGGGGTTTGTCCTCACAAAAACTCATGCTGAAGCTTAATTGCCAGTCTGGCAATGTTGAGAGGTAGGTCCTAGTGCAAAATATTTGGGTCATGGAAGCAGATGTCTCATGAATAGATGAATGCCCTCCCAAGGGAGTGAATGAATCCTTGCTCTCACAGACTGTATTAGTTACTAGACAGCAAGTTGATATAAAAGTGAGCTTCGCTTTCTCTATTCTGTCTTGCTTTGTTTCTTGCCACATGATCTCTTTGCACACACTCACTCACTTTTCCACTTCTCTGCTGTGTTTTGATCCAGCACATAGCCCTCCCCAGAAACAAGTCAGATGTGGTGCTATGTTCTTGGATTTCCCAGCATACAAAATCATGAGCTAAATAAACGTCTTTTCTTTGTCAATTACCCAGCCTCAGGTGTTCTGTGATAGCAAAGCAAAACAAAGACAACATCCATTAAATGTATTAAATGAATTCCCACTCAGTGTCAAATTTGAGAAATATAATTCTATTCATTTCTATCTATTTTTCTGTTGGTTTACCTCTTTTTGTTCTTACAAAGAAAAAACAAAAAAATCTAGCCAACTATTTGTACAAATTTAACAGATAATATTAAATTCACTTAGAAAAATAGACCAATTTAGAATAAGGTCAATATAAGTGAAGGTCAGCTACAGTTTGGAATGAAGTCAAGGGTTGATGCCACCTCACACATTCATTTAAATAATTCTAGATGCACAGTCTAGCTGTGGAGTCTGCAGAGAACTAATCTCTACCTCCTGAGAAGAAAGAATGTGGACATAGGCCATTCAAGGACATGAATAAAAGTTAACAGACTTTGTTCCACCACAAAACTGGTGAAATCTGGGTCTTTGGGCATGATTCCTAGAGAAAAAAAAAACTAAAAACCAAAGTTAAATCTCAGATTCATCACTTATTAACCATTTTATATTTATGAGGTTTAATCTGGGAATAATAAAAATATATAAATTTCATGGGAAAAAAGATGCAAAAGAGATAATGTATATGAAAGCACATTTAACATTAAATGCTATTATAAAATTATATGAAATTGTATTATATACATTTTTTGTATAATTGTATTCTATAATATAGTAACATGCAAATATAAAACCATCCTCAGTAGAGTTTGTTTTTCTAGTACCTAATATATATTTACATTTTCTACTTACTTTATGGCATGAATTAGCCACTATCAGTTACTAGATAATACACTGAACAATTAGGAATTTTGAATTCTGTTGTAACCATTAGCAGACAACCATGTTATGTTAAAGAAGCCACTCAACCTCTCTAAGATTATGCTCCCAGGTATCAAACAAGTTTGTCCCCAGCTCTAATATTTTTAGAAGCTGTATGTTTACTTCTGAGATTTTACTATTTTTTCTCTTCCACTTTTCATTTAATTTTAAGACAAATCTAATACAGGAAGTAAGTTAGAACAAAAGATGAAGACTTAAGGGAGAGTCACTTTGAAAATGGATTATTTCTCAAAAATACAAATTATAAAATTATGGGTCACAGAAAAATTAGTTTCCACTCCACTTCTCTCAAGCACATAAAAGTACTTACCAGCAGAACAGTTGCAACAGCTCAACGGTGCCCTGGAAAAGAAGAATTAGAGAAATGACTCATTCTTAATGATTGTTGCCAAGGAAATATTCAAAGTGTAGCTAGATAGGGCAAGATGAGAAAAAATTTCATGGGTTGGAAGGTTTTCAGTGGCCTAGAAAAAAAAAAAAAAACCTTAAAACTCCATGAATACCAGTTAATTGGGAAAAATTATCATCTAATATTAAATTCTTGTTAGCAAATAACAACAAAACACACACAGATACACACATACATGCAAAAGTGGTTACTAAAATAAATTCACGTATCAAATGCCCCATAAGTACAAGGTGCTGGGGGTAACATTAAGAGCTCTGAGATAACTCCTTGTCTCAACAAATGTATAATTTAGGTGAAAAGAGAGACATACGTAGATGTTCTGAACCAGTTAGGAGGACCAAGACATCTTTCATCATCACGTGGCTTAATTCTGAAGCTCTGACTCATATATGGCAGATACATACTTCCTAGATCTTTATTATCCCAGAGTTGTCTCCTTCAACTTCTGGATGTGGGTGTGCAGCTACAGTGAGCGACCTAGCCATCAGAGTCTCCACGGAATTCTCTGCGTATTTCAAATCTGGTCTGCATGTGACTTATTTCTGTACACTCTTAGGATTCCTACCTTTGGACAGGAAACTGGGTCATGGGGAGAAAGAGGGAGTTGGAAGAAAGAAAAGAAATTGGTCCTGATTATCTACTTGTTGCCCTTTCCTTTGACATTGTCTTGTTTCTCTGACCACAGTCTTGTTCTGCCAGATTTGTTTCATTTTCTGCATGACTTCATCTGGATGGGCATTTCAAGCTGTGATTTCCAAGTTTGATCGCCCATTGTAGACTCTGTTATCACTGAAAAAGAGGCTTTAAAGTTCAAAGTAAGCTAGAATGAGCAATGTCTTAAAAGTTTGTATCTTTCTGATCTTTCTCTGCTGTTGGCTGCTTCAAAGAATGTCAGATTATGGTACATTGTGTAGCAAATATCTCCAATGGGTATTCTTTAAAAATGCACTCAGAAAACCAGTCTTGCAACTCGAAAGTTTGATGGTGAAACCCCTTGTTATTAATGTAAAAAACTCATTCTGCGAACAGAACTTCAGCAGCCGCAATTCTCCCACATGGTTCCCAGCTCATTGTTCTTGTCCTCAAATAGTGACTGAGGTGATCAGAATGTTTCCAGATTATTTGAAGTAAAAATTGAACTCTGTTATCCACATGCACTGCATTCCCCACCATCTTCAGACACCAAAATGCCCCAAAGATGCTTTTGTACACCCTCACTATTCAATCCTAGGCATGTTGTTAAAGCAAATGAAACCATTAAATCTTCTTTTACAAAGCATAGATATTCACCAGTTCTTACTCTTCCAGAATTCTAACCACAATCCATTCTTGTGGGAATGTCAGTTTCTATGGATCTGAGCTAAATAGATAATTGCTCAATTTCTACATAAATATTTTCATCTAATCTAGTGGCATGATTATTTTCTACCTTCTTAGAGCTCATAAAAGAATTCTGAAAATACATGTAAAAAGTAAAGTATTAGGGAGCCCCCACACCAGCCAAGGGAGGTGGTGAGTGATTGTGCGACCTTGCCCGGGGAAACCATGCTTTTCCCACAGATCTTTGTAACCCGTGGATCAGGAGATCCCCTAATGACCCCATGCTACCAAGGCCTTGGGTCTGAAGCATAGAGTTGTGTGGATTCTTGGCGGCTGCTCAGGCATGCATGGAGACAGGAGGTTTTGCATACTCCAGCCCTGGGAATTCCAGTGAGATAGGAGATCCTCTGTGCATTCCCCTTGGAAGGGGCTGAAGTCAGGGAGCCAAGCGGTGTCATTCTGTGGGCCCCACTCCCATGGCACCTCTGCAGCTCACAAGTTAAAGACCCACTGGCCAGCCAGCTAGTAGCGGCAGACTGGAGACTGCCTGAGACGAGTTCTCTGGGGGAGGGACAGCTGCCATTTCTGCGGCTCAAGTCAGCGGTTTCAGCCTGCCAGCTCCGGGGAGTCTGGGCAGTCCGGACTGGGAGGAAATTCCCATGGCGCAGCACAGCTGCTGTGGCAGATCATGGCAAGACTGCTTCTTTATGTGAGACCCCAATCCATCTCTCCTCACCAGGCGGGAGGGGAATGTCCCTATGGGAAGTTCAGCAATTCCAGCCAGGGTGTTAGGCACAGAACTCTGATCTCTCCCTGGGATGGAGCCACTGAAGGCGGCGGGGGCAGACACCATATCTGCAGTTCAGCCTGCTGGCTTTGGAATGTCCGGGGAGCCTGGGTGAAGAAAGTTCCCCTCAGCGCAGCACACCTGCTCTGCCAAGGGCAGCCAGACTGCTTCTTTCTTTTTGTTTTTTGTTTTGTTTTGTTTTGTTTTGAGATGGAGTCTCACTTTGTCGCCCAGACTGGAATGCAGTGGCTGATTTCAGCTTACTGCAACTTCCACCTCCCAAGTTCCAGCGATTCTCCCGTTTCAGCCTCCCAAGTAGCTGGAATTATAGGCACAAGCCACCATGCCCGGCTAATTCTTGTCTTTTTAGTAGAGACAGCGTTTCACCATGTTCGCCAGGCTGGTCTTGAACTCCTAACCTCAGATGATCCACCCACCTTGGCCTCTCAGAGTGCTGGGATTCCAGGCGTAAGCCACTGTGCCTGGCCCAGACTGCTTCTTTAAGTGAGTCCCTGATCCTTTTTTTCCTGACTGGGTGAGACTTCCCAATAGGAGTCTCCAGACACCTACAGGAGCCTTGGGGCCGATATCAGGTTGGTGCTCCCCTGGGATGGAGTTCCCAGAGGAAAGAGCAGACTGCCGTATTTGCTGTTTTGTAGCCTTCACTCGTGATACCTCCAGGTATGGGAGAGTGTGAGGTGACTAGGGTCTGGAGTGGAACCCCAGCAAACTGCAGCAGCCCTATGGAAGATGGGACAGACTGAAAAACAACAACAACAACAACAAAAGAAACAGAAAGCAACAACAACGTCAACAAAAAGACCCCACAAAAACTCCATTCAAAAGTCAGCAACCTCAAAGATTGAAGGTAGATAAGTTGACAAAGATGATAAAGAATTAATACAAAAATGCTGAAAACTCAAAACGCCAAAGTATTTCTTCTCCTCTAAATGATTGCAACACCTCTCCAACAAGGACACAGAACTGTGCTGAGGCTGAGATGGATGAACTGACAGAAGTAGGCTTCAGATGGTGGCTATAATGAACTTCACTGAGCTAAGGAGCATGTTGTAACCCAATGCAAAGAAGGTAAGAACCATGATAAGACATTATAGGAGCTGATAACCAGAATAACCAGTTAAAGAGGAACATAAATGATCTGATGGAGCTGCAAAACACAACATGAGAACTTCACAATGCAATCACAAGTATCAATAGCCAAACAGAACAAGAGGAGGAAAGAATCTCAGAGTTTTAAGACTATATTTCTGAAACAAGACACGCAGATGAGAGTAGAGAAAATAGAATGAAAATGAATGAACAAAACCTCTGAGATATACAGGATTATGTAAAAAGACTGAACCTATGACTAACTAGGGTCCCTGAAAGAGATAGGGAGAACAGAACCAACTTGTAAAACATACTTCAGGATATCATCCAGGAGAACTTCCCCAAACTAGCTAGACAGACCAACATTCAAATTCAGGAAAGGCAGAGAACCTCAGTAAGATAGTTCATGAGAAGATCAACCCCAAGACACATAAAAATCAGATTCTCCAAGGTCAAAATGAAAGAAAAATTGTCAAGACAGTCATAGAGAAAGGCCAGGTGACCTACAAAGGAAACACCATCAGACTAATAGCGGATCTTTCACTGGAGATCCTAGAAGCCTGAAGAGATGGGAGGCCAATATTCAATAATCTAAAGAAAAAAAAATTCCAACCCAGAATTTCACATCTGGCCAAACTAAGCTTCATAAGTGAAGGAGAAATAAGATCCTTTTCAGACAAGCAAATGGGGAGGGAACTCATTACCACCAGCCCTGCCTTGCAAGAGCTCCTGAAGGAAACACTAAATATGTAAAGGAAAAGACATTACCAGCTGCTACAAAAACACACTGAAGTACACAGCCCAGTGACACTATGAAGCAACACCATAAACATGTTTGCAAAATAACCATCTAATATCACGATGACAGGATCAAATTCACACATGACAATGTTAATCTTAAATGTAAATGGGCTAAATGCCCCACTTAAAAGACACAGAATGACAAGCTGGATACAGAGTCAGCCTCCATTGGTGTGGTGTCTTCAAGAGACCCGTAACACATCAAAGACACACACAGGCTCAAAATAAATACACGAAGGGGCCAGGCATGGTGGCTCATGCCGGTAATCCCAGCACTTTGGGAGGCCGAGGCAGGTGGATCACAAGGTCAGGAGATCAAGACCATCCTGGCAAACATGGTGAAACCCCATCTCTACTAAAAATACAAAAAAAATTAGGCAGGCGTGGTGGCAGGCGCCTGCAGTCCCAGCTACTCAGGAGGCTACAGCAGGAGAATGGTGTGAACCCAGAAGGCAGAGCTTGGAGTGACCTGAGATCGTGCCACTGCACTCCATCCTGGGAGAAGGAGTGAGACTCCGTCCATCTCAAAAAAAAAAAAAAAGAAAAAGAAAAAGAGATGAAGGAAAATTTACAAAGCAAACAGAAAAGAACAACAAAAAAGCAAGGGTTATAACCTTAGTTTCTGACAAAACAGACTTGAAACCAACAAAGTTCAAAAAAGACAAGGGGCATTAAATAAGGGTAAAGGGTTCAATTCACTGAGAAGTGCTAACTATGCTAAATATAAATGCACCAATACAGGAGCACCCATATTTATAAAGCAAGTTCTCAGAGACCTACAAAGAGACTTAGACTCCAGCACAATGATGATGGAAAATTAATGCCCATTGACAATATTAGATGGATCATGGAGACAGAAAATTAACAAAGGTATTCAGGACCTGAACTCAACTCTGGATCAAATGGACCGGATAGATATCTTCAAAACTCTCCACCCCAAAACAACACAATATACATTCTTCTCATTGCCACATGGCACTTACTCTAAAACTGATCACATAATTGGAAGTAAAACATTCCTAAGTAAAAGAACTGAAATCATAACAAACCGTCTTTCAGATCACAGAGCAGTCAAATTTAAACTGAAGATTAAGAAACACACCTAAAACCACACAACTACATGGAAATTGAACAACCTGCTCCTGAATGACTCCTGGGTAAATAATGAAATTAAGACAGAAATCGAGAAGTTCTTTGAAACCAATGAGAACAAAGAGACAATGTAGTAGAATCTCTGGGACACAGCTAAAGAATTGTAAAGAGGAAAATTTATAGCACTAAATGCCCACATCAAAAAGCTAAAAAGATCTCAAATTGACACCTTAACATCACGACTGAAAGAACGAGAGAACCAAAAGCATACAAATGTCAAAGTTACCAGAAGACAAGACATAACCAAAATCAGAACAGAACTGAAGGAGGCAGAAACACATACACAAAAAAACTTCAAAAAAAAAAATCAACAAATCCAGAAGCTGTTTTTTCTAAAAAAATTAATAAAATAGATAGACTGCTAGCTAGACTAATAAAGAAAAAAAGAGAAGAATCACATAGACATAATCAGAAATGATAAGGGGGATATCACCACTGACCCCACAGAAATACAAACAACAATCAGAGAATACTTGAAACACCTCTATGCACATAAATGTGAAAATCTAGAATAAATAGATAAATTCCTAGACACATACACTCTCCCAAGACTGCACCAGAAAAAACTCTGGTCTGTATGCGCCTTATTTCCCTAAATGGATCAATAATGAGTTCTGAAATTAAGGCAGTAATAAGCAGCCTACCAACCAAAAAAGTCAGAACCAGAAGGAGTCACAGCTGAATTCTACCGGATGTACAAAGAAGAACTGGTAGTATTCCTACTGAAACTATTCCAAACAATTGAAAAGGAGGGACTCCTCCCTAACTCATTTTATGAGGTCAGCATCATCCTGATGTCAAAACCTGGCAGAGATACAACAACAAAAAAGAAAACTTCAGGCCAATATCCCTAATGAACATGGATGCAAAAACCCTCAATAAAATACCAGCAAACTGAATCCAGCAGCACATCAAAATGCTTATCCACAATGATCAAGCGTGCTTCATCCCTGGGATGCAAGGTTGGTTCAACATACACAAATCAATAAATGTAATTCATCACATAAACAGAACTAAAGAAAAAATGCATAATTATCTCAATAGATGCAGAAAAGGTCTTTGATAAAATTAAACATCTCTCCATGTTAAAACTCTCAATTAACCAGCTATTGAAGGAAAAGGACAGAAATGGACACTTCTCAAAAAAGCACATAATTCATGCAGACAGCATACGAAAAAAAGCTCATTGTTGCTGATCATTACAGAAATGCAAATCAAAACCACAATAAGATACTTATTATCTCAAAATAGTAAGAGCTATTTATGACAAACCCACAGCCAGTATCATACTGAATGGGCAAAAGCTGGACGCATTCCCTTTGAAAACTGGCACAAGACAAGGATACCCTCTCTCACCACTCCTATTCAACATAGTATTGGAAACTCTGTCCAGGGCCTTCGGGCAACAGAAAGAAATAAAGAATATTCAAAGAGGAAGAGAAGAAGTCAAATTGTCTTTGTTTGCAGATGACATAATCCTACAACTAGAAAACCCCATATTCTCATCCCAAAAGCTTCTTAAGCTGATAAGTAACTTTTGCAAAGTCTCAGGATACAAAATCAATATGCAAAAATCACTAGCATTCCTATACATCAACAACAGGCATGCAGAAAGTCAAATTAAAAATAAACTCCCATTCACAATTGCTACTAATAGAATACCTAGGAATACAGATAACAAGGGAACTGAAGGATCTCTTCAAGGCAAAAAAAAAAAAAAAAAAAAAAAAAAAAAAACATTGCTCAAGGAAATCATAGAGGACACAAACAAATGGAAAAACATTCCATGCTCATGGATGGGAAGAATCAATGTCATGAAAATGGCCATACTTAATTTATATTAAGAGATTTAATGCTATTCCAATTAAACTACCATTGACATTCTTCATAGAATTAGAAAAACTATGTTAAAATTCACATAGAAACAAAAAAGAGCCCCATATAGCCAATACAATCCTAAGCAAAAAGAACAAAGCTGGAGGCAAAACACTACCTGACTTCAAACTATACAACAAGGCTACAGCTACCAAAACGGCATGACACTGGTAGAAAAGCAGACACATAGACCAATAGCACAGAATAGAGAACTCAGAAATAAATCCACACACCTACAACCATCTGATCTTCAACACACCTGACAAAAACAAGCAATGGGAAAAATATTCCTTATTTAATAAATGGTTCTGGAAGGAGTGGCTAGCCATATGCAGAAAATTGAAACTGGACCCCTTCCTTACATGTTACACAAAAATTAACTCAAGATGGATTAAAGACTTAAATGTAAAACCCAAAACAATAAAAACCCTAGAAGAAAATCTAGGCAATAAAATTCAGGACATAGACATGGGCAAAGATTTCATAACAAAAACACCAAAAGCAATTGCAACAAAAGAAAAAATTTACAAATGGAATCTAATTAAACTAAAGAGCTTCTGCACAACAAAAGAAACTATCATAAGAATGAACAGACAACCTACAGAAGGGACGAAAATTTTTGCAATCTATCCATCTGACAAATGTCTAATATCCAGAGTCTACAAGGAATGTAAATAAATTATGCAAAAAAAGCAAACAACCCCATTAAAAAGTGGGCAAAGGACATAAATGGACACTTCTCAAAAAAGGACATTCATGCAGACAACATATGAAAAAAAGCTCATTGTCATTGATCATTAGAGAAATGCAAATCAAAACCACAATAAGATACTATCTCATGCCAGTCAAAATGGCAATTATTAAAAAGTCAATAAACAACAGATGCTGGAGAGATTGTGGAGAAAAACGAATGCTTTTACACTGTTGATGAGAATGTAAATTAGTTCAATCATTGTGGAATACAATGTGACAATTCCTCAAAGATTTAGAAGCAGAAATTCCACTTGACCCAGCAATCTTATTACTGGTATATACTCAAAAGACTATAAATCATTCTATTATAAAGATACATTCATGTGTATGTTTGTTGCATCACTATTCACAATAGCAAAGACATGGAATCAACCTAAATACAGATAAATGATAGACTGGTTAAAGGAAATGTGGTACATATACATCATGGAATACTATGCAGCCATAAAAAGGAAGAAGATCATGTGCTTTGCAGGGAGATGGATAGAGCTTGAAGCTTTTATCCTTAGAAAACTAACCCAGGAACAGATAACAAAATAAAGCATGTTCTCAGTTATAAGTGGGAGCTGAACAATGAGAACACATGGACACATAGGGGGAACAACACACAATGGGGCCTGTTGGAGTGGGGGAGAAAGAGCATCAGGAAGAATAGCTAATGGATTGTGGGCTTAATACCTAGGTGATAGGTTAATCTCTGCAGCAAACCACCACGGCGCACATTTACCTACGTAATAAACCTGTACATCCTGCACATGTACTCAAGAAGGTAAAATAAAAGTTGATGAAGGGAAAACAAAAGGAAAAAAATTGTAGGATATTTTGACTATTTGCTTTATAAATTTGTGTTGAAATCCTTTATGTATATTCAATTTCTTCGCTTAGTACTGATAAATGTAACTTGAATTTGAATAAAGAATATATAAAAAAGTAAAGTATTTAACTTTATAAGATTAAGACAATATTTTGTTTTATAAATTGCTTTACATTAAGAATTTAAATGAAGTATATTGCATTGAATATAATGTATCACCAACTTAAGCATTCAACATCGTATTATTTTTGCATGTAAAGTTAAGTTTCCCGGTTGAAAAGAGAAAATATTTCACAAGTGCAGGTGAACATATTTAATCTGATATAAGCAAAAGTAAACAAACAGAAATGAAAACTAATAATGTGCCTAAAAGAGATATGTAAGAAATCTCATTAATTTGGACCTTACATATCTTAAACATGGAATTACACAGACACTGATTAGATTGAAGTTGGTCATTGCAATATCTAACTACAAAACCTTATATTTTTGAATGAAGTTAAAATAAATTTGCTAAAGTGGAGTGAAAATAGGTGCCTCCCCGAAAGTTAATTGTTTTGGGTACAGTTGACCCTTGAACAATGCAGGGATTAGGGACAACAACCCCCCAACAGAGTCAAAAACCCACATATAAATTGACTCTCCCACGAGTTAACTACTACTTGCTCACTATTGATCAGAAGGCTTACCAATAACATAAATAGTTGATTAACACATATTTTGTACATATGTGTGTGTGTGTGTATATATACATATATAGTATTCTTATAATACAATAAGCTAGAAAAAAGAAAATGCCACTAAAAAATCGTAAAGAAGAAAAAATGTACTCTTCATTAAGTGGAGCTGGATCATCATAAAGGTGTTTTCCCTTTTCATCTTTACATTTAACAGGCTAAGGAAGAGGAGGAAGGGGAGGAGTTAGCCTTGCTGTCTCAGAGGTGGCACAGGCAGAATAAAAACCATATATGAGTGGACCCTTGCAGTTCAAACATATGTGGTTCAAAAGCCAACTGTACTGAGAAAATTATGAGTATCTTTATTTTTGAATTTTGGTAGAAGTGCTGGTTATAAATGATTCTTATCTACCCCTACATTAGGTTCTTCAGGGATCTTGATGAAAACATAAAAGCAAACGGACTCATAATAAAATTACTATACTGTTTAATTGTGATCTGTACTAAGTTCTTTAGTTTTTTTATTTGATCTCAACTGTATAAAGTTTTTAAACAATAGTTGAGAACACTAAGTGTTCCTCTATTGTTTTGAAAAGAATTAACTTTTTGTTTTATTTTTAAATGTTTTATTATTTTTTAAATGATGTATTTGGAGCATATTTGAAGCATTAACAGTACATTGTTCTGAGGCACATTGGGCTTTTCTGCCCGCCCTTACTAAGACCAAACTGCACGTATGTAGTAACTTTTGAAAATCTTAGATAAATTTTACAACCCCATCTCAACGTGCATGCTGAAGGAATGAGTTATCACCTCACTATAATATTTTCTTTAATGAACCATTATTCCATTCTTTTGTTGCTGTGTACTTATGTGAAAATGAATGAAAAATTCTCTTCTTCCTAAAGTGCATAAAAAAGTACAAATTATCCCTTCCTTCTCCCAGGAACTCCTGCCAAATCTTATTATATTTAGAGGTCCTTTATCCCAGAGGTCAATTCACATCTTTTTGTATTTCTGAATCATAAGAATTAAAAAAAAAAAAGCTGTAAATGCAAATGTAAAAACCCTCAAAATGACATTGATTTGTATGTGTGATTGAAGTAAGATTGCTGGATTGTCTTTAGGGAGATGTGGGCTGATATTTCTAGGGAAAGATACTGCTCTCAGCCTGGGACACAGCTGAGTTCTAAGCCCATGGAAAAACAGAGGCGTAGTGGGTTCTGTGACTGGCCATAATGCTCATGCAGGATAGAAGAAGTACCCAGTCACAGCAGGTCTGGGAACAGATGCCTGGACACTGAGCATTAATCATCAGGCCATTGGGAGCTGCAGTGAAAGAGGTGGATGCCTCTGATTTCTACTGGACCACGGTGATTAGAACAATGAGTCCTACAATGAAGCTCAACATTGGTAATGTTGGACTGCCCAGAGGGAAGTCTCTCCCACACGTATACTCCTGAGAGAGGTTTCTGAGCTGGATATGATTGCATTCAAAAGATAAAGAAATGTGACATTTCTTTCACTTTATGCATAGTGGAGAAAAACATACCTACTATTAAAACATTGTAATATGAGAATCCAAAATAAAAAAGTTCTCTTTCTTAGGAAACACACTTCAGTAGTTTGGTTAAGGCACTTAAGTTATTATAATAGGGTTTGATAGATTTTTTTTTTTTTTTTTTTGAGACGGAGTCTTGCTCTGTCACCCAGGCTGGAGTACAGTGGCGTGATCTCAGCTCACTGCAACCTCCACCTCCCTGGTTCAAGCTATTCCCCTGCCTCAGCCTCCTGAGTATCGACTATCTCGGATTACAGGTGCACACCACCACGTCCGGCTAATTTTTTTTTTTTTTTTTTGTATTTTTAGTAGATGCGGGGTTTCACCATGTTGGCTAGACTGGTCTCAAACTCCTGACCTCAGGCAATCTGCCTGCCTCGGCCTCCCAAAGTGCTGGGATTCTAGGCGTGAGCCACCATGCCCAGCCTAGATTTTTTAAATGATGTATTTAGAACACAGAGAATAACACAGTTTTGCAATATAGTTGTTTTGTTTTAATGCTGTCTTGACCCAGTTTTGATCCCTGGCTGGAAGTCAATCAGTTTCCCCCTTTGCTCAGCCCATTAATTCCAAACCTGAACCACCTCTCATGTCAGGCTCTGACTCTAAAGACAGCCCTAATCATCCCCAGTGCCAGGTACCAGATAACCAGTGACAGTGTCTATGCCCCAGAGGCCGCTGAAATTACTGGAATTAAGTAATCCTAAACTTGTTTATCCTGCTTTGCCTGTTCCTTCCCGTGGACACCACTATAAAGGTGTTTGCCATAGTTTCCCCTATTCTTTTTCTGTCCTGTGATCAACCCAAGGGCGTACTCATATGACCCTGTGTCATATGGATGCACTTTCTGCAGGGAACTGCGAGTATTAAAAACAACTGTAAATCTCTATCTGATCTCTCTTAATCTGAATCTGACCTCACCATATCTCACCCAACATGATATGGCTAAAACATGTTTCTCATTTACCACCAGAGCCCATTTCTCTGTGCATCTGAGGCTGGGAATTTGGGTCTGCAGCTTTTATGCTGGGTCTCAGTACATCTTCTAAATAATTACTTGTTCTTTCTGTAAAAATTTTTGCCCTTTTGAAGCTTTTGCCATTTGAGCTGAGCACCTCCCAGTCTACCTTATTTAGTCAAGATTTTGGATATAGATATGCTTTTGGTTCTCTTCTTCACTGAAGTTCCTAACATTTTGCTGGGTGACTTCAGTACCTACTTGTCTATTTATTTTATAACCTGGTATATTGCTTCATATTTGTTATTCAACCTGCTTATGTCTATTTTTCTTCATTTCTATTCATCTTCAGCCTCCTGTTCCCCAAATTAACTTGGGTATGCTTCACTTCCAAAAGCAGTTCTGAAGGCCAGAAGTCCAAATCCAATTTCACTGAGCTGATAGTCACGGTGTTAATAGGGCTGGTTTCCTTCTAAAACCTTTAGAAGAGAATCCATTTTCCTGCATTTGCCAGCTTCTAGACACCACCTAAATCCTTGGCTTGTGATCCCTTCTCCATCTTCAAAGCCAGCAGTGTAGCAGGAATTTGACTATAAATAATAAATTTCAGGCTTTGAGAACTGAGATACAGAGTAGATCTCCATCCAGGTCTCAGGCTGGCCACTGGTTTGTGCACACGTGGGACTGATCAGAATAACAATGAAAATGCTCAACAATCTTGAACGGACGATGGAACCAAGCCCACAAAAGGCAGATCAGAACTTGCATCCCAAATGTAACATGGCCAAATGCGTGCTAAAACAAACCAAATCAAATTAAAATGACAACAATGTTGATTTTAGGATTTAAACAAGACCCAGGCTATTATAACATAATTGTCAAAATGTTTAGTAAGAAATTCAAAATTATGTGGCATAAAAAGGAATGAGGAAAATCTCAAATCACAAGAGAAAAGATAATTGACAGATACCAATCCAGAAATGACACAGATGTAGGGACAATTAGAAGACTTTAAAGCAGCTATTATAACCATGCTCCAGGAAGTAAGGACAGACATTCTTTACATGAACCAACAGTCTCAGCACAGATAGAGATGATATAAAGAAGAAACAAATGGAAATTTTAGAACTAAATAATATAATTTCCAAAAATCCTGGATGGGATCTATGACATATGGGAATGACAGAGAAAAGAGTCAATGAACTTGAAGATATAGGAATAAAAATTATCCAATCTAAACAACAGAGAAAAATTCTAAAAAGTGACAGAACCTCACTGACCTGTTAGATAATATAAAAGAGTCTGGCATCCATGGAAGTTCCAGTAGGAAAGGTGAAAGATAATGAAGAATAAGCACATTTGAAGAAAAAAATGACTGACAACTTCCCAAATGTGATGAAGAATGCAATTCAAAATGTTTGTCAAACCCCAAAGAAGATAAACTCAAAGAAATCCATGCCCAGGCGTATCATAATCAAATTTCTGAAAACTAAAAACAAAAAAGAAATCCTGAAGGCAACAGGAGGAAAATAACACTTTCATATAAATAAGCAATGATTCAAATAACTGTGGATTTCTCATCAGAAACCATAGATACCATAGGAAAGCAGAATAAAATTTATAAAATGTTCATATAAAGAATTAGCTATCAGTATTCCTATCTCCAGGAAAAAAATATTCTTTAGAAATGAAGGTGAAATAAAAATAATTTTAGATGAAAGAAAAAGAAAATTAATTTTCAGCAGATATGCTCTAAAAATATGTTAAAGATTTTTCAGCCGGGCGCGGTGGCTCAAGCCTGTAATCCCAGCACTTTGGGAGGCCGAGACGGGTGGATCACGAGGTCCGGAAATCGAGACCATCCTGGCTAACACGGTGAAAACCCGTCTCTACTAAAAAATACAAAAAACTAGCCGGGCAAGGTGGCGGGCGCCTGTAGTCCCAGCTACTCGGGAGGCTGAGGCAGGAGAATGGCGTAAACCCGGGAGGCAGAGCTTGCAGTGAGCTGAGATCCGGCCACTGCACTCCAGCCCGGGTGACAGAGCTAGACTCCGTCGCAAAAAAAAAAAAAAGATTTTTCACATTGTAGGGAAATGATCTAGAGGGGGACTTGGAACTTTAGAAAATAAGGAACAGAATAAATAATAACCATCAGAATAAATATACTCGTGTATTCTCTACTTCTTAAATTTTAAAAACTGATTATTTAAAGAAAAAATAAGTAATATTACCTGAGGAAGTTTCTTTTTTGTTTGTCCGTTTATTTGGTTGAGTCAGAGTCTTGCTTTGTCACCCAGGCCGGAGCGCAGTGGCGCGATCATGGCTCACTGCAGCCTCGACCTTCTGGGCTCAAGGGATCCTCTCACCTCAGCCTCCCGAGTAGCTGGAACTACCGGTGCATGCCACCAGGCCTGGCTAATTTTTTGTATTTATTTTTTGGAAATGAGGTCTCACTATGTTTCCCAGGCTGGTCTCAAACTTCTAGGCCCAAGCAATCCTCCTGCCTTGGCCTTTTAAAGCTCTGAGATTACAAATGAGAGCCACTATATCAGGCCTATGTAAAGAAGTTTCAATGTATGTGGATGCAATATAACTGACAACTACAACATGAAGGAGGAAAGGAAAAAGAATGTAGACAGTGGTAAGTTTACTACATTTAATTTTAAGTGGTAAATTTACTACATTTAATTTTAAGTGTTTAAAATATTAATTCTAAATAGACTCTAAAATGTTAAATATACATATTGTAATATTGATAAACCACTAATATGTACAAACCAATGCTAACAAACTCAATAAACTCATTTAAAAGGAACACTGAAAGTATTCAAATTATTCAAAATGTCATAAAAGAAAGAAAACAATTATAAAAAGGAGAATGAACAGTAAACAAATAATAACACGGTAGACCTAAATCCAGACAAATCAATAATATGAATGCAAATAACTTACTATTTAAATTAAAAAACAGAGATTACTATGATATATTTTTGTAAGACTCAAGTATATGCTGCCTATGTTAAACTGACTTCAAATAAAATGATATAAGTAAGTTAGAAATAAAAAGTTAGAAATTAAAATATAACATGTGTTTGCAGTAGGAATAAAAAAAACTGTTTTGCTCCTACTCCTACTCTCAATACAGAATTTAGGTCACCTCTGGCCACCTAAATGTGTGGAGATTTCACTCCACTAACAACTATCACTCCAGAAGACAATGGTGTCCTATAATTCAATTCAATTCTGATACTATTTTCCTGGAGATAGCATAAGATCCCACAGGTTGAGAGCTCTATCCCACAAGATTGTCCCCTACTTCAAATGCCAATCACAAGCAGTAAGTTGTCACCTACACTTATGACTGAGTGGCTATAAATCAGGGTTTCCATGACTCCCTCCTTGGGTTGATTAATTTGCTAAGATAGCTCACAGTAATCAGAGAAACACATGAACTGATTGATTATAAAGGATATTACAAAAGATCCTGATGAACAGCCAGATGATAGAGATGCACAGGGTAAGGCATGTGGAAAGGAGGGTAAATCTTCCATGCCATCTCCCAGTGCCGAAAATATCTAGGCCCCTCGATGTGTTCAGTAATCCTTAAATTCTCTGAACTCTGTCCTTTGGAGATTTTAGGGAGGCTTCATTATGCAGTTGTGACTGATTACCTCATAGGCCATTAGTGACCAAATCAACCTTTAGTACCTCTCTCCTTCCCAAAGGTTGAGGGATGGGGCTGAAAGTTTTAATATTCTAATCATATGGTTAGTTCCCCTGGCAACCAGTCCCAATCCTCAGGCTATCTAGGAACTCCTTAAGAGCCACCTTATTAGAATAAAAGATGTTCCTATCACCCAGGAAATTCCAAGGAATTTATGAGCTCTATGTCAGGAACCAGGATCAAAAGCCAAACACATATTTCTTACTACACACTCTCACACCATGCAAACTCTAATAAATAGAATTGAGTAATCAAAAGAATATTAATATAAGACAGAGTAGACTTCAGGGCAAAGGAAATTACGAGAAATAAAGAACAATGTTACATAAAGATAAAAGGATTAATCTACCCCAAATTCAGCAATCCAAAATATGTATGCACCAAATAATGAGTTTCAAAATGCAAGTAGAAAAAATTGCTAGAACTGAAAGCAGAAGTAATTCCCAATTATATTTTGAGACTTTAATATCCCTTTCTCAAAGATTGTCAAAACTACTAGACAAAAATTCAGGAAAGATGTAGAAGAACTAACTAACACTATCAATAAATGAGATGCAATTGACATTTACAGAACTCTCTACCCAATGCAACATGATACATATCCTTGTTAAGTGCTCATAGATCATTTATCAAAATAAAAAATATTTCTGGTTTCATAAAACAAACTTGAATAAAATTAAAATAATTGAAATCATACCATGTGTTCTCTGATTAAAATGAAATTAAAGTAGACATTGATAATTTAAAGAAAAATTAAAAACCTCCAAACACTTGGAAACAAAACAAAACAATTCTAAATAATCTGTGTTTTTCAAAAAAGAAGTCTCGGGGGAAAATTTTAAAAATATTTTGAACTGATTGAAAATGATAATACGACATATCAAAATTTGTGGGATTGAGCCAAACAATTTTTAGAAGAAAATTTATAACATTAAATTATTATATCAGAGTAGAAGAAATGTTTCAAATAAAAAATTTAATCTTCTATCCAAGGAAACAGTTTTTTAAAAAGAGCAAATAAACCTAAGCAAGTACAAGAAAGGAAATAACAATGGGCACAAATCAATGAAATTGAAAAATAAACAAAGGTCAATTTTTAAAAGAAGATCAATAAAATTGATAAGCATTTAGCCATGTTCAACATTTTTAAGGAGAAAAAAATACGTAAATCATAAGAATCAAGAAAAAAAGAGGAGATATCACTACCAACTGCACAAACATTAAAATAAGAGAAAACTGCAAATAGCTCTATGCTAAATAAATATGACAACCTAGATGAAGTACACTAATTTTATGATAGTCATATTACCAAAATTCACACAAGAAGATACAGATAATATGTATAATCTTATACTTATTAAAAAATAAATTCAGCCAGGTGCAATGGCTCATGCTGTAATCCCAGCATTTTGAAAGGCTGACATGAGAGGGTCTTTTGAACCCAGGAGTGTAAGACCAATCAGGTCAACAGAGTGAGACCTTGTATCTAAAAAAAAAAAAAAAAACAATAAAAATTACATATAATTTATTATTTTAAAAAGTCTCCAGAACTAGGTAGTTTCACTAGTGATTGCTACCAAATATTTAAAGAGGAATTAATAACAAGTCTACACAATTTCCTCCAGGAAACAGGAAGAAACACTTCCCAAATGATTTTATGACACTGGATTATCCTGACACCAAGACCAAACACAAACCATACATCCTCCTGAAAGAACTCACCAAAAACCAAACAACAAAAAAAACTAAAGACTAACTTTTTTTCATAAACATAGACACAAAATACTAATAAATCAATGCAGCAATATTTGAAAGAATAATACACCATCATCAAGTGGGATTAATCCTGAAAATGTGAGGCTAGTTCAATCCTTGAAAATCAATCAATGTAATCTACTATAGTTACAGAATAGAGAAGAAAAAAACCACATGCACATATGAATCGGTGTAGAAAACTCATCTGAGAAAACAACTCACATAAGTGATAGAAAAAACGCTTAGCAAATTAGTAATTGAAGGGAATGTCCTCAACATGATAAAGAACATTCACAGAAAAACTACAGCTGACATTTTAAATGATAAAAAACTGAATGCTTTCTCCCGAAGATCTGGAATCAGACAAAAACGTTTGCTCTACAACTCCTATACATCATACTGAATGATCTAGTCAGTGCAATAAGGCAAGAAAAACAAATCTATAAGATGTACAGAGAGCAAAGAAAAAATATTAACTACTCACAAATTATACTATTGTCTTTATGGGAAATTTTATTGGATCTACTAAAAAGCAAATTGAAAACCCAACTTAGAATTAATACCATTTATAATAGCTTTAAAGGAATAAAATGTTTAGGTATAAATCTAATATACATCCAAGTATAGGATTTGTATCCTGACAATTATAAACACTAATTAAAGACATCAAAGGAGACCTAAGTAAATGTAGATACATATCATGTTAATGGATTAGAAGACTTGATATAGTTCAGAAGTTAATTCTCTTCAAATTGATCCCTAGATCTAATGCAATTCCACATAAAATCTCAGAAAAATGTAACTTTAAAAAATACAAATTGATTCTATAACGTATATGGAAAGGAAAAAGACCTTTAACTGCCAGAACAATTTTGAAAAAAAGAACAAAGATGATGGACTCATACAACTTGATTTTAACAACCACTATGAAGCTACAAAATCAAAAGAGTGTGATATTGATGAAGGTAAAGTCACATAAATCAATGAAACAGAATACAGTCCAGGAATAAATCAACAGTATAGCAAATTGGTTTTGACAAAGATGAAAGTCAATTCAATGAATAAAGGATCATCTTCTGAAAATAGTTTTGAGAAAACTGGACCTTCAAAAGTAAATGAATAAGCAAACAAACAGCAAGCCTGCTTCAATCTAAACTCCACACCTGCCTATGATTCATAAATCTAAATAGAAAACATAAAACTATAAAATTTCTAGAAAAAAACAGAAGAAAGTCTTTGTGGCCTTGGGTTAGGCAGTGAGTTCTCAGATATGACAACAAACACAGTCTATACAAGAAAAAATAAGTTATACCTTATCAAAATTTAAAAAATAATTATTCTCTGTGAAAGACATTGTTAGAAGAATAAGACAAATTCCAGATAGAGAGAAAGCACGTATCTGAAACACAACACATTTCCAGACTATGTAAAAAATTATTCACATATACTCCTAACTTTGTGTACTGGAGAAAAAAAAAGTATAAAATTATTAATATCACCACAATTATCAAATCTCAATATTAAGAAAACAACTCAATAAAAATGGGCAAAGTACTTGCAAAGATGTTTCCAAGGAGGATATACAGAAGATGAATATGACATGAGAGATGTTCAATATCATTAGTCATTAGAGAAATGAAAATTAAAACCACGGATAAGATACTATTATAAATCTATTAGGATGATTATAAGCAAAAAACTGATAGTACCAATTGCTGGCCTAGGATGTGAAACACTTAGAACTCTCATATATTCCTGATAGGATTCAAATGGTACAACCATTCTGGAAAACTGTTTGGCAGTTCCTCATGAAGTTGAATATACACTTATCATATGCCATTGCAATTTCAACTCTAGGCATTTACCCTGGGTGAAAACATATGTTCATACAAAAACCTGTAGATGAATATTTATGGTAGACCTGTACATAATAGCTCCAAACTGGAAATAATCCAAAGAGTTTTCAGCAAATGAATTAATAAACTGTGGTATGCCTCTACACTTAAATACTAATAATACTAATACTAATGAAAAGGAACAAACTAATTATACATGCAATAGCATCAATATATCTCAAAGGAATTATGCTGAATCAAAGAAGCCAGTCTCCAGAGGTCATATAAATGTCTTAATCCATTTACCTGAAGGCAAAACAGGAGTAATAGACAACATATCAGTGCAAGGGAGATTTTTGAGGTTGCTAAAACTGTTATGTATTCCAATTGTGGTGGTGGCAACCTAAACCTATGTGTGTTAAAACTCACAACAGTACACCACAAAAAAGCCAATTTCACTATATTTAGTTTAAAAAATAAAATTCTTGAAAATATCAGATTCTACAGGGGTGGAAAAAAACATTATTTTTAATTTTCTCCTATGGTTTTACTCATACTCCAGGTACATCTGAAGTATTTTCAATATTGTTTTGTTTATGTCCTATATGGTAAATGGTAGTAGGAGAGCAGGAAACAATTGTCTTAGAATCATAGCCTCAGGGCTAGGTCAAAGCTTATGTATCACGATTTTAAAGGCATTGTGAACAGTGCCGGCATATTGCCCACTTCCGTGGCAGCCATAATGCCCATCTTCATGGGTGCCATTCTGGTGTAATGCCAATGAATGTTGCCCCTTGGAGTGGCCCATATTACGAATACCTTGCCATCTCAAAGCACTATTCCTTCATCCACGCCCCTCATACACAAATTGCTTGTGATACTTCAAGTTTCACCAGTAAAAGTAACTTCACTTATTTAATGTAAGACTCTAATCTTTATTTGAAATGCCAATTTTGAGAGAGGTCATATTCATACTAAGTTACTATAGTGGCATGCACGTTAAGTCATATCTGTCCCTTTCAGAATTTATTTTTTAAATTTTTTATTGTGGGAGAGAATAAAGCCATTACATATACAGGTAAAGTCAAGCAGGTTGTTTTGGCAATTAGTGTCTTACAGAAATTAGGTACCTGAGTTCTAGATTTTTTTTTTCTGGGTTTGCTTCTTGTCTCCACCATATAAGAGCTATGGGATTGGGAAGACATTTACCCTTAGTTTTCTTATGTGTAAAATGGCAATGATAATAGTACCTACCTTATAGGGATATTCAGGATTAAATTAGTAGAAAAAGTGTAGTGTGTTCTATTAGTTCTGTTAGCTCTCAACAAATAGAAACTATTTTAGTGAGAAGGAAGAGGTATGGAAACACTGGAGAAAATTCCCAACAACTTACTACTTTATTTTGCCTAAGGCTAGTACATTAAATCTAAACTCATCTAATTGTAAGAGCTCTATATTCCATGATCTCAGGTAATGATGATCAGGGTTACCCCCTTGGTATCTCTAGTAGGCTTGTGGCTATTTTCAAAGCTAGGTAAGTGTTATTGAATCTTAAAAAAATAAAATAAAATAGAAACAACAACAACAACAAAACTCTTCTCTTCCTGTCTTTTAAACCTTCAAGTTGTAAAATTCTGTGCAGTCTAACTAACCCTGAAAGGGTTCCCCACGGTGTGGTACACACTAGAGCAATTAACTGATTACTGCTGTTTTGAAAATGTAGCCTTTGGCACGGTAATAACCACCTCCTCCCAGCAAGACACAGTCTTGTTTATCATTATTGGTTTGGACTCTTCTGAGAGTCTTTGACGCATATGACAAGGCTCATATCCAAGCCAATTTGAATTAATTTCTTCCATAAGATTCCATGAAACACTGGCAAATGCTTTTCAAAATCAGAATCCCTTGCACTTTCGCATTTTCTTCTATTTCCACTTCTCTTCCCATTGACATAAACTAGAATTAAGTAGTCATATTGAGCAGAAAACAACTCCTTTGTTTTACACAGTTATGCAAAGTTTACCTATTGAAATGTTATTGGATAAAATCACAGAGTCATAGTTTTAAAGCTGGAAGTGATGAAGCAAATTATGGTTTTATTCATGGATTGGAAATAACAATGATTTTTAAAGTATATTTTCCAATAAAGATCACACATAGTTCTTTCTTCCTTTTACCCAATACACCTTGCTTAACCACCTCTCTTCCTTCCTCTCCAAATACAAGCTTTCAGCACTAGTACCTACATTTGTGGTCACTTCAGCATTTGTTCATGCAATTATATATGTGCTCTTGACCACCTTCCAACCTCTGAAAAAAGTAAAACCTTTCTTACCCACCCTAAGTTTAAGCAGCTTGTCTACCTCTGGTCTTCTCACTGCAACTCACCCAAGTGGCCCATCTTTTCATATATATACCCCTCCACTCTTCAATAAGACGACAAGGTCTCTACAGCAGGCAGCATGACAGTGTAAGATGATATTTTTATTAAAAGCACATTTATTTTGTGATCAACCCCTTGCTCTGACCCATTAGAAGAGGGTCAACTGAGAAAAGTCACAAAATCTCTCAGAGCCTTAACTTACCCATTTACAAAATGAGAAGACGTTGTAGATTGTTAAGGCGCCTGATAACAGTGAATGTGCATAGTCATGTTCATTTCCTTCTCCTAACTTAATATCCTCTCAAGCAGGAATTGCAGTAACATGACCCAAATATACCCTTAATATTGGCCAAAAGTGTGTTTAACATTGTGGTTTGAATGTTTCTAGACCTAGCATGCCTCTCCAGGTTTCTCTGTCCCTACCACTCTCCACTGTATAAATGTGACCACCATAAAGTATGTTACTACTTCATGGCAGTAACCTGTCTGCTTTTTAGAAACACTTGCATTTGCTAGAGTCCTTAAAACAAGTGTTTCATATGTAAATACAAAGTTCAATACATAAATGAAAAATTGGTAAAGAGCAACCATTTTCTCTGATGACACATGTTTCTATTGGTGTGTAGGGCTGCATTTTTAACCACCAAAGCAATAGCTATTTCCAAGACAGTCACTGATTTCATTTGTCACTTTATTGTCAGAGTCAGAGAAGTGAATTAAAGCTGGAGCTGTCATTGTCATTTTTTGAGAACATTCCTTTTCCAAGCCCAGGTTATAGTTTGTTGTTTCACTGGATAAAAAGGCATTTCTTAACAGAAAATGTGGTCTGCACCTTCAGTCACGACCTTCTCTTTTCCTGAAACACCAATACACTTTTCCACAAACAGAGCTCTCCTAAAATCAAGGCCAGAACTAGGCAAATATAAACTCACATTCTTTTATACGTGATATCTATGCTCAGTTAGAGGAGAGACTGTATCAAAGACCAAAGAAGGCTGATGTGTGCTGACAAAGGCACCAGAAATAGAAAGTTCCTCTTGGCTTTCAGGAATTCCTGATGATGTGGATGTAGACTGAACGAGGCCACTGATAGGTCATAGGTCACCTCATATGAACTGGTAAGAGATGCCCCTTCTTGGTGGATGCAGCATGGCTTGGCAAGCTAAGGCCTGGCTAGATTTTTGTTCACACTCATTCCCCTTGGCCATGGGCCAGTGTATAGTTACCATCCTGCAGACACATACAGGGAGGCCTGAGTAGAGAAATTGTATTTCAATGTTCATATTTTCTTTATGCCTCTTTATATTTTCCCTTCCCCTTTCTTTCCCATTCAAAGGCCTCTGTGTTCAGAGAAGAGAGCAGAAAGAACTGCTGAAATAAGGAAAATGAAATCCCACTCCAGAACATTCCAACCTAACGACTTGGGATAGGATCTTTCTGCTTCAAAGAGTCATAAAGAATAAAAGATACAATAGATTGAGGAAGGGGGAAGAGGGCCGAGGAAGGGGGAAGAGGGCCGAGCAAGGGTGTGATTGAGTCACAGTGAGAAGATCTCTGGAAGAACAAGGAAATATCACAGAAAGAATGACTGTGACTGGATCAAAAAGGACATTTATAGTCTTCCAAGCAGACCATGCCCTTGTTGGTAAAGTAATAGCAAAGACTACTGTACCCTAAGATGAAATCTGGAAATTAGAGAGGCCATGCAGGCAGGAACAATATTGACCTTTGTGGGTTAACATCCAAGAATCTAAGCCGCCATCAACCAAAAACTGTTCTTCAGTTACAAGACCTGCCAAAAACTGGCACAACCCTAGGGAAGTGAGGGTCATAGGAGGTGGATCCCAAGAAACTATGATTAAAGTTTCTCCCAGTCAACATGATAGTATCTAAACAATAATAAAGTGTGAGTTATTTGAAAATAATGTGATATTTGGGAACATTCCTGTCTTTGTGTGACCATTGTTACCATCTAGGAAATCTACCATGAAGGTCATTGCTATAGTCATTGGAGGGGAACAATGACTGCCACAGTCTCCATTCCTATTGTAGTTGGGCCCGTTCTCACACTGGAGGCACCTCGTTCCCAGACAGATAAACACCAAAGAAAAAGATGCTATGGTATTTTCCTGCCTTTTCCCCGCCTTCACAATGATATGGCTTTTGTATTATTTCTTAAAATTAAGCAAAGACTCATTAAATATGGACAGTGGGTCATCAGCCAGTCTGTGGGAGAGGTCTATATAAAATAGGGGATATTTCAGATGTCCCTGACATGTCACCACCTTTTCTCTGTTCTCAGGCAGTGGCTACCTGATATAGTTTGGATATATGTCCCCACTCAAATACCATGTTGAACTGTAATCCCCAATACTGGGGGGTGGGGCCTAGTGGGAGGTGTTTGGATTACGGTATCAGATCCCTCATGGCTTGCTGCTGTCTTGATGCTGATAGTGAGTTCTGGCAAGATCTGATCAATTAAAAGCGTGTGGCACCTCCACCCATGCACTGTCTCTCTCTCTCTTGCTCCTGCTTTGACCACATGACATGCGAGCTCCAGCTTCACCTTCCACCATGAGTAAAAACTCCCTGAGACCTCCCCAGAAGCTAAGCAATGTCAATGCTATGCTTCTTGCACAGCCTTCAGAACCATGAACTAATTAATCCTCTTTTCTTTATAAATTATCCAGTCTCAGGTATTTCTTCATAGCAATACAAGAATGGACTAACACACTACCCATGGCAGCTACTTCCTCTTCTGCTTGGAGGAGAGGTCTGACTCTAATTCAAAAGACACATCCGATTTCCGTCATCCTCAGCACTGTTCTCTGCCACCCTGACCTGGCATAGGGACATTTCCCAGAGAGAAGGTCTGAAATGTTTCTACATGATTGCTTGGCACAAGTTGATACTGCAGGACTTGGAATTTTGGGAGAATAAACCACAACATATATACATATCTAAACTTATCTTGCAGGGAGAGAAAAGATTGTCACCTTTGAAAGTAACAGCTGTCTCAGGAAATACCATCCACCTAGTCATAAAAGGCCACGGGCCTGCAGGTCAAAGAAAATTTGTTAAGTGGTGTATTCTCTGTACCAAGCTAGAGGTGGCCTTTGGGTGACAATCGTAAGTGGTAGGCTAGGTAATTACCTGCAACATACATAAAAACAAACAAAAATCTTCACCTCTCTCTTTGACTCCTCCTTGTACTCCTCCATGCTCCCCAACAGGATGAGAAAATAAAAGGATAAAGTAAAAAAAACAACAACAAAACTATCTGTAGAATTTTACCATCTCAGTCTGTATGCCACCAAGCTAGTTGGAGGAACTGCATCCACTCACAGCATGAAAATACATTGTCTGGACTAAAGTAATTTAATTCCATCCAAATTTGAATGAGGGCCCTGTCTGATGAGGTTTCAGCCTCTGTCAAAACAGGAAGTGACAGCTGGGAGAAGTGACCAGGTATGCAGCAGAATCACCAGATTTCCATAAGAATGGATGTGCCTTAGTGATTTACAGAGCACCAGAACCTTGCCTTGAAGACCCCAGGAATAAATACACAACAAAAACTGTGTGAACAGATAGAGAAAGAAAAGAACAATCCCTCCTCCCCCAGCTCTGCCTGGGTGTGGGGAGATTTTATTGTGCAGGCAGGTGGTGTGATACAGGACAGTGTATACTGAACTCCATGCTGCTCTAAACTATGAGGCAGGGAAGGCCAAGTTGCTGAGGACAACCGCACATTTTACTAAGTCCCTGAAACCTATCATTGTGCATAATGTCACACCATGGAAAATTGGAGAAGCAGAACAAATGCAGGCTTTCCTATCGCAATGTCTACTGCCCTCAAAAAGCAAACGCATAGTTTAGAGTGTCCTTTTTCAAAGAAATATAAACTCATAGAAAAACAGACCCCTAGGAACATTCCCATCAGCATACTTGCAGGCAAAACTGAATAAATGTCTTTGGATTCATCTAGTATGCCCTCCCCCGCCGCCACCCCCAGCTTTTTGTCTCTTTCCCTCTCTTTCTGTTATTTTCAAAGTTGTATCTTATCATTTGATGAATAAAGTGAAGTTTGTGTTCTCAGAAGCATTGTGTGTGGCATTTTCATTTTGAAAAGAAGAATGCAGAGTGGGGTTGTGCAGAAACAAATCTTTTGTTGTCACAGACGTGCATGTGTTTGAATAAGCCATTCCGGAGTCATCATGCCAAGTTTAATATATATCTTTTCCCACTTGACTCCAAGTCCATGGGTATTTCTAGTATACTATGTGGCAAAAATGTGTGTCCCTTATGATCTAAAGGTTGCAAATACCACCAAGCTCTGTATTAGAGAAAATGTGAGAAAAAGATAAGGCCCTTTTGAGATTAAACCCTTGTCCTATGCTCCCCTATATACAGATTTTGTTTGTGAAAGCAGTGATTCCTGGCAAATACCACCAGAAGCCTGGAGTTATGGAGGAGGATATCAAGTCAAATATGGACATCACCAACTGGAAAATATTTTAGTAAAAAGTTATAAATTCTTGGAAGTCTGCTGAAGTATTTTTTTTTTTTTTTTTTTTTTTTTTTGTGCAAACCTCTGACTTGACTCCATGGGAGTCACAGGTGAATTTGGATTAAAAAAAATAAAACTGTAAACAGGACAATGTGGGAGGTGGAAATATAACAGAATGTAATGTCTTCTTGATAAAAGGAACAAGGTAAGGATATCTCACAGAGGAGGAGAGGGAGAGAAAGACATTGTCCTTGTGTTCAGGTCATAAATAACTTTCCTCTAGCTACTTATTTACTCCCTAATTTCTTGACAACTTTGATCAAGTCAGTCATTCAATATCTGCTTTTCACTTATGGATTTTAAATGATTACCTCCCCCCTCCATTATCCTTGTCTTTCTTAAAATTACGTATTTGCTATTCTAAAGAACCCTGTTTTGTTCCCTAATATTGTGACATTTATGATAGTAAACTTGATTTTTAAAAATGTGATAGCTTTTGGTGGTGTACAACCGAGAACCCAGAATTCCTAAAATATGTAGGGGAAAGAGCCAACAGGGCCCCAACATTGGCTTGTGGATCGTGTAACCTTAGGCAGCATTAGTCGCTCTGGTCACAGTGGGAATGATGTTCTCTGGTGTTTTCCAATGTGGTACAATTGATTATTTTAAAATATGGATCAGTACATTACTGTAGGCATCATGATCACAGTTTTAAGAATTGCTTGGTAACACAGTGGCAGTAAGGGTGCAAAACCACTGCATTACCTGAGGTCTCTTCCTGTACGTTGGTTTCTGCTTTGGGGCTAGTACCTTGAACTACTCAGAAGGAGTAAAGATATCTCCCTACGTCTGGGTTGCGCTTCTGGGTCCTCTGGGTGTCTTAGGTGGACACTCTTAAGTGAAATAAACTCCACTTAGCAGAAGAGATTTGGTGAATGTCGCAGGCTCAGCTTCCTCAAACTACATTTTGTTTTGCAGAGATGCTGCACGCGCAGACCCAATCCATCTTAGGGCCAGGGTACATGAACACTGGTGTGGAGGTCCCGCATGTCTGCCAAGTTCTGGCTTAGAGAAAGAGGTCACTACTGACAGAAGCTTCACATTACTTAAACCACTAACCACTGACCTAGTCAGACTTAAAAGCCCTATTTGAATGTTGTATGCTGCCTGTTCCTTAGGTTTCTTGGTTTCAAGGGAAGGAATGCTGAGAACACGGTAGAGCTGTCTCTGACCACTGCTTGACTAAGCACCTCCAGTAAAGCTGGTGAAGCATTTCCAGAGTCAGTCACCTACATAGAACATGATTGCAGAACCTTTCAATGTCTTCAATTTTATGGTTTAGGGAAGAGAAACACTTTTTAGACCTTTATCTCACAGCATTCAAAATGTCCAAGTCGGTGAGGGGAAAATCACTCATGCTTTCTGTAACAGCGCAGAAGCAAGTTTATGCATAATTTTCTTAGTATTGTGTGTGGAAAACAAACAAGTATAAATATACCCAACTAGTTGGTAGTTTTATAATGGAATAATTTGATGTGGTAGAATAATGAAATAAAAAGGTAGTTTCAAGTATTCTCTATTCTCTTATATTCTTTTGATTTTTTATAACCACTGTTAAGATTTAGAAAAGTAGCAATATGGAATAAACAAGAAGTAACCAAGATTTCTTAGACATAAACAGCTTTTAAAAGTATAACTCTTTATTAGGTAACTGCAAATGATTGCAATCACAGTATTGCTTTTCAAGATACATATATATGCTTTAAAAAATGTGACATGGAAAATATGGATCAAAGGTATTAGTGGCTTTCAAGGAACCTCTGTAGATATCAGAGTGATTATTTTGCTAACTATAATTTTTCTCAGGACACTGAGCCTTTCTATTTTCAATACAACCCAGAGAATCAAAGGGTCACTGCCTACACTTCTTAATAAGATTATGAGAAATTTGATGAATTAAATTCTCTAGGTCATTGAGGATAACATTTTTCAATTGCATAATTTGATATTGAAAACATTACTTTGATGTGCCAATCTACTTCCATGTTTCAACATGGAGAGTCTTATAAATATCTTTGATTTTTTTTTTCTTTTACTGTTTTCCTTTTTTTTTTTTCCAATATAAGACCTTGCAGGGCCTCTATGCATCACTCTGATTCAGACATTATAAGATCAGAAGAAGATGTAAAAGGTAGTCAAATGAGGCTTTATCCTGAGACACAGCTTAGCAATTATTTTTCTTCTTATGTCTAAGTTCAGCAATCACCACGCTTTACTCTGTCTCCTCCTCTCTTTTGTCTTTATCTTTTTCTTTTTTTATTCATATAAACATAAATCTGTTCATTTAAAGGTTTTATTAAAATGTTTCAGATTGAGGTTTTGTTATAAAACACACTTTAATGAACTAGAGTTTTACCTTCTGGAATACATGAATTTAAGTACAGAATAATTTCATGTATAGGCCAAGGTCTGCAGTTCTGGCCTGTATGCCTCCCATAATAAGGGAGGAAGAGCCTGGGGAGAAGGAGATAGAAGGGTTTACCATGTCAGCCCAGCATGAACCTGCCTGAAGCATGGTGAGAGTAACCTGTCATTGTTGGGTAAATTGAGGCAACCAGGAAGACAACGTCACTTTCAAAGGCCCTATTCTGATGATTTTGCATGACTAGAAACATATTCCTTTATCTTAAAAATTGGGCCATTTAGTTACAAATGTGCCCAGAAAGAAATATAGGGTAAGCCACAAGTAGTTCGCATTCAAATATTAACGAATGCCCTAAGATTCTTTCCGACAACAGATTTTTAAAGGTTGGGAAGCAAATATGAAGATGCATGTTTTCAGTCTGAACAAGGTTGGATAAAGCAATGAGGTATAAAAATGAGAAAGACACTTATTTTAAATATTCATCTGTGAAAACTCATACCATGAGCAGCCCTGAGCATCATTTAAAAATGAGTAAAACTTGTATTCAACATTCTTCTACTCTTTTTTTTCTTTTTGAGATGGAGTCTCGCTCTGTAACCAGGCTGGAGTCCAATGGCACAATCTTGGCTCACTGCAACCTCTGCCTCCTGGGTTCAAACGATTCTCCTGCCTCAGCCTCCCAAATAGCTGGGACTACAGGTGCGCACCACCACACCCAGCAAAATTTTTTCTATTTAGTAGAGACAGGGTTTCACCATGTTGGCCAGGATGGTCTCAATCTCCTGATCTTGTGATCCTCCCACCTCAGCCTCCCAAAGTGCTGGGATTACAGGCGTGAGCCACCGTGCCCAGTCTAACATTCTTCTACTTTTTGTGCCTTCCTCCTACAACAAAATTCCAGGCCAACAGAGCCCCAGGGCAAACACACGTCCCCCACTTGATACCTCTGCCTTTCTTCCCTACCAGCCTGGTCTGCCCATACACATCACAGGCCCTGCATATGGCCCCCTCCCATGTACTTATAGGCCTAGTTTGCTGATAGACTAAATCTGATAAAATATTTCCAATGGATAAGAAAAAAAAAAAAGAGAAATAAAATATCTCTTCCCAGAGATATTTCCATTTTTCTTAATGCAGGAGATCATCTCTCTAATATAGGATGAAACTGTGCTATTTTGAGGACAGATGGAGTCTCCCTCTTGTCCCTCAAAGCAGATCCACTACTTAAGTGGCCAGTTCTTTCAACTACACTCCAAGTCTTTCGATGTTGATACACCCTGAACAATAAAACAGAGTGATACATGAAGTCACCAGAGGTGGTGGCTGGAGTTAAGTAAAGGGTGTTTGCTTTAACATAGTCATTAATGATTTATTCCGCTCAGGTCAAGTCTAGACAAGTAGCTCAAACCTTTTAAAAGTTTGATCTAGTTTTATTAAAACAGTCTTCCAGTTTTTAAAAGTTTGCAAATGTTCAGGAAAAAAAAAAAAAGAAACTGCTGTGATTCTAGGATCCTTTCGCATGTGTTCTTACCCCTTTTTAATAAACAGCAGCCTTGAGCATATCAACCTACTCCTCAGTCAGCAAATTCTGTGGGGGGCCTTAGGCAAATGATTTTCCCACTGCAGTCTCCTTAACAGCTAAAAATGTCTCTGCTTAGTACCACTTCATGCACTTCTCATATTTCCTCATCAAGGTCCAAATGCAGTATGAATTTCCATGGGAAAATCTGTTTTTTATGAATATAAGAGTGGTGGATCATAAGGTAGCATTCTGGGGCCACCAGATATGAACTCTGGTTTGTCACAAGGAGTAAGTTTCTTAGGAATAATCCCTCCCCTTTTGCATTGTGCTTTTACCACTGTCCTGCTTCCATACCCTCTTTCTTGAACTCGCGTTCCAACTAAAAAAACTGATCTGATGGGGTGGCTTCGCTCTTATCCAATATGGAACAGTCACTCAACGGTAAGTCATTGACCTCTTAATGATGGCTGATACATAAATGTCTTTGGCTGTCCCTGGTTACACCAAGGGCCATTGAGTCATTTAACAAAAGGTACAGGAACTTGGTTGGAGGCAACTATTACAATACACTTCTATACAATAGAAGAAGTCTATACTGTAGAGTGTAGACTTCTTTCTTAAAATAGGCTTGCAGGAATGACAATCTAAGATGCCTCATCAGCAAAGTATTTTTCCAAACTTATTACTTGCCTTATGTCCCCTACTAATCAGTAATCTCCTTGAGTAACATCCCAGTGCCTAGTACAGTACCTTTCAGATACAACAGCCTTGATAAACACTGAGTGGACTAAATGTAATAAATTGATAGAGCCACTCATTTGGGTTTCTAATACAAAATGGCCTTGGCTATTCTGTTTTTAAATATTTAGCAGTTCAGTTAAAAACGCCCCTGTGAATCTTTTATGACATCATTTATCTTTCTATTTCTTTTCAGCTTTAAATTGCACTGCCAGATTTATTTGCTGTGGTATTAGGTTTCCGTGTCTACCCAGTTCTAGTCCAGCTCTTCTAATGCAATTCAGTCTTTTTACTGCAAGACTCAGACTCAAATATTAAATCAACATTTGCCATTAAGACTCCACATTTGTCTATGGGATGATGATTGGATTCATCTTTTGGAAAGGAATCTATAAAAATACATCTTCTCTAATAATGTCCAAAGATAATCCTCTCCTCCTCCTCATCCCCTGCCGTGTTTCTTAAAAACGTGGACTCCAGGACTCTCTAAGTTGCTCTCCCCAGAGCTACAGTAACATCTCCTCCATTGGTAATGTCATTCCATTACCTCCACTCTCTGATGTTCTGATGTTTGCTGCCAAATACATGGTTTCAGAAAAATCCTGCATGCTTTGCCATTTTTATTAGAAGCAGAATCTGATCAACAACATTCCAATTATAAGAGTAAAAAGAGAAAAAGGTAATCAGGCTTTGAATTAAATCACATCTGGACAGGCCTGTTGTTGAGGGCACTAATAATATATTGCATATGTATTTTGCAGAGCATGCCAGAAGTGAATTCCACATCATTAACAAAGTTCTCTATCGATCGCTCACAATCTGGCAGCTGTAACTGGCAAGGTGCAGAATCGAGTCTTCTTCGCTGCTGAATATGTATCATCATGGCCCATGCAAGTCCCTTCTCTGCCTACGGGGTCTGCCAGGCTCACAGCTGCTTGAAGAGCAGAACGGGGGTTTGCATTAACACTCTTCAAGTCATTTCTCTCTCAGACAGGGATCTTGCATTTTAAACACCACTGCACAAAGAGCTTGGAACGCCTTCTCAGAGTCAGTTCTCTTGGCTCACTACAGAGAGCAGGGAGAAACACGTCACTCCTGCAAATAGCCACAACAGTCCTCAGAAGGCAATGGGCTGAACAAGGCATGTGTGGTTGCCACAGTCTCTCTCTGCTAATGGTGAGGAGAAAATCTCAGATTTTCAGCTAGCGACCAAGTAAAGTCAGAAGGAGTGGGAGCTTAGTATGGCCCAGCTTGGTAAGCACCTTCATTGTTTTAAAGCACCCTCAATATTCCTCATACCATCTTTGGAAATCTAATATACTATAGCAATTTATATAATACTGGTTTTGATCCTTGCAACAAATCATCAGCCAGAGGATGTGTTGTGTGAAGATTAAAGACCTGAGTGACACAGCCAAACTGACTGACTAGATTTCTGCTCAGCTGTTTACCAGCTCTGTGATCTTGGTCAAGTTATTTAACATTCCGTGCTTCATTATTCCACCTGCAAAATGGGGATAACAATAGTAGCTGCCATATAGGGTTGTTGTAAGAAATAAATACAAGAAAACATGTAAAACACACTTAAGGGTGAGGAATGGTACCAAGTAAGCCTCAATGTTAGAAGTCATTCAAATTCAGGAGAACTATGGTTACTCCAATCCGATTAAATGATGGTTGAAGCTGAACCTACAGTTTTCCATGATCTCATAGCAAAGTGTCAAAAAGGGAACAGGCATTCCCCTCTACAGAATTCAAATTATCTGTATCCCTCTGAAGTATCCAAAGGGAAGCAAGCACTCACTGCAGCTGATGGAAACACTTTAACAGATTTTTTTGTGGGGGTTGGGAGGAGTTGAGGCTTATTAGCAAACATGTATTTCAATTTTTGTGGAATTATCTAATCTGAAACCCTTTTTCGATCATCAAAATTAGTATCAAAGACTTATTGAGCCTGGGTGCGATGACTCATGCCTGTAATCCCAGAGCTCTGAGAGGCTGAGTGGGGAGAATTACTTGAACCCAGGAGTTTAAGACCAGTCTGAGCAATATAGGGAGATTCTGTTGCTATAAAAAATTTTTAAAAATTAGCTGGGTTTCCTAGTGCATATTTATTACCCCTGGTAGATGCAAAGCTGAGGTGGGAGGTTTGCTGGAGCCCAAGAAGTTGAGACTGCAGTGAGAGGTGATCATGCCACTGTCCTCCTGCCTGGACAACAGAGTGAGACCCCTCCCCAGCCAAAAAAAAGACACTGAGTAGCTGCTATGTGTAAAGCTTTGATAATGACTCTGAAATGAGAAACTGACGTCTTACAACAGAGTTCCTCTCCATATACCTACCAACGGTTCAGTATATGAACACATGGCATTGATAATATGTGCTGGTGAGTATGAACATCCATCTGGGATAAGAAGGACCTGTGTGGAAGCCTTATCTTTTCCTGGGTGAAGTGGGCACAAAAATTATGCATTTGGGTTAACAGAAGGCTGGATAAAGTAAAGCCGAAACAGTTCCGGAGACTACTGACCTTGACCCATTATGGATGTGAGAGTGAGTGATCACAGAACATCCATAGGGCTTCCTTTACATAAGAAAATTCCTTAAAGAAAAAAAAAAATCAATATTTGTGGTTAACAAAAATTAACCTGCTTCTTTCTTTTCTAATACCTCTATCATATGATTAATAATGGCAAATATTGCTGGAGCATCATGGGATATACAAGCAGTATAAGACTCAATACCCTATCCCAACAAACTTGTCATCTAATTAGAGAACTATACAAATTATGGATTAAAAAGCAGCAAGTATAATACAGAAAAATGCACTAACAAATAATATCAACCAAAAAAAAAAACAGGGCTACATAAGCTAAGAAAGCAGGGAAACATGTACATCCCAAATCAACACCAATTATGCAGCATCCCAGACCTGTTTTTTTCAGAACAAATGGGAACTAGGGGATAAAGGAAATCTTTTTCAGGTTGCAAGAGCCCCCTTGAGTAAAAACAGAAAACAAGTCAGACAAACTTAAGAATTCCCTCTGCTTCTCAATAGCCTCTTCTCTGCCCAATTTCCTGCAGTGACAGGTCACTCCTTGTCACTTTAAGCCCCAGCCCTTCCCCATTAATCGTGCCTCTCAGTTTTTATTTATTTTTCATCTTAGGGGAAAGGAGGTGGGGAATAGATTTCTTTTCCAGCTGTTTCTTTCTTGTAGCACATTCTACAAACTCCAACCCTGTCCCACCTGCCTGAGAAACTACACAAAGGGGAGGAAGGTAGAAAGCAAAATAAAGGGGAGGAGAAAAGTGGTTAAAAACTTAATTTAATATACTCACTAAAGATGCTGAAAAATGCACTTACTTCAGAACCTCCACCACTGAGTACTGTGAAGTAGCATTTAGCTCTAATAGGGTTTCTGCTTCATCAGCTACAATAATTATTTTCCTTAATTTGCCTTGGACATTCTGTATAACGATCTCCATGTTTGGGAGGGGGTGTTCTTTCTATAAGCGAAAACAAAATGCATGTGTGTGATTTGCTTCACCTCCTACATTTGGCATGCTTTCTTTTTCCCGGGCCTCAGGTGTGTCTTCACTCTCTCTCTGTCATCAATATGAATTTCTGGACATTAAGACCATCCATCTCCACTCTCCTACCCCAGCCCTGCCCCCAATCTAATTGGCAATTTGCCACCTCTACCCTTTTCTTTAAAACTAGATCAGCTTTCCTGCAACTTGCAAGAATATCCTGTCCCTTGTAAGAAACCCCAGAGAGGCTGATCTTGAAAATGTGCAAATGTATTATTTAAAAAATGATATTGAGATCAAACTATGATGTGTGTTTATATCTTTTTGATCTCTATTTTTGTCCTTCTTAACTATCCCCTTACCCTGTTTCTGTGAGTGGTAGCTACAGATTTTCAATCACACCCACCGGCAAAGCCAACCCGCAGGGAGGCTCTCAGCAGTGCCCTTTCAGAACCAGCCCAGCAGATGAAAGGCAGATGGAAAATTCCAGGGGTTCCGATCTGAGCATTTAAATGATCATTTAGCATAACACAAATCTGCGAGATATGTATTTTTAGTTTCCTATGCAGAGCAATAGAATGGAGACAATGCAAAGGACCCTGGTGAGCATGTTGCAGGGAAAATACTTGAGAAGAACTACAGTCAGCAGAAAATGAATTTGGGGAGACCCTGGGAAGATCTCTGGACAGCAGAAATGTGATTTATAATAATCTTTTCCACTGTGGGCAACTCTGTCTTTACAAATTGCACTCACTATCACTGTTTTTTTTCTTTTCTTTCGAATTTTTTAAAAAAATTCTCATCTGGTACAAGAGTGATAGAAAAGCGTAGTTTTACATCCATTCTACAGATGTTAAATGATTCAGAGCCTTAGGAACAAATGGGAGACAATGCTAGAGCCACATCTCTGATGTCCAAGGAGGGTTCCCTTGCACTACTTTATACTCCAAATTACGCTAACATATTATCTAGAAAACAAGGCTATCACTTGAGAACAGGTTCATCACCTCAATATTTAGATGGTATTTAAAGATAAAAATTTTAAATATTTTAATAACTGTCAGCAATCTCTATGCTAGACAACAAATGCTTGCATATGCTATGATATATGATTTATAAGATTTAGAATTCTTCAAGGTACCGTTTCCACATCCTAAGATGAATAAATAAGTGATAATACGATACATCAAAAGTCACTCAAATCTCTGTTGGCTTAACAGCAAGTCCAGTCCTGAGTAACTGTTTCCTGCCACACTGTCCAACCAATGATATTAATATGTTAAAACAGTTTTTTTTCTAGAGACTTGCTATAGGTTAGAATAGCTTTATACATGTGGAAAACATCAGGACATTTTAAACAGAGATGTTACCTATTCAATCTAGTCTTCATGTTTACAATAAGAATATTGTGACTTCCAAAATAAAGTCAGATCTCACTGATGGGCCTTTTTTCTCACTGATGGGAATAGCAATGGGAATTTGAATCAGGTCCAATTATAGACTAGTTGAAGGAGTGCTTGTACTTAGCTTGCTTTCTCATATCATGGAATGTGAACTTTCTCTTTGCTGCATACTTTTCTATTATTGTTCACCTTTTTCTAAGAGATGGAGTCTCACCATGTTGCCCAGGCTAGAGTGCAGTGGCTATTCACATGCATAATCATAGTATACTACAGCCCTGAATGCCTGGCCTCAAGCAATCCCTTCATCTCAGCTTCCTGAGTAGCTGGGGTACAAGCGTGCACCACTGCGCTCAGCTTATTTTTCACTATTGTGTGAGCTGTATCTTCAGTTCCTGGATTATGAGAAACACTCCTAACAAGAGACCCATAGACGTATGAAGGTATTAATGAGTAAAAAGTATGTGTTAAAGAGAGGGACAATTTCCATCTGCTGTCTCTTATTTAAAAATCTTTCCATTTAAAAATCTTATTTAAAAATCTTTCTATTCTTTCCTCCAGCTTTCCTTTTGACCTTCTAGAGCTACTTTCACTCCTATGAAGTTCTCTGATTTGTAATATACAATTCCACTTGGCTATGCATTTTAGAAATACAAATAAGTAACATATACTGAGCATTTCTAGGTGGTAAGCATGTGGCTGAGTTCTTTACATACGTGATCTGATTTAATAGGCATATTAATCATATGAGGTAGATGTTGTTACCCCTGTTTTTTGATAGTGATGATACTCATTTTCTCTTTTTACTTACCCACATTGATATGTAAGAGAGAACACATTCTCTGTGTGGAAAGAGAATACATATCTTTCCATAAATTAATTTTGTCCATTTTCTTTATTTTAATAAATGACATGACCATCAAAAATACAGTTATTATCTTGGATCCCTCTCTTTCTCTCATCCTCCACATCCAATCTGTCAGCAGTCCTCTTAACTCTGTCTCCTAAATATATCCTAAACACTTGCACTTCCCTCCAGCTGCTTGTGTATTGTCCTGGTTCAATCCACCACCATTGCTTGTCTAGACATGTGCAGTAGTCTTCTTACTGGCACGCCTGCTTCTATTTCTGTCTCGCTATAATTGAAAACAGTGATCTTTTAAAAAATAAATCAAATTTAATGTCTTCACTATAAATTCTATAATGGCTTCCTATCACATTTAGAATAAAATGCAAACCCTCGTATCCTGGCCTTAATGATCTGGCCACGACCAACCTTTAGGCTTGATCATTCTCTACCTTGCTCTTTCTTTCCCAAAAAGAATGTTTCCTAAAGTCTTCAATTTTATCCCTGCCTTAGCATCTTCACACTTATTTTCTCTACTTGGAATGTTCTGCGGCATTTTACAGAGTACCTTTCATCATTCAAATCTCAGCTTTAAATGTAACCTTGAGATGCTTTTGCTCACCACCAAATTTAAAGTTTGCACCTAGCTATTCATAACACTTATCACTGTCTAATATTTCCCTTTCTTACTTTTTCATCTGCTTATTTATATTCAGTCTCCTCATAAGAACAGGGATCATATTTATCTTATTTACTATCAGGACCAGCTACATAATTTCTAGAGCCTAGCAAAAACTGAAATTATGGGGTCCTATGTTGAAAACATACTAAAAATGTCAAGACAATGACAGCAGAACATTAAGCCAAGTGCATGGCCTTCTAAACTTGGGGGACCTGTGCAAACACCTAAGTCACAGGCTTATGAAGTCTGTTCATCATTGTACTCAAGCACATAGTAGCTGCTTGAATACATTTTTTGAATACATTATGTATTCATTTATTTGTTGAATTAATTAATTAATTAGGTTAAGGCAACTGAGCTGAAGATAACAAACTTGTTAAACACAAATAATAAAATGCAAATTGAGAATAGAAACTCTGGCAGTCTGATCTAGCATTTCCTCTCAGCCACTGTGCCACATTGCATCTCAAGGCAAATAAAAGCTAGTCCCCCACTTCCCCAAAATATTCATTCTCTTCTTTCAGTAAAATCTAACATTATGCAGAAATAAAGAATGACAACAACTAGCTATAATTCTATGGAAGTATGTGTTAAGCATTCTAACTAAGAAGGGTGTAAAAAAAGTTATAGAAATTGAAATGTGAGTGAGGTGGGATGGTTAGAAGTTGCATTTGAGGTAGATTTGAAGGCTGATAGGATTCTGGTGCGTGGGCTATAAAGAGAGTTTATTATAAAAGAAGATCCAATAGAGGAAGCATACAGAACGACAATGTGGTGAGAAGTTGAGCATGACTGAGGAAAGGCAACATGAAGGGGAAAGGGCAAGCATGAAACAGACATATCTGTCAGGTCCTGAATTTGATAACTATTAGATACTTAGGGGCTTCATTTTTTTTCAGCAGGAAACGAGAGCCAGGGTAGTGCCACTCTGAAAGCAGAACCTGAGGAAGATAAATCTTGCTATATCAAACAGAGTGAGCAAGGAGAAGAAATCACAGGCCATGTACATGTGCCTAACTACAGTGCTGACACCAGGGATTCTAAGGAAAGAAAGATCATGGAAATCACAGAGACAATGGAAACCTAAATGATTAACTGAGGACCGTGAAGTAGCAGCCATTTCAAGTGATAATTTTGAAGTCTTAAATCTCCAGCATACCTACTATGTGCTTACCGCTTTACATATGTTATGCTTAAATAACATATGTAAAATGTATTTGTACATATATTTTACAGACCTGGGAGGAATATCTTATTTATTTTCAAATCACACCAAAGGCAAGGCAAGGCTCAGAGAAGCGAATTAATTTGCTGGATGCTACACAGTAAGCATAGTGGGTGGGATATGAACTTACAACTGTGTGAATTGAATGAACCCTGTCTGGGTAATTGGGGAAATTAAGAATGGAAACAAGGAAATGAGGACTTGGAGCTGGTTGAGAAATACAAGTACTTCATTTATTGCCTTAGAGAGGTCATACTTGTTTTATATGAGTATGCAATGTCCCTTTGTTGTGTTTAAATCTAGAAACTGTCTTTGCTTATACTTTTACAGTAAATACCTCAGGACTAGTCACTTACTAAACATTCTATAAATTCTTTATAAATATTATGCAAAGTTGCAACACATAGTTGGGAGTAGAAAAATACGTAGATTTCAGGAGAACTAAATCTCATTAATTTGGTCAAATTAAAAACCAATGATCATTATGAAATAAGAAAAAAAGGTATTTTAGTAGATTAAGAATTAACAATAAATAATTATTCTTCCCTACCTGTTTTCTGATCTCCTGGGGTTACTGAGGGTTGATGAAAAAATAAACCAACACCAGCAGCATTTACTGAGGTAATACTCTCCTCATTGAATATTTTACTCAACTACCTGCCGTGAACACACCCTGATCTTTAGAATGGATTTTTAGCAATATTGCTCATTAGACTAGTACATCAACTCACTCCCTCCCCCATATCTCATCAGAAGCAGTAACAATTTATTCAAAAGCTACTTGTTTTAGAGTAACTCATCATCCTTTCAGAATCTGAAGTATGTCTCCCCTTGATAACCATATGACCATTTTATTTAGTTTTTTAAAAATTGAATTAAATATTGTTTTCCTCCCTTGAGAGAAAATACGCTTCACAAGTGAAGAAGTCCCATCCAAAGAAGTTGTAAGCCCTACATCCTGTCAAGAAGTTCATTTGCATACATCCTCTTATTGTCTATTGACACATAAAACTGAGTTTGCATTTATCTTCCACTTAAACATTCCTTATTATATATCAATAGCACAGAGGTGTAGGTGAGAACCATTTTCTGTTTTTTATCTAATGAGACCAATTTGGGAACTCAGAAAAGAGTGAAAATCAGGCACAATGAGTTCACATACTGGTGATAACCAATCAAAGCTTGGTGTAGAATCAATTTATTAATAACACAATTTTTAATACCTTCCACATACAGAGCCATGGGCTAGATGCCATGGAGGGGGAGAGGGTAATACAAAGGAAGATTCTGAAATTCAAGATGACCACTGTCTATTTGGGATGGTGTCATAACCATTAGAAAAAGTAATTATTCATTACAAGATAAATGCAAATTTCATATGACAAAAATATTTTAACTATTTGTATACTCAGACCACAAAGCTAATTCCACAGTGCGTCATTTAAATATGAGGGAAAAAATCCTGGGGCATTGTAAAATTGTATAACACGTAGAGAAGGCAATTTAGCATTACATGTCATATATACAAAGACATTTACTCTTTGGCTTTGAAATTACTTCTCAAGGTATTTATCCTACAGCTATATAGGCACACGGGCAAGAATGATTCATAAGCAAAACAAGTCCATGTAGAGATATTTTCTATTTGGCACATACAAATATGTACATATATACATATACACAAAAATACATACATATATACACACAAACTATATTATGGCACATTCATCTGATGAATTTTTGTAGCTATTCAAAATAATGGGGTAGCTTTTTATGAATGGATTTAAAAAGATGTTCAATATATATTGGTTAATAAATCAAAAAGCAAAGTATAGAACAAAGAGGACAGTATAATATATAGTGTTTCCTTATAAAATGTATCAGAGATGTCACATATAAATATGAGCTAGTGCAATAACTTTCAGGAGATATATATGTGTGTATATATGTGTGTGTGTGTATATATATGTTATAGCTAAATAACTTTCAGGAGCTATATATTCATGAGATATATATGTGTGCACACACACACATATACATCTCCTGAAAGTTATTTTACTAGCCATTGTCTATTTGAGAAAGTGCCACAGACATTAGAAAATGTAATTATTCATTAAAAGAGAAATGCAAATATCTCTTGTAATAATTACACACACACATATATATACACGCATACCCATCTCTTTCTTTTTGCGCACACACACACACACACACACTCCATGTATATGCCTTAAACACATTGTAAACTGAGTTTGCCTCTGGGAAGCAGAACAAAGATTAGAGGCAGGGAAGCAATAGAAACTTTAACTGTGTATATTTTTGCATATTTATCATTTCGTTTTGTGGTCTTCTGTGCACATATATTGCCTATTCTAAAATTAATCCAATATGGCAAATTAGTAATATAAAACACAACATGATGACGAGAACTGGTTGAGTATAACAGACTCTCTACTGCTGGAAGTCAGTGAAATGTAGGTGTACTTCAAGGCGATACACTGAGATCTTACTGGAAGAAGAAGCCTACTTGGGGATTGAAGTTGGAGTAGTGGTTGAGTGTGGTGTGAGGGTAAGTAAGTTTACCCCCATCTCCAGAAAATGAATGAGCTTCCAGTTCCTACCAAATTCACTTTCTAGACTGGTAGTCTCTCCTCAAGGTCACTCTGAACGACCTGTAAAAGGAAAACACAAAGACACCCAGGAAATTCTGACAGCGCTCAGGGCTGACTGGGTGACCAAGCTGAGGGAGGTTGGGACACTTTTGAATTGGACTCTGTAGGGGTGCTAGTTCTGGCCTAGGGCAGGAGGGTCCTGTACAGTTATAGTAAATAAGATTCTTCAGGAATAAAATCCGAGCATCTTGAATTACAATCTATTTACATGTTAAGCAAATTTGTCCCTTCTAGATGCTGCTTCTCACTCAAAAGCCTCTCAAGTTGAACAAAATAGATTGAGGAAGGTGGTGGATTTGTAGTTTTCTGTTGCCTGAAGTTCTTCATCCTACAGCTGATCAATTCTCTCACCTCCACCCTCAGACTCTTTGGGGCTTCGTAATCTAAAGTCTGGCCATCAACTCTGTAGCTTTATCTGGCACAGTAGTTCATATCCTTATTATAGGAGAAAGGACATTCAAATTAGAACGTACAATTATCCTTGTTGAGAACCAACTCTCATCCCATATTACTTACTCATATCTATCTATGCTGTAGAAATTGGGGGTGAATCAGGATCCAAACTAAGCAATCCACCTGGCTTTGGGACACTGTTCTGTCTCTTTAGTTAGACTTAGAAGAAACTTCTTTCATAAAAGATGAAGATTTTAATAATCCTGAATTACTCTTCCTCCTTTTTTAGGACTAGGGCATAATTATTATTTCCTGGATGACAGTAACACTGAGCAATAAATCTACGTACATTTAACTGATAACTTTTCAAAGATATGTGTCTTGTTGTGTGAAAGACAAAATACACTGGACAATCAGGTTTTTGAATATGGAGAATGGTCATTAATGAAAAACAGTTCAAGGAAGAGAAAGAGGGCCTGCGTTGTTATAGAGGCAGATAGGTGAAGAAGTGGTTCATGAGTCTTACTGGAGTTATGTAGAAGAAGGGAGATGGGCCATATCTCAAAATACGTGAGAAGAGAATTGTTCTTTGTAGTTAGTTGAACACAAAAGAATAGGGAGCACAGGCTCAGGTAAAGTTTGAAATTGTAGTTTGCTTCCATCTTCAAGCAAACTTCAGCCACACAATTTTCTCAGCTCCTCCAGCTCCAAAGGTAGCCTTTTAACCTTTGTTTCCTTGGTTGCCAACCCCAGTTCTCCACCAGCTTTTCTCATTATGACCTGTCTATACAAGTAAGATGTTCCTGATCTAATTCTTCCCTGTATTCCTGCCTATATCATCCAACTCATTCTTAGTTCTGATTCACTGATATCTTCTTTAATGTCCCTAATAACTTTTCTTGTCACCAAGGAACCATTTTTACTACTTAAGCAACTTGAAAGTCTGTCACCTAAATGTCCTTTAATGACCAATGTCACTGAGCCTTGCTTGTCTATTTCTATGGTGAAAGAACTTCTTCAACCCTGGAAAAATACTGGCTGGACTTCTTTTTCATGGGATCTGTCCTGAGATGAGAAAAATAATGACAAAATATGATCAGTTATACATGAAAATTGAAAGCTTAACTATCTTCAAAATTTTACAAAAGACAGATCCGGAGGAAATGAACAGGGAGGAAAACAGGAGAGATGTAAGTAAGCTAGGTTGAGCAATAACTGTTGACAGGAAAGGGGTTATTATTAAATACTAGGACAGGTTATTAAGAATGGTTATGAAAAATGCAGAAATGTCCAGGCTACAGGAATTCATCCTCTTAAGCAAGCACAATGTATACTGATATTTCTTTAATAAAATATGTACAAGAGAGGAATATATTTGTTATCCAGAACCTTAACCATCCAGTCACATGATCTTACTTTCCAATTACATCAATATATCCCTAGATTCAACCCCTGGACTGCTTAGAACCAGAGGAAATTAAATTATGAATAGAACTCTAGTCATAGCTCTAAGACTTTAATTTTCTTCTTCTTTCTTTTTTGTTTTTTACTTTTAAAAATATTTTAGGGATATATTTAAACGTTGTTAGTCTGCTACAGAAGAAGTTCAATATTACTGTTGTTGTAATTAACTGGAACATGTTTTCATTCATTTTTTTAAAGCAAATTCAGTGCTAACTCAAGGTATCTGCAAAATACCATGCTAACCTCTAAATGTGCTTCTGTTGCCAAAGGTCTTACATATGTCCTGCACACGTATGTTTCTGAACATTTATATTCTTATGCAAATAAAATGTATCTACAAGGATGCATATATCTACATCCACAACTAATTACACTCCTAAGTACTCATCATTGTCTTCTATTTATGCATAATTAAATCCCCATGCTCTTTATCTGCTTCTGTAAGCTTTAACATAGAGATACAGGAAGAAAAAAAAAGAATGACACCCCACCCTCACCACACACAACCCACAAACCTGCTGGTTTTAAAGGAAAATCCCTCATTTGCTCCAGTTGTCTATGCCAAGCTTTTCTGCAGTGAAACACCCCTACAGTGTGTTCCAATGGGTTCTCATTTGGGGAAAGAGAATGTTACAGAGGGGCAATGACATTTCCTATGTCTGTTCCTGAACCATTTTAAAGGGAGTAAAATGTGCAGGAAAATGTTCAACTGATTTTATAGCAAAGCATCATGGTGCTGTTATCAGCTTCCTTGCGGGAAATGGTAATGTGTATTCATATAAACACAATGGGGTTGAACATCACCTCATATTCATTCAGATGTCTCTCAGCACCCAGGCAACTCAAACAAAAATGTCTATTTGCTCCCCATACCAGCTTTCAGCAACCAAGATTTCCAAACCCTACAGGCCCTGCTGCTGCCCAGCAGCCCAATGAGCAATTGAGTCTTTCCTTTGCAAGCACATCCTCACTCCCACCATTGACAAGTATCTACCAGACATTTGTTCAATTTTCATTTCTATTTAGAATGTGGGCCTAAAGATGATTGTAAATATGGGCAGCCTTCTTCAAGGTAGTTTTTGTTGTTTGTTTTACCCCATAAACACATAAGAGCAAGTCATTTGTTTTTAAACCAAAATACCAGAGAAAGCAAAACAAATAGAAAACGAAAACAAAGTAAAAAATAACAACTAAGAAGCAAGCACTATAACACAAGCACAATGTCAAGAACAGAAAACAGACTCAGATGTCTGGTTAGAAGCCTCATTTGGAAATGTAGTGATTTTATGGGGAGATCAAAAAACAACCAACCAAAAAATCCTTCAAAAACCTATCACTGGGCTAAATATTCGGCTGTGGATATATGAAGTCAGCTGTCTATGGTGAGTCTGTTTTCAGTCTGTAATTCTGACTACTGAAAGGCTAGTTCTGGCTGTCCAGCTAGGAAGTCAATCTGAGCAATAAATACTAACTGAATGTAAAGACTAATGTTGGCCATTGTGACTTTTCCTGAACAAAACGCCATGGTTCACAAAATGGAAATAGCTATATCTGACCTAACTTCTACTGGGAATTTTGGAGAAATTAGTAGAAGATGGAAAGAAAATTCAGGAAGGATCCATAACCAAATAAGCATCTAAGATAGGCGTTGGAGCATAAGAGTTTGATATATTGAAGAGGAGGGTAAAGTATGTTCAGAGAGAAAGAGTCAAGAAATATCTTAGCATATTCAGAGAAATATCAATCTATCACTATTTAAAAGGTAGGCACACAAGAATAAAAGGGCAAGGGAAAGAAAGGTAGGAATAACATTATATAGTTTGAGGATACTGAATAGCAGAGAAAGTAAAAGTTTAGATTATATCTTTGATGACAAGAAACCACTGAATGAATATATTTCAGTATTTTGCTTCTCATTCCAAGAAGGGTGTTTCTCAGGTTGTATCTCTACCAAAGTCATACTTAGGAAGAAATGGAATTTTCACTGGCAAAGTCATGGCCTAAATATCCCTGATCTTTTCACTTTCTTTAAAAGGTGAAAATTAAGTTAATTTTTACATCAAGTGAAGTCATGCAGGAAGAAATCTCAGCCAAGATGATTTAAAAATTATATAGGAAGAAGGAGAGAACAATTTCCCTTCATGCTGGTGTAATGAGGCTGGTGATCAGGGGCAGGTTTTATGAACACAAGTTCCAGATCTTTAGGATTACTCTGGTTAACCAATTGATGGCCTCTGAAGTTAGCACCCAGGTGTTGCAGGACTTCTCCTTAGTTTAGCTAAAAATGGGGTTCTTGTTCGTCCCACAGCCACAAAAATTTAGGCTCGCAGACTGTGTAAAGGGTGAGTAAAGCAGGGTTTTATTGTGTGAAAAGGAGAAACAGGGATCCCTCGCAAGGCCAGAGTCCCCTGCTACAGCACTTCCCACCCACGATTTGAATCCCAGGTTCCACACAGGAAGAGAAGGGGCCAGGCTCCTCCCTGCTGCAAATGTAGTGAACTTCCTGAGGCTCCACCTCAGTGGGCAGGCTGGTTGGAGTTTCTCCAGGGACTCTCTCATTCCCCCTCTAAAGAAGTTCATCTAACTGCCATTAGATTAAGGATAAGGATGAACACTAATTTCAACTGCTTTCTGCTGACAGGGGGCACTGTTTTGGGGAAACGGCAGTCAGAGTTCCCTTAGAGGCCTATCTAACGGTTCCCAGAAGAAGGGGCCATCGTCAAAGGCTCCATTGCATGACTGTTTGGAGTTTGATGGCCTGAAGGCAAGAAGAGACAAACCAGGTTATTAGAAAACAAGTATTAAAATGAAACACAGGGAAGGGTAAGGACAGCTCAAAGATCCCGAGGCCTTTTACCAGTTTGCACAGGGAGAGAGAGGCCAAAAGCCTGACTGGTTTAAAAAAAAAAAAACTTTTATCCTTTTGCCGGCTTGGGCTTTTGGGTTCCCTTCCCCTGGGCCCCATCTTAAGCCAACAAGTTTAAGGTTTGGGAAACTAACTCTTTTCAGTTTGAAAGATGTATCTGAAAACAGCATAGTACAGAGACACAGTTACCTATCACAGAAGAGGGGACCGAGGAGAAAGGAATAAAAAGAAGGCATTTTTTCAAAGAAGCCCCAGGGTTTCACGATGCATTCTAAAGGGGTACAGACTGAAAATGAATGGCTACATTCTAGAAAGAGGGGAGCAGTCACCCCTGGTTCCCTTCTCTTTATAACAGATATCCAGAGGTAAGTGAGGGAGAGAGAGAAGAGCATCCTCTTTCCCTCTTCCATCCTCGCATCCCTGAGTTCCAGTGATCTTGGCAGGTGCTGCCATGAATGTCAAAACAGCTGGCACCCAAGAAGCAAGGGGGTGAAGAAGGTGGGAATCATATGCTCATTCCTACATACTCCCTATCTCCCCTGCTGTCAGTAGCCTTGGATTCCTTAGACCTCATTTATGCTGTGGATACTAACGTGGCCTTTATGCTTGGGGTTGGCTTAATGAGCAGGAATCAGCCACATTCACCTGTGCTGTGCCTTTTAACCTCTGTTGTCATTTGCCTCTGGATCCCTCAAATCCAGTATATTTTCCTAGGACTTCGACCCAAAGCTTGGAATTGAGTCTGGAACAAAAAATGTATCTCGAGGGGTTGCGTGGACTGCTTACCATAAGCCAAACGCTAAGGTGAAATTGAAACTGAGTCCTCCACCAACAAAGGAGAGAAAATGATGTCATGTGACACACCCAGCTAACTGGTAGCTATGGTTCTGCTTGCTAGGATTTGGGTGCATGGTGCTTGGCTTTGGTTACCTCCCTTGGTTTTACTTTCCCAAATGGAAACCTCTAGGTATTGGGGACCCTATTTATTCCATCATCTGGCAGGATTTGCAGGATAACTGCTCAGAACTAAAATATTAATCTGGATTTCTACATTAACCATCCCTCTTATTCTTTTTGAGCTGCAACCAGAGATTGCTGGTTGGTTCACACGAACAAGCAGGGTTAGTCTAAAAATGTAGGCAAAAACTGAAAAACAAGTAATGAGCTTAGAAATTAATGACAAATATAAGTTTTGAAATATGATTTCTCTCTCTCCATTCCTCATGTTTTTTAAAAAAATAAATCATCATAGGACTGAGTTGTTTAAATAAACTTTAGTTTTATACTTGGCCTCATTATTTGCATAAAGTACAGCAAGAATAATTATTTCTACATAGGGCTTTTGGATTGGCTTTGATGGAATTCTCTTAATTCTCTTCCACAAGGAATCTCGGATAAGACTTTTTAAAGCCAAGCCCCACCATGAGTTTGCATCCTCAAATACCTGTGAGTTGGATGATCCTCTCTTCTTAAGGTCCCAAGATAAACTGGGAGCTCCTAGACCTGTTAGAAAGTGACATTCTTTACTGATCACAGGTCAGGAACCCTGTACAGGGACTGCACAGACGAGGGTAGTAGGCCAGTTTCCCCACTGGGCTTCTATCAGTTCTGTAAGCTGATATTGACTCCTTAGTAAGCTGATATTGACTCCTTAAAGGGAAGCATGCCTTCCCATCAAAGCCTTAGTAAAATAACCAATTCTTCCATTTGCATTCTGTTGCAAGAGGAAATGGATTCTTATTGCACTGATGCAAACAACTATATTGCCGTCAGTTAAGCGTATTCACAGATAGTTTCCAAATTCTAGAGGACCCAGGCAGAGAGAAACAAACACACTCCCAATCTTGATCATAGGGGCACACCTTGCTTAATTATTAAAGGCCATAAATAGTTCAAATAAGTTCCCTTGACTATGAAAAATAAAACATGGATCAGCAATATCCTAATCAAACGTCAAAAAGTTTTCTTTAGCTTTCTGAGTTCAGTCCATTTAGCTAACTGTTGTTCTGCTTGATATTCATGAACATTTCAGCTCTTCATGAGTCCTGTACATTTTCCTTTATTCCAATGTTACAATTTCCAAAGTTATCAGAAGCTTGTATTTGAGAGCACCTGTTACAGTCCTATAGCTTATTATAAACCATCTTTTAAAAAGAATTAAAACAAGACAACAATTGTTATGAATAACATGTCCAGGGTAGTTCCACTTAGAAACACAATTCACAAAAAGTTTGATTATCTCTGAGGTTTATAATAACTTAACATAAAAACCTTAATTAATCATAATTAATCACAACCTTAATTAAGCATATACGCAGACATTCAAAGTTTAGAAATCCCATACAATTTTGAAACATATATTAGCATTATTCACCAAGTCATAACCTAAGAAAAATTGAGCATCATTTTGGCAATCCCTTGTAGCTAAACATGTCAAATAATCCTATTTACCTCTCTTTTCTGGACACTTCAGGGATGCTCTGAAGTATTCAAAAAGCCAAGTACCAGGGAAAACAATTTTGAAACTGAAGTTTGATTCTGGGAAGGCTGTTAAATGTTCGAGGTTTCAAACACTTGATATTACAAAATAGAATTCAAGAGTACCATAAGTTACTATTTTGCCAAAATGATGATGCAGAAATTTTAAGGAAGAAAAAACCTCTTATAAACCTTTGCAAAGATTGCCAAATAACAGATTAATGCCTTAGGGAAACCTTGTTATGCTTTTATTTCAATGCTCAATTTACAGAAAACCATATAATACCCTGTTTTTGAATTTAGTCAATATGTTCACACAGAGAACCTCTTCTAAAAGATTAATTTCCACAATTCTTCCACCACTTCTTTGAACCTTCAGCTTTCCTAATTTAATGTAAAACAATTCTTTAACCCTAGGCAAAAGTTTACATTTCCATGTCTTCTTATAATCTTTTACTAAAAAACACATTTTACTGTTTTTACACATCTTGTATGTAAATCCATTTCTAGTAGCCTAGCAATTTTTAACTTTAAGGTAAAACTTGGTAAGTTGCTTTAATTGTGTGCTAACTACAGCCAAGATTTGCCTTGTTTGTTAAGGGTGTGGTTAATTCCATATGTTCCCAGGCCTTACCAATTGTGAAGCCAGCAAGCCAAACAGTTCTCAAAACCCAAAAAGCAGTTTGTAACCTCAAAACACTTAGCAAACCTTGCATCTGACCTGCATTTTACTAATAGTCTTTAGAGCTGTTTTTATTTCTAAAAGATTAAAGTCACGTGAGCTGAAAGGTACCACAGCTTTTAACTTCCCTTACAAAATACTGATCAAAGCACTTGTCTTTCTTTAGTTCAACTTAATCAGAGCTCTTCTTACAGACATCACACACAGTACACACACAGGCAGAAGAACACCCAGTTGCTCGGTGGGGCCCTTTAAAAGACAGGTCTAGGAAAACATGCAGATATCAAACCAGAGAGGGCTCATCCCCTATGGCAGGGTTGCCAAACAAAGCTTTGCCAAGTGGTTACCGGCCAAGGCCCCCAGGATATAAAGCAAGATGGAGGCTTGATTTCCCAACCAAATCTTGGCAGAAAATATCAACAGTGATAGTTGGGTGTTTAGGGGCAGGGGCTGGCCTAGCAAAACATCTTCCACAATTAAAAAAAAAAAAAAATTTTTAAAGTTCATTTGCTGATGGGGTTGAGAAAGGGAAAGAAAAGAAACAGTTTAAAAATGCCTGGGGAAGAAACTCTTACTCTTACGCAAGCGGTTTCTCCACCAGGGAGAAAAGAAAAGTTTGATTACTGGTGGATAGAGATGAATCTCTTGGCGGGGAAGGGGAAGCTCCAGCTGTTTGTTCATGGCGGAAAATGACAGCCAGCTGCCCCAGGAGCCTTGAGCCATGCTCCCCATCCCGGCAGAGGGTGGCGGGTGGACGGGAGCCACTGCTCACCGGCTGGTCCCAAAAAAGGAAGGAAAAGCTCAAGCAACAGTGAGAGGTTCTGAGTCCCCATTTCACTCACCGCTTCTGGTGCCCCGACACTGCGCGCCAAAAGATGTTGCAGGACTTTTTCTTAGTTCAGCTAAAGACAAGGTTCTTGTCTGTCCCACAGCCATGAAAATTTAGGCTCGCAGATGATTTAAAGCGTAAGTAAAGTAGGGTTTATTGGGTGAAAGGGAAATAAAAGGGGGGGGGACATAGGTATCCCTCACAAGGCCAGAACCGCCAGCTAGAGCGCTTCCCGCCTGCGGTTGCAATCCCAAGTTCCACACAGGAAGGGGAGGGGCCAGGCTCCTCAGTGCTGCAAACGTGGTGAACTTCCCCAGGCTTCACCTCAGTGCAGAGGCTGGTTAGAATTTCTCCAGGGACCTTCTGTCATTTGGCTGTCTCAAAGGGATCTCTTTCTAATTCACAAATTAAGACAGCAACTTTGCATATAGCCCAGATGTCTACATTAGGAAGAAAAGTAGATTATTTGGTCTATTGTCAAATGTAATTTCGTTTTCCTAAATAATAACATGGTGACCCTCCTGAATTAAAAAAAGAAAGACCTAAAGTATTACATAAAAACTTTAAAACTTTGTTTTCCTCTAAATGAAGTGAAAATTAGACACCACGGAAGTAATTGAGTTTCAAACCTGACTGTAACTCTGAATATTTCGGCTTTGTCTAATATATGCCTAAGGCATAAGAGCAAGAAACGAAAAAAGGCTGATTCAAGGTGGAGTGTCAACTTGACCACTAAAAGTGAACCACCCCATAAAAGTAGGAACCCAAAGAGGTCCACTAATTAACAAAAGAAGATTCTGAGAAAACGTGCCTGACTTGAACTTGGCATTGGTTAGAAGGAAATATATAGAGATGTTTTACATATGTACCCATATGTGGCATGTGTCATATAAGACACATGGGTCATGTGTGAAATACTGTATAAGACAAAAATGACATATGTCATATGTCACATATACAAATAAGCCACAAGGACATATAGATGTATGTATCGTGTGACGTATTTGTTATATGTCATGTGTGACATGCATTAGTCATACAAGACGTGACAAGTATGTCATTTTTCATATGTGAAATACGAAAATTCAAATATGGATCTTATGTGACATATATAAGACAGGAGTCATGTGACATATGTAACATAAGTGTGAAATATGACATGTGGCATGCATGTGATGTGTGTCATACAAGTGTCATATGGGTCATACATGACAAATGTGTGTCATATGTGTTATAGACAAAATGTGTGTCATATAGAACAAACGAGTCATATGCGACACACATGTCATGTATCGTACACGTGACATGTATGTGTCATATGACGCATGTTGAATATGGTATGTCATAAGATGTCTGTTTATGTAAAAATGTATGTGCCATGTGTGACGTGTATGTGAAGTGTCACATGTGTCATGTAACGTGTCAAATGAGGCATGTGTGTTACACATGTTTCATATATCCTTGTCATCTGTGTCACATGTGACACACACGAGGCATGTACGTGTTACATGAGTCTTATGTAACATGCACGTCATATGAATTGTGTCACATGTGACGTCATGTGTCTTATAATGTATGTGTGTCACATGTAACATGTACACGGCATCCATGTGCCATCTGTGACAAGTATACAATATGCATGTCGTACATGTATCCGCCATACATGTACCATACGTGTGTCATATATGACGTGTTACATGTAGGTGTTCTGTAAGCCACAGTTGTCATATGTGACGTGTTACATGTAGGTGTTATGTATGTCATAGGTGTTATATATCGCATATATGTACCATACATCTGTGGTGTTTGTCATGTGTGACGTGTTTCATGGGCATGCATGTCATGTGTGACGTGACATGCATGTGTCATGCATGTGTAATACGAAACGTGCAAGGGACATGTGTGTGTCACTTGTGTCCTACGTGATCATGTGCAATATTTGTCATGCATGTGACGGGCATGTGTGACTTTTCATATGTCATATGTGACATCTATGTATCATGTGTCATGCATGTGTCACACGTCATGTGTGACATGCATATGCAACGTGTTATGTGACATGTACGTCAAACCAATATGTTATATATGACGTGTTTCATTTATGTTGTATGTGGTGTGTCATGTCATATGTAACAGGAATATGGGGCGTTTGTTCCATGTGTTATAGGTAACATGCGTCATGTCTTATGTCAAGCATTCATATATGACATGTGTTATATGTGACATGAGTTGGTCATGTGTGACATGTATGTGACAAGTGTGTCACATGTGTCTTTTGTGATACGTGTTTCTTGTGTCCTCTGTGACACAGATATGAATGTTTCACATGTGTCATGCAGGTGACGTGTATGTGTTGCGTGTGTTACACATCTGTGACATGATTCATGTGTAATATAGGCATATATTTGTTCTGTTTGGCCATATGTGTCATGTGACATTTTGTGTCATACATGTGACATATATGTGTCATGTATGACATGTATGTGACACTTATGTGTCACACATGACATGTGTCATGCATGTCGTGCGTGGCCTGTATGTCTCGTGTGTGAGAATTTTATGGCATGTATTTGTCATGTGTCTTATGTGACGTGTATTTGTCATAACTGAGTAATGTGTTATGCGTGACATGTACGCGCATTTTATGTCATCGGACAACTGTGTGACATGCATGTGTTATATAACATGTGACATGTGAAACGTGTCATATAAGTACCATATATGCCTCACCTAACACACATCATATATGTGACATGCATGAGTCACGTTTGTCGTATGCAACATGTGTCATATACGATGTGTTATGTGTCACATGTGACATGTTATATGTGATGTGTGACGTCATGTCACATGACTGACATGTACGTTTCGTGTGTGTTATGTAATAGTCATGTGTCTAATATGACTCACATGTCATGTGTATCATTTGTGACATATGTGATATGTTCCGAGGGTCCCCTATTAATGTAATTTATGACATAGGTGAAGTGTATGTGCTATATATGTGCCATGTAAGTGTAACACGTGACATGCATGTGCCATATACAATGTCACGTGTGTTCCACATGTGTCACGTGTGTCATGTGTGACAAGCAAGTGATGTGTATGTGTCCTGTATGTATCATACAACATTCATGAGTCATGTGTGACATATACGTGACATGTATGTCATTCGTGTGCCACCTGCGTCATGTGTGCCATGCGTCACGGGCGTGTGTCATATATGTGTCGTGTGTCCTGTGACATGCATGTCATGCCTCACATACATGTCTTCATACTTGACATGTATGTGATATGTGTCATGGGCACCCTATAAACGTCATGTATGTTATACATGACATGTATGTGCCTTATTTGTCACATGTATGGCACATGTGGCATGTATTGCCACATGTGTTTTTTTGTGGCACGTATATATCATGTATGTGTCATGTTTTTGCATGTGACATGAATGCATCACGTTTCAGGTGACAATCGTTATATATGTGTCATGTGTCATGTGTGACATGTGTGTGTATGACATGTATGTCTATCGTGTGTATGCCTGTCATGTGTTTTGTATATGACATAATATGGCACATATTTTACATACATATGGCATGGATGTGTCGTTTATGACATGTGACAAATGTCATATGCTTCATTGTGTGTGGCATGTTTGTGTCATATGTGCATCATGTGTGACATATATGTAACATGTGACATACGTGTGATATATAGGATGTGTGTCATATGACATATATGACATATGTATAGACGTGTCATTTATTATATATGTCATATATTATATATACACGCAAATACACGTGTGTGTGTTTTATCTTTTGGAGAATAATCAAAATCCAGCTATTATAGATGTAATTTTTTTGGTTTTATTTTATTTTTCTTCTGTGGTCTGTAAAACCTCAGGTAGAGTATTTAATTTTAAATCTTTTTTAGCTAATAGTGCCTGCACAACACACCCCCTCTCTAATGACTATAAGAATTGTAAAGACATATATGACATAATGCTTCCTCTATTGATATAATTCATCAATAACATAATGCTATGTTATTAAAAGCCCACGATTTTCCACTTATAATGTTTCAAGGAAAATAAGCAGTTTATAGTACAAAAAATACATATATATATTTACGCATATACATATACATCAAAGCACTATAGGTTAAAAATAAATGACCAATGGAATCAAATATTTCAGTTATTATAATTATCAGACAAAAATAGAAAATAATTGTGTTTAATATATTTAAATGAAAAGATGTTTGAAAATAAGAATAAGAATCTAAAGTTTATATATGATTATATATATATTGTTAGCTAGATTTAAAGTAAATGAAACTTAGAGAAATAAATGAAATATTTCAAAACAAATTTCAATAGATGCATTAAGAAGAAGATTAGACACTACTAAAGGGAAAATTGGAAACATGGAAAATTAATCTAAAGAAACAAACTAATTTGTTTTCTGTTTCTGTAATACAGCTCAGAAAATGAGAGATAATAAAGATAAGAGAGTCAAGAGTCATGGAGGATAGAATGAGAAAAGTCTAGTATAAGTGTAGTCAGAGTTCTATGGAGAACACAGAACATTCTATTCTCACAATAGAATGAGAAAGAAACTGTAAGAAAGTATACCAAATTTGCTGAAAGACAAAAATCCTTAGATAAAGGAAGCCCCCTCCCCCCCCCCCCCCCCCCTCGCGGCTGCCAAATCCCAAGCAATATAAACATTTAAATGCCTTCTGGAGTTTATACCAACATCTTTACATTCAGTTAACTGTAATGACATACAACTGTAATGACATACACAAACACTAAAAGTTCTAAAATCTCCAGCTTTTTTACCTAAAATAAATCTTTTGAATTTAACTTCTTCCAATGTTAAAAGAAGTTAACAAAAAGTAAAATCTGTAATAGGTTTCAGATAATGAAAAGAGCTTAAATTTTCAGAGTCCAGAAAGCCAAAAGCTACATAACAAAATTAAAGGTCCATGAAATACTTAGAATATATTAAAAGAAGAAAAAAGTCCTTTTTAAACAGATTTCCTCCCACCCTTGGAAAAAGCATCTTTTCTATTGTCAATGGCCTGTTTGTTCTCTTCTTTCTACTTTGCTTTGCTGGCCAGAATGGAACTGACAGGTTGTTGTCCTAAGCAGTTTTACAGAATTGATGAGGCAAGACTAGTATAGACTTTGATCCCTAATCATTCATCATCATGTACAATTAAAATAAGAAAAGAACAAAGCTTGGTACACACATTCTCTGGGTACCATGCAAGCAAGCACTTAATGATGGAAGCCAGAGAGTTATTTCACTTATCACAGAGGCTAAAGTACTCTTCAAATTCAAATCTAGATATGAGTGATATATTCATTACTCTAGCAGCAAATCTTAGTGTTCTTAAGGTAATTAGACACCTGTTATAGAGAAGCTATTAATGACCAAATAATTTTTCTTTGTTGTAGAAATAAGGAGGAAGACAGGAATATAATAATTAATTGGAATGTGATTTTTAAAAATAAAGCGATTTCATAATATATATTTTTGGGACTAAAAATAGAATAAAGTCTATATCCTAACTAATTTGACTCAGCACCTTTCACTATAAAATATGCTTAGGATTTAGCAGCGTATACATTAAATGAGTTTTGATGTATTATTATGTATTTATCTTCCTTTAATTCTGTATCTTGAGCTTCCCATCCCCAACTCCATCACATTCTCCTTGCTTTTTTGGCAGACCACACTGACACATTTTTCTGAACTCTGACTGTGCACCTTTTCTGTGCTGTTTATTTTGTTGCTTACATTATGCCTTATTTGTATTCCCTGTCAATTTTGAGTATATTTCACACATGAAATCAGCTTAAAATACTTTGAGGCCAGACGTTATGAATACCACTTTTGACATTCTACAGTGCCTAGGAAGGAGCTGTACCCAAGTAAGTACTCAATGCATTTCTGTTTCAAACTGAAATCATTAACAAATAAGTTTTAGTTTATTTGTACAATGAATGGATGGTGTAATACCAGATCCAGTTTTATAAATATGTCATGTCCCTTAAACAGAAAAGTTATTACTACTAACTATTAAATGTTTTGCTTAGGATAATGGTGCCCTTACGTGTAAAAAGTCATTTTTAAAAATTTCACCGTAAATAAATCTATGAATTAAGCAGTATCATTAGTGACATACATGGAGAAAATAAAATCAATAGAAACTTTAAAAGGACACTTTAAAATTAAAGTTAGTAGCAACAAGTGTTTGTTTTTAGTTTCACATTTGACAAACATAAACTAGTATTACCCAATGTTGTCCAAGGTTAAAGTAAGTGAGAGAGCAAAATCAATTATTTGGTTAATCAAATGTTTGATTATATCAGTATAAAGTCACCAACTTACTGAATTAAATTTTCTCTAAAGTTTTTTAATAGGAAGGTGGGGAGTGCTAGCAGAAGACGGACCAATTCTTTCAAGTCTAATAAAATCCAAGTTTCATCAATTACTAGTTACTTCATTTGGGAAAAGTGCTTAATGCATTTGAGGTTCAGTTTCCCCATCTCTAAAATGGGAACATTAACTACTTTGCAAAATTGTTTTAGATATTAAATAAAATAAAGGATTAATAAGATAGAGTGTAGGTACTTTTATTGATGCTATCCGTGGCATAGCATATATTCCAATAAATTCCTTACTATACCAGTGATCCATCTCTGTTGAAACAGAGTATAAATTCAACATTTTCTTTACATTTTCTATTTGATATGTCAGTCATTGTGACTTACTTCATTTCCACAGTATCCTGTAAGAAAGCTGTTTTGCTCACAGCTGTTTTTGAGGGAGGAGCCCCAACTCTAGGTTCCAAGCAAGCAAACACTTAATGATGTCAAGCATGTACTTCCTACATAAAGTAAGCAAGCACTACTTCCTAGATATGCCTTATTGGATGGGAATTGCTCCAGACTCAAAAGCAGCCAGTCCTTAGACTGGGCAGCAACACATGAATAGCCTAATATGAAATATAAGCTTTAGGTGAGTGAGCTGGGACAATTGGATTCTTGCTCTCAGGAATTAGAATGTAGAAATATAGGGAGAGAAATTAGTGGTGAGAAGGAGCTTACACTCTATCTGGTTGATGAGTTAGAGCAGGGAGTAAGCAGTTGTGAATGAACCAATATCAAGAGACAGACAGAGACAAGATTTTATAGAAAACATAAGTAAGGAGACACAGCAAAATAGAGAATGAAAAATAAGAGGACAAGGTAAAGAAACAAAGAATAAATGGAGAAGACCAGACATACAGAGAAGCAAAGATTGAGGGAATAAACAAAGAGAAAACAAAAAAGAAGGTCCGCCACAAATTATTGTCATTGTGATTCCTAGAGGTGCTGTGTGACCAGAATTTCTCCATCTGAAAGAATCCCAGCCCTAATTGCTCCTCACAGGGGAGTAGTTTAAGTCTCCTCCTCTCTCTCGCATTCCTCACTTCTTGAACTATAAAAATGTCTTTATTGTAACAAACCAACATTTTCAGTCTAAATAAAATGTCCTAGAAACATCTGGGGAGAGAGAGGAAGACCTATGTATTAATAGCAAATGAATTAATTAAGCTAATATAGGAATTTCATCATGACATTAATTTTTCCCACCTCCCATGTGTGACATTGCTACCTCCCTCCAGTTGCTCATGTTGTCCTTCCACATGGAAAATATCTTTCCAACTTCTCTCTAACTTTGTAACACCTAGCTATTTATAAAATGCCCAGTGAAAGCTTCCCAACCACCTGATTACTCTGCCTATACAATATCTCTGGATCATTCCTCAGTCATTCCTCAGCCATCATTTTTACACATAGTACTCCACCTCTTATGCCTACATTATTGCATTTTTAACCAGTGCATTGCTATTTTACCTGTTCTGTGTATATATCTAATCTTCCCTGCAAAAAAATGAAATATGTTATTTGAGAGCAGAAAGTGGGGTAGGCAGATGCATTTTTTAAATTCCTTTTATCGTGATCATATGATATCCCCTGTATTAGTCCATTCTCATGCTGCTATGAATACCCGAGACTGGGTAATTTATTTTAAAAAAAAAAAAGAGGTTTAATTGACTCACAGTTCTGCAGGGCTCAGGAGGCCTCAGGAAACTTACAATCAGAAGGGGAAGCAAACACATCCTTCTTCACATGCCGCAGGAGAGAGAAGTGCAAATGGGAAAATGCCAGATGCTTATAAAATCATCAACTCTCCTGAGACGTCACTGACTATCACGAGAGCAGCATGGGGGAAACCACACCATGATTCAGTCTCTTCCCACTGGGTTCCTCCCACAACACATGGAGATTATGGGAAATACAATTCAAGATGAGATTTGGGTGGGGATACAGCCAAACCATATCATCCCCCAAAGTAGTAGTACAGAAAAAAACATATATAAATAAACAAAAATCAAATAAATAAATGAATGAATGGATGGATAAATTAGTAAATTTAGGGTAGTTCAAAGGCTTTTATAAAATTGTTCATAGGGAATGCACAGGAAAATTTCTTGTTTTTTTTAATGAGCAAAACACTAGCATTTGTGCATCAGTTCCTTTGAGTGAGATTGGCTTCCTTGATTCTTTCTATGAACATAGTTACAATTATTTTTATCACCATCAAAAAAAGCCTTGGGTGCAAAAATATATTTTAGGTATCATATCATCATAATTGTATCCTAGCAGTCTTCCTATGCATCTACTTGTGTTAAAGAGAGTGTTACAAGAGATTAACTACTTATAGAAGATAAATCAACAAGAAGGGACAGAGGAGGACTTGACAAAAATCAAGGTATTCAATCGGAATTGTTTGTTTTTATGTTCTTTTTAATTTCGGGAGAAAATCTCTTTCATCTCTTCTCTACACTTGAACAGCAGGTGGGCAGACACTGAAATTTTTCAGGAGACTGAGCTTGTGGGCAAGTCACTTGGAAGAAGTTCAAACGTCACGTATATTACTGATGTTGACAACTCTAACTGCAGGACACAGGAGAAGCAATCCTAGCTGGGGTAGAGCTGGCATTTTCAAGGTATTTTTTTTTTAAAGATAAATGCTCTGACACCGATCTAAAACCCTAGTTCCCCAAGGCTTTGGTGTGTAACTGCAAAGTGTGAGGCCAGTCATATACAAAGGCAAGGATGGGAGATTTTGCTTGAATAAAATTGGGAGCAGCTTATATATTCTGCCACTTCTAAAATCAACTCTGGCTTCTTGAGTTGGAAAACACCAGATTTGCTATTTGTTGTTTATTATTATTATCATTATTATTATTATTTGTTTCCACCACTATCTTTGCCTTTCCAGTGTCTCGACAAAGTGAAATGTGTTTCAGGATCATAACAAATAGTTTTCAAAAGCATTCAGTTGAATTTAATATTGCTCTCCTGTGTTTCCTATAGCATGTGTACATGATGCCTGTATGTGTATGCCTGCGCGTATGTGTAAATCCAACTTGTGCAGATGGCTGCATTCATTTTTCAAATAGATATCACAGAATAGTCCAAAAGTAATTGATACGATTATTCAATATGAACATAGGAGTTAAAACATCTGGAAAGACATCAGTGCAGGTGTGAAGTTAATTAAACCTGTTGTGGGGGGTGCACAGGAAAGATCATGTGGCCTATCTCTTTGAAGAAATAGGCTGTCGTTTTAAAATCCATATTATATTTTATTTTACTTTCTTAATTTCCTTATAATTGTCTTATAATCATTAGAAAAGACATTATATTTCACTAATATAAAGACATTAAACAAATTATGCAGATATAGAGATATTCAAATTCTCTTTTCAAGCAAAAGAATATGAGTCTTCACTCTGGATATCTTTGATTAATCTCCCAATGATTTTACCTGAGGATAGAGCCCAATGGCTAGGATAGAATGGCAGAATTTCTGTAGACCAGTCAGAACCATGGGCTCAAAAGACAAGCATCGCTTTCTTCTTTGGTTGTCATGGTTTTTCTTTCTTTCTTTTCTCTCAGATTATGGCATTCTCTTTGATCATTTTCACTCCAGAGCTAATCTTTTACATTTGCAGTTCTGCATTTATTTATACTTTTTTTGGTGTTGTTATTTTTAATACTTTTATTTTAAGTTCAAGGGTACATGTGCAGGTTTGTTACATAGGTAAACCTGTGCCATGAGAGTTTGTTGTTCAGATTATTTTCTTACCCAGGTATTATGCCTAGTACCCATTAGTTGTTTTTCCAGATCCTTTCCTTCCTCTCCTCCTCCCCACTCAAGTAGGGTCCCAGTGTGTGTTGTTAACCTCTATGCGTCCATGTGTTCTCATCATTTAGCTCCCAATTATAAGTGAGAACACGCAGCATTTGGTTTTCTGTTCCTGCGTTAGTTTGCTAAGAGTAATGGACTGCAGTTCCATCCATGTCCCTGCAAAAGACAAGATCTTGTCCTTTTTTATGGCTGCATATATACAATGGTGTATATGCACAACATTTCCTTTATCCAGTCTATTAATGATGTGCATTTAGGTTGATTCCATGTCTTTGCTATTGTGAATAGTGCTGCAATGAACATATGTGTGCATGTGTCTTTATAATAGAACAATTTATATTCCTTTGGGTATGTGCCCAGTAATGGGAATTGCTGGGTCAAATGATATTTCTGTCTTTAGGTCTTTGAGGAATTGCTACCCATTGTCCTCCATAATGGTTGAAATAATTTACACTCTCACCAACAGTGTATATGCATCCCTTTTTCTCCACAACTTGGCTAGCATCTGTTATTTTTTGACTTTTTAGTAATAGCCATTCTGACTGATATGAGATGGTATCTTATTGTGGTTTTGATTTGCATTTCTCTAATGATCAGTGATGTTGAGCTTTTTTTTTTATACGATTGTTGGCCGCATGTATGTCTTTTTTTTTGAGAAGTATCTGTTCATGTCCTTTGGCCACATTTAATGGGATTGCTTGTTTTGTTCTTGGAAATTTGTTTAAGTTCCTTACACATGCACATGCTGCACATTAGACCTTCGTCAGATGCATAGTTTGCAAAAATTTTCTATTTTGTAGGTTGTCTATTTACTCTGTTGATATCTTCTTTGGCTGTGCAGAATCTCTTTAGTTTAATTAGATCCCATTTGTCAGTTTTTGCTTTTGTTGCAGTTGCTTTTGGCATCTTTGCCAAGAAATCTTTGCCCATTCCTGTGTCCTGAATGGTAATGCCTAGATTATCTTCCAGGTTCTTTATAGTGTTGGGTTTTACATTCAAGTCTTGAATCCATCTTGAGTTAATTTTTGTATATGTTGTAAGAAAGGGATCCAGTTTGAATCTTCTGCATATGGCTAACCAGTTATTCCAGCACAATTTATTGAACAGGGAATCCTTTCCCCATTGTTTGTTTTTGTCAGGTTTGTTGAAGATTAGATAGTTATAGGCTTATGGTCTTATTTCTGGGTTCTCTATTCTGTTCTATTTGTCTGTGGGTCTGTTCTTGTATCAGTGCCATGCTGTTTTGATTACTGTAGCCCAGTAGTATAGTTTGAAGTCAGGTAGCATGATGCCTCCAGCTTTGTTCTTTTGATTAGGATTGTCTTGGTTATTTGGGCTGGTATTTGGTTCCATATGAATTTTAAAATAGTTTTTTTCTTGTTCTGTGAAGAATGTCAATGGTAGTTAAATGGGAATAGCAATGAATCTATAAATCACTCTGGGCAATATGGTCATTTTAATAGTATTGATTATTCCTATTCAAGATTATGGAATATTTTTCCATGTGCTTGTGCCATCTTTGCTTTCTTTGAGCAGTGGTTTGTAGTTCTCCTTGTAGAAGTATTTTACCTCCCTAGTTAGCTATATCCCTAGGTATTTTATTATTTTTTTTGTGGCAATTGTGAATGGGAGTTCATTTGTGATTTGGCTCTCAGCTTGACTCTTGTTAGTGTATAGAGATGCTAGCAATTTTTGCACATTGATTTTGTATTCCGAGATTTTGTTGAAGTTGCTTGTCAACCTAAGACACTTTTGGGCTGAGGTGATGGAGTTTCTCAGACATATGATCATGTCATCTTCAAAGAGGGATAGTTTGAATTCCTCTCTTCCTATTTGAATGTGCTTTATTTATTTCTCTTGACTAATTGTTCTAGCCAGAACTTCTAATACTATGTTTTATAGGAGTAGTGAGAGAAGGCATCCTTGTGTTGTGCTAGTTTTCAAAGGGAATGCTTCTAGCTTTTGCCCATTCAGTATGATGTTGGCTGTGGATTTGTTATATATGACTGTTATTATTTTGAGGTCTGTTCTTTCAATGCCGTGGTTATTGAGATTTTTTTTTAATATGAAGGGGTATTGAATTTTATCAATCAGATAATTCATATTTCCTGAATTTGAATTTTGGCATGTCTACCTAGATTGGGGAAGTTCTCATGGATGATATCCTAAAACATGTCTTCTAGATTGTTTCCACTCTCCCCATCACTTTCAGGTATACAAATCAGCTGTAGATTTAGTCTCTTTACATAGTCTCATATTTCTCATGTTTCTCAGAGGTTTTCTACATTCTTTTCACTTTTTTTCTCAATTCTTGTCTTATTTCAGATAGACAGTCTTCGAGCTCTAAGAACCTTTTTCTCCACTTGGTCTATTATGCTATTAATACTTGTGATTGCATTATGAATTCTCGTTTTGTGTTTTTCAGCTCTATCTGGTTGGTAACATTCTTCTCTATAGTGGCTATTTTGTTTGTCAGCTCCTAAAAGGTTTTACTGTAATTTTTAGCTTCCTTGCATTGGGTTACAACATGCTCCTTAAATTCAGTGAAGTTCATTTTTATCCATATTCTGAATTCTACTTCTGTTATTTTGGCCATCTCAGCCTCAGCTCAGTTCCAAACCCTTGCTGGAGAGGTGATGTGATCATTTGGAGGAAAGAGGGCACTCTAGCTTTTTGAGTTTTCAGCTTTCTTATGCTGATTCTTATTTTTTGTAGACTTATCTACCTTCAATCTCTGAGGTTGCTGACCTTTTAATTTTTTTCATTTAACAGTCTGGCCACTTTTCTGTAGGGCTACTGTGGGTTTCTGGTGGTCTGCTGCAGTCTCCAGTCACTTCAGATTCTATAGTACCTGGAGGTATCACCAGTGAAGGCTGCTAGACAGCAAAAATGGCAACCAATCTCTTTTTCTGGGAGCTCTGTCCCAGTTAGGTATGAAGCCGTTGCTGTCCTGAATGCACCTGTAGGTGTCAACACAGAGACCCTTGCTGGGAGGTCTCACCCAGTCAGGAGGAACAGGATCAGAGATACACTTAAAGAAGCATTTTGGCCATGTTTTTGTAGAGCAACTGCACTGTGCTGGGGTACCGCTTCAGGCCCCTGGTCAGCTTGGGCTGTCTAAAACCTGGAGGCTGGAACAGCTAAGTTGCCTAAACAGCAAAGACGGTGGGCCACCCCTCCTTCTAAAAGCTCTGTTCCAGGAAGTTTTCAAACCTCTGTTGGCTGAAGAACACTGGCGAGGGTGGTTGGAGGCCCAGGTTGGGAAGTCCTGTCCAGTGAGGGAGAACAGATCAGGGAACTGCTTAAAGAAGCAGTCTGGACACATCTTGGTAGAACAGTTGTGCTGTACTGGGGCATCCCTTCCACCCCCAGGTTGGTTTGAACTCCACAAAGCCCACAGGCTGGAACAGCTGAGTAGCCCAAACAGTGAAGATGGTGATCCAGCCCTCCCCTCGGGAACTCTGTCCCATGTAGGCACAATACTGTTGCTGGTGACTGGCTGGAATTCCAAACCAGTGGGTCTTATTCTGTGGGGTACCACTGAAGTAGGGCCTGCAGACCATTGCTGCTTAGCCTCCTGAACTCATTCCTCTTCCTAGGGGTGTGTACAGAGGTCCAACCTTCTGCCTTGCCAGAGTTGCAGTCACTTTTGTTGGGATGCCCAGAACCAGAGTATGCAAAGCTCCTTAGTTTCCACATATGCCTGAGCAGCTGCTCTGCCAAAATTCCATGCAACTCTGTATGTCAGACTGAAGGTCCTGGTGAAGTGGCTCATGAGGAGGATCTCTTGACCTGAGGGTTGCAAAGATCTATGGAAGAAGCATGACTTCCTGGGATCACAGATTCATTCTCCACTTCCCTGGGCAAGAGAGGTTACCTTGGCTTCATGTGGCTCCTGAGTGGGTCATCGCCCTGCTTTGCTTTTCTGCATTTTCCCTGGGTAAAGCTGTTTTCCTGATCTGTTTCAATTGAAGGTGTTGTATTTACTGTCCTCTTTCATTCCTCTCTGTGAGACCCACACACCGTAGCTCCTTCTAGTTGGCCATCTCTGCCTCAACTCTCCTTTTCATACATCAAATTTGCCTTCTGCATGCTTTTATAGAAGAGAAGGGCTCCCAATGCATCTAAGTTATTTTATAAAAATTCTGAATTTAAGACTATGGGTACTGCTAATTAGTTCTTCTCTGTTGCAGAGATGTAAGCTGTCCAGCAATGAAGAGTTCTGTGTGAAAAACCAGAGGAGTTACTGGTACAAGAGAACATGAGGAAGGCAGAAAAGGAAAATATGTGTATTTTAGCACTGTTTACAGAGTTCAAGTCATTACTTGGGTAAACAAAAGCTCGTTGTATGGTAAATGGTTCACTCTTCCAATAATCTTGTTTTTTGGGTGTGGAGTGATAAATTAAAACGTGCTATGATGACAGAGAGACAAAATAATGCTGGGGAAGGAAAGGTTTGTGCCTTCTTTCTCTCTCTCTCTCTCTCTTTTTTTTTTTTCTTGAGACGGAGTTTCACTCTTGTTGCCCAGAGTGGAGTGCAATGGCAAGATCTCAGCTCACAGCAACCTCCGCCTCCCAGGTTCAAGCAACTATCCTGCCTCAGCCTCCCGAGTAGCTGGGCTTACAGGCATGCACCACCACTCCTGGTTAACTTTTTAATTTTTTGTAGAGATGGGGTTTCTCCATGCTGGTCAGGCTGGTCTTGAACTCCTGACCTCAGGTGATCTGCCCACCTTGGCCTCCCAAAGAGCTGGGATTACAGGCGTGAGCCACCACTCCCATCCTTTCTCTCTTATGAAATTACATATAGCTTTAGGGAATTAACTTTTTCTGTCACCCACTTATGAGATATTCTCCTTTATCTTTTCTTCTCCTCTTTCCTAATTTCCTCACAACCTGCACTCCACTCTCCATTCCATGCCAGTTTGTTTTCTATCCTGCTATAGTGCATTCTTTACATGGCAATATCTCAGTGATATAAACTCACTTTTTTTGCCAAAGGGGTAAACACAACTTCAGCTTCAGCTTTCACCACTGATAGGTCAGCGTCACTCATAAGAACTCTGAGGACAGCACTCAGAAACCCTCCTATTACAGCCATTCTTGAACAAAAAGCTAAAAGAGCCCTGATATTCCATTCAATCCCAATTCAGTTTGAAGGCAAATCACCTTTTGGATTGTGGAACTCTTTCAGCCTACCAAAAGGAGGCATAATTTATTTCATAAACTGAGGAGTTGTGAAGTGAGTGGAAGAGTTTGGGTCTCAACTCTTCCCCTCCTTAAAGAGTATGGTTTTGGAGAAGCTTCAGTCAAATATGGATACTTCTTTATTAATTCAACACATCATGAGAGTGTCAGGTACTACTCTTGTTCTTGAGCACATTAGAGGTAAACAAAGTAGACAAGACCCAGGCTCTACTGGAGTATATATTTAGTGGAGAAGTATAGCTCATACAAATAAATACTGACAGACAAGAGAAACTCTGGAAATTTAAGTGGTAAAAGAAAAACAGAGAGTGGTGTGCTAGGTTAGTGAATCTCAAACTTTAATGTGCACACAGATCACTCGGGGATCTCATTACAATGCAGATTCAATTCAGTAGTCCTTGGGGGTGAGGTATGAGATATTGTATTTCTAATAAACTTGCAGGTGATGCCTTGTGGTCCTTGGACCACATTTTTAATAGCAAGTCTTCAGCTACTTACTAGCATTGATTTTAGGTTGTGTAGACATGGGTCAGCTTTTCTGATTAGGCTATGGTTAAGTGGAGAACCCAGACATTGAAGGTACGTAGGGAGAGCATTCCAGGCAAAGGAAGGGGTTATTAGAAAAAGCCTTAGGAGCAGGGAGAGATAGACATTTCAAAGGAATGGAAAGAAGGCCCTTGTGACTTAAGCATAGTGATCCAAGGAGAGCAAGAGACAGAGTCAAGATTCTGTCATAAAATCTGGGGTAAGAATTGTATTTTATTCTCATTGTTAAGTGAGATCATGGGAGAATTGAAATAATGATCTACTTTCCATTTTCTAGGCTCATTCTGGGATATGACACAGAGAATGGGTTATGAAGTAGAAGCAAAAAATCCAGTTAAAGGCTACTGCAGCTGTCTAGGTAAAAAAAAAAAAAAAAAAAAAAAAGAGGTAGGTAAGATCAAGATGATAGAAATGGACATAGAACACAGATAGATTAGGGAAATGTTTTGGTTTTCATTTTAAGTTGTTGATGGATTGGCTATAAGAGGTAAGAGTAAATATTTCTCTCAGTTTCTTAGCTGGAGTTGCTCAATGGTAGACCCATTTACTGATTTCCCCAGGGGACTTGTTGAGAAGCAGATTTTGGAGGGTATATCAAAAGTTCCACTTAAGCTATGATAAAAACAGTTGTCCAGGGGATCTTAAGCTCTAAGTAAAGATGAGAGGGAGAGATATACATTTGAAAATCACCCGTATGTAAATGGAATTGGATAATACTTTGGGAGAAATTATAAGCGACAAAGGAGAACTCAGGCCCTAGCCTTCATTCCCTCTACCATTTAATGTTTGAAACCAGGATAGGTGACTCAGACAATTGGGTTGAGATTGTATGCATTGTATGGTCATTGAGTTAAGATAAAAGCCATGAGTGTGTGATGCAGAAACTAAGTAAAAATACATTTCAAAAAGGGAAACAGTCATGGAGTTGAATAGTTCTGGGTGACCAAGGGACTTGGAAAAGTGAAGGTAGATTGCTGATGATTGTGCCTACACACACACATATCACACACTTTGTAAGGTCAGAGTGATTAGACAAAATGAGTACAAAAATATGAGAAATGCCACATCACAGAACTATTGAGTATCCTGTAAGGAGGCAGGACTTCTGACAAGGTCTTTCTAACTTCAGAATGTCTGCCTTTTTCAGTCTGCCATCTGATTTCTGATCATAGCAGCACCTTTCATTTTGGATAGGAGAGTCAATTTCAGCCAACATACATTGGCTACATCAAAACATAGCCTTTGAGAGAATGGAAGGGAGAGGAAGGAAAGCAAGGAGGGGAGGGGGAAGGAGATGGGAGGGGTGAGGGGAAGAAAGGAAGGGAAAGGAAGGAAGAAAAGGAGGAAGGAAGGAAGGAGGGAAGGAAGGAAGGAAGGAAGGAAGGAAGGAAGGAAGGAAGGAAGGAAGGAAGGAAGGAAGGAAGGAAGGAAGGAAAACTTGAATAGAATTCTGGGTTTAAGTGGCACATAGTGTCTTAACTCTACATGTTCAATGAGCTAATTATTTCTAAATCTTCTCAATTCCATCCCTCTCCAAGTAAAACCCATGTGCTCATCTCCTTACTCTGGCAGTTTTTGCAGCAGTCTCATTTATGTCTCATGGATCCAGCTTACCTGAAGAATAACCCCAAATCACTCTCTTTCCTTTTATTATTTGTCTCCTGTGCTCAAAAACCTCTGAAAATTACTCTCTGCATTTTGAAGAAAATCAAAAGATATTTGTCTGGAAGTCAGACATTTTTAAATATTCTCCCCATTTGAAAATATATCTTCCTTATCACCAACATGCATCCAACCTTAGACAAATCTCTCTTTCCATAATTTTTCCCACCTCCTTGTGTATTCCCACTTCTAGATTTAGATTTTCCTTAATATACTTTCCTATCTGGAAATCCCTTCCTATTCCTATCTAAATATTTCAATTTGACGTATATTAAAGCCCCACTTTTATGTCCCTTTTAAAGCAGGAAGCTTACTTGACCAAACCAAGCCAAAAATTGTTTTATTTCCTGGAATTCATATAACACCCAAATCTCTGCCACATGGCAAGCTAACAGTCCTATGCTTCCAGTTAATTTCACCAAAAGATACATTCAACACACAAGTCATTTGGCACCCATTTAATGCCCACTGCTATATTAGGACCAGAGGGGACATGAAAACTTATTTGCACCCTCTAGAACACAACAGAATTTCTGTCATCGACACATTTTGAACTGCTAAAGTGAAAAAGTAGTATTTATTCTAAATTTATAAGTGCTGAAGTGACTAAACTAAATATTATCAACTCTGCCAATGTGTAGGATAGAAAGCAAATGCACAGGTCAGCCAGAGAGAGTGAGATCTGAGAAATTTCCCCCTGGCCCCCCTGGCTTCCTGGATATCTAGCATTGTTTGCCTGCTGATTAGTGAGGTGTCTCTAGGTACATTAATGTGGAAGGTTGGATGTGTTTGACAATAAGTCAATGATTCTTTTTGACACGACTTTAATAGTAGTGAAGAAGTGATTGTAAGATGATGCTTTTTAATGGGATATAGATATAAGTGAACTGCTTTTTATGACAAAGGTCAATGGTATTGATGGATAGTGTAGAGAAGATAATTTCCTTGGCATAGTAGAAGACAACTTGCATGATTCATGAAGGTATCACTCTTTCTTTCTTTCTTTTTTTTTCATCTTTCCCACAAAGAGGAAAGAAAAGCTCTTCTGCCAATTCCTTCCTGTTGCCACTTCACCTGAAATAAGGGAGCGGTGATGTCCTACAATGAGCTGCTCAACAATTGATGGCAACCTCTAGCTGGCCAAGGCCTTCAGAATTTGACAATCATATGCGGAGTGAGTTTATTTTATTGTGAAGGAAATGGATAAGTACCATTCCAATGGGACATACAAGCAGTCAAGGAGCAAAGGCCAAGCAGCAGAAACAGGAGGAAGGCAGGCAGCCTCAGCTGCATTGGAGCATGCATTCCTGTGTCTACATGATACTTACAGGTTGGGCAAAAATTTACCAGAGTCAGCTCTGCAGAATTATATTTTGTTGAAAGGTCATGGGCAGGCAGAATGAAAGAAACACTGTGGGTAAAGGGTACTTCTGGAAGCAGAGCCTGCTGGCCTTGGGCTGAACTGGAACTGCTGGTTCATCTTGAATCAGACAGAGAGCACCATGGACACTTCTAGGCAGTGCCCACAGCCCAGCAACAAACGTTTCTGCAGAGATTTCTTTGCCACAGTAGGCTGTTCCTGAACTTTAATGAAGCTTTTTTTTTTTTTTTTTTATGATAGGGAAAGAGATAGGAAATAGAAAGAAAAGAGTATGGAGAAGGGCAGAGAGAGAGAGAGACAGAGGGTAGACAGAGAGAGAAAAGGGAGGGCAGGGTGAGAAAGACAGAAGAAGGGGTGAGAGGAAAACATGACATGAAAGTAAGGGAAACACAGAATTTACCCATGGTCAGTGTTTTGGGAACTAAAACGTTTCAATTGTCCTTTCCTATCAGAATAGAATTATCTCAGAATCCACATCAAGACAGTCTTTCTAGAGAGAACCGGGTCCCAATCTGCCTTCTGCCCTTGGCTCTCTGTTCATCCATTGGGACACTTCAAAGACTTCATTTTGGTTAATCAGTCATCTGTCCACTCCTGGAGTTTTGTTTGAAACTGCATATATTTGTCCAGATGAGTTGTAACTTTCCTAGCATCTTATCTGCATGCCTGTTTCTGCCACCTTTCCTCTGCAAGTTGCAGATGCCCTGTCCCACAGCAAGCAGTGAAAGGAAACGATGGAACAATGTTGGCTGACAGTGAGAGAGCAGTGATGTGTGCTACAGTGAGTAGCTACAAGCCTTCACACTCTGGGGTTTTGCCAGTTTTCTAAGCTCACTGTTAGAACTTGGAGAAGGAGACAGTTCTGCCGTTGTCCCAAATGACATCAAGGCCAGTCATCCAACATACTCATTTTTTAGTTCCTTAACATTTTCATCTCAGAAAATAATTGCTTACATTTTAGCCATCCACTCCTATGACCAAAATGTAGGCTTTGTCAATAAAACCAAAATCAAGCCAAACCAAATGAGACCAAAAAGCTGACCTGTTCTATTTATAAAATATTAAATTCTAATACGCTCCAATCTGATGCCCTTTAGCTCTCTTGCTTGGTTATTATTGCCAATATATCTAAACTTCAATCTCATTGATACTCTAGTATGATCACCTATCTAGGTTTTTTTTTTTCCTATCTATCATATAAATCCTGACTCCTGCCTCTTGTCATGTGATCAGGCTTCTGTTGTTCAACATAGCAACACTGTTATCCATTCAAGAGTCCTTCTTTTCCTATAGCTGATTTCTGAACACTATTGAAAAAAATTAGTCAATATTATATTAACATTCAGGGTTTCCAGTCATAACTAGGCCCTTTGTGCTACTAGATAAATGTACCATTTCTGGTATTGTTTTAAAATATCTTTTCTCAAACACTTAATTCCCTCTACTCCAGTGCTGGCTCCATATGCAACATCATTGAGAAAATAGAAGCTGTTAGATTAAAACACCATCAACTTGCAACACCTCCCCATAAGATAGCTTTTCAGTAGATCATTCTTTGTGTTTGAAAGAGCTCCCCTTTCCCATCTAATGCTCATCCCTAACTGTATGCGTTCGCCCCTATAGTATTAGCAATCTTTTGGTCAAGTATGCCTTCTCTTGAATTTCTTTCTACTTGACAGTTGCTCCAGATTCCTTTCCATTGGTATTGAAAGATACTCAGACTCTCATATCATTTAAAACAAAAAAACACTAACAGGACCATTTCCTCCTTCCACCCAACTACATCTTTTCTCTTTATAACTATAAAAAAGAGTTATCACCTTTCTTCATCTCAAAGTTACTCTTCAACTTATTGTCCTTGGGCTCTATTCCTATCATTTTATGGAATAACCCCTATCAATGATACTAATGGCATTGTCATTGCTGAATCCATCATTTGCTTTCCGATCGTTTTCTCCCTATTATCTCCATAGGCTTCAAATTTGACAATCATTCTGTGCCAGAAATTTCTCATGTCCTAGGCTTCTGTAAACTCAAGCCGCATGCATCTCCCATCACTCTTCTGGCTGCTTTTGCTCTGGCTTCTTTGCTCTTCCCTTCCTCCACACAGCCTGTCAACACTAATATTTCTCAGGTCCAAACTCCTCTCTCTTTCTCTTACTTCCCCTTCTTCAATGTATCTCAACTTGGAAATCATTCCCATTGGGGATCTTCCCAGGCCTTCACAAATAGGGTTGTATTCTTTCCAATGTAACTTTTCAAAGAACCTCAAGCCTATTTCCTATTTGCATATATTTCAAATCTTATCACTGCTAATTTACAGGGTGCCATCCCCATGGAACTATGAATTTCTTGGAAACAAGGATTGGCTTACCTTTGCTCTTGTAACTTCAACATTGAACTCCATGTCGGCAAACTTTTGTCACATCACAAATATTTGTGAATAAAATTTGATTGTAATTGAGGGAGACTGGTTTTCTGAAAATTTCCAGACTATCTGATACAATATGGGATACTTGAAAAACAGGATATTAATGGGTTCAGTATGGCTGGTAAGTTTAATTAGATGGCCCTAAGCCACCAAAATGTATTTCCATCTCCTTATAGTTATTGCAATGTGATTCTCAATAGGAAACTCAGGGCCCCTGTGTTTTTAAAAATTTTTTTCCATTTACGTATTCAAATAATTAAACTACTCAATTTTTCTTAAAGGATTTAAGGAAAGCTCATTAATTAAATATGTAGTCATGTTAGAGATTTATGGTTATCACATATTTCTGGAAAAAAGTATATGTCTGGATATACATGTCTATATCTACATATAATTATGTTTAAGTTGATTCGAATTTCGGTTAATAAAAAGGTAGCAATTACTCATAAGGGTGCGGCTGAAAATATAGCACACATGAAGTTCTATTCCACAGCAAACAAAGTAAACAAATTTATAAGTTATATTTTTTCTTTTCTTATAAATACTCTCAAAGTTAAAAGTTATTGGCCTAGTTTCTACTCTGATAAAAATAATGATGACTAATATTTACTTGAATTTTTACCACTGTATTTTACCTAAAATATTTTGTCCTTCATTTCAGGAAACTAGCTTCAATTAACACTTCAATTTGCTAAGAAATTTTAAGCATAAGTCGAGAGGGCTCATATTTTCTTTAAGAATTGAACTATTCTTAAAGAACATTCCTAAAGACTTGAGCTATTCTTTTTTTTTTTTTTGAGACGGAGTCTCGCTCTGTAGCCCAGGCTGGAGTGCAGTGGCCGGATCTCAGCTCACTGCAAGCTCCGCCTCCCGGGTTCACGCCATTCTCTGGCCTCAGCCTCCTGAGTAGCTGGGACTACAGGCGCCCGCCACCTCGCCCGGCTAGTTTTTTGTATTTCTTAGTAGAGACGGGGTTTCACCGTGTTAGCCAGGATGGTCTCGATCTCCTGACCTCGTGATCCACCCGTCTCGGCCTCCCAAAGTGCTGGGATTACAGGCTTGAGCCACCGCGCCCGGCCGAACTATTCTTAAAAATACAGTGTATTTGTAATTATTTTTTCCCTTATACCAATAGTAGACACCATTCAATAATTTAATGATATGATTGCTTGTGAAGCATGGTTAGCACAATAGCAATTTTCCAATATAAATCTCAAATAATGAAACTGTTGTCTCCTGGAAAAGAGAATGTTGATTTGCGTGTTCATGAATACTTTCATGTTTTCCTGCAAGGTAACAAAAATTCACAGAATCACAGAATCTTGAAGCTGGAAAGGGCCTTGGTGATTGTAGAGTCCAAATATCTCATTTTACACATGAGAAAACTGAAAACTGATTTCCCAGACCCACAAAGGCTACTAAGAAAGTTCTTTTTAGTTTCTCTGCCACATAGAACTCTTTTCTTCTTCCACAAGCACCAAAGCCAGCATCTTTCACGTTCTCTAATATCTCATTTTCTGCCTCATCTGCAAGCAAATGCAGAGTTCCAGGCAGGCCCAGTGAAGTGCAAATCTCTTGCATGGCCTCTCCTTTCTTCTCCAGGACTTTTAATACACTCTTCCTTCTGTTGGGAGAATGTCCTTTTCACTGTAGATTTCCTATTTTACGACTTAGCTCAAAGTTTACCTCTTTCAGGAAGATCTCCCTGACCTGAAAGGCTGAGATAAGTGTCTTTTCATTATGCTTCTGATAAGCGCTATTTTTATTGGCACCACAGTATGTATATTATTGCATTGGAATTGTGGACTGACTTCTCTGCTCACCTGTTCTCCAGGTCCCAGCACAGAGCTGGTTCGCAGCTGGAGCTCGAGGAATATTCACTGCATATGTGAACAATTTCATGAGTAGAATCCGATATTCATACGTGCTAAAACAAAAATATGAGCAGAGAGGGCATTGTACAAGACAATAACAGAAAAAAATGGATTCAATCATTAATTCATCCTGATAGTATTAGAAATTAGTGTATTATTAAACTTTATTTCACTTTACTACATACATAAATTTGTGCATGTGCACACACATATTAAAATGACAGAGCTTGAAAGGAAAGAAATACTTTCAACTAAAAATTCTACCCGAGTGACTAATCCATAGGCTTTGTGGAATAATTTCTATGCAGTTCCTTAGGGCAAATACAATAAAAGAAGACCTGGACTAACCATGTATTCTCATGAGGATGCTGTGGCTGAGCCCACCAAACACCAAACCGCCCTGTCAAAGCATGTGCAGGGAGAATGGGCTACCTGGTTGCCTCTCTGGACTGCCTTTTCTGATGGAGATTTAGCTTGGAAGACTCTTACGCCCTGCCCTTGCCTGGGTCTTTGAAAAGCACTTACTGTTACGTACCAGCGATCAAACCGAAACCTCCATCAATTTCTTTGAGAAAAAAGCTACATGATCCAGCTGACAAAATGATGTATATTATGAATAATAAATTTCTCAAGGGCTTCAGTCTACGTTATTTACTAGACAACCATAATTTGTAATGTTTACTTAAACACTGGCTCTCAACAAAACACTTAGAAACACTTAGCATCTTGTCCCTGAGCAGTTTGCATCTGAAATTTGGACTGCTTAATTTTATTGAGTGGAAAGAATTTTAGTATGCTGCTACCCCAACTACCACCAAGGCCACCAACATAAGCCATATCTGCACCAGAACTGGACCGTGATGTCTGGAAACACATGTGAGTGAAAGCTGCAATGTCACTGTTTTTGGAGCAAAACAATGTCTGTCATGAATCATTGCCTAGTGAAAGACAAGTCTTCACCATGACTCCAGGAGAAAACACGATATACTTTATATATAAGCAAGAAAGTCCAGGCTGGAATACTTTCTGTAACCTCTAGAGTCTTTTTTCTTTTTTTATCATCTGATACACTTTACTGGTTGCTTTAGCATTTAAAATGAATTAAGTGCTATTAAACCCCATTTTTAGGTAGTTTCATCAGTACAGCCTAAGGGGATATAAAGCAAGGAGCTTTCTCTGGCAGAAATCCAGATACTAATGGTGTTAAAATGCCTTCTTATTGCATTTAAGTCAGTAGTTAGGTCAAGTAGACAAACATATTTTAGAATATGTTTAAATAAGCACTCTATTAAGTGTTTCTTTTCAACTCACTCATATTCTCTTACTTATTTTCTTTCCTGCTAATACAGAAAGTGACATAGTCACAGGGACTGAGGCTTTTGTGTCTAGAAATACTGAGTTTGATAGTTAAACTTGGAATACCTGAGACTCATAGACATGATGATGATTATGACGAGGAAACCGGGGGCCAACAGAACATCGCAGAGGACAAAAAGAATAAGAAGGGTAGCAAATCGCCACTGGATAGACAGGCATCAAGGTGAAACGTGTCCCTGAACACTTGATTGTATCTTGTTTACAGAAGTAAGAAAACTGGCTACCAATTATGCACATAAATTTAGGTTTTGTTTGGTCTGTGAAAAAAAAAATGAGTTTCAAACCTCATTTACAGCTACCACGGTTTTGGCAGAGAATGATATTACTAAAGAAACTTAACAAGAAGTGTGGCATTTTAATTGTAAACATCTAACTATAAATAAAATTGGGATATATGTTTTTTGTAGCACATGAAGAGAGACTGAAAAAAGGGCAGGAAATGAAGGGCATAAGGAGAGATTTTCACTGCTAAAATGGTGTGTGAGAAGTGGTGCTCCTGGACAATATGAAAGGCTAGGCAATCCTTAGTTACGATTTAGAGTAAGCAAAGTGGCAAGTGGATGAAATAAAAACAAAGGAACTCTTAGAGCAAGAAAATTATGTCCATAAAAAATAATCATATTCATGTGGTAAAAAATAGAAGGAGAAATAATGAAAATGAGAATTTCAGGTAAGCTTTGCAAAATGTTGGTAAATTATATGAGGCAAAGGGCCATTTCAAAAATTTTTTATATGTTTATATGTACCTAGCAATGTATTTGACAAAGAGTGGCTGCTCAATAAATAATCTTTTAGTATAGACGATGGATCGATAAATGGATGGATGGATAAATGGATGAATGGATGGATGGGTACATGGATGAATGGGAGGGACTTTTCCTATGCGATAGTCAATGTAAAATTAGGGATGAATCTTAGAATTTGGGAAGCAGTAGAAGTTAGTATCCTAATGTATGAAGTTCTAGAGACACACAGAGAAATCCCATAACTGCTTGAATTAAGTTAACATGTTATGAACCTTCCAGGGGGAATTGCTATCTGGATGCTGACCCTTGACAGATCTTGATCAGCATCTGCCAGGATGTCCTCTGAATACCCACTACTGATCCATCCCATCTACCATGGAAATGGTTTGATGTTCAAATATAGGATGCAGTTCATAAGTAGTTGCTTAATTTAGAAACATATATGTTTGGGAGAATTACATATGCTGGGTCACACAATTGTTTAAGATGCCAATATAGGAAAAGTATCTGTAATCTCTCTTCTCTCTTCTTTGAAAATATGGAAAATAACAATGTGATCCTACACAGACTAATAAAATATGATTTTATATTAGATGTTATTCTCTATCTTTGAAATGTATTCAACTCCTCTATATCTCTCATATCTTTCCTTGTATTTGCTGGTTATATTAGTCTTCTGAACGTATGTATTTGAGATACTTTCAGTGAGGTACATGGTCATTCAGCAATTTAATTCTCCTGAAGAAATAGAAACTTCAATGTGCACAGAATATATTTTCCCCCCATTACTGTAATATTCAATTGGGCTAAATTATCCTGTAACAGCATTTGATCATGTAGCTACTGGATCTGGCTTCATTTACTTTAGGGTTAGTAAAGTCACAGCTTAAATTGCTTAAGAGTTGGCAGCATCAAAGTTTCCTCTTGTTCCTTTATCAACTTCTTTACTTGTAAAGAGTTGAAAACTGGCATAGGAAGTGGAAAGTCAGTATGGAAGAAATACTACTGGTCATCACCTCTACTTTGGAAAGATCAATGAGATAAGGATTTACAAAGGATGTACAAAGAAAAAAAAAGATGCTCAAGACTTTTCTTGTTTCGAGCCATTTAATCCTCAAAGGGAAACCTAAAATCATATTAAAAAGCATATGAATAATAAGAATAATAAAAGAAACATTCAGATGGATAATTATTTTACTAAACGTAATAGAAAATCAGACACATTATTAATGTATATGCTTTAGGAAAATATTGTCATAGACCTTCTCATTTTCATTTGCAGTGAATTCAAGTGAGTGTCCTAAAGGAAGTGAAGAGAATTCTCCTCTCTATGGGACTTTGACCTTCTAGAGCCAGACATAAAAGTGTGTTTACTATCCAAAGACAGGTGAATCATAAAATTGTGTTAAATGAGAAAATTTAATGAGGAAATTGTGTTAAATGAGAAAATTTAATGAGATAATGAGGAACACAAAGATGAAGGAAGTAGATATATATCACAGAGGAAGGGGATCACAGGGAATTTTAAGACCAGAGGAGCTAGGCTATGGTAAGAACATCCTCATCAAACCTGAGAGAAGTCTGCAAATAAAGGCAGCACAGATAAGATCATGATAGTATTAGAACCCAGACCCGGAAGCAGATCTGGAAGGCAGGTGACAGGAGCAGGAACGTTTACACCCTTCATCTGGAGACAGGAGAATCCAGGAAGATGATTTTAGTCATTACTTTTAGAGTCAGAATAAGGTGTTAGGTATAAATAGTTGGAAAGGAAAAGTTAAGAGAAGTGTGTTTGTGTGTCTCTGTGTGTGTGCATATGTGTGTGTGTATAAAAACAGTCCCAAAAGGGAGTGACAGTGTGGGGTGGGGTGTTGAGGAGTATACTGAAGGACACAAATCTGACTTGAAATTAGAAATAGATTCAGCTGAGTTTTCTACACTCTCTCCTGTGCAATCATGGAAGTATTATATTTTATGCAACACTTTTAGATATTTAAAAATTAGCAACCAATGTTATCAACATCAATCATAAACTACATCTGCAATTCAACCACTTGATATAGCCCTGCACATAAAATAGATATGCACCTTCATAAAATAAATAGTTCCTTCTCCCAACACAGGTTGATAAGCAATCATGGATCATGATGTATACGGCCAGGAAGAAACTGAAAAGATTTTGTTCAAGAGATGCAGGCCAAAAGCCTGCCTTCGAAAAGTTCTTCTGGACTTTTATTTCCCGTGTAGAACATTGAGGATGGTAATTTTGTTTTTTTGTTTTTTTTTTTTTTGAGACAGAGTCTCGCTCTGTGGCCCAGGCTGGAGTGCAGTGGCCGGATCTCAGCTCACTGCAAGCTCCGCCTCCTGGGTTTACGCCATTCTCCTGCCTCAGCCTCCCAAGTAGCTGGGACTACAGGTGCCCGCCACCTTGCCCGGCTAGTTTTTTGTATTTTTTTTAAGTAGAGACGGGGTTTCACCGTGTTAGCCAGGATGGTCTCGATCTCCTGACCTTGTGATCCGCCCGTCTCGGCCTCCCAAAGTGCTGGGATTACAGGCTTGAGCCACCGCGCCCGGCGGAGGATGGTAATTTTGAAGGCACCATCAGAAAGACCCCTTACTCTGTCATATCACATTGGTCCATTTTAGGACAATAAAAGGTTGAACTCCCTTTTCTGGGATTTAAAAGCTGGGTTTCACAGAGTGCAGCTATTTCAAACCTGCAGCTGGCAGGCCATGGAATTGATACAGCATAATAACAATGCGCTTCGGAACTGGGACTTCCTTAGTATGGAAATGGCACCATGGTACTCTTCAATGAGCAGCTTAAAGAAGATTTTAGTAATACTCAGCTGCAATTGCTCAGTGACAAAGGTACTCCCTAGCTGTACTTTTGACAGGGTTTAAACTCATGAGGGTATAGTTCATAGGGTACAGAACATAACACTTCCTTCTGAGTTTGGAGAGGTATAATATGCACAATCACAATCTATTATTGGGAAAGGCTGAATGACAGTTAATGTCCAAAGATAGAAATGCTATCAAGTGCAAAGCAATCATCAAGAAGACCTGCTTAAACCAATTGTGTTATTTCTATATTTTCATATTTCTCTCATTAAACTACTTATAACTTTATATATAGCCTTTAGGGCATAGGGATTAGAGAAAATTTCAAAGAAAAAATAATAATTGCTTTGCTTTGGATTATTACCCTTTTATAGAAAACTGCTAAAATTAAATCTACTAGTTAACTAGGAAGATATTTATTTAAGGAAAAATACTGCTTTCAAAATTTTCAAGTGCCCTAGGGCTCATTCCTGGGATCCTTTATCTCCTCTCCATAGGTAATCTCATCTATTCCCATGGCCTCAAATTCATCTATATGATAATGACTCCTAAACTGTATCTCTAGCCTTGACCTCTCCCCCATCTCCAGGCGAGTATCTCTAAGGTATGCCTAATATGCATCTCAAATTTATCATGTTCAAAACAGGACTCTTCACTACCTTCCCCATCTCTCACTCTCAATCTCCTTTTTCCTCAATTTGTCTCATTTCCCCAGCTACCTACTTCACCAGTCAACCAATCCTATTGCTCACGCCAAACAAAAAGGCACCTTTGATTCTTCTCTTTCCCTCTCCCTTGACATAAAATTCACAAGTAGGACCTGCTGACTCTGTCACCAAATTATATCTCATCTGTCGACTTCATTCCATCTCTGTCTCTGCCAGTCTCATCTATAGACGCGGTATCCCCCTATCTCCTGACTGATCTTTCTGCTCCTTCTTGGTCTATCCTCTCATGCAGCAGACCAAGAAGTCTGCAAATATTGTAATGTGGATCACGTCTCTCCTGCTTAAAATCTTAACAATTTCTCAACGTATTTAGAATAAAATCTACATTTCTGACCCTGGTCTATGAAGACCCATAAAGTCTAACCTGAGTCTACCTTTGCTCTCATCTAATAGCCCTCTCCCCTGAGCCAATGCTCTTAAGCCATAGAGCATTCTTTCTGTTCTTGAAACATGCCAATCTTGTTCTCATCTTAAGGCTCATTATTCCTGATGCCTTATGTGTCAGGAATGCTTTCCTCCCTAATTTTTACACTGCTGGTTCCTTCTTATAATTTAGGACTTTTCCATTTTAATTCTCTGCAAAGTATGTATCAGTAAATAATTTCTAGTTGAACGGTATCATTGCCTTTACCATTCACCACTGTATATCCAGTGCCTAGAAAAGTGTTAGTTTTCAATAAGTATTTGGTGAATAATTGATCTTCAGAATTAATGTGTTAATTCTGTAACTACCAGTGTCACCATATTTGAAGCAATTAGCTTCTTTATTGATAGGTTGGGACAACAATCTGATCATTTAGTTACAGAGCTTCTAGATTTAGAGCTGTAACACTTTGTAGTCTATAATAATATCATAACCAGCTTCTGATACAAATAACTCAAAAAATGGGAGTGAGAAAAGTGAAAATAAACCCAAGATATCAATTTACTCAATTTTTTTCTATTTGTACTTTAATTGGTAATTAGATAATTTTGCTACCATACTATAGGCAATGCCTTAGTTACTATTTTATAGTCCCAACTACTAATTTTAAAAAGTTTCCACTTAATTCAGAATTAAAGAATAGTTGGCTTCTTCAATTGAACTGTCTATTAAAATAAGAATGGCTGCTAAAAAGTTTGAGAACAATACTATATTTCAACAGTATGTGGGAAGAGTAGTCACGAGCTGGTCTTTGCTTAAATTCTACCTTTTTTCCTCACTAGTGGTGTGACTTCAGGAAACATTTTTGCCTTTCTGAACTTCAGTTTCCTCTGGTTAAAAATGATATAGTAACACTTAAATCATAGAATTGTTATAAAGTCCCTAAATTCCTCACAGAAAATAGAAATTCAATTATCATGAATTATATTCTTTTTTTTCTTTCTACTTGTTCGTTGTGTACACTTCTCTTCAAATATCAAGGCTTTATTTTTGTTTTTAATTGCAGCCGATGACTTTGTGTTCTGACGGTGGTTCTGTAATCAGGCTGGAGAGGAACTATCACAGTGACAAGAGTTGCACAATAAACCCTTTTGGCACTTTGTTAAAGCTCCTCAGAAATCTGCCGGTACCAGAACTTTCCCTCCTCTGCACCACTGCATCGCCACCACAGACTGTATTTCCTAGCAAGAAAATTTAAAACTAGCTTAGAAGTAAAGGGAAGAGAGGACTCCTGTGCTTATATTTAGTTTCTACAAGGACAAGAGAATAGATAAAAATTACACGTAACCACAGAACTCCTTATCTGTAAGAAATCCTATTGTCTTTTACCCAATGACGAAACGAGTTTTTGCAAAATTGATTGCTTCCCTTGTCTTATAATTTTTCTTCTTAAGGCACTGGACTCTCTCCAATCTACTCTATGCATTGCATTTGCATAAATTTGTTTCCATACCAATCCTCCAGTCCTAGGATTCATTTGCTGGCTCTTTGGATTCCCATTTAAAACAACTATAAAGTTTAAAAATTTCAACTTTATCACAGAGTCACTTTTTAAGGAGAAAAGAGAATATTGACTCTAAAATAGATAATAGAAATAAAATAGGCAAAAATAAATAACTTTCATTTCCCACGTGCACACATAACCTATGAGGTTAGGTGGCATAACAAGTTGATGACAAATTGGTGACTAGAACCTAGCCTACCAATTCCTATTGAATGTTTTTAATTCCTATACTGTGGGCCAATTTCTATATGTGAAATATGCAGTTATTGCTCGTGTAAGTGTGAATAGCTATGGTGGGTTTACAGCCTTTTCTCGCCATTGTTGCAAAGACCCAGGCACACTGCTCTTGCTGATGGGACAGTCTCTCTACAGAGTGAGCAATGACACTTGGAAAAAGAGAAAGTCAGAATGAATCTATCATGATCTATAGGATATAATAATCATTCAATTAAGGTCATCTATTTATTTTAGTATAAAACATTAACATCAACAACCATATTTAATGCATTCAATTCAACAAATAAATATTTATGGAACAAAATATGATTAGTGCAGTGCCTAGCTCTAATAAGTGCTTGATAAATGTTAATTATTACTATTTTTATTTCTCTGTATCACATACAATATATAATTCTATTAGGAGTCTATAAAGTAGCTATTATTATTTTTATTAGTGTTATTATAATTATCATCCTCACTCAAGTTTTACAAGTGAGAAAACAAAACAAGGCATAAACGTAATCTCTGCCACTCTAAACCACTGAGAATTTGACAAGAGGTCAGATTATCTATTTGTGTCCTGCACCCAGTTCAGTGCTGCCCTCTATTAGTTTTAGGCAGAAAGTCACATAGTCCTCATGTGACTCCTTCCAGACTCAGGGATTCCAGTATGTAATTATTTTGTATTTTGCTCACTGTAGTCCAGAGAAGGATCTTAATATACTGAGGCCAGTTCTCTCTCCCAGTAACTTCTACCAAATGGCCTTCTGTTAAATTCTCTCTGGGGCTTCAAGAAATAATGTTAATCTCTCTTCTCTATGGGTGTCATGATATCATGGTGAAAAACCATCATGGCATGTCTCCTTCTCTTCTTCAGGTTCAACATTCAATTCCTTCAGCAATGCCCTAGGTGATATATCCTGTACTTTACTATTAATTGATTTTTTTCTCTGTGTACTCCCATTTATCCATGCCCATTTTTTAAAATGGGCAGTCAGAACTTTATAAAATACTTGAGTCATGGGCTAGTCCAAAGTATAGTGGGCCAAATAAGTGTCCTCAATCTTTAGCCTACAAAAATCGTATGCAATCCCAATTTCAAATTTCAGCCCAGATGTCACCATTTTGATACAAGCATCATCTTCACTCAATTGACAAGTAGACATCACCATTTTAATATTCATTTATATACAAATATGTTCCCTAAATCTCTGGAAGACAGCTAGGATATATCTGAAGCATTTATGTGAGCATTTTATGTGTTTTGGTGGGAATGGCAACAAAACATGAATTCTATACATCCAGCACCTCTGCTGCCTGTCACATGTGGTAGGCAGTGGAGGAACTGAATGAGCAGAATGAGTATTTTGTGTAAAGAAAACACCAGGTCCAAACTCCCTGAGGCAAAAAAGTGCTAGGGACATTTGAAGGAAGAAATGAAATCCAATATCTTGGTGTGGTGTGGAAGGTATGGTATGACATCTTACTATCTACAGTTTTAAAGTAATTCTTGGTACATTAACACTGATAAGAATATTGAACAGAGATGACCAGGAGTAAAATTCTATGTCTCGACAAAATGACATCTTTCCAGGTAGACAATAACAATTTCAAATACGTATATGGTTGTTCAACCATTTTCACTCAAGTTCCGATTAATCCATCTTCTATATTTGAAAACATTGGGAAGAATTTTTTATTTGTATTGTTGAACAAAACATTAAAAAATTGTTTTTCCTTTTGGTTTGTGACTATTAAAAATTGTGTTTCTATAGAAAAAAGAAAGGGTTAAAATTATGAATGTGCAAGTCAAATGAAAGTAAGCTGCTTTTTAATAGACAGCTTGTCAAAATCTTTAAAAGAGCATACATCATCACCCTTTTCCCCCATAGAATACCTATAGTTCTCTGAGGGATTCCAGTGATCTTTGGGAAAAAAAATGTGACAAACATTGCATTAGGTATATTTGCTAAGAACTTTACATTGTCCTAAGATTGTAAGATTCCCTATACTTACTATCAAACAACAGGGTAGAGTGGCATATAAAAATGTGACAAGATGAATATTGCAGCTGTTGGAACTCAGAAAACAATACCCCAAAATGAAAGCCTCGGAAGCAAAAGTTTTCCTGTCACCTTCTGCTGCCCTCCTGTCTCTCAGTCCTATTCTTCCCCAGGGTTAGCCATAGAAACTAGAATCCCCTTTCCTTTAGGTGGGTCATAGAAACCTGAACCCTATTTTCCAAAGCCAGCCAAAAACCCTAAAAATATGACTCTAACTTTCCCTCTGCCTTTCTTTGCAAAAACTGGCCATAAAAATTATCTGATCTACCTTGTTTGGCTGTAGGACATGAGAACCCAATTTGAGAGAGGGTCCTGCCCCATACCAAGAAAGGAAGAATGCATGCTTAGAGAGGCCGAGAAGAATCTAGATGGACAAGCCTGGCTGGTTTCCCCATTAGATCTAGTAGCATTAGATCATATCCTTTTTGTCCAGTCATATTTCTACATGGCTGTCCATATGTTGTTGAACCTAAACACAAAAATAGACAATTTCCCTTGTATCTTTGTGTCTTCATTCTGAAGACTCCCATGTACGTGTTAATAAATGTGTGTGCTGTTTCTCCTATTAGTCAGCTTCTTGTCATTGATTTTCAGCGAACTTTCAGAGGGTGAAAGGGGAGTTTCCCTTGGCCCTTACACTGCTAACAAGTATTACAGAAATCCAGGGAGGAAAATAATCCAAAGATGATGAAATATTAAACCTAGGGTAATTTTCATGGAGGAAGAATGTTTTAGGACCCATATGCTGTAGGACGTAAAGGTTGCTGGTGGGTCCAACAGAGGTTTCTCAATCAGATATGCCCAACACAATTCATAGGCTGAATTGTGGCTGAATTGTGCTGAAACTAAAGACATTTTTCCTCAGCCTTTATAAGGCTTAATTTTTCCAACCTATCAAACAAGTATTTTTAAAGTGACCATAAAAATAAATACTGAAAGATATTTATGGAGCTGCTGGTGACAAGTATCATGGCTCAAGGCAGTACTTGATATAGGCAGTAGGGCTTTGGAAGCCAGCGGTGGATTGGTCTCCTTTGTGTTGTGATTTTAGAGCTCCTTCCTAAAACTCCTTTTCCTACACTAGAGACACATCCATTTGGATGCAGGGGCTATTTAGGTCATCAAGAGGGGATCCCTATGGTTTCAACCCATGATCAGTATGACTTGTTCCACAAATTCAGAACTGGTATACACTTCAATTTTTGATTGTGTTTAGTTAATCCAACTGCCCACCCAATCCCGCTTAAGGGCAAATATTTTTTGGCACCTACTTCCCTTCTGTAATTTCTTAAGGACACGGGAATTTATCCATTGAAGTGTTTCAATTCTCTTCCAAGTGGCCAAGGAGAAATGGATTAGTTCTGCTTATGTTTGTTTATTTTTGGCCTCGAGGCATCACTCTATAAGACAGGGCCTTCTAACTCAGTGAAGTATTTCTCTTTGTTCACGGGATGCTCCTGCAGCCCAGATCTTGCCCAGTCTGCAGAAGTATCTCCAATTAGACTGATTCTTTTCTCCCTCCCTCTCTCCTTCCTTCTTTCCATTCTTTTCACCATACCGTTTCATGCACAACCAAGGAGTCCTTACAGAAAAATCAGACATTCCTGAGAATCTTAGAGCCTCATAAACTGGGGCTGGGATACCAGTCTAGATTCTCTTTCCTTCCGGACATTTTACTTTAGGGAACAGTTTGATACTTTCCCTGTCAGTGGGTGGAGAAAAAGATCAGTTTGGTCTTTATATCCAGAAACTGATGCCTCGCTGTCCAAAGTAATCTTTTTTTCCCCCTCAGCCAACAGAAAGGCAAGTTTACTAAGCTTCTCAACAAATAGAAACTGTTACTCACTAGCATTTTCTAAGAACAGTCAGTGACTACTGCCTCATATATGTGGTACTGAGAAAATACATTGCAGAGGGTTTTTTTCTGATCACTGTTGGTCTGTTTCAGGTTACCCCATGATCCTCATCCGTACATATAGGAGAGAGGGTCAGGGTTCTACTGTCTTCTCAAGGAGTCCTCTTTTAATTCAAGGCTTAAGAGGCACCCTGATGCAAAAATATTTCTAAGGAAAAATAGCTTTATTGTCTAAGGAAAAAATCTGAACAGATGACTTTGGGAGGTTGGGAGAGATGAGAAGCTACAACTAAAGGAGTAACAGGAGAAGTCTAAAGGCAAATTTCCTCTCTGATGTGATATTGAAGATCCACAGCAAACTGGGAGCTACAAGTTTATTTTCTGAGTTATTTTAAAAATTATTTTTTCCTAAGGAAGATTTAAAAACATTATTTACATGTGAATAAAACCAATCATATATGAAGATAATTTACTAGCTCATAGTAACATCCTATTTATTCCTCAGTGTTCAAAATGCAAGACAGAAGCATAATATGCTTTAGAGAAGATGTGGATTTTTTTCTTTTTCTTATTTTAGAGACAGGGTCTTGCTCTGTTGCCCAGGCTGGAGTACAGTGGTGTGATCACAGCTCACTGCAGCCTTGATCTCCTGGGCTCAAGCAATTCTCCCACCTCAGCCTCCTGAGTAGCTGGGACAACAGGTACATGTCACCATACATGGCTAATTTTTTGATTTTTTGTAGAGACAAGTTCTCACTATGTTGACTAAGCTGATCTCAAACTCCTGAGCTCAAGTGATCCTCCTGCCTTGGCATCCCCAAGTGCTGGGATTACAGGCATGAGCCACCACACCTGGACAAGACATGTGTTTTTATATCAGATAGAATAGGCTCATACTAGCAAAGAGCACAAAATGTTATGCAACCGATCTTTCAGATTTCTCCTTTATAAAATGATAGCTATATAACTATAAAATATGATTATATTACTCCTTTTAAAAATTGCTACAATGATTAAATTTTATAATTCATGTGAATAAATGTATATTTATTGGCCTTCAACTTTTTGACTGTGTAATTTAATCAATGTACTCAACTCCTGTGCCTCGATTTTCTGATTTTTAATGTTTGCATTATTATAGTAACCACTCAAGGGATTATTGTGAAGATCTTATACATGTTAGTTCTTTGAGTAGTGACCATTAAGCATATGTGGTGATGATGATGATGATGATGATGAGATATTCTGACTGCCTGGTTGTAGTAAACACCAATCAATTGTGATCATTAGTTTATATTCCCTATTCAGAACTCTTTAACTTAAAAGAATCCACCTTCAGTAATTTATAGTGCATTAACTAATAACATAGTTGCCAAACTCACACTCTTCCTTTCTATTTCAATGATTATTTTTAAAATTTTCTTCCTTACTTTATATCTGTCTTCCTTTCTTTCTTACTAGGTAAGGCCTGAATATTTTACACCTAACTTTAAAACTGCCCATTAAATTATATAAAATAATGAACAAAACAGGTAAGTTGAACTAGAAACAGCACTGGTCTTAATAGAAAGAGACCTGGGTTCCAGTCCCCATTCTGACACTTTGTATGAGAACTTGAGATGGATTATGATTTTGAATCTAAATACACGTTTATTACTTCTGCTCTTGAAATTCAGCTAACTGAAGGATCATTATACCTCTTCTTGTTTCCTAGCTTCTAGTTGTCTCCTGACCTTTAAGTTGTTGCTTTTGCTGCCATCTTCCTCCTTTACAGCATCCATTTCAAATTTGAAAGACCCCTTGATTATATCATGATTGTTTCAGAAGAGCTGTCTCTGTCAGTCCATCTTATAGAAAATTGACCAGTTAGGTTGGCTGGTCTTTAAGCTAGTACACTGCACAGTCCAAACAGCCAAAATGAGCAGAGGGGCCTGATGACACAGTTTAGGGAACTCTATTCTGCTGATGTAAGCAAACGTTTTTCTTACAAGGCAACAGGTATAGAAGGTAATATGACTGATTCATATAAGACAAAGTTTAAGACTATATGCCTGGGCCGGCATTTGGCACCAAGAAAATAAAGCTGAATAAGGCATAGTTTTTGCCTTTGAGGAGCTCATAGTCTAGTGTGTTAAATATAAATTACATTGAGATAAAATGAGTGTGTAACTGCTATCAAAAGGTATGTGCTCTCTGCAAGGGCAAAATAAAAGGATCTTAGCTTATGTTGGATGTTAAGGAACATTTACTCTTTAGAGTATGATCCTTGAGCCTGAGTCTTAAAGGATGAGCAAGAATCTGGAAAAAAAAAAAGTGTCAGAAAGTCATTCTACATCACAGAGACATGGATGAAGAATAAAGGTAGAGAAGTGTAGCAGAGGACTGGAGTGTGAGTGTGTTATGTGTGTGTGTGATCCAACAACTACCACCATATGCTGCATAACAACATTTTGGTCACCAATAGGCCATAGCTAGGGCAATGGTTTCATAAGATAATAATAGAGTATTTTCACTATACCTTTTCTATGCTTACGTATGTTTAGATGTGCAAATACTTACCGATATTTTATAATTGCTTACATTACTCAGTACAGTATTATGCGTTAAAGGTTTGCAGCCTAGGAGCAAATGGATCACACTCTCTAGCCTAGGTGAGTAGTAGGCTAAACCATCTAGATTTGTGTAGGAAAATGATGATGTTTGTATAACAATGAAATTGCCCAGTAGTGCAATTTTCACAATGTGTCCCTGTAGTTAAGTGACACATGACTGTGGTTCAGCACTTCTGGTCGTCTAGAGAGTATGACAGATGATTAATACATGAATGAGAAGGGAATGGGAATAGAAAGAAAAAACTGAGGGTCAGAGCGGGTGGTTAAAGACATAGAACAGGGGAGAAGAACTGATGAATCTCTCTCCTAGAGGAAATGAGAAAAAATGAAATGGAGAGAATTCTTGGATGGAGTGCTACTTACTATAAAGGGCTTCTCTCCCTTGAGACCGGAGGAAAGAAAGTAAAGAAAGCAGTATAGGTAGATAAACATTTTAATGGGGAGCAGAGTGATGAGGCCCATTCTCCCCAGTGGCTTTCATTCTTCTGTGAGGTAGTTGAGGGGCTTGCCTGCTACGAGAGTGTATTGGGTGGTAAAAACCTTGAAGAGAAGGCCAATGTTTTGGCATATTCACTAAAGATCACAGGAAAGAAAAATCACTATGGGTAAATAAACAAAATAACCAGTGAAAAATAAATAATCAAGAATAAGTAAAATATTAGGCAGCATAAAAGGTCCATCTAAGACTGTTTGCAATGAATTTGTTGACAACAAATAAGCAAGGCTGGATGATTTTCACCAACATTGTCTTGTTCTCTGGCTCTAGGAGGAAAGGATGCAGATTGCAGTTTTGATCTTTTTCTATCCTCTCTAGAAGTTTCCAGTTAGGGTTATGTTTTTTCCACAAGAGAAGGTGCGGGGGGAGCTCTTAGTAAGAATGGTTCAGCTTGGGGGTCAGGCTGGCAAGGCTTATGGCAAGAGCTAGGTGGGGAACAATGAGAAGCTGATTTTCAGGATAGTGTGAGGATCATTAAAGCAGAGGACTTTATGAGGTTGAAGAATTGGCGGAATGAGAGAGACTATTAGAAAGCTATAAGATGAGGTGATGTGGGAGTCAACAGTATAGTATGAGACTGTTAGAATTACTGATGTGACAATAATTCTGGGGTTGATGCTACAGGAGGCTAGAGCTAATAATAGTTCAAATTAGTCCTAATATTCAAACAGAACAGGGGAAGTAGTCAAATGACAGAAAATTTTCGACTCTGTTTTCTGCCCCATGTTCTGGCATAATGTTTTTAAGGAAGGATAACAATAGCTAGACTTTTGTATAATATTTTCTTCTTGTTTTCCCCCTTGTCCCACCTCCTTATCATTTTGAAACAACTTTACTTTGTAGCAAAGTTGTAGACGGTGAAGCTCTACTTTATTCGGTGTAAATAAAGTTACTTAAGGTTTTACACATATTACAAAATTCCTGGGATCAGAGTCAGGATGAAGTATTTCTGGCCCTGGTACATTTGCTGAAATTTTGAATCAGGCAAGAGTGAAGGAAACAAGACCCCAGACAAAATAAAGCGGTAAACATCCGTCACCTTTGTCCTCCTGCTCCTTGTGTGACAAAGGTTGCCATGGTGCTAGAAGAGAACAGAACTCATAGAAAACAAGCAAAATGTACTGTACGTAATATGAGGATTTTTTTTTAAATCTTTGATTTTTTTTTCCCTCTGAGTCAGACTTGGTGAGAAAATTTTCTGACTCACACAGTATGTTAGATGCCATGTTAACAGTAACTTCTTCCAATATAGCATACTCCAACCAGAGTAGTTTCAGCTTTTCCTATTTAATCCTTGGGCCCTCGGGGATGCAACTATTGGGCTGTTGTGTGTAGTTTCTGGTGATAAAGATTTCTGATGTAAAGGATTTCCAAGGGATGACAAAGTGCATGATGAGGGACTGGGTGTGGACAAAATAAGTGGTTTGGAGACAAAAGCCCTCAGCTTTTAAGGTGTGAAACAACCTCTGCCCTTTGTTTTCAAATAAGTCATATCTGGCTGATCAAAATAAATCCTGTAGCACCATTTGGAAGCTTCCTCTGAAGAAAAATGCCTGCTCTGGGCCAAAAGCTGCAGCAGTGAACCTACTCCTGTCAAAGTGATTTTCCCCCCTTCTTTGTTCCTCTTGATAATCCTAACAGTCTTTTGTACGTACACAGCTGAAAGCTATAATAACCCCAGTTTTACAGATGAAATAAGTGAGGCTCAGGGACAGAGCGAACCTTCCCTCAAAGTACACGGCAGGATGGTAGTGAAGCTGGAGCTAAAGTCTCAATCTTCACATCCTGCTGCCTTCCTACATGGCCGGCCTGGTCCCTGGCAGAGAAAACTAGTGTTTCCCCATGAGTTCATGTGCATCTGTGCGTGTGTCCTCTGTGCACTCAGGCCTCCAGGACTTTTGTCACCGCCCAGAATCACTAGTCTTGACCATGACACATTCTCCAAGAAGCTGAACTCCTCTGTTTTTGTTTGTTTATTTTTACACAGTAGCACATCTGTGTGCAAAAAGAGAGAATGTGGTGTCCAAGCTTCAGGATCTGACCCCAGAAGCCTCGCCAGCGGCGTCAGTCCGGCTTGCACTTCGGTCTGAGCTGCACTCGGGGGAGGCGTCGGGCTGTTTAGCCGCCGTATCCCCTGGCAATCTGTTCAGGAAAATAGACAAGAAAGGGCTGCCCAGGGCTGCGCCAGCTTCAGAATCCTGCTGCCATCTAGGGATGAGATGAAGCGTCTTCCAGCATGCAGCCGCCCTGATGGATCGCTGGGGCCTCGGGCGGGGTGCGCCGCTGTCCTTTCGCAGCCGTCCGGGCGGCTCTGCACGTGCAGCGCGCGGTACCCCCCTCCCACCCCGCCCAGCAGCCCGCAACACCCCTGGTCTGCCGCGGGGGACCCTGCCGATGCCATTCGGGGTCGAGACTGGCGCGGTGGAAACCGCAGAGCAAAAGGAAACACAGACAAAAACAGTGAGAAGGTAAAAAGAGAGCGAGAGAAAACAGCCAGGGAGCAAGGAGCAGAAACCCTGCAAGAACAGAGACAAAAAGGGGAAGGTCCATCAGCGGAAGCGGGCTGCCCTAATCACCTGCGATGCGTGTGTTTATGGAACCTTGCCGCTGTCACCGCGCTGGTGTCCACACGTAGCTTAATGAGGTCCAAAGCGTCAAGCTACTTTCTTTTCCATATATGATTTTCAAGGTTTCCTTTTGCAAAAAGGAGCGGGCGGGGTGGGGGGAAGTGCAGGGAATAGGGTGGTGGAGGAAGTGGGGTGGGGGTGCGGAGAGGCGGGGTAGGCGGGGGGAGATACTACTGCCTTTCGTAAAGATTGCATAGAAAATCCGGAAAGAGGAGACTCACGGAGTTAACTTTATTGTTTTATGTTATGGTGTAAGCATCTCTTTCTTCTACAAACAACAATGGGCCTTTCAAACAAGGGAAGGGGGAGAGGGTTGACTGGCGGGGGTGGGGCGGGAGGGGGAAAGGGGAGGGGTCAGGGATTGGGGAAAGGATCCTGCTGTTGACTGGGAGGCCCTGCTGGGAAACTTCAAACCACATTCTTTCTGAAAGGAAGTGTTATTAAAAGTAACTTTAATCCTTCCAGCCAGAAGGCTCATAAAAGCATACAATTAAGTCAAACAAATGACAAGAGCATTTTCTCTCCTACCTGTTTCCCCCTTCTGAGAGTAATTAGTACAGGCTAGTCTTGTCTCATTTTGTGCAAACAGAAGCAGAGCACTTTGGTAGGTGCCAGATTTTCTCTTACTTTCCTCAACCTGCCTCTTCCTTCCCTATCGCCCCACCCAAAACCCGGTTCAGCTCTTGGTACCAACCAGCCTGCCTGCAGATCCAGCCAAGAACAAAGGGGCGAATTTCAATATTTCCTCTTTGTGCAAGGTTAATTGAAAATCAAAAAGTCACTTTTCAAATGTCATATTAAACCCGCCACTGCATCAATTTCCTTTTGGTTCCCATCTCCATAGGCAAGAGAAAAGTGTTTTGCGGGGGAGGGAGGTGGGGGAAGTAAGGACACAATGAGGGAAAAGAGAAAGAAAGAAGTGAAGGGATTAAAAAAATCAGAGATACACACACACTTTGATTACAGATAGGCTAACATGCAGCAGAAAATTGTTTCCCAGAGTGTCCTCAGTCAAAGACAGTCTTTACATTCGGTACTGCGTTACTTGATATTCCAGAGACAGAATTGCATCCTAAACCTACAGAGATTAGGCCTCCATGTTTTTATGTTTTAGTAGATGGATCACAATATGATTGTCATAAATGCCACCGGATTTTAAAACCTTAAAGGGTAATGTAATAACCGGGCCATCTTCAGTCACCCCTCTCACTTTTTATACCCCTCTGAAACAGGTACAGAAACACACACACATCCCCACAGAGAGAGATACAGCCTTATGGGGTTCTGACAGTCAGTTTTTGTCACAAGGTATTTTGGAAGTGTTGGGCCGGAGTTTAATGACCTAGCATCCTTAGCTTTGCTCCTGGCCCAGTAACCGTTCTCTGTCTGGATTTCCTGAGACTCAGTTTTCTCCTTTCAGGCATCATATCTGCCTCCTGAATTCACTACTCAGACTACATGAGGGGCCACATGAATAGAACAAACTCATACGAATGCTTTACCCTCTTCTCGCATTCCCTAGGTCTTGTCCCGGATTAGGTGATCTTAACAGGTTCAATTTTCTGGAGTGGAAACCTGGCTTGTTGTTGCCAATATTCCTGAGGTCTGCAGAATGGCCTGGGGATAGAACTATCTGTTGCCAGGCTTCTTCATGCTCACTGTGTGTGTTTCCTGTGCCCCCTGCTGCTCTGCTACACTCACTTGCCAGTTGTTCCTGAAGCCAGTTGCTTTCCTGCCCAGTTGCTTTGGTCTTTCTGTCTACTATCTGTCACCTTATTTTCCAGGTATGGGCCTAGGGGTGTATCCTCTCCTATGATGTACCAATGAATCTATTTCCTGTGGACCAGCCTAGCCATGATAGGCTTATCTACCAGGAAATATTTGATTTACTACAGGTTTAACTTTTAAATATACCTACAAATAACTTTTTGGTTAGATAAGCAGAGTGAAGAAGCAGAATTGTGAATTAAATTCATTCTAAGATAACCCACCTGCATAAACCAGGCCCCTAAACCTTTTTTCATTTTCAATAATATTGTAATATTGTGGTGATATCAGATGTGTCGATCAACCCTAAATGAAGGGTAGGTGGAGAAGAACATTACAACCCTCTAAACTCATTAGAATGCAAAGATAGAGAGAGTCTCTGCAACAACAGCCACCTAGCTGTGTCAAAGTTCTCCTAGTGGCATTATCTTCATTGGTGAGATTGAATAGACAAAATCTGTGTCTTACCCTTTTAGATTTCTATCAACCCATACCTGTATGCAATATGCTGTGCCCTACTGGACTCTTTCTTACACATTTTCATTAAAATATTGCATCTGTTATACAAGTTTTCTTAGCATGCCCTGATAACAATGACTTCTTCATTGTGCAGCACTTCTTCCGATATACACTTCTGTCTTGGTCCATTCAAGCTGCTGTAGCAAAATACATTAGACTGAGTAATTTATAAACAACAGAAATTTATTTGTCACAGCTATAGGGACTGGGAAATCCAAGATTAAGGCATCAGCAGATTTGATGTCTGATGAGGGCTCCCTCTCTGCTTCACAGATGGTGACTTCTTGCTATTTTTTCACGTGGTGAAGTCACTGAACAAGCTACTTTAGGCCTCTTTTATAAAGGCACTAATCCCATTCATATGGGCTCTGCGCTCAGGATGTAAAGCCCTCCCAGAAGCCCCACATCTTAAAACTATTGCATTGGGGATTAGGTTTAAATATATACATTTTGCAGGGGACAAAATCATTTAGATCATACCAACTTCTATTAGATACTGGTAACAATTTGTTGCACATAATCGGACATACGTGTGTCTCCTCCCACTCTCCAAACTTACTGAAAATAAGGACCATATCTATCAACTTTATAGTTCAGGAACTTAAGGGTAGATGTTTAATAAATAATTGTTGGAGGTTGAAGAAATATAAAAAAGAAAATGGATCTGGGACTATATTAGCATAATATCTAGATATTTTCCAAGCAATTTAGTAATAAAAATCTAATTTGTCATTGTGTTGGGCCAGCAAAAAAGCAATCAGATGACTGGATTAATTAATACCTGCAAACAATTGCGTTAGAATTTTTACATAGTCTAAGTTGACAGAATATGCATGTGCATCCCAAAACATTCTTTTAGCTGGTGAAGCTGTTTACTTAAGACATGCTTACAGTCTCACAGGGAAAATTTGACAGCATGACTTGTTTCCTTAGTCCACTTGAGTTTCTTAACCTAATCTAGAACTTCCTGTCCTCAACACTACCACTAAAATGAAAGATAGAAAGAGAAAGAGGGAAGGAGGAAAGGAGAAAGGGATGAAGGAAAAAAAGGAAGGAAGGAAAAAAAAGAAGGAAGGAAAAGAAAGAAACGTCATATTTAACAGATACATCTACTCTGGAGTTGAAGTGGAATTCCGGCTAACAATTCCAAAGGAAAACTTTTAAATTCCTACTTTTAAAACATTGGATGTTGAGAATAATAGGTTATTGCTGCTTATCGCTATTATGTTATATTTCTACAAAGAGATTCTCCAGAATCTTTAAAGGGCTCTCATCGAATGTGGAGTTTAAATATATGAGTAGAATTTATTTACAGTGGTAGAACTGGGAATTAGAACTGATGTATGCATAGCGCGGGAGAAAGTCTGAGAACTTGGTTTTAGTAAAACTGGCATTTTGCCCTGGTACTTCCTTTAATCCTCTATATAACCTTGGGCAAGTAACTAAATCTCTGGGATACTATATATATATGTATTTTAAAGGGGAATGTTTTGGGGAAGACAATGGGTGAGACAATGCTGATCTAACACATGGATTATGGTGAGTCAATATCTGTGAAATTGTGAAAAAAGTTACATGCATGTTAGAACTAGAAGACATTATTTATTACTTATATTTTAGTAACCTATCCAAATATATTGAATGCTTACTTTATGGTGACTTTTTGCTGTTCTGGTGCCAGAAGCTGGGCTCCAACTGGCCTGAATCTCTTAATAAAATCTGCTAGTTCAGAGTTTGTCATATTATCAATAATTTTTGCATTGTCTTTTGATGGTAAGTGCACACACAGTCGAATATCTCAAAAAGCCACTCCTGTTGAAAAGATGGATGTAAGTGTTCTAAAGTCCAAAAGAAAAGGGAGCTGTGTTAAAGGTTAAGATAGCTTTACCAGACCAGTGTCTCTTCTCATTTACATTGCATGCCTTTTATATCCTCCTTCCTCTCTCTTTTTAACAATCTCCTTCTCTCCCTTAATGCTAGTATTTTGTAAGATATCCAAAATGTGTATTTAATCCATCCAAGTTTGTAGTCTCCAGTGTCAAAGCTTCTGCTTAATGCTGAGTTAATGCTCAGTCGTGCCAAAGCTTGAAGCTTTCAACGCAGCCCTGAAACCAGCTGCGACACATCACTAACGCTGAGGCTTCGGCTCCAGAGACTGCTGCCTGCATGGAGTAAATGCATCATATTTTAAAGCTTTGTCAGTGCAATCTAAGAGCTGTGTAAAGTGTAATTGGGGATCTTTGAAAAAAAATTATATTTGAAACCATTTTACAAGAATCATCAGGGGAGGCTTGCTTGAAACTTTTTCTTCTTAACGTCTCACTGCCCCAGAAACAGGTCTATCACTTTGGGTAGTTTTTGCTTTTGAGCAGATTGTTTCTTTTCTTCAACCATCTTTTCTTTTGCAGTGAGCTGAGGTAAATAAATTTGAGAAGGGTGACATTCTTTTCTAACTGTAGTCTTAGAATGACTAATCTTGCAAGGAAGAACCTGATACGCCCTGTCTTTCACATCTAGGCCATTGCTCCTCCAGGTGTGGTCCATGGATCAACAGCATCAGTGTCTCCTGGGACCTTATTAGAATGCAAATTATCTATGGGGAGCACCCAGGGATCTGAGTTTTAATAAGTCCTCAAGGTGATTCTGCTCAACACTAAAGTTTGAGAATCATAGCTCTAGGCTATTTGAATTCAGAAATTCCTGATATTGCATCCTTGGGAGATGCCTCACTCAGAACATTTTAAGGATGGGAGACTCACTATATTAAAAGCCACTTGAAAAAAAATCAACCTGTTCTGTGACTAAAAGTTTTCATAACGTCATTTTAAAATGTATTGAGAGATACCTGCTTCTATAGCCTTCTTTTTGTTTTTATTCTTCTTATCTTCGATGCTTGGCATTGAGTAGGTGATCAATATATTTGTATTAAAATGAAGAAAATATTGGCCTTAGTTTTGTTTTCTAGATAAACCTATCTAATCCAATAAATCCATCTTATCTTTATTTCATGAGGCAGCCTGTCAGATATTGAAAGCTACTAAGATGTGTAAGTCCTCTCTTCTTTAAGTTAATGATGGCTGGAGTTCTTGCATCCACAACAGAGGACACTGCACACAAACTCAGGCATCCCCTACTGACTGTCCTTTGGATGTGGACTCTTTCTCTTCTAGGAACAATGAAAAACCTCAGAACCATTACATATCATCTGGAAATAGACCAGAGTTTCCTGTGTATATGAATGCAAATAATTTTTAATAGAACTTAGAACTTTAAAATTAAATCTATTAAAATCGACATTAGTTCTGACCTGTTGAACTTTTCCTCTGTTATTCCTTCTTTATTGACATTATTTCCCCTGTATTTTAGAGGGCTAAAAAAATTGAGTAAATAATAATTTCATCTTTAAAAAGTATATAAATTAAGAAGGCAAACAAGAGAGAAAGAAACACTCATAATTATACAACCCATAAGAAATAGAAATTAGTAATTGTCTTTCTCCTTCTCTCCTTCTCTCTGCATAAATATCTGTATCTGTACATACACATGCCCTGAATATATGACCATATTATAATTTGTATTATTTACAACAAATGTTGATGCAAACACACACACATACACATCAGGTATCCCAACTTAGTTTTAAGTAGGGATTTGACATATCTGATAAAGCTTTAGGAGATGTCTGCAACCTCTTGGAACGATGACGGATCCAGGCACTTTAGTGCGAACTATTAGGTTGGTGCAAAAGTAATTGTGATTTTTGCCATTACTTCCAATGGCAAAAACTTCCTGTCTTTAGAGTTGTCTCCCAACCTAATCTCCATTTGACTCATGTTTAGAAGCTGTAGGAAACAGAAAATCTGTAATTAGAAACAGCAAGTGCTATTTCTTTTATTATTATTATTATTTTGTATTTTGAGACAGAGTTTCACCCTTGTTGCCCAGGCTGGAGTGCACTAGTGCAACCTTGGCTCACTGCAACCTCCACCTCCAGAGTTCAAGTGATTCTCCTTCTTCAGCCTCCCAAGTAGCTGGGATTACAGGGGCCCGCCACCATGCCTGGTTAATTTTTTTGTATTTTTCATAGAGATGGGGTTTAAACATATTGGCCAGACTGGTCTTGAACTCCTGACCTCAGGTGAACCACCCACCTCGGCCTCCCAAAGTGCTAGATTTACAGGCATGAGCCACTGCGCCCAGCACAGCAAGTGCTATTTCACCTACAAACTTGCATCCTATTAGGACCCAAGCAACTTAACTGGCAACACAATGGGAACAGGACACCCTTTCCCACTTCACCATAGGATGGTGCTCAGCCTTGGCCCTCCAAGAGCTGCCTGATGCCGCAGGGTCTCGGGAGGGTATCAGGAAAACACTAGGGCCGAGCAGTTCCTGGGGGCTTGACATGATACAGAGAGAAGAAGCAGGGCAGGCTGCACTGCAAGGCCTAGAGTAGAATGGCAGCATCACCATTGTGCCAAGAAGAGTGGTGGCTTCTAAAAGGAAGTAGTTCTGCCTGAAAGAACAGCAGGAGAGACTACATGGCCAGTAGGGCAGGCCTAGGCCCTGTTTGGCCAGGCATGGAGAACACCTTGAATGTTGACTTTTAACTGAGCATCTGTGGATCACTCTGAAGCAACCTGCAGAAAGTTTTGACTGTGAGGTTTTTTTAAGGAATTAGGTTTTCATGAGCAGATAAGGCAACAATTATTTTAATTTGATAACATTGATATTATACTCTCAACTTTTTAACAACTTTGTGTGTGTGTATGTATTTTCAAGATAGGGTCTCACTATGTCATCCAGTCTGACGTGCAGTGGTTATTCACAGGCATAATCACAGCACACTGTGGCCTGGCCTCAAACTCCTGGCCTCAAGTGATCCTCTCACTCCAGCCTCCTGAGTAGGTAAGACCACAGGCACACAACCACCACGCCTGACTTATAACACATTTTTAAAACTAACTCTTTACCATGAACATTGTCTTATGCCCATAGCTATGCACAAAACATCATAATTGTTAGTGGCTACAGAGTATCAAGTACAATGTACCAAAATGAATTTAATGAGTCTCCCATTATATGACTGTTATGTGTTCAATATGTCCCCTACTGCAGTTTATATGTTGAAATCCTAACCTCAGTATATCAGAATATGACTGTACTTGGAAATAGGTCTTTAAGGGGGAAATTACCTTAAAAAAGAGGACATTACGGTGGGCTTTAATTTAATATGACTGGTGTCCTCATAAGAAGAGATCAGGACACAGAAACAAATAGAGGAAAGATCATATAAAGACACAAAGAGAAGACGGCCAAATATAAGGCAATGCGAGAGGGCTCAAAAGAAACCAGTCTTGCTGACACCTTTATTTAGGACTTCTAGCCCTGTGAGAAAATAGATGCCTTCAGTTTAAGTCATCAGTCTGTGTTACTTTGTTATGGCAGTCCCAGCAAATTAATACAGCAACTACTATTCACAATGTTTATTTAATAAATAGCATTTGTACATCCTGGTACACATCACTGATTATTTTTCCTAGAATCAGTGCTGGAGGTGAAATTATTGGTTCCAAAATTTATTAATAATTTGTATTATTAATTCTATCATAGAGTATATTATTATTTTCAACTTTCTTTTTTTCACGAATGTAATGCATTTGATTATTTATCTCCATGTTGAACATAATAAGACCAAGTATAAGACCAAATTGTGTCCTAAAGTTCATAATTATAGGGTTCCCTTCCAATGAACAGTCATGCACCCACAGATTGCATGGTGCTTCATCACTGCGCAGAAGGCTTACTGTCTTTCAGACCACATTCCATCCATCTTAATAATGTATAGAAGCTGCTTCCTAGAATTAGAGGATCCCTCTTGGGGAAATAAGGATCAGATAATTGCCTCTAAAAACTACCCCTCTCAGCTGGAAACGGAAATATTATACTTACAAGGGTCCGTCAGGTCGTTAGCACCTTAGCATGTTTGTGCTGTTGTTTGATGGTTTGATTTTTCAAAACAATTAATCACATTGTCCATCGACAAGAAACAAGACATTTCTCTATTTTACGTCAGTATAGCAGCACCACTAAGTTTTAGATAGCTTCACTGTAGACCCCTTTAGAAACATTTCTAGAGCTAGGAGAGGTGGCTGCAGCCCACAGAAGTCCCCGGGAGGTGCTGGTTTTCTAGGAGAGTGTTGTGTGGTGTCCACTGAGAACATTGGCATGCTACATACCTGACAGAGATAATCAACAATGAATATTTTATGGATTAACTTGGGAAACCAATATAATTCATTCAGGAGCACATGGGAGAATATTCCTAATACCCTCAAGGTAGAAAAAATGAGATACTTTTCTGTGAAATGGACTGAGTGGGGAGCAAGCATTATAAGATTGGAACCAGCTGAAACCCTAAGGGAGACTTGGGAAAACAGAGAATGCATATAAGAATTTTATCTTGAGAACCACTCTCTAAAACCCAAGAGAGAAATTAGAAGTATACTATTCTCCGCAGTTCCTGACATTTCCCATCCTCAGAACAGGAAGTCTGAGAGAGATGCGGGATTAGAATGAGTTTTCCAAAACCAACCAGATCTCAGAATTTAATGCTGTGGCCCAGTCTCTATGGAGGGCAGCTATAGTAGAATGGTTAAGAATAAAGCCTCTGAGCTTCACAAATTTGCAGAGTAAGATATTTGAACTTCCATTAAGACCATTATCTATTTCTACTTTGAGTTTTCTCCCTATCACACTTGCTCTTTCTCAAGATGGCATTAAAATGGCTGCAGGCAAATTTGCATTGAGCTAAGGGAAAGTTGAGTTGAGGATACATTTGGATTGATATAGCGGGATACGGTTAGTGATTTGCAATCCTTTTATGGATGATTAAGTTCTTACCAGCTCAGAGGATGCATGGCTCTCCAGGACTATTCCAATTTCCCACTGTGCTGACTCGAGGGACTTGTGAAGATGAAAGCATAGGGTTAGGGGCTGACTGTCCTATGAATGTGCCGTTCAGTTCCTGCCACCCAAAGGATTGGGCAACTGAAGGAAAATCAACGAGTGAAATGTGTGCAGCGAGAGCTAATCAGCAGAAAATTCTTCCAAACTGTACTGCTCAAGTATGAAGGAAAGTTGATGGAGATTTCCCCAACTTTGATAGCAATCTGAAAATATTTTTCAAATTCACCAGAAACAACGTGATAAAACTGAAAGACTTTTTTTCTTTTTTACTTTTTTTTTTTTTTTTTTTTTAAGACAGAGTTTTGCTCTTGTTGTCCAGGCTGGAGTGCAGTGGCCCGATCTCGGCTCACTGCAACCTCTGCCTCCCAAGTTCAAGCAATTCCCCTGCCTCAGCCTCCTGTGTAGCTGGGATTACAGACACACACACCACCATACCCAGCAAGTTTTTGTATTTTTAGTGGAGATGGGGTTTCACCATGTTGGCCAGATTGGTCTAGGACTCCTGACCTTAGGTGATCCACCAGCCTCGACCTCCCAAAGTGCTGGGATTACAGGTGTTAGCCACCGCACCCGGCCCTGAAATACATTTTTCAAAACTACAGCAGTAAAAATCAAAGTTCAGTCTTGTTAGAAGGAAGTCTGATGTTCTGTTATCTTAGAGAGAATATTATAAAATCTTATGCATAGTGTACAAGCACAAGTGTGGAGAAAACATGAAGAGATAAACTATGGGTACATCCCTGCAATGGAATACTACTCAACAGTAAAAACAACTGAACAGTAAATAGGTACAACAGCTTAGATGAATCAGATTTCTTTCTTTTCTTTTTTTTTTTTTTTTTGAGATGCAGTCTTGCTCTGTCGCCAAGGCTGGAGTACAGTGGCCCGATCTCAGGCCCACTGCAAGCTCCACCTCCCAGGTTCACGCCATTCTCCTGCCTCAGCCTCCAAAGTAGCTGGGACTACAGGAGACGGCCACCACACCTGGCTAATTTTTATATTTTTAGTAGAGACGAAGTTTCACCGTGTTAGCCAGGATGGTCTCGATCTCCTGACTTCGTGATCCGCCCGTCTCGGCCTCCCAAAGTGCTGGGTGGGATTACAGGCGTGAACCACCGTGCCCAGCCAGAAAGATTTATTTTTAAGTGGTAAAAGTCAATCTAACAAGTTTTTAATAGTATATGATTTTCTTTGAATTACATTATGCAAAGGTAAATTATATGGAAGGAGAACAAACCATTTTTTTTGTTTAGGGACTAGGGTTGAGAGATGGTTTTAACTATAAAGAAATAATATGAGGACATTTTGGGGTTTTATTAACTGTTCTGAATCTCAATTTTGTTAGTAGTTACATGTATCTACAAATGTTATATAAGCTGTACACCAAAACAAAATTAATCACATAATACATTCATTTGAAGATTGCAAAAATATTTTCAAAATTAAAATATTATGTACTTGTTTCAGGAAATCAGTATTATTTATACCATTATATAGTAATATCTGTGGAATTTTTCACTTTTAAAAATTATAGTTTATTTTTATTTATTTCATCATACTAAATAAACACTAATTAAAAAATATTGTTTGTGATTTTTTTGTTCATAATATTGTATTGATTTCCTTAAAGAGATATTCAGTTGGCTAGTTCTCAGGATCCCACAAAACCCAGTCCTGTCCCTACTATGCTGGGGGAGACAGAAAATTGAGAACCTGTGCAGTAAAATAATCATAATGGGCCCAAATATTTCTGTTTGCTAGAGACCACATACTAAAATCATAGCATCAGTTATTGGTTATATACAAGTTCACTGTCAGCTATTGTGAGTGAAGAAGGTGAATGTAGGGGATATTCTTAGACATTATGACCCTATAGGCAGAACCCTGCATGAAAAAGGAAAATCAGAGCCATAGGCAAGAAGGCAGGATTTAGTGATGACAGAACAGCAGAGATGCCTCGGGGCTACTGTACAGCCTGTTTTTCTAGGAGGAGCCTACCCTGGCCATGCCACAGACGGTACCTCTTAAGAACTTCAACCATAAGGCATGATCTGGAGGCTATTTAGGGTTTGAGTGACAGATATGTACAGTAGAAACTTCAAGGATGGAGCAAGTTTCAATTTGTATATAGGTTTGCTAAATAGGTTTCCACATTTGCTATACAGAGTGGTTTTTACTTTGAATATAAATTAAATACTTTAGCAAAGTTCTGCTGTGGAGAGCAAGATAATGTAGACATCAGTGAAGCATAGTAGTGTCTTAGAATTTTGTTTTAATTCTTGGCCTGGCCGCCAGATTAAGGTTGGAATATAAAGAACAAAGATCCCAAGGGAGTAGTAATCTGGGGTTCAGATGACTTCTTTGGAACTTGGGTTTTGACTAAGCTGGAACAGGAGGCTTTGGCAGCTGATGACTTCTCAAAAGCAGAAGCTAGTTGAACCGGATAGGGGATTTGTGCCATCTTTATGAGCATGTAAAGAACAGAGATGGCATGCAGACTCCTGAAGCGACAACTACTGTCACCATGCCCTAGAATGGCTCAGAGCTAGGAACAGGACAGTGACGCTTTGCAAGCAAATGTGAGGAACAGGTGAGCCTAGCTACAGGATTGTACCTAAGAATCTCTACAATAATTTAGAAGAACATGAATGCAGCAGCATCTGTGGCCCCACTCACAGAATAATGACATAATCACATCAGGAAGTTGGAGCACATAATAACTAAACAGAGAGGAGGCATGTTACCCATGTTGAAGCAAAGATAGAGAGTACTGTGGTCGACAGCACGGTCTTCGCAGTAGCTCTGGGTCTGAGTCTTCTTTATAATTAATTACCTATATGACTGCAAATATAATCTCTTTAAACCTCAATTTCCTCATGAGAAACAAGAGCATAGTAATATGAACTGTCCCATTGGTATGTTGTGGAGATGAAATGCACTAATATATAGAGTGCTTTATACAACAGCAGCCATATAATAATCAAACAGTTGCTAAGACTGTTATTCTTAAGCATTGGATTTGCAATCTCTAGTGTAATCTATCTTATCAATATTATATATTAATTACACTGTATTACACATTATCCTCTATGTTAATTTAAAATATGTAAATTACTGTTAATATGCATTTAAATGCAATATTCAGCTTATGGTAAGCATCTAATGAATGTTCGTCAAATTAAAATGTTCTGAAATTTAGGTAACTTGGATGGAAAGCCTAGTGATTCCACTGGGAGATCCTGCATGATGGCCCTGCCCTGAAACACGCACTATGCAAATCCTGGTATTAGTAGTGGGAGATGTTGGAAGTCAGGGTTTATGAAGTTCATCAGGAGGAGTGGCTCTACATATCAGCAACTAGTGGTGCGGTCAGTGAAAGCCGAGGGGGAGGATGTCAGAAAAGAAAATCACCATGGTTACTCAGCAGAATTTCTAGGGCTCAGATCTCTCCAGTCACTGGGTAAGATGTGATGCATACAGACCACGGTTTCTGCAGGACAAAACAGACAAAGAGAGAGGAAGAGAGAGGGGAGAGAAGAGAGAGAGAGAACAAAAAAAAAAAAAAGGAAGAGAGGATTGATTTCTTTCCAGATTTGGAATCCAACAGAGAAACTTGAGGCTCTAGCCTTTATTATGTCAGCACCCTCTGGATAAGTTCTAATGAAAGCCACTCTCACAAACCTTTTCATCAGTGTTACTTTCCTGGGCATAACACTTTAGATGCCAACAGTCTTTATGTCCAGTTAATAGAAAATGAATTCCTTACTGTTGCTTCCCAATATATTGGCAAATAAGAGTGCAGACAACTCTGTCAGTCATAATCTTTTCATCCTTTACATTGATGCTAAATTAAAAAAAAAAAAGAAAGAGAAGAAATAACAAACCCCTGAGATTAAACAATGATTTTCTAATTTTTGTATTCCATAGTTCTTATTTTATAGTATCAATATGGGTACTAGGTGAAATAACTCCCAAGCAGCTTTCTCTAGAGAAATACAATTTTCCTGACCATCTCAGGAATATAATTGCCATGAGCAGCACTGGTAATCAACAATTACACAGACTGTTGATTGTGTTCTTTCATCTCCCATCTTGTGCCAAACTATGTAACCAATGGTGTGTAAGTCACGCTTTTCCTGGCCTCTTGGTTTTCAGAAACCTCTGCAGTCAAGAATCTCACTGTCGTTCTGTCTACACAGATGCCTGTGGGTTTCTTTGTTGTTATTGTTCTTCTGTTTTATTTTGTTTTGTTTCATCTTAACCCATTGAATAGCAAAGCAGGAAACCATGTAGGGCCCTGGCTCACTGCAGAGGCAAGGCTGCCCCCAGAAGAATGTATGGCATCCAGATGTAGAGGCTCTCTTATAAAGCTCAATGCCTCCCCTAATTATTCCTTCCAACAGAACTTGGAGGAAGAACAATGCCCTTGTGTGAATGCAAATGGCAACTGAGGCCCGGTGAGATTTAAAATTAATCAGAGGGAGCACAGTTCAGAGGGAAGTTAGAAACCAGTCATTCTTCACACCTGTGTGTAGTCCTAGATACTTGGGAAGCTGAGGCAGGAAGACTGTAGAAGCCAAGGGGTTCAAGACCAGCCTGTACAACATGGCTAGACCCTGTCTCTAAAAAACAAAACAACAACAACAAAATGAGTCTTTCTTCACAGTAGCCTGAGCAATGTAAAAAGTATCAGATCACTAGTATGTCCACTCAGTTACACTGTGGAACCCCAGAGAGCACCGTTATTGGGGTCCTGTAGCTGTGGGCTACAGGAGATTTTACCATTTTCATCATTACCATCTTCTTTCACAGAACTTGCTGAACTGTAGCAATTTGTCCATTTATTTGATTTCCACACTGGCCTGTGAACCCTTCAACAGGAAAGATGGGATTCCTCACATCTATTCAACCAATAAGCACAAATCAAGGAACACAGTCATTCCTCAATCACTGATTATTAAACAAATAACTTTGCCACATTTGTGCCAGAATATTTTATGCAAATGTTAGAAGTTTGGTAGAGGTTTATAAATGATATATGTAAAAAAATGAAGTCAAAAATTTCCCCTCGCCATCTGAGGCATTCAAACTCACTTGGTGACATTGGAATTTGGGATGACTGAGCAACTAAGAGTTCAATTCTAAATAGAAATAAGGAAGGATGCTTCTGGAAACCTCATACTACACACATGGGAAGGCAAATTTGAGGGTGTTGGCATCATCTGGGCAGAGATACAATGGCAAGTAAAGCACAAAAAGGGTTATAATCATGGTGTGTAACTTTCTCAAAGACTATATCTGACATCTACCTGACCTTGGGAAAATTACCAGGGTAACTCAATGGGAAACTTAAGTCAGACTCCATAGCAACCTTTGAAGGAAAAATGTGCACAGAGTAATATCTGGTACTCAACAAGAGTGGTACGGCTTCATGCAAACCATGAGGAAAATAACTGGAGAAAGCAGAGTTAGAGGCCAGAGTCCTCTTGGTCTTGCAGAAGATTCTATGTGAGCACTTTGCTTTTTGTCTTTGGTGTTGATCAAGCTTGTCCAGCCTGCAGTCTGTGCCCCACATGTGGCTCAGGATGGCTTTGAATGTGGCCCAAAAGAGATTTGTAAACTTTCTTAAAACATTAAAACATTTTTTGCAATTTTCTTCTCTCATCAGCTATCGTTAGTATTAGTGTATTTTACGTGTGGCCCAAGACAGTTCTTCTTCTTCCTGTGTGGTCCAGGGAAGCCAAAAGATTGGACACCCTGGGTATAGATAATGCTTGTCCCAACCGGTATTGTTGGGAAATTTCAGAGTTTATCAGCTTCGTCCTCTGCTTTAAAGACATCTGATTTGTCTTCATCTTTTCTTCTCTCTACTATCCTGCACTTAATTCAGCATGCTTGGTTTCCCTAGGCAAACACATTCTTAAATATCTTTACCTAATTATCCTCCTTGTACTCCATGTGTGGTTTATGAATTACAGAAATATTTTCTTTACGATGAACCCCTGATTTGTAAATATCAACCTAGCACACAACTAGTTCCTATAAAAACTTTGCAAATGTCTTTAACGTAAACACACACACACACACACACACACACACACACACACGTGCATGCGCACACACACACCACCAGGTTTTTCTTCTCCATCCAGCTTGTCTTCTGCCTGAGTTTTCTGGTAAGCACCTCAAATTGCCCTCCAATTTGGGAATCCTATCAGTCAGCCTGGGGTGGAACACATCCCCTCACTCTGGCCAGCAAGCGCTCCTCCTGGAAGGTCCATCTCATTTACCAGTCCACCAAAGTGAGCAGATACTCTAAATAGAGTTAGCAGAAGCACCATGCTTGCCAGCGCCCTCCACTGTGCTTGACTTCAGTTAGTGCCTCTCGGTTAAATTCCAGATTCCGTGCCTGCATCCCATGATTTGACACCACTCTTCTCAGACAGTGTTAGCAACGATTCTCTGACTGCCTTTCCAGTCTGTTTTCCAGGCATTAAATCCTGAAATCATGTACCTTCCTCACTGGTTTAAAGTACTGAAATCTCAGGACCCCTCAGGACTGAAGTCTCTCAAGTTGCAACTGTTTATTCCTCCTTCAATTTTTGAGAATTAGATCATTTACATTTCATTACTAGTTTAATCCTTTAAAAATAAGCCCTACAATGTATTCTCTCTTGACAACAAAGATCTATGTCCTTTTTGTTTTGTAAAGTCTATCTTCCTTCTTTCCCTTAGTTCTTTTATTCTTTTAAAATCTATGATTTACATTGCAAAATTCAGCAATTTCCTTCTGTGCTAGACATTAGTGCTGTGCTCTAAACGATGCCTGTTTTCTTTCCTCCAGGCACATCACAAGATAGCATTTTCCCATCCCCTCTGAGGTTTGTCTTGACTTTTCTTTGGCCAAGGTGTGCATTTGCCTGGCTCGTCTCTCCCACTTCTGGAATCAGAAGCACAGCATAGAAGCCTTGTTCAGACAATCTCTTGATTGAGTATGTTAAAAACAGAGCCACCTAACTCGTGGTTGACAAATAACATGAGTAAGGAATAAGCATTACTGGTTTTTTGTTTGTTTGTTTGTTTCTGAGATTTGGGAGTTGTTTTTTACCTTTACGTAAGCAAGTCCAAGCTGGCTGATATATTCTCAAAAACCTTGGTATCATAGGCCACCTTGTCAATAGGATTATAGCACTTAAAACCGAGTACTTCCCTCTATTTGTTTTATATCTAATATGTATTTAAAAGACGGCTGGAGCTATGTAGGCCATAATTCATTTGTTCAATATAAATTGATTGAACACATCCCTGTTTTATCTTTTATTGTGAAAGTGATTCTTTTTTTGAAAGAAGGAAAATAATTGGATGATAGGAGTACTTATTGAATATAGTCAAGGTCATTTAGCATAGCTAAATTGGCCAAAATGCCATTCTGAGGAGAAAGTGAGGTGTTCCCAGGATGTTAAAACCATCTTTAAGTTTAATAAATGGCCAGTGGGAACTTCAGGGCATCAGTATGAGACAAAATCACCAAAATAACACTTATGTGTCTATTGGGTTTCTGTTTGTATATGTGCATGTACGTGTGTGTGTGTATGGGTGTTTGTATTTCTCCTACATCATATATTCTTTGTCTTAGAACCATCAAAAAAAGAAAAAAAGAAATACCATGATACGCTTTGGCTCTGTGTCCCCCCCAATCTCACCTTGAATTGTAATAATCCCCATGTGTCATAGGAGGGACCTGGTGGAAGGTAATTGAATTATGGGGTGGGGTTTTCCTGTGCTGCTCTCGTGATAGTGAATAAGTCTCATGAGATCTGATGTTTTGATAAAGGGGAGTTCTCCTGCACATGCTCTCTCTTGCCTGCCATCATGTAAGATGTGCCTTTGCTCTTCCTTCACCTTCCACCATGATTGGGAGGCCTCCCCAGCCATGCGGAACTGTAAGTCCCCTAAATCTCTTTTCTTTATAAATTACCCGGTCTCAGGTAAGTCTTTATTACAAGCATGAGAATGGACTAACACAAACCATGACAGACTAATGGGAGAAAAAAATGAATAGTGAGTACACAATTAAGTAACAGTGCAAAATATACAATGCAAACAACTTGAGAAGGGCAAAATCATTCTGGAGGAAAGAACCATATGAAACTCATAGAATCATTGAGACTAAAGATGAATCTTAATAATTCTGAAGGCAGGAGACATGGGAAAGCCTATTATTGCCTTGATGGAACCATGAACATGTTAGAGGGAGTATGTGGAGATCAAAACACACCTGGATATTGGCTTGTCACTCATTCATTTGACGTATTTGCTGAAAACCTACATATAACTATGTTGGGAATTATAGTGGCAAGCCAGATATCTGCCACCCCAGTTCTCATTGAGCTTTATTGTCTAGCACATGGAAAACAGCAAACAAATGATTATTTAACTCACAATTGTGTTGAGTGCTGTGGAGAAATACAGTGTTATTTAAGGGTATAGATCAAAATGGTTTTACCTGACCTGGGATGACAGGGTGAGGAAGGCTCTTCAAGAAGTAGTTTGGGAGGCATTTGAAACAGTAGAGCTAAAACACAGATTAAAAAGCTAAGAGAGCAATAAACAAGGTTAGGGAGGAAACAAGAACTCTGTAAGAGGCTTCATTCTTCATAATACACAAAGGAGGTTCTTGAGGAACCTATTTGCGTTATTTTGCTCCCTTTGTCAACATTTCCCAGCATAAATGTCTCTATATGAGTGATCTTTGTTCATTTAAGGAAAAACTCATGAAACTATTTAAAGAGCTACCTTAAGAAACATGACATTAAGAGGTAAAATAACCACTTATTTCTAATTTCTCTAACCTTTCCATTAATGTGGTCTCATAATCTCTAAACTATAGTAGTATCTGAGCGAAGTCTTTTATTAGGCTGTATTTCCATCAAGTAGGAGTAACTTCCTTGAGGATTAATGTGTGAAAGTATATTTTTCTTTCTAAGATGTTTACATTTCATGAGGGGTGTGTGTGTGTGTGCACGCGCGTGCGCATATATCACATACATGTACTTGAAAATTTTCTATGTGCAGGAAATGCCAACTTTACTTTTTCTAAAACTTTTACATGAAACAAAAGAGAATTATTGGCATTCACTCACTTGGAAATAAATCTATAGGGAATATATTTTGGTTGTTTCTCTTCATAATTGTTTTTAAAATGTCATTGGAGCTACTTTAAAAAAAAAAATCAGGCCCCAGGATGGCATTTGCCAGCTTTCCTTTTGGGGGATCAGCCAATCCTACCTTTTATTTGGAGGCTGTCACTCAAAGTAAGTGGAGCGATGTGTGGCTGGGAGCTGGGGAATGGTTGCCAAAAGCCTTGCATCATTGCTTCACCTCAGTGGAACTTCTGTAAGGGAAGAATTGGATGTTATTGAAATCTTTCTGAAATAAAAAGATAGCCTCCCTAAGAAGCACTGAAGTGGTCCCCAAAAATGTTTCAAAAGCATCTTGAGCAATATTGGCATGAAGGAAACTGTGTTTCTGCATACCAGTACTATGGGGCCAGACTTGGAATGCCCTCAAATGAGAGCAGAGGCAGCTCCTGCAGCAGCTTTTCAGAGAGGTAACAGAAAGTGGGAAGACTGCACAATGGAAAGGAAGGAGAAATGCTCTAAGGAGGCACTGAAGTAAAGATTCAAACAGTATGACTCATCCACATGGCTGGGCAAACCCACTGGCAGAGGGACCAGCAGTATACACAAGAATCAGGAATCACATAAGGGCCTTGAGAGCAATGATTTAAAGCCAACTTTCCCTTGGTGAAGCCTGAGAAAAATGAAGAAGTTCTGGCTTTTGTTGACCTGTGGTGGATAGAATAAATATAAGTAGAGCAGTTCTAGTGCATGTAGTCTGTGCTCAGTTTCCCTGTGAATATAGGGTCATGTTATATGGCTTGAGTAGATCATCAGCTCCAAGATAAACTGGGTGATGCATTCTTTTTAAAATTTTTTCCACTTAGACTAAAAATATTGGCCTAACTCACAATATATCAAATATTAGGCTAGACACTGAGGTACTAGTTGTAAACAAGATAGCCTATGGCTTCTGACTTACAGAATTTTTGTTTTGTTGGTGAAGACAAATACGATAATAGGTAGTCATAATACAATGTCATAAATGACACAAATAGGAAACTATAGGATACATTGGAAACACAGAGGAAAGATATTTGGCGAGTGGAAAGGGATCAAGGAAATGTCTTCAGAAAATGTGGTCACTAAGCTGAATACTGGCATCTGAGAGGAAGTTACCTAAATGAAGAGTGCAGGCAGCAGCTGGGAAAAAAGAGGGCAAGCTTAAGGAAGTGAGTTCTAATCAGAAAGAAAAGAAACAGCATTTGAAAAAGTCTGACAGCAAGGGTTTGTTGCAATTCAGAGACAGGTAGGTTGATCATGGTTCTTGGTGTACAGTGCTCAGTTAATGGTTTGTAGATATGAATTGTAATCTAGTCCTTAAAATGGCTTCTCTTGTTTGCTGAACTGCAAGCCACTTTGAGCTGGAACAGTAACAGGATTTGTGAATCTAAGAGAACCCTCTATGTAGAATGTGTCATGCTTTCATTATTTTCTTCTTCCTGTTGCGTCAGATTTTGGCGTCTGTTACCAAATTTTGGAAGAATGAAACCAACCTTTCCTATCCTCCCCCCACCCCCCCCCACACACCCACTCATCTATTTTTGTTCTTCACAATTCATTCTTTGTCATTCTCCAATTTTACCATATGAAAAAATGAATCCAGCAAAATGAGATTTCCTTTTGGTCACAATTCAAATCATGTTGGGATTATCTAATTATTCATTTTATAGAGTGCTGTGATCCAATTAACAATATTTTAAAATGTCATTTCAAAGAAAAATGGAAAAACATAAAATGGACTGAAAAGCATAAGTGTGGGTTTAAAAAAAAGCATCCTAATCTACTCATGAGTTTCTACAGTTAGTCTTATGTATGAGTGCACAACTAAATAACGTGACAAGTTTCAAATAGCCACAAATTACCAAGGATTAATGAATGCTCACATATGAATACATTTTTAAAAGAACCCTATTGTCCCAGGGTTTTGGTTTATTTTGACAATGTTTTGCCTCTCTTTGTTCATGGTGAAAATTTTTTTTCCCTTTCCCTTTGGCAGGAGAGAGGGCGTGTGGTGCTTTGCCAGAGAGGATCTTGCATGGAAATCACCTAAGAACTCCAAACTCAATGCCAGGGCAGACTGGTGTCTATTCTGGTGGGTTTCCAAGTTCTGAACATTGGAATTTAAATGCAGATGGAGGCCACTCTGGACGTGTGTCCATGGTACTTGGGGTGATGTTGGTTGTGAGCTGGCCTACACACAGATCACACACAGATCTCTTTGTGGCATTGGAGAAGCTGGAGTCAGCTCATAGGGGAGTCCCAACATGGAAGACCCAGGAGTGCAGCAGGCTTTACTTTTTAAGAAGTAGCTCATTAAAAATGAAATTGGGAAGAGATCTTTGATCCTGCTTGGAGCACTAGACAACCAAAACCAAAAATGGAACTGGAATTCCGTAGTCCGAAGGTTTGTGACCAAAATCTTAATTCAAAGCTGCACTTTATCTTCCCTTTCATTCAATTCAGCTCTTTTAAGATCAGAAATCAGTTTCCTTCATATCATGACAGGGTTTACATTAAGCTACTTGAGTCTCCAAAATTACAACATTAAATCAGTTGCATAAAAACAAAAACTAATTCATTGACATTAGCTCTCTTTGTAATTGATGAAAAGAGGAAAGAAGTGAAGTTTGAAAAAAACCCTCAAATGTACACCTAAGTTAAAGACTGTTAAAGTGTCTTTCTTTTACTGATTTTCTATTTAAATTGAGAAATTAAATTTGACTGTGTAATATTTCCACATACGTAAACTCCAGAAACTGCACATAAAATAAAAAGAGTTTTTCATCATTCAGGAAGATATTTCCTTGATGGGTTTGTGTTCATCAATAAACTATGCCTTGCTTCAAAATGTGCAGGCACGTAGGGCTGTTTCTAGCATCTCAGCAGGCTCTTAGAGTGGATTCCAAATATGCTGACAGGAGACTAGGGGTGAAAATACATACAGCAATACATCTGCAAGCTACATGGCCTTGAGGGGATTGCCTAAACTCACCTGTCTTTCTCTACATTGACTTCATTGCAAAATAGGGGTAAAAACAGTGCATGCTTTAGTGTGTTTTTTAATGACTAAATGAAATAATATTTGCCAAGCATTTTTAATACAGTCTAGTGTTTCATAAATGATCAACAAACATGTATTGCTGCAATTATTTGTATTTATTATTGTTGATTTTACACAGCAATGTCTCCCAGTAGTTAACTTTCTACTTTTAAAATAACTGGAAGAATGTAAGCTCTCAACTAGTCCTGAAACAATAGATACCAACTAGTAGAGATAATAGCTATCTGGAAGAGGGAGATACATGCCAAGTCAAAAAAAAAAAAAGTAAGTTGGATACATGCATGAAAAAATGTCTAGCAAGATATAGAAAGGGAGCAAAAGGACATTTGCTTTAATTTATAAAGATCAACATGAATAGAGATAGCATATCCTCCCTGAGATAGAATGTTGTATCCTTATGTAGAGAGAAAGTTGTATCCTTAAGTAGAGAGAAAATCATATTATTTAGCCTAAAATTCAGACTAATGACCTCATTTTAAAAAATAAAACAAACAATAAAATCAAACAAAATTAAACCACATAGCCATAGTGATAAAATAGTACTTATAATTCAACCCAAAATTAGATATTAAATAGCACATTTTTTTTTCTGCGGGAACAACACCTTTTTTTTTCTTCATCTATCATCCCAGGGATGGCTCAAGTCCTCAAAAGGCAGCACTAAAATAAGGCTATGTCTCTTCCCGAGAATATTCTGGATTTCATTCTCTGATTAAAGATCACAACTGTTTCTTGGTTGAGGAAATCATGTTTTTCAAAGCCACCAATGAGCAAAGTTTGCATTTGTGTTCATTTAAGAAAAGAAAAAAAATCCTGAGCAAACCTTTCTCTGTGCATTAAGCCTTCTGACCTTTACTGAAATAACAAAACAGTTATTCAAAGGACACAAGGATGAATTAAAGGTAGCTTTCTATTTGCTAACATTCAAGGGGGGAATAGCTTGCCTCACTTTCTTAGAGAGCTGCTCTGAAAGAATATACTCAGTCCTCTCAGGAAAGTGTTCAATTACATGTTTTGTTTTGTTTTGTTTTAATTAAATGTCTGGATATCAAAAAGTTTGATAGGTTAACAATGAAAAACTACCTTAGCAAACTTAAGGCCATCTTGAAGAAGCAGTACCAAAAAGTTTGTGGGAAAAACAATTTAGAATCTTGAGTTCTAGGCCTGTGTGCCTCTAAGTAGTAGTGTAGACTTACATAAGCAACTTAAGGGAATCAATGGATTTTGTGGTTGGTGGTGATGAGGATGCCTCATTTTGTTTTCCCTTCAGAATGTTATGCAAAATGTCTAAGATTCTGGGAAGAAGGAACTTGGCAAATCCTATGAAGTCCTTTAACTAGAAGTCCTATGTATTCTTCTATTTTCTGTTCCCATTGCTATTACCTAGATAACTGTAGTAGTCTGTGAACTGACCTTCCCACTGTAGTCAACCTCCTCATCAATCTATCTAATAATGTATTCATTCCAGATTTTTCTTTATCATTTCTCTGTTTATAAGCCACGGATTACTTACTATTGCTACCAAATTAAGTACAAAATTTTGTCCAATACTCAAAGGGCAAAACATGGTGCCATTTCCATTTCCTATGTGACTTTTTCTTTTTCTTCTACATAAAACTTATTTTCTAAAAATAGTTGGTTCTTTGCCACTATTTAAATACTTCTTACATTATTTTGCTTTTACACCTTTCATAGTTTGGGTCCCTCTTTGCCGGGAGCTCTTATATGCTGCCCTACACAAAATATGAGCAAGGTCCCCACACAAAACACACGTACACACACATACATGTTTCAGATGAATCAACTTTGGCAAGGTGTACAGGTTGAAAATGCACAAATTTTATTGTTTGGCAGGCATTTTTTTTCTACTCGGGAGGCTGAGGCAGGAGAATGGGGTAAACCCGGGAGGCGGAGCTTGCAGTGAGCTGAGATCCGGCCACTGCACTCCAGCCTGGGCGACAGAGCGAGACTCCGTCTCAAAAAAAAAAAAAAAAAAAAAAAAAAAAAAAGGTAATTGCATTCCTACTGCTTTAATACTCTCTTAGGAATCTATTAAATCTGTGATTTTTGACATAAGACATTTAACCTTAAATCATTTTATTTTCCACCCTTAGAACGACAATCCATGAATTACATAGTTAACAAATACTATGTGTATGAGACTGATTCACTGTCACAAACCTGAGGAAGAAAACCCCTTTGAGGTTTAAAGCCGAGAGGGAGATAAAAGCTTGGCTGTACTACTTTGGGAAATGCTGAACTTATCCACATGATTATCCAGTCACTGATTATTTTAGCAAAGTAACATAAACAGAGGAGGAGCTCTAGTCTCCAGCTTCTCATTTCTAAAAGAACAGATGTAGTTTATCCCCTTGAAGCTCTTCCTAACTGGACCATTCTTTCATTCTAGAAACCCAAAATCAAGTATTAGTTATCAACTATAAGAAATAGGATTTGGTTCTAAGACTACATATTAGTAGATCACAAACTTCATACTTACTCTTATTTTATTATTATTTAAAAATTTTCTAAGACTTTAAAGAAGAATTAAATATGGCTTGGTGGAAATGGTGAATTTTATCAATAAATCTAAATTCTAGTGATACATCTGCCACTTTGTTTATAATCTTGGAGCACACTTTTATTCTATGTGTGTACATATTTCCATTTATAAAATGGGGTTATTGTAAAGCTAAATTGAGATTTTTATTAAATGTAGATGAATAGATTGATAAATAATGTGCCCTCACTGGATAAGTCATTCTTAGACTTTCTCCCCTTTACTAAAAATTATACACTGTAATAATTTAAAAACATTTTATTAGTAATTTTAAGACATGTTATCTTATAGACCTATAGAAAACCAAAATAAACAAATATGTCTTCCTGTGTGATTTAAAAAAAAAATCAATCACTGGCATTTTATCACTCTTTTTTGTGACTTTCTTGAATACGGTATAACTTTCTACTTTTCAGTAATGAAACAAATATAGGAAGTTATCACTCAAACGTCAGTACCAAGATGATGCCGGGCTATGCATTTTCATTCTCAAAATTCTTAGAGAATTTTTGGTGTTGTCAGAATTGCTAAAATATATCATGTGTCTGTTGTACAGAGGAGACTGCAAAATGGCCTGGGATATGTCACTTAACTATAATAATACATGCCAGCCAAACAGTTTTCATAGATCATGATACTCCTAATAAGAATAAAGCACTAGAACTGAAAAACAAAATCCAATTCATTTCTGTATTAAGGTTTTTGTGGCAAATTAAAGACTCTTGACTCAATCTAAATTCAAAAGAAAGGGACATTTCATAAAGATATGAGAAGTCACATAGAACTCAAGGATAAGATTTTGACTTAGCATTAAGAATAGCTAAACAAAGGGACTCAGATTCCAAATAGATTCTCAATCCTTCCTCAGTCTTTTCTGCAGCATGATCACTTACATTTCTTTAATCTAAGGAAGAGAAATAAATCCACCAACAATTCCCAAAGTATAAAGTGGAGCCTTTACCTCTTTTTACAAACTTCCAGAAACTTTCTTGAGCTAAAGTTCAAATATTTTTGGCAGGTAATGGGATGTATAGGTCCAGCGCTGATAACAGGTCATCCAACAGTCAAGTATACTGTTTCCAGAAAGCTGAGTTACATAAGCACATGGCAACTTCTGGTGAAACTATATAGATGGATACAGCAAAGGGATAATTTTAGGAGGAAAGGATATACATGTTACCACAAAGTCCCTGTGAGACACATTTCTGATTTCTTTGTCTAAAAATAGTTCTCTCTTTTGATATCTCATTGTTTTTATTTCTCTAACCCAGACATATTGGTACTCAATTGTGCATTGCCTTATATTGCTCTTTATTACACAGATGCATTCCCTGTTTCTAAACCAAGTACAAATATTTGGGTGTAGAACCGCATCCTGTTTCGGTTGCATGATTCAGAATGCCATGATGGTGCTAGTGTGGTCCTACCTATGTAGTAGCCATTTGAATAATAATTATTTAAATTCAGTTGACTGTTTTGCATAAATTACAATAAGTATGTGTTTTATTTCAAATAAAAAATGGCTTAAGTGAGTTTATTTTCTGCATCTAGTTTTTGAACTTACAGATAGGTCAGTTTATTCAGATCGACAGAACCAATCATTCACGTTGAAACAAGTTCTAACTCTTTCAATTATATATTTATCTTTTCACTGAACCATCTATATGTATACAAAAAGAGGGAGAGAGTGCAGGGGTTTTACATGGCTGCAGGGAAGAGATTGACAGCAGGAAGAAACTGAGTGATGTGGTTAGCCAAAGGATATGATACTCCAGAACCTCAAGGGAAATTACTAGTAAAGGTAAGGTAGACTAACACTCCTCATAAAATACCACCATCAGATTTTTTAAATACTTATTTGCAATCTAGATAGATTTTTCAGAAATTTTGACCAATATATTTATTTAATGTAGAATTATTCGGACCAAAATTTTGTAAACAAAATATTATGTTATAATATCTTATAAAATACTACCTCAATATATACATATGTGATTAATATAGTTGCTAAAATGTATGCACACTTTTTGTTAAAATGTTGTAGAAATGGATGCAAAACAATATTTCATTAAGACTTTTCTTCATCAGTCAGAATACTTTGTTTTCCTCAGAATCACTTATAGACATTTCTACTTATTACTTTTAGCGAATACATTTCTCTGGCAGAGAGAAATATAGAAGTTATTAATTTTGCTATTAGTATTAGAGTCAGTGTTATTGCTGATTACAATCATTTCAGTATCATTTTCCTAGGAAATCTTTGAATACTAAGCTGATACCAGCTACTTTATAAAATATTGTCTTCTATAAAGTATTCCATGTCTGTTTTTGTGAGTTATCTACAGCTATGAATTTAGTATTTAAAGAAAGATGCACTTCTGATTTATTTACCTACTTCTAGCATGCTAATTTAAAAATTTAATTTTTACTCTCTTCCCCAGGAATACTTTTTAATATGACTTCTACAGAGATGGTGATAAACATATGCTTTCTAAAGGGTCAGACACTGTTTTGGAAATTATTAAAATATTTATTATAACAATAGAACCATTGGAGAAGGTCTTATATATTTCATCAAGTTTTATTTATTTTTATTTATTTTTATTATTTTTCTTTTCTCCTACTGCCTGTTTAATTGCAAAATTTCACCAAGTTTTATAAATGTTTTCCTGCAAACTATAGTCTTTACTTTTAAAAATAAATCATGGCTAATTTCTTTTATGTGATGCTTTTTGTTAGGAAACAGATGAGTGGGAGTTGGGAACTCAGGTCTAACCTACTTAAATCAGAGAGAGCATCAGCGCAAATATTCTTAAGTAAGCATTCATTGTCTAATCAAACGAAACTGGCTTACTCAATGTTCGGTAGCATGTCTTTTCAAATCCTGGCTCAGGCTCTTGACTAATATGGGCTGCTCACTCTGATCCCATTGGGGCTGCAGAAATCTCCTATTTCCTTTCATTTTCGGGTATGCAACTGCCTTTCTAAGCCATGACTACATTGCTAAATGAATCATTGATTCGGAAAATCTGAAGTGACCTTCAGCTAGTTCTCCAGCTCTTCCTCAACAGAAAAGAGAGGCGAAATCAGCAAAATATTGGAAAGAGGTAGTTTTTCTAAAGATATTTGTGGCAGGTAGAAGATTGGAGGCCACTCAGCTATGTGTGTAAGTGTGTGTAGGGGAAAAATTATGTTCTGTATTCAGAAGTGACATTCTTTGTATTTTTAGTGTGGCTCCAAAAACAGCCTTTTTCTTATAGGTCAGAGGCAAACACTGGCCTTGGCTCCTCAGCTGTTCTAGTAAACTATTTTTTACTCAGACAGTCTCAAATTCTTCATAGACTTCATTTGGACCAGTTTTTGTGCACTTATCTTATTGGCACAGTGGTAGTCTTTTGAATAACCAATAGTGTGAAAAATTATACAATTAAAAATTCTACTTCCATTACTTTTCTTAACTTCTCCCTTCATATTTTGTTACGGTTATGAGGTGTGTTTTATTAACTATTCTAGACATAGGTCTAACCCTGCATTTACTCAACACTGGGTTGCTCCTTTTCATGATGGGTGATCTAGTTAGACATATCAATATTCAATGAAATGTATAGATTACCCTGATAAAATGGCTCAATGAAGTTCATGTAAGGTCAATGGAAGATTGAGGCATCATACGCACTGAGCCACTAATTGGACTCGTACTAGTAGAATATAGCTATCCTCACCCCCGCCTATATCCTGAGTCCCCTTCCCCTTAGGTGCTGAGTATTTCCAAAGGCTTCTCTAGCTGAAGCAGGTATAAGAAAAAGAATTGACATAAAGCATCAACCCTTAGGTATAAATGATTGGCAAGTCTCAACCTTGCTAAAACTGAAAGACTTTTCAGTTGGCTATGCTTGAAGGTTTCTACTGAACTACCGAAGCCATAATGATGTATGTAATTCAAGTTTCCTTTGAGCTGACCTACAATGTAAGAAGTTTCCTCTATGACCTCTTAGGTTTTTCTCTCTCCAGCAATCATGGATTCTTTACGAATCTCATAAGGAGTGCAGCTCATTTATTATTAACACCATTTTAGAATAAAGGAAGCAGAGGCTCAGAAAGGTTTAGCAGCAGAGCAGAGTGCAGTCTTCTGATTTGTGGGTTCCACATTCTGGATGCAGAAAACTTTCAGTCATTCTTATCTATTGTGAGGCTTGTACCAGTTTCTCCATAAACTTCCAAAACCAAACCACGTTGACAAGCTTTGCTCTTGCCTCTGACTTCTTTCAGATAGTGCCTAACCATCTTCTCATGACGAGTCATTTTTGCTCTCCCTCATTCCCTTCTTGATGTTCAGGTAGGTGAACATGATGACTATAAAAGGCAAGCAATTAATATCTGGAGTTAGGCAGAGCTCTGTAAGCCAGTCTCTAAGCCTGAGCAAGCTCCTTTGTCCTTAACTGTAACCTTGGCACATGAAAAGTGACTTCCATTCCATTTTACCAACATTTCGGTCAAAGATCAATTGCCACTGTAATTATATCATATATCACAGGATGGGGATTCAGTGAGAGGGCAGGCCCTTTAAACTAATACATATCATTAGCATTTAAAGAACACGAAAAACAAATTGAACATCAGTCCTCATGTAAGTCTTTTTTCTAGAGCAAATAATTTTCCAAATTAAAATGAATAAATTATTGAAATTGTCACATGTCTGAGAATAAACTAGGTGGGTAATGCCGTCAAGCTCTTAGCAAAGTTTAGATCATTGTACTTCTCTGTCTGATCATTATAACATCTAATCAAGGGGAGCTTAAATACTTCAATGAGCTCTCAAAATAAATTTGATCTGAGCAGCTCAGGTCTCATGGATTCCTAGGGTTACTGACTAGGTGAAACATGTTTTTGTTTTAATCCCTGTCTCAGCTCAAAGAGGATTAATGCCCGTAATTCTCCTATCCCCATTTAATTGAGAAATGAAGTTTGAAGAGGCACCTCCTGGAACACTCCACTTTGAAATATGACCCATCCACTGTCTATATGATAAATCTTCCTCTGCTCTCACAAACTTATACACATCCTTCCTATCCCAAAGAAGGACGAAAGAAAGAGTGTGTGTGTGTGTGTGTGTGTGTGTATGTGTGCGTTTCTGTGCATCTATTCCAAAATGCACAACGTTGTTGTTTTATTTTTCCATTTTGGAATTATCCTAATAAAGGCATTCTCTGGGAAGCTCAAACTGCATCTCAAACCTTTCTCTGACACAAATATCCCCACTGGAACAAATAGCCCTTTCACTAAAAGCAATACAGTTATTGCATTCATGTTATATGATTGTAATTTTCACTTTTGCTTTCAATACAACATTAAAAGAAAAATTGTATGTAGAAAAGAAAAAGACAATATACTATATCCTGGAACTAATTCTTTGGCAACTACAAAAAAGGGGTCCGTAATTCTGAATAGAGGCTCCTGTCCTAAAACAGACCCAATGCTAAGATCTAATAGAAAGGGCACAGAGAAGCACAAGGAAGCTTAATGTCACTTTCATGTTTTTTGTACAAGTTGATGTGAGGATCTAATGAGGCAATTTCTGTAATACACCTCATAGGGGACCAGGCACATAGTAAGCCCTCAGAAAATGCTGACTGTTGTTATGTTTTATAAAGAATTTTTACATCTTCCTCCTAAGCCCTGAGGCTTCATAATGAAGCCTTATATATGACATTCAATGGCTCAATGCCTTTCCTAACCTAATGTAGAAAGTGACATACCATTGCTTCCATCATAACCTATTGGCACATGGACCAACCTAAGTCCAATGTGGGATGACCCTGTACATAAGGGTAAGAAGCAGGCATCACTTGGGGCCATCTCAGAGACTGGCTGCTACAACTGCCTAATGGCAACCAAATCCTTTATGAAACTACCCTCTCTAACACCTTAACTTTCAAGGACCAGGATTTTGTGACTGTTGTGAGCAGAATTTCAGTGAATGAAGATATACCCCAAAATAAGATTTCACTTAAAAGTTGAATATCTGTTATCAATTTACAAATGCTTTTATGTGATATCTCACTTGAGCTTCAAAATAACCTTTTAAGACAGGCAACAAGAGTAGAAACTACTCCAGTGATTTCATAGATAAGGAAACTGAAGATCAGAGAGACTTAATGATTAACCTAAGATTTAAACTAGATATCCTCCTAGCATTCTCATGGCACTTATTCTGCTAGCGTAGGCTGCCTTGTATATTTTTAAAATGACTATCTGTTTATGTGCTGGTCATGGGGTTTGCAGCAAATCACAAATGTGTAATTTTTTTTGTTAAAGGCATTTACTCTACTTTCTAAAAATCACTAGAATTCAGAAACTGATACTACTTCTTTTGTTTCATTATTTGCCTCCCTGCCCCCAAAACTCATACATATTTAGAGACATGCATGGACACTCATAAACACACATATTCTTCTTCCTAGTCTCTCATCAATGGCAAACTGAAGTTCTTTAGAATATGCTAGCTGTCATTGTGCCAGAGAGAAATCTCTCTTTCATGCAAGTTAATATATGTATATATATGTATATAATCATACATGTTTTTATATAAACTTTGTAGCTTTCCTCCCTCTTTTCTAAAATAAATTATGAAAGTTTGTGTGTTCAGGCTTCAGGCAGAATTTTTCATCTGAAGGGAACTTTTTCAACTCTTTCTATTTGAGACGGTAGCCATTTGTATGAAGAGAAAATGAATACTAATGGAAAATCCTAGAGTGGATTTGGAAAATCATTATAACAGTTCAGCTATAGGTTTGCGCCTTTGACAAAACACCCATTCAAGGATGAAAAACTCACTATTTCTCTTCTGCATTTCTTTTTCTGAATACAGCTAGATTGAATAACAGGCCAGATAAAGGATTCAGAGCAATAGCTTTACTAAGTAATAGTGAACCCATGTTCTAACCAATAGGACAGAAACTGGCCCTCTGTATCTCTGACACAGTTGCCTTTCATTGACAGATTTACAATGGAGGGGTTGGGAGAGCAGATGAGTTAAAAAAAAAAAAAAAAAAAAACCAAACGAAAGCAAAATCAAGATCCCCCATAAATTTCACGCTCCCCACATCTTCTGCCCCAGCACCTACTAGAACACCTTACTCTTAAATTCTGCACATGCGGAGATTTATTTGTATCCCAGAGGTTTGCTCAGATGTTTCTTCTGTGCTTTCAATGCAGGCCCACCCTTTTTTCCCTTCATATTCAAACCCTACAGATTTCCCTTGAAACCTCCTCAACTGGTAATAATCATTTACATCCTTACTAGTGCTTATGATTTTCAAATTACTTTTAGATAAGCTAACTCAGTGATCTCCACACAACCTTAGACATTTAGCCCGGCAAGTATTGTGCTGTTGCTTTCAAGGATGAGAAAAAGGAGACTTGGAGTGTCTCGATTAGCAAACAAGGTTACAGAGCTAAAAAAGGAGTGACAGTGGAGTAGATCCCAGCTTAAATGCTTTACCTGCCCCTACAGCCTGCAGATTTCCATTTTCTGAGTGCTTGGAGCTCATGGAGTCTCTCACATCTCGTGTGATCATTAAGAGGTACTAACTTCCTGATTGCTTCTGGTGTGCAGCTAACTCACTGGTGACCCACCACTTTGGGAGGCTGAGGAGGATGGATCATGAGGTCAGGCATTCGAGACCAGCCTGGCCAACACGATGAAACACCATCTCTACTAAAAATACAAAAATTAGCCAGGCATGGTGGCATGCACCTGTAGTCCCAGCTACTTGGGAGGCTGAAGCAGGAGAGTTGTTTGAACCCAGGAGGCAGAGGTTGCAGTGAGCCAAGATCGTGCCTCTGCACTCCAGCCTGGGCAACAGAGTGAGACTCCATCTCTAAAATAAGTAAATAAATAAATAAAAGTAAAATAGACTGAGCCTTCACATTTTGCATGCAGCCTTGTTGGTGCTTGTCCTTCTCCTGTGCTTACTCAAAGATGTGACAATGTGCACAATGAGAAGAGAATTGGGACCAATAGGAAAGAATGAGTTAGGTATTGTGAGCACTCTTCTTCTTCTTTTTTTTTTTTTTTTCCTTCCAGAAATCTTTGAGGTAGGTAACATAGTCAATTGAGGTCTAGAGTTATGTACTCCATTTATTCATTATTTTCTTAACATAGTCCCTACCTACTATGTGATATTCTCTGTCCTAGACCCTGAAAATACAAGTTAAATATGGCATATTCTTTACCTCTATTAGCTTAAAATTGATTGTGGAAGCTTTCATTTTTTCTTTGAAATGAAAACAAACAAGTGCCAATATGCATGAGAAAAATAAATTGTTTCATTTCTTTACCTACATCGCATCAGGAGTAAACGCATACTCTCTCTGACTAAGCCAAATATAGTATAAATCCCTCCTAAAAATACCCTCAAATTGAGAATCCAATATTAATGGCTAAATTATATTTACCTTAGACTGAGCATTTTCTACTAGGATTTACATATGCATCTTGGGGATTCTGAATGTTGTACTTCTTTTTTCTTTTAGATTTTAACCTGAATGGAAAAGACAATATGAGGGTGATGAAAGACCCTAGACGGTCCGCCTTGGGTAAGAAGAGAAAAAACCATTCATTCCACTTTTATCCAAGGTGTTTCACAGATGATATGAAATAATTTTGAACGGCTCAGCTCTTTAACTAATTCCTTTGATAAATCCAGGAGTCAGAACTTAGAAATATACAATAGACTTTTTCCTAATCAGCGATGGCACAGGTGGAAATGTGTCCTTTGTGAGTGTATTCAATAGCCACTCAATGGCCTTTGACAAACATACTACCTTTTAAAATGCAAGATCCTGCAGTCAAAATTTCTGCTCACATTCTCAGAGCTATATCTCTTCATCACTTATTGGACTTAAACTCTATTGTCTTCAGCTGATTTTTCATTAGGGTGAAGGGTCATTGAGCAATCATTATGCATAAATAACTGGGAAATTTCGTGGTGAGCCTTCAATAGGGGAAGTAGCAAAAAATAACAGCAATCATACCAGACTCTATTGAGAGAGTCCTCAATGGAAGTAATATGAATGGGGATAGGGAACTAGCGGTGAGAGGGCAATTCCTCTGGGAGTTTCATTCCAGAGGAGACTTCACTTGAACTGAACTCCAAAGGATGAACAGAGTTTTGCACTACAAAAATTGCATAGATATAACAAGCTGGCAGAACAACCTGAGCAGGTAAGAGCCTGGGCCATGGCTTTCTATCATTATGCACTGTTTGGAAGAATATTAATATTGATTCTCTGTACCATTCTTTAGTATATTCATCAGATCCATTGTTTGGTGTTAATTGCATTTTGTCAAACAAGAGCCTTCCACACAATTTGGGAGACATTAAATACTAGGTGATATCTCTTACAAAACTATATTCTATACTCAAAATCCGGAGTTAAAATTGAGGCCCATTTCTTTTCCATGATGTAATACTACGTTACTTTAGTGGCAAATTCTCATATTCCTTGAAAAGCTCATCATTTTGAGGTGACATTTCAAAACTGCCTTCATAAAATTAGGAAGATTCCAGAAAGCTTGAAACAGAGAACAGTTATTCCCATGATATATGATCTTCCTGGGCCTCTACCTCATAAACTCCTAACTTCCTTTCAAATCCTATAGAAAGGCCGATTTTTCCTCCTTTGTACACAACATTCATTTTTCCCCCTCTCTCTGGGCTATTATTTATTATTTAACTTGGTTACTGTATTATTTAAAGAAAAAAGCAGTTTGCAATATTGCCTGTATGGGAGATGCTATAGAGGGTAAAGTAATATTGATTGCGTTGTAGCTATTAACTACTGTTCTGGAAACAAGGAAGGAGTATAAGACAGTGAATCACAGCAAGAAGTACATTCACCCTCCTACAAGATAAAAAAGAAAAAAAAAAGTTAGCAAACCACATTCCAAATTATTCACAAACTTTAGAATTTCTTATTCAAGGTCCAAAGGGCCAGCTTGAAATGTTAAGATAATTAGTGAACTCACAGGAATAGAAATGGCCCTTAAGGAACAAAAAATTTCCCATACTTTTAGAGGCTGTGAAAAGAATGACTAAGGTTTTGTAATTTTGTTCCGGTCCACATTTTCAACACTAACTACTAAATCCTTTATACAAATACACTGTCTATTTAGACTGCTTTTCCTAGAATCCCCCCATACATCTTTTTCTGGTTCTTTCTGATGATCATATCACCCCTTGAAAAATCCAGATTAAAAAAAAATAAGTATGAATTTACATATACTTCTATTCCTTGGTCTTTCTCCGTTATTATACCTGGATTTCTCTGCTTTTGTTGTAAGTGCAGACATTGGTGGAATCCTATTTCCAGTAGGGGTTAACTAACCAAATGGGAATTCTATAGATTGGATCTCACAATGGAATATTTAGAAATAAATCTGTAAGAAGGCCTGGGAAGCATAAAGAACCCAAGGGGAGAAAATGTAGTCAATAAAGCCAGAAATGGAAGAACCCTTTTTAAAAATCAAACAGAAAAAAAAGAAGCAGATGTCAAAAGCTCGGTATGAAGTCAAGTCTCAGGGACAATGAAATCCAGAGTAGGGAACAGGGGCCAAGAGATTAGGGGACAGGTTATTTTGGGGCAAAAAATCAAGAAGAGTGTAATTTATCACTGACATTTAATTGGCCTCCATGGTGAGATGCATGGAAGTACCTCCAGTATTTAAAAGGCTTTAGACAAGGAAGACAGAAGCAATCAATCAGATTTCCAACTGAACTTATCCTTCTGTTAAGTGTTGTAGCAACAGAAAATACATGCTTCCTTAAGGGAAGTTAGAAGACCAAGGTAGCACATGAATCAATTAGAAAATACTGTTTCACAGTACAGAATACTGGTTTCTATAATCCCTCTAAAACACCCTTGCTCAAAGTGATTGATAATAAATAAAATAAATTAAATAAGAGTTGTTTGTGTTTTCTAGATTCTATGTACTATAAAATTAGAGGGGAGAAGAAATTTAACAAGGGTAAAGGGCAAGAAAGAGCTAAAAGGAGATGGAGCCTGAACTATGCATTTGATAGTAAAAGATAGGGGCAATAAGAAGGAAGAGAAGAACAAATGGGAGAAAAATGAAAAGGGATGAGTAAAATAATGCCTCCATAAATTAAATAATTGGTCAGGGGTTAAGCCAAAATTCCAGAGCCCAAAACCCAGTTGTCTAATCCCATTCATTAGTATTTTATCCAAAAACATACACATTTCTCTCTCTTCACGTAATTCCTCACTTACATGTTTCTGGTGTTCATTGATGAGTATCCCATAAACATCTTTTCCTACTTGCCCATGTACATATGAATGAATCACAAAGCCTTACCCTCTTGAAGCCAGGCAGGTCAGAGCTCAAGAATGACCTTGAACAAGCTATTCTTTGAACTTCAGTCACTGCATCCTGTAAAAGAAGGTTGTAGTCCTCTGTGGTTTTTAAATCTAAAGCAAACCTTAACCCCATAGTGTTGTTTTTATTTAAATGATTTCAATATGAAGATATGCACATATAATGGTCAAAATGAATATGTTGATTTCTGTACAAATTAATTTTTTTGCTAGTTTGCACTCATAAAATTGAAACAACACAATGATGACAAAGTAGCTATTTAACTTAATGATCATTTAATTTTTCTTTTGATAATGCATGTTTTTATTTGGACTAATACAATGTAAATTATAACTAACAAGTTTTAAATATTCTCTCATTTGAAGCATCTGCTCAATGAAGGCGAACCGCAGAAATGTGAACTTCTCCTGCTTCTGCTATTCGTAGGAAGAGGCAGACTTGAAACCCTGCAGTTGTCTGTGGCCTAAACAATGCACAGATGATCAACTTGCGAAATACGGGATTTTTTTTTTTTGTATTTGCCTAAACAGAGAAACACTAATGATGCGTTCCATCAATTAAAGAGAAAAAAATAAATCTATCAATACTACTGCATTTGTTCATTGATAAATTCATTCATTCATTCCTCATGCATTCATATGCTAGATCTTTGTAACAAAATATTGAAAAAAATATATACTCTTCATTATAGGTCTCATCCTAGGAAGACAGACAAGTACACATATGATAAAACAAGAAAATTAAACTTTCCCAAATGTTAAAGAGCAAGCACCATCATATGTGTTTTTTTACATCACATTGCGTTTAATCGAAATGCACTAAAGAAACACAGGTCCAACCAGGGAGCTTGATGTGAGTTTTGAGATAAATCTTAATAGTGAAGAATGGGGGTGTAGATTGTTAGAAAAAGAGCAAATGCTTGGGGATTTGAGTGTTATTCCTACTGTTTTGAGTGGACATAAGAAAGTCCTATGTAACTAGAGAATAAAACACCTTTAGCACCGTGATGGGAGAAGAGATGAGAAAGATAAGCTGGATCAAATAACTTAAAGGACTTGAAATCCATCTTAAAATAAAGGCTTCTACCATAAAAAAAAGGTAATTAAAACCAAAGTGCCAAAAGGAAGAAGAAGAAAAGGTAAGTGAAATCAAAGTTTTCTATTATAGAAGGAAAATGTGTTGTTATTTATAATGAAAAATTGGACAAGACAGAAACTGGTTAGGGAGTGACTGACATACCCCATAATGTGAGGATCTGAGGGCCAAGGTAGTCAGAATGGAATTATGGAGGATGGGGCAAGATAAGAGACATTTCAGAGAAAAAAAGCGATGCTCCACAACCAGCTGTACTAGAACTTGCTATTGTTCTCTGACGCCAAACCCTCTATTGGGGTAAGTTTAATTTAATCACCTTCATCTCTTAAGTGTTCAAGTGGGCTTTGCAGGACAATTGGTATCTACTACTTTAGGAGGGAGACTTTAACCCAGAAAAAAGCAGAAAAGGTTTCAGCTGCCAAGTCTTATTTGTGTTTCATGTATTTTATCAAATTATCTTGAAGACTCAGTTCTGAGTTCCTTGTCATAAATATGAACACTGTATTTCCTCCATTTTGGAATTTTCAAAAGGAGGCTAGTAAAATGTAGTTTTTCTACAAACTCGCTTACATGGGTTGAAAGAGGAGTTTATTTCCTAAGATGTACTATCTTGAGTATTTATTTTTAGACAATTATTTATTCTTACAGTGTCCACAAAAGACCTCCAAACCCTGATACTTATGAACGTCCTCATAGGAATATACCAAGGAGAGTTGATTAGCCCATTATTTCATGTTGTAGACATTCACTGACTAACCTCGAGGCTTATCAGAAAGCTTCAGTAATCAAGACAACATTATATTGGTGAAAGAATAGACACATAGATCAATAGAACAGAATAGAGAGCTTGGAAATGGATCCATAGAGGTATAGTCAACTGATCTTTGACAAAGGAGCAAAGGCAATTCAATGGGGAAAGGATATCTTTTCAATAAATGGTGCTGAATTAATTGGATATCCATGTGCAAAAAATAAATAAGATAATTTAAACACAGACTTTACATCTTTCACAAACATTAACTCAAAATGGATCAGAGACCAAAATGTAAAACACATGACAAAAAAATTTCTAGAATACAGGAGAAAATATAAGTGACTTTGGGTTTGGTTATGACTTTTTATATATAACATCACAAGCATGATCCATGAAAGAAAATATTGATAAGTTGGACTTTATTGAAATCAAAATCTTCCTTTCTGTGAGAGTCATTGTTAAAAGAATGACAAGACAAGCCATAGACTCAGACAAAATATTTGCCAGACACATATCTGATAAAGGAATTGTGTCCAACACATGCAAATAATTCTTTTTTAAAAAAAGTATTATTTATTTAATTGACAAAAATTGTGCTCATATATAGTGTACAACATGATGTTTTGAAATATGTATACATTGGTGAATGGCTAAATCAAGTTAATTAACATGTATTACTTTCTATACTTATATGTGGTATAAACGCTTAAAGTCTACTCAGCAATTTTCAAGTGACATTGTTATTAACTATTGTCACTATGTTTTTCAAAGAACTCTGAAAACTGAATAAAAATACAAACAACCATTTAAGAGTGGGCAAAAGATAGGATCAGACAGTTTAATAATAAACATATAAGATTGCAAATAAGCCTATAAAATGATGCTTACTATCATATGTCATTAGGGAATTGAAAATTTTTAAAAAAGATATGAATACATACTTTTTACAATGTCACATCTAAAATACTAACAATACCAAATGCTAGAGAAAATTAGGAGGAACAGGAACTTTCATTTATGGTTGGTGACAACACTAATAGTACAGCTACAATGGAAAAGAGTTTGGCAATTTCTTTTTGCTTGTTTTCTTTGTTTTGTTTTGTTTGAGGAGGAGTGTCACTCTGTTGCCCAGACTGGAGTGCAGTGGCTCCTTCTCAACTTAACTGCAGCCTCAACCTCCCAGGCTCAATCTATCTTCCCACCTCAGCCTCCGGAGTAGGTGGGACTACGGGTGCATGACGACCATACCTGGCTAATGTTTTGTATTTTTTTTTTTCTAGAGACAAAGTTTTGCCATCTTGCTCTGGTTGGTCTTGAATTCCCGGGCTCAAGCAATCCACCTGCCTCGGCCTCCCAAAGTGCTGGGATTACAGACGTAAGCCACCACACCCTGTTCAGTTTGGCAATTTCTTACAAAGCTAAACCTAGTCTTAGCATACATTCCTGCAATTGTTCTCTTAGGTATTTTCTTAACTTACTTGAAAACTTACATCCATATAAAAACAGGCACCCTCTATGCAATCACCTCAAAGTGACTTTAATCCTTATTAATGTATGATTCTTCACACACCTCCGGAGTCCATTACTGAATATTTTATAGTTCAGGATCTTTTAGCTCCTAAGCATTTTTTCCACTGGGCATCTGCTCTTGTAACGTGGATTCACACTGCATATTCGGTCCCACCCAAACTGACCAGCGTTATGATGTGTTCTCTGCAATGTACCCTCAAACAAAATGCATTGAATCCTTTTGCGTTTTTACATTTCTTTAGTTAGTTATTAGCAGGTATTGGAGTTGGTGCTACCCTGTGAATAGAAAATGTAAGAGGATATCTCCAGATACTCCGACCCCCTCTTTGAAATGTGACCATTTTGTTGTGGAGGAAATTGTGCTGCTCTTGCTAAGTTAGCCAAAGGAGTTGTTTTGATTGTAGAAAGTCCACACTGACTATGAGGCAGACCTGCAAAGCCTGATGGGTATACTGTCTTGCATAGGGTTAGGCAAAGCTGAGTCTTCCTTTATATTAAAATATTATGAACTCATAGCTAAAGATCCAACACTCAGAACTGACTAAACCCAATCAAGATGTTCCCTTGTTGTTACTAAATTATACTAATTTGAATTTACTAATACTATTCCCAAAAAAGGGAGCTATATTTACATTCTTCTATTACTGAAGTAACATCAGTAGGTAAGAGGAAAATGGAAACATTCTTATTTTTCTTTATATATAAGATAGCTGAGTGAATACATGTTCTCACATCTATCTCTAGTGTACCTTATCACTTTTGGGTAGATATGGAATAAATACTTAGAAATATTTAGGGAAATTACTTAAATCGTGGTTGCACAAATAAAAAATAAGTTATACAAGGAATGGTTAAAGAGATTTGAAAGCTTTATAACTCCTGGTGATCTGGTGAAAAGATGTTCATCTTTAAAAAATCTGAGTCCTATCAAATGAAATAGGAAATAGACATCTTTTGGAGGACATAGCCAGTTAGACAAAAGAGTGAAAGTCACAAATAACTCAGTAGTAGGAAAAAATTGCAATAGTTAAGAGCTGCCAAAAAATACATGTAGTATATTTTTGCATCCTTAAACTCCTGGACTCAAGAAATTCTCCAGCCTCAGCCTCCCAAGTAGCAAGGACTCCAGGTGCAGGCCTCCTGTCTAATTTTTAAAATGTTTTGTAGAGATGAAATTTCCCTTTGTTGACCAGGCTGCTCTCGAACTGCTGGCCTTAAGTGATCCTCCTGTCTCAGCCTCCCAAAGTACTGAAACTACAGATGTGATTCACTGTGCCTGGCCAAAAATACGCTAGTTTTTTAAACAAAAAGTATTGGGATCATCCATTAACCGTTATAGTCTAAAAATCATTCATAGGGATCAGACATAGAGAATAAAACAATCAATTTATTTAGTAAAGCTGACTGGAACACTTGACCTAAAATTGTTTCTGCATTGGTTTCCTAATTTGCTATTCTAGCACTTTAGTACTTTACTGACACTGTCTATCCCGGACAAAGCAGATTTACCATAGAACTCTTCAACAGGAATCTGTCTCAAGAAGTTGATATCACGATGAAACACAGAGCAAAAGGTACCCTCTCTACACATAGGGGAGCCAAAGAACAATCTAGAGGTATTGGACCAAGCACGCTCAGGTTCTTCTCCTACATTCTCAAAGCAGACAACCCTTTCACCTCTCATAGAGAAGAGTAAGCAATAGTCATGGAGCATAACCACAAGTGTGTCAATCACATAAGTATCTTGTTAAAGTGAAGAGACTGATACAATAGGTCTTGGCTGGGATCTTAGATTTTGCATTTCTAATAAGCTACCTGGAAGTTTCTAAGCCTCTGGTCCATGAAGTAGTTAGGAGATAGAGAGTCCAGGATGGTTACTGTGGCACGTCTTCCCATATTCAAGCAATGCCTTTGACTCTAACTACAACATCTTGATTGAATTACGTGCTCTGCTTCTCTGATTTGCTGCAGTGCAGGACCAGAAGCAGTTATTTTTTGCACATTATAACTGGCTAATGTCACAAAAATCAGTAATTGCTGAAATCTTGATAAATGTGCCCCAACATAACCATAAGAGGATAATTGAATTAAATACTCATAAAACATCGAGATTTGGTACTGTTGATTCCAACTCTTCCACACTTTTCATATATTCTCCCTTCTGGCTCTAGAGGGTTTAAATATTTTTAAATTAGCTCATTCTTCCCCCAGAGGTCTTCATTTCTTCATTTGTTTTATTTGATCACATTAGCTTCTAAGCTGCCTCATATATTTTTGGAGTGTGTTTGGGGACATAAATACAATAATGAAATTAGCATTTCCTCCTCCAAAAGTTGAGCTTCAGAGTGGGTTACGCTTATCTGTCATCCTTACTTTCTTCATCACAGTGCTTTGCATATAATAAACCTTAGTAAATATTTCTTGATTGATACATACACTTGAACATTTTTATTACTTGTATGTGTCTGAAATATCAGGGTTCTCAGATCGAATTCTTCTTTCTCCCTTTCAAACTTTATCAAATCTTTGTTATTTAAAGTGCTATTAAGTATCTCAAGTTTATCCTTTCAGTTTGGAGGTGATCGTCTCCCATTCTGGGGGAGATGGGTCCTATGCCCCAACATTTGTGCACTTAATTAAAGCACAAGGGATGCTTAATTAGTGTAATAAATGCAATTAGAAATGTCTGTAATGAAGAAACTGCTGCTTAATTTTTAGAGCCATAGACAGGGGCAGCCAGATGGGTTAATTGATGAGTGTTAACTCTCCTTTGGTAAGCACTTTGAGCTCTGATTCAATGAGACTCTACAAATGTCATACATTGTTGTTACTATGTTTAGGTAGAATAGCTCTGGGGCCCCACTTCCTTAGGCGTCCCCATTTAACAGTTTTATTCTCAAGCTGACTTTTGCTTCTTCCAGGTGTAACTGGCTCCCAATAATAACTTAGGGTATACTCAACTGAAAAAAGTAAATGTGAATTTCCAAAATGTTAAGAGATGTGTTTTCATGATTTGTTTTCCTTTTGACTAATACACTATTTCTTCTGTGAAAGAAACCCTTTTGGCTTTCATTGTTGCTAAAGTCTGTGAGTGCCAACACCGCTTTGTGAATGAAAAAGACTGCCATCCTTCACGAGGTGCCACTGTATCTCATATTTCCACCAGTTATCTTTGAGCAACTATATATTCTTGAAAGAAGTTTTAAGTACCTTTAATGTCTTTAATTAATAAAAAATGATGTAAAAATAGATGAGCCTCTTTTTTATATCTAGTGTAACATATTTCTAGTTGGATAAAATTTCCAGTTGGATCAAATTTCTGGTTGGAAACAGAATTGAGTCGTACGATTAGAAGAGTTAACTCTGGCTCTAAAGGCACAATCCATGACCTCCTCTCTTGTATTTGCACACTGAAAATATCCTAGTGGCACTGAGTACCGGGAGAAAACAAAGGTCTATGGCCACTGTTGCTCTTTGTCAGGCTTTACATAAAAGTACTGACTGTGTTATGATAGAGAATCAGCTTGCTAAAACATAACAAGAGTCTGCAACTTCTAACTGAGTGAAACTCTACTTAAGTGATTATATGCTTGGATGGCTGCAAGAACAACAGATAGCTATGTAATTAATGCAGACCATGTCAGCCTCCTTCACTTCCTTCTTGTCTCCATGCAGACCAGTAATGAGGTGTCTCCTGACACACAATCACAATGCACTGACAAACCATCTTGGTGTGTGAAAAAGATACGGAAAAATCCAAGCAATGTGACACTACCAGCAAGCGTAGTTCCTCTTCACCAGAGACTTCAGGTCACAGTTGGGCCTAAGCGTCTCTTGGCTGGAGAAGTCATTATTTGTAAGATTACAGACCAACTTCCATGTCTGAGAGGCTCTTATGTTATTATATAGAAAGAAAATATTGTTATCTATAAGAATTATTTGCTACTTTCTCCTTATGTTAGTAATCCTAAGAAAATATTGAAAATGAATCATTCTTTAAAACAATGAAACAACTTACTAATTATTTTCACCACTATATAATGCACCTGTGCCTACCAAGAAATTAGATATTTTCTTATGTGTAGCTTCATTTAATAGACTATAATAGATAAAATTTATTATTCATTAAATTGTGAAATTCCATGTCATATACTATGATGTATAATCTTCTATATTCATTGTGTCTATTCATTAGCATCACCATTGACTGACTTCAAGAGTATACTTTCCTCTTACATAACTGTGCTAGTTGCTACAGATAATATTTAAAAGCATAAAACATAGTCTCTGACTCTGTGCTTTAACTTAATCCAGTTAGAGAAACACAATATGTGTAAAAAGATGAAGAATTATGGAATGTAATAAAATCTAATTCCAAATGGAAAATACAGACAAGAAATATGATGAGACATCAATACCCGAGAACAAGATTACCAATGGAGAGGGTAGACCAGGTGCAGTTTTTCTATGACTAGTAGACTCAAAAAGAAGAGAATTCTAAACAAGAAGCTATGTGGAAGAAGTAGTATATTTTAAACCGTCAACTCTTGTTAGAAAAAACAAACATCCTCTGAGGATTTCCTCATAGGTAGCAATATGAAAAGCAATAGTGCTCTGCATCAGGAATGAAATTAGGTGTTAAAGGAAGGAAGACATAGCAAGTAGAAGTTATAATTACAGACCTTGAAACTCATGTTCCAGATCAGTGGTCTCCACCCTTTTTGGCACTAGGGACCGGTTTTGTGGAAGACAGTTTTTCCATGGACCAGGGTAGGAGATTCAAGCACATTCCATTTATTGTGCACTTTCTTTCTATTATTATTACATTGTAATATATAATGAAATAATTATACAACTTACCATAAAATAGAATCACTGGGAGCCCTGAGCTTGTTTTCCTGCAACTAGATGGTCCCATATGGGGATGATGGGAAACTGACAGATGAGCATCAAGCATTAGATGCTCATAAGAAGCAAGGAATTTAGATCCTTGCAACCTAGATCCATCGCATGTGTGGTTCACAGTAGGTTTTGCGCTCCTGTGGGAATCTAATGCCACTACTGGTCTGACAGGAGGCGGAGCTTAGGTGGTAATGTGGCTGGAAATACAGATGACACTGCTCACTCACCCGCTGCTCACCTCCTGCTGTGTAGCTTGGTCACTGACAGGCCATGAACTGGTACTGGTCTGTGGCCCAGGGGTTGGGGGCTCCTGTTCTACATTTTTAGAGAAGACTACCATGTAAAACTATAGTGAATAATTATTTTAACATGATATTTGTTATCAAATGTCTAATTGCTATCATATGTCTAATTGCTAAAGCATATATCATAAAATCTAAACTTTATGATAATTTACCTTTTAAACAGTCAATAAAAACTGGAACAATCTAGTAGGGTATCACAAATGGTGATAGGTCTTAACTTGCATAATATTTGAATTTATAGAGAGAATAAATACCACATGGAAGTAAAGCACAAAATAAGCCATGAAGTCAGTACCCAGTATCGCATGTTTGTGAGACAGTGAAGAATTTAATTCAGTTACAGACATCATGCCATAGGGAATAATGATTTACTAAACTTTATTGAGTTATGTGATAAAAAGTGTTATGTTAGGTAGATTAATCAAGGGTAGTGGTTCCATTCTTTGGTTTTCAGATGCTAGGAAGGCTGTGGAAATAAAGTTGCATGTAGCTCTATATACACATTGAAACATGTATCTACTAAACAATGAATATACTTTCAATATGTTTCCTTTAAATATGTATAAATAGGCCAGGCCTGGTGGCTCACACCTGTAATCCCAACACTTTGGGAGGCTGAAGCTGGTGAATCACTTGAACTGAGGAGTTTGAGAGCAGTCTGAGCAACATGGTGAAACCCTGTTTCTACAAAAAAATACCCCCCAAATGCTTATAAATATGACTACTACAATAAAAATAAATTTAATAAATATAATTTATTGCAATAGGCCATTCTATATTTTTTCAATCAACAGATGTGATTATTATCTTATACTGGGAGATGCCTACCTGTCTCCTCCCCTCCCCTCCCCTCCCCTCCCTTCCCCTCCCCTCCCCTCTCCTCTCCTCTCCTTTCCCTTTTCCCTTCTTTTCTCCCCTCCTCTCCCCTCCCCTTCCCTTTCCCTTCCCTTCCCCTTCCCTTTCCCCTTCCTTTCCTCTTCCCTTTCCCCTTCCTTTCTCCTTCCCTTCCCCTTCCCTTCCCCTTCCCCTTCCCCTTCCCCTTCCCCTCTCTTTCCCTTTCCCTTCCCTTCCCCTTCCCTACCCCTTCCCTTCTTTGCCTAAGCTGGAGTGCAGTGGTGTGATCTCAGCTCACTGCAACCTCCACCTCCCAGGTCCAAGCAATTCTCCCACCTTAGCCTCCCTAGTAGCTGGGATTACAGGCACACCACCACATCTGGCTAATTTTTGTATTTTTCAGTAGAGATGGGGTTTCACCATGTTGGCCAGGCTGGTCCCAAACTCCTGACTTCAGGTGGTCTATGCGCCTCAGCCTCCCAAAGTGTTAGGATTACAGGCGTGAGCCACCATGCCCAACCTTATTTTTGTATTTTTAGTAGAGACGGGCTTCACCACATTGGCAAGGCTGATCTCTAACCCCTGACCTTGTGATCTGCCCACCTAGGCCTCCCAAAGTGTTGGAATCACAGGCACGAGCCACTGTGCCTGGCCTCCCCTCCTCTTCTTTCCTTTTCCCTTTTCCCTTTCCTTCTTCTCTCCCCTCTCCTCCCTCGCTTTCCCCTTCCCCTTCCCCTCCCCCTTTCCCTTCCCCTTCCCCTTTCCATCCCTTCCCTTCTTTCCTTAGGCCTTGTGAATTATCTGTACATTATTTTCATTAAAGTGCTGTCAGGGCTGGGTGCAATGGATCATGCCTATAATCCCAGCACTTTGTTAGGCAGAATCAGGCAGATTACCTGAGGTCAAAAGTTCAAGACCAGCCTGGCCAACATGGCAAAACCCCATCTCTACTAAAGATTACAAAAATTAGTGGAGTGTGGTGGTGTGCACCTGTAATCTCAGCTACTCAGGAGGCTGAAGTAGGAGAATTGCTTGAACCCAGGAGGCGAAGGTTGCAGTGAGCCGAGAGCTCGCCACTGTACTCCAGCCCAGGAGACAGAGCAAGACTCCATCTCAAAAAAATGCTCCTATCTAGGCATAGTGACATGCACATGTAGTTACAGCTATTAGGAGGCTGAGGTCAGAGGAATGTTTGAGGCCAGAAGTTTGAGACCAATCTGGGCAACAAAGCAAGATCCCATCTCTAAAATACAAAAAACAAACAAAACCATGCTGCCAACTTACTTTGACATTCGTTTTTTAATTATCAAATATAAAATGTACAGACTAAATGCTCAAGATATTTTCATTTGTGTTGTTTGTTATTGGATTACTTAGTTATGCTAACCTAAATATGACCATTAAAATTGCTGAATTTAATTTTTTTCTTAAAGTCTTATTAATTCAGAATCTACTTCTTATTTGAAAAGTTATAAGATATGTACATATTAAATATGTAAAGCCCCTAATGGCACTAGGATCTTCTTATTTTATTTCTTCCTACACAATTAGACTATCTTTCCTTTGTCAAATAGCATTTCTAGTATATTTTTGAAGACCAGGAAATAAAGACAAAGCTTAGGATTTAGCTGAGAGTGGCACATTTTGAAGCCAAAAGAGCTTGTTTCATGTACCCCACACTTTGGATTTTCATCAGTTACAAGATGTCAACTTGCTAGACACAAATGTTCCATCCTCTAAAAAGAACAAAATATTAAAAACAAGATTTGATGAAATAGAGTAAATAAGATAGAAGTGATGTAATGAAACAACTGAAATTCATGAAGGTTTATTACATTCAAATAAGAGAAACACAACTGGGTTCTCAAGTTTCCTACCCACCCCATTCACAGACCCACCTAGTCCCATAACTTATTTCTGCAACATTAATACATACTTTTATTTTTCCAGAAATGGAGAATACCAGTGGATATGCTCTTGATGGTGGAATATGTAGTAATTGACGTGTCAAACTAAATGTTTCAAGCTGAAATTGCACTTTGATCACTTTTTTTACAAGCTTTCCTTGCCAAGCTACTTGGGCAGGAAAGCATTTACTCAGCAAGCCTGGGTTACTCAAGTCTTGGACTTTCCAAAGGGAGGGCAATCCTCAGTGACCAGCGCCTGGGAGATAATCTGTGAGCTTGGAAAATATTCTACCTGATGAGATTGATTTGGTATGCCTGAGGTCTTCAGTCAAGCAGACCAATTTGACCATGTAAGTTCATTCTGATAATGTAGTTTTTGGTAAATGCTTGTGTTTTTTTCTGGAGGGAAAAGTAGTCCAGAGTCTAAGCAGACTAAATGTCAGACATGTAGGAGCTACATGGCCATGAGACTGAACCCCGATAAAATCCCTTGACACTAAGGCATGGGTAGCTTCCCTGGTTGGCAATGCTGCACAAATATGGTCACACATTGTCTCTGGGTGACTAAGCACACCTCCAGAGGACATGTGGAAACATGTACTTGGTGTTCCCTGGACTTTGCCCATGGGCCTTCCCCTTAATTGATTTTCATCTGTAGTCTTTCACTGCAATAAACCACAGTAGACAAATATAAGAGTGTTTTTGAGTTCTAGGAGTCCTTTCAGAAAATTGTCAAGCCTGTGGGTGGTCTTGGGAACCCCCAACACATTATTTTTGTCTACTTCTCAGTGAAGATGTCCATAATTCCGTCCTCATTACTTTTCTTCTAAACTCCAACACTTATCATCAATACAAAAGAATTTAAAGACTTCACATAATCATTATTTAGATTATTATTGTTTGATATATTATTTATTTCAAAGTTAAGTAAAATTCTTATTTTAGCACAAATACTGTGATTACTTTTTTCCTAGAAGCTTGCAATGCCTTAATAATTAGCACTGACTAGGCACTCAATTTATGCTTTTACATTACTGATTGACCAACAAACTGATGAGATTAATAGTGAACTAGGAACATCTATTACTGACTGATCTGATCATGTTTGACAGCCCATAGTACTGGTTTAGAAATACTCTAGATTGCTATTACTGAACTGCGTAAGCACTGATAAAGCCCATTATAGCCAACTTGTATCTATGCCTTGCAAACAATAAGCACCAATATTTATGGAATGAATTTGCAAAAAAAGAAATCTCATGAACCTTTGTTGAATATTTCTGTGAAGACCCTAGGAAGGATAGATTTACCGAAATTCTGAGTTTGAATTAAATATTTTAGGCTGGAGGATTATTTCATGTATCTGAAATAATCTTAATGTTTAGCTCAATCAGTTACTTTTCATGTATTGATGTAACACATGATTTAGTGGTTATTTAACATGATACAGCAAAATTTCTCTGCTACATTGGGAGCAACTCTAGAGTATTTATGAGTATTAAGCAGAGGTTATCTAACATCATATTTAAAAAGAAAGCATATGTATTAGGGTGCAAGCTTGCACAGATCATAAAATTCAACTCTAAACAGCCGTAGACAAAAGATGGAGCATCAGGTATAATCAGTCTAATACAGCTAATAAAATGACAGAAATGGGGTTGAGAACAGATAACTTTTTAAAGTTCAGAATAGTATGCAGATTTTTGGCTCATTATCTGAGGTAAGATTACTCAGAAACCTGAGAGAAGCATTTGTGTGCAGTGTGATCTATTAGGAAATGTGTTCCTGGGAGAAATAGATGAGCTTGAGGGATGCTAAGTGGAAAAGGGAAGGACTCCAAGCAACAGTACAGTTTTAGGCAAAGAACTGCAGAGGGTGACTTCAGCCTGATTTATAGGGGGATGAGAGTGTATGAAGTACACCTCAGATTGGCCACTTCTACAGGCAAGGGAGCTGAACTTTCATACCATTGCATTATTTGCCAAGGGCTGCCCCAGGAATCCAAACTCCTAGGTACTTCCCATTCTCTCCGAGGACAGGAAATCACCCCCTTTTTTTCAAGGATATTCCTCTGAAAAGAGGCCATTGCAAGCAAAATAAAGCAAACATTAAAAAGGATCCAAGGAGATCCAAATAGAGCACTGACAATATTCACTACCAGGTAATAAAAATACATAGCTGTGCTATATAAACATGATCAGTGGATTATCTGTGCTTTAAAGAATGAAATTCAAAAACATGCTGAAGGAGTACTTGAGAATTTATTGAAATAAATATATCAGCCTTTAAACAAGTTGTCTCGTTAATTATTAGGAGGTAGAGGTAGATGTGGGGTTTGGAAGGAACCCAACGGACAAGAGAAAATGATTCAGTGAAAGGGGAACATCCAGGCAGAACCAAGAAGAAAAGTGTTTAAATTAACTTGGAAAATCTTTGTTGGGAATATGTTTTCTTTTTTTTTTTTTTTTTTTTTTTTTTTGGAGACAGAGTCTCGCTCTGTCGCCCAGGCTGGAGTGCAGTGGCGCGATCTCGGCTCACTGCAAGCTCCGCCTCCCGGGTTCACGCCATTCTTCTGCCTCAGCCTCCCGAGTAGCTGGGACTACAGGCGCCCACAACCGCGCCCGGCTAATTTTTTGTATTTTTAGTAGAGACGGGGTTTCACCGTGGTCTCGATCTCCTGACCTTGTGATCCGCCCGCCTCGGCCTCCCAAAGTGCTGGGATTACAGGCGTGAGCCACCGCGCCCGGCGAATATGTTTTCTTATAGAACAAATATACTACAGGTCCAGAGTTTGACTCTGGGACATGTGAATTCTTTGGTTGAGGAAGGGAAATTAAACCTACAACACTTTGGAGTATGTTTACTCAAATAAATAGAAATTAATTTAAAAACAGGTCTTATAAGTGCTAAATTTGAATAGTCCAGAGGATATATGAAGAAATACTTTGACTTTATTGTTTTTATTTTGAACCCTTATTTGTTTCTGTTTCTCCTGTAGAATTTTTCTCTCCTATTGGGTTCTGTGAGAACTTAAGAGGAATTTGTCTTGAAGATTATGGGAAGGACAAGGTGGCAGAAAATTAGAATTTCTGTTTGTAGTAAACTTTAAGTATAACTTTTAACATTTCTCCTATTCCTGTACACATGGCTTCTGCAATGTGGTTTTGATATGTGGTGTGTTTTCTCACTCCCTCTGGAATGGCTTTGTGACTTGCTTAGACAAATAAAATTAGGTGAATATAATTGGTTACAATTTCTAAGTTTAGGCCTCAAAAACCTTCAGGCCTCTATTTCTTCCTCTTAAAACCTGGTGCTATAATGTGAAGAGGCTTGAATTAGTCTTCTAGAGAATAAAGCTTTGTAAGAGTATATTTTTTAAGTCTGTCATCTCCAAGTTAACTCATACTAGAGTGCAGTCACATAAATGATCTCAGAATAGAACAACAGAAGAAACACCCTGCTGAACCCAGACCAAATTGCTGGCCCACAGAACTATGATAAAATAAAATGACTGTTGTTCGAAGTTGCTAAGTTTTAGGGTGATTTTTAAGGGAGCAAATGATCGTTGGTACATTGTAGCACAGCAACATGAGAGATCACACAAGTATGAGGCTTGCTGTCTGAGTTTGCGTCATGTCTCCCATAGGCATCATGCAGAACACCTTCTTTTGAGCTTTTATATTAGGCCTCTCTTGGGATATTGCTTAAAAGCCCCTCTTTGAAAAGTATGCAATCAAAATCAGGGTATATTTTAACCTACTTGTTCACCGCCTTAATTATACAGACAATCACATAATTACATATACCTTAAGCAATCAAACCCAGGAGATGCTCTTTAATATCCCACTGGGTAAATGCTTGGAAAAAGCTGTTGTGATATGGAATTGAGAATAGATCAAGCCTATCATTATATGTGTTAATTACTTGTCTTTTTGTTAAAATATCTATCTATCTATCTATTTATCTATCTATCTATCTATCAACCTATCATCTATCTATCTATCATCATCTATCTTCAGTTAAAAAAAAACTAGTTGAGTAATTGGCTGATGCCTTTATCACAGAGGAAACATCAACTCATTAAGTATGATGAACGTATTTAATGTGTCTTGATCAGACATAAGCAGCTAGCTGTTATCTATGGAGCTATGGAGCTAATTTAAAGGAAAATAGGCACAGTTAACCCTGCACATTTTCAACATACCTATCAATGTCTTGCTTAGTGGAATTCTGAAATTGGTAGAAAAGCTGGTTGCCACCGGGCTTAAAGCTTTCCTCATCAGTCATGTTACAATGTTCTTTGTAGCAAATGCTCAAATTAAGATTATGAACACACTTCACTAACTTCCCTGTTGCCTTCTCATAGAAAAAAATCGCTGTCCTCTTGGCTAACATGTTTTGTAGTTGTTCCTCTGTTATGGTTTCCACACAGCAAGGAGGGACTTTTAAATAAAAGGGAAGACTTAGGGAGAAAAAGAGCAAATGTAGATGATTAATGTCAGTCTGTTCTGAACTATTTGGGTGTTTTTATGTTCTAGTCTTTGAAAGATGCTGGAATATATGTCTGCTTGGCCAATAAGTCCCCAATAACTCTTCAGCCCCATAGTACTGTGTGTAGAGAAAACCTCAAGGAAAAGAAAATGGACAGTTAAACTGGATAAAATATATCCCTTAAATGAGAACTACACTATGTGAAAAAAAATAGAACAATATGTCCTCAGCAAGTCAATGATCATAAGAAAAACAGCTTTATTGGCTAGTTATTTTGTGTGTTTGATGTACAATATGGAGAAATATTAATAGCCAAATGAATGTGACACATTGACACAGATGCATTGTAAATATTATGCTATTGAGACCGTAGATTCAGTTACATTCCTCTGATGAATGTGGATGCTTTCATTTCTTGTTTTAGAAGGCAATTAACCTGATTAATATCAAACTGCAAGCTCTGCCTTGTTTGCAGTAGGTAACTGCTCAAATTGTTGTTATTTTAGCTTCAGCTCTGAGACAATTTGTTTCTGTTCTCCTTTCCCCCCAACAAATATGGTTGAAGGTTCAGACAGAGACTTGGCCAGAGTTCATATACACACTTTTAACTGCCTTCTTCCCAGGATTTCCTCTTCATTTTTGGAGTGGGTGGATAGTGGGGTGCTGTGGTTGCACTGGCTCCTGTCCTGTGGTTCTTACCAACACAAAATACGAAGGTTTTTTAAAGGAGCTTCAGTTATTCTAATTACCCTGTACCTTAAGTTGTCTTTCTAATACCTTGTGATGGTTCCTTCTAAATGTCAAATCTCTTCCCAAAACTGCTTCATCTCAGGAATTATGTGTGTATGATTGTACATGTTCAGACTTTATAGTTGTTACCTGCATGACTGTCAGTCTAGCAAGAATTCATTCTACCCTACAAGAAGAAAAAGTTCAATTTTGCAGAAAAATAATCCAAACTGTATAGGATATTTCTCAAAAAGAAAACTTTGGAAAAGTTGTTTACATTTATAATCCTTTAGTTTTAAGCAAATATTTCTTGAACATGCTTACTTGTCAGTTAGTTGAACAGAAGAAAAAAAATGTAATGACATCCCTGATTGCAGAAACCCAACACTTAAGAAATCACATTCAAAACATAGGTGCTTTAACTTGATAAGTATTTTAAACGCAATGCTATATCCATTGTTTTCAATGAACATAGCAACATTTACATGCACAATATAGTAATGTGATAATTGCCAGAAATAGTCCCTTTTTGAAAATCTTTAATGTAATTCTACAGGAAAAAATTTTAAGGCAGTAAAATAAAGCGTATTTCAAGATCCGCAATGATGTGTACCTTACTTTAGCCTTTTACTTCAACTAACTTCAGCAAATAAAACTTGGTGAATAATCTCTATTCTTTTCTTCTTTTCTTTCTTTCTTTTTTTTTTTTCTTGTAAGCCCCTCTGCCTTCCTGTCTCCATTCTTTCCTACAAGGAATATTGGGTATTTATTATGTGTATGGCACATTCTAAAGCAGTGAAGATGAGACAGTAAATATTTCAGGGACAGTATCAATTAACTGAGCTTATGTTGTATTAGAGAGAAACAGAATACATAAAATAAAATCAGATATTAATGAGTGAAATGCAGAAAATAAACAGTGTAATATGATAGAGTGTAATGAGATAACTTGCTTATATTGGTGATCATGAGAGCACTTTTTGAGCGAGAGACTGAAAAACATTTAATAATAAGATAGAACTTGCAGTGGCCCAAACTGAGAAGTAATCTAAAGCAGATGGCACAGCCAGTGCAGTGACTCTGGGAAAGAACATGTATCGGGTCATCTAAGAACTGACTGCAGGCCTGTATGGTTCCAACTGCAGAGAAACCAGCAAGAAGTGAGCCATAGCTAAGATAGGTATCACCTGATTATCTGGATCTGTGTGTTCCAAGGTATGAGTTTATATTTTATTCTAATTGCAAAAAATACTATTGAAATATTTTAAGTCAGGAAAGTCTATGATCTGATTGAAAATTCCAAAATAATCTTTAATCATCTTGTGCATGGAGTAATTTATAGGAGGGAGCAAAAGTTGAGGAACATGGTCTGACAGTAAGGTTATTAAAATATTCTAAGAGATTAGAATGGCTTGAACTAAGATGGTCACAGAGAAGACATAAAACTTGGAAGATACTGCATTGTGATTTGGAGGAGAAAGTCAACTGGACTTGGTATGGGAAAAAAGGAAAAACTAGAATAAAGGATGACACATAGATTTTTTGCTTAAGCAACTTGTTTAATGGTGATGCCATTGCTTTAAAAAAAAAAGAAAGAAAGAAGAAAAGAAACAGTTGGCAGGAATTAGTTGACCAGTTGCGGTGGCTCACACCTGTAATCCCAGCGATCTGGGAGGCCAAAGATGGTGGATCATCTGAGGTCAGGAGTTCGAGACCAGCCTGGCTAACATAATAAAACTCCATCTCTACTAAAAATACAAAAATCAGCCCAGTGTGGTGGCGCATGCCTATAATCCCAGCTACTCGGGAGGCTGAGGTGGGAGACTTTCTTGAACCTGGGAGGCGGAAGTTGTAGTGAGCTGAGATCGTGCCATTGCTCTCCAGTCTGGGTGACGAGGGCAAAACTCCGTCTCAAAAAAAAAAAAAAAAAAAAAGGAACATTTGTATGAGGATAGCAATAGTTCTATTTTGGTCATGTTAACTTTGTGGTTCTATTTTGGTCATGTTAACTTTGTGGTGTTCAGTAGACATCTAAATGGAGATACCATGCAGATGAAAGAATAAAGAGTTCTATAACTTACAGGAGAGGTCAGACCTAGATATAGAGCTTTGGGTGTTTAGAATATGTAGAAGGTGTTTAAAGCCAGATGATTAGATGATATTTCCTAAAGAATGAATGTAAATATCAGGTAGAAAAGTGTTAAGAGTAACCCCCAAAATAAATAAAGAGAAAAAATTATTAATACAGACAATAGGTTAGTTGTTAGGGAGTTTCATAGGAACAGTTTTCATGTCATGGAGTGGCATCAGTTCTTTAGAATAGGCTGAAGGAAGAAGGTAGTAAGAGAGAGGCGGAGGAAGAGGAGACAGATTTTAGATAACTGTTTCAAGAATGTTGCTATATAAGGAAGCAGAGAAAGACAAAAATGCTGGAAGAAGTATATGTATATTCAGAAGATTTTTAAATTTTATTTTTTTCTCTCTTTTCCCCCACACCTTTTGCTTTGCTTCGTTCTTCTTTCTTCCCTAATTGATAGAAGATACCAAAGTATGTTTGCATGCTCACTGAACTCACACAGTCGTTAGGGATAAAATAGTGACAGTGGTGATGCTGGGCTGGGAAGAATAATTACAGGCACAACGTTCTTTTGACAACAGGGTGTAGAATCTGGAACATAAAGTGAAGGGATAGAGTCTTATAGGAACTTGGAAATTTATTAATTAGTTTGATTCTGTAATACTTGGTATACTTTTATGCCATATAATATGATTCGATTATTTTATTGCTATCATATATGCTGTGTTGTGTTACCTAGATCTTCTCCTTAACAAGAGAAGCACTCACTCCCAGAGATGGGATTGACACAGGCAATGACTGGCAGTTTTCAGCTGAGACACTTTAGAGGTTGTCTTGGTCCAAAGAGACCACCCAACCTCAAGGTCTTGCCCCCTTTTTGTTGGCATCCTACATCCAATGATTGGTCAAAAGACTACTTCATTTGCCTCAAATCTGGATAACCATACACAGCAAACCCACCTCCAGAATTCTACAAAGGTCAATTGAATGCCTTTTAATAATTTCATTGCAGGCCAAATTTTGCCAAATCCTGCTTCTTTCACTCACTCATAAGTATTGGTCTCAAGGGTGTTCTCCATCTCGGAGTCTGTTTGCTTAAAAGCCAACCTATGACAGTGGATACCAGGAATGACTTTAACAAAAGGTCATTGTAAAATTGAGATTCTGAAGCACTGGGTCATCTGACAATAAGGCCACCACCTGTAGTAGTAGAAAAACTGGTGACTTCTGGTATGGTCATTAGGGCAACTATTAAAACTTTCATAGATGTTGAACTGAGATGAACTGAAACTGACAGAAAGGAGTGAGCAAACAGTGCCCTAACAATATGGGGGAAATGATCATTATAAGGGCTATGAAATTTGATGGTTGGTGCTTAGGGCAATTTATATCTTGAGAAAAACAACAAAAGGCTGAAAGTGACTCAACACCAATCAAAGGCTAAGTTTAATTTCCAGACAGCACTCTTGTCACAACAGCAGGAAAGGCTGAGGATCAGGTGTCTTACTGAATTATAAGCATAGCAGAGTTACATTCTCAATGTTAGTAGAGATAAATGGAAGCAGTGTGCCAATAAGAAGAGGATGGAGACATCTGAGTTGAGGCACTCAAATGTGAATCCTCTCATTCTTCTGAATCTTTTTGCCTGTAGATCTAGTCCACTCTGTGCTAAAGGTTAACACTTTCCATGCCTGAAGATAATGCAGGAGCTTCTGCCTTGAAAGACAACATGATCTTACTTAATTTCTTTTTCTGGCCAATAGGCAGAAATAATTAAGTCACAACATTAAGGAAACTGTTGGGACTATCAGGAGAGGAAAGGGACTTTACCTTGACAGAGCTAAAAACCCTAGCCTTCATAGAGGCAGGAGCCAGGAGAGTATGTACAAGACAGATGGTGATAGTGTTGATTACAGGGGATAGAACATAAAGTTGGATAAATGAGACTTTATTGAAATAGTAGCACTATTTGATAATACAAGATTTAACACTCCAACCTGGGCATGGTGGCTCACACACCTGTAATCCCAGCACTTTGGGAGGTGAAGGGGGACAGATTGCCTGAGGTCAGGAGTTCTAGACCAGCCTGGCCAACATGGAGAAACCCTGTCTCTACTGAAAGTACAAAAATTAGCCGGGTATGGTGGCAGGTGCCTGTAGTCCCAGATATTTGGAATGCTGAGGCAGGAGAATTGCTTGAACCCAGGAGGTGGAGGTTGCAGTGAGCTGAAATCACACCACTGCACTCCAGCCCTCCAACCTGATGACAGAGTGAGACTCTACCTCAAAAACAAACAAACAAACAAACAACAAAAAAAAGAGGCTGGTCGTGGTGGCTCATGCCTGTAATCCCAGCACTTTTGGGAGGCTGAGGCAGGTGGATCACAAGGTCAGGAGATAGAGACCATCCTGGCTAACAAGGTGAAACCCCGTCTCTACTAAAAAATACAAAAAATTAGCCAGGCATGGTGGCGGGCACCTGTAGTCCCAGCTACTTGGGAGGCTGAGGCAGGAGAATGGCGTGAACCCTGGAGGCAGAGCTTGCAGTGAGCCAAGATCACGCCACTACACTCCAGCCTGGGAGACAGAACGAGACTCTGTCTCCAAGAAAAAAAAAAAAAAGAATTTAACGCTCTAGAAAGGACCCTGGGTTATAGTGCTAACATATTGGTAGGATAAATTTCAGAAAGATGGAAACAGAAATGCCCATTTCAAATGACCTAGGAATGGCAAAGCTACTGTGGGAGATGGGTAAAAAGGGGATCAAGTGGCTCAGAAACTGAATATGCTACCTAAAGCTAGAAAGACCTGAAAGTGTCCATGCTTTGTTGGAGGACACAGAGAGGAACACTCGGCTTATCAAAACAATGAATTCACTTATGACAGTGACACTAGCATCACTAAGAAGCTAAGTGCGGGTGGTCCTCTGAGAAACAGGGCTAACTGTAGGAGATACTGTTATATAACTGAACTCACTAAAAACAATGGAATTGATAGTAGCCCCATTCGGTAAATGTCAGGTGTCAGCGTTCAACATTCAGAAAATGCATGGGTACAGTTGTCATTATATGCAGCAAAGTCACAGTGACAGCCAGTTGTTCATAATTGTTGAGAGCTATAGAGATGGTTCATACTGCAAGCCATCCTAAGGGCTAGATAGATAGGCTCCCGAGAATATTGCTTGAAGTATACAGAAATAAAAATACAAGTACGGGGTCAGGAAGGCAACACCTACTGTCTCAGTAAAAGTCGTAATTCCCTTACCAAGACTCCAGACAACATCCATTTTTTTTTTCTACAGCATTCCATTAACTGAAGGAGATACTGGATCTCTGTGGGGAATAACCCTACAACAGCCTGGGCAATATATATGGTAATGATGCCTTCAGCCTTTCCCCAAAGACATAGGACCAAATGAAGTAGAAGTGGCAAGTATGTTGAACGCCTTTTGGGAGACAATTCTCTATGGGTCTCCAGTGTTTCCACAGCCTTGGAAGCACAGGCACTGGCTGCATTTATTCTGGACTATCTTTTCTAAAATGTATAGCAAAGAGTATTTAAACATATAGTTAGTGTCTCTCTCCAGAGCAGATGGTAGGTTTTTTTTGTTTCTGCCCATGTTGATAATGCCCAGGTCTTCCCTTGGGATATATATCAGGCAGATTTACTACTCATTTTTGAAGATTCAAGTTTCTTTTTTTTTTTTAAGTTAAAAATTCCTTTTTAATTCTTTTCTTTCTGGCCTCTTTGTGTAGAGTCTTACGATAACTTTCTTTTTTATACTTTTAAGTTCTAGGGTATGTGTGCACAACATGCAGGTTTGTCACATATGTATCCATGTGCCATGTTGGTGTGCTGCACCCACCAACTCTTCTCCCAATGCTATCCTGCCCCCTCCCCTGATCCCACGATAGGCCCTGGTGTGTGATGTTCCCCTTCCTGTGTCCAACTGTTCTCATTGTTCAATTCCCACCCATGAGTGAGAATATGAGATGTTTGGTTTTCTGTCCCTGCAATAGTTTGCTGAGAATGATGGTTTCCAGCTTCATCCATGTCTCTACAAAGACATGAACTCATTTGTTTTTATGGCTGCATAGTATTCCATGGTGTGCATGTACCACATTTTCGTAATCCAATCTATCAGTGATGGACATTTGGGTTGGTTCCAAGTCTTTGCTATTGTGAATAGTGCCACAATAAACATACATGTGCATGTGTCTTTATAGCAGCATGATTTATAATCCTTTGAGTATAAACTCAGTAATGGGATGGCTGGATCAAATGGTATTTCTGGTTCTAGGTCCTTGAGGAATTGCCACACTGTCTTCCACAATGGTTGAACTAGTTTACAGTCCCACCAACAGTGTAAAAGTGTTCCTATTTCTCCACATCCTCTCCAGCACCTGTTATTTCCTGACTTTTTAATGATCGCCATTCTAACTGGTGTGAGATGGTATCTTATTGTGGTTTTGATTTGCATTTTTCTGATGGCCAGTGCTAATAAGCATTTTTTCATGTGTCTGTTGGCTGCATAAATGTCTTCTTTTGAGAAGTGTCTGTTCATATCCTTCGCCCATTTTTTGTTGTGGTTGTTTGATTTTTTCTTGTAAATTTGTTTAAGTTCTTTGTAGATTCTGGATATTAGCCCTTTGTCAGATGGGTAGATTGCAAAAAAATTTCTCCCTTTCTGTAGGTTGCCTTGTTCACTCTGATGGTAGTTTCTTTTGCTGTGCAGAAGCTCTTTAGTTTAATTAGATTCTGTTTGTCAGTTTTGGCTTTTGCTGCCATTGCTTTTGGTGTTTTGGACATGAAGTCCTTGCCCATGCCTATGTCCTGAATGGTATTGCCTAGGTTTTCCTCTAGTGTTTTTATAGTTTTAAGTCTAACATTTAAGTCTTTAATTCATCTTGAATTAATTTTTGTATAAAGTGTAAGGAATGAATCCAGTTTCAGCTTTCTGCATATGGCTAGCCAGTTTTTCCAGCACCATTTATTAAATAGGAAACCCTTTCCCGATTTCTTGTTTTTGCCAGGTTTGTCAAAGATCAGATGGTTGTAGAAGTGTGGTATTATTTCTGAGGAGTCTGTTCTGTTCCATTGATCTATGTCTCTGTTTAGGTACCAGTACCATGCTGTTTTGGTTACTGTAGCTTTGTAGTATAGTTTGAAGTCAGGTAGCGTGATGCCTCCAGCTTTGTTCTTTTGGCTTAGGATTATCTTGGCAATCTGGGCTCTTTTTTGGTTCCATGTGAACTTTAAAGTAGTTTTTTTCCAATTCTGTGAAGAAAGTCATTGGTAGCTTGATGGGGATGGAATTGAATCTATGAATTTCCTTGGGCAGTATGGCCATTTTCACAATATTGATTCGTCCTATCCATGAGCGTGGAATGTTCTTTCATTTGTTTGTGTCCTCTTTTATCTCGTTAAGGAGTGGTTTGTAGTTCTCCTTGAAGAGTCCCTTCACAACCCTTGTAAGTTGGATTCCTAGGTATTTTATTCTCTTTGAAGCAATTGTGAATGGGAGTTCACTCATGATTTGGCTCTCTGTTTGTCTGTTATTGGTGTATAGGAATGCTCGTGATTTTCGCACATTGATTTTGTGTCCTGAGACTTTGCTGAAGTTGCTTATCAGCTTAAGGAGATTTTGGATTGAGACGATGGGGTTCTCTAAATATACAATCATGTCATCTGCAAACAGGGAAAATTTGACTTCCTCTTTTCCTAATTGAATACCCTTTATTTCTTTCTCTTGCCTGATTGACCTGGACAGAACGTCCAACACTATGTTGAATAGGAGTGATGAGAGAGGGCATCCTTGTCTTGTGCCAGTTTTCAAAGGGAATGCTTCCAGTTTTTGCCCATTCAGTATGATATTGACTGTGGGTTTGTCATAAATAGCTCTTATTATTTTGAGATATGGTTCCATCAATACCGAATTATTTGAGAGTTTTTAGCATGAAGGGCTGTTGAATTTTGTCAAAGGCCTTTTCTGCATCTATTGAGATAATCATGTGGTTTTTGTCTGTGGTTCTGTTTATATGCTGGATTATGTTTATTGATTTGCATATGTTGAACCAGCCTTGCATCCTAGGGATGAAGCCCACTTGATCATGGTGGATAAGCTTTTTGATGTGCTGCTAGATTCGGTTTGCCAGTGTTTTATTGAGGACTTTTGCATCAATATTCATCAGGGACATTGGTCAAAAATTCTCTTTTTTTGTTGTGTCTCTGCCAGGCTTTGGTATCAGGATGATGCTGGCCTCATAAAATGAGTTAGGGAGGATTCCCTCTTTTCCTATTGATTGGAATAGTTTCAGAAGGAATGATACAAGCTCCTCATTGTACCTCTGGTAGAATTCAGCTGTGAATCTGTCCAGTCCTGGACTTTTTTTGGTTGGTAGGCTATTAATTATTGCCTCGATTTCAGATCCTGTTTTTGGTCTATTCAGGGATTCAACTTCTTCCTGGTTTTGTCTTGGAAGGGTGTGTGTGTCCAGGAATTTATCCATTTCTTCTAGATTTTCTAGTTTATTTGTGTAGAGATGTGTATAGTATTCTCTGATGGTACTTTATATTTCTGTGGGCTTGGTGGTGATATCCCCCTTATCATTTTTTCTTGCATCTATTTGATTCTTCTCTCTTTTCTTCTTTACTAGTCTTGCTAGTGGTCTATCAATTTTGTTGATCTTTTCAGAAAACCAGCTCTTGGATTCATTGATTGTTTGAGGGTTTTTTGTGTCTCTATCTCCTTCAGTTCAGCTCTGATCTTAGTCATTTCTTGCCATCTGCTAGTTTTTGAATGTGTTTGCTCTTGATTCTCTAGTTCTTTTAATTGTGATGTTAGGGGTTTAGTTTTGGATCTTTCCTGCTTTATCTTATGGGCATTTAGTGCTATAAATTTCCCTCTACACACTACTTTAAATGTGTCCCAGAGATTCTGGTATGTTGTGTCTTTGTTCTCATTGGTTTCAAGGAACATCTTTATTTCTGCCTTCATTTTGTTATGTGCCCAGTAGTCATTCAGCAGCAGGTTGTTCAGTTGCCAAGTAGTTGAGTGGTTTTGAGTGAGTTTCTTAATCCTGAATTCTAGTTTGATTGCACTGTGGTCTGAGAGAGAGTTTGTTATAATTTTTGTTCTTTTATATTTGCTGAGGAGTGCTTTACTTCCAAATATATGGTCAATTTTGGAATAAGTGTGATGCAGTACTAAGAAGAATGTATATTCTGTTGATTTGAGGTGGAGAGTTCTATAGATGTCTATTAGGTCTGCTTGTTGCAGAGCTGAGTTCAATTTCTGGATATCCTTGTTAACTTTCTGTCTCGATCTGTCGAATGTTGACAGTGGGGTGTTAAAGTCTCCCATTATTATTTTGTGGGAGTCTAAGTCTCTTTGTAGGCCTCTAAGGACTTGCTTTATGAATCTGGGTGCTCCTTTATAGGTTGCATATATATTTAGGATAGTTAACTCTTCTTGTTGGATTGATCCCTTTACCATTATGTAATGGCCTTCTTTGTCTGTTTTGACCTTTGTTGGTTTAAAGTCTGTTTTATCAGAGACTAGTTTTGCAATCCCTGCTTTTTTTGTTTGTTTGTTTGTTTTCCATTTGCTTGGTAGATCTTCCTCCAACCCTTTGTTTTGAACCTATGTGTCTCTGCACGTGAGATGGGTCTCCTGAATACAGCACATTGTTGGGTGCTGACTCTTTATCCAATTTGCCAGTCTATGTCTTTTAATTGGAGCATTAACCCATTTACATTTAAGGTTAATATTATTATGTGTGAATTTGATCCTGTCATTGTAATGTTAGCTGGTTATTTTGCTCGTTAGTTGATGCAGTTTCTTCCTAGTATCAAAGGTCTTTACAATTTGTCATGTTTTTGCAGTGGCTGGTACCGGTTGTTCTTTTCCATGTTTAGTGCGTCCTTCAGGAGCTCTTGTAATACAGGCCTGGTGGTGACAAAATCTCTCAGCATTTGCTGGTCTGTAAAGGATTTTATTTCTCCTTCACTTATGAAGCTTAGTTTGGCTGGATATGAAATTCTGGGTTGAAAATTCTTTTATTTAAGAATGTTGAATATTGGCCCTCACTCTTTTCTGGCTTGTAGAGTTTCTGCCAAGAGATCTGCTGTTAGTCTTATGTGCTTCCCTTAACCTGACCTTTCTCTCTGGCTGCCCTTAACGTTTTTTCCTTCATTTCAACTTTGGTGAATTTGACAATTATGTGCCTTGGAGTTGCTCTCCTTGAGGAGCATCTTTGTGGCATTCTCTGTATTTCCTGAATTTGAATGTTGGCCTGCCTTGCTATGTTGGGGAAGTTCTCCTGGATAATATCCTTAAGAGTGTTTTCCAACTTGGTTCCATTCTCCTCATCACTTTCAGATACACCAAGTGACGTAAATTTGATCTTTTCACATAGTCCCACATTTCTTAGAGGCTTTGTTCATTTCCTTTCATTTTTTTTCCCCTAAGCTTCTCGTTTCATTTTGTTCATTTGTTTTTCCATCACTGATATCCTTTCTTTCAGTAGATCGAATAGGCTACTGAAGCTTGTGCATGCATCATGTAGTTCTTGTACCATGGTTATCAGCTCTATCAGTTCATTTAAGGATTTCTCCACACTGGTCAGTCTAGTTAGTCATTCGTCTAATCTTTTTTCAAGGTTTTTAGATTCTTTGCAATGGGTTCGAACATCCTCCTTTAGCTTGGAGAAGTTTGATCATCTGAAGCCTTCTTCTCTCAACTCATCAAAGCCATTCTCCATCCAGCTTTGTTCCCTTGCTGGCGAGGAGCTGCATTCTTTGGAGGAGAAGAGGTGCTCTGATTTTTATAATTTTCAGCTTTTCTGCTCTGGTTTCTCCCCATCTTTGTGGTTTTATCTACCTTTGGTCTCTGATGATGGTGACGTACAGATGGGGTTTTGGTGTGGGTGTCCTTTCTGTTTGTTAGTTTTCCTTCTAACAGTCAGGCCCCTCAGCTGCAGGTCTGTTGGAGTTTGCTGGAGGTCCACTCCAGACCCTGTTTGCCTGGGTATCACCAACAGAGGCTGCAGAACAGAGAATATTGCAGAACAGCCAATGTTGCTGCCTGATCGTTCCTCTGGAAGCTTTGTCTCAGAGGGCACTCGGCTGTGACAGGTGTCAGTCAGCCCCTACTGGGAGGTGCCTCCAAGTTAGGCTACTCGGGGGCCAGGGACCCACTTGAAGAGGCAGTCTGTCTGTTCTCAGATCTCAAACTCTGTACTGGGAGAACCACTACTCTCTTCAAAGCTGTCACACAGGGACATTTAAGTCTGCAGAAGTTTCTGCTACCTTTTGTTCAGCTATGCCCTGCCCCCAGAGGTGGAGTCTACAGAGGCAGGCAGGCCTTCTTGAGCTGCAGTGGGCGCCACCCATTTCAAGCTTCCCAGCTGCTTTGTTTACCTACTCAAGTCTCGGCAATGGCAAGCACTCCTCCCCCAGTCTCGCTGCCATCTTGCTGTGCTAGTAATGAGCAAGCCTCCGTGGGCGTGGGATCCTCTGAGCCAGGTGCAGGATATAATCTCCTGGTGTGCCATTTGCTAAGACTGTTGGAAAAGCACAGTATTAGGGTGGGAGTGACCTGATTTTCCAGGTGCTGTCTCTCACAGCTTCCCTTGGCTAGGAAAGGGAATTCCCTGACCCCTTGCACTTCCCCGGTGAGGCGATGCCTCGCCCTGCTTCGGTTCACACGGTCTTGCACCCACTGTCTGACAAGCCCTAGTGAAATGAACGAGTGATTTCTGCATTTCCATCTGAGGTATTAATTTCAAAAATATTTTTTTGAAATCGCTCGTCTTCTGCGTGGTTCACGCTGGGAGCTGTAGACTGGAGCTGTTCCTATTTGACCATCTTGGAACCTCCTCAAGATTTGGGTTTCTTAAGCTCAGGGTTGACTGGCTGTAATGCAAACCCATTATGTGTACAGCATGTACCTGAGTCCTTCTCCATCACTCTAATCAGGCTTGGTGGTCAAGGAGAACTGATGCATCATGATGCTCATGCTGCAGGTTGTGTTGTGAGTAAAACAATTCTTCATCTCTGATAGAGCAGTTTTTTGTCTTTATTCATTCAGCATTCACAAAACTGTTATAGGCTAATAATTTTAGCTTGCAAATAGGATAAAATATCATATACCTTACAGCTTGTAAGAAGGCCTTCATAAGATTCAGAGAACTGCCACATCCGTAGTGTCCTTAGGGTTTAAAGGTCACTGGCTTTCGTGGAGTCTGGAAGTAAAAGGGGTTCTGCAGCACATCTCAACTGTAGAATTAAAGGTATTCTTTTGGTGATATACAGAGTACACAGAAAGCACTAGTAGGATAATCACATTGTAGGCCACTAAGTTTCTCGACCAAGTGCATGCCTTTGCAACAGGGAATTATATGATTTTCAGGAAATATTAGGCAAGAAATAAATTATTTGACCATGTATCATAATCTGATTATAGGACAAGAAATGCCCATTGATTAGAGCTCTCCAGATCTACCAAGTAGTAAGACTGGGCATTATGAACAATCCTTTTTAAAATACAAGTAGTACCTCCAGAGTGAGGCATAAGCAAGTCTGGGAATAACAAGTAAGCTGCATTAGCAGATGTCCCAAACTTCCATGGCATCCACCACAGTTGCACCTTGCACCAATGCCTCTTCCACAGACCACACCTGTGATGGGACTGGCAGACTTGATATGACCAATTCACAGGGGAGAAAAAAAGGTGGAGTTTGTTTTATAGGTTAATGGGCTCAGTAGGTGGATACAAATAAAAAATGAACTGCAACAGCAATGCATCCTTTCTCAGTGATTGCCATTATAGACAGTGGTGAGTGGAATTCCTTCCAATAGGCAGAGGCTTATGTGGTGCACCTGACTATTCACCATATATGGAGAGACAGGTGACCTGAAGTAAGAATAGACTTTGGGATGTGGGCAGGTGACAAATGGCTAGTTGAAAGTCTCAATGTAAGAAGGTCTCGGCCGGGCGCGGTGGCTCAAGCCTGTAATCCCAGCACTTTGGGAGGCCGAGACGGGCGGATCACGAGGTCAGGAGATCGAGACCATCCTGGCTAACAAGGTGAAACCCCGTCTCTACTAAAAAATACAAAAAACTAGCCGGGCGAAGTGGCGGGCGCCTGTGGTCCCAGCTACTCGGGAGGCTGAGGCAGGAGAATGGCGTGAACCCGGGAGGCGGAGCTTGCAGTGAGCTGAGATCTGGCCACCGCACTCCAGCCTGGGCGACAGAGCCAGACTCAGTCTCAAAAAAAAAAAAAAAAAAAAAAAAAGGTCTCAATGTACAAATATCTTTTTAAAACATTTTAATGCCAATCAAGGAACTTTTATTCTAGAAAAGGCACTACATAACCAAACACACCGAGTAGTTACTTGATGTCAGCCATGTTTGGTTACTGGACATCCTAATGCATCTGGAAGCTAAGGGAGAATCAGAACTAGACATAATAAATTAGGATTTATCAGTCCTTTCAATCTATCTGTTATATATCATATCTTAATTTCATCCATTTCCTTAGATCTTCCTTTGGATACAACAAAATTGTCTGTGTACTTTGATTCCATCTCCTCAATAATTCCTTTCCACTCTAGTCCTTACAACAACCATAAAAAAAAAAAAAAAAAAAAAAAAAAAAAAGCAAGATCTATCCAAGATGGGAAGGCTGGAGAAGTTACAAATGATAAGGAATTTGATAAAGTTCTTATAATTATGTTTCCCAACTCTTCAACTGGAATCACTGTATATGTTCTTGCAACCATTGCCATACTTTTGTTTGGGAGAATACAGTCCACTGAACACTCATTTTGTTCTCCAGAATATAGGACTGAATAACTATGGCACAGGCAATATATACAGAAATTAAGAACACAGGATTTAGGGTCAAAAAATATTTTTGAAATTAGTTACATCCTATATTAGCTGTGAACATGGACAAATTAGTTAGCCTTCTTGAATCTAAGTTTACTCATTTGTAAAATGGTTTAAATAAGGTAATTTAAAGGAAATGTTACTACAGAGTCCTGCACATTTACATTCAATAAATATTACTTAATAATATTAACATTTTCTATGCTAAAATTAAAATAGTAGCAGTTAAAATAGAATGTGGTCAAGATTAAATGAGATAAATATACTGTTTCACATTTAATGCATTAAAATATTGTAGTTTTAAAAAACTATTATCTGGTTAGACTATTAAAAGATGAGTCTCACATTATGGTTACACTTTGTGTTTTCTCAGTATTTACGTACACATATTTCCTATGTCTCTGCACAAAAAAAAAAAACATTTTTAACTATACAAAAAGTAAAGTATTGTGAAACACATTAATTCAATCTCAGACTGGGATTTTGTGATGACAACAGAAAATGCTATGTTGAAATATACTTCGTTATCATAGAACAAAAGTGTTTACTGGGAAAATACTACTGAAAAAAAGAAAGTTTAAGGTGCTTAAGAGAACAAATCTTTACCATTCTTTAATTATTCCTATCAATAGAAATAATATTGAGGAATTACAATGTATAGGCACTGTACTTTTTTGGTTTTTATTTTATCAAAGCTATGTATGCGTCTAGTTTTTGTTTTTTAATTATGATAAACATGAACAGTTGAATCAAATTCATTGTAAAAATCAGTTTCCTGACCTCACCTCTATCCCCACCTTTCTTGTTACCCAGAGAAAACTTCCTTTGGATTTTTAATGGATTCATTTGCTACTTTTCTATACATCTCTAAATGGTATACTGAAATCCTTACTTTATAATTCTTTAGAAAGAGGAGGATTTAGCAGTCTTTGTTAGCCTACCACATCCTTAAATATATACAGTCTTTGTATCTCCTCGTTGTTCAAAAATGGTTATATCATAATTTAGATCTACACACATCAAACCTTTTTATTTTTTCTCTGGTTAGTAACTATCAAGTTTCTTTTCTGTTTGTTAGTTTTCTATTAGTTCTAACTAATTTATTTTATACTTTTTCGTTGAAATTTATTTCAATGCATTAAAATACTTTAAGTATTTTCTCTGTGTCATCGTGAAGCAGTATGTCCAGGTGTCTTCTAGCTTGTTTTAATCTTGGTTGAGTGAACTCTAGAACTGCTGTCCGTGTGTCTTTTGGAATTTTTCTTTATTGTCATCCAGGCAACTCCCTTTGCTTCTCTTTGGGTCAGAATCTGTTTCTATGATGCCATATTTTATTTTTTTCCCTTTTTTATTTATTTATTTCTTTTCTTTTTTTTTTTTTTTTTGGAGACGGAGTCGCGCTCTGTCGCCCAGGCTGGAGTTCAGTGGCGCCATCTCGGCTCACTGCAAGCTCCGCCTCCCGGGTTCACGGCATTCTCCTGCCTCAGCCTCCCGAGTAGCTGGGACTACAGGCACCCGCCACAATGCCAGGCTATTTTTTTTTGTATTTTTAGTAGAGACGAGGTTTCACCGTCTTAGCCAGGAGCCATATTTTCTTTCTTTGGTTTAAGTGATTGTTTTGTCAAGGCATATGTACTAGGCCATTCATGCATTGCTATAAAGGATTACATGAGGCTGGGTGATTTATTAAAAAAAAAAAAAGGCTTAATTGGCTTATGGTTCTGCAGGTTGTACAGAAAGCATAGCTCAGGCTTTTGCATATGGGGAGGCCTCAAAAAGCTTACAATCCTGGCAGAAGGCAAATGGGGAGCAGGCATCTCACATGGTGGGAGTAGGAGCAAAAGTGAGAGAGAGGGGATGGGGGCAGTGCCACACTTTACAACGACCAGTTCTCCCAAGAACACACTCAATATTTTAAGGACAGTATCAAGCCATGAGGGATCTGCCCTAATGACCCAAATATCTCCCACCAGGCCCCATCTCCAACACTGGGAATTACAATTCAAACTGAGATGTGGGCGGAACATATTTTCAATCCATATCAGCATATTAGGCTGGCAACTTGTCATACAGAAAATATAGATATGAAAGTTTTGCTATCTTACACATCTAAAATATCTTTGTTTTGTCTTAACTTTTGACTGATAGTGACTTGATATAGTGTCCCCAGTTGGAAATAATTTTATTTCAGAATTTTGAAAGTCTTTTCTTATTGCTTTTAAGTTTTCCTTTCCTTTCCTCTCCCCTCCCCTCCCCTCCCCTCTCCTCTCCTCTCCCAGTTGAGATGGAGTCTCGCTCTGTCGCCCAGGCTGGAGTGCAGTGACAAGATCTCGGCTCACTGCAAGCTCCACCTTCCAGGTTCACACCATTCTCCTGCCTCAGCCTCCGGAATAGCTGGGACTACAGGCGCCCGCCACCAAGCTGGGCTTTTTTGTTTTTTTGGGGTTTTTTTTGTGTGTGTGTGTGTGTTTTTTTTTAGTAGAAATGGGGTTTCACCGTGTTAGTCAAGATGGTCTTGATCTCCTGACCTAATGATCCGCCGGCCTCCGCTTCCCAAAGTGCTGAGATTACAGGCGTGAGCCACCGCGCCCAGAGTGTTTTTAAATTTTCAGGGTTTTTTGTTTGTTTGTTTGTTTGTTTTCTTTTGTTTTTATATTTTAAAAAAAGATGCCATTTTGATTTTTCAAACCTTAGTATGCAACCATTTTTTCTCTCTGAAAGCATGTAGTTCATCTTTTTGTCCACATTGTTTTGAAGTTCAAGATGTTGTGTTTTTGTATATATGTATTTTCATACATTTTCTTGGCCCCTTTATGAGCTCTTTCATCCTGATAACTCAACTTCTTCAGTTCTGGAATTGTCCTTGAGTGAGTTTTTACTCAATTCCTTTATGTTTTCTCAGTTTATTCTGTTTTGAACTCTATTATGCAAATGTTGGATTTCCTGTCTTTGTCCTCTAATTTGTTGTTGTTTCTGTATTATTTCTCATCCATTTCTTATCTCAGTCTTGCTGTTCCCCTTTCTGAGAGTTTTTATTTTTTCAAATTTATCTTTCAATCTTTATACTAAAATTTTCATTTCTTCTATTATAATTTTTTATTTTCTGTCTCATACTTGTTATATTAGTGTTGCTTTTTATTATCCTACTTTTATTTTATAGATTCTTATTTCTCCAAGGTTACCTGGTTACTGATTGTCTTTTTCCTCTCTTAGGATATTCTCTCTCTTTCTCTCTCAAATATATATGTATTTGAAATTTTATTTTCCTCCCTAGTCTCTTTCTTCCATATATTTGTTCTTTGTTCTTTTTATTCATTTGTGCTGGTTTCTCTCCTGGCTATCACTTGTTGACTGCTTACATTTATGAGTGTGCACTAAGACACTTACTGGAGGCCCTGAATGCACCAATGGGAATCATCAACTGTAATGTTCACTGAGGGTGATCTAGTGTGGCCGTTTCACTGATGAATCATGTATGTCAGCACATTTAGAAATTTTCCAAAGAACTGGTCGTATTTTCCAGAGAAGTTTCTTGATCTCTTGCCTGCAGGGCAGCATCTTGGCCAGAAATCAGGTGGTTAGGTTGGAAAAGAAGGCTAGTAGTCTTAACAGTCACTAACATCACTGCCTGCAGTATGGAATACCTTCTCACAACTGTGTCTGACATTCTCCTCTTCAGAGACCACTGTTTAGCCTCTACAGAACATAAAATTATTATCTTCTGATGTGGTGAGAGGTGGTCATCACTACCCAAAGTAGGAAAATAAATCTGAGAAGAGTATAATCAATGTTTCTCCATGAGAGAAAACTGTGGGCATTTGGGGTTGAACAATTATTTTTTTGTGTGAGAAATACACCTCCCTCATTCCAGCCAGCAAAATGCCAGAAGTACCCTGCAGTCATGTGATGCCTGACAGTGTACCCCTATATTTCCAGCAGGCCCTGGAAAAGTAACTGCCTCGTTTGAGACATTCTTTCTTTTATTATTATTACTATTATTATTATACTTTAAGTTCTGTGATACATGTGCAGAGTGTGCAGGCTTGTTACATAGGTATACATGTGCCATGGTGGTTTGCTGCACCCATCAACCTGTTATCTGCATTGGGTATTTCTCCTGATGCTATCCCTCCCATAGCTCGCCATCCCCCAACAGGCCCTGGGGTGTGATGTTCCCCTCCCTTTGTCCATGTGTTCTCATTGTTCAACTCCCACTTATGACTGAGAACATGTGATGTTTGGTTTTCTGTTCCTATGTTAGTTTGAAGGTGTTCCAGTTTCATCCATGTCCCTGCAAAGGACACGAACTCATCCTCCTCTATGGCTGCACAGTATTCCCTGGTGTATACATGCCACATTTTTTTATCCAGTTTATTATTGATGGGCATTTGGGTTGTTTCCAAGTCTGCTATTGTGAACAGTGCTGCCAAAAACATACATGTGCATATGTCTTTACAGTAGAATGATTTATAATTCTTTGGGAATATACCCAGTAATGGGATTGCTAGGTCAAATGGTATTTCTGGTTTTAGATCCTTGAGGAATCGCCACAATGTCTTCCACAATGGTTCAAGTAATTTACACTCCCACCAACAGTGTAAAAGCATTCCTATTTCTCCACATCTTCTCCAGTATCTGTTGTTTCCTGACTTTTTAATGATTGCCATTCTAACTGGCGTGAGATGATATCTCATTGTGGTTTTGATTTGCATTTCTCTGACGGCCAGTGATGATGAGCAGTTTTTCATGTGTCTATTGGTCGCATAAATGTCTTCTTTTGAGAAGTGTCTGTTCATATTCTTCACTCACTTTTTGATGAAGTTGTTTGTTTTTTTCTTTCACATTTGTTTAAGATCTTTGCAGATTCTGGATATTAGCCCTTTGTCAGAGGGATAGATTGCAAAAGTTTTCTCCCATTCTGTAGGTTGCCTGTTCACCCTGATGATACTTTCTTTTGCTGTGCAGAAACTCTTTAGTTTAATTAAATCCCATTTGTCAATTTTGGCTTTTGTTGCCATTGCTTTTGGTGTTTTGGTCATGAAGTCTTTGCCCATGCCTATGTCCTGAATGGTATTGCCTAGGTTTTCTTCTAGGGTTTTCATGGTTTTAGGTCTTATGTTTAAGTCTTTAATCCATCTTGAGCAAATTTTGGTATAAGGTGAAAGGAAGGGGTCCAGTTTCAGTTTTCTGTATATGGCTAGCCAGTTTTCCCAACACCATTTATTAAATAGGAAATCCTTTACCCATTGCTTGTTTTTGTCAGGTTTGTTAAAAATCAGGTGGTTGTAGATGTGTGACATTATTTCTGAGGCCTCTGTTCTGTTCCATTGATCTATATATCTGTTTAGGTAGCAGTACCGTGCTGTTTTGGTTACTGTAGCCTTGTAGTATATTTCGAAGTCAGGTAGCATGATGCCTCCAGCTTTGCTCTTTTTGCTTAGGATTGTCTTGGCTATAGGGGCTCTTTTTTGGTTCCATATGAAATTTAAAGTGTTTTCTTCTAATTCTGTGAAAAAAGTCAATGATAGCTTGATGGGGATAACATTGAATCTATAAATTAGTTTAGGCAGTATGGCCATTTTTACAACACTGATTCTTTCTATCCAAGAGCGTGGAATGTTTTTCCATTTTTTGATGTCTTCTCTTATTTCCTTGAGCAGTGATTTGTAGTTCTCCTTGAAGAGGTCCCTCATATCCGTTGTAAGTTGTATGCCTAGGTATTTTATTCTCTTTGTAGCAACAAAACAGATAGACCACTAACCAGACTAATAAAGAAGAAAAGAGAGAAGAATCAAATAGACACAATAAAAAATGATAAAGGGGAGATCACCACTGACCCCACAGAAATACAAACTATCATCAGAGAATACTATAAACACCTCTATGCAAATAAACTAGAAAGTCTAGAAGAAATGTGTAAATTCCTGGACACATACACCCTCCCAAGACTAAGCCAGGAAGAAGTCAAATCCTTGAATAGACCAATAACAAGTTCTAAAATTGAGGCAAAAAAAAAAAAAAAAAAAAAGCCTTGGACCAGATGAATTCACAGCCAAATTCTACCAGAGGTACAAAGAGAAGCTGGTAGCATTCCTTCTGAAACTATTCCAAACAATAGAAAAAGAGGGACTCCTCCCTAACTTATTTTATGAGGCCAGCATCATCCTGATACCAAAACCTTGCAGAGACACAACAATAAAAGAGAATTTCAGGTTAATATCCCTGATGAACATCAATGAAAAAATCCTCAATAAAATACTGGCAAACTGAATGCAGCAGCACAACAAAAAGCTTATCCACCATGATCAAGTCAGCTTCATTCCTGGGATGCAAGGTTGGTTCAACATATGCAAATCAATAAATGTAATCCAGCATATAAACAGAACCAAAGACAAACACCACATGATTATCTCAATAGATGCAGAAAAGGCCTTCCATAAAAATCTACACCTCTTCATGCTAAAAACTCTCAATAAACTAGATATTGATTAAATGTATCTCAAAATAATAAGAACTGTTTATGAAAAATCCACAGCCAATATCACACCAAATGGGCAAAAGCTGGAAGCATTCCCTTTGAAAACCGGCACAAGGATGCCCTCTCTCACCACTCTTATTCAACATGGTATTGGAAGTTCTGGCCAGGGCAATCAGGCAAGAGAAAGAAATAAAGGGTATTTAAATAGGAAGAGGGGAAGTCAAATTGCCTCTGCAGATGACATGACTGTATATTTAGAAAACCCCATCGTCTCAGCTCAAAATCTCCTTTAGCAGATAAGCAACTTCAGCAAAGTCTCAGGATACAAAATTAATGTGCAAAAGTCACAAACATTCCTATATATCAGTAATAGACAGAGAGCCAAATCATGAGTGAACTCCCATTCACAACTGCTACAGAGAAATGATTTCTAAGTACACTTTCATCCACGTTTCTTACCTTAAACCCTATAGAAACCTTTTCCCAGAAATATCACCAATTATTGAGATTTGTGAGTTTTTGGCCAGAGTATTACCAATTCCTGAGATATTTAGAGTTTCTGCAGTGTAGATTGAGTTGCTTCTTTGATTTGTTCATCGCCAGTTATGAATGCAGGTTTGGAGGTCTGATGAATGATTTAATATCCATGCCTTTCCAGTTTCCAAATGTTATTACTATTGTTTCCATTTCTCTTTTCTCTTTGTGAGTTTGTATCTTTTCTTAAAAAATCCCTTTACTGTCATTTTAGTGGACAATAAAGGAATGGAGAATGGAGGTTCTTGATCTCATTCAACCTCTATCTTTATCAGCTATGATAAGTTCTTTGTGTGCACTTTTTAATTTATGCCCACAACAACCATCTGGGGAAGGAACTCAAATTATCTCCATTTTTTAGCCAACGAAACAGGTTTTAATCTTGGTCCAGGTGGCCCAGATATTAATACATATAACATTACATATAACATAATACATATAACATTATATTTTCAACCAATGTTCTGACTTTCTGCTGCCTTCTCTAAAATATTGAGGCATTCTTTCTGCTTGCCTGTGGGTGCAAGTGAGGATAGTGGTTAAAAAAAAGAGTAGTGGCCAGGTGCCATGGCTCATGCCTGTAATCCCAGCACTTTGGGAGGCCAAGGCAGGTGGATCACGAGGTCAGGAGTTAGAGACCAGCCTTACCAACATGGTAAAATCCTGTCTCTACTAAAAATACAAAAATTAGCCAGGTGTAGTGGTGTGCACCTGTAATCTCAGCTACTCAGGAGGCTGAGGCAGCAGAATTGCTTGAACCCAGGGGGCAGTGGTTGCAGTGAGCTGAGATCTCACCACTACACTCCAGCCTGGGTGACAGAGTAAGATCCTGTCTCAAAAAAGAAAATTAATAAAAATAAAAAAGGGTAGCATGGGCAAGAAGACGTTTCAAAAATTAGAGTATGGATTCTCTCCCAAGGCCTCACCAGGCCACAAATAGCTAGAGGCTCCATTCTATTTTGCCCCTCAAACCCTGCTAGCAGGTATAAGCAGGGATTCAGATCACCTCAAAAGTCAAACCTGTTTTAGAAAATCTCTTCACTTTGTTCCATATGTGAGTTACCCTATGATGTTGTTATACCCTGCTCAGATTTCTTAATCTCTATTCCTCATCACTGGATGTCAGATTTTAAATATTGCTTTTAAGAGGGCCAAAAACTAGAAAATCTGATGGAAGTAATAAACTATCTCCTAAAAAAATCCCCTCTTATAAGAATTCCTGATTATATATTTTAGAGAATTCACAGACCCTTTGAGTCAATCTAAGAGTCCCAGAAGATTATAAACTCTTCTACTTTAATAAGAGTAGAAAAATATTCTGTAAAATTCCCCCTCCAAATTTTTACTTTTTTTGTGTATAAGAACTAGAAAGACTAACATTTTTTTCCAGGACTTTTAAAATATGCTTTTGAAACAGATCCTTTGAAGCTACTGTAGGCAAAAGTTATTTTAAGTCACTGTTACCATGTTTTTTTCTTTCTGTTCTAACGAACAAGTGAACTTCTAAAAATTTCAGCTTATAATAGAGACTATGAGAAGAAACATAGATGTATAGCTGTGTGAAGGCTTACCCTTTTTCTCTGGACTTTCCAGGGTGTTCTCCATTGATTAAGTAGGATGAGTTCAACATCCACCGATTTTCCTCCTGATGCCTTCATAAATGTACTGTGATGGTTAATTTTATGCATCAGCTTCACTGGGTGTCCAAGTATTTGATCCGACATTATTCTGGATGTTTCCGTGAAGGTACTTTTGGATAAGATTAATATTTACATTAATAGACTGAGTAAAGCAGGTTTTCCTCCTTAATGGCAATATGCCTCATCCAATCCATTGAAGACTTAAATGGAAAAAAAAAAGTTCTATACCCTTCCCTAAGTATGAGAAGATTCTTCCTGTCTGATTCCCTTGACCTGGGACATTGGCTTTTTTTGCGTGTCTTCAGATACAAACAGAAACATTGGTTTTCCCTGATTTTGGGCCTGTTGGTCTTCACACTAGCTACTTTCCTTTGTTCTCAGGCCTTCAGACTCAGACTGAAACTAAACTGTGAGCTCTCCTGGGTCTCCAATTTGCCATCTCATCCTATAGATCTTGGGACTTCTTAGACTCCATAATTGTATGAGCCAATTACTTATAATGCATTTCTATCTATCTATCTCCCATTGATACTGTTTCTTTGGAGAACCCTAACAAATACATATGTGTTAGAGAAGAAGACTTTTAAAGAAAGAGATGAAAAATGTTTTAAAATATAAAAATGATGTACATTTTCCTTTTTAGAATAAAGATGTCTAGTGCCATGATACAAGCTCGAGGTAAGCCCAGAATGCTCCATAAAGCAGAGTTCTGTAGATCCTTATGATACATTTGTTGTCTCCAGAATCAATCACTTCATTGGACTCTAGCAAAATATTTAATGTATCTACATGTCAAATCAGTGCCCTGGCTTTTCTTGCCATATGAAGGCTTTTTTATTTTTTAACTTGAATAAGAAGAAAGAATTTTTTTCTCCATAATATCAAAGTGATTTTGTAAGCTTATGGAAACAAAAGAGATGCTCTTTAAATATATAATTGTTTAAATTTTTTGTTTTCATTTTTGCAATATGATCAATCAGTAAACAAGGAATAGTAAATCAGAAGAGGCTAGGTCCAAATTCCAGTTCTTTCTCCTGTTAGTTGCATGAGAATAGCTAAATCACATATCCTAACTGGATTTCTATTTTGTTTGTTTTTTGTTGTTAAATATAGAGAAAAATGCCTTACACATTTTCCCTTATGAGGTCCTTATGAAGATTAAATGAAATAATATATGAAAATATATGTACTACATTCTAAGAACTAGTTTGAATAAATATTAATACTAAGAAAGAAAAGAAAAAGAAGAAATGAAATATAATATTCACCAAGGGAGAAAAAACAATTTTGCCAGCACAAATGAAAATGAGTATCACTCATCTCAAAGCGCTAATGCAATGTTTTATTTTGTGTATGCATCTATGCATACCTGTAGCTAGACTTAATACTTGTGACTATAAGCATGTAGGTAACTCTGTTATAGGTGTATACAAGCGGATTCAAACTGCCCACTTCCTTTCTTTGAGTTTTGCTCAAATGCTTTCAGAATGAAGAGGATACTGATTAATTTCCCAAACCTCCTATAGGACTAAACAGCAATGGGATTAGCTCAAAAAGCCTGAAAAAGAGACAGTAAGATCATAAACTGTTAGAGTTAGAAGAGATTATCCAGTAACAATCCTTCCATACTCCCATTTTGTAAACTCCCCATATGCACAGATAAATTTTGAATAATCTGCCCAAATGCATGTGGGTAATCCATGGGAGAGCAAGCATTCCAAGTTAGCCTCTAAACCTCCTGCCTCATTTTCTATTCTTTACCCTCAGCATCACACTATACTACACTGATGTTGGTTTTCATGTTTTTTAGGGGGGCTTCAAGACTTCCTGTCTTTCGTATGCTTGAATTCCTTTCAGCACAGCCGGCTTTGCACATGAAGGATTGATTTGATCTGGAGTTTACTTAACAACTGTGTAGAGAGAGGGCACCACCTAAAACTGTTTTGGCCCTTTAGACAGATGTGATGGTCAAACTGTTTCGGCACCTTGAGAGAAGTGATGGTTGCAAGTTGGGGGATGATGTGTAGAGCTATAAATTACTTCTATTTTTGGAGAAAAGTCATATTCTTGGGAAAGTCACTTTCCAGGTCCATGTTAGGGTATTAAGGAAATGTTCTTTTATAAATAGGTATCTGGTTCCTCTCTTTTCACAAGGGGAGAATAAGTCAGTCTTTCTCTTAGGGTCAAAGCATCTAATTGTAGACAAAGTTTTTATGGGTGGTGTGGAAAGTGAGTGTCCCCACGTGTCACTGAATCACACACTAACAACCTTAAGAAAAACAATGCAAGTACTTCCCTGACTCTCATTTAACTTTTAGACCCCCCTCTGAAGGCTTAGAAAATGACAGTCATAAAATGAACACATATGAGCCTTCTTCATCAAACATTTTCAAGAGAAGACCATTGAAACTAGTTCTGGGTAAAAGTGGGGAGTTTATTTCCAGTGTCCTATCATTTCCTCTTTCTATACTATTTTCCCTAACTTAACTGTTTCTCTGAAACCTTGGGGTTCCTATGCTTCCTTAGGCATTCTTTAAAGTACAGGAAAAGGCTATTTCACTTCCCAAAGTGTTTAGGAATTCCCACTATTGCTCTTTTAGGACTGTTTTCATTTTAAGCAGGTTCCAGAAAGATAGCACTGTTTTCTTTAAAGGGATAACTCTTTACTGATGGTGTTTCCAATGGTTCTGTCCGCACCTGTGGGAGTTGTATTGTTGTAAGGGTTTCAATTCTGATAAAGGGGCGAGAAAATATTTTATGAACCTGGAGTCCTGTATCACTCTTTTGCCATACTGTCACATTGAAAGGCGCATAGTGCAGAGGAAAGTAGTACATTCCCTTGATAGCTTACAGTTTTCTAAAACTTTGACTATCAGTTGAGTGTTACTAGACTTTTGTGAATAATGCTACATTCAAACTTAAAATACCCATGATTATCACCATTAATAACACACGTACAAAGAATTTGGAACATTTGTAAAAGAAAGCCGAAGAAATAGCCCATTCTTCTTTACCTTTTCAGTTATTGGGCTAATGCCCTAAACTGTGAGTTCAGGTACCCAAACTTCTTCTGGATTTGCCCCTAGTTGTTATTACTCTTCTTTTGGTTAGTTTCTGTGTCGGTGCTATTTTTTGGATTCATTCTTTCTTCAATGAGAAATATCTAAGATCTGAGTTTTTATTCCTCATTCTGCGATTCAGCAGCCTCTTCTATTTATTTTGAAGTACTCAAAATCCCAGTTAGCATCAGCTGGCAAGCAGTTCAGGAGTGTCCTAGAAGCTCATTTACCCAGTCAAGTATTCTGGTGTCCTGAGATTAATTTGGCTTGCTTAGTGGAAGATATTAAATCCTACTTATATGCCATACTTGAAGATTTTGCTTCCACAGTCTCCACAACTTCTTTTACCCACCTTTTACATGCCTGTCATCAACATAGCAATGTTCCTCCCTTGTTCATTGTACTCTCTGGTAGCATTTCCTATACTAGAAGCCTCTCAATAGATATTAGACAGGAATTATGGATTCATTGCTGACTTTGTAGTCATCTTCAAACAATTACTCCTAAATTGTCGTGCATTACGGGACTAAGATAAAAGCTGTGGTGTAAGCTTAGAAGAAAAATTACAAATAAGAACAACCTTGCAGTATGTAAACCCTCCCCATAAAAAGAGACACTGAGCTATATTTTACTAGCGCCAAACGTATTTCCTGCTTATACCTTGGAGGGATATTAGATAACTAGAGCAATATATTTAATTGTTTTGTATTCTGAAAGTCCTGCTATTTCTTCTTCCTTGATATTATCATATCTAACAGTTTCATTCCACTTCCTTTGAAGCTATCTTAGGTTACTGCCTCATGACCTCAGACTTCATAAAGCCTCTCAATACTTATTTTTCTGTGTTGAATCCCTCTAGTCTAAGCTACAGGCTTTCATTCCATCATTCTTACTATCCTAAAGCACAGATTGTTTATATAAGTTCCCAGGACCCTGAAATGGCTTCCAATTGTCTAGGAAAGGATGTGTGCATTTTTGAGTTCAGTGCCACTCACAAGTGCTTTTGTCTCTTCCTTTTCTCAAGCCGCTCGTCCATGTGAATCCCCTGTACCAGGCAGGGTGAGCAGTTCACTTTTCCCTAAAAAAATAATCCTGGTGGATTTTAACTTCTGTATGTAACTCATATCCACATCAATTCTGTCTGCCTAGAGCATTCTACTTTTTTTTCTACTTAGAGCTAATGCATCATCCATATCTTAACTTACATTTTCAATGTTTAGTTTTTCTGTGAGTCCTTCCTTAGCAGTCTCAAAGAATGTCCCTCCTCTTATCTTCAGCCACATTTATTACTTGCATTAATCATTTTGGCACAACTTAATCATTAGTGATTCTAGTTATTTTTTCATATGCATCTTTTGTTTACTCAGCTGCGTGGTAAGTCCCACAAAGCAGTCAGAGTAAACTCCCTATAAGACATATTCGATTGTATTTTTCCCTTGTCTAAAACTCTCCAACAGCTCCTCATTGTGGCTAGGAAAAAGCCCAAGTGCAGGCTTCTCACAACCTGATGACCTCTCTAGCTTAATCTATTCTCATGTTTACTTTTTCTCCTCCTTCGAATTTTAAGCCAGGATAACTACTTTACTGCTTTTACATGCTTTTCTTCAGTTCCACAAACCACCAGTCATCAAATCATGACACTTCTACCTGCCATTTCCATATTAAGAATCTACCTATTTGTCCCCTTTCTTATTGCCAGTAATCTAGTATATAGCAAAAGTCACTATCTTCTGAACTATTGACGTATCCTCCTTTCATGCTAATTAATTTTCTAAATGGGAGTGCTGAGCTTGAAGTGGTTCTGAGTTATCCAAATAGATATTCAGGGTATTAATTTTGATATGCATATTCTGGATTAAAGAATATGAAATTGGAGTTATTGTCAAATTGTTACTCATAGGAATAGATGAGAGGAACAAGGAAGAGAGCATAGAGAGAGTCAAGAAGAAGGTATAAGTCAGCACACCAAAGACACCTGACATTTAATAAATGGATTCTAAAAGGAAGCAGCTAGAGAAACAAAAAAACAACCCAGTGTGGTAGCATGAAAAATCAAGAGAAGCAAGTAATATAAAAGTAGGCTTTACAATGCCAAACCATGAAAACAGATTCAATGTAAATAAGGACTGAGATGCAATATATTTCAACATTGTTTGAGAGGAACAGGTCAATCTTACTGTGCATTTACTATATGCCAAACACTTTTCTTATAATAATTTATTTAAATACCCTAACCTAGTGAGATGATAGGTTTTTGCCTATGAAAAGTTATGGAGTAAAGTGAGAAGCTCTAGATTCGAGCAAGTTTTAATGCTGACTGGCAGGTGCTAAGGTTCGAACATTTGTCTCCTCCTAAAAGTTGTATGTTGAAAGTTAATTACCAATGAGATAATATTAAAAGGTGAGGCCATTGGTAGGTGACTAGATCATCATGCAAAGCCCACATGGAATGGGAACAATGGTTATAAAAGAGGACCCAGAGAGTTCCCTTGCTCTTTCTACATGTGAGGACACAGTAAGAAGATACCATCCTACAAATCAAAAACTTGGCCCTTAAAAGACCCCAAATCTGCCAGCACCTTGATCTTGGACTTCCTAGCTATGAGACCTGTGACAAATGCATTTCTGTTGCTTATAGGCTTCCCAGTTTGTGATATTTTGTTATGGCAGCTCAAACAGATTAAGAAAAAAATGAGGCCGGGCGCGGTGGCTCAAGCCTGTAATCCCAGCACTTTGGGAGGCCGAGACGGGTGGATCACGAGGTCAGAAGATCGAGACCATCCTGGCGAACACGGTGAAACCCCGTCTCTACTAAAAAATACAAAAAAAAAAAACTAGCCGGGCGAGATGGCGGGCGCCTGTAGTCCCAGCTACTCGGGAGGCTGAGGCAGGAGAATGGCGTAAACCCGGGAGGCGGAGCTTGCAGTGAACTGAGATCCGGCCACTGTACTCCAGCCCGGGCGACAGAGCGAGACTCCGTCTCAAAAAAAAAAAAAAAAAAAAAAAAAAAAGAAAAAAATGATATCAAAGATTGGAGTGCTGCTATACAAATACCTAAAATGTAGAAGTGGTTTTGGAACTGAGTAATAGATGTTGGAAGAGTTGCTAGAAAAATTCTACATTTTCATGAATTGGCCATAAAGGATGAATATGTGAGGGCTCAGAAGAAGGAAAGAACTGTAGAGAATGCCTCTATTTTCTTAGAGAATATTTATTGATCATAAACAATGTTTGCAGCGATATGGATAAAGTCATTCTAATGAGGTCTCAGATGGAATGAGAAACATGTTAATGAAAAGTAGAGGAAAGCTGATCAATGTTATAAAGTGGCAAGTAACTTGGCTTAATTCTGTTTATGTCCTAATATTCTGTGGAAGATAGAAATTATGAGCAATAAAATAGATATTTGTCTAAAGACATTTCTAAGCAAAGTGGTAAAGGTGCAGCATGCCTTCTTTTGAATGCTTGTAGTAAGATGCAAAAAGCTGGAAACAATTTTAAAATGGATTTCTTTTTTTTTATCAGATGGGAAGTAGACCTTACAGATGTAGAAATATCTCTGCCTGTTCCTATTGTAAAAAGTGAGAATGCATGTTTGGGAGAGTGCACCAAGGGTGTGGCCAAGTGACGATTGAATAAGGAAATTCATAGAGATTAGCCACATGTTATTCATTAAGACCAGTAGAAGAATAACCTAGAAGGCATTTCTGAAGTCATCAGTGATGCTCTTCCTATCACAGGCCCAGACTGAAAAGGCCTTAGGGCAAAACAATTTTAAATGGAGGCACCTGCATGACATCAGTGCTCTTCAACCCAGTGACACCTCAAGGCTCTGTTCCCTGCATTCCAGTGCAATGCTCCTTAGCTGCTCTAGGTTTTACTCCAGCAGGCCCAAGTGAAGCATAAGTTGTGATGGTGACCTTTCTACAGGACACAGATAAGAAACCATGGCAGCATCCATGTGGTGTCATTTCTGCTGGCTTGCAGTATGCACAAGTCTTGGGGGCATGGCTGTCTCTACCAAGATAGAATTTGAAGGATGGAGCCACCCAGATCCTGTGTATGAGATCCAGACAGAGAAATGTTACAAAGGCATGCCCATTGGAGGAAGCCCCCAACTAGAGCAATGCCTAATGGAGCCATGGGGGTGGGGTCATTTCCTCTTACTTTCGAATCTAACTTAGATTGCTAGAGCCACCAGCTTGCAATTTCAGCTTGTGCAAACTGCAAGCACCCGACTACGACTAATGTGGTGTGGGCTGTGTCCACCAAAACTGTAGGGCCAGGGTCATCTGGAGTCTAGAGTGGCCATCCCCTACCTAGAAAAGCTGTAGAAGAGGCACGACTTCTGCCTCAGTGGGCTTGGGGGGCAGAGCCTCCAGTCAAGGATTATTCTCAAGCCGTAAGGTTTTGGACTTACTCAAGACCTGTTACCCTTTTAATGTTTCCTCTTGCTCCCTTTTGGAATGGGAATGTATATTCTATGCCTGTCCCATTCTTATACTTTCGAAACTCATAACATGTTTAATTTTACTGGCTCACGTTTGGAGAGTAATTTGCCTACATATAAATTAATTCTTTAAATATCATCCGTATCTGATTTTGATTATAGTTAGAAAAGACTCTGGACTTAAACTTTAAAGTTGTTGCTGAACTGAGTTAAAACTTTGGGGCTCTGAGGAGAGAAAGCATGCACTTTGCTTATGAAAATGACTACGTTTTGGGAGGACAGTGGACTATTATGGTCTGAAGGTGATGTTCCCTCAAAATATAACATATGTTGAAACCTATTCACCAGTGTGATCCTATTAAGAGGTGGTAACCTTTGAGAGGTAATAAGATCATGAGGGCTGAGTTCTCATGAATGGGATTAGTGCCCTTTTAAAAGAGGTTCGAGAGAGCTGTCTTGTTCCTCCCACCATGTGAGGACACACTGAGAAGTCACCATCTGTGAACTAGAAAATGGGCCTATACCAGACACCAGTGTTGCTGATGCCTTGATTTTGGACTTCCCAAGCTCCAGAACTATGAGATATAACAGCCACCCTGTGGATAATATTTTGTTATAGCCATCCAAATAAACTAAGACAGTAGGTCTTGTAGAGAATCAGGGGTTGCAGGCTAGACAGATGGCACATAGATTGATTTTAGCTAAGAAGGCAAAAGACAATGGATGCACAGCCCAAGGGGACCAATGAGGCTTGAGTAATAGAAAGAGGACCAAAATACCTTCCGTTTTCACCTGAGCAGTGACTAGATGAATGCATGGGGCTGAGTGGAAATTGAAAAATAGAGGGAAAATGTCATTTCTTTCTAATGGCTTCATTGAAATGTAGGGGGTAAACTCATTTGCTGAACGCCAATAGAAGCTGGCAAACTCAGATGTGAGAGGTTGTGAAGAGATCACTGAATTTGGAATCTGAATTCAGATTTTTTTGTCTCTGAAGACTTTCTGACAGTATCTGAGCTGTCCTCTTTTATTTACTAATCCAGGTTCATGTCTCCCAATTTTGGTGTTGTCATGGCAATGCCTAATGTAGAGCCTGCCACATAGTAGGCATTCGAAAAAATTATAGTTAAATCTGAATCTGCATTGCCCTGTACCTCACCCTTTTAGCTTATTGAATTAGAAGTCAGTAATGGGCTGTTTCAAAGCTTTCTGCCAACAGTCATTGTAAGGATAAAAAGAAAAAAAAAAAAAAAGAAAGAAAAACCTTCAGTAAGTAGACAGTGCTATTCTCTGTAGAGAGGAAGGGCGCTCTGACTTAGCACCCACCATGCCTGGGGCCATTAATGAATCCTGGCTTCTTTTTCTCATCATTGCAGCAATTCAAAAAGAGAAAGTTCTTCTTGGCAAGGAAGTGCTATTTTCAGAGACAAGATTAGGCTCATTTTGGGCAGGAGCTGTACTTCTTCAGTCCCGGCACCTCTGAAGATTAGGTTAAAAGGTAAGAAGGAATGACTCAGAATAATTGCATTGCTTTACTGTGAACTTTAAGATCTTTTAGTGGAGAAGTTTTACAAGCAGTGATAGATAGTCATGGAGAGAGGAAAAGCACAAACCCAGGGGAAAAGAACTGTGATGCCTGACTGAATTTCTACAAAAAGAAGCTTGGCCAGCTTTGTTATTTTTTTCTACCTCCCCCAATTCCACAGGAATATTTTGAATATACTCTCATCTTGCAGCTTTTGAAAACTGATTTTTCCCATCCGCTTTCACTTTGTGATTGCATGCTTTCTATAAAGCAGGTTTTAGAAATTTTGAGACCAACTGCATGAAGGTAAAGCGATCTATACACATGTTATATTCAATTGTTATTTTATAATTGGGGAAAATACACTCCATAGTGATATCTCTGAACCAAACGCAAATGTCTTACCTCTCAGCACGAATCATTCAAACTGTTGAAAAACATGTGTGAATCCATTGAGTTTTTAGCTCAATGCTTAGCTGTTAAAAGAATGCAGAAGAAATAAAATTAGACAGTGCCTGGACTTATGAGTTTACAATCCACTTGAAGAGAAAAGATAGGGTTTAATTGTGCACTTGATGATAAGGAGTAATATAAAATTGTAGATATTTAAGCATTGTATTTATTATTCCATTATTTTTATTCCCCTCCTGTATCCATTCTCCTAGATCCCACAGTCAGAGAACTGGCTTTTTCTGACCTCCCATGTCTGATCAACTGCCAGGTCATATGACTTGTACATCTATCTATCTTTAGAATATGTCCATTTATCTCTGCTCCCTATTGCCATCATCTTATTGAGCCACTATCCACTCTTACCTGGACTACAGGAACAGTTTCCTAACTGGTTCCCTGATTTCCAGCCACACCCTTTGTTAATCCATTCTCCGTAAGCTATCCAGAGCTATCTTTCTAAATACCAAGAATAACAGTATCTTTAACTTTATACATACATCCACACTTTTATATCACTTCTGTTGTGCCTGTTTAAACCATCTTGTTTAAAATAATTCAATGGTTCATTCTTACTCTTAAGATAAGAGCCTGAGCTGGTTTTAAGTCTCTTGCTGCTCTATCCCTGGCTTGAATACTAGCATTTTTCTCCAGCCACTCTCTAAAAGAAAAATGTACAACCTGAGCCACTGACTTCCTTTCTGCTTCTCCCTTACCTCCCCGACACACCCTGCCTTCATTATGGTTCATTTGTTATCCCCATCTTTGGAAAGTTTTGCATCAATTACTTTGTATTTCTATTGTGTTTTGTTCTCAGCCATAAAAAATGACCACTTTATGATAATTACTTATTCTTTCTACTATTTGTACCTCGATAGGGGCAGGACTCAGTTTGACATTCTTTATTTTGTTATCTGAGCATAGATCGGTACTCAACATTAATTAAATGGGCAACTAACAGTTAAGTGAATAAATGTGAAACTGGGCAAAACAAAAATAAAGTTTTGTAAGAGAAGGGTAACTCTGATCTATAAAATAGCAGGAAAGAATGGAGATTGACTGGAATTTGAGAGATCCACAGAGAACATATCATTCTGGGCAATGATATGAGGAAAAAGAATGATCAGTATAATAACGGAGAGATTATCTGCTTGACAATAGTGGTAGGTGGATGGTGGATACCCTAGGTAACTGGGACACTTACCTACATGTGGGGAGTCACAGTTATAAGAAAGTAGAAGGCCTTGATCACAGGGAAGAAATTTATATTTGACATGGAAATAAACATAGGATGTATAAAATATTTGACCCAGTATCTGGAACCTGTCAGAGGAAGGTTTGTGTGAAAGAAGCTAAAATATTACTTATTCAGAAACTAAAACAGCAAGAGCCCCTCTTTGCACAATCCTTGAATTGGAAGATGACTTTTTAAAACTGTGATCGGCAGGTAAGATACCAGAAAACATAAGCTGACAGGCTCTTTAGTCTGATGGCTAAGTCTAAAGCAATGTGCTTCTATGCCCCAATTATATGATACTAATAAAGTTATTTAACCTACTTAAACCTCAGTTTTCTTCTCTGAAAATGGGGATAAAATAACTTACCTCATAAGGCTGTCATGAGGGAGAAATAATGTCATTTAGGTAAAGTTCTTGCCTCCTAGTAAACACTCAATGAAAGTTTCTATTATTTTCATGACATATTGTGCTTATTTTATTACTTTGTGTTCACAGTTTCTATTCTAAGGTAGAAAGGTTCAGCATGAGTTATATATCCTTGTTAAATTAGTTTTCTGATTGTGGTTTTTGATTAAATGTCATGTAAGAGTCAAAGTAGAAATAAATAATCATGCAAGATGTTATACCACAAAAGAACCAGGGAACATAAAAGGTGGGGAGGATTTCACCCCTTGTAACACCGTTTAATTCACTTGAAAAACCATGAAACGTTTAGAAGAACTTGATATTTTGTAAATTAGTGAGTTGACTCATTTGATCAAATATTCAAAAATTATAAATCAACAAATGTTATGTATTCATTTCTGACAACTGTGATTTGCACAGTGAACAATAGCGTTGATAACAGCATTCTCACATGCAGACTCTGTTTAAACCTCAAAGTAGAGCCACATGTGGGGCAGCATACAGATGAATTAATGCAACTATGCTCTGAGACAAGGCATTGTAAAACTGGAGGTTTGCTGGTGAAGAAGAGAAGGCTGGGACCTGACAGCATGAGGGAAATGGAGTTGACAGAAGATACTAGTTCTAACAAAGATGATTTTTTTCCAAGTCAAAGCTGCCAAAAGATGTACCTAACTTTGCCACAGGTCAGCGTACATCAGGATAGAAAGCCTAATGGTTGTACAGAGCAGAACCCTTGAATCCAATATTTATTGTAATTAGGCACAATGCCATCTTTTTGTGGAAGAGCAATTCATTCGCAGCAGATTCCTAGCCAATGGCAAAAGCTAGAGAAGAGGACTTCAGCACTTTGGAAATTAATCTAGCTGGGTCTAGATAGGGAAATAGTATGCCATCCAGGCTGATTGACCTCCAGGGCCACAGGATAAAATGCAGCTTAGTTTTTACTAGACAAGATACAATAGAAGAGAAAGGTATAAGGATTAAATATGACTTGATGGAGGGCTATAATATAGTTCAGTAGAACGCCCTCACAGAATCTAAAGCACATTCTATGTCATTAGACATTCCTAATATTTGGCAGTACAATAACAAAGGTCATCATATATTATGTAGGAATTGCTAACCTCATAAATCCTAATTGATAAACTTCCTCCCATCTCTACCAAAGTTGACTCCAAAGGTAGGGCCATGGACCTATGGTTCTACCCATAGAAAAGGTCAACTTTGGGGAGCTGAGAAATGGCACAGCTAAGAGAAACCAAACAGCCATAAGAAACCTCCATTGTCTAAGTCAGTATTGTCAGACCTATGCTCCGTAAGGCAACAACATATTATTCACTAAGGAGAATGATGGAAGCTACCATATCTACCCTCTAATGTCCTGAGTACTGGGGATATTTTTTGGTAAACTGGCTATTTGCTGCAGGAATATATGATTGCACTTTAGGTTGAAAACACAATGAGAGCTTCAACTGCTTCTGGCTGAACTACTGTAACTTAGGCCAAGGTAGTTCATGGAAATATTATTTTAGTTATTTTGTAATTATATATAAAATTTTAGAAAAGAAATAATGACCTGGAAAAACAGAAGTCCCCTGTTTTTTGTTTGTTTCATTTGCAAATCGATGAATATGTTCTTGGGATGGTAAATGTGTATTCAAAATACAAACATTACTTTTCCCTCATTTGTTTACAAACTCCTTTAAAGTAGCAATACCGCTTTTGATTTCTTTTCCATTATTATTATGTTTCTTGCAGCATTTTTGTATATGTGAGTTATCCAAATATGTTCCTGAATAGTAGATGACTGCTCTATATTTTCTATCATTTATGGGAAGATGGGCACCCAGAATATTTCCTGAATTTAATGGTTTAACATCGAACGGGAAATTAAAATAAAATGCTATTGAACACTTGGGAGAAGCTAATAGGTGAAGCACGATGCTTCTATAACAATAAAAATAAATTGTAATATGATCATTAGAAACTACCTTTAAAGGTCATCTATTTTCCTTAAAGGTCAAGATAATGCACTAAAAGCCAAATTTAATATGCTTTTTAAAAAATTATTTTAACTTACATTAACTTTTAAGATTGCTTGCAAGCTAAGATTGCACTTTAGTTTATGCTAAATGCCTTAGCCATTTAAATATATAGCTTTGTAAAATATAAAAACCAAAACACCTCTGAGATATTTTTCTATATACCATGTTCTTTAGGCCAAATGTGTCCTTGTTAACCTATGGGAAGATCTTTCCTCTACTAACAAGAGACTCTGTTCCAGAAAACAAAATGGGCAGCTGAAAATCTTTTCCGTTGTTTTAAAGAAAACACACGGTTTGAAACTCTATTTTTTTTAAAACTGTTTTCAATAATCTCTACATTCAAAGTATAGGAGCTGAGACTGGCTTAAAGGAGGGAAAAAGGGATTATAAAAGCCCCAAACAATTTGCCTTCTTTGGCACACCTACAGTTGAATGCTTTAGCTTCCTGCCAGGATGGTTAAGTTAACACTTAATTAGTATGTGTACCAAACAAAATGCGCTTCTGGGCAGCACTTTTCTTAAAAAAATTTTTCCCCCACCGCCCCACAAATAAATAGACTGGTTTTCTGCCCAAAATATTCAAGAAAAAGACTCTGCTTGCCTGGGGCAGAGGCCAGATGCCTTGACTTCCAGCTTTCTTCCATCAAAGCCGTGCAGTTTGGAAATTAAAATCTACAGCAATAATGAAACATATTAAAATGCATGCAAAGTCTTGAGGGCTTATAATATGCTAAAAACTGGCAATGCATGTTTACATCCATATATCAACTTGGATGTGCTGAAAAGATTTAAAGTGTAAAATATGCAAATATGTGTCATATTGTCACACTTGGTCTCTCTAATGGAACTCCCTTTCATCTCAAGTCGTCTTAATTTCATGAATATTACATGGCCCTCACACCTTTTACTCCTGCTGTTGCTAGGCTGAGAAGATTATGAAAATATGTTAATAGTAACTTTCATCAAATAAAAGTTGCAATATTCCAAATAAAGCATTTTTCCCTCCTCTTAAAATACAAATAGTGAAGGGTTTCATGCTATTTTGTTTCCCTGTGGGAGACTAGATAACTATAGGCCAATTAAATTAATGAACAAAATCCATGTGAATGGCAATATTTGTGTATAATCCTGGCTGGCTGCACATATATACAGGTAAATAGTTGTGTTTAAAACACCCTCGAAGGATGAAGATATTCCTATTTCTGGCATGTTGAGGATGTAAAGAAATAATTTCTAAATTAGGCTGACCTACACAGAAGCCCATTCATTTATATTTAATCGTGAAAAACTATAGGAAGTAAAAGGAAGAGGGGAAGTTTGAGAAAGCCATCTTCGTTTATGAAGGTGAAAAAACAATGATAATATTAGAATCTCAGATAACCACAAAAAAGAAAGGGATATATTCTGTCCATCTTGGACACACAGTCCTGGCCCTTTCAGAGTGACAACTTTGTTTCTGTATCCTGATAATGAATCAAGGGCTCATTCTGTCTTGCCTTATTGACTACTTTAATGAACAGTAGATGGCAAAAGCAACGAGAAGCGTTCTATTCTGTATCTAATGTGCACCAATGGGGAAAAACTGTTGTCTGTTTAGAAAAAATAAGAATCATTATATTATTATTAATATACTTTAAGTTCTAGGGTACATGTGCACAACGTGCAGCTTTCTTACATAGGTATACATGTGCCATGTTGGTATGCTGCACACATTAACTCGTCATTTACATTAGGTATTTCTCCTAATGCTATCCCTCCCACTTCCCCAAACCCCATGGCAGACCCCAGTGTGTGATGTTCTCCACCCTGTGTCCAAGTGTTGTCATTGTTCAATTCCCACCTATGAGTGAGAACATACGGTGTTTGGTTATACAGAGTGCCACCATAGATTCAATAATAGGAAAAAAAAGAAGTTGGGGTTCAGTTAGAACTTTATTTTAGGGAGCCTCTAAACCTAATAAGCTTGGAGTAAAGATTATTGTGAACCCATGGACAGGTATTCTATAAATAGGTAAAGTATGGTAAACTAAAAAAGTGACATTCTAAAATGATCTCTGCCAGCAATTAAAATAAAGAAATTAAATAACATTTGATAAGAGCCAGCTTTGTGGCCCAGGTAACTTTCTCTAGGCTCTGATTCCTAAAAGTATTTGCAAAGATGATGAGAGGAAGGACACTCAACCAAGATTAATAACAAGGAAGGACACTCAATCAAGATTAATAACACATGCGAAGGTCATGGTGGGCAGGCGGCAGCACAAAGTGTGCTCGGCTCCCAAGATGGGCAGGATAGAAGGAGCATTTGAAACTAAGTTTAAAAAGAAGACTGAGGGGGAGAATAAGTTATGGCTAAAGGTAAATTACAGAATGTTGGTAGAGGACAAAGAGAAGGTAGAACTTCATAACTGTATTTTTTTAATTCTTGCTGTTATTGCTGCTTTTCTTTCTTTTTTGTATTGTTGCCATTCCCCTAAAAGCATAATCTCAAGATTAGAATTATTAGACACAAAAGTAAAAAAAGAAAATGCTGCCCTTGCTATGTAAAGCCAGTGTAAATAAGCATACAATTACTTTCATTGGTTTTACTTTGCTTACCAGGTATTCCTTCTTTTTCTTAAGTAATATACAGTTTAAATAGAAATTTTGAAAATTTCCCAATTTAAAGAGCAAACAACATTCTCTCTCTTTGTTTCTGTTACCCAAAGACAACTTCTATGTATTGTTATGCATTCCTTAGATGATACTATTTAAATAATTTTATCTGAATTTAAATAATTTTATCTGCTTCATTATTACACTAAATTTTGTATCATGATTAACTCTGTATATCATTAAGAATGCTTTATAAATCTCAAACTACTACATGTTTCATATTATGCTTTTTCATCAATATTAGATATTTGTTTTAAATTTGGGTCAAAAAATACAGGTGAAATACAAAATAGTGTTGATATGTTTTTGCCCATACTTAAGATAACTTTAGATAAATTTCTTTTAAGTAAATAGTGACATTGTTCAGTGTAGTTTTTATCATAACCATTTCTACTAAGCTTAAGGAAACACAATAATAGGAAATAAGAGAAATCATACTATAAAATACAATATTTCCTTTTGTATAAATTATTTTTTCTTATTGGCTGAAATGTATCAACTAAATTTTAAAAGAAGAGAACATGCATAGGAGTATCCTTACTGGTAATTAATTTATTTCAAATAAACCATTGAAAAATAACAAAACAGACTGAAAACCAATATTGTAAATGACACCAAAACTCTTTGAAAAGGGTGTCCAACATTTAGTTAAAAATAAATATCACCCAAAAAAGAAAAGCAACCTGAACAAGGAGTGAAAAATACAAATAACATATATCATATAGAATACACTTCCTGACTACTAGGTAAATAAGATAGATAGATAATAGCTGGATAGATAATAGATAGATAGATCGATAGATAGATGACAGATATTCACATATATTTGGAAGTTAAAAAATATTTCTCAACAAGTCCTGGGTTAGAGAAATGAAAATAAAAGTTAGAAGGGGGACATCACACACCGGGGCCTATTATGGGGAGGGGGGAGGGGGGAGGGATTGCACTGGGAGTTATACCTGATGTAAATGACGAGTAGTTGGGTGCTGACGAGTTGATGGGTGCAGCACAGCAACATGGCACAAGTATACATATGTAACAAACCTGCACGTTATGCACATGTACCCCAGAACTTAAAGTATAATAATAATAATAAATTTAAAAAAAAAAGAAAACTCTTTAAGCTAAACGATAATAGAAATAGAAAAAATTGTGAGTCATAGCCAATGTAGCACTCAGGTGGACATTAATATAGCCTTGAAAAGCATATATATTCCTATTTATCTGTCTGTCTGAGAAGGAAATATATGTATGTATATTTGAGAAAAAGAAAAGCTAAAAACTGATGAGCTTTATCGTTTCTAAGAATCTTTAAAAAAGTAGCAAAATAAGCCCAGAGATTATGTGAAAGAGGTAAATATAAAATAATGGTAGTCAATTTCAAAATAAAAAAATATATATTTTATTTAATAAACATATATACAATACATGCACTTCATAATACTGCAAGTAATTTTTTTAAAAAAATCTGATACAGTTGATACATTTCTACCAGGATTATTCCAGGACAAAACAAAAAGGGAGAGGAGAGATCTGTGGCACAGATAAGCAATAATGGGAAAGTAAAAGGACATCACAATAGATTTTCTAGACATTAATAAGGGAATACATTAAATAATTATATTCCTATTTATTTGAAAATAGATGAAATAGACAGATAGCTGGAAAAATATAACTTACCAAAGCAAACTAAAAAATATGTTCAAGACTTTTATAGGCATGTAATCAAAGAAATAAATTGAGTCTATAATAAAAATATTCCTACAAAAATTACTAGACCAAGATGGATTTATAAACAGATTTACAAACTCAAAGTAGAAATATATCAATTTTTCAATTATTCTTCTACAATTAGGAAAGAGTTCATCAAATTATTTGTTGTAGCTAGCAAAACTTTTATACCAAAATATGACCAGAACAATGTGGAAAGAGGAGTAGACAAATATAATTCCAGAATAGAGAAATTAAAATGATCAACAAAATTATGTTGGAAAAAAATTCGGCAATATATAAAAATAATAATTTGTCATGATAATTTTGGATTGGTTACAAGGATGCAAGATTGATTTACACCAAAAACAAAATGATTCAATGTAATTCACCACATTAAGAAATGAAAGCAGGAGTATTCCATACTGCAATCAAACAAACAAGAAAATATTTTTGGAAAACATTCTACAACTACACAGAATTAAAAATCAAAATTTGTAAAGGTAGATTTATTTGTAGATATGGATAATCATATCATCTAAAACAAATCACATACTTAATGATGAAGCTTTAATGTTTTCCCTTTGACATTACAACTAATACAAAGATATCTACTATTACTACAGCTCTTAAAATTGTACTCGAGTTCTCAGGCAGTGTAATAAAGTGACACATAAAATAAAGTTATGACTCTTGGGAATATTTTTGATCAGTCTCAAATAGTATGATTATGAATTTGAATATAGAACACCTGAAAAAGTATTCAAAAAGTATTTTAGAATCATAAACAAATTGAGCTAGATTGCAGAACAAAATACTGGTATATAAACATCAACTACTTTTATATTATAATAATAGAAAATTAAAATATAAAATGTGCCATTCACAATATTATCAATAATGCTAGGTATGTATGAGTAAACCTAACCAAAAATGTGCAATTCCTCTATAGAAATTTTTCTGTAGGAGAAATTATATAACTTTATTGAGAGTATATAACACCAAATAAATAGAGATTTATCATAGGAGTGAACTGGAAAAGCCAATGCAAAATGTCAGTACTTCAATTTTTTTTTTTTTTTTTTTTTTTTTTTGGAGGCAGAGTCTCACACTGTCACCCAGGCTAGAGTGCAGTGGCGCAATCTTGGCTCACTGCAAACTCCACCTCCCAGGTTCAAGCAATTCTCCTGCCTCAGTCTCCCAAGTAGCTGGGATTACAGGCGCCCACCACCACGTCCAGCTAATTTTTTTTGTATTTTTAGTAGAGACGGGGTTTCATCATGTTAGCCAGGCTGGTCTTGAACTTCTGACCTTGTGATTCATCCACCTCGGCCTCCCAAAGTGCTGGGATTACAGGTGTGAGCCACCACGCTTGGCCCAGCACTTCAATGTTATCCCATTCTACCTTTCATCTTTTTTAAAACTGATAAGTTGATTATAAAATTTCTATGGAAAAGCAAAGAGCCAATTATAACCAAGTCACTCTTAACAAAAGGGACAAAATGAAAGAACATTCTCTATCAAATATGGAGATTTCATATATATATATATATCTTTACTAATAGGCCACTGTGAATTGGAAAATAATATACAAAGAAGCCAATAAAACAAAGTAGTTTAGAAGCATCCCCAGGAATATGAATATTTGATAAATTTGACTATTCAAAAATCTAGAATACTTTCTTCAGCAAAAGAAATAACAGTAGTAAAAAACACAGCAGAGTCTAATTACAAAGATTTGTAATCTATAATGTGTAGACTACTGTTAATCAATAAGAAAAAAGAGAGACACCTAATAGGAAAAAAAATTCATATAAATATCTCTCGAAAGAGAAATCCAAATAGCCAATACCATAGACAAATGTGTTTAATCTGGAATAAGATAAAGATGGTCACCTTTACTACTTTTATTCAACATAGTACCAAAAGTCTTAACCAGAGCAATTAGGCAAGAGAATGAAATAAAGGGCATCCAAATTGAAAAGGAGAAAATCAAGTTATTCCTGTTTGCAGGCAAAATGATTTTATATATAAAATACCCTAAAAATGCCACCAAAAAAAGTTAGAACTAAAAAATTTAGTAAAGTTGCAGGATTCAAAATAAACACACAAAAACTAGTACCGTTATATACCAATAGTAAACTCTGAAAAAGAAATCAAGAAAGCAATCCTATTTACAATAGCTACAAAAAAGATTGCTAGAAATAAATTTAAGGAGGTAAAAGGTCTCTACAATGAAAACTATAGGGCTGGGCATGGTGGCTCATGCCTGTAATCCCAGCACTTTGGGAGGCCGAGGTGGGCAGATCATGTGAGGTCAGGGGTTCAGGACCAGCCTGGCCAACATGGTGAAACCCCATCTCTACCTAAAATACAAAAATTAGTCGGGCATGGTGACGCATGCCTGTAGTCCCAGCTACTTGAGAGGCTGAGGCAGGAGAATCGCTTGAATTCAGGAGGTAGATATTATAGTGAGCTGAGATCACGCCACTGCACTCCAGCCTGGGTGGCAGAGTGACAGAGCGAGACTCCGTCTCAAAAACAAACAAACAAAAAAACAACAAAACTGTAAAATATTGATTTGTGAAAAACTGAAGAGGACACAGTTAAATGAGGAGATGTCTCATGGTTATGCATTGGAAGAATTAATATTGTTAAAATTTCCATACTACCCAAAGTGATCTATAGACTCAATGTAATCTCTATCAAAATGCCAATAACATTGTTCACAGCAATAGAAGAAAAAAAAATCCTACAATGTGTGTGGAATCAGAAAGGACTCTGAATAGCCAAAGCCATCTTGATCAAAAAGAACGCTGAGGGCATCACACTACTTGATGGCAAAATATATTACAAAGCTCTAGGTAACCAAAACAGCAAGGTATTGATATAAAAATAGACACATAGACCAATGGGACAGAATAGAGATCAAAGAAATAAGTCCGCACACTTACAGGCAACTAATTTTTAACGAAGGTGCCAAGAACACTTATTGGGAAAAGAACAGCCTCTTCAATAAGTCGTTTTGGCTAAATTAGATATACACATGCAGAAGAGAAATACCAGACCCATATCTCTCACCATATAAAAAATTAAGTCAAAAGGATTAAAAACTTACATGTAAGATCTGAAACTTTAAAATACTAGAAATGTTTTATGACAATGGTCTGAGCAAGGTTTTCTGGATGAAAACTCAAAACACAGGCAATAAAGGCAAAAATAGACAAATGAGATCACATCAAACTAAGAAACTTCTGCAAAGCAAAAAAGAGAGTGAAAAGACAACCTACAGAATGGGACAAAATGTTTGCAAACTATGCATCTGGCAAGGGATTAATATCCATAATATATAAGGAAGTCAACGCAATAGCAAAAGAAAAAAACACCTAATATTCCAGTTAAAAAATGGGCAAAAGACCTGACTAGACCTTTCTCAAAATATATATATATACACACAAAATATATATATATACACACAAAATATATATATACACACAAAATATATATATATGCGAAATATATATATACACACACACATTCAGATGGTCAATAGGTATATGGGAAAATGTTCAACATCACTAATCATCAGGGAAATGCAAGTAAAAAATACAGTGAGATAACACCTCACCCTGATTAGAAGAGCTATTATCAAATGCTGTTGTGGCTGTGGAGAAAGAGTAACTCTAACACACAGTTGGAGGGAATGTAAATTAGTATAGCCATTATGGAAAATAGAATGAAGATCTTTCGAAAAATTAAAAATAGAGCTACTATATGGTACAACAATTCTGCTACCGGGGTATATCTCCAAAGAAAATGAAATCGGTGAGTTGAAGAGATATCTACAATCTCATGTTTATTGCAGCACTATTCACAATAACCAAGATATGGAATCAACCTGAGTGTTCATCAATGGATGATGGATAAAGAAAATATTGTGCATATATGCAATGGAATATTACTTAGCTATAAAAAATAGAATGCTGTAATTTGTGGCAACATGGATGAACCTGGAGGGCATTATGTTATGTAAAGTAAGCCGGGCAGAGAAAGACAATACATGATCTCACTCATATTTGGAATCTTAAAAAGTTGATTTTAATTTCATAGAAATAGAAAGTAGAATAGTGGTTACCAGAGGCTAGAGAGATAAGAGCAGAAGTGATGAAGAGAGATTGTTCAACAGGTACACAGTTCTATGAGAATAAGCTCTGGTATTCTATTGTACAGTAGAGTGACTGTGTTTAATGACGTTGTATTGTGTATATCAAAATAGCTAGAAGAGAGAATTTTAGATGTTCCTACCACAAAGAAATGAGGAATTAATGAGGTGATAAATACGCTAACTACCTGTACTTGATCATTACATAATGCATATGTGATTAAAACATCACATTGTACCCCCAAATATAAAAATTATTGTGTGCCAATTAAAATCAACATTAAAATTAAAAACAAATTTGTTGTTTCATTTAGCATTTACCAAGTGGTCTGAAAAGCTGCTAATTTTGAGTGGGGCTCAAAATGGGTGAAGGCTCTGCAGCAGGTTCAGGCTTCTATGTAAGTTGCTCTGCCACATAGGCCATATGATTCAGCAGATCCAATGGTGCTTATAGTATCAGCGGCAGATAAGGATGCTGTTGTCAAAGCAATTCCTGTAGGTAAATTGCTCTTACAGTTTTAGAGTAAAGTCCTACCACCCTTCAAAGACAACTGCTCTTTTTTGGAGAAATAGTTCTTAGACTGCTATAGAGTTTTAGTAGATACCAAATATTTCCCCATGAACCACCAAGTTACCATGTACCTTGAGCTGTCCATTGAAAACTAATGCTTTCTGTAATTGATTTATGTTCTTACGACTTTATGCTCTGCTGACATAAAAATCTTAGTTCCGGAGATAAAAAGTTTCTACCAAGAGACACAACAATTGTTCCATTGAACTGGAAGTTCATTGTTAAGTAGGGTGACTAGACTTCTCATGCATCTGGATAAACAGGCAAAGAAGGGAGTTACTGTGTTGACTGGGGTGATTGATTCTGACTACCAAGAGAAAATCAAACCACTACGGTACAATAGAAGTAAAAAAAAGAGTATGTTTGGAATAAAGGAGATCCTTTAGGGTGTCTCTAAGTATTTCTGTACCCTGTGATTAAGGTTAATGGAAAACCACGAAAATGCAATCCAGGCAGGACTACTTATGGCGCAGACCTTTCATGAATAAAGATTTGGATCACTTTGCAAGGTAAAGAACTACAACCAACTGAGGTGCTTTCTGAAACCAAAAGTAACCTAGAGAGGGTGGGAGAAGAACGTAATTATAAATACCAACTATGACCAAGTGAGTAGTTACAAAAGCAATTACTGTAATTGTCTTGAGTATTTTCTCCTTAATTTGTTATAAATATGTTTGTGTGTGTATACATATTTTGGTTTTCTTTCCTCTTTTATTTCCTCATCATATAACGTCATGTGTATTGACTTAATTTTATAGTATTTAATTATTATTAATTTTGCATCATAGTCTTTGTATTAGTCCGTTATTGCATTGCTATAAAAAACTACCTGAGACTGGGCAATTTTTAAAGAAAAGAACTTTAATTGGCTCACAGTTTCACAGGCTGTACAGGAAGCATGGCTGGGGGTGCCACAGGAAATGTACAATCATTCTGAAAGGCCAAGAGGAATAAGGCACATCTTACAAGGCTGGAGAAGGAGGAAGAGAGTGAAAAGGGAGGTGCTACATACTTTTAAACAACCAGATCTCGTGAGAACTCATTCACTATCATGAGAGCGACAAAGGACATATATGTTCCCATGATCCAGTCACCTCCCACCAGACTCTTCCCAGAACACTGGAGATTACAATACAACATGATATTTGGGCGGGGACACAAATCCAAACCTTATAAGTATTTAAGTTATGAGATATCAAAGAGAAGAGTAAACATCACTCACAGACAGTGCATTTTACGTGGTGTGCAGAATAGCTGTATCATGTTAGGCAGAATTATGACCTTGTTGCTATCTTTATTTGGAGATTAAATATGGTTTAAGGAGATGATTTTGAGTATCAAATTGACAAAAGGTAGATTTGTGATGACAAATTTTACATGTCAACTTAACTGGGCCAGGGGATACTTACATAGCTGTAAGTTAAATGTTATTTCTGGATGTTGCTGAGAGGATATTTCTGGGAGAGATTAGTATCTGAATTTGTGGACTGAGTAAAGCAAATGGCCCACCTCAATGTTGATGGGCACCATCTAATCTACTGAGGGCTGAAATAGTACAAAAAGTTGGGGAAAGGTTGACTAAACTCTGCCTGTCTGCTTGAGCTGAACTTAGATCTTCTCCTGCCCCTGGGACTCTTGTTTCTTAGGCTTTCAGACCTAGACTGGAATCTACACCCTTAATTCTCTGGTTTGTAGGCCTTTGAACTACCACTAGCTTTCCTATGTCTCTAGCTTGCAAACAGCAGACTGTGGGACTTCTCAGCCTCCATAATTTTGTGAGAAAATAGTTTATAATGAATCTCTTAGTTAATATATCTACAAATATATGTATATTTTATTAGTATATATTATACTATATATAATATAGTATATAATGTATTTTATATATTATACTAATATATATATTAGTAAATATATCTACATATCTACATATATACATATGTAGATATATTATGTTCCTCTGGAGAACCTTGACTAATATGTGTGTGTGTGTATATGTGTGTGTGTATACATGTTTAAGTCCTTAAATCCTAATAAAGATGACTTAAAATAAATATGAATAAAATTTCTGTAACTTTTAAAGTGAGAAGATTTTGTTTATCTTGTTTTCATATGTTTGAGGAATTTTGATCTTGTTTTCTACTCCAAGGAATAAAACACGCCTGCTCGGCAACAGTTGTTCCTCATGGCAGACACCCATCTTCTTTGAGCTAGGGAACATGGGATTTTTTTCCTTCATAATGTCCCTGCATCCAGGTAGATATGGATTAGGGCCGAAGGTTGTTCTGATTTCTTGCTTATCCTCTTAGAAAGTCACTGACAGAAAAAAAGTATTACATCAAAAAGCCTCAGCCAAATTCCCAGCTCTAATATTTACTAAATATTTCTTCAGCCGCTTATCATCTTGATAAATTTTTTCTTTCATTTTAAAAATAGTCTATTATCTGTTTATACCATCTTAAGGAGTCTATATAGCAATCCGATAAGAAAATGTATGCAAATTAATATAATATTATACGATAAATACAAACTTTAGTGTGTTGACGTTGATGATATGGTGATGCTAATAAACTTTACCCCAAGCACCATGGTTCCATTTTGCCCCATAGAAGAGCATTTCCTTATAAATTCTCAGACCATACTTGTTGATGTTAGCAGAAAGACTCTAATCTCAACGCACCGAACTGGGTCAACCTTCAGGACATGATTTTAGCAGCCTCCACCCTCCATATGTAACTGTGTCTGTGTAACACTGATGTTCCCATAGGCAAAAGCACTTTAACACTAAAACAAACGATTAAAACTCAAATCCCATATTCCACCAAGTTTCTTCAACTACATGTGGTTGAGTTATTATTCTCTTGTCAGCTCTTACTTCAGATTTCTTCTGCCTTCCCTTTCATTTTGCTCTCTGCATTATGTCTACCACTGCTTAATGGCTGTCATAGTTTCATCCTAATTTATCCGAAGGATCAATACTGAGTCTGACATGTGAGATAGATATTTACAGAACTTTTGTGGGTAGTGGGTATAATTATATCTTTAGTAAACAAATTAAGTTCACATTCAGTGTCTAGCATCACTGCCCCAGAAATATGTCATTCATTATTCACCATGGGAACATTATCATTGGTTCAGGTCCTCGAGTCCTCCTTGGTTCTTGGTCAGCAACTTGTGCTGGCCTCCTATTATTTTCTTATCAATGTCTTCTGTATTCTCTTCTTTGAATTTGGAATTCCTTATCCTCTGACTTCCTCTATCTTAGCCTTCACCTGAAAAGTCAAAACTTTCATTTCGTTTTACTGGTGTTACTTTTATCTTTTACCTCAAACTAGCCAGGCCTACTTTTTGGAGCTACTAAATACCCTTAATTCCCTTTCCATGCAAATTTTCTATCAACCTCTTAATCTGCCCTTGAATATGCAATAAACAGGCAGAGTGCACCCTTTCTCAGGATAAGCTGCATATTGGCACATAACAAAAACCCCAACCCCGAGTTCTTACACAACAAAGATTTATTTCTTTTTCATGCTACATACCTAGCTCAGATAAAACTTGATTACAGAATCCAGGTTAAACGAGCAGCCTGTAGCTGGAACATTGCTGGCCTTCTGGTGAAGAGAAACAGAAGATGGCAGAAGAACATGGAGCTCTTTAAACATTTTTCTCAAAGTAGCATAATCACTTCTCTCACATTCAACTTGATGAAACAAGTTACATGCCATTCTTAACATTGATGTGACAGGGAAATATAATAGAGATATGGGAAGATGCAGCACACGTTTATTAAATACAGTGGAATCATCTATAATAAAATCACATTTTTCCTTAATTGGTACAAACTAACTTCACTCTTCTCTAATACAGACAAGGTCACTCCTTTCTCTCCTGCCAAACTTTGTTTAAAGAGAAGGAGGCAACTAGACCATGTATTGTCTCTGTTTCCCAAAAAAGAACTTAAGGAGACTGTTTCTTTTCCTCTCACATGTAAATGTTGATATAATTTCTTAAAATGCAAAGCTTTGGATGACCTGATAATTTCCCTATTCGTAATGATGAATGACATCTATATTTATGATCTAAATCTAGGTGTGTTGCTTTATACTTGTAGATGGACTCAGTTCCAATTATAATAGTGACCTTTGGCCAGGAGCCAAAGGCTGCTAAGTTGAGCCTCTCTGCATCCTCAGCATTTAGAGCCAGCATTAAAAAAAGTGAAAATATAGACAATTCTACTCCATGTTACATGGCCAAAGCACCTGCTCAACCAATAAGCCCACAGGCCTAATTATTAAGCAGGGTTGTCCAGTGGTGGTGGGGCAGTCCTTTCATTATAATCATGTACTTTTTCAAAGTGTTCCATTTATTATCTGCCCTAAAGCTCATCTATTTTTAACTGCCTAGATTTATCATAAATGGAGTAGCAAAGCTTATAAGGTCATGCAACCTTTGATTACAACTGTAGTAAATCAACCTAGATTCATTTTAATGAGACTCATAATTTCTTGTTGGATTTATTTTTTTTTCTTTTAGTGTCTCTATATCTCTCTCTCTCTCTGTCTCATTTTGGTGGGGGTTAACATCAGGCCAAGCTATACAAAACCCAGGATTTTGTCTTTGGTTGGAAGATTCTCTCACTTTTTTTTCCTTGGTCTTCTGACTCAGCTCCTTATAATTTCTGCATGCAATCAAGTGAGAATAGTCAGATTCACAGTAAACACCTAGAATTGAAAATACACAAAGTGTCAGTAGAAAAAGCAGGTCATAGGTTCTCACCTTTATTTTCCTCCTGAATGGCCCATCTACACAGTGTGCAAGCCAGAATGTGGCTCCCAGTCATGAGATTTGCCACTGAAAATAGAGGGGAGAAATAACTTCCGACTAGCTAGGGGAGATGACGCCACTGCCAGCAAAAAAGTGGAAATTTTATCAATTATTTGTTCGTGTTTTACCAAACAATCTATGGGGAAGTGTTCTTTTCTATTATGTTGATTAAGCTGAACAATTCTTTGGACTGTTTTGCAGCACAGGTAAGGTGAAAGACAAGGGAAAAATTATTTACTCATTTATTGCTTCTAATTTTCACATCCTCCAAATGCCAGGTAGATGTCTGGGCGAATGAACATATAATCCTCAAAGCAAATTTTATGAATTGATGTCTGAAACTCTTTTCACCAAACCTGTATCTACATATGATTCCACAGAAAATTTGAACAAATAAATACGTGTTAATATATACAAATTAACCCTTTGATGAAGGATTAGATAGTCCATATCTTTCTGACTGCCATATCTCATGAAAAATATGTCAAGACAAATCGGCTCTTACCTTTTCATGGGGGCTTCCCAAGCATAGCCTTGCTGATGAGCCCTCATTTTAACATTATGCTATTTGTCACAAAGCCCATGTCTACAGAACTACTTGTCTTACAGGAAACTGAAGCAATTTAAAATAAAAAATAAACACCTAGACTTTCTTTTAAAGACTGTTTAATATATATTATTAAAGCAAAGTTCGAATTTGTTTTTTACAATCTAAATAAATATCATCTTTTATAATATGTTTATTATAAACAAGAAAAGCCTATATTCAATTTTACATTGATTACCACATTTTCTAAAATCATTTAACATATTATCCATATATTTGTAATTAGAAAACTATAGAATTTGAAATAATTGTAGAAATTAACAAGTGGAAACATTTTAACCTATAAAGAATCTAAGTCCCCAAGCAGTGACACTGATGGCAAGTCAAAAACTGAGACCCAAAATTGGAGTCTGACTGGGGAACACACCTACTAAAGCATAATTTATTTAAAATACACTAAAATTGTGTGCATGAAGGCCAAAACTAACAGGTCAGACTGAAAGTGGAAAATGTATAAGTAGCACAGAAAGGAAATTTTATTTTTCTACTTCATTATAAAATGATGTGCATGAAAGCACTTTTAAAATATGAAATTACTTAATTGGAGGCAAGCATCACTTTACCTAGAGACTACTACACCTACCACTTTAATGAGTAGTAAAGGACATTCGTATATAAGAATCCATCAATCAGCCATAGAGGTTTGATAATACAATGCACTTAGCACTATCATTACTTGTGTAATTAATACATGCTCACAGACTTACGATAGAATGGTGAGGCTAAACTGAAAATAAAGTAAGATCAAATAAAACTGAGCAAAATTAAACCAAAATTTTAAATGTGAAAAAGTTCTAAATAATTGTCAATTCCCATGACATAATTTTTTCAGAGCTACTGTAATTCTGAAAAGCTTATTCATACAGCTAACATCAGCCTCACCAAAAGATGGAACCAGAGGAGTTTTGACTGAGAATTGAGTAAAAAGATGGATGAAAGGATATCCCAAGGTGGGAAAGAAAATGGGCAACATTGAGGATGTAGAAATGCCTTGAGTAGCGGGAAATCTCAATGAAGGGACAGCCAAGTTTACAGCACAAAATACATGCTGAAGACAGTCAGAGTGAGCAATAGAAAGACAGCTGGGCAGGCTATGGAATCTAGCTGGAGGTATTTGTATTTAATTCATAAGATACCTAATATATTATTAATAGGGAGGGGTAGAATTTTTATAGAACCTTAGTAAATTAGTGAGCTCAAACCGTTCCTTAGTGACTGTCAGAATCCTGAGCTACATGGAGTTTGACATTAAGTTTAATCTCAAAGAATATGTGAGCTCCTTTTATACCATGCTACCAATTTACAGAATCTAATTAACTATCTACCAAAGCTTTTCAATTATTAGACTATTTAAATATCTTAGAGGTACTCAGTTTAAGTTGGTTAATATTATTGGCCTATATGCCAATAATTAAATGTATATATTTAATATATGCCAGAAGAAACCATGTTAATATCAGTGCAGACATTAAAATAGAGTGAGATAGTCATATTGACTGTCCAAAACTCAGAAAATTCAGATATACTTTCCCATAGACTTTTACAGGATACATGAGATTTGTCAGTTAAATTAATATCTATAATTTATGTATATCCCAGTAGTTTTATTTAGATATTTATTTAATAGAAATTAAAACATAAGGCTGTAATGATCTTTGTATAACAGTATTCATAGCAGCTTCATTCACAAAAAGCAAAAATAGAAAACTAATGTCTGTCGATAGAAGAATGGATGAAAAATTCTTGGCATTTTGATATAAGGGAATACTACTCAGTAGTGAAAAAAGGAACGACTACTGATAAATTCAACAACAGGCACACAAATATGTTATGTTGAGAAACTGGACACAAAAGAGTCAATATTGTACAATTCCATTTGAGCGAGATTGTAGAATAAGAAAACTAATCTAGGTGATAGAAATCAGGTCAGTGGCTGTTTCTAGGGTGAGGAGATTGACTTAGAAGGATTCTGGGGTTCAAAAAATGTGCTATGCCTTTATATGTATTTGTTAGACATTATGCTTGAAATCCAACTGTTCACTGTGTGTAAATTACATCCCAATAAAAAGTAATATACATAGTTGTTTTTCTACCTGCAATTGGCTTACATTGGAACCTATATTGGAAGAACTATTAGAGTTTCTGCCATCTACATTTTTCCTTCATTCTTTGGTTAATTGATGGTTTGAGAGATTTCTCCTTTTTTTCTATGTATGTGTAGTGCTTTTTTTCTTTTTTTCTCCAAGGTTTTAGGGGGTGATACCGCTGTGGGCTTTTCTATTGAAGAGAATATGAACTTTCATCAGGTATATTTCACAAAAGTTTTGAATTAAAAAATTAGTTGGGTTTACTCCAAAACACAAGAGTAATATTAATATTTTAATCGTGAAGTAGAACAGAAACCATGAGACTGTCACCTAGCAAGAGGCTTGCTGCCCAATGTACTGGAAGCCAATACTATGACACTAGATTTTTGAGGCGCAAATAAAACAAAACGAAACGAAACAGCTCTTTATTGCAAGTTGACTCACAAAGAGATAGGAATCAAGCTCAAATCTGTCTGCGCTTCAAGGCAATATTTTTGATTAGAAAAGTTTCTGAGGTGAATTCTGAGATTAGCAGGTGATTTGTGGAAGGAAAGAAGAGGTCTGGGAAGTCCTTGGGCATGCGCAGTTATCTCTTTATGCTACCTCATGGGTTGCATGTGCAAATTCGGGGGGAGTTAGCATAAAGCACGCTGTGGCAATTCAGACTGTGATGTTAGTAAGCTCACTTTGCACAGGCTCCACTCAGCCATATTGGTTTCAATCTATTTCAGCCAGTTTTATCTTGATCTCATAAGTGGAGGGAGTTTCAGTGTTTCCTCAAGTTGTCTCTTTTATTGATTATCCTGCAAGCTCAAAAATATGTTAGTCATTAGTTTCTTACTTTTTGAGGCATAGTTTTAGTTTCAATTTTACAGCAAGTTGTTTCATTTCTTATTTGCTATCTTTGGAGCCCAAGAATTTGGTATTTGATTGCTTAAACTATTTAGGACACAGATTCAAAACCACCTAACCATCCTAAAACTATTCAGACGTATCCAGATGTATCCAAGGTTCTCATAAGTATTAAATGTAGCTTGTATGATTTTTTTTTTTTTTTTTTTTTTTTTTTTTTTTTTTTTGAGGCTGAGTCTTGCTCTGTCACCAGGCTGGAGTGCAGTGGCACGATCTCAGCTCTCTGCAACCTCTGCCTCCTGAGTTCAAGCAATTCACCTGCCTCAGCCTCCCAAGTAGCTGGGATTACAGGACCCCGCAACCACGCCCAGCTAATTTTTGTGTTTTTAGTAGAGATGGTTTTTCACCATGTTGGCTAGGATCGTCTTGATCTGACCTCGCGATTCGCCCACCTCGGCCTCCCAAAATGCTGGGAATATAGGCATGAGCCACCGCGCCAGGCCGCGTGGTTTTTATTTATATCTCCTCCCATCTTCACCATAAGAGTCTCTCTTCTAATATTATCTGTAATTACATTTTCTCTTCTTAATATTTTGATCAACTACTTTAGTGTTTTAGTTTATTCTTCCCTCAATTTTCTGTGAGTTTAGTTCAGAAGGCATAACACTACCACCTTTTACTCAAGTAGCTATATTTGGGATATAAGTCCTGATATATTTTTTACTCTTCAGACATTCTAGATGTTCATGATATACTCTATAGGAGATTTCTTCTTCATTCATAAAGTTCTGGTTATTAGGGAGAATGGAATGAAATGGTCTTTAGTGTACTCTCTAGAAGCTCAGTGAGAAAAATGTTCTAGAAGTTAAGACATCATACTTTTCCTATTTATGTCACAAATTCGCTAGTAACGCCACAAATTCTAGTTACATTACAAATTCTTTTCCTAGTTACATCACAAATTCCCTGCCCAGAAGTTCATTCAATCCATAGATTATGGTTTGCTCATATATCGAGAGATGACTGTTTTAAAAATGAATCTAGGGTCTGTTCCGAGCTGTAATTATAAGTGTGCTTACTATGGTTGGAGTTTAAATGTGAGATAAAGCAATCCAAACTTAAACTGCCAAAAGTGTGCATTGTATATAAACACTCTATTATTAATAGTATATTAACTTATAATTTTTAATAAATTAACTTTTTCTTAGTGATTCTATCACTGTCTGATATAAAGCTTGTTGATCATTAAATATGAAACCCAAAAAGGAGACACTAAAATTACCTTTTTTCAAGAATCTTACAACTTGAAATGCCATAGATGGGGTACATTAAGAACACAAAACCAGTAGATTTTTTTTAACATCAACAAATCTGTAGGTATTAAATTAACACTGAGCAATAGTAAGAATAAAAATGAATTGTTATTCACGGTAATATATAAATAAACAATTCCCTGGTTTGTGTCCTCAAGGATCTGATCCTATAAGAAGGACTTAAGTGAAAGTAGTTAATTTTTTGAGGTGATTTCAGGAAGGAGCAGGGAGCGAAGAAAGAGTAGAAGCCAATATACATGCACAATCAAGCCAGTTATAACTGTGCCAAGTGGAGCTCCATCCTACCGGGGGAATTGGGGAGCCAGCGTAGAATGTGACTCTGAAACATCCCAATCCAGGTGCAAGGCAACGGTGTATTTATCCTTTTACTTGCCTTAGTCCTTGTTTGAGAGCAGATTTCCAAGGCACTTACTCTTCATCAAGTCCAGCTTGCCCTGTGCTTGGTGTGAGCATGCTCTTGTGGCCAGAAAGCAGCCTCACAGACAGAGATTGTCAGGGCTACCTAGAGCTCTGCCTTCTGTGGGTAGAGGTGACAGTGTAGGTTGAGTCCATGGCAAAAATCTTGGATCAGCAGGGATTTCAAGTACATAAATTGATTTTTTAAAAAGTGGTATGAGTTGATTTTTTAGCAAAGAATTTAAATCTAGTCATGGGTTAAGTTTGAAGTATCTTAATACCCTCGTTACTGCAAAATGCCAACTCCAGTATATTAGACTGGATTCAATTTAAATTTCTCCCCTCTCAGTTGAAAAAATACTGATCAGAAAATCCAGTTCATTTTCTTGAAGTCACATGGCAAGATATTATCTGAGCTAAACCTAGAATCCATTTTTTTTTTTAACTCCTGGGTTAGAATTTTATATTTTATATCACAAACACAAGTAGTGTTCAAAGTGTGATATTCAAAGGAGTAGCATCAGCAGCACCAGGAAACTTGTTAGAAATGAAAATTCTGGTCCCACTCCAGAACTACCAAATCAGAAACTCCTATAATTGGTCCCACTGATGCGTTTTAGCAAGTTTTCAAGGTAATTCTGATGTATGGTGAAGATTTAGAACCACAGATACCTGATATTAAGATTTCATCTATACCTAAATAGGAAATGGCATTTACCCCACTTTTTATTACAATGTCAAAAAATATGCTAGGTAAGTTGAAAAATATTGTATAATGTGTTTTTCCTTTCTGGCTGAATTTTAGTTGATTTATCTGTTTTTAAAGTATTAAATAAGTTACTTAAACAATTGGCTTGACTACTTTTTGAAGGAATGGACATGTGCATAATATATGTTTTAACAATATATATTTTATCCAAGTGTTTTCATTTGTAGGTCAAAATGTTAAAGTAGTTCTCATGTAAAATAATCCAATTTGGAAGCAACTCAATAAACTGTATTAAAATATAAAAAAACTATATTCAAAATTTGTGTGACTTTCTAAAACCAATTTTTCTCTCCAGGCCTGGGTTTCCTCACCTAAAAGTAAAAAGAATTGAACTAGATTTTTTGTAATTCCGATCAGTTCCATATTTCTGTGCTATAACGACAAGTTGTAGCTGAATGATGAGCTAGTTCTATGTAGATATGGCCCTCCATATCATATTTGTGGCTCTATTTTCAGATTTTTTTTTAAAGAGAAAAACCCAGCAATTTATATAATCTAGGGTATGAATGATAGAAAAATTTATCCTTTATACAGAAACTGGTGTCCAAAAGTATTTAATTGAAGCTGATCTATTTTTTTTTTTTAATTTTGCTGTCCTCTGGTTCTGAGAAGGTAAAATACATGATACTGTCACTCCCCAAGATTTTTTAGGGCTGAGTCATCCTCTCCGAACCAGGGCTTCCGGGCAGGGCAGGTGTAAGAATCAGAAAGCTGAAAGGTTAGAGGATTCTCTCAACCTATTCTTGGCTCTCTTCATTGCTGGCCTTGGCAACTGCTTTTCTGGCCTATCAGAGCTTATCTTTGCATAGATGTTTCTAATATTTTCCATGATGCATCTTCAGTACATTACACAATGTTCTCTTCCTAGTAGTGTGAGTCACCCATATTGGCTTTAGGAGGTCCATCGCTTGTAAATAAGCCATAATCAGCATAGTTTCCAACTGATGCACTACAGCTCATTTCTCCCCCACAGTGAAGGAAGTAGCTTTGAAAAGGACAGAATCACTCTTCTTCCCTTAATGTGCCATCACTGCACAACTGCAGGGTAAGCCAGTAGTCAGTTCTAAGGCTTTGTGTCAGCAATCAAACTCATTTGGTGACACATTAAGTATTATCAGGACACTCAGAGATAAGAATGCACAGGCAAACCAAAAGAGAGTATGCATAATGGCAAGCTATAAATGTGTCTAATTCCATATTTTAAGTAATCACTAAGTGTTTTGTAGACAAAAAGTGCCTACCAAATTGTAAGAATGTAATTTCAATGAGTGATCACCATGATCAAAGCCTGAATCTTTAATTTTGCTGAATGTCTGAGATGCTTCCAAGAGTGCCATCAGGATTTCATTGACAGAAGAGCCTGCAAGGCCAGAGATGCTCTATCTCAGGTGGCAAGGCCATTTCAAGCCCACTCAGATCTTCTCTTTTAAGAGGCAACATAGAGTTGACAGGTAAAATATTTATTTTATTTTTCTTTGCTGAATGTGGTAACACTGATACAAGTCATTGTCTCCTTACTTGAACCGAGAGAAGAGAGCTGAAGAAAGAGAGCAACCACATCTTAACCCAAAAAAGTCATTGTGTGGAAATAGAAATTTTATTTAAAAAAGTTTTCAAATTATGTAGTTTCTCACCATATGAGGTAAACATTACCTCCATTTGACAGATAAAGAGAAAGAAGCACTGACTGATTTCACATAGGCTCATGTGCAGTCACAGCAGAAATGGTGCTCCTGGCTCCTCATGCCAAGAAAATGAGCGTTGCACTCAGCAGTGCTCTACAAAATCAATTTAGAAGATGGTGGATGGGGCTCTTATCTGTCCGGAATCCAATGTTTCTCCACCAAGAAAAGAGGACCCGGTATTTGCTATGGAAAGCCATCTTTATCTTATCATTGTGCTCTAAGTTTAGACGGCACTTTTACTTAACTATCAACTCCAGAGTTGGTTGTTACTGGATTAATATATCAACATATCCCAACACAATGGTCACAGTAAGTGATGCAGAGGATGCTTATGATAAAATTGCTCTATACAGAGTAAACTTCACAACTTTTCCTGAACTAGAAACAAAGAAGCATCTATCCCTGGGAGATATTGATGGCCATCTTGACACTACAAAGAGAAAGCCCACAGAAGATGGAAGAGGAGGAATTGGAAATGAGCAATGTGAAGAGGGAAACTACCATTCTCATTGTTGGAGGGCTCAGTTGGTCTTGGATATGTTTGCCTTCATTTTCGCTGATCTACCTTCTCACTTTCATCACGGTTTCCATTTATTGCATTCTTTTACTGTAAGCCTTTTAAAAACATAATTTGCAATTCAGTCTCAGTTTACTTCCTTGTTTTCCATTTTTGTGATGATAACCCTAGAATATCTGAATACAAAAACCTATAAGAAGCACAAAAAACAGTCTTGTTTAGAGAACACAGAAATGAAGGTTTTGTTTTTACAGAAAGACAGCCACTGAGAGGCCAGCTCATTGACAATTCAAGTTTACCTCAGCACAATCTCCATTTCAAAGTCTTTCTCCAGATTACTGTTTGTTCCTCTTCAAGGATTGTTTCCTGGTTGATGCCAGTTTCAGTGACCTCTTAGTCAAACAGCCCCTATTACTGCATGACCTGATATAGGAGGTGTTGACTTAAGGTCAAACTGAAGATGTTTAACTGAAGGTGTTTCAGTCTGACACAGGAGGCTACTGCTGTTTTCTAAAATGGCTGAATATGCAGCCATGACTGCCCCCACATTTCTGGCTAGTTGCAGTCAAATGTCCTTTTCTTTGACTGGATAAATGCCCGGGCCAAAAACAAAAATCAGGCTAATGTTGAGAGCAGAGTAAGATGGTATGCATACGAAAAAATTGTGTTGGTTTTTATTTCTGCTATGAAAGTAAATTTATTAAATAAATGGAAGATTTTTATCCTGAATTCTTGTGCTTAGACAAAAGGTGCATTTGGATTTTAAGTGATCACATCTCTCTCTGAGCTCTTAAACATTGACACTAGATTCACATATTTTCTCTTGCAAGTTTGTATGATTTGCAGTATTTAAACTTGCCAAGTTAATCAGTCCAGAGTTTTACTTATTTTATATCCTCCACAGGGTCTAGTACAGGTTTAAGCCTAGTAAAGAAGGACAAAGAGCATCAATCATTTTCGTTGAACACCTGAATGTAAATTATCACCCTGAGCTCTTACCTTATTTACTCTGTTATCTATAAAATAGGGATAACAGTGACATTCTTATACCACATTGAGTAGCTAAGAGAGTTTTACACAATGATACATATGAGCCGTGCTTCAGTGCCCATAGCACACATTCATAAACTCTCTAGTTGTAGCCCTGTTAATTATCTTTGAGCTATTTTGTACCTCTTGTAAATTATAGGTAACTGATAAATTGTCAAACTATCTTTTCCAACAGAATTTTCATTGACTTCTCTCCTACCCTAGAAAAACCAGTTTTGCATCCATGTGTAATTTAATATAAATCTATACTTTCTTTGACTTTTTCTTTGAACAAGCTATAGCATCTGCCTGATTCTCTCATATGAGAAACATCAAATATTTAATATGTGTTCATTTTGCTACCTGTAAGACAGTCATGATCTCATCTTTTTGAAATTTATCTTTTAACAGTTTTGATGATCTTCCACCAATATGCCCAGTGGATTCTCCTACCAGGGCCAGGTAACCTTCCTCACCAGAAGTGAGCATCTTGGGAAAAAGTATATCCTTTCTTTGCTCCCAGAGGTGACTTCAAAAAGGTGAAAGAACTTCAATGACTCTCTGTTTATCCAATTTTAATTTTACTTTCTACTAATTTTGTGTTTTGTCTTTGGTTTTGGCTTATTTTCAGCCAGTAAAAATTATTCCCGATTGTTGGCAGCAATATTTGGGTATTTGGTTTTATTGACTGATTATTTGATAATATCTGTATAAGGATTAACTGTTTACAGTGATCTATTCCCTGTTGGATAACAGACAACCGATACGCTGGTTTATTAATTTTATTGATTAAGAGTTGTGTTTCATGGTCTGATCACTTGGTAACTTTTACTCTCTGTTAAATAACAGATGACAGAGAATCTAGTTTGTTAGTCTTTTTCAATTATCTATTTTTAGCTCTAGACAATGAAGAATTTTCCAGTGAGAAGGAGATCAGGTTTCTGACAGGCCAGTAAGATTCTGTGGTTCTTTATTTGCTCTTAATCCTTGGTTCAACTTTAGAAGTGAAGCTCTCTGTTTTTATTATTATTATTATTATTTTTGAGATGGAGCCTTGCTCTGTCCCCAGGCTGGAGTGCAGTGGTGCCATCTCTGCTCACTGCAACCTCCATCTCCTGGGTTCAAGTGATTCTCCTGCCTCAGCCTCCTGCCTGGGCGACAGGCATCCACTACCACACCCAGCTAATTTTTGTATTTTTAGGAGAGACGGGGTTTCATCATGTTGGTCAGTATGGTCTCGATCTCTTGACATCATTATCCACCCGCCTCGGCCTCCCAAAGTGTTGTAATTACAGGCGTGAGTCACCATGCCCAGCTGAAGCTCTCTATTTTTAACTGTATGTATTTCCTGTGTCTATCACTCAGAGAAGGTTTTACCACATTTACCACAGACTGTATGAATGTGTAGTGTTTTCCAATCTCCAGATGATATTGATAGATTAGCCTAAAAAGTCTCCTAAAGGAACTCGTTCTAGTTGGCAGATAAACACATATCAACTGAATATTCCTAAAATTTCCAGAAAATTGAACTTTAGTACTTTAAATGTATTATAAAAAATGGTATCTTTATATAAGCCAGCTTAAAAATACTTTAAGAAATCAAGGAAACCGAATATAGATAAGTCTTTGGCAAATGAGACCAGTTTAATATTTTTGGTTTAATGAAAACAGCGATCATGTTAAATATAATACATGCATGCATTTATTATCCACCTCCTATTTTTCTCTGTGAAATAGAAGTTACTTTAGTAAAAAGTTACAGCTACTTAAGTGAATGAACATGCACTAGGAACAATAGTGGCAGAGAACTATCACCTGGTAGGTGAAGTGATGTAATCTGCTTTTGTTCAGTAAGGGGAAAGATAATCATTTCGGTCTAAAGTGACTGGTTGTTTCAGAAAAAGAAAGAGGGTGGTGTAGGAAAAACCTGAATAGATATAAAAACCTGTAGAAAGGCCTTGGAAAGAAAATTGTATTTGCTTTCAATTACAGGCATACCTCGGAGATATTGCAGGTTCAGTTCCAAAACCACTGCCATGAAGTGAATTTTGCAATCAAGCAAGTCACGCAATTATTTTTTGGTTTCCCAGTGCACACAAAATTTATGTTTACACTGTAGTCCATTAAGTGTGCAATAGAATTAGGCCTAAAAAACAATGTACATACCTTGATTAAAATACTTTATTGCTAAAAATTGCTACCAATCAGCTGAGCCTTCAGTGAGTCATAAGCATTTTGCTACTGGAGTGTCTTGATTTGATGTTGGTGGCTGCTGACTAACCGGGGTGGTAGTTGCTGAAGATTAAGGTGGCAGTTTCTTAAAATAAGATAACAATGAGGTTTCTCACGTCAATTGACTCTTCCTCTCACGAAAGATTTCTCTGTCGCATGTGAGGCTGTTTATAGCACTTTACCCACTTCTTTCAAAATTGAAGTCATCCCTCTCAAACCTTGCCAACTGCTTTATCCACTCTGTGTAAGTAATATTCTAAATCCTTTGTTGTCTTTTCAATAATGTTCGTAGCCATCTTCATAGAAGTAGATTCCATCTCAAGAAACCACTTTCTTTGCTTATCCATAAGAAGCAACTCCTCATCTGTTCAAGTTTTATCATGAGATTACAGCAATTCAGTGACATCTTTAGGCATCCCTTCTAATTCTAGTTTTCTACTTCCAACGCATCAGCTGTTATTTCATCCTCTTATGTCTTGAACTCCTCAAAGTCACCTACGAGGGTTGGAATCAGCTTCTTCCAAATCCGTGTAAATGTTGATATTTTCACCTCGTCCTGTGATTTATGAATGTTGTTAATGGCATCTGGAATTGTGAATCCTTTCCAGAAGGTGTTCAATTTACTTTACCCAGATCCATCAGAGGAATAACTAGCCATGGCACCTATTGCATTATGAAATGTATTTCTTAAATAATAGACTTGAAAGTTGAAATGACTTCTTGATCCATGGTGGGCAGAATGGGTGTTGTGTTAGCAGATGTGAAAACAGCATTAATCTCCTTGTACATCCCCATCAGAGCTCTTAGGTGTCTAGGTACATAATCAACGAGCAGCAATATTTTGAAAAGAATCTTTTTTTTTTTTTCTGAGCAGTAGATGCAAACAGCGGGCTTAAAATATCTAGTAAATCACTATTTAAACAGGTGTGCTGTTACCCAGGCTTTGTTATTCCATTTATGGAAAACAAGCAGAGTAGATTAAGCTTCATTCTTAAGGGCCCTAGGACTTGGGGAATGAAAAACTGAACTTTGGCTTCAACTTAAAGTCATTAGCTGCATTAGTTCCTAACAAGAGAATCAGCCTGTCTTTGACGTTTTGAAACCAGGCATTGACTTCTCCACCCAAGCTGTAAGAGTCCTAGATGGCATTTTCTTCCAAACGAAGCCTGTTTGTCAACATTGAAAACCTATTGTTTAGTGTGGCCACCTTCTTCAATTTTCTTAGCTAGATCTTCTAGATAATCTGCTGCAGCTTCTATAATCAGCACCTGCTGCTTCACTTTGCACTTCTGTGTTACAGAGATGACTTCTTTCTTTAAAACTCATGAATCAATCTCTGTTATGTTCAAATGTTTTTTTTTTTGTTTTTTTTTTGTTTTTTCTGCAATTTCCTCTTCTCTCTCAGTGTTCATAGAACTGAATAGAGTTAGGACCTGTCTTGCTCTGAATTAGACTTTGGCTTAATTAGAACAGCTGTCGTGGCCAGTTTGATCTTCTATCCAGTCCACTGAAACTTTCTCCACATCAGCAATAAGGCTGTTTTGCCTTCGAATCATTTGTAAGTTCACTGGAGTAGCACTTTAAATTTCCTGCAAGAACTTGTCCTTTGCATTCGCAACTTGGCTGTTTGGTGCAAGAATCTGAACTTCTGGCCTATCTCAGCTTTCAGCAGGCCTTCCTCACTAAGTTTAACTATTTCTAGCATTTTATTTATTTATATTTAATTTTTTGAGGGACAAAATCTCACTCTGTTCCCCAGTCTGGATTGCAGTGGTGCAACCATTGCTCACTGTAGCCTTGAACTCTTGTGCTCGAGCTATATACTCATCTCAGCCTTGTAAGTAGCTGGGAACACAGGTGGGCCCAAATATGCTCAGCTGATTTTTTTAGTTTTGTAAAGATGAGGGCCTCCCTCTATTGCCTGGGCTGGACTTGAACGCCTGGCCTCAAGGAGTCTTCTCACCTTGGCCTCCCAAGGTGTACCTTTTGATTTAAAATGACACATGCATGACTTTTTCACTTGAACACCTAGAAGCTATTGTAGGGTTATTAATTGGTCTAATTTCAATTCTGTTGTGTCTCAGAAAATAGGGAGTTCTGAAGAGAGGGAGAGAGGCAAGGAAACAACAGGTCGATGAAGTAGTCAGAGCACACACAGCATTTGTTGAGTCAATTAAGTTAGCTGTCTTATATAGGTATGGTTCACGATGTCCCCAAACAATTAAAACAGTGACATCAAAGATCACTGATTACAGATAACCATAACAGACATAATTATAGTGAAAATGTTTGAAATACTGCAAGAATTACAATGTGACACAGAGACACAAAGTGAGCCCATGCTATTGGAAAAATGGTGCCAGTAGACTTGCTTGACACGCGGTTGCCACAACCTTCAATTTTGGAAAAAACTATTATCTGTGAAGGCATAATAAAGTAAAACAAAGTAAAACAAGATATGCCTATAGAGTGTGTGTAAATGTTTAGTGAAAAAAACTATGAAATATGTTAAAATCTTAACAAAGTCTGTTCTGTTTTAAAGGGTGTGCTTTTTTTTCTTTGTTTATTGCCTTAAGCCATGATATGTAATTCTGTGTAATCTGCACAGATTTTGTGTTTTAGCAAGATAATTTTCTGGGCTTTGTGCTTTTTTTATTATGTTCTTGATTATTTAAGAAAACAAAAACTCTTCACTTACAAAAGAACCAAGGTTCTTTATAATCATGTTACTTTCTATGTTAATTATTAAATGTTTTATTGTCACTTTTAAATAGGTAGACCAGTATTATTTCTGTCTTGAGAGGTCAAATCTCCTGACAACTGCTTTTTCTTTCTTCTTTCTAGAAATGAATTTTGAATGTAAAATAAAATAAAATTAGCATAAACTCACATGATATTTTTTGCACCTAACGTACCTTTGAGATTTTTTTCAAAAGTCTCCTTTAAAAATCACAAAGATTTGTTCTACCTTATAAAAAACAGGGACCAGAAATAAGTAAGTTTACTTGACAAGTTAATATTGATGCATTTTATAGAAAGAGTTTTTCAAATCCGAAGAGATGCTGTTTCCCTACATTAAATTTCCAGGGATATACCATTATTTAAATAAGAAAAATTCTATGTTCCATAGACTGCTTCTGGAGATGGGTCAATGCCTGAGTTCTCCCAGATATGTTTCTATTTATCAGAGTTCTGGTGTTGCTTTGCTTTATAATATTAGGCAACAATGGCATCTTATTCTTTGTTTCCATGCCTGATTCTTACAGACTTCAAACTCTATTATTGAGTATTCTTGTTTTCATGGCAGTTTAGTTATTTGCCTAGGTTCGTTAAGAATTTGCCATCTTTTTCCAAGACATAATTGAAAACCTTGGCTGATAGCCAAGTTTATCTGGAATGTCATGTTTGAGAATGATGATCATTTAATCACGTATTACCAGTCACTTTTGAGTAACCACATTTGACTTTATGGAATCAATGCTTAGGAAGCACTCTTGTAAAACTGGCCTTGTAACTGGCTTTTAGGATTCTCAGCCTTAAAAGTGGGTAAGAGAAATCATTTTCAGACATGCCCAAGAACTTCAGAATATTTCAGCGACCTTAAAAAGAAAGGAATTCACTCAATTTGTAGGTATTATAGGTCAAATCTGGTAGAGAGAGTTTCTTGGCTTGGCTTCCTAGTGTAAAGAGGCTATGAAAAATCCAATCTGATCACTAATGAAGATTTTCAGCAAAGTAAACATGAAAAGACCTATGTAGTGAATTAACGCCGTTGCTGTTTCTATGTCATTGATAGGGCTAAGACTAATGAGACCAGACTTATGTTGTGATTAAGGAAAATATTTAAGATTATTTTTGATCAGAGGAGAAGAAACCGTGGGGAAAAAAAAAGCACTTCGGTGGAAAACTAAGCATTGTCTATAGAAAAACTTTATGAACTATCTGATTCGAATGCTATTCATTATAGTCAATTATATGCATTCCTTGAAGACATTGTGGGTTTGTTTCTAGACCATTGCAACAAAATCAATATACAAAAAAGCGAGTCACATAATTTTTTTTGTTTCCCAGCACTTATAAACGTTATATTTACACTATACTGTGGTCTATTAAGTGTGCAGTATGTCTAAAACAATAATGTATATAGCTTAATTAAAATTAATTTACAGTTAAAAAGTGCTGACACAGAGACACAAAGTGAACAGTAAGCAGGTGGTGTTGAAAAATTATGCTGGTAGACTTGTTGGATGTAGGGGTGCCAAAAACCTTCAATTTGTAAAAAAAACACAATATCTGTGAAGTGCTATAAAGTAAAGCACAATAAAATGAGGTATGCCTGCATTTTGCACCTATTTATTAACTGTAAAGAACACATATATAGGCAAACTCTATCTTTTTCAACGAGTGGGCATTGATTTTCTCTGCTTCTATATTAAAAATAAAAAGTTTTGTACTCATTTGTAATTCTTTTCCTTTATATGTATGTGTGTGTGTGTGTGTGTGTATGTATGTATATATAATTATTTTTCCTGAACTGGTGATAACGTCTTCCTTGTTCCCTCATATAAGAAAAGCCATAAAGTTTAATGTGTTTAGGTTTTACATTTGTGTGACGGTTCTGACTTTATCTTCTTCTGAATATTATGTTTAATGGTACTATACAAACACTTCAAAACTGCTCATGAAAAAGTAAGCATCCCTAAAATATAGAGGGGGATACTGTCATTATTTCAACTCTCTCTCTCTCTCTGTGCGTGTGTGTATATATATACACACACACACGTGTATATATGTATATGTGTATGTGTGTGTTTATAGTGTTACTATTTAATACACATTAGGTTTTGGAAACAAGATTAAATATGTATGTATGTATGTATCTATCTATCTATGTATCTATCGATAGCTATATAGCTCATCTGTCAGTTGTTGTCCAATACCATATTAAAGACGGATGCAAATAGTTTACAGTTTTGGTGATGAGATAGATTATAATAGTCAAGGCAAGGAATACACAAACTCAGAGAGTTAAGTAGATATAGATGATGATATGGTTTGGCTCTGTGTCCCCACCCAAATCTCATCTTGAATTGTAACTCCCACGTGTTGTGAGAGGGACCTGGTGGGAGATAATTTGAATCATGGGGGTGGTTCCCCCATACACTTCTCATGATAGTGAATAAGTCTCATGAGATCTGATGGTTTTATCAGGGATTTCCACTTTTGCATCCTTCTCATTTTTCTCTTGCCGCTACCATGTAAGAAGTGCCTTTTACCTCCTGCTGTGATTCTGAGGCCTCCCCAGCTGTATGGAACTGTAAGCCCAATTAAACCTCTTTTTCCTCCCAGTCTTGGGAATGTCTTTATCCGCAGCATGAAAATGGACTAACAGACTAAACTGGTAGTCATAGAGTAGAGCATTGCTGAAAAGATACCCAAAATGTGGAAGCGACTTTGGAACTGGGTAACAGGCAGAGGTTGGAACAGTTTGGAGGGCTCAATAGAAAACGGGAAAATGTGGGAAAGTTTGGAACCTCCTAGAGACTTGTTGAATGGCTTTGGCCAACATGCTCAGAGCAATATAGACAATAAGGTCCAGGCTGAGGTGGTCTCAGATAGAGATGAGGAACTTGTTGGGAACTGAAGCAAAGGTGATTCTTGTTGTGTTTTAGCAAAGAGACTGACTGCATTTTTCTCCCACCTAGAGATTTGTGGAACTTTGAACTTGAGAAAGAGGATTTAGGCTATCTGGCGGAAGAAATTTTTAAACAGCAAAGCATTCAAGAACTGACTTGGGTGTTGTTAAAGGCATTCAGTTTTATAAAGGAAGCAGAGCATAAAAGTTTGAAAAATTTGAAGCCTGACAATGTTATAGAAAAGAAAAATCTATTTTCTGAGAGAAATTCAAGCCTGCTATAGAAATTTGCATAAGTAACGAAGAGTGAAGGTTAACCTCCAAGACAATGCGGAAAATGTCTCCAGGGCATGTCAGAGGGCTTCACGGCAGCCTCTCCCATCACAGGCCTGGAGGCCTAAGAAAAAATGGTTTCGCAGGCTGACCCAGGGTCCCCGTGCTGTGTGAAGCCTAGGGACTTGGTGCCCTGCATCCCAGCCACTCCAGCCATGACTAAAAGGGAGCAAAATACAGCTTGGACTGTTGTTCCAGAGGGTGGAAGCCCCAAGCCTTGGCAGTTTCTCTATGTTGTTGAGCCGGTGCATGCACAGAAGTCAAGAATTGAAGTTTGGGAACCTCCCAGATTTCAGAAGATGTATGGAAATGCCTGGATACCCAGGCAAAAGTTTGCCTCAGGGGTGCCGCCCTTGTGGAAAACCTCTCCTAGGGCAGCGCAGAAGGGAAATGTGGGGTCAGGGCCCCCACACAGAGTTCCTACTGGGGCACTGCCTAGTGGAGCTGTGAGAAGACAGCCACGGTCCTCCAGACTCCAGGATGGTGGATCCACTGACAGCTTGCACCGTGTGCCTGGAAAAGCTGCAGAAACTCAGTGCCAGCCCATGAAAGTAGCCAGGAGCGGGGCTATACCTTGCAAAGCCTCAGGGGTGGAGCTGCACAAGACCATGGGAACCCAACTCTTGCATCTGCATGACCTGGATGTGAGACCTAAAGTCAAAGGATAACATTTTGGAGCTTTAAAATTTGACTGCTCTGCTGGATTTTGGACTTGCATGGGCCCTGTAGCCCCTTGGTTTTGGCCAATTTCTCCCCTTCTGAATGGCTGTATTTATCCGATTACTGTACCCCTATTATATCTAGGAAATAGCTAGCTTGCTTTTGATTTTTCAGGCTCATAGACAGAAAGGGCTTGCCTTGTCTCAGATGAGACTTTAGAATGTGGACTTTTGGGTTAATGCCGAAATGAGATAAGACTCTGGGAGACTGTTGGGAAGGCATGATTGGTTTTGAAATGTGAGGACAAGAGATTTGGAGGAGCCAGGGGTGGAATGATATGTTTGACCCTGTGTCCCCACCCAAATCCCATCTTGACTTTTACTCCCGTAATTCCCATGTATTGCTGGAGGGACCCAGTGGGAGATAATTTGAGTCATGGGGGTGGTTTCCCTCACACTGTTCTTGTCGTAGTAAATAAGTCTCATGAGATCTGATGGTTTTATCAGGGATTTCTGCTTTTGCATCCTTCTCATTTTTCTCTTGCTGCCACCATGCAAGAAGTGCCTTTTGCCTCCTTCTATGATTCTGAGTCCTCCGCAGCTATGTGGAACTGTAAGTCCAATTAAACCTTTTTTTCTTCCCAGTCTTGGGTATGTCTTTATCAACAGTGTGCAAATTGACTAATACAGATGATACAGATAGATACAGAGATACAGAGATGGATGTAAATATATATGTATGTGTGTATGTGCATATGTATAGTATATGGCTTTGGTGAGGTAGTCTAGGAAAGTTTGAAGGTCCCTGGGGCATTTGAATAGGTTTTTGTTAGAAAAATCGAAACATTGACTAAATTTAGCCATTTATTTTTTAAACTATCATGTGGGTGGATCTGTAAATCACATACAATGGAAGTAAAAGGATGATTCAGTGTGAAGGTGCCAAGTGGGATGCAGATCTATGTGCTGTGTGGAACAGGAGCTGCCTGATCTGCACCAAGCCCAGCCATGTGCCAGAATCATGGCCTGAGCAGGCTCTCTGAGCTTGATTGTCAACTTTATATGATAAGATGACAGCAGCTTCCTAGAAGATTGCTTTAAGAATTGCTGATTAATCATGTAAGTGGCCGGGCGCGGTGGCTCAAGCCTGTAATCCCAGCACTTTGGGAGGCCGAGACGGGTGGATCACGAGGTCAGGAGATCAAGACCATCCTGGCGAACACGGTGAAACCCCCTCTCTACTAAAAAATACAAAAAACTAGCCGGGCGAGATGGCGGGCGCCTGTAGTCCCAGCTACTCGGGAGGCTGAGGCAGGAGAATGGCGTGAACCCGGGAGGCGGAGCTTGCAGTGAGCTGAGATCCGGCCACTGCACTCCAGCCTGGGCGGCAGAGCGAGACCCCGTCTCAAAAAAAAAAAAAAAAAAAAAAAAAATCATGTAAGTATCTCATACCTAATTAGAACTTATAAAGTAGTTGCAATTATTATTGTTGGAAACAAGTCTCACTAGATTTCAGTCATTTTTGAAGGTGGGTGCTTATGTCTGTATCTGTGTGTGTAGAAAGAGTCCTTTTCTACAAAATAGAGCATTTTATTCTTACTATCTTGTATAGTGAAGTTTATGTGATCCTCATTTCTATTGCTTCATTCCTCTTATCTACGCTTTTCAGCTTTTGACCATCATTAGGCCTCTCTGGCCACTTTAACAGAAGCCACTTCTAAAGTTTGGGGCCATCAGAGGAATTTCATGAACTTTCATTTGGACTGTGGACTTTCAAAAAAGTTGCTCTCATATTTTCTGTTCTTCTCAGAAAAAAAAAATGTTTTAAGAGCATAAGAAATGCTGATACATTGTCGTGTTTCTGTGGGTTCACTAGCAAAAATGTGAGAAAAAGAGATTATGCTCATGCTGATACATTTATTAGGAAGAGAATATGTAGAAAACCAAGAGGTACTTGTTTTAACATATACATTTGTGACAAGAGTTAAATTTGAGTTATTTTTGTCTTCTCTCCCAAATGGGGCATAAGTAGAATGAGCTGGGGAAGACAGTTGCTAATGCACAGAATATAACTTTCAAGGGAGAAACTCAGATGGAGGTATACTCAGTTCTGGCCTAATGTAGTCTGCATATCTGGCAGTTAGCTTGTCCCTGAGCTACATTTCCAAAACCTATTCCACTATGTAATCACCTGTAATTTATTCCCTGTCTTAAAGAAACCAGAAACTACTGCTAAGTATCAGTTGACTAATGCTGACTTAGTGTCTGATCTGTTCACTGTACTCTGCTGGGGCACTGGGAGAGAGACCCAAAAGTCTGAATATTTAAACTGATTTCAAAGGGTTTATAGCCAAGTTATGTAAAAGGACATATACCTTGGAATATTATTAGGTATAAAATAAGGTTAGCTAACATCATTGGATATTTAATGTTTACTCTGTGCCAAGTTCTACATTAGGGGAGATTCTCACCGCAACTCTTTGGTAGATCGTATGATCATCCTCATTTTACAGACGGAGAATCTGAGAAACCAGCAGTTACTGAAAAATGTCCTAGGTCACACAGCTAGTGAATAGGCTTTCTAGGGTGTAAGGGCAAGAGATTTGATTGAAGAGCATATGCTGTAGCCACTTTACACCAGGAAGAGACAATGCCTGCTTTAGGAGCCCAGAGTATTAGGTCCCTGTGAACTGGGTCCTCCATAAATGGCTTTGAGAAGGAAAAATGTATACTGGACTTTTAAGGATGAATAAGGTATGTTGAGATTTGAACTGGCACAGTAGGAGGGAGACAAGACCACCAATCAATTTGAGGGATAAAATGAGAAGAATATCTGGATTCGTTGTTTTGAAGTCTGACCATCTATCCTGTTATCTCAATTTCATATCTCCATCTCACTTTGATTCTGACTCTAAGTCTAGTCATAGAAGCAGAATGAAAGTCTGACTCATGAGAAAGATCTGTACTGCTATATGCTAAGAATATGAGATGAGTAGGAGAGTGCGTGCCCTATCTCTCATCATTCTGAGTGAAGAAACTGATTCCAGAGGAATTGGAATATGAAAAACTGGAGACACTACAACTTTTACTTTTACCCCACACAACTTCAACAATGTATGACTTATTTAATAAGACTTTTAACTGCATATCTTCCAATTACAAAATGAGAAAATGTTCTTATATAAAAAGAGTATTTTCAGGTACTTTATCAACTCTATAATGTGCGAGAGGAGTAGTGACTATATTTAGAGTGGGTTTTTTATACTAAAAGTCATTCTCACCTACTTCAACATCTCCATTAAGAGTGTGGTTGTGTTGCCAAGTAAAAATTACAGAGGCTTCCCTATGCCCAAGATATCCGGTATAAAAAAACTGTATAAAATAATAATAAAAGTTTTTAAACCAGGAAGAAACCACAGAGATAATGTTTCTTCTTGTATTAACCAGGAAAAAGACTTCCCCAAATCAGAGCTTTCATTGGTGGCAGGGATGTAATTGGAAAAACTGTTTCTAAAGATACATTTTTTACTATATAGAGAGCTCATATGACATCTAATCCTGCATTCCTGGCACAATGACCCTGATGTCCATTTTTAGCTGGTATTGTTATTGACAAGGTATAGTTTTCCGCTATCCTCTAAATTCCTATAAAGACTTTGTCCTTGTATTTTCATGTCACACTGCATTTGGCAGAGTCTCTGGAGCCCAGTGCATTTGTAAAACTGATTGGTGGTGGTGGGGAATAGCAGATATAGCCAAATTACATGTCTTTGAAGAAGATGCAAAAATCGGCAGGTTCTTAATCTTGAGGCATGCAATGACTACTTTAAACCTGGAGGTTAGTGTATGGAAGAGAGTGAACTTGACCATTTACTTTAAAATTTGTGAGAACAAAGGAGAGTGAGTTTGAAACTTTAATCCTGACATCAAAATTAAATCTATGGAAAACAGAACTTCTTATTAAATGAAACATAAAACAAAAGTAAGTAAATAAATAAATACAAAGTTGGCATGAATACCCTTGCTGACAGAAGCTGTTGAATTTCTCACACCTCTTACAGAGATTAATCCCTTCCTACAGGCCAAAACCTAATTATAAACCATTCTAATTAGTCAGGAAATAGGACTGCTACTCCTTGTCGAGAAAAAAAAAAAAAAAAACAAGTCTAGGAAGAAACACGACTACTGCATGAGAACTCCAGAATTAGGCAGGGGAAATTTAGGTGTTAACGCAAGTCAGAGGTCTCATGCCATGAAGCTTATTTCCTTGCATCACTTGACTAGTGCCTATATATTTTTATGAGGCCTCTTCAGTTTATTTTGCTGCTTTAAGTCCACTATAGTAACAGTTTCATTGTAGCAAGCCTTTAAACTTAAAATAAGTGTTATGTAAAATATTATTTTGCCTTTACATAAAATGGATCTTCAGAACTTTCAAGTGCTCTAGGGCAAAAAGAAGAAAATCTTCTAAGAAAAAAAATCTTAATATTCCAGATATAATGAGTTTGTTTTACATTATCTTTCTTATTTTTCCCCCCTCTGGACTATTTTCACTTGGGTTCCTTTCATATCCCAGTTAGCAAAGGAATTGACCAGAACTAAGAACAGCCCTAGAGCAATAGCTAAAATTCTGCTGTGCTTGTCAGATACTGTCTGACCACTGATTACTGCCCGAGGGGAGTTTGTTTTCTTTATAAACTTTTTGGTGGGTTTTTATCGCCAGAAAAACAGCTTTTATTCCTCTCAGGAGAAACTTCAGGGTTGTGTTGAGGAAAGTATGAGTTTTTGATATTTTATTATTATTTTAAATCATGAGTTTGTGTGCTATGTTAAAGGGTGAAAGACAGGCCTTTTCATTAAACTGAAATAAAGAGAACATCATAATAACAGATAATACAAATGTGATCGACCTGCAAACTCACCTCAGGCAAAGGTCTACATGAGTCATGATAGATAAATGCAACAGGAATCTGTTGTTTCTCCTACATTTCACCAATGGAAGACATACCATTTCATCAATTCTTGGGATTAAGTAGGATGTTATCAGTCAGTCTCAGAAGAAAACAGAATTCACCCCAGGTTCAGATGAAACTAATGAAGAAATTTTTATAGAGGTGTGGATAGGTTTAGGGGGAAAAAAGGAGTGAGGCATTCAGGTACTAGAAGCCTCTACTATCCTCAGGGCCAAAGGATTTCAGGGAGGCAACAGTCCCAGTAGAGCCCACTGGGAACTGGAAATATGGAAGAAAGGGCTTACTGTAGGAACACAGGGCAGGACAGACAAGTACAGAGAAGTGTGCAGTGTGTGAGAGGGCCAACGGAGAGTAATCAACACTCGAGAAATTGATCTATGGATTTGCAGTAGTTCTGGAGAGATTTCTTTTGGTCTAGTTTATGTGGTTTTTTTTTTTTTTTTTTTTAAACTTAAAAAAAAACATGCCCTCTGGCTTATGATGCTTTTTTTTTTTTTCTTTTTTGAGACAGAGTCTCACTGTGTTGCCTAGGCTGAAGTGCAGTGGCATGATCTTGGCTCACTGCAACCCCCGCCTCCCAAGTTCAAATGATTCTCCTGCCTCAACCTCCTGGGTAGCTGGGATTACAGGTGCACACCACCATGTATGGCTAATTTTTGTATTTTTATTAGAGATGGACTTTCACCATGTTGGTCAGGCTGGTCTCGAACTCCTTACCTTAGGTGATCTCCCTGCCTTGACCTCCCAAAGTGCTGGGATTACAGGCATGAGCCATTGCGCCTGGCTTTAGATTACTGCTTTTGTTTTAGAAGCTCAATTCAAATTTGGTGTCTATATCTGTGGTTTCTCGCCCAAGGAGAATTATTTTCTCATCTAGAATATAAATTCCTTTAAGACTAGGAGGACTCAGTTGTTGAGAACCCATTAAGGTGCGTATGAAGTAAAGTAACAAATACTCTGATTTGTAGCCTGGAATGCTGGTCATTATTTATACTAATAACCAATATTCATACTCCTCCTTCTAAAGACATGGTAGGATTGCACTTCTCTGCTCTTTAGAAGTTAGGCAGGGATATATTATCGCTCTGGCCAGTGAATTGTGATAGCAAACAATATCCTTCATGTGGAAGTAGAAGTCTTTAAGGATCAGTGCCCCATTTCCACGTTCCCTTTCAGATTCTGAGCCATCCCAGATGCCAGAACTCAATTAGTGTGCCTTCTCTAATGAGTAGGGTATAGGACAAAGCCTCTCATTGATCCAGGATGTACAACTTGGGTAGGTAAGGGAAAAATTGTTTTGTTTGAAGCCTCTGCAATTGTGGATTATTTATTATTGCAACCTATACAATTATGATTAATCCAGAAGTTTAAAGTAATGTCACTAGTTTAATAAAACACTTTAAATCCCAGTGGTTAAAAATAAAAATAAGACCATATCAAACAAGTCTACCAAACATAGTGAACAAAAGCAGCCTACGAGACATACTGTAGGGGTGTCTTTCTAAGGAAATTAGTAAAAACAAATATATCAGTATAAACACAGATATGGTTGCACCTTAGTGTATATGTATAGAAAGAGAGGTAGGAGCCATGAGCAAATTTACTTGCCTACAGTAGAAGTTTTGAGATAGAAAACTGTTCTGGAAGTATACATGCATAAGTAAAGCTGGCCTAGATTATCAAGCGAGCAGAGTTCATAAAATCCCAGTATTAAAGGATTGAGGAAGATCTGGAAAGGTCACTTGGTTCATTCACCTCCTTTCAAGGAGGATCACACCAAAACTATCGCAAAAAAAAAAAAAGAACCTATTCTATTTTTAAGGCCATCTGTAGAAAAATATTTTCCCTGGTCAGAACTGTTTTTCAGCTAGTATCAAACTTTCTATTTTGAGTGAAATGCCTCAGTTACATTCAGAACACTAAATACGTCACTCAACATCTGTATTCGTTTCCTTGGGTTGCTGTAACAAATAATTACAAACTGTACAGAAATTTATTCTCTCACAGTTCTAGAGGCTAGAAGTCTACAATCAAGATTTCAGTAGGGCCGTGTTCCTTTTGAAGACTCTAAGACGCGTCATCCTACCTCACCTCTTTCTACTTTCTGATGGCTCCTGGAAATTCTTGGCTTCCTTGGCTTGTAGTCTTGGCTCTCCAAGCTCTGACTCCATTGTCACATGGTTCTTCCCTGTGTGTCTTTCAGTGTGTCCTCTTCGTATAAGGTCATCAGCCATTGGATTTAGGGCCAAATCTAATCCAGTTTGAACTCATCCTAACTTAACTTGTTACAGCTGCAAAGATGCAGTTTCCAAATAAGGTCACATTCTGAGGTTTCTGGTAGATATAAAAATTTTGGACAATACTGTTAAACCTACTACAGCATCCTTTGTGACTTGTCCTGAAGGAGAAAACATCAATTTTTTTAAAAAGAACTGTACCCTAAGTGTTTTTTCTTGCAGTCAATTCCAAATTTGTAGTGCATTTAATGGGGATGGCTTTCATTTTACTATTGTTTTCATGGTACAAATTAATGCAAAATTATTTTAAAATGTCATCATGAACATGATCATTGTGCTGGTTTTTGGTGGGAAGAGAGAAACCAGCCTAAGATCCAGCACTAAACTTGCAAAAATAATAATTTTTTGACTCTAGCTGATTAAATGAATGAGATGAACATACTTGATGCACACAACATGTCAAACTGTATTATGACACATTGGACAGTGTGGGGCTTCTTTAGCCATAAATGCTGCGAAAGATGTGGAGAGAGGCAATGCAGTATGCACTGAAGTTATCAGAAAGGTTTTAAGGAGGAGAAAGAAGACATGAAGGGTAGATAGGATTTTATGAAAGAACATATGTTTTATCTAGTTGAGATAACTACAAAATAAATCAGTAAAACTGGGTAAGAAGCAGCTGTCCATAGAATTGACTGGCCACAGAGACCTGGCCATAGAAGAGCATTTTAAAATAGAACAGGCGGGCTTTGATTTATAAAAGTGAGCCAGGACCTGCATGTAAGACCTTCAATGTCAAATTAAATTCAAGCACCATTCTAATGGTGCTGGAAAGGCCCTAGAAGTCTCTGAGCCCCAGACAGACATGATATAGAGGATATTGGGAGAAAGTGGCCTTGGTGACAGAGTGAAGGTTGTGTTTTAGGGATGGGAGTTTAAAGATTGTTGCAATGGGCCAGGCAAGTTTTGAGGGCTTGTTTCTTAATGAATAATGGGAAATAATAACATGGCGGCCATCAAACGAAAATTCTTGCTTAGGACAAGGGTGTCCCATAGAGGATATTCCACTGTGGGATTTATGTTGCTTTTCCAGCAATGGTCTATAGAGAAGCACATTTCCCTTCCCCGTGAGCCCCTTCATTCCTCAGGACATGAGAAAACCACCGTCATCCTCAATGTGTGAAATGCACTGTTTTGGCTGCTCTCCACTTAACCTGAGTTTCATTTAAAAGGAAAAAGAAAAAAAAAAAGAACATTCGCAGACTTCACCGTTGGAAAAAAATCTCCTTATTCAGCAAAAGATAATGTAAGTTTGCCCTGTTAACTCAGCCTTGCAGAAAGCATTCCTGTCAGTTGGCATGAGCTTTGTTCCTTTCACCTCAGGCAGGTGGTAAAGGCATTTTGCAAAAGAGGATTCCAAATTAGGTTAAGCACCAAAATAGGGAAATGGCCTGGCTCACCCTGGTGGGGAGAGATTGAACTGTTGAAGTATATCCAAGTTCACTTCTTTCAAGCCATGTTTCAGTGAGGTTTTGGGGAGAATAAAAATGGAAAAAATGGTCGACTGTGATGGCTTTCCAACATTCTTTTAACAAGCCCTGTCCTAGTGTTCTGAGGCTGGAATATCCCCACTAAATATTAATTTTACTTGCTGGTTTTATTCCAACAAGACCATCCTCTCTTTGACCCTGTCTTAATGCCACTTTCTTTTTTTTTTTTTTTTTTTTTTGAGACGGAGTCTCGCTCTGTCGCCCAGGTTGGAGTGCAGTCGCGCCATCTCGGCTCACTACAAGCTCTGCCTCCTGGGTTCACGTCATTCTCCTGCCTCAGCCTCCGGAGTAGCTGGGACTACAGGCGCCTGCCACCACGCCCGGCTAATTTTTTGTATTTTTATTAGAGATGGGATTTCACCGTGTTAGCCAAGATGGTCTGGATCTCCTGACCTCATGATCCGCCCACATCGGCCTCCCAAAGTGCCAGGATTACAGGCGTGAGCCACCGCGCCTGGCTTGCCACTTTCTTCTGAAGGTGTTTGATGTCCTTTATCCCAGGGGCATGTGTACATAAACAATGCCTCCTGGAGGTTGAAGCTTCTATAAGATACACAAAGATAATACAAGATCTCAGGGCAGGTCATAAGAGAGTTATGATAGGAAGAAAGTTTCTATTATCAAACTTCACATCAGCCAATTATATAGAATCCTACTCAAACTAATTTTTAATGTAAGGAGGCTCTGCCCTTAAGCTCATAGGCCTGTCCCCTAATAGATCGTTGCCACGTTTAAGGAAGTAAACCATTTATCTTATGGTTCTCTTGTGGCTGAGGTGCATTCACAGGACTCAGGGCCTGAGCGATAACCTTTTGTCGAGGGAATATTTACAAGAATGGTGTGTCTTCCTTTGATTAAAATGTCTCTCATGTTTCCCAGATCTACACAGATCCTATTGACTCAGTGTGATATTCTGTCTCCTGGATTGTTTCTCCTTCTCTGTAAATGTTCCCTGGCCACTCCAGCTTTTATCAAGGCCTACTTGCCTCTAAATGTCTACAGCTACATTTAGCATCTAACCATGTGTCTATTTATTGAAGTGGTCTTTGTAAGGTATTTAATGTTTACTAAATTAGTCAATGGAGTCTATGGAGATAAGTAATTCCTAGATAGGCTATTCAGAAAAAGATGAATCTCTAAGTATGAGGCTTGAGTTTCTCTACTCATTTACAATATTGAAAGACATCAAAAGTTTTGTTCCAGTGTTTCTGATCTTCTTTGAGATGATGACATCACCTTTATCCAGACATCTGTAAAGAATGGGGGGAGAAGGATGTCTACTTCACAAAGATCGAAATAATTAATAAAAGTCTATGCTACGCTTATTTCAGTATTGGCTTCTTCAGTGACACCACTGGGGAATATAGAAACATTTCATTTTCTATTGGGATCAGGAAAACCTTTCTACTTCTCTTTCATATTAGATCAAATAAAGGCACAAACTTGTGAAGGTGAAGGACAATTCTTCTCTATTTCTTGATAAGTCAAAGAATGAATAAATATTTTAAAAAGAATGTCCTTCCCCATTTTAGCCTCTTTATAGCATGACTAGCCAATGTTCAGAGAGCTGAAATCTCATTTGTGTAGGCCAGAAAAGACATATTATATCTTATTCTAATATAGCCATTTACTATGCTCTTATTTGCCAAGGTAATATACAGGGAGGAGAGAGATTTCCATTAACTTAGCATCATCTTACTATTAAAACATTAAATCTCTCTCATTTCAAATTTTGTAAAAAATATTTCAGAGGATATTTTCAAAGTATGTGGCTTAGAATGTTGGAAAATAGACAACTTAAGTTCAGAAAACTTTTAATTAACTCCTATTCTAGGACTAGACCCTTGACTTTGATCGAATCACTTCAGTCCTTTTGAGTCTCAGTTCCCTTATCTATCAGATAAACACTGGGTTGTAGGAGTGTTTTAAAGCTCAAAGGAAAGAACATATGTGAAAATTCTAAGAAAAATATAGCACATGGTGTAACAGCTTTTTCCATTTCCATGGCATTGTTATTTTTAGCAATATTTCTGTGTAAGAAACTGAACTGTTGAAATACTCTGTTTACAGCACTAATTTATAAAAAAATCTACGTTTTTATTCAATAATATCATGAATATCTGTGAAGCCTTGGCCAACCCAGCAACTAGAACATTGAAAATAACTTCTATCTTCCAGTGTTCCTCTTGACCACACCTGCCTACTTCGACAATCCAAAAAAACTAGGAACTGGGCATTTATACCTATTTGTATACTATGCATATGTGAAATGTATTTGAAATGTAAATTTATAAATATATGTATAAATATGTATGTGTGTTTTTATATATCACACACACACACACACACACACAAACAGCTAAAGCTAAACATTCCTCAGTTATATCAAGTTAGTATTAGCTGTTGTTTTAACTTCTAGTTCCCAGAAATTACTTTTCTACTGAATATTCTTATGTAGGTTCATCAAAATTGTAGCATTTGACTTAAGTTTATTTTCACACATGTATGCTATTCTATTGTGTGAATATACCACACACTATATGACTATTCTCATTTTGATGAATATTTTTGTTGTTTTAATCTTTCGTAGATTGTTACTATTACAAATGGTGTTGCTATGAGTTTTGTTTATACCTTTGGTGAACACTTGTAAGGATTTTCTTCTAGGTATTTACCAAGGAGACAAATCACTGTGATAATAGATTATATGAATATTCACTCTTACATGATCATATCAAACTGCTTTCCAAAGTGGTTGTACCAGTTTACACCCAACACCAGAGTTTAAAAGAGCCTATTTGTATTTCAACATTTGGTATCATAGAGTTGTTAATTTTTGCCAATTACATTGCATTAAATATAACCTTACTTTGGGTTTTATTCACTTAATCCAATATTACTAAAGACTTTGAGCATCTCTTCATATATTTAATGATTATACGTGTTTCTTCATATATATTTATTTTTAGTGGGAGTGCCATGTTGTTTTTAGGCCTAGTGCTATATCTTAGTACATTCAGTCTGAGTTACAAAAGACTGGGAACTCTTTTCCATTTCTTTGGATTCTCTCAAATAGTATCCACAAAAGTGTTCTGCCAGCAGAAGTTTCCTCCATAAGATAAATGGCTTCTATGACTTCCTGTGTCTTCTCAATTGGAAAGCCTATAGGAAGATTTAAAGTTTACATGGTGCTTTGCTGGGCACAAAACAATGATAAGTACATATTACCTAATTCCTTCTTTTAGGAACTTGAAATCTTGGAGAGACAGTCACATTGATTTAAACCCTCACCATTTTGTTCATTTATTTTTCTACTTTCAAGTTTTGTTTCATTCTGGCCAAAATGAAGGCATGATGTAATTTACAGTAACAACTCTCAAACATTTAAAACAATATTAACAAAAATATTCAATATATTAATAATAGCTAAAATTTCAATAGTAAAGAATATGTAAAAAAATATTGATTTGGCATATCAGATGTGATTATGTCAGCAGGCAAACTTTTCAACTTCCTGTTGGACTATGTGCTTTTCAGATGCAGTCTCTGTCTGCCTACTTTCAAATCAGTGACTGAAGATGTATACCACATCCAGGATTCCTAAATTATACTTCAATTTGAGGCTTTACAGAATCTAACTTCAAAGCTCCTCTGAAGAGCTTTGTGGGTTACCCAACTTCAAAGTGTACTTGAGATTATTTAACATCATTAAACAGAACAATCTAAGAGACAAAGACACAGGCTAAAGTCAAAGCAATTTTAAAGACATCATAAATCATTGTCTTTGCTATTACTTTTCTTCTCATCTTACTTAAAACTGTCACCCTTACCCAATCAGATGCATGTCCAAAGTATGTGTGTTTTGGGGAAACTTTGTACTCAAAACTTGGCCTTATCATTTCCTGAGATTTTCTCATTTTGTCTTAAATGTTCCTTGATATTTCTGGCTCCAGGGTATTGGCTAAGCATGTGAATTCCTCTTTAAACAAACACAATAGCCTATTTCCAAAAGTCATACTATGAGGCACAGCTGTCACAACATCTGACAAATATTCACAGCCAAGGATATGACCTAGCAAGTCTGAATGCACTTTCTCATTTTTCTCATATTTTCACATTTATCTCTCCTTCATTCAGAAGCATTTGTCAACCTGCCTCTATCCATGGCAACCCTTCTTATTTTAATGTTCTCACTCTTACACACAAACTAAATTTACATTTCTTGCTGTTATAAATTTTATATTTTTGTGTGTGGAGAAACATTCCATCAAGAAGACTGAAGCCCAGTAAACTCCCAAAGACAAGACTTCAGAAGGTAAAGCACTCCCTTCCTTCATAGACTAGCAAAGATGAGAACAGATAAAAATAAAAGTAAATAAGAAAAGGTTTTACATCAGTCTGTGAAGTTACTCTGTCTATTCTCATCTCTCTATCAAAGAGCCCTGGTAGAGGATTGAGGATATCAATAAGCTCTATGGCTTGAGTCTAACTCTGCAAATGTATTTTTGGTAATGTGAATTTATTGTGTATAGAATATAAAAAAATAAGTACAATATGACACTCAAATTATATATGTTATATACAATTATACATATGTTATATATAATTATACAATTATATATACACACACCTATATGTATATATATTTAACTAGATTCCATTTTAGATGTGTTTTTCAATTAGTTAAAATTCCAGAAATATACAACAGAAAAACATCTTAAAAGTCATTTACCCCGTCCTCGATTGATAAGTAGAATAACCATATAATTTATTATCTAAACATATGTACTCTTGGAAATGAAAAAGGATACTACTAATAATTAGGCAGATACAACAGGTATTAGCAGGAACTGTGACAGACAATGAAGGGTTAATGGTCATCCTAGTCTTTTTTTTTTTTTTTTGAGACAGAGTCTCGCTTAGTCGCCCAGGCTGGAGTGCAGTGGCGCGATCTCGGCTCACTGCAAGCTCCGCCTCCCGGGTTCACGCCATTCTCCTGCCTCAGCCTCCCGAGTAGCTGGGACTACAGGCGCCCGCCGCCTCGCCCGGCTAATTTTTTGCATTTTTAGTAGAGACGGGGTTTCACCATGTTAGCCAGGATGGTCTCGATCTCCTGACCTCGTGATCCGCCCGCCTCGGCCTCCCAAAGTGCTGGGACTACAGGCGTGAGCCACCGCGCCCGGCCTAGTCTTAAAACAAAGATTGCATAAGTGGTTTGGGCTCATGCATTGGAAGTGCTACACAACATCAGAAACCAGGTTTCGTAGTCCCAGCTACTCGGGAGGCTGAGGCAGGAGAATGGCGGGAACCCGGGAGGCGGAGCTTGCAGTGAGCTGAGATCCGGCCACTGCACTCCAGCCTGGGCGCCAGAGCGAGACTCCGTCTCAAAAAAAAAAAAAAAAAAAAAAAAAAAAAAGAATACATTGTAACAGAGGAGTTAGCTAGCTCCCGGTCTTTCAGTCTGAAATATGCATTGATCATTTTGCCCAAGGTCTGAAGACAAGTCGCCTCAAACCACTGACCTAAGAAAAATGGAATTAATGTTGCAACTGCATTCTCCTAACTTCTCACTGGACTTGAGATGGTAAAGGATGCTGACAGCATGCTTTCCCCTCGGGCAAACCAAACCAGGGTGACATGATCCACTTTGACTTGGCCAACTTGTCAATGAGAGGCATGATGACCTTCTGCACATATGTACTCATCTCATGAACTCCCTGGGTGCACAGAGGTTGTGTCCTGCCTCTGATTCAGGGAGGAATGACCATTTGAGGTTGTTTTTCATCAATAATTATCCTGGTTGCTCTATTTAGCACTCTGGTGTCTGCAAAACATGTTTGCTATTCTTGCTTATTTTGTCTTTAGTTTAGCGTATACTGAATACCTGTTGGGTACAGAAATATGCTAGGGGATATTACATATATTACTGTGATTTATTGTGTATTAAGATTTGAATAATTTCTCCTCCAAGTGAGTCAGACAATTTTGTTTTGTATCTTATAGGCTGCTTGCTTCACTATGGGTCCTAAGGTTACATAGGAAGCCTTCCGCCAGACACTTTCTGCCAGGTTTCCAATGGTGGGAGAAAGATTTATTAAGATTGCTGTTTAAGAAATACTCCTCTAATATTTGCATCTTCACTCACAAAAAAAAAAAAAAAGCAAAAAATGAAATTCCTGCCGTATTTCAGTCCTCCCATTTCAGAACAGTGAAGACATTCCAATTTGTTCAAATATACTTTACCGAAGGAAATTTGTAGAGGAAGATTCCAGAGTGAGTCCGGTTCTTATTGACAAATATCTGTTGAAGAATTATATGGGTGGAGCCCTTCTCTAGGCCTTATAGGTCTCCTTGCTCAAGGGAAGATTAAAATCTGTGAGAAGGAATAATTCAAGGACACAAATGACTTTGTCGTAAGGATGAGGCAAGTTGTAGCATAATAAAATTCAAAAGATTATATTAGAAGTTTAAAGTAGTAAGAAGGAGACAGAAACTTTTCATGGGGAAAATGATATTTAAGGGATTTGAAAAGATGACAAAGTTGTGACTTAGACAAATAGACAACAAATATTTTCCTGGTAGAAAAAAAAATAATATGAGTTTCAGCGTGGAAACAGGAAAATATCCAAAAGATTATGATGAGGGAATATACAAAGTTCACCTTAGCTGGAATTTGGGGACAAAAATGAAACAATACAAGATTAACAACAGCTTAGATGATTCTAAATTCCTTCTCAGGAGAAATCAAAAGGCTATATATTAGTATATTCAAAAGCAATGCTAATTTTTAATAAAAGACAACTTCTAAAATATGAGGCTTTGTTCTTTTTAAAGCTCTGTTATGCACATTATTTCACATAATTTTCATAATGTGTCTGTGCTATAGATAAGGCAGTTACTCTTTCCATTTTATGGGTTGGATAACTGAGATAAACAGAGGTTTATTGCTAACCTGGTGGGCAGGTAGATACCCTCTCTTTCCTTCTGTCTCCCACCAGAAGCAAAGTGCTTGGTCAAAGAGCAATACCTTTCTACACGCAGGAGGTTTTCTTTCCTGTTGAGATTTTATTTGAGTTTTGAAAGTGGGACAATGTTTTTGTCAGGAAACTTCAGTGGATGAAACCACTGCTTCAACCCTGCTAATAAGGCTGCTGCACTCAAACTGTGAGCAAAACCTTGCCAACTCCAAACTGCTGCTGCTCTGCAATCTCATCAGTCCACCTGCCGTGCACCTTGTGCTTTAGTCCCAACTCCTAGGCCCAATCAACTGAATATCTGCTTTGGCTTCGGGTCTTGGCCTCTGATACACTGTCACTGCTGCCTACTGTCCTCATTGCCATCTCCAGGCCCAGCATCCAGAGCCCTAATGCAACTGACCAGCTTCTGGGCTGGCAGACACCATTGTGCAGATGGGGTCAGTATGAATGTCCAAGTGGCAAATCAAAGTAAATGCAGATGGGAACACAAGATGTAGATCAGAGCCATGAATCCAAATAAGATGGGGGTTTAAATAAAACTGCTAATTAGTAACCTTGGAAACATTCTCATTGGCTAAATAATAAATAAAAATTCATCTGAGTTGGTTTTACTAGTGAATTCAATTCAAGGACTATGCTGAGATGCAGTGGATTCAGCTGGTTTTTATCCCTGAGGGTCATATGGAGGTATATGAAACAGTAGGTTCATGCATTATTGGCATGCGATTAGCATGCAATTTACCATCTTCTACCTAGACTCTGCGGTCTATTCTCGGTCTCTTTTCAAGTAAAAATTTCTATATATTTTTTCTTTCACGATGATCCTATTTATTTCTTCCCCAATTTTTTTCTTTTATTCCACTGAAATCTTAACAGAAATACTCAGAGAGAAAAATACATTACAGAATCAGCATCCTACACAGCTAAACCTCCTAGATTTAAATCAGTGAGAACTATGAACGTTCTGAGCTTTCCGAATTGCCTCTTCCCTGAATCTATTCGGAGAACATCCATAAAAGGACCTGCTAGTCTCCTGGAGCAGAAAATATACTACTTTTGAATAGGAATATCTAGGTTTGAGTTCTGATTCCCTATTTCAAGCAAGTGAGTGAACTTCTCTGAGTTTCAATTGTCCTTGATAATTAAATGAGAAGAACAATGATTGTCTTGTGGTCCTCATATGGTGATTGTTAGGATCAAATGAGACAGGTCATGCACATGGTGAGTACTGATACTGTATTTAATTTCTTTCTTTTTTTTTTTTTTTGGTATTTTGCTTATTTGAAATTTTGCCTTGATTTTATTTTTAGAAATATTGCACTAAAATATTCATACTGTTTACTGAGTTTTTCCTGCCCCTTAAATTTTGCTCTTGAGGTGAATGCTTCACTGGTATCACTTTAGTTCTCAGATTGGGCAAGTACCATAGTAAAGGATTTAGCCAGCCAGGTACTCCTAGAGAAGAATCGTTGACGAGAACTACCCAATGCATGGGGTATCTAAGTCAGTTTAGAGGAATCACTGGCACGCTTGGACATTCCGAAAGAAACCTTGACTCTATACCATTGTTAACTCTGAATCTCTCTGTGAGAAATTCCTATTTCCCTTGGTCTCCCATTGTCCATGAGAATTCAGTGCCAGCTCCTTAGCCTAACTTCCAAAATCCATTATCCCTCTGCTGTTCACTTAGTATTAATTCTTAAATCTACGATCGATCTATCATTTCAGTTAATCATGACTACTATTTAGACAGCCTACTCTTATTTCAGTCTCCATTTTTCCAGCTGCCTTGTTCTTCCTTCCTAGAATTCTGTTTTCCTGTTCAGCAGAGAAGCATTTATCAGCCATAAACTTCAAATGAATCCTTACTTTTCTGCTAGGTCTTCCCAGTCAGTTCCAGCCAAAGATGACCTCCCTTCACAAGATCCACAGTGAACACTGCCTCACTGTGTAAAAACTAAATATATCAAGTTTCTATCTCTGCTTAATCAATTTCTGTCTATATTCTGCTTTATTTATTTATTTTTCTCCAACGTACTGCTAAAATTTCAAAGGGTGAAAGACATACGTTTAAATCCCCCCCAGTAAGTTGTTACCAGTATTATACACAATTAAATTAATAAATATGGAAATACACTTCCTCCCTCTATATACGCATTTAATCACTCCCACAAACACTTTTTCTCTGTTTGTAAAGGTTCATAGTACTCCTATATTTCAAGCCATATAATACATATCATATAATTTCTATCATTTAATTTAAGATATGGTAATTTCTTGTCCTAAAATACTTCTAGTAGTTTCTTGTGAATAAGTTGATTTCACTAAGTGGATGATTACCTTTTCTGTGCAGGAAATTTGATGTCCTCTCCTGTCAGCTCTTAGGAGTATCTACTGAAAACTATTGGAATTTCTGACAACATGCAGCTCAAACTCCTGATAATTATGGCTGACATAGAAAACATACTTATACGTATTTTACATATATTTATTTGTTTTCATAACATATTCATTTCACATATGCATAGAATACAAATAGATTAAAATTCCCATTTCCTCTTTGTTTTGGGTTGTGGAAGCAGGCAGGTATGGTCAAGAGCGACACTGGAAGATGGAAGTTACTTCTAGTGTTCTAGTTGCTGGAGTAGCCAGGGCTTCACAGGTATTAATTATGAAGCAGGATATTTCCCTAACCCCTCCTTGGGACTCGCAACAGGGCTACCTTGTTTACTCAGCCTGCTGCTCTCAACTCTTTGTGGAAGTGACTGCACGAGCGAATAAGGTGGGAACTGGAGTACACGAGCATTGGAACTGGCTGGCCGTTTCAGTGTGCCTGCGGGATCCAACTCCACTCCTTCAGACTCGCTGTGTTCCACCCCTCGGGAGGGAGAACACCGGTGAGCGGGTGCAGGAACTGTAGCAAGCACTTTTGGGCGCCAGCAGAAGTGAATTTGCGAGCCCCGTGGCAGTGTCTAGGTGGGGGTGCCTGTGACCTCCGAAGCCCCAGAGGGAAGGCTACAGTGCTCTTTTAGCTCTGCCATCTGCAGAGGTCTTTAGTGTTAGCAGCTCACTTGGCCTTATGCCTTTTCACTTTAGGTGGCTGCTTTTTGCCAGCAAGAGCGAAGGGCCAGTGTGACAGCCTTTTGTGTCCACACCTGTGGCTCCCAAGCTCTTGTCCAGCACCCAGGAAAAATGAGGTCGCACAAACAAATTGAAGGATGGTAAATGCAGGGGATTTTATTGCTGATGAAGGTGGCTCTCAGTGGGAAGGGGAGCTGAAAAAGGGATGGGGTGGGTAGATAATCTTCCTCTGAATTCTGGCCATATCCAGCAGATTCCTCTCCAAAGTTATGCCATCAAGATGTCCCTCTGAAGTCAACCCACTTCTCTCCAACGTTCAGATGTAGTCGTTCCATCTACTGGCTGAGTCTGGGGTTTTCATAGGCACAGGATGGGATGGGGTGGGGTCATGGGTGGTTTAGGAGAAAGCAACATTTGAGCAGGAAAACAGGGATATAAGCTCTTACTTTGGGCTGTGGTTTCATGCTTTTCAGCTTGAGGGTTGGGTTTCATCAAAGACCCACCCTTTTCTGCCTAGAATTTCTCTGCCCCCATCCCTATAAATTATATTACTGAATAAATACATAAATACTTTTATTATAGTTCTATAATTAGAGCATTTCAACGGTTCAGCTCATAACATGAAAATATTACTAAATATTGCAATGTCATGGAAATGACAAGAGCTGTTACCCAATGTCATATTTTTTCCAGAATTGTCACAGGTGGTTTCCTTTGACCCTTGAAACACTCCCAGGACCCAGTGTTTATCTTATAGGTGAGGAAACTGAGACTCAAGAAGAACTGAAGTGACTCAATTAAGGTTAAAGGACTAGTCCCAGAATAAGAGCTGATTAAAAGTTTTCTGAAGTTCATTTTCCAATACCTTTAAGCCATCTCTGAAGAAAACATCCTAGGTTGTTTTTTATGAAACCTTGAATTAAGAAGGGTTTAATGTTTTGATAACTATGGCTCATGCAGAAAACAAAAACAAAAAGTGTCGTTAACTTTTTCACAGCTATTATATGCAAAGTTCATCTATGTTTAAGGAACTTATCCATTAAACTTGATTAAACATTTAGAAGTTAATCAATTTAAAATTTAAAATTCACTGAGAATTTTCTTGAACCATGTATATAGTTGCTCAATGAATATTATTGGTTAAAATAATTTTCTGACATAGACAAGGTATGGACTGGAAAACTTAGAAAGGTATATCTTTCCTTCATATTTGCTTCTTTTTAATGTTCTATTTACAAGCTACAAACTCACAGGAAATATTCTGAAATTTTATAACACTCATAGTAAAAGCTCTCTCTTAAACTATGCTCACTTTTGTTCAAATTTTACCCAGAAGATAAAGCATGGGCGTGGTGGGCATTGGTAAAGTTCATCTGTAATTAAACTTCAAAAAATATATTACTTTCAAGCCAGAAAATGATCTCAACAACAGAATAATTCAGAGACTGTGGTGATGGGGGCCAATTTGTCAAGCCTCTCATTGTTTCCAGGCATTATTTGTGTCAGGTTTATCTCTGACTTCCTTACAAATCATTTTTTTCTGACTCCATGAATTCCTGTGAAATTACTCTTCCAGAAAGAAAATATGATTTTCTACAATTATGTGATAACCTCAGTTTAACACCAAATATGAAGAGAAAAGGACTAAAAGAGAAATTCTCTTGAAAAAAAAATTCCTTCCACCGCACTATCTTAAAGTATGCAACTTTTAATTGAAGTTTTCCTCCCCTAATGCATTCACCTGTCATATCAGTGTTCTCCTCTTTCTTTATCTTTTCAGGCAAACTGTTAACTGAACCAGTGGTGTGCTGGGTATACTGGCTTAAGAGCCCCATTTTTTAAATTGTCAGGAATTTTGAAAGTCAGTCATTAAACAAAGCTATTATTAAAAATAAAATCCCATGCACTTATTAAATGCATTATATTAAAAACCAAAAAAGTGGATAATACACGTCTTGCTGTATATTTTACTATATTGACTATTATCTTTGCTTTTGAGGATAGTTTTGTTTAGTCTGTTTGCCGAGTGGAAGTATGGCATCATGATGGCTACTGCACATCTATTCCCAACCCCATATTCAGTTGTTTCATGTGATCTCTTGAAATCCATGGAAACTAGAAAACACTACAAATAAAGGCTTGATTTATTGTTTTGTTGTCTTGACTTAAGAAACTGATTGACAAAGTGTTATTAATGCAGATTAAACTTAGATATGTTTACCTCAGTGGCCTTTATATTGTGAATACCACAAAAACTGAGCAAATATTTTTCTAGTGTCTGAAAAGTATTATCCAATTCAGCAAATAATGTTACTTTTAAGTGAATGAAGTATGGGCATGCCTTCATTGCTTTAGTTTCTTATTACTTGTAAACACACACAAGTATAGCAACCTAAAATTTATGCTCAAATTATACTCAGTAGTCAATTACAATACAGATTAGCCTTGGCTGTAAGAGATCAGCAAAAATCACCAAAGCATTTCAGGCTTATCAATTGGCTATATGAAATTTTCAATGTGCATTGTGTGTTCTGTTATTATTTTAAAATTGTGCTATATTTTTTAACTTTAAAACTTACAACACAAATATGTAAGTATATATGTATATACACATGCATACACACACACACACACACACACACAGGGTTTTGGGGGTAGGAGGAGACAAACCAGAAATTAAACAGTTGCCAGCACTGCTGTTAACTAAGCAGTTATCACTGCTGATAACTAAGCTGCTACTGTATAAAAAATGCTTAGTAATACGTGTCCCACACACTGCCCATGTATTTTGATTTGGAATAGTGAGTTCTTTATGCCACAAAAGATTTCATATTATAGAGGTTTCTGGGTGAAAACATATTTTAAAAAGTGTCTATCGTTGATGGTAGGGTTGGAGACCTTTTTAGATACCCTTAAATCAGACCTGATAAAATTTGACTACCCACATGTTTTTTATCTAGTAACAGAGGATCAATAACAAATTTATAATCTGCTAGAATTTCTTGGACAGCAAACAAAAGATAGTTTGAGTCCCAGGTTAGTTTATATTTATATTTTAAACATTGACAACTCATTTTACTTCTCTGAAAATGCAAAATAAAGAAATACACTATTTTACCAGTTCTCAAACGTAACTGCATATCAAAATCACCTCCCAAACTATTCAGATCAAGGGGTTCTTTCCTTCTAATCAGATCTACGAAAACAGAATTTCTGTAAGTGGAACCAAGAAATTGAATGATAACATCTTTATGTGAGATGTAGAACCCCTGTACCTCCAAAAGCCTTGCAGGTCATGAAGTTATAATGGTAAACTGGCAGTAAGGATGTAGATGCAACACATTTATAGGAATGGATTATCAACAATTTACCCATTTCCTGGCTCATATTCACTTCTTTGCATATATACTTCTGGTACATATGCTGTGACCTCTTACTGTATTTCATACTCTAATATTTCCCCCATTATATAATCAATGCTGCTATAAATAACTATTAGCTACTTTTAAATTTTAAAATTATATATGTCAATATTTCTAAAATCTTATGCATAAAATATTTTGAGAAATTGTGATAGATCATTACTAAAACCAAGATTTTCTAAGGCTGAGATAGTCACCTGATCAACAGCTTGGTAATTATATGAATAAAAGAACACTAGTTTAGATAAATTTGTCAGTATACTCTGGTTATTTCTTATTTTGTTTATTTATTTTTGGAATGTTCAGTATGCTGATCATTCTAATTATTTTAAAAATATTATTAAAATTCTGAAAATATTTATTAATGTTCCCTTAGGTCCTATGATATAATTTTTATAATTAATTATAATAATAAAGACTTGTAAATTACTTTAAAATTCTCATATATATCTCACATAAATTTTCACACATATTGAGTTTAATTTTTTACCAATATGTAGACAACGTTATTTCATATTTTATGAAAAGTAACTCAATCTTAGAAGGCATTATAGACAATCAGTTATGGAGATAAACTCAAAGATAGGTAGGTACACATGTTCAATATCACATGCATTTTTCATAGTTATAAGTTATAATTTTAGAATAAAACTATATAGGTGAAATGACAATTATTCTACCTAGTTGTTAACTGTTTCCTTAGAGATTTGAATCCTATCTGCTTAAATGTTCTCTTTGGGAAACTTTGGCTTTTTCCATCAGAATGCAATAATTTCTTTTCTGCTTTTTAAATATGGGAAATCTTGGGTTTACATTTTTATTTTCATATGGTTATCAAGAAACATAAGGAAAAAGACAGGTGCTATTGCATTTTGTTATCTTATTGGCTAAAATGCCTGACACATCTTACAAATTGCCTGAAATTCTTGCCATCTGCTGCTGTAAACTTCATCTAACTATAAATTACAATAAATATATTTCTTGAAAAAAAACTTTGAACAACATGGACTTTGGCTTATTTTATTGTTGTTTAATGACTTTTCTGCCAGTTAAGTTTTCTGGTGTCCACAGAGATGTCTAATGACATCAAGAATGAGTTCCTTGGAAGTGAATATGAAATCCAAGTTTCCACTCTTCTCAAAATCAGATTTAGTGGAGATATTCAAGTGTCTGCCATTCTAAGGGTACTGAATTTGGATGTGGAATATTAAGATAAGTTATAATAGTTCATTGGTTCATCAAACAGAACAATGAACTTGCTCTGTTCCATTTATGGTTTATGGTTAGCCTTGGTTTGATCTTTCCAATTTTTCATTTGCTCCTTCAATGAATATATGAGGAACAGTGACATTTGGTGAAATTAAAAAGTTGGTTTATATGGTAGTTCTATACAGTAGTTTTAAGCAGAAGAATTCTGCTTTTTCCATGCAAGTCTTTGACTCCGTGTCCCTGCTAGTGTGTACTTTTTGATGAACATTACAGGAGGCTTAGGCTGTCCTGCCTTGTAACAGATCTGAAGTTTTCAGAGGGGACGTTAGCAAACATGATAACAAATAATGTGTGAACTGGATTAGTCCTGCCTCCTAAAACCTGGAATCTGCTTTGATCTGGAACACTGGGTCATTCTTGGCTTCTGTAGCTTTTGCCACACTGGCTCCTGCCCCTATTTTCTACGTACCTCAAAGATTTCCATTGGAGTTGCTGCCTTGTATTGAAACACTGTGAACTTGACTCACTTCCTGACATCTGAGTTGTCTTCCTACAGGTTTTCCTCTTGTCTTAATTTAAACATAGACTTATTATCCAGAACTCTAATTTTACCTAATTATTTAAATATTGTCCCTTTTGTTATTTTATTCTGTGAGTATGAATTACTTCCTTCATGAACTAAGGAACTCTAGATTACCACGTTGATCCTCTTTCCCCCTAGCTCTTTTAATAAGAACTGCAAGCTTGACCACTATCTTTAATAGGAAAAAGGTTGGGAACTACATTTCTTTTCTTTTCTTTTCTTTTTTGTTGTTGTTTTGAGATGGAGTTTTGCTCTTGTTGCCCAGGCTGGAGTGCAGTGGCACAATCTCGGCTCACTGAAACCTCCACCTCCCAGGTTCAAGTGATTTTCCTGCCTCAGCCTCCTGAGTAGCTGGGATTACAGGCGCCTACCACCATGCCTGGCTAATTTTTCATATTTTTAGTAGAGACGGAGTTTCATTATGTTGGCCAGGCTGGTCTTGAAATCCTGATATCAGGTGATCCACCCACCTTGGCTTCCCAAAGTTCTGGGATTACAGGCATCAGCCACCGTGCCCGGCCAGGAACTACATTTCTTAAAATGTATGAGTACAAAGGGCAAGGCAGAAAGGTATAAAATCTCAGTCTTTGGCAAAGGAATTAAAATTCTAAAAATGGAAGAAGGAAGAGAAGGAGGGGGAGAGAAGAAGGCTGTGGGGGGGGGGGGGTGGGGAGGTGCAGGGAAATAATTTTTGAAAATAAATTATTATTTTAAAACCAAACTAAGGGTTTCATTTTCAGGAACAGATAAATAAGCACCTATCAGAACAGCCTTTCCAGAGGTGATAGCTATAAATTCTGGAGGCAAAGAAATACTTATTTGAAGACACTAGATGGAGATGAAAAACAAGCAGATGCTAGAAGGAAGTCAAGGTTTAAAAAAATACACTTGAAAGGATACTGGGTGAGGTTCTCATTTTTCCAGAATTCTATCCTGGGAACGGCTGCAGTTTGCACTGTGTAGGAAAGCTAAAACTCTGCGCACTCACAATTGTAGTGGCCTGAAGAACCAGAAGATAGAGTTTGTGGCAACTACAGCCACTGGAAAGGGAAAGTAGGGAATATGAGAAAGGAGACAGCCAGAGCAGGAGAAATCTAAATTCTATATGAACCATTCCTGAATGTCTGTGTTACCTCTGAACCACACATATGTTAACCTGACTCCATCTCTCTCCTTGTTAAACATAAAAGTATGGAATTGAGGTTTGAATACCACCCAAAAGATAGTTTTCAATTTAAATTCAACTGTAATAATAGAAGTGTCAATTCATAGAAAAGAAATTATAATCATAAATACCTATGAACCTAATAATAAAGCTTAAAAATTTACGAAGCAAAAATGGATGGAATTCTGTAGAGAAATAATCAACTTTATAGCAACTCTCTCTTAGGAACTGATGAAACAACAAAACCAAAAAAACAGTAAACAACTAGATGACCTGAACAATCAAACTCCTGACATAATTTGTAATTATAAGTTTAGGGCAGATGATATATACACAAACAAAGGCCACATGCTACGCAAAAAAAATGCAAAGATTTCACTAAATTATATTACAGGATATATTCTCCAACCTGAATGAAGTTAAATTAAAAAGTAGTTTAATATATCTAGAAAAATAATGTATATTAATAATTAAAAAATAAACCACTAAATAATCCATGAGTTTAAAAAAGAGAAAATGGTGACAATATTTCCAACTGAATTATAAAATAACACAAAATATCAACATGTGTAGGTTGCAGGTTATCTAGGGCTTAGCTTTAAATGCTTATATTAGAAAAAAAAGTCTACCTTCAATATCCTAAGGTTTCAACTTAAGAAGCTAGAAAACAAAGAGCTAAGCAATCAATTGAGCAAATAGAAGAAAATAATAAATATACAAGAAGTCAATAAAATATAAAAGCCACTATATATGGACACTTAATAAAGCAATAGTTGATTCTTTAAAAATATTAATAAAATTAACGAAATTAAAAAAGAGAAAGAACACAAATTGCCAATATCAGTAATGAGGGCAAAAGCATATGTACGTATTCTACAGGTCATGAAGGATAATAAGGAAACATCAAGAACAACTTTCCACCAAGGAAACCAACAACTTTGATAAACAGAAATATTTCTCAAAAAATGATGAAAGTTGATTCAAGATTAAACAAATTTTAAATATGTAAATCAATTTAAAGCTGCACTTAATTATCAAAATTTGATAAAATTTAACACTATGTCATGATAAAAACTCTAAATGAACTAGGAATCAAATGTAACTTCCTCTACCTGATGAAAATCATCTAAGAAAAATCTATAGCTAACATACTAATGGTGAAATAGTAAATGCTTTTCTCCTAAGATCTGGAATAAGGCAAGGATGAGGAGAGGGTTCTCACTACCTCTAGTCTTTATTGCACTGAAAGTATTAAGTATTGTATTACAAGAAAAATATTAAAAAGACACAAACTTTTGAAAGGAAGAATTAAAACTATGTATTAATGACATGGTTATTGATATGGGCAATTCAAAGAGATGTACAAAAGGATCATTACAACTAACCTATAAATATACCATGGATATAAGCTCAATACACAAAAATAAAAATGAAGATATTTATCTTGGCAACAAAAACATAAAAAATAAACTTGCAAAATGATCTCATTTATAAGAACATCAAAATCCATCACACATGTTTAAATAAATTTACCAAAAGATGTACAAGGTCTCTGTACTGAAAATATAGTATATTGCTAAAATAAATTAAAGAAGACCAGAATAAATGGAGAGATACACTGTGTTCAAGGATCAGAAGATTCAGTATTTCTCAAATGTCAATTCTGTCCAAACTTAAATGGAGTTGTCACAATCTTAATCACAATTCCAATTAAATAGCTCTTAGAAATTGGCAAGTTATTCTAAAATTGACATGGAAATGCAAGAAACCTAGAATTTCCAAAGCAATCTTGAAAAACAAAAAAGTAGGAGAATTTACATTGCCTGCTCCCTAGACTTTATGTAAAGCCACAGCATCAAATCAAGACAGTGCGATATTGTAGAAGAATTGACAATTAGATAAAAGAACCGTAGTAGAAAACTCAGTAATAGGTTCAAATTAATTAAAATTTAAATGTTCTGCTCATCTAAAGACACTGTTAAGAACATAAATCAGAAAGCTACAATCGGTAGTAAAATATACACGAGTCAGACATCTGACATGCTAATGATATCAGGAATAGGTAAACAATTTCTACAACTAAAAATAAAAAACAAACAAACTAATTTGTTAAATGGCAAATTACTTAAACAGAACCTTCACTAAAGAAGATATATGAATTAGAAATAAGCACAATATAATTAGTCATCAGAGAAAATTAAAACCATAATAAGACACCAGTACCTATGCACCAACATTAAAGAAATAGCAACAAATGTTGGCAAAGATGTGGAATAGTCATAGCTCATGGGGGTGATGACTGGGATGGGAATAAAGGCAGGGACTGACAGGAACAAGCATGAGGAAACTTCCTGGGGTTCAAGCGACTTTCTATGTTTTGATAGAGGCTTGGGTTACAGAGATATATACATTCATCAAAATTCAATTACTGTACACTTAAGATTTCTTTAAATGTAAATTTAACTCAAAAGGAAAAATCCATAAAAATATTGAGCTATAACTTCATCATTAGCATGGTGAAATATTTAGGGAATTGTGTTGATGTATGAAATTTGCTTTGAAATACATCAAGAATCTAGATAGTTGATATAAGGGATTCACTGTAAAATTATTTCAACTTTATGTTTAAAATTTTACATTTTTTTAAAAAAAGCTGACTATATGACTATAGCTAGCATTTATTCAGAGATTATTATGTACATTTTATTCTAAATGCTTTACACATGTAAAGATTTTTAGTCTTCAGAAGGATTCTTTGGGGTGGATTCTATTTTTATCCCCACCTTACAGACAAAGAAACTGAAACACAAATGGATTAATTAGCAACTAAAAAACAATCCTGTCTTTACATGGGTAATAAGGAATTCACATGAAATGGGATAGGTTTATAGAAGAGCATGTGCATTGGAGAGGTGAAGATACTGAAGTGATGGAAACATATAATCCATTCTCTGTTTCTTCTACATTGCAACGAAATAGCTTAAGTATGAATACGCGCCCATCTGAGGGCATAGTAATATGGGAATTCAGATAGTTCAGTGTGTGTTAATGACACCACTTCTGAGGTATACATATTTTTTGCTATATTTGGATGGCCCTCTTTTTAGGGGAACCAGCAGCCAATTAATCTCTTTAACAATGTTCTTCCCCATTTCACTCTCTTGCTAGGTCACTAGGAATCCAACCTAGCTTCTAGAAAGTTTACCAGGAACAAGAGGAGGGTAAAAGCCCATCCTGGATAAAGTAGCCTGAAAAGAAGTCTTTTCTACAGGACTCATTCCCCTGCACATATACCCATGTGTCTGTAATACTCAAATCATCAGAAGAACCACAGCAAGTCATAGCATGCATCTCAAAAGGCAGTCCCTACACTAGAACCAGCAGCATATGGGGATTTTTTTCTATAAATTCAATTATCGGGCCCCATCCTGTACCTACTGGATCAGAAATTCTGGGGATTGGAAAGGTTGGATAGTACCGCAGTCTGTGCATAAACTGGGGATTCTGATGCACACTAATGTTTGACAAACACTGGTGCAAAGAAATCCATTACTAGCTTTCTGTACTCTTATTTTTTTATGTTACCTCGAGTTCTTCAGCTTTACCTTGGCAGGATTGTCTAAATCTGCAAGAAAATGACTACAAAGTGAACTAGCAAAACCTGGTCCAGTATAATTTTCCAGGTCCTTTTTACTTATCCCTTAAACTATATACCTCTCAGGTTACTAACCACATCATATTTTCAGATGTCAGCTTTTCCTTTTTCTCTTTGATGACAAGGACATTAATAAACTCTTTGACAATAAAGACATTGATAAGCCTTTGGACAACAAGGACTGTGTCTGAATCATAATTGTCTACTTCAGATTATAACACTTACAGTAGATCATCAATAAATATCTGTCAAATGAATAATTTAGTGAATTAATAAATGAGAAAGTGAGTAAGCTTGCATGTGAGTGACAAATTATCTTGGAACTTATCAAGATCTCAATAAATAAATAAACTTATTGGCATCTCAGGAAATAGAGGAGATATCTTCCATTGACTAAACCTGGCAGTCTATATTTGAGGATAGGTAAGGGGTGAATAACTGTATGAAATCTGGTGCTATTACATAAAAGCCTTCCGCTATTGAGGATAAATCAGAGAGCAGATGCCTCTACTCCTGCTCCCACTTTTACCCCTCATTCCACTCTGTCAACTGTGTGAGAGGAAGTCTGATCTGAAACCTCTCAAAGGTGGATTTGAGATCTCATCAAATACAGGCTATAACCTCAGCACTTTGGGAGGCTGAGCTAGGCAGATCACCTGAAGTCAGGAGTTCGAGACCAGCCTGGCCAACGTGGTGAAATCCTGTTTCTATTAAAAATACAAAAGTTAGCTGGACATGGTTGCGGGCACCTGTAATCCCAGCACTCAGGAGGCTGAGGTGGGAGAATAACTTGAATCTGGGAGGTGGAGATTGCAGTGAGCCGAGATTGTGCCATTGCACTCCAGCCTGGGCCACAGAGCAAGACGCAGTCTCAAAACAAACAAACAAAAACCAACAAAAAAACCCCCAAAGATCTAATCAAATTCAGTCCGAGGCGCAAATCCTGTCACAATTTTGCGGGGCTCCATAGTCAAGAAAGAAGTTTTGTAAAACTTCTTTTAGTAATATATTATAAAAGTTAAATGTATTATTTAATGTAATTTATTATAGAGTCAAAACTACATTTTCAAAATCAAATTCATGCTTCCAGTAAAACATATCTATTGGGATTTGAAAAGCAATACCTTCAATTTTTATTATAATGACTATATTTTCTCAGAAAAAAACAGAACAAAAATAAATATTATTAAGAGAAATTTTACCTCCCAAACATATTAGTATCTTGATCTGTCCACAACCTGGCTCTTTTTTCACTGGCAGAAATAAACTAATTGAGTTGTCAGGTTGGGTAAGGAAAGGGAAAAGAGTCACCTTATATTCCCCAACCAAATCATAGTTTGGGCCTTCAGTCAACACTTTTTTTTTCTTTCTCAAACACAAAAGGAATGCGGGGACTTGCGAACCACATGATAGAGTTGACATATAATAAACTGATGATAGTGAATGCTAAGTTTGCTGTTACCCCGTTGAATTTCTTTCCCAGTATTTTTCAGACATGTTGATTGTGAAATACCTTGCATCACATTTGGTCCAGGAAAAGTAAAAGCGAGAGAATGGCATATTATTTTTTAAAAAGAAAAGCCCAACAAAACTAAAATTTTATTTAATATACAGGGTAATTTACTTTGTATACAATTGATTTTTGAATTGAATAATATTGTTATTGCATTTGTACTATTATATTTTTGCCTGATATCTATTGAAACTTATAGTTCTTTTGTTGTATATACCACATTTTCTTTATCATTTGTCAATTGACATTGAGGTTGATTCTAACTCTTGGCTATTGTGAATGGTACTGCAAAAATAAATGGAAGGGCAGATATCTCTTTGACATATTGTTTGCACTTCCTTTGGTCATATACCCAGTAGTGGGATTGCTGAATAATATGGTAGTTCTATTTTGTAGTATTTTGAAGAAGCTCCATACTACTTTCTATAATGGCTGTCCTAATTTGTGTTCCCACCATCAGTATTTAAGAGCTCCTTTTCTCTACTTGCTTGTCAACACTTACTCTCTTTTGTCTTTTTGATAATAGTCATTCTAACAGGTGTAAGGTGTGATCTCATTGTGGTTTTCATGTGATTCCCCTGATGGATAGTGATGCAGAGCATTTTTTTCATATACTTGTTGGTCCTTTGTATGTCTTTTGAGAAATGCCTATTCCGTTCTTTTGCCTACTTTTTTTTAATAGGGTGTTTTGTTTTCTTGAGTTTTCTGTGTTCTATATATATTTGGGAAATTAATGTCTTTTTAGATATAAAATTTGAAAATATTTCCTCCAATTCTCTCGTCATTTGTAACAACATCAATCGACTAGAAAGACATTTTCAGTAAAATGAGCCAGGTACAGAAAGAATGATTTCACTTGTATGTGAATTCTAAAGAAGTTAATCTCATAGAAGTAGAGTGTAGAATGGTGCTTACCAGAGACTTGGGTGGTTAGGGGAGAGGAAGACAGGGAGAGGTTGGTCAATGAATAGATTTTATTATAGTTAGATAGGGGGAATTATTTGAAAATGGCAAGAATAGAGACAGAATGTATATAAATGATTGCTTGGGTCTAGGGAGTGGGGAGGGGAGAGAAATGGGGAATGAGTATTGCTGGTTCTAGAGCTTCTTTTTGGGGTGATGAAAATATTCCAAAATAAATTGTGATGATGATTGCACAACTCTGAGAAAACTAAAAAGTATTGGATTGTACACTTTAAGTGGGTGAATTGTATTTTAATATTTGTATCTCAATAAAATTAAAATATATATATATAGCTTTATTGTTCTTCCAACTCATTTAATTTTGAGAAAGTCTGGAAAGGCTTTCTGAAAGAGTTTTTCATAAAAATTGTACTGCATACAGGTGATTCCAGGGTGTCTTCACTGGCTTACCAGTGTTTTGACCAAGTGCTTGTTCCTGTTTTCATTTTGTCATAATCAATGAGTGAGTGATGTCTTCTCTTGGTCATTAAGCTTAGCAGCTAGACAGATTCTACAGCAACTCTATGGTAGCCATGTCAAAAAGTCTAAAGAAAGTAGCATGAGGCAAGGGTTCTCTTCTTATGTTTTGTAAGGGAGATAAACTTCCTCAGAAGTTTTCAACAGGCTTGCCTCTATGTCTTATTGACCGTAACTGGGTCAAATGGCCACCACTATGGAAAGAAATGCTGGGAATGTCATTCTCTGGCATTTTCAGCCTCCCTCTGGGGAGGCAGACATTGAAGAAGAAAAGAAGAGACAAAGGGAATAGTATTTACAACATTGGCTCATAGTAGAATCATGTCACATTTCTTAAACAAAAGGCATTAACTTATAAAAATGAAGTAATTATTGGTAGGATTTAAAGTTATATGACTGAGAATAATTTTTTCAAATACAGAGGACTTTCTAGTAACCCTAAAAGTGTGTATTAGATTAGTCCTTCTATGAACCCTTTCATTTCTATTACTTATTTTCATGAATTGTTCTCAGCGCTTTCCTTAATCCCCACTATAAAAATTCAAAAGTCAAAGAGATGCAGTGTGATTACTAAACTGCAGCAGGAAGTCATAGGTAAATACAGACTTGAGATGATGGCGAAAGTTCACCCTTGCCTTCCCTAATCAAACAGTCTCTGGATTAAGGCAAATTCCAGGTCAGGAAGTATAACTGTTAAGTTTAACAAAAGAAACAGAATATATGAATTTTCTTCCTTTGAATTGAAATGTGACCCTCGGTTTTTGAAAATATTTAAACATTCTATTTTCCCGAGAAAAATAAGAAAAAGTTCAGCTATATGTTCATATATATATGCACATATCCACAGAGACATAGTAGTGTGTGTGTGTGTGTGTGTGTGTGTGTACCAACAAAACGCCACTCCCTTGATGACAAATCAGTGACTATTTCTTTCCTCTAGCAAAATTCTGATGAACCAATATTTCAGGTTCATGCAAACAGATTCGTCGTAGAATGAATTTATTATTTGTATCATTATTAATATTACACTCAGCTCTGAGAAGGATGCCTTCAAAAGATTCCACTGCCCTTTGTTGTGTGCAAGTGTGTGGGATTTTGATTAGCAAACCTGCACACCTCCTCTAAGTTTCCTTCTGAGCTTGTGCAGTTAAAATAATTATAATAAAATCTATTAACTGCTTGTTACTGCAGGGGGAAAAGGCACTGCATCCAAGCTTCCATCTGCAACCATTGATTCTGAAGTGGTGAGTGACAGTTCCCCACCGCCTAAGTAGGTTATAACAAGCTAGCTTCAGGCTGCAACAGCCAGTAGAGTGCAGAGGAGAAACGACTGGCCTCCAAACTAGTCTTAAGCCTCAAGAAAGAAAGAAAGGGGGGGAATATCTCTGCCAATAACTGCAGTGCCTATTCTCACATTCAGCAGCAGGAGCTTTGTAATTGCCAACTCGCTTTAATTCCCACTCACACCTTGGGGGGACAAAGCAGAGAACTCTCTCTAACGGATAGTAATAAAACTATTATTCATCTAATCACCCACAAACACATGTGTTTCTTTTGTAATGACTCTGTTGCCCTCATCCCCATAAAACGCACACACACATGCATAAGCCAACTCATGCAAATGAAAACACAATAGTGAAGACAATGTAAACCAAAAGAACAGGCTGCTTTGCAGACATACAGAAATCCAGCTCACATTCATCCTTTATACATATAATCCCAATGAATTCCTATCAATCCCACGCACCATGGTTAAGACCTGTTTGTAGTAATAAGGAGAATCCACACAATTATTTATATTTTTCAAATGAGATCACTCCGTTTGCTTCCAGAGACTGACCTAAATATATCAGGTGAAAGTGCATTTCAGATTGGAAGCTGGCCTCATTGCTGTCTTGGATGTTGCATATGCCTATATAGATGAGCTATCAGCAGCATATGATCACCACTCAATTACAATATTTTTGTGTGTGTATGTGTATACATATTGGCACAAACCCAAATCATCTGATTTATCTCTGTCCATTTCTGTCAATACACACACACACACACACACACACTTTTTATTGTATCAAGCTTCACAGGAATTATATTTGTCTGTGTGTATGTACCAGTACTCTAATGTTTCATATTATAGCATAATGGGCCAGTACTCTCAACCGTGACTGACAATAAAATAATAAGACAGTGAAATATGAGGTGGTGATGGTAAAAACCAATTCATATATCAATATGAATTAGTGCTGTCCTCTAGAATACAATTTATAATGATTTTCATTTATAACAAAATGAAAGTTTTAAATCTTCATTTTTAATATTTTAAAAATCTTTAATTTTTAATTTTTAATTTTAATTACAAATTACTTTAAATTTCAGACCAGATGCAATGGCTCACATCAGTAATTCCAGCACTTTGGGAGGCTGAGGCAGGAGGATCACTTGAGGTCAGGAGTTGGAGGCTAGTCTGAACAAAAGAGTAAGACACCATCTCTATAAATACATAAATGCATAAATAAATATGCACATCATATGATATTTTCTTTCATTTAAAAAAATCTTTAAATCATATTGACAAGAAAACTGACCAACTACATTAACATTTGATTCAGAACGATATCCTACTTCAGCCTTAAAAAAACTTGTTTTTTCATAAGTGTTCATGATTTTTAAAGGAAATCTATATTTCCCACCATTGAATTTCATCAAGAGAATGTGCCATCTACAGACACATAAATTTAATTGTATGAATATGAATATTCTCTGACTGGATATTTTAAGTAGGCACATCTCCATAAGAAGACTGTTCTGGAAAATGTGATCTATTATTTCGATAATCCAAACAAATTATAACAACCGTTGCAACAATAGTAATCAATATTTCAGGCAGAAGTATGTTTTCAGTGAAGGTTTGAATGATCCGGTTAATTTTTGTAAATAAATTATGAAATTTTCACAAGTGTACACATACACACTGGCTCAAAGTTCTTAGTTTCTAAAAAATTAAAAAATGTGGTATTGTTTCCATTGCTACTCTATTGCATTAGGTTGAGCATGATTTTACAATAGACTGGCATACAAAATAAACTTATCAGAAGTGAGATTATTCCTTTATTCTCCTGAATTCCAGAAAGTGTCATCAATTTGAACATATTCTGACCCATGAATCTGGGACAGTAAACTCCCCACTGCACAAAGTTGCTTATGGACCTGTCAATACTTTTTATTCATTTTTGACAATACCGGAATGACAGTTCCACTCTTCTCCAGAAGCATACGGAACTTTGCATCTTAAAGTTTAGGGTACGTTAAAGTACTTGTTGCTTCCTAGGCAGCCTTGATGAAGTAGACTACCCACTGATACCATAAGCAGTGCAGTTGTGTGCACATAAAAAAATTCTTATCTCAAATAAGTCCATTGGACAGTGAGTATGTATAATATGTAAACCCCAGAAAACCTGTCATTGTAAACAGGGTAGTGGTGGTTTATGTTAGCATGTATATATTTTAAATGTACTTCTGCATGCCCTTAGTAAATTTGCTGTACCCCATTTCTAATCATGAGAGAGATACAATAATAATTACCATCAAGCTGACATCACTAAGCTCTTACCATTTATTTGCCATTCATTGTGTTAAGTGATTTGGAAGTGCTATTTTACTAAATTCTCATAAAAAATCCGTGAGACAGATATTATTGTTACTCCTATTTTAAAGTAAGGAAATGGAGGCAAAAAAAAGTATAACTAACATCTTTAGAGCTCACTTTCAATAAATGGTAAATCCAGGATGTCGTACTTTGGCTTCCCACAGAAGGAGACCCTAGTCGAAGATTTGAGTAAAAGTAGTTGACTGTGCAAGAAGCAGCAGTAGAAAGAAGGGAACTGAGAAGCTGAGAGAGTGGCCAGTTTTAGGTGCATCATTAAGTAGGCTGTGACTGTGGATTATTGGAGCTTTATCTTAAGTAGAAAATCTTGGAAACAGCGGACTACATACCTCAAACATATCCCAATCTAAGTGGTGGGAGCTGCCAAATATACATTAATTCTGCTCAGTCATTAATTGAGAAATACTTAGAAGGGTGGCATTTCTACATAACCCATAGCCAGAGTCACTTTCCTAAGCTTCAGAAAAAGCCCTCAGGCAAATGCTATAGATTCTAGAAGTAGGCAATCAGCCTACAGGCACTGAAGTGGCAAGACTCCAAGGATATGGATGGGGCATTGGTGCTAATTAAGATGGAGGTTTCACAGTGACTTCATGATTTTATATAGGACAGAGATAATTCGATTAGACTGCTGTAATTGTGCGTGTGTCTTAAAGCTGCATTTGAATCACAATTGTACTAATTTTACTTCGCATGTATGTTTATTTGGGAACTGAAAAGAACTGATAATGATTTGGGAATTTTAAAAAGTCCTGAGCCACCCCTTGAACCATTGCTGCCTTTTTATGTACTCAGATCTGTCTACAAAGCTCATACACTTAACTACTGTGCAGATATCTCTGACAAAAGCACATCTCTGTAGTGGAGAAAGTTGACTCCAACATCTCCTTTCAGAGGTTCTCAGGCTTCTGAGGGCACCCATGTTCTGCTGTCTTCCCTGCATGCATTAAAGATTCTAACACACTTTATGCAGTGATTACAGTAGAAATGTTCCCTTGTGATTTGATCTGTTGGGGAAGGGGTCAATGACCTCAGAGGAAGAAACTTGTAAGCAAAACTATCTCCCCCACTCATCTGACGTACTATTTGAAAATTTACCAGATGGGACTAAGCTCTTAGGGAAATATTTGTTATTTGCAGACTTCGTTTCTGCCTGATTGGTAATGTTTTGATTATAACTTCTTTTATGGAAATTTGCATTTTATTCCTTTATTATACATTAGGTTTTTAAAGTTAGCAAGTTCTTAGAACTTTCCTCATATCAAGAAATAAAATATGACAATATTATGACAACTACTCAAGATGGAAAAATGGAAGCTGCTCAGAGACAGTAAAGCCTGCTTTGGTGCTAATGGATGGATCCTTGGGCAGGATTAAATAGCAGGCAGGCATTGCTTCTATGACAATGATCTCAGAACAAAAGCCAGGGAGGTGTCTTTAAAAATAAATTTTACCTAATTCTCAGGTGTTCTCAAGGGCAAATCCTTCTTTAAGACCTATCCTAGAACAGAGGTAACTTAGACTCATGGTGCATTAGACAAGACATGACAGTAGAGATTATGAAATTCAATTACAATTACAGAAGAACCTGAGACTGATAGAGTAAGTTAACTGTATATGAGAGTGGTATAGATAATGATTCCAGAGAACAGGGGCCCTATTACTTATGGTTCTTCTCGTCGTTGTCCATTAATATAATTACAAGTCTTTTTTCTCCAATTATTTTTCTTTCATATTTTCAACATAATGAGAGGGAAGTAATACAGAAAAAAAGATAATAATTAGGAGCACCAAGAAGATGAGAGGTAGGAAAAAGAAAGAAAAAAAGATTGGAAAGTAATGCATGATGGCTGTCCTGTTTAGTAATTGGTTTCTAATGCATTTGAAAGAGCATAAGATGAAAGGGACTCTGAGTAAGCCCTCTATGATCATGATATTAGAAATCAACTACTGATAGCTTTCAAGAGCTTGAGCCTCGCTTTGGCTTTCAGCTGCACTCAAGGTTGAAAGACGAGAGGCCACATATTGAAGAGATGGAGAACATCAGAAAGGCCTTAATAATTGGCATCCTATAAAAGGTCCTATCAAGTTAGTATCAGAGAAATGAAGGGACAAACTAGTGTCTTCTAAATATCATATAATGTTCAGACATTGGAGCTAAATGATATTTTCTATTCAGTGTAAATCTTTCCTTATTTTGTTACTCATTGGCAATGAACTTCTCTAGGGACTTTGATCTTGGGGGGAAAAAATCCATTCAAAAATCACCCAAGATTTCAACGAGTAAGAAAATACTATTACATATGTAAGAATTAGGAGCATCTTTTTGGTGCTCCTAATTATTATTTTTCATTCATTTTTATTCAATTCATTTCCTAAGCTGGGTATGTTCCAACATGTAATTCTACCTACATTAGGTCTGTATGGGCCACAGAGCAAAGTATTCAACTAATACCTATTTTTGAGGGGTTCTGATTTCATTAGAGATCAGGCACAAACATATCAAGCAGTGGCCCAACAGTGTGAAGTCCATACCGTGGGCGAAGAGAGAGGGGCCAAAGGTAGGAAAGTAAGAGAGAAAACATGGAGTGGACCTCAATCTGACTTTGAAGATAAATTTGATTTGAAAGATGAAGAGAGATCAGTCAGGATTGTGAGCAGAGCATGACCAAAGGTGTATGAATCAGAAGCAGGAATAAGAGTGAGATAGGAGGGAGTCAAAGTAAGTTTAAACACTGTAGCTCAGGATTCCATGGGCCACTGAAAGCCACATGGAACACATTTTTTTTTTTTTTTTTCTGAGACGGGCTCTTGGTCTGTCGCCCAGGCTGGAGTACAGTGGCGCGATCTCGGCTCACTGAAAGCTCCGCCTCCCGGGTTTATGTTTTTCTCCTGCCTCAACCTCGTGAGTAGCTGGGACTACAGGCGCCCGCCAACACGCAAGGCTATTTTTTTTTTTTTTTTAGTAGACGCGGGGTTTCACCGTGTTAGCCAGAATGGTCTCCATCTCCTGACTTCCTAATCCGCCCTTCTCGGCCTCCCAAAGTGCTAGGATTACAGGCGTGAGCCCCTGCGCCTGGCCAGAACACTTTTAAAAAGTGTCACAGAAAGAATGTAAAGACCTGAAAAGAAATTTATAAGTTAAGAATACAGTGATTCAATGTGAAATCTTCTTTAGAATTGTACAATTAAACACGGAGTGTCAGAGTTGGATAATTATACCTTTTCAAATTGGCTCTGATGACAGGTGGAATCTTCTCAGAGGCTGGGAAAGTAGTTCTTGTTTTCATTTCAGACGCTTCACCATAAGCCATTGAGAACTGTGGCATTTTGATTTAGATTTTTAGAAACCTTAGTAATAATTTCCAAATCCCACAGCCTCTGCTAACAATGGATAAACATTAGTAAGATATAGATATCAGAATAAAAATGCCTTTCAGCGCAGTATCTACCTGTGTCAGAGGAAAAATATACTTCTCATTGTTCTGTTGTATCTGTATTTCAGAATTGCTCAGCATTTCTGGGAGCCTGTTATCTAAGGCTGTATCTATGCAGGAAAGTTGAAGCAATTGCCCACTATTTGAAACAAAACAAAAGGAAGGACAGCAAAGCAAAAATCGAGTTTGAAACAAGCATTTTTGGGCTGTCTTATTACCTTGGATGGTTTACATAACTTACATTCAATGGGAATGTAAGTTCTGTTTCTCCAGATAGGCACGAGCTAAAATTTGCCATTACTAGCCAGTGGGAGCACAGAGCGATTAAAATCTACTGAAATAAGTCTGAGAGAAAGACTGCCTCTAAACATAAATTATGGAAAGTTTAAATGCAGAATTTATTGCTATAGACTTTTCTAATTTTATTTTTCCTAAATAGGATGTTTATTAGCCAGGAACACTTAACCCCTAAATCAGAAGAAGCCCAAGAGTTCAGTAACACTGGGATCTTGTTAATGTTGTTTATTTACTTTTCATTTCTTGCCACAAATTGTTTTGTTCTAATAGCATTAATGAAAATGAAATTGGACAATGTGATTGAAAAATAGTCTCCCACCTTGAAAATAAATGTGTCCGCTTTGCCTCGAAACTTATTTTCGCTAGCCATAGGAGATCATTATCAGAATGGAGCATTCAGTCCTGTCCATGCTACACAAGCTATTTTGGGCTTCATCTTTAAGGGAAATTATTTGTCAGAAATTCTGTGCTGACCAGGTCTCAGCAGACCACTGACAGAGGATCAAATCCAGTGTGCTTAAGAACCAAGAGTTAAGCTCTACCCAGAGCCCATACTTTACAATTGTTTTCAGAGTTCAATTAAATAGAGACTATGGAAGCCTCTCACCAGTAACAGACCTTTATATAATGGGATTAAACCTCCTGATTTTATACCATCTGTGGGCTTTTTTTTTGCATTAAATGTTATGTTTCTAACATTTATTGTTATATTTGTGAGTTATTTCGGTTTGTACATTTTTTTCTGCTCTATAACATTTATTGATTAAATATACAATATGTATTCTCTTGCTTGGATCATTTTCATATTTTTCTGTAGTTATGTTGCAGTTACCACATTACAGAATGAATAGTCTTGTGTGCCTCTCTTGTGTGTATAGGTTAGAGAATCATATTTGTAAGAGAAGAACTAATGAGTAATATTTATGCCCATATATGGATCTCCAGAAGACTGTCAAATGGTTTCCCACTGATACTCTATAACTACTGAATCCAGCAGTGGTGAAGGATTCTTGTTGCTCCACACTCATACATTCGTGATAGTTTCAGATAAAACTTTCGTTAATATTTTGGTCAAAAACATGGTGTCTTTCTGTATGTGTATTGCCCATTTTTATTTTCTCTCTTCTCTAAAAATATATCTGTGCATTTCTTTGGCTGGAATAATTTAAAATTATTTTATATTATAGACACACATTCCCTGAAAGTTACGTGAGCTGGAGCCATTTCCTGCCAGTTTTGACTTTCCTCTGCTTTTTTATGGTTGTTCTTTTGATAAATACAATTTGCTAATTTTTAATATGGTTCATTATACCGCTTCTGTTATGTTTTGTGGATTTTATATCTAGAGAAAGAACTTTATCATAATCTGAGTCATAAGGCTATATTTCTTTATCTTCTACCAAGAGTCTCTGATTTTTGATGTTTACATTTAAATCTTTAATACACCTAAAAATAAGTATGGTGTAAGGCAAAAAAAAATTTTTTTTTAAAGATGGAGTTTCCCTCTTGTTGCCCAGGCTGGAGTGCAATGGTGCAATCTCGGCTCACTGCAACCTCCGCCTCCCGGGTTCAAGCGATTCTCCTGCCTCAGCCTCCTGAGTAGCTAGGATTACAGGTGCATGCCACTATGCCCAGTTAATTTTTGTATTTTTAGTAGAGATGGGGTTTCACCATCTTAGCCAGGCTGGTCTCGAACTCCTGACCTCGTGATGCACCCACCTCAGCCTCCCAAAATGCTGGGATTACAGGCGTGAGCCACAGCACCCTGCCAGGTAAATATTTTTTAAATTCCAAAAACAACAACAAAATGTTACAATGTTATCTTACATCTCTGTATGGGTTTGTTTCTAGTCCTTTTATTCCATTCCATTGGTGAGTTTGTGCATTTATTACTTTGACTATCGCAGCACAAATAAGTTGCTGTAATCACTATGTCTTACTATACCTTTCCTTCAGAAATATCGTGGCTATTGGTGTGACTTTGTCCTTACACATATATTAGAAATAGCTTGCCAAGTATATTATAGTTTTTTTCTTTTTTTTTTTCTATTTTGGAATAGTTAACACAATTTGAGAAATATAGACATATTTCAATATTGCTTTTCTTATAACTGTGGTATATCCATATGTATTATGTCTCCTCTAATGAATTTTTATCAAATTTTAAAATTCCTCTAGAAAGGTCATCTGCATCTTGTGGTAAATGTGTTCCTAGATATCTGACTCTTTTTAAATTTATGTTGTAAAGGATATTAATATTTTAGTTTACATTGTTACAAGTATATTAACATGCAATGCATTCTGTAGTTGAACTTATATCTAACCATTTTGCTAAATTATTTTATTAATGATTTTATTTTATAGATCATTTGTTGTATCTTATGTAGATATATTATTTTTTATTTATGACAGAATTTTTTTTTTTTTTTTTGAGTTGGAGTCTTGTTCTATCGCCCAGGCTGGAGTGCAGTGGTACCATCTGGGCTCACTGCAAGCTCGGCCTCCCGGGTTCATGCCATTCTCCTGCCTCAGCCTCCTGAGTAGCTGGGACTACAGGTGCCCGCCACCGCGCCCAGCTAATTTTTTTGTATTTTTAGTAGAGGTGAGGTTTCACTGTGTTAGTCAGGATGGTCTCCATCTCCTGACCTCGTGATCCACCTGCCTCAGCCTCCCAAAGTGCTGGAATTACAGGCGTGAGCCACCGTGCCCAGCCTATGATAGATATTTTTCCTTTTAAGTTCTTATAGTAATTATTTTACTTGCCTATGTTCCTGTCTAGGAATTGTAACTGTAGCACAATGTTGAATATATATAATATATGTTGATTTTTTTATTTCAGATTTTATATCTGTGAACGTTTTATGTTTTAGACTTATATTTGTGAATGTTATATAATTATGAATAATTAATTCATAATTTATTATAATAACATCAATTTATGAAGCCCTTAGAGTCTGTATTTATTATTATTTTACCTCTTAAGGCTGGTGACTTGTTTACTTGTCTGAGGATTTGGGACTGAAAGATATGTTTTACTGAAATTATTCTGTGTAACGCTGTACCTTACTCCAGAGAAGTTTTGCTCTTGGTTCTGTAGGGTGTGACATTGATCTGATACTATTTTTATTTTATTTAAGTACACCAGCTTAATTTTCTGTCTCAAATACAGTTCTTTAACACAGCAGAATCTATACAATTTTTTCTGTGGATCCCAGCACTGGTGCCATTTTACCCTAAGGTTATCATTTCTTTTGTCTACAGTTCCTTCTTGTTTCAAGTCACTATCATTTATTTATGTAGTTCTTTTTTTAAAAAAGTATTTATTTTTCCTTAGAGATTCCATTTGCTTTCTTGTGAGCTCAGCAATTCTCTCAGTGTTATGTTTGCAGGATTTTTTTCCAGCATGTTCCTCCAAAGTTCTTAGTTCTCTATATTGGTGCCATAATTTTATACAGGTTTATTTTTCTTTCTAAAAAGTAGAAGCTTCTGCACCTCACTCTTCCCTTAATAATCATCTTAATCACCTGATCCTTGAAAGATGTTGAGTGATTTGTGTGCTAAATTAGTCATGACTGGAAAATGTTGGCTTGTATATTTTGAATGGTACTGAGGGCAACAGCAGACATTCTGTGTCTTCAGCCAAAGACTGAAATTTTTATTTACATAAAAAATAAAGTAGAAAGTGTCTTTAAAACTCTGATTTTTTAGTACCTGTTAAAGAGGATTATTCAGTAGTTTCAACAACTTGGAAACGTACATTTTCCATCATCTTAGGTGATTTCTGATCCAAAGTGTGTCTAAAGATCACATCTTGAGAACTACCTGAATCTATCTATCTCACACCTGTTCTTTCTCTCTTCCTGTCCCTGCGCTTTGAATGCCCTAAATTCCACTTCTGTTTTCCCTTTTATTCTTTCTTACTCACTACCATTCTACTTTTTGTGGTTACTTATACTTATCTCATACTTGAGCTCAAATACCACCGCCTCCAGGAAGCTTTCTTTCAAGCCCTTAGTAAAAGTAATATTAATTTCTATAGAAACTTATTGTTGCACCTCTTCATTGTATATTTTATTTATGTTTATTAATTTCGTTCAACACAAGGTCAAGTACTCATCGAAATAGTGGGTTCCTCTAGAAGATAACGTAGGCAGTACCATCCTGGACCTAGGAATGGCAAAGATTTCATGACAACGGCACCTAAAGCAATTGTAACAAAATGAAAAATTGACAAATGGATCTAATTAAACTTAAGAGCTTCTCCACAGCAAAAGAAACTATCAACAAAGTAAACAGGCAACCTACAAAATGGGAGAAAATTTTTACAAACTATGCATCTGACAAAGGTCCATATCCAGCATCTGTAAGGAACTTAAACAAATTTATGAGAGAAAAACAACTCCATTAAAAAGTGGGCAAAGTGCTGAACAGATACTTCTCAAAAGAACACATGCATGCAACCAATATTTTCCAGTCGTTACTAATTTAGCACACAAATCACTCAACATCTTTCAAGGATCAGGTGATTAAAAAACCTCAATATAACTCATCATTAGATAAATGCAAGTCAAAACTACAATAAGATATGGTCTCACACCAGTCAGAATGGCTACTATTACAAAGTAAAAAAATAACAGATGCTGCTGAAGTTGTAGAGAAAAGGGAATCATTATACAATGTTGGAGGGAGTGTAAATTAGTTCAACCATAGTGGAAAGTAGTATGGCAATTCCTCAAAGAGCTAACAGCAAACTACCATTTTGCCTAGCAATCCCATTACTGGGTATATACCCAGAGAAACATAAAGCATTCTACCATAAAGACACAGACACATGAATCATAATTGCAGCACTGTTCACAATAGCAAAGACAAGGAATCAACTTAAATGCCCATCAATGATAGACTGGATTAAAAAAAAAAAAAAGTGGTACATATACACCACAGAATATTAAGCAGTCATTAAAAAAGAAAATGGATGGAGCTAGAAGCTATCATCTTTAGCAAACCAACACAGGAAAGGAATACCAAATACTGTATGTTCTCACTTATAAGTGGGACCCGAAGTAACTATTGGCTTCCAAGCTTTATACCCGGGTGATGTAATAATATGTACAACAGGCTGGGCGCAGTGGCTCATGCCTGTAATCCCAGCACTTTGGAAGGCCAACATGGGTGGATCACAAGGTCAGGAGTTCGAGACCAGCCTGGCCAGCATGGTGAAACTCCATCTCTACTTTTAGTACACACAAAATTAGCCAGGCATGTTGATGCACGCCTTTAATCCCAGCTACTTGGGAAGCTGGGGCAGGAGAATTACTTCAACCCAGGAAGCAGAGGTTGCAGTGAACCAAGATCGCACCACTGCACTCCAACTTGGGTGATAAAGGGAGACTGTCTCTGAAAACAAAAACAGGCCGGGCGCGGTGGTTCAAGCCTATAATCCCAGCACTTTGGGAGGCCGAGACGGGCGGATCACGAGGTCAGGAGATCGAGACCATCCTGGCTAACACGGTGAAACCCCGTCTCTACTAAAAAATACAAAAAACTAGCCAGGCGAGGTGGTGGGCACCTGTAGTCCCAGCTACTCGGGAGGCTGAGGCAGGAGAATGGCGTAAACCCAGGAGGCTGAGCTTGCAGTGAGCTGAGATCCGGCCACTGCACTCCAGCCCAGGCGACAGAGCGAGACTCCGTCTCAAAAGAAAAAAAGAAAACAAAAACAAAAACAAAAAAATATGTACAACAAATCTTGATGACGCATTTGTCTATGTAACAAGCCTTCACAACATGATGTACCCCCAAACCTAAATTTAAAATGTATGTGTGTGTATACATACATATACATATACACACACACATATATTTACATATGTGTGTGAAATAAAAGAGTGGGTTTCCTTGTATTTAATTTCTTGCACCAAGGGCTTAGTATGTTATACAATACATAGCAGGCACCCAGTAAGTATATCCTAATTGAAAATAACTCTTCTGGTAGAAAAATAAAATACACAAAACACATTTATTTCTGTCAAAACCTAATCTATTTCCTAACAATTTGAAGCATTTTTAATATCACAGACAGAACTATAGGATGAGTTTCCTAATCCTATGTACCATATCTTTCTTTAGTCATATTATCTATACAAGGAGATAATCTGCTTTATTAAAAAGAAGCAGAGCCAGATAGTAGGGAAAGTAGTAAAAACAGATATAATTTAGAAACTGTTAAATTGGGGGAAAAGAGATCACAGTATAGAATTGAGCCTAATTACGAATACAGCAAGAACTGGTTGGAATTCACAGCCAACCAGCAGAATGATAAGAGTCAGTAGATGGACAATTACAAAAGGGAGACGTCAGCATAGGATAATTATTTTTAAACTAACTAATTGGATTCTTGCTGAAGGCAGGTCAGGGTGATCAGATATCAATGTGGGGAAATGAAATTGATCAGATATCAAAGGTAATCAGATACCAAAATGGAAGGATTATGCCTTAACCGACTTAACAGGATTTTTGCTTAAACTGGACTCAGCAGGCTGAAAACAGGGGCCATGAGTGAGGCCTGGTCAAAAAAGGCTCAAAGGACCCTCTCTAAAGTTTGCTCGAGGAGAGAGTCTTTGTCATCTTTACTTCTGTTTAATTGTTTTTATCACAGCTGCTATCATATTGTAATGAACATTTATGAGAAAAGTTTACAGTTGAAATGACTACTTGGCCAGAAAATATCTGTAAAGGTTGCACCCATCTGCTCCAAATATACTTCTAGAAGAACTATAACCAGAGGCCAATTTTCTATGTCAAAGGTGAATATTAGCTCTTTAAATTAAAACACCGACAATATATTCAGCATAGCTGAGGCACACTCTTTCATCTCTTGGCTGCTGCTGCATGTAGCAGCTTCTTTTGTGTAGAAGGATGAGTGTGTGACTTCAAAGGATGAGGATTCAGTAGGACTTCAAAGGTGATGTGACAGATGGTACATGAGGAAGCATGGCCCAATGCCTATTCTCACATTAAAAGGTGTTTTTTTTAAACATGAACTCTGTTGACATTTACACATGATAATGAGTATGGCATTTCATCTGCCCATGCTTCTCTGTTGTAGTCCCACGTTAGTTATCCACTGAACACGGAAGAATGCTGGGAGCCATCTTGAATAAATGGAAAGTTAGACAAAATGGCATTCAGCAACCTTTCAACAAATATCAGGCTTCATTCATACTAGTGTCTGCTTGTCAATAAAGCAGACAATTCCAGGGTCATAAATGGCAATTATCTTTAACTGATCCAATTCAATATCTCTTTACTGAATGTTTGTTATGCATGTAACATTAACTGCCATGAGAGATTTAAAAGAAAGATATTACATAGTTCCTGCTTAAGAAAATCAATGTGAGATTTTAAAGACATATAGATGTGAAGCAATCTGAGGACTGTACAAAGTGCTGAAATCCATGATATATTCACTGAGACTTCACCAAGAAGGGGTACACGCAGAATATGTTTGTCAGAGCATTCAGAGAGGATGACTCTGCCAGAAATGTAGTTGCAAGCAGCTGCTGAGTTACTCTGTATCCTAAGAAGGTAGGATTCATCAGGGAAAAAGAACTACAGAAGAACAGAGTAGAAGGGGAGAAAAGCAAATGATGACACCTTAGTTTGGTGCAAATCACAAAAAGACAACACTTTTAGAACCCTTGACCTTGTTTTTACTTTATATCTTCCTGAAATACAAGCTGAAGTTCCTCAAAAGGAATGAAAACAAAGGAAAAGACAACTTTAATTGTGATTTTAAACATTAGAAATTTAAATAGATCTTGCAAATGTGTATTATTAACTTTTTATTGGTGATGGTAGGTCTAATGAGACTCCTATGGAAAAGGGGAGCTGTGAATCCTCAGTTTACAGTCATTTCTTCCTCCTTCTGTACACAAAAACACAGCAATAGTAACTAACAAATTCTTCACTTTTTTAAGCCATGAAATAAAAAGATCATTCATGTCACAGAGCTTATGCATAAGGACTATTTAAATTGTTTTCAGTTGATATAAAAATATCATTCTTAATTTGTTTGGCATTTCATTATTTTGACTCATCTAAATAAATGAATTCTGAAAGGTTACTGTGGAGATACCTATCAAGTATCTTATCTGGCAATGAACAGAAGAAAAAAATGGAGACTGTGTACATTGCAAACTCTAATCTAAATGTGTCATTAGACTGAGAATAAGTTGTTAATGTCGCCCTTGACGTCGACCTTGTCAGAAAGAAATGTAGATGGTGCTGCACAATCTTCAGTCAGAGCTATCTTCCAGACTTTCTCATCATCCTTCTCCCAATGTGGAAATATATCACTGTTCTTAGCCAATGATAAGAATATTTCAAGCACACGCAAGTTTTCATACCAATATAACCACCATGGTTACAATGGCCTGGAGGTGACATTGTCTTTGAAGACATGTTTTGTTCAATGAGCAACATAAACTGTCTTCAGCTTTGAAAAACTCTTTAAACTATATTATTGTATTAACAAGGCAAATAAACTTCAAATTTTCACATAAACCTAGCCTGATTTGGTTTATGACAAAAAAACAAATAAGATGGTAATCACATTTGAGCTGAACAAGAGCTAGCTAGAGCTGGAAAAGAAACGGTATATAAGAACTTTTCATGTTTGTTATTCAAGTATCTGGACAAAGAGCATACTTACACATGTTAGAGGAAGCTGAATCTGAGGCATGATCCAACTGAGTTTAAGACTAGGTCATCTGTAAATAGAACTGGGGAATATTTTTAATGTTATTTTTACATTACTACATTTCTAAAGATCAATGCATATCTGAGTATATTTATAATTTCACCCACTGAAACTTCTGGAGGAATACTGATAAAAAATTATCTAGAACACTGAATGAGTATAGTCTTCAGAGCTGACTTTCATATTGCTTCTACACTTCAGAACTTTGTAAAATGGGAAAGTAAAATATACTGTGGTGCTGGTATTGTTATCTCCAGGGATGTGTGGTCATATTAAATCTCCTTAATTCTTTTGATATAGGAGTTAAAAAGAAATTATTTAGGCAGATAATGAGGGTACCGAAGTCCTCAGTAAGGTTTTCTTTTTATTAAAAAGCAGCCTCAAACTCATTTTCTTTTCTAACAAAGAGCAGCCTGTAAAATCGAGCTGCAGACATAGACAAGCAAGCTGGAAGCTTGCACAGGTGAATGCCAGCAGTTGTGCCAATAGGAAAATGCTACTAGAGATGTTCAAAATCGTGGTTCTATCTTCCCTTTTCCTTTCCAACCACATGTGCAGTCAGGAACAGACAACATGACCCTGGCCAAGTCGAAAACCCATTTGCATAATAAGAAAATTAGGGTGGGGTTGTCAGCTTCCTTGTGCATCTCACACCTGGTCCAACCAATCTGTGGGCCCTATGTAAATTAGACACCGCCTCCTCAAGCCTGTCCATAAAATTTGGTGCACTCCACAGCTGGCGGAAGTCCAACTCAAACACCCCTCTTTCTCTTGGGGGAGGGAGCTAGTCTTCTTTCTCTTTCTTTTGTCTGTTAAACCTCTACTCCTAAACCCACTCCTTGTGTGTATCTGTGTCCTTGATTTTCTTGGCATGAGGCAACGAACCTTGGGCATTACCCCAGACGCTGCTTCACTTTCACTCATTTATTTAACAAATATTTTATTAAATACTAAACACTTAGTATAATTACTAAACAAGTATACATAAAATTTGTCTTCATGGAGCTTATTTTCTAGTGATGGAGATATACATGTATACTATTGCAGAGACTGAAAAACTGTTGGCCAGGTAGTTATCTATTCTTCCTGGGCCAACAGCTAGACTGTGTTTTCCATATTCCCTTGCAGTTAGGTGGCTAGCAAAACACAACAGAAAGCAATGTATGAAACTTCCAGGCCTTATCCAGTACAGTCTTCCATTCATGATTATGACTTTTTAAATTATAAATGAACACATTAAGATTGTATAAATTTATGGGATACAAGTGATGTTATAATTTATTAATACAATGTGGATTACTTAAAACAAGTTAGTTGACTTACCTATACCCTCAAATATTTAACCTTTTTTGTGGTCATAATACTTGAAGTTTATTCTCTCAATTTTTACATTTTGAAATATTCAATACTCAATTATTAACTATATTCACCATGGTGTAGAAAATAACTCAAATTATCTATCTATGTACCTATCTATCTGTCTATCTACCTATCTATCTATCTATCTATCCATCCATTCCTCCTAGGTGAGATTTTGTACCCTTTGATAATCATTTTCCCTATTAACCCATTTCCCCTATCCCCAGCCTCTGTAATCACCATGGTGATTTTTGACAAGCTTCCAATATTTAACATCGCAGTACAGGTGAGAATGGTGAGTTTGAATAGCATGTGTTAATAATAGTAGGGTTTCAAAACAGAACAAGCCTTGGCCCTTGAATCATTGCCTGGAGAAAAACCATCTGTGGATAGGAACATCTACTTTATACTTCACGTTCTTGAGAAATGAAGTGCTACTCTACGTTTTTTAGTTAGCTTGATTCAAAGTTATTATTACCTAGCAAATATAGATGTTTATTTCTTCAAGTGTGGGGCTATAAAGTAAAAATAAGGATAATATAATGAGTGACATTGGCTCAGCTGTTGAGCAGTCAAGTAGTGGGCTGTGAAAGGATACGTATCATAGGCTAGAAAGATGCAGACCCACGCCGTGCAGTGACAGACAAAATATGTCTTCCTTCCAAGTTTTTGCAAAGACAATTCCATTAAAGAATTAATTAAATTAATTAAATCATTAAAGAAAGTAAACAGTTCCTTCCTGTGCCTCTGCACAGTGTTTGATAGAGCTATTAAATCTGTAACTCTAGGACAAGTGGTTAAAAAGAGTGCTCAGAGAGCTAGTGTGGCGTGGCTATTGTTGCCTGCCTTTAGCAAGATGTTATAAGAAAGATGAGTTCAGGCAAAAAGGTATTGATTTTTCAAACAGAATTGGAAAAAAATACCGAAAATACAGAGATTACAGTCCTTAAAGGGAAAAGCCACTACTTCTGAACCCTAAAGAGAAAGAAGAAAGACTGAAAGAAAACATAGACTATTAAAACTTTTCAGTTGAAACAAATTATTCACTATGCATCAAAGATCAAGTTAAAAGTCTTATTTTCATAATAAGCGTTTTATTTCAGATGATACAAGTTACCATTAAACTGAGAGACAGAGTTATGGGGATGAGAAAACAAAGAAATTAATCAGACGTGAGAAATACATTACAGGCAAGTATTAAGCATATGTACTGTCAACATTGTGAAGAGTCTGAGGGTTTACCTTACTTGGAAGCTAACATGTTAGCCTCTCACAGTTTCATGAATGCTAGCAGAAAAAACAAGAATCCTTGGTCAAAGACAATGAAACTTTTACTCACAGCATTTACTTTGGCTTATATATTAGTTAAAGTAATAATAGCAGTTATTGCTTTATAAACAAATCTTTAAAATATACTAGCTCAAAAGATCAAGCTGTTTCATAATCAAACTTTGTTAAAAATTATTTCCCCTCTTCTTCAGGGCTCTGAGGCCTCATGCTGAAAGATAAATCTTTGTCCATTACTTTTTATAACCATATCAGAAGGCGTTTGTAAAAATGTCTTCTTTGAGGATGCACAGCTTTCATACTTACCAAGTTTGATGATCTAAGGTTTGTTGTTGTTGTTATTTGTTTGTTTGTTTTGTTTAATTTTTTTTCTAATTGCTTAAAAATGTTATTATTTTTTAAATCTTCAGTCCAGGTTTGTGGCTCCATTGCTAATACAGTTCCCTAAAAAAAATTTGGTTGGATTCCAATTTATTTGCTTTTAGAGAGCTTTATGAGCCATTGCATGTTAGGAAACAATTCTCCATGAAGCTCTCACAATTCTGTGCATCTTGCCACCATAAGAATGGGCTGCATTTGCTTCCGAACTATCTGTTTGAGAATGTTGCTATAGCAAAGTGCCTTGGAAGTTAGGCACATTGTCTCATTCCGGAGCAAAGAACACTTTTATTTAAAGCCTTAAGAAATAGGTTGTATCTGCTTCTGGGCAGAGGTCTAGCAAGCTTACTGACCATTATAAAATACCTGGATTCCCAAAATTCAGTGTTCCTCTGCTGTGCAACCCACTTCATGTGCAGATGTGTTCACTTTGCCCTTTGGGCATTGGAACACAGGGAGCTGGTGCAGAAAATTTCAACTCCTCAGTTGTTGCTGAGAATAATATAGATAAGAATACTCAAGGTTCAGTAACAAGGGAATTGTTGTTTAAAAAAATAATAAAGTAAAATAAAAACAAGAATACTCAAGGCAATTAAGTATATTGTCATAGAAACAATCAAAAACAAAACAGAGAGAAAAATAAAAAACTGAAAAAGTGTATGTGTGGGTGTGTGTATGTGGTGTGTGCATGCATGTGTGTGTGTGTGTGTGTATGTGTGTGTGTCTGTGTGTATTTAATTAGCGTTCCCTAAGGGGAAATAAAATAAATATTTGAAAAAATGATGACCAGACTTTTTTTTTTCAGTTTGTTGGAAATTATAAAACCACATATTTAAGAAGCTCAATGGATCTCAAAGAAAAGTAATATAAGGTAAACTACAAAACACGTGATAAATCAAAATTATTTATAAGGAGCAAATCTGTAGTAGTTAAAAAGTTACTTGTTACACAGAGGAAAAATGAGAGTAACAGAGATTTCTCTTCTGAACAATTCAAGTAAGAAAATAAGGTAAGCGTCTTTAAAGTAATGGAAGAAAACTATCAATCTAGAATTCTATAATTAGTAAAGCATCTTTTAAAATGGGAAAATTTATAGCAATAAACAACTATATTAGAGCAAAATATTGTCTCATATCAATGAGCTCAGCTTTACCCTTAAGAAACAAAGAACAAATTAAAAGTAAAAAGAAGAAAGAAAATAATACAAATCGGAACAGAGATAGATAAATTTAAAAAATAAAGAAAAATCAACAAAACCAAAAGCTGATTATTTGAAGAGAATCAATAAATGTGATGTGCCTCTAGACAAACTAATCAGGAAAAATTTAAAAAGATGCAGATTTACTGATATCAAGGATAAGACTATGACCATCAGTAATGATTCTGCAGTTGCTAAAACAGTAAAAAGAACATGTTGATTAACATTAGGCCAATAAGCAACAATGCAAACTAAATGAACAAATTGCTTGAGAAACATGATAGCAAAGCTCCGTTAAAAAGAAAAGAGAGGGGAGGTAAGCTGATAGCTACATTTCTATTAAAGAAATTGAATTTGTATTTTAAAATTATATCACAAAGAACAGTTCAGGCCCAGATTTGATTAGCACAATCCACAAAACATTTACGGGAGATATGGTATCAATGCTATGCAAACTCATTCAGAAGAAATAAAAACAAAGGAATAATTTTTAATTTATTCTACAAGGCTAACATTACCCATTTAGCACAACCAGGCAAAGACATTACCAGTGAAGTAAAATATAAAGTGATATCCCTCATAAAAACAAGTGAGAAAATTCTAATCAAGATTTTAGCAAATCAAAACCAAAAATATGTCAAAACAAGAGTACAGCATGACTGAGTGGGGTTTATTCCAGGAATTTAGTTTGTTAAACATATAAAAAATCAGTCAATATAATTCAGCAAATTAACAAAATAAAAACCTTAAAATATGATTGTTTCAATAGATGCAGACAAGCATTTGATATAATTTAGCATCTATAAATGATAACAACTCTCAACATTCCAGAAAGAGAAAAGTTTCCTCTGCATGATAATGACTTTCTATAAAACATACAGCTAACAAAATACAATGTTTAAAGGCTAAAGCTTTCCTCCTGTGATCAGACACACAAAACTAAAATGTCCACCACATCTATTCAACATGTAGCATAAGTTTTATTCCATGCAATAAGGCAAGAAAAATAAATAAAGGCAACCATATTGGGAAAAAAAAACCAGCTAAAACTCTCTTTTTTTTCCAGAAAACTGGTTATCTATGTAGAAAATGTGATATTACTACATAAAAGTTACTAGAACTAATAAATGAAATTAATAAGTTTATGGGAATTAACATTAATATAAAATTCAGTTGCACTGCTACATATTAGCCATGAAAAAGCAAATTGAAATGTAAAATACCATATAAAAGCATCAAAATATGAAATACTAGGGACAAATCTGATAAAAGATGTGCAACACCACTTTGGAACAGTTTGATAGTTTCTGAAAAAGGTAAACATATACCTATCATTTGATTTACCATTTCCATCCGTAGGCATTTATACACGAGAATAAAAAAAATTCATAGTAAGATTTGTGTATGGATTTTTAAGTAGCTTTATTTTTAATAGGCAAAACTGAAGAAAAAAAATAACAAATATCTATCAACAGATGAATGGGTAAATAAATTGTAGCATATTTGTACAATGGGATACCGACTATTTAGTAATAAAAAGAATTAACTGTTGATAAACACTATGACAGAATTCAATCTGAAAATAATTGTGAGTGAAAGAAACCAGACAAGGAATAATATGTATGTTGCTTAATGCCAACTCCATAAAATTCCAGAGAATGCAAACTAATCTAAACTGAAAAAATATAAATCAGTGACTCTCTTAGTGTGGAGAGGAGCAGAATGAAATAATTACTAAGTATTACAAGAAAATGTTTGAGGGTGATGAATGTGTTAATTGTTTTGGTTATGGTGATGGTTTGAAATAGGTATAATATATTCAAAACTTCCCAAATTGTATTTGCTAACCATGTATACTTTAGTGTATGTCAATTATACCTCAATAAAGCTATGAAAAAAAAAAAAAAGAAATACACATAGCAGCAGTTGTTATAGTGAGAGAACAAGCATACTTGAATTCCACAGTAGGATTTCTCCAAAGTGTTGATCACAGAGTTTAGGTTAGTGTTTACGAATTTTATATTGATGACAAATTGTATAATTGTCTACTTTCTCAAGTACAGGCCAACAAATTGGAATATCGCAAGGATAAAGACAATGATTTCACACATTCACAGCTAAGGTTTTTAAAGGGTAATGTATATAAATCAGTAGCTTGCAATAACAGGTACTAGATACTCTAACATCCAATCTAATGGAGTTGCTTTCCATTGAAGGTATTTCCAGTCTTGGAACAGAAGTAAAAAGACTCTGTGTTGAAATGTGTTCTTAAAACACTTCACTTCTATTCTCATGTCATTTGTCAAAACATATAACATAGTTGAATCTGATATCAAGCAGAAAGATAAGGGTAAATATAATGTCACAGGGTGGAACACCATAAATCAAATGGAACAACTTCACACCAACATGCAGAGAAGTATATATACATACACCCACAGTGCATAGCAGAACATGTGTTTAAAACCAATTGCCTCTTTCAATAAAAGCTCTTTACTTACCCAACTTGAAGGGGGGAAAAACCACAACAGTTTTATCCAATCATAGCAACAGGTTCAAATCCATGATCTTCTGATGATTTCTACATCAAACTCAGATGTGGATCTTTTGACTCCAGAGATTTATGTCTCCAAAGTGAGATTATCCAGTCTCTTCAGATAGCAAATGCATTGTTGAGAAGAGGACATGATAACTGTAATAAACATTCTCATTTGGAAACGGAGTGGAAGACACATAGTTGTCACTGGTCTACAGTAGTGCTGGGTAGAATTATGAGGAAACTCTACCCTGGGCTTTGGGAGTATCCTTAAACCACTGATGTTACTCTCCCATAAACAGCTGCCCAATCCACAGTTCTTTGGGGATATGTCTTATTGCTGGCTGAGAATCTCTCTTACCTTGCAGCTTGCATTTAAACAGTCAGGGAGCCCAATGGTCATTTTCAACCTCAAATATTTGATATGTCTTTAAGTGATGGTTCTTTTAAAAAACTCATTCTGTTTCCCTATTGTTGGTTGAGAATCTCTCTTAGCTTGAGGCTTACATTTAAAAAGTCAGACAGCCCCCATGGTCATTTTCAGCCTCAAATATCCAGGATGTCTCTCAGTGGTGACTCTTTTCAAAAACTTGTTCTGTTTCTTAACTTTTTGATTCTAGACAATTCTATTTACCAACAGTCACTCCTACCGTTATTTTTGAGATATCCCTTTCTCTTTGTGCACTTCATCGTGTGTACTTTGGTTTGCCAAAGGCCTGCTTAACTTGTTCTTGTTTTGGTGATACCTTGAAGCAGCTTTCAATACTACAATATCCTGAATTCTGGATGTTTTCCAGTCCTTTTTTCTCTCCTTTGTACAATTTGCACACAATCATGTTTTTTTAGATGGAATCTGATTCTGTTTCTCAGGCTGGAGTGCAGTGGCATGATTCTAGCACACTGCAGCCTCAAAGTCCTAGGCTCAAGCGATCCTTCTGCCTCAGCCTCCCAAGTAACTGAGACTACAAGGATATGCCACCGAACTCATTTATTTATTCATTCATTCATTTTTGTAAAGATTAGGGTCTTACTTTGTTGCCCGGGATAGTCTTGAACTCCTGGGTTCAAGCAGTCCTCCCACCTTGCCCTCTCTAATAACTGGAATTACAGGCATGAGCCACCATGCCCAGCCCACAATCACTTTTGTTTATGTGTTTGTTTGTTTGTTAAATCACCTCTATATTTTAGTCGTTTGTCAAATATAGCCCATTGCAACCAAAGCATGCTTACAAAATTCCAGTGTCCAGAATTAACTTAGTTCAAATCCAAGTCCATTTGGTACATATCTTGTCTTTCAAGTTATTGCACGGGAGAATTCTGTCAAAATATTTACTGTTTCCTAACAACGTCTTCAGAAATTGTTTCCATGCCTGTATTACTCTGTCTTGAAAGCAGTGCCACATTTATTAGGGTACGTCACAACACAGGACCATTCCTTTCCTGGTGTCAATTTATGCAGCAGTAAGCACGGGTTAAGATATGCCTCTATAGTCAACAGCTCCTAAATGCTCGGGAGTCTACAATAACAAAAGTTTAGTTCTTGCTCTGTTTACATGCTCACTGTCGGTCAGAGGTGGCTGAGTTTCAAAAGGTCTTCACTCATTCGGCAGAGCTATCCCTGTGTATGACATTGCTAGGTTCACGACTGAGGGAAAAAACGAGTACAATGCAAAGCAGATGTTGTAGTATTTTTCTTATTTTTATTTTTCTTATTTATTTATTTAGGTATTTATTTATTTATTTATTTATTTATTTATTTATTTATTTTTTTGAGACAGTGTCTCTCTCTGTGGCCCAGGCTGGAGTGCAGTGGCCGGATCTCAGCTCACTGCAAGCTCCGCCTCCCGGGTTTACGCCATTCTCCTGCCTCAGCCTCCCGAGTAGCTGGGACTACAGGCGCCCGCCACCTCGCCCGGCTAGTTTTTTGTATTTTTTAGTAAAGACGGGGTTTCACCGTGTTAGCCAGGATGGTCTCGATCTCCTGACCTCGTGATCCGCCCGTCTCGGCCTCCCAAAGTGCTGGGATTACAGGCTTGAGCCACCGCGCCCGGCCAATTTATTTAGGTATTTATATACTGAGACGGAGTCTCGCTCTGTCACCCAGGCTGGAGTGCAGTAGCGCGATCTCGCTTCACTGCAAGCTCCGCCTCCCGGGTTCCCGCCATTCTCCTGCCTCAGCCTCCCAAGTAGCTGGTACTACAGGCGCCCGCCACCACGCCTGGCTAATTTTTTGTATTTTTAGTAGAGACAGAGTTTCACCGTGTTAGCCAGGATGGTCTTGATCTCCTGACCTTGTGATCCACCCACCTCGGCCTCCCAAAGTGCTGGGATTACAGGGGTGAGCCACCGTGCCTGACCTCTTATTTTTATTTTTTAATCTTACTATGCTTCCACTAAGAAGTGCTACAGGCCTCTTCAATTTCCATTTCATTGACTGAAAGAGATCACAAAATTTAGCTGGACATCAATGAAAATGTATTCATCCTCCTATGAGAGTGGCAAATCTTTTCAACTACTACCCAATCTAAGGTATTATGGAAAGAGAGAGTGTCACGTGATTGCAATGATAGTATATAAATATAAGCTAGGTTAAAATAATGTAATGTAAACAGTGGAAAAGGTCTTAAGTCAAAATATGTGAGAACTACATTGGTCCCTAAAATCAGCAGGTGTTATATTAGGGCTATTGAGCTAGAAAATATATGAGACTTTGATTAAAGGAAAAGATGATTTGCATTTTTGGAGAAAATGTTATCTGATTAAATCAATATTATAATATCACTTTTCTTGGATTTGGCATTCTAATATTTGACTTCTCACTATCATAGAAATTCTGGCACTTAGAAAATGTCAATATGAGTGCAATGAACACACATTGGCATGCTGTTGTTTTTCCCTAGTGGTTTTCAGGAAGTCTTGGAGATCAGTATAGATCACTGAATATCTATTTGAATAGATTGATATATATTAATTATAAGACAACTGAAATTAGTGGATTGATTGGGTAGAAGTGTTTTTTTAATCTTTTAGGTAGATTTGGCATCCTGACTGGTGTGATTCTATTCACATATCTAGAATAAGGTCAGTTTGAAAATTCTCTATTTCTTTCTCACTCCGTTGCCAAATTCTTTTTCTAGTAAAAGTAAAACATAAAATTAATATATCATAAATAGTCCAATTACCAAATAAAAAACTGTAGACATTTTCTTAGGATAAGAGGTTTAAATCTAATTTAGCAAGTATAATACATGTTGGGTCTAAATTTGTACATCGTTAAAGGTACAGGAAAGCAGCACTAGTTTAAAAAAAATTAATCCCTATATGTCAGAATAAAGTCAAAAAATAACTTCTTTCTCTTAAAAAAGAGAACTGTGAGGATGAATAAAGTAACTGAGAGGAATCTGCTGTATTTCATGACCAAGAAGGCTTCAATTGTGCTATTTATTAGTTTACACTGTGGCAGCTCTGCCCCCATTTAAAAGGACATAGAACTCATTGTGTAGCACCCCAGAAACATGAGAACACCAGGAGAAAGAGGCAGCCATCATCAAGAAAACAAACACTGAAATGAATTGCTATTTGTCACCTTTCTCACTGTTTTGTTGACCCAGAGTCCCCATCTACTCTGAGTGGTTTCACGCACAATTCTTAATAGGGTACAAAAGAAAAAAGCAATGCCTGCATTTTTAGAGTGAGAGAGTCATCCTCCAAAGGTTGCCCCTTAAAAGTAAAGAATTGTAACTCTGTCATCTTTGTGGTCAAATTCCTTTTCCTCTCGGAAATAAAAGAATGTTCTTTGAGTATGATTTTCTTTCTTTCTCATCAGCCATGAGTGATGAAAGACAGATACCAACAAATGAAATTAGACTCTCTCTGACTATCCTCAGATCAAAAACTCTAGAGGTAAGTCACTTTGTCAGTCATTTTCCCCCATTAGGACAGAGAGCATAAGGTTTGCATAATTGCTGGTAAGCTCCCACCCCAATACAATTGGGAGTATGAAACACCAGCTGATCAGCTATAGTGTGGACATGTTCTGTGGATCAGTGGAAAATGTTAGTAACACTGTCCACATGCTATGATCAATGCATTTATGTCCTCCCTTTCAAGAAGGTGAAGACATGGGAAACTGCTGTCATATCTTCCAACACAATAAAGGATGTTAAAAGGTCTCTCATAAGCCAAAACCTTTAACATCTGTGTAATTCATCCATCATATTCAGGTAACATTTTGAATTCAAATTATTGGCAGATCATGAGAAGATGCATGAATGAATGAAATTATTATAGATAACTTCTTTGATTCTACCAGTTATGCTACAGTGCCCAACCTATAAGGTAAGGACCCTGTGGATTTAGAATGTGCAGGTCTCAAGTCCGTTTCTACACCTGTAGTATGTTGGTTAAATATCCATAAGTTATAAAGAGCATGGGAAGTGTCATCTTGAACAAGCAATCTCATCATATAGTGCAAGTAGTGAGGTGGTGGTTTGTTTGTTTTTTAGTTTTTTTTTCATTTTTTTACTTTGTTTTGCTTTGTTTTTTAATAGACTGTGGTTTAACGGAGCCACAACTTCTTTTTTGCTGACCAATATCCATTTCTGATATTTCAGTTGGTTTAGAGGCCATTTTTATGAGCACCAGGTGTATTTAAGCTTAGAAATATAGTTTGGCGAAAACTAAATATATTGCCTACAAAATTAATTACAATAACCCATACTGATATCAAACCTAAGATTCAGAACTCATTTATGATATAGTATAACCAAAACAACTCATGAGCCACAGGAATACACAAAGAAGATCTGTCAATTGACACAATCATCATTAAGGTTAGTTTACCATTTTGCCTGAGGGGATTTTTTTTTTCTTTCTCTTTTTTTTTCATTTGTTCTTATGATTGAGGTAAATATCCCTACCCTCAAGCTAAATTGTATTTACTTAATGTATCAATTTGGTTGAGTTTCTTTTCTTTGATTAGTAACTCGCCAATTGTTTTACTACATTAACTAAATCAAACTTAGTTGCATAATTAGGTTTTATTAATATCTGATCCATATAGAATGTGGCATTATTAAAGGTTTGAAAAGTCCAAGAATCCTGAGATAGTATAGTAAAACGTTTCTATGAGGAGGCAACTAGAGAAATAATTGAGACTCTCATTTTTCACATGAAAATACAGACTCAACACTACTGAATTCTCAGTAACAGAATATATGTTTTAGTTTGTTTCCTTGTATTGATTCTGTTTTTAAAGTATGAGAAAGGGTTTGTGTTAACTAATTCATTCTCTCTGACTAAGGAATCTGTCTGGATTTAGGAATTATTCTGTGTGTAGGGAAATGGAAGAACAATAAATGTGATTACCCAGGAACCAAACAGGAACTTAGACTTATAGCAGAGAATTGCTGATTAAAAACAGTAAAAAGGAAAGAAAATGTGTTAAGTAGCAAACCTATATCACTCTGAGTATATTTCAGAGCAGTAATTCTAATGTAAACTCCTATGGAAGGAATACCTGCTAAAGGAGGCAATTCAACTGAGCCTTCTGCTAATTCTCAGAACATTTAATAAATATACATGATTTTCTTAATTTTCAGATTTTCTTCCATATTTCCCCTTTACAGCATTAGAGCTGGCTAGAACTAGTCCACTAACACCAGTTATTTGAATAAAAAAAAAAGTTACAAATGAATATTGCAAGAAAAATGTAGAAAGCACTTGAACAACCTCTTCAACATCCTGTATTCCCTCTCTTGGGAGAAATAGAAGTACCTGCTTGAGATTATATAGTATATTACTTCATATATAGGTATATGGATGTTTTCCACAAGCAAATATACTTATTGATTTTCAAAAATTATAATCAATACAAAGCAATATGATTTCAGGGTATACATATCTAAGTTTTTGAAAGCTTATTAGTTTTCATACTATTTCATAATATTCATGTTAGAAATCATATTAGATTTATTTCAGCTTTTCAGGTGTTTAGATACCTAATATTTGTTTTCTAATCACTATTTCTTCAAATAAGTGGTCCAGGTTAAAACAAACTGGGCATGTTTTTGTGAAAATGGCATTTTAATTAAAAGTACCACATATACAGATAGGCACAGTCACACAAGTTCTTCCAAAATAAAAAAATTTTCAGGATCAAACTAGTAGAATTAATATAGTCAAATTATGATACATTTTGAACAATTATACCTACGTTTTTTCTCATTAGAATAACATACTCTGAGCAGTTGATTGGCCACCAAGAAACTGGTTTCAAAGAGAAAAAGACAGAGAGTGAGAAAGAAAGAGAACTATTTATATGCATGTTAATTTCTGTTGTCAATAACATTTATCGCAATGATTCACACTCATAGTCTATACTATTTTACTTTTGAGAAGAATTAGTAGCGTATATTAGTACAACTTTCATATATTATAGTTACAAAAATGTGAAAATATGTTATAATTACTCAAATACTACTTAAAGTAAGTAGACACTGGTCAGCATTTAAAATGTTTCGTGTTTTTCCTTATAATTCCAAATATCTTATTGTTATGACATTCATTGTTTAAATATATACACATATATATATTGACACACAAATGTGTGTGTATTCAAGAATATTAATTACCCTTTTCTTCAAATGTCCAAAGATGAAAATTAGACCCTTTCACTTTGCTTGGACAAATTGGCAGAAACTGATCTACATGTAAGAAGCATATATATTAAAATAAAAAAAAAATTAGCTGACTTGTCCAAAATATGTACTGGTAGAACAACAATTTAACTCAAAACTAGCTAGGAGCCCAAGGTCAATAAAGAAAGACCATTTTATGTTTTAATTTCTTGTTAAAAGTTTGATTTGGCAATTTTCAATACACAATAGAAATAACAGAAAATGCTGACATGTCACTCTTCACTTATACTATTTAATACATAGCAAATTAGTTTGTGATAACCATATTTTGTGATTACATTAGTAATACATTTTTGAAACTTATTTCCATAGCACAAAAACAGGGAAACAATTAAAAGGATATGTAGTATGTAAGACACACATTTGCATCTATATCACATACATGCTTATTCCTACATAACCCTGAAGAACAAGGTTTTATACATTGATACACATCATCTATGCATTTTTATCTTGACATGGAAAAAGACTGGGCCAAAGCTTTCAGAAATCAAATGTGAACTCATTTTGAAATAGCAGCAGTGTTTGAATTTTAAATTAACCTATTTACAATGAAACTATGCCTGCTGATTGCCATCATCTTCAGGAAAATTAACAGTAACGATCATTGGTGTCATAATGCAATTTCCCCGCAAAAATCACATAGGCTTCATTACTGTTTACATAAATTGTCATAAATACCAATTATGGTGGAACATAAAATGTAATGCTCTTTTTTTAATCATAATCAGACAATTGTTCTTCTAATTCATATGCTAGGGGAATAAGGTTATGATTCAACCTTTGTTCTGAAGGAAGTGTTTTGATGGTAGTTAGTTTTCCTCTAAGTGCTGGTTGGCTTCTTGTCAAATCATTCAACTCTCCGTTTGGATTATGTAGTCCTTGTTTCTGTTCAGTGTGCCCTCTAATATACTAGGAAGAACATGGAGGCGTGCTAATGGCAGATGAGGGAGATATACACTGAAAGTGTCCTCTAGACGTCAGCCGAGAGGTGGCTTCCGGTGGGATTTATAACAACATTTGGTGTAATTACGTCGAAGCCCCCATAAAGGAATAATGCAATAACAGACCTGTTAGAGAAGCACATTTGCAGTACCAATTCCAGCTTCCACCATAGGTCACCAGAACAAATAGCTGGTAAAGGCAATGCCCTGTTAAATGGCTAATTTTCAAAACAAATAAGAGTTAAGTTGCTGGCAGGGGAATGGAGGAAAAGGCCAGAAAGAAGAGATTCAGTATTTTTATTATTTTGGTCTCTAGGAAGGAGTAAATCAGCTAGAAAGGTTACTCAGACAGAGAGTCAGAGCAAGGGACAATACCCACTGAGGACAAAAGCCCTTCCTTTGCTTTCTGAAACGTGCCATACAAAGCCAAGAATCACACCATTTGGGTCCTGTTTTATCGCATCATAGCACTCTTTGTACTTGCTCTTCTTTTGGCCTTTGTTCTTGACTTATTTACTCCTAAAACTTAAAAACAAAGTCTGAATAAAGTTCCCACTCTTCTGATTCAGAACAGTCTTTAAACATTAAAGTCAGAAGAAAATCACTCCCCTGATTCTTTGAACCGTGGTATCCATGCGTATTGGTGGCCACATTGCAATTATATGTGTCTAGGAGCTGTGGTGGGTTTGATCTGCATCCCCTCTCCACAATTCCAGATTGGGCATTCTGTGCTATCTTAATGAACCCTGGCAATTTGTCCTCGTTTTACCCAATTCTATCCTATTTGATTAAAGCAAGCTGTAGTGAAAAGTCCAGTTACATTTTATGAAACAAAATTGGGACTCTTGATCTAAGAAGAAAATAATAAAACTGGCAGGGATTTCATCTGTGGGAGAAATCAAAGTAGAATAAACAGAAATGCAGTAAAATTAGCCTCTGTTGTTTCATTGTGTAAGCTAGGGGAATGCTAAAGGTAAACAAATGGCATCAGCAGGGAGGAGAAAATGAGACTTTTACTTTTTCCATCTTTCATAATCTCATGCATTATCGGTAACAGGGTGAGACGTTTTAATAGGGTGTGATCATCATTAAAAGGCAGATATTTATCTTATCACAGTGCATTAAACTCCCAGAAGGGAGTGGGAAAAAAGGGAGAGTGAATGACTCTCATGAACTATTTAATGAAACACTAAGGTTGTAGCTTTTCTTGTCTTTAAAAAGCGAAATAATCTGATATTGGACAAAACTAGTTCCAAACACACCCAGGCTGTACCCGGGGCCTGTGCATTTTGAGAAGTCTCTTCTGTGTTCTGACTTTGTTTAATAATTTCTAATTATGTTCTACAACACAAAATTAAATATTTCTATCTCCATTGTGTGTACTTATTCATGAGCTGGGCATTAATCGTAAAACAATGTATCTTGTTATTTATTTATACCAGATGTGAGTATTTATGTTGCTCTGTTCAGGGTTTCCAGCTAGGTCTTTATTTGTATACTGAGCTGCCTGTTTTTGCATGAAAATGGTTTCTGAGCTCTGGAGTTCATCTCCACTCTTGTGTTTAAAACAACAACAACAACAACTTTTTTTAAGGGAGAGAATTTATGAATAACTAAGAGATTTCTGCTGTGGCTCCCCGGGTCTCTCATCAGCAGGGCAGCCAGAATATGTTTTGGGGACCAAGAAAATTCAATTTGGGATTTGTTTCACAGTTTACAATGCTGGTTTCTTGCAAACAAAAGCTGCCTGGGCCATGGAGAGCTTTGCTTCTGAAATATATTTGCATAGTGTTAATTTTCTACTTATTTATTAACTTTTTAAAATGTATGAGTTTGTTTGGGTAGTGGGGGATGGAAGTGATGCCAGTGTATCCTTCTGTGTCTGCCTTCATGAAATCTAACTTAGTCAATGGCTGTAAGAACCCACTGACAGATATTTTCTTAAAGGATATTTTATGTTTGCCATTTTATTGGCATAATTGGGCATATAGCAAACTTAACCTAGGGGTAAAAGTTTTCTTTCTATGCTGTTTTCCTCCTAATTCCCCTCCTAGGGCAACTAGTTTTATCAATTACCATGTGTTCTTTAATAGACATTTTAGATCTGTAAATACCCACACAGACACAGACACATATATATCCCCTTTTAAGGCAAATTTCAGTATACTGTACTGCATTTTATTTTTAATTTGATATTTTATCTTGGAATTGTTCCATATCAAGATATAGAGCACGTTCTCATTATTTTTTTACAGCTGTATAGCATATCACTGTATGGATATATATAAAGTATTCAATAAAAGACTGTATTTTATTCCTCATCTTAAATCAGCTGAACACAGCACAGTTATTGCCTCAGAAGACTTTTCAGTAAGTATGTGCTGATCCACACAGAAGGAGCGACTGGCTAGTGCACAATGATCTAACGGCATGGTTCTTTGTCAGTGTGAGTTGGTGAACAGATAAACATGACTTATTCTTAAGTACTGTGCTTCAGAGTAAAGGATGACTGATTCAACTATTTTCAACATGGAGTAATATATTAGTCTCTAAAGAGTATTTACTCCCATAGCATAGGTAACTGCAAAACTGGGTAAAGCACCTACATTTTTTGCCATAACTCAGAGGCTCCACAACAGGGAACCCACCAAATGACTATAGCCTGCAGGCATGTTTTGTTTTGATCAATTAAAATGTCTTTGAAGTAGCTGACACCATTAGCTAATTTAGAAATTTAACATAAAAAAAAAACCGTATCTATAGCTGTAGCTTTTGTTGAAAAGTCTGACAATCTAGCAGGAGTTGGCCTGCCTTTCTTCATAGCAATAGCTTCTGGGGCTGAGTAGCACCGCCATCTTTAGACAAGAACATGAGTGCCAGGGTTCTCCCAGATCTGCCTTGGCCAGTTTAGCTCATTGCTTGCCTTGACCCAGTAGATATTTAAGTTTGCCGTAGCTGGGCTGACATATAAAAATCCATACATAACCTTATGAGATGGAGCAGGGAGTCCCTTTTTGGGGATCTGCATGCCCCCCACTTTCCCAGGCATAGAAATAAAATAAAATCTTGAGTTTCTTCAAGGGAAGCTAGCCATGAAAAGTACATAAATAACTTGTTATGCGAGAAAGTAATACCTAAAACAATAGCCAAGGAGTAGGGTCCAGAGATGTTTGGTTTCCCTATTGAAACTAAAGATAATATCTTAACATATGTCTCTGAGTTATCTTGCAGAAACTGGATTTCCCCACTGAGGACCCCCACCAAATATATCCAGATCTGCTGGCACACAGACCTCAGATAAGGAGGAACTGAAAACTGAACTCTGACCATTGTTCTTTGTTCTAAATTTCTTCCGGTGGGGCTTGGAGAGAATCACACCCCAGAGCCAGTCAACATTTTTTTTTCTTCTGCTGAATCCACATTTTTAAGCAAAGCTTCTCTTCCTTAACCAATTGCAAATCAGAAAACCTTTGAATCCACCAACAACCTGTAAGTCCCTGCTTCAAGATATCCAGTCCTTAGGCCAAAACCAATGTGTAACAGCTGTGTGTTGATTTACAATTTTCTCTCCTGAATTTGACCTCAGTCTTTAAAAACCTTTGCCTGCAGGCCATCAGAGAGGTCAGGATTTAAACAACAGCTGCCAGCTCCTGCTTGGTTGGCACCCTGTAACTCAACGCCTTCCTTTCTGTCACTGCCAAAGCCTCAGTGTGGATATCTGGTATCACTGTGCTGGACAAGTAGACCCCAGTTCGGTTCTATAACAGAGTTAACCATCAAGATCTAATCCCGTATAGGAATAGTGCTCCAATAATGGTAATGATTATTATATTAGGCAAAGTAATGTAGGAATACTGGAGGATTTGTAGTACCAAACCAACATGATATTTGAAAGAAAATATTGTACTTCTAGTTTCTGGTCCAGTATGTAAAGAGCTTGGAAGCTTTCACTCTTTCCTAAAAACAAGTAAAACGCTGAACAAAGTTAAAACCAACAACCTTCTTAGATCTATCAGAGAATTGAGGTCGCAGAGCAAACTGTTGCTCCCAAAATGGAGAGACAGAGAGATACAGTGATTCACAACTTATGAAAGCAGTAACCCCAAATCAGAACCCTTCACAGGAACCAGTACCAGGGTAGAAAAATCTAAACTGTAATTGACAAATTGCTGCAGGCTCAGTGTAGACAAGCGTGAGAGTTTGAAAGTCCCAGATACAGAAATGGGAGGAAAGGGGGCAATCTTAGTGAGGAAGACCCACTTTTGTGAGTTTTCTCTCTAGAAGCTCTGCTAGTTCTCACAGAGAAGATTGGAGAAAAAGCCCCTTGTTCTTTCTGCAGAAGGGCAAATGTAATCATTTTGAAATAAGTCACAGCATTTCATTCTTAATAAGACCTGTTCGCAAGAGAAATTATTTACCAGAGCTTAACCTATTGGGGTTTTATCGCAGCCTAACTCACCTGGGAGAAGGGAAATATATAAATCCAACTCCCTTTAGATATTCAGCCCCACCTAAGGGTGAGAAAAGAACCCAAACCAACACACACAAACAAAAAACCTGAGAAGCATTCACAAAGTTCACAGCCCAGGAGTACAGGCTCACTAAAAGACTAACACCTAGTCAGAGGACTCTAGGCTGCTTCCCCATACCTCATACCTTAGTAACTTCATCACTAAAGACCTATTTCCTGCAGTTCCTTTTACCAGTACATGATGTCCAGCTTCCAACAAATAATTATGAAACATATTCAAAGTTTGAAGAGACAGAACAAGTGCTAGAACCAGATTCAGGTATGAAAGAAATGTTGGTGTTACCATTCTATGAATTTAAAATAAGTGTAACTAATAATGCTAAGGGCATTTATGAAAAAAGATGTTGCTCAGTAATCTGGAAATTTATAAACTGAATAGGCAACCCACATGCCATTATCTTATGCACTGTGCATTTTTTATTGATTTTGGATATCAAAATATCTCACTCACCATGGAGGAAAAGGAAGGTGTGAGAATAGGGAAGGCGAAGAGCTCTTTAAGGCTGAACAAAGACAAACATTATCCCAGAATGTGAGGGTCCTGAGGCAGGGCAGGCCTTATGAGGGCTCCTGACAAAATTATTCTATTACGTGCAAGGCAGATCTAGATGTGACATCTGCTATCTGAGGTCCATGATGGGAGGAAACTCAGGCTTTCAGCCACAGGAATTGTAACGTACACCTTATCCCATTCCTCTGGTAGCTCACTTCCCTTTCCTTCACTTAAGCCTCATAGGTCTATATGAAGATTTACCACCTGGACTCCATGCTCTTTGAAATGTCACAGAATACAGGGATTCTACATGCCAAGGGTAGGCTCTATATATTTATTTCCACATAGCTTAAATGCTGAGATTTGAGTTTTCCAGATGACAATCCCCCAAATTCAATACCTTGTGATCCTTGTCCCCTGCCAGTCAGCTCTCCAAAGAAAGGGCACCATACATTGCACATCTGCCATGTCTGTGTTCTTATAGCTTCACTCTTCCAGAGAAGAGGGTGAGAAAAGAGCCCATCCTGGTACTCACCGCTAATTTTACTCCAGAAATGGAACACAGGTGAGTAAAACTCGCCACATTTTAAAAGACAGATCAAAATATCTCAGGTGCTTTCAGTTCTGGCATCTTTTACTAGTAAAGAGCTCAATATTAATCAGGCTGTGAGGACCAGGACTATCAAAAGGAATACCATCCAACTCTACACAATAAATCAGCTTAGTTCTGGAAGGGAGACAGTTCATAGAGGGGCTTTTTTTTTTTTTTTTTTTTTTTTTTTGACGGAGTCTCGCTCCATTGCCCAGGCTGGAGTGCAATGGCATGATCTCTGCTCACTGCAACCTCTGCCTCCCGGGTTCAAGTGTTTCTTCCGCCTCAGCCTCCTGAGTAGCTGGGATTACAGGCACCTGCCATCATGCCTGGCTAATTTTTATATTTTTGTAGAGACGGGGTTTCACCAGGTTGGCTGGACTGGTCTTGAACTCCTGACCTTGGGTGATCTGCCCACCTCAGCCTCCCGAAGTGCTGGGATTACAGGTGTGAGTCACTGCACCAGCCAAACCACCATGCCCGGCCAAGGGGCTTTTACCTCCAAGTCTCTGGTTTGATTCCAGATATAACTAGACGGACCAAATGTCACTCTAATTAGACGGCAATAAAGTTCCATAGCAAAATTAATTCCACAGTTTGAACTCACTTCAAGGGGACATTTGTCTTCATTGTGGGACATGTGTATTTGGGGCTTGGCAGGCATTTCTGCTTTAAAGAAGCCCATGCTATAATGAGTGAAGATGGAAACCTTTGCCCAGTGCTGAATGCCTGGAGTTTGCTCTGAAAAAGGAGCCTCGGCCTCCAGGTGCCACTAGGCCAGACCTGGCCACCCTTTCAGACTTCTTTCCTGTAATTGTTTGAAGAGAAGATAGCAAAGAAAAACAGCCCTGACAGATTGTAGAGGTGATAAAGTTCCTGAAAATTAGGCCAGCTAATTTGGTAAAAGTCTATTATTGCTGAAAATCTCCCAAAGTTTCACACTTTCCTGCTTTCTATCTCTTATCTTCTGTTTTTAATTGAAATACACAATTCTGTAGAGGTTATAGCCAATTGAGTCAATAGCAGATCAAAAGCTTAGGCATGACGCTTATTTTGGTCATGCATAATACATTTTTTTTTTTTCCATTCCTGAAGGCTCCCTCAGGGTTCATCCCCTCCTTAGGGTGATGGCTTTCATGGGATGTGGTGTCTTGGTCTTCTAGAGAATTTTAGGGTAACTAAATCATTCACGTCCAACAGCTGCAGGAAGATGGACTCTGGAGCTTCCTTCCCCCTCTCCCCTCTTCTTCTTCTATTCTTCCACTTTCAGGGTTAGAATTTAGGTGAATGTATTTCCTATCCTTTTTCAGATATGCAGCATGTTGGGACGACCAAGTAGAAGCCAGACATGGAGAGAGAAGAGAGAATAAAAGGTATCTGAGATGGTGACATGTCCCAGCAGGCTGTGATTCAGCTAACTTGCAGTGAATGAAAGACAGTATGAAGCAGAGAGCCAAGTTGGTACCATATGACCCTCCAATAGGGCATTTTTCTCTGTCTCTGAAATAGAAATAATATCTGGTGTGTTGGTCTCAGAGAATTCTAGTAAGAAAGAAATGCATTATAATTTGTGTATGTGCTGGGGAACAGACCAACAGACCAACCACGGCCTACAGTTAAAACAATGTAAGTATAGAAAACTGAAATGTACAAATATATTCAGGAGGTGAAGGGAAGAATATAAAAACTGAGGTTGTTTTCACCTGGATAGAGATATAGATAGAGAGATAGCTATAGATGATATGGATTAGATTTAGTTGTAGATAGATTGATATAGACATATTCCACCTCACCAAAGTGTTGGAGATGCCAGGTGGCATGGCCAAACCTGACAAGTGTACAGGCTCTAAAGCCAGACTTCAGAATTCAAACACTTCCTCTGCCGTGAGGCATTGAACAAGTTATTGTTTCTTAGATCATTGTCTGTGAAACTATGATTATACTGGTCGGATTCAATAAATAATTTCAGGTAAAGCGTTTGGAACAGTGCCTGGGCCTACTAAGCACTCAATTGATATTAGATATTCTCTTTTCCTCAAGTAAGTCTCATGTATTCCTGCCCCAATATATTTTTTATTATACTCCCTTCCGTTTGAAAACCTCCTCTGCCCTGTGTATTTGAAACAGATGCTTTATTCATTTCCATTAGGTTTAGCAGGTTTCCCCCGACCTATCAAACTTATAGTGGTGTCTCTCCTCTATGAACGCTTAAGGATATTCATTGATGATTCCCTAGAGGGACCGTAATTATATAATACTTTGGGGAATGATTTTATTGTTGTTTATTATTTTCTAGGAAGTAGCATCAACAACAGAACTAACTTAAACCTAAGAATCAACTGACAAGACATTAAGCTGATCATTCATTACCCTCAGGAACCTTGTTTAAGCTTTCTGAGCTTCATTGCATTAACTTGTAAGTAAAGATAATAATGATAACATGTCCTACTTTACAATTTTGAGGCTTTATGGAAGGAAAATCTGTGAAAGTTCCTGATAACCAGGAAAATTGATTTACTACTCTTATATGTGTTCTGGTCTATCCAAATTAAACATAACGTCTTTAAGCAAAGAAGTGTTCTAGAGCATATGGCAGAATATTTTGTACCTTGGAGATTCTCAATTAGTATCTACTGATTATTTGTTAAGTTGAATTAATATGCTAGAGAGGAGAGATGCAAATTGAATATGGCTTCATGGCATGCATGAGAACAATTAGAAGAGACAGAGTAGTCAAGGCATATGAAAGGTGTCCCAAAATCTCAAGGAAAAGCCTTGATTGAGCCTTGATTAAAAGTAAAAATGTATCCGGGCTCAGTGGCTCATGCCTATAATCCCAGCACTTTGGGAGGTCGTGGTGGGTGGATCACCTGAGGTCATGTGTTCAAGACCAGCCTGACCAACATGGTGAAATCCCGTCTCTACTAAAAATATAAAATTAGCCAGGTGTGGTGGCACACGCCTGTAATCCTAGCTATTTGGGAGGCTGAGGCAGGAGAATCGCTTGAACTCAGTAGGCAGAGGTTGCAGCGAGCCAAGATCGTCCCATTGCACTCCATCATGGGCACAGTACAAGACTCCGTCTCAAAAAAGAAAAAAAAAAAAAGTAAAAATGTGTGCATATCTATGGTGTGTCTGTGTGTGAAGAAAGAGAGGGAAAGAGAAAAACAGAGACAAAGCCTTAAAAAGTAGGAGAGAAACAATTTTCAAAGGTATAAAAATAAATATCTTAATATTAGCCATGAGAAATGGATATTAAGAGTAGGTGTTCTTGCCAGCCACGTCATGCACAATTCAAAGAGGAGAGGGTATGTACATACATGGCCTGCCACAGGCTTTTCATTGCTAATGGCATCAAATACTTTTGTGAAATTTACATTTCAACATGGATGGAGGTTTTCTTTTCTTTTTTTTTCATTTTTTCCTCCTCTGTGTCTTCCTTTTCACTTAATTAACTAAACACTAAACTGAACCTTCCCAGAATTATGGAGGAAGTAGTTTAGTTGGAGCTTCAATTCTGGTTCTGAACCATTTTTTCTTACTTCAAAATTGTTATTTTCTATTCACCAAGAATAAATTTGATCCATCTGAAGCTCACACTTTAAAATAGTTGGGACTCAGGCATAACATGACACCAAATGCATATATTGATTCATACGTAACGATGGTAGGTAAGGAATGTACTTCGGCCTGACTACATCGTATGTTTTCCCATA